>NC_064640.1:158595676-159845676 GCF_023864345.2 Schistocerca serialis cubense
CTCCGACTGACTGCTTTTCTTTGAGAAATGTTGCTGCGACGCTGTTGTAGAAGGAGGTGTGTATCTCCAAATGCATGGATCAAAGTGTCTCGTACTCATAAATTTCAAGTACATATTAAAAAATCTTCCTCTGAAACAGAAGAATGGAAACATATCAATGTATTTAAAAGAGAAGAGACATTGGGTGATATGTACCATGCCGTACTTCATCTGGAAGACCACTCAATTTTGTCAGTTGCAAAACAGAGATCTGTTGTTTCTTGACAATAGTGGCATTCCTTTTTATAGTAAGCTTTTTAAATCTGATCTCGAGAATGGTGTGTACGAAAGAGAGGTCAATATTGAGAGATATTTTCCTTGTATCTTATTTTGTTATTCTCTTGTAATAAATTTTAAGTGTAAGTGGAACGTTTTGTTGACTACAGATTTATTAGTTAAAATACAATTTTACTATCGGTGCCTTTTTGTACGTATTTACTACAGACAAAACAGTGTCTGTTTATTGATATCACTTAACAGAGGAACTCTCGTACTGGTACTTAGTACCAGTCATTTTGCTGGTATGGCACTTAGAACGTTTTTATGTTATTTCCTAATTTGTCTTATTTTTTGCAGTCATAACGTGGACAGCACAATTCTATGCTATATGAATATCTTCAATTATTTTGATACAAGTAAGTTATGAACATAGAAACTTTGTTATTTGGTTATTGCATCAAATGTGTGATTTGGCACTGAGAATCTTTTCAGTTTCCAATCTTCATTTACCTCTGCCGCCCGTGTGGTGTTTCTTCCACAATGATCTTCTGTTTACGTATGCACAACTGACTTTTCCTCCGATTATAACTGTAAGGTTGAAGGGAGAGACTTACCGTCAGCCTTTACAGCAAGATCAGAATATAGCTTAACCGTTTACAGCCGAAATATTAGCAAAAGACTGAGCGTGTTCACGGCTGAAATCCCGCAATTTTGTGGATGAAGTAATACACCGTGAGAATATGAAGATATACATATGGAACTGCTGTTCTCAGTGAAACAGTTCGTCAGCGACGGATCCGCATATAAAATTCTCTTCCTAAAATAATGGAGAAGATCATGAACTATCCTGCTTACCTTGTAGGTCTAATGTTCCAGTAAGGACATCACAGAGAGAAGGCTTAGACGAAGACTAGGATTGTTTCCGGAATTAAATTTTCTTTCAGTTGGGAAGTTTGTGGTGTTTTGCATCTTTCTGAATGATACAGCACGGTTTTAATCAGTTCGTACGTCATTAAATAACACAGATTTTGTGAATTCACCGGCTTTTCAATAAAATTTTTGGCACAGTAGAGGAAACGAAGGCAGCGCAGTCGAGATCGGCCTTGCAACTAACATCGCTGCCGACCAGTCTGCGAACACTCTAAGAAACCTGTTCGTCGTCGCTCTCCTCCTCGTCCACTGTCCAGGAAGCGGCGCAGTAGAACATTGCCAGAGATCTGCATCGAAAGCTCTCCCCGTCGCTGGAGCAGGCACACCGGTTGCGTTACGTAAACTTTTGTGGCTTTCTCCGACTCGATACACACCTATTGAATTCAGATCAGACTCATACAGCATTGTAGGTCTGAAATGACACAGTCCTTACAGAATGTCGCAAATCTCATCTTCAATTCCGGGCTGCATATCAAAAGCCAATCCAAAAAGGTGTACTTATATATTAGCACTGTGTGAAGAGTTATCGGTAAGCTCATTTTGTTCATATGCTTAAAGAGTTAGAATTTTTGGGCGATCTGTTGTCACAAAGGCAAGATGCAAGAGAATTAGTTGGAGCATATAACGGACGTGTTGGTTCATTAACGAAGCGTGTATCTCAAATATTAGTTTGTCACAGTTTCAAACAGTGCACCCACTGTGATCTGTAAGACATCAGAAACAAACCTCACAAGAGAAGTGGTCACTTAGTATTGTAGCAGTACACTTTGAACGTCCTGTCGCGCCATTCTTGATCATCTATGAAGATAATACTTCACGAATTAAATGATCTTCGCAGTACCAGATAGTTGCATCATTGCTTTATTTATGAACACCCTGATATATTTCTGGAAAAACCCATTACCAAAGGCCGGGCGTGAAAACGTTGAGAGTTAACAGAATTTAAATGCTTGTACACCTCAATTATAAACCAGACATTATGCCATACATTTAACAGCTTACATACACTGAAGAGAGAAAGACACTGGTACACCTGTCTAATATCGTGTAGGGCTCCCGCGGACACGCGGAAGTGGCGCAACACGTGACATGGACTCGACCAATGTCTGAAGTAGTGCTGGAGGGAACTGACACCATAAATCCCGTAGAGTTCTCCACGAATCCGTAAGAGTACGAGGGGGTGCATATCTCTTCTGAACAGGACGTTGCAAGGCATCCCAGATATGCTCAATAATGCTCATGTCTGTGGAGTTTGGTGGCCAGCGGAAGTGTTTAAACTCAGAAGAGCGTTCCTGGAGAAATTCTGGACGTGTGGGGTGTCGTATTGTCCTGCTGGAATTGCCCAAGTCCGTCGGTACGCACAATGGACGCGATTGGATGCACGTTCAAATGGTTCAAATGGCTCTGAGCACTATGGGACTTAACATCTGAGGTCATCAGTCCCCTAGAACTTAGAACTACTTAAACCTAACCAACCTAAGGACATTACACACATCCATGCCCGAGGCAGGATTCGAATGGATGCAGGTGGTCAGACAGTTTAAAAGCAGCAATTTGCGGAAGGGTTGCACTTCTGTCATGTTGAACGACTCTCTTCAGTCGTCGTCGGTCCCGTTCTTGCAGGATCTTTTTCCGGCCGCAGTGATGTCGGAGATACGATGTTTTACCGGGTTCCTGATACTGACGGTACACCAGTGAAATGGTCGTACGGGAAAATCCCCACTTCATTGCTACGTCGGAGATGCTGTGTCCCATCGGTCGTACGCCGACTATAGCACCACGTTCAAACTAACTTAAACCTTGATAACCAGCTATTGTACCAGTAGTAACCTATCTAACCACTGCGGCAGAACCTTTTTATTTATATAGGCGTTGCCGACCGCTGTGCCAAACCTGCCTGTTAACGTATCTCCGTATTTCAATATGCATGCCTATACCAGTTTCTTTAGCGCTTCAGTGTACGTGAAGTGATTATTGCTTTAATAGAAACAAAATAAATGAAGTTATATTGCACGTAAGACCACGTGCCGATCAGCACACTTCAGAGTAAACAAAATAAAATGTTATGTACGGTTATGTGGTGATGTAAAAATGCAATCCAGAAATATTTGTTACTTGCAAGGTATGATGCTAAAAAAAGAAGTATGAGGTTAGTAGTTTCTGTACCTTCTACAGCCAACAAAATCATGTAAGTGAAAGATTCTAAACGCCTGCAAATCGATTAGCGACAAAGGTGTAAATCGAGATACAAAAAAGCTTCTGCAATAGTGTAAGATTTCATCGTTTCCTGCACTGTTTTACATTCGCTTTTAAAGCTTTGTTCTATAGTAAGACAAAAACCGTCGATGTTTTCCTTCAGGAAGGCTTTATCACAGTCGATATGCATTTTTATGATCAGGCCATCTGCACCAGTAGATTTATTTACTATTTGCTTTTCGAATTTCAATTATGACAGCCACACACGAATTGTATTTGGCAACTACTGATGTGAAGTTAAATGTAGCCTTGAATTGGTGGTAAAGAAAAGGCAGAGCATAGCACAGCACAGCGATATGTAGTTCTCTACACATATACTGCCTGACAAAGAAAGTGAAGCACCCAGAAGAGGAATGAACGAGATTAAACTTCAAGGGTTGAGAGTGTGATTTTATTTCGGTGATTACGAAACTGAGTCAAATTTACAAAGAACTTGGCAGTGTAAGTCTACTTATCAGTGAGACGTTGCAGCCCCCTGGCCTGGATGCATACACTGATTCGGTTGGCGATGGTGCAATAAAGCCGTTGTGTCCTGTCCTGGGGTAAGCTGGCCCTCAGCTGTTGTAACTGGTCCTCGATATCATGGATAGGGGTGATGGAACACCCAGCTGACGTTCGAGTTAGTCCTACACGTGTTCTATCGGGGACAAACTGGGGAACTTACTGCCCACGGGAGTACCTTAGCATCACGCAGTCGGGTATGGAGACAAGTGCCATGTGTCGATAAGAAAATGCCTATTGAAAAATGGAACCAAGGTATTGTCACCGAGATAGCACATGAGGTTACGAAAGATGTCCGTGACGTACCCGATGGGTCTACACACCATGACGCCAACAGTTACACCACTGCCGCCCCCCCCCCCCCCTCTCCCCGACCTTCTGCCCGCATCTCGTGGTCGTGCGGTAGCGTTCTCGCTTCCCACGCCCGGGTTCCCGGGTTCGATTCCCGGCGGGGTCAGGGATTTTCTCTGCCTCGTGATGGCTGGGTGTTGTGTGCTGTCCTTAGGTTAGTTAGGTTTAATTAGTTCTAAGTTCTAGGCGACTGATGACCTCAGCAGTTGAGTCGCATAGTGCTCAGAGCCAGCCAGCCTCTCCCCGACGATGGTTAACATAGTGCGACTCATTTATCGGAAGTCCTTACTTGCCGGTGACGGCACCACGCCAAACGCATCCGTTTAGGTTGTGATGTTAATGGCGTCCTATGCATTGGACGGTAATTCCCAAGTGCGGTTGCTTCTAGTTTTCGACCAGTGGTGCGGTGTTCACGTTCCCATGCAGTCGAACATCGGGCCAGTGTCACATCCGCATTTGTCTCAAATCTCGATATTGCTCTATTCGACCAACCGGCCAGATGGAGATTCAATATTAGATCTCTTTTCAAACTCTTTCAGGTTCTGGTGACACTGTCTTACTCGAGTACACCGCATCGCCATGTCCTTCATAATGATCAATCATCAGCTGATGCTATTCATGCCCCCCTGATATACATTACCAGATGTGGTAGCAAATCTGAAAACTAAAAAAAAACTGGAGCACTCTGGTGGCCAGTATACCAGTCACAGAGTGTTTCCACTGACCTCATTTACAGAGCTACCAACGGTGTGTACGAATACGAAGGTTGCATTGACATCCGAACCTGACGTCTGAGTGCTTAACTTTGTCAGCAGCGTATACAGTATTGTATTTGGTTCATGACAGAAATATACTTAGGAGCAGTTCATCTACAGACATTTTATGCATTAGGAGGAGAGAGCGTTCCTGTCGCCTCAGCGAATGGAGTAGTGCGAGGTGTTACGTGACTGATGCAGATAACGTACAACCATCGCACGAAGAAGACGCGCGATTTCAGCGTCTTTGATAGCGGCACATTATGGGTGCCCGACCTATGGGACACTCGAACTCCCAGGTGGTCCAGGGACTGGGCTTTTCACTGTCAAGGGGGTACCTGTCCGCCCCAGTAGCTGAGTGATCAGCGTGACGGATTGCTGTCCTGCGGGCCCGGGTTCGATTCCCCACTGGGTCGGAGATTTTCTCCGCTCAGGGACTGGGTGTTGTGTTGTCTTCATCGTCATTTCATCACCATCCGGCGCGCAGGTCGTGCGGCCAGACCTGCCCCGCAAGGGCCCTCCCGGCCAATGACGCCAAACGCTCATTTCATTTCCAAGGGTGTACCTAAGGTATCTCGGATCCAGGAATACCGCTGCTACTACTAGAAGTAACTGCCTCGAGCAACAACTATTGACAGAGGTAGCTATCAACTATTGCTGATTGTAATAGCAGACAGGAGGCCACAGTGCAACAAACTACTTAATTTGAATCGTTTCTACTACTACTACTACTACTGCTACTACAGTCTAGTGAAGTACATAAATACGAAACGTCTTCCATAGCGCGTTAGCAGCAAATATTGAGGAACCTACTGTCCGGTCATGTGTATGTTTATACGCCTGCATTACCCGCAAGCAACCTTTATCCTTCAGCAACCCACTACTTGCTGTTAATGTGTCCTTGACTCCGAAGACTGGTTTGATGCAGCTTTCCAAGCTAGTGCATTCTGTGCAAGCCTCCTCATCGCTGCGCGGCTGATGCAGCCTATATCCATTTGAACATGCTTGCTTTTGTTAAGTATTTGTCTACCTCTAAAATTTTATCACCCTCACCCCCATCCGGGCACACACGCACGCATGCCTCTCTATTACAAAACTGAAAATTGATTGATCCTAATACTTGAAATTATATTCAATGTCAACTACATAATTTGTCTTTTCCAGAAACGATTTTCTTCATATTGCAGCTTGCATATTTTATCCCCTCTACTTTGGCTGTCGTCAGTTACATTACTGTCCTAATGGCAAAACCCTTCAACTGCTTTCAGGGTCCCATTTTCTAATCTAAGTCAATCGGCATCATCTGATTTAATTAGACTACGTTGCACTACCCTTGTTTTCCTCTTTCTGATGTTAATCTTATAATCTCTTTTCAAGACATTACCCATTCAATTCAGCCTGTGTTCCAAGTCCTTTGCCGTATCTGACAGAATTACAGTTCATCGGCAAACTCCAAAATTTAATTCCTTTACCTTAACTGTAATTCCTTTTCTAAATGTCGCATTTGTTTCCGATTGGTCTTCCTTTTTTTCTTTTTAGTACTGAGCTCTTGATAATGATTTCTTCACAACTTCAAACATTATAGTAATTTTAATTAAATGAACTGACGTCTTTGCACAATACTTCAGATCACAAATTTCAATTGTTTGCAGATTGTCATAGACCAAGGTTCCTCTTGGGTCGATCTATTACTGTATAAAACGAATTTTTACGTTGCTATAAATGAAGCGCATATTTGTAATGTCTGGTTTACAACTCGTAGAGTGTGCGTCAAGCCGTCCTGGTAGAAGGTCACTCAGCGCAAGTATAGCCACAACAAGTTTAAAGCGACCTTGACGCCTGCATTTCGACCTTCGCTAGATCTTCCTGCATATTACAAAATGAACAGACGCGCATACTCTCATCCAAACCATGACGTCAGATATTTAATGACAACTCTAATTTCGGAACGGATCTTTCACTCTGCGTCGCATTGTGGTTTGTTACGAAACTTCCTTGACTGCAACGAGAGTACTAATCCAGCTAGGTATGAAGTTTGTTAAGTGGATACTGGCAGAATATTAGCTGATAAGAGGGCTGCCCACACAAGGCAAGGCCGAGGGGTTGAATCCAAGACTGGCACACAATTCTAATCTGCCATGAAGTTCCGAATCCAGAAGCTACCGATCGAGACTGTTGAAGATGAATATTTGCAATTCCCTAAATGTATCTCACCCACTGTTAAAAATATGTCTTTTCAAACAGACCGAATTAATTTTCTTCTTCATCTTGACGTAAATGATTTTCTGCAACTGCGACTACGAGACTTCACCACAGCTGTTAACTATGTCGAAATGGTACTCGACTATGAGGTAATCTGTTCGAGTGGTGTAGGAGACAAAAATTTCATCGCCAATATTTGGCCGCGAAGGGGAGGGAAGTGCTGAAATACAGTTGTTAACCACAAGAGTCTACGACGAAGTTCATGGTTAAATTTCATATCTTTCGGCAGTCTTTTATGCAATGTAGACAGGTGGCACTGTTGCTCATGATCCGTCCGTCGGATAAGAAAGTTAGGCTCGGCGGTCCCCTTGGTGCTGATCGAGAAGCGTAGGCTGTGTATTCATCCCAGATTTCACCCTCTCCCATCCAACGTCAACCATCAACACCTCCATTACTTCACCGTCACTACCACGACACTACACTATAGAGACAATCGTTACAGTCAAGAACATGAGACTGTGATGATGTTTCGTTTGTGGGGCGCTCAACTGCATTGTCATCAGCGCATGTAGAAAGTCCCAATTTATACACACTCCAATTTCTTTACACAGTCCAATCTCGCCAACGCCACGAATGATGATGATGATGATGATGATGATTAAAAGGTGAGGAAAGACAAACTCCCAGTCGCCGGGCAGAGAAAATCCCTAACCCCGCCGGGAATCGAACCCGGGACCCTGTGACCCAGAGGCAGCAACGCTAGCCAGTAGACCACGAGCTGCGGACAGACTGTGATGACACTGACATAGCCGACACCAAGATCGCGACAATTTGGAAAATTTTGCAGCAAACCATGAAGCAGACAAGCTCGTTCATTCAGCTAAATCGGTAAAGCAGACAGTAACGACTACAGGTAATTAGAAAATATATAACTCAAAGTTGTACTGAGCCAGAACTGTCACCGTAATTAACACCCATTAACCGAGAAACTCAGCGATGGACGCGCGATATGATAAACAACAAGGAAACGTGTGCAGAGTAGCCAAATAAAACGCAGATCCTCTAGAACACCGATGAGAATATTGAATTGTATGATGCTCTTTACAGTTAATCTACTTTGTTTTGAGTGACTGCTCATTCACGTGTTGCAAGGCCAGTTACAAAGCTTTGATTTCTTAAGAAAATAAAAAGAAATTTATGTTGTCTTTCTGAGAGTAAACAGTTTCCTGTTTGTTTCTACTTATTCTTGTAAGCAGGTAGGTCTGTCACATACTACGGTTTTGGCTGGTACCGTTCTAGATGCGTCTCAGATATTTTGAAACAGCAGAACGCTTAGAACAAATTAATTCAGTCATTCAACCAAATATCGCAGAAGAGCATGTGACCAAGTACCGAAGGGTAAGAGAAACAATTAGTGTCATTTTTATGTTCCAATGACAAACTAATTATTTTAAAAAATTAGGAACTCTTAGATAGCCTACGTATTTATAGCTCACGAAATATGAATTCACGTACATACATTCATCATGTTTAATTTTTAATTTCTTCGCTGATGTACCAAGCTAATCTCATTCGTTTCATATATTTTTAGTTTAGTTTTAGTTATGTCATGTTCCGTAGACCATTTTCCAGATTATTTTATCGATATGATGTGGAACAAGTCAGATTACAAGATATACATACACGCACATGAATAGTGCTACAATTAATATTACTGAGATTTTTAGTCCTACACATGCAACTACATTAGGCGTACAATTTTTTTTACCATTTCTGACACACAAACTCGTCCATGGAGTAGAAGGAGTTGTTCAAAAGAAATGATTTTAAGCTAGATTTAAAACTTGATCTTCTACCTGCCAGACACTTTACGTTGTTGGGCAAATGATCAAAGATTTTTGTTGCTGAATAATGTACTCCTTTTTGAGCAAACTGACAGCTTCAATAACGAATAGGAAAGGCAATTTTTACCTCTAGTGTTGTACGTATGGACATAATTGTTCTTCGCGAATTGAGATGGATTATTTGTAACGAATTTCATTAGCGATTATATGTACTCTGATGGTGCAGATAAAATACCCAACTCCTTGAAAAGGTGCCTACATGTCGTCCTAGGGTGAATACCACTAATTATTCTAACTGCTCTCTTTTGTGCAATCAATACTTTATGTC
Source organism: Schistocerca serialis cubense (assembly GCF_023864345.2). NCBI lineage: Eukaryota > Metazoa > Arthropoda > Insecta > Orthoptera > Acrididae > Schistocerca > Schistocerca serialis. The sequence goes on from NC_064640.1 coordinate 158,605,102, forward strand.
TAAATGGTGAGTTACCCCAGAAAACTATTCCATAAGACACTGTTGAGTGGAAATATGCAAAGTACGTTAGGAGGCTGATCTGTTTATTATCAAGACTAGCGATTATACGAAGAGCGAAAGAAGCTGAACTTAGTTGTTTGAGAAGCTCAGTAATATGCTTCTTCCAGTTCAAGTTGTCACCAATGTGAACATCCAAAAATTTGGAGAAATCTACCATGTTAACTGAGCCCTGTTCATACGCTACATCAATTTTCTGTATGACTCTATTCGGTGTACAGAACTGGATATAGTGAGTTTTTTCAAAATTAATGGAGAGTCCATTTTCTGAGAACCACTTAATATTTCTTTGAAAGACATCCTTAACAATATCTTCAGCTGCTTTCTTTGGAATGGGATTTATTATAACACTCGTGTCATCTGCAAAAAGTACTAGTTCCGCTTGCTGAACGTTACGTGGAAGGTCAATCACATGAATAAGGAACAGCAGAGGGCCTAAAATTGAACCCTATGGGACTCTCTTTGTGGTAACTCCCCATTCACTAGAATCTGCCACCCTCCCAACATTATTTGTGCTATTCAGCATAACTTTTTGCTTTCTGTTCATTAAGTATGATTCAAACAAGCAGTGTGTATAGCCTTCAGTTCCATAAAACCTGAGTTTTTCTAAGAGTGTGAAATGATCCACATAGTCAAATGCCTTGGAGAGATCACAGAAAGTACCAACTGACGATAATTTGTTATTTAGGGCTTGTACTATTTGATGGATAAATGTGCAGATAGCATTCTCAGTCGAGTGTCCCTTCCGGAATCCGAACTGTGACATGCTAAGTTATTTTCACTTACATGTCAGACTAGTCTTGAATACATAAATTTTTCGAATATTTTAGAAAATGACGTCAGCAATGAGATTGGTCTATAATTATTTAAGTCACTCTTGTCTCCTTTCTTATGAAGAAGTTTGACAATTGCGTATTTCAATCTGTCTGGAAAAATTCCCTGTGCCAGCGAAGCATTACATATATCGCTAAGGATTCCACTTATCTTGTGACATGCTGACACGTCAATAAACGGTTCTACTTAGATGAGAAGGTATACTAACATCGTCTACGTAGCTACTGCATTACATTAGGGCTCTTAAAACAGACTGCTTCCCACGATGGTGACTTCAAGGACTTGGGGACAGCACGCCGAGTGTCATTCTGTTGTTATCCCTGAGAACTCCATCAAGAACGGCTAGCCACTGACAAAAAAACGCAAAAGGCATGTAATTAGAGGACGGTCTGTCCTTCGCCTTCGTCTCACGCAATTTCTGACGTGTTCGCGCTATAGGAACTGTCACATCCGATTCCCCGATACTGCAAATTGACTGCCGTCTTATACACCAGAGTCGAATTAATTTATACGCCCCACCAAAGGGCGATCATCATTATGTGCCTCCTATTCGGATGAAGAGCATTTTCTCGACAACAGAAGTCTACTGACTCCTCATTGCAAAGACTATGCTCGATATCTATCGACAAGTTCTTAACTTACCAAACGAGCGCCTACATTTATCATAATCTCGCGTAGTAATTCCGTCTTTAACGACTTATAAAAATTTTCAGGTCTTCTTGCGTCATTTGAAAATTTTAGTAAACCATTAACAGCGTAACTTCTGTATCGTGTTCGATAATGAAGACGAGAGTATATATCACGAAGCGACATAGTCCTGAAAGCAGATTACCTTTTACTTACGCAGTTTATGGTGGCCATTTCGTCAATTTTTATGCCATACTGCTACTACTGCATCATTTCAACCCCTTTCATGTTCCATGTACCAGTCGCGAACAGAGCTTGCGAAGAACGACTATCGGTAAGACCTTGTATGAGCTTGACGTTATCAGATTTTCACGTCTTTGTCATTTTGCGAGGTGTTTGAGGCAAGATTTAATGTCTTGCCTAACTTCGTGGAAAGTAAACTCTCCTAATTGTAAGTGTAAATCCCTTCACGATTCACAACGCCCCTCGTGTAGCATCTGCTACTGGGGTTTAATAGTCATCTCCTTAACGCTCTCGGTTATTAAACGAGCCCGTTGTGGAACGTCCTGCTCTTTTTTAGATCTTCTTCATGTGAATAAATCCTTCCTGTTAAGGGTCATAGAATGGCCATAAAAACTAGAATCGGTCGAACGAATGTTTTGTAAGCCTGTCACTTCGCGGATGAATTTCTCTTTCTTAGGATTCTTCCACTGAATCTCCGCCTGGCGTTCTTGGAAAACCCTACCACTTTAAGAAGCGAGTGCGTTCTTTGCTGGGATCCATCCGTATATAAAACGATAAACCGGTTGCTTTTACTTAAAAAACAGATTTTTAAAAAAGTAATCTGGAGTACAGGTCTTGTTTTATGGCGTCACGCTTAAAATTACTTTGTACCTCTGAGAACGCCAGGGCGGCAATTTATTCAAGTTTAAAGAACGGTTGAGTAACATCTCAAACAGGTAATCCATTCACATGATTATATTTGGTGAAGACTTCAATCTATCGTCGACAAGTTGACGAAAATACACTATTGGCCATTAAAATTGCTAACCCACGAAGATGACGTGCTACAGACGCGAAATTTAACCGACAGGAAGACGATGCTATGATATGCAAACGATCAGCTTTTCTGAGCATTCACACAAGGTTGGCGCCGGTGGCGACACCTACAACGTGCTGACACGAGGAGAGTTTCCAACCGATTTCTCATACACAAACAGCAGCTGACCGGCGTTGCCTAGTGAAACGTTGTTGTGATGCCTCGTGTAAGGAGGAAAAATGCGTACCATCGTGTTTCCGACTTTGATAAAGGTCGGATTGTAGCCTATCGCGATTGCGGTTTATCATATCGAGACATTGCTGGTCGCGTTGGTCGAGAACCAATGACTGTTAGCAGAATATGGAATCGGTGCGTTCAGGAGGGTAATACGGAACACCGTGCTGGATCCCAACGGCCTCGTATCACTAGCAGTCGAGATGACTGGCATCTTATCCGCATGGTTGTAACGGATCGTGCAGCCACGTCTCGATCCCTGAGTCAACAGATGAGGACGTTTGCAAGACAACAACCATCTGCACGAACAATTCGACGACGTTTGCAGCAGCATGGACTATCAGCTCGGAGACAATGGCTGTGGTTACCCTTGACGCTGCATCACAGACACGAGCGCCTGCGATGGTGTACTCAACGACGAACTTGGGTGCACGAATGGCAAAACGTCATTTTTTCGGGTGAAACCAGGTTCTGTTTACGGCATCATGATGGTCGCATCCGTGGTTGGCGACATCGTGGTGAACGCACATTGGAAGCGTGTATTCGTCATCGCCATACTGGCGTATCACCCAGCGTGATGGTATGGAGTGCCATTGGTTACACGTCTCTGTCACCTCTTGTTCGCACTGACGGCACTTTGAACAGTGGACGTTACATTTCAGATGTGTTACGACCCGTGGCTCTACCCTTCATTCGATCCCTGCGAAACCCTCTATTTTAGCAGGATAATGGACGACCGCATGTTGCAGGTCCTGTACGGTCCTTTCTGGATACAGAAAATGTTGGACTGCTGCCCTGGCCAGCACATTCTCCAGATCTCTCACCAATTGAAAACGTCTGGTCAATGGTGGCCGAGCAACTGGCTCGTCACAATACGCCAGTCACAACTCTTGATGAACTGTGGTATCGTGTTGAAGCTGAATGAGCAGCTGTACCTGTACATGCCATCCAAGCTGTTTGACTCAATGCCCAGACGTATCAAGGCCGTTATTACGGCCAGAGGTGGTTGTTCTGGGTACTGATTTCTCAGGATCTGTGCAGCCAAATTGCGTGAAAATGTAATCACATGTCAGTTCTAGTGTAATATATTTGTCCAATGAATACCCGTTTATCATCTGCATTTCTTGTTGGTGTAGCAATTTTAATGGCCGGTAGTGTAGATATTCAGAGCCGGTGGTATGTACAAAACACTGTCAGAAGTTGTAGTAAATGTTTTCTCCGAATATAATTGTGCAATTAGTTCAGGAACTCACTCAAAGCGTAAATGGTTGCGTAAACATACTTGACCCCTTAGCAAGAAATGATACTGAGAAAACATAGAGCGTCATGGATACAGGGATTAGTAACCACAAGGTCGCTGTAGTGAGACTGACCAACGCAACATCCAAATCCACCAAACGTAAACCCCACATATATCCATTCAATAAAGCAAATAAAATTTCTCTTGACGCCTTGCCAAGAGAGTGTCTCCACACCTCCTGTACTAAAAATGTTACTGACTGCCAGATGAGGCTTGCATTCTAAGAAATTGTATAAGCGGCAGTTGAGAGATTTAAACCCAATAAGTAAATAAAAGGTGGTACTGATCCCCCCATGGTACACAAAACGGGTCAAAGCACTGTTACAAAAACTACGAAAAGAGCATGCCAAATTTAAAATAACACAAAATCCAAAAAATGTCGAAGTTTTACAGAAATTCAGCGCGAAACACTGTCTCGAAATCTTACATAAAACCCGAAAAGATTCTGTCGTACATGAAGTACGCCAGCAGCGAGACTACCTTCACAGCGTGAAATGAATGGCTATATTACCGATGGCACCACCACTAAAGTGGAGTTAACAGTGTTTCCCGAAATTCCTTCACCAAACGACACGCAGTAAATATTCTGGAATTCGAATGAAGAACAACTGCCAACATGATAAACTTACAAGTAGATACCCTCGGTGTAGAATTTAAAGCTTCTGGTCCAGAAATCATAACAATTAGGTTCCTTTCAGAGTTTGCTGATGAAATAGGCCTATACTTAATCATATGCAACAGCTCGCTCCACGGAAGATCCGCACCGGCAGACTGGAAAGCTACACAGGTCACACCAGTACCCAAGAAATGAAATAGTGATCCACTGAATTACAGACTTGCGTCACTGGCGTTGATCTGCTGTAGGATTTTGGAACATGTGTGTTCCCACATTATGAATTACCTCTAAGGTAACAGGCTACTGACACGGTCAGTACGGATTCAGAAAGTATTATTCTCGTGAAACACAACTAGCTCTTTATTCGCGCGAAGTAACTAGTACTATCGACAGGGGGATCTCCAATTGATTGCGTATTTCTAGATTTTCAAAAGGCTGTTGACACAGTTCTTCAAAGGAGACTTCTAATGAAATTGCGTACCTACGGAGTATCTCTTCAATTGTACGACTGGATTCGTGATTTCCTGTCAGAAAGGTCAAAGTACGTAGTAACAGACGGAAAATCATTGACTAAAGCAGAAGCGAAATCTGGCGTTCCCCAAGGAAGTACTATACGCCCTCTGCTGCACCTACTCAATAGAAGCGATTTAGGAGACAATCTGAGCAGCCCTCTGACTGCAGGTGATGTCATTTACCGGCCAGTCATCGGAAGATACAAAACAATTGCAAAATAAATTATAAACTGTATCTATATGGTGCGAAAATGGGGCAACTGCCTCTGAATAATGAAAAGGATGAGGTCATCCGCATGAGTACGAAAATAATTCCGTTAAATTTCGGTTACGCGATAATTCACACTAATTCAAATGCTGTAAATTCAACCAAATACCTAGGAAATACGATTATGACCAACTTAAATTGGAGCGATCACACAGATAATGTTTGGTGAAGGCAAACCAATGACCACGTTTTATTGATAGGGCAACAGGTCTACTAAACAAACTGTCCACACGACGCTTGTTGGTCCTCTGGATTACTGCTGCGTGGTGTGCGATCCTTACCAGGTAGCACTGATGGAGGGTATCGAAAAAGAAGGGCAACTTACTTTGTATTACCGCGAATTAGGGGAGAGAGTGTCAATAATATAATATGCGAGTTGGGGTGGGCGGGTGAGGACGGGCAATTATTAAAACAAAGGCGGTTTTCGTTGCGGCGAGATCTTTTCACTAAATTTCACTAAACCTACTTACTCCTCTGAATGTGAAAATATTTTGCTGTCGCCAACCTACACAGGGAGAAATTATCTTCGTAATAAGATAAGAGAAATCAAAGCTCGTACAGCAAGCTTTAGTATTCGTAAGTGTTCATTTAGTTCCATATCTACATCTACATGTACATGGGTACTCTGAAGATCACACGTAAGTGTCTGGAGGAGGGTTCGCTTAGCCACCTTCACACTAATTCGCTATTATTCCACTATATAACAATGCGCGGGAAAAAACGAACCACCTATATCTTTCCTTGCGAGCTCTGATTTCCTTTATTTTATTATGATCATTGTTTCTCCCTACGTAGGTCGGCGTCAATAAAATATTCTCGCATTCGGAGGAGCAAGTTGGTGACAAATTTCGTGAGAAGGTCCCGCCGCAACGAAAAACACCTTTGTTTTTATGATTTCCACCCCAAATCCTGTATCATGTCCGTGACTCTCCTATATTTCTCAATAATACAAAATGTGCTTCCCTTCTTTGAACTTTCCAAATGTACTTCGTTAATCCTATATGGTAAGGACTCCACAAGAGAACGGACTTGCGTAGTGGAGGCAATCTCTTTAGTAGATCTGTTACATTTTCTAAGTGCTCTGCCAATAAAACGCAGTCTTTCGTTTCTTTCCCATAAAATTTTCTGTGTATCCTTTCCAATATAAATTATTCGTAATTGTAATTCCTAGGCACTTAGTTGAATTTACGGTCTTTAGATTTGATTGATTTGTCGTGTTACCGAAATTTAACGGATTCCTTTTAGCACTGATGTGGATGACCTCACACTTTTCATTATTTGGGGTCAATTGTTAATTTTCGCACCATACAGTATCTAAATCGTTTTGCAATTGGTTTTGATTTTGTGATGACTTTACTTGACCATAAAGACAGTATCATCTACAAACAACCTAGGACGGCTACTCGGATTGTCTCCTAAATTATTACGTAGATGAGCCGGCCGAAGTGGCCGTGCGGTTAAAGGCGCTGCAGTCTGGAACCGCAAGACCGCTACGGTCGCAGGTTCGAATCCTGCCTCGGGCATGGATGTTTGTGATGTCCTTAGGTTAGTTAGGTTTAACTAGTTCTAAGTTCTAGGGGACTAATGACCTCAGCAGTTGAGTCCCATAGTGCTCAGAGCCATTTGAACCATTACGTAGATGAGGAACAGCAGAGAGCCTATAACACTACCTTGGGGAATGCCCAGGAATCTCTTCTGTTTTACTCGATGGCTTTCCATCAACTATTATGATCCCTATCTGCATATTCGGAAGTATGATACATTCAAATTCGTGAGACTCTGTAGCACGGATCCCGAATGGCTTGGTCGCATGGAGCCGGTTCCTGAACAGCCAATGGCTGAGGCAATATTAAGATTTTCAAGGCATGTCCAGCCAAAAGAAGGTGCTGCCAAATCCGGAGTGGTGGTTCACCAGCCTCTGCACACAGACTCTGAACTGGAATGAACTGGTCTGACAGACTCCAGTTGATATTGGAATACCATCATGGTGGAACGTCTTGAGGTAAATAGTAGTGCTAATCCACAGAAAAATGCTGCCGTAATCTAATCGTAGTCTGACAAATGCCATATAAAACCACGGGAGACGGGACCTGACAGATATCCACGCCTTACCGCTGAGGCATTTCAAAATACTCAATGCTTTTTGTTCGCATGTCTTTCAACTGCAGGAGCCAAGTTAATTTTGTGTTAAATTGTAGGCACAATAAGCGTACATTGTCCTAAAAATTTAGAATACTGTCCCACAGTGATATCTGGCAGGTTAAAACTCCTTCGAGCTCGATTAAAATTGACACGAGTAGTCTTGTCTAGTTTTCAGTCTCGTGATAGCTGCATTTGCCTGGATTTTGCTGCAATCACGAATCTGTTATCTCTTTGCTCCAAGTAACGATCAGACGTTCCAAACAGTAACACGATCCCTGTCTCTGGCACCAGTTTCAATCGCATGACTCATGCATTCGATAGCAAGCGAACTGAAGTCGTTAATAGAATATGATGATCAGAAAATATACCGGCAGTATTCAGCAGTTTTTCTCCGAAGAATTCTGATGCTTTTTTTTTAAGGCAGGCCGTCTATAAAAGGATCCGATTACCATGTTGGAATCGTCGTTAATGTTTACCGTTACCCAGATTATTTTGTAGTCTGAATCAGCAATAACCTCACAAGCCATTACCGAGTTGTTTACAACAATAAAGACGCCGCCACCATCGGCGTGTAGCCCATCCTCACGACCTATGTTCTAATCTGAATTTAAAATACGCTATCGCCCAATTCTTGACAAAAGTAAACTGATAGCGATATACGCATGTACACATGGCGGTGGTATCGCCTACGCAAGGTATAAAAGGGCAGTGTAGTGTAGGATCTGTCATTTGGATACAGGTGAATCAGGTCAAAATGTTTCCGACGTGATTATGGCCGCATGTTGGCAATTAACAGACTGTAAATGGTAGGTGGAATGGTGGTTGGAGATAGACACATGGCACACCCCATTTCGGTAATTGTTAGGGAATTCAATAATCCTAGATCCACAGTGTCAAGAATGTGTCGAGAATACCAACTTCCAAGCATTACCTCTCACCACGGGCACGGTGTGGCCGACAACCTTCACTTAACGACCAAGAGCAGCGGCGTCCGCGGAGAGTTGCCAGAGTTAACAGACAAGAAAGGACTGCGTGAAATAACAGCAGAAGTCAATGTGGGACATACGACGAACGTATCCTTTAGGACAGGGCGGTGAAATGTGAGGTGAATGGCCTAGAACAGCAAACGACCGACGCGAGTGAATTTTGCTAAACACTACGACATCGCATGCAGCACCTCTCCTAGGCTCTTGACTATATCGTTTGGACACTAGACGACTGGGAAACAGTGGATTCGTCAGATGAGTCCAGATTTCAGTTGGTAAGAGCTGGTGGTAGGGTTTGAGTTGGCGCAGTCCCCACGAAGCCATGGATCTAAGTTGTAAAGAAGGCACTGGTTCCATAATGGTGTGGGCTGTGTTTACGTGGAATGGACTGGGTCCTCTGGTCCAGTAGAAACTATCGTTGAATGGAAATGGTTATGTTCGGCTATTTGGGGATCATTTGGTGTCATTCATGGACTTCATTTTGCCAAACAACAATGGAATTGTTATGGATGAGAATGCGCCATGTTTGAAGAACATTCTGGACAGTTCGAGCAAGTGATTTGGCCAGCCAGATGGCCTGACATAAATCCCATCGAACATGTATGTGACATAATCAAGAGATCAATTGGTGCACAACATCCGGCACCAATAACACTTTCGCAGTGATGGACCGCTATAGAGGCAGCATGGCTCCGTATTTCTGCAGGGGACTTCCAGCGACTTGAATCTATGCCACATCGCGCTGCTGCACTACACCAGGCAAAAGGGAGGTCCGACACGATATTAGGAGGTATCGCATGACTTGTCGCCTCAATGTATTCCTTCTGCTTTGTGTACCCATTGGCAACCTATACCAGCACGCCAGCTGCTTAGCCTAAATGATTCTGTGGAATGTGTCAGTATTCGCTCTCCTTTGAGTATCCACGCACAAATAGCCTATTTCCATCCTGTGCCCAGTGCAGCTGTTAGGCGCAACGCTGTCCGTGCGCCTCTATGCTGCCTCGTCAAGGGGAGCCGCGACGATGGGAGGTCGCCGCAGTATTCGTGTAGATACAAGGTGACAATTATTGAACTATACGAGAAAGAAACGTAAATTAGTTACAAACTACGGCGTGCACACACTTTATTCAACATACAAACGTCACTAAATATATTCAGATTTAGGTTATGACGTGTTCGACATGCCTGCCATCATTGCCGATGATGTGGTGCAGACGAAAAGCGAAATTATGCGTGATCCCCTGAAGTGTCAGAACATCGATGTTGTCAATGACCTCCTGAATGGCTGTTTTCAACTCAGCAGTGGTTTTGAGATTATAGATGTATACCTGGTCTTTAATATAACCCCACAAAAAGGAGTCGCATGCGTTCAGATCCGGAAAATATGGCGGCCAATCGTGGCCCATGCCAGTGGCCTCTGGGTATCCCTGAGCTTGAATGCGGTCCACAAAGTGCTTCTCCAGGACATCAAACACTCTCCTGCTTCGATGGGGTCGAGTCCCGTCTTGCATGAACCACATTTTTCGAAATCAGGGTCACTTTAGATAATGGGGATGAAATTTTCCTAAACCGTCACGTACCGTTCGGTAGTCACCGTGCCGTCAAGGAATATCGCACTGATTATTCCGTGACTTGACATTACACATCACACAGTCACCCGTTGAGGGGGAAGAGACTTCTCGATCGCGAAATGCAGATTCTCGGTCCCCCAAATGCGCCAATTTTGATTACTGACGAACCCATCCAAATGAAAGTGGGCTTCGTCGCTAACCCAAACCACGCACGCGCATACGAATTCTCATCATGCTCGGCAGCTAACCGTGCAGTTTCAACGTCCTAACGCAAACCGTTTAGAACTTGTGACGATTTTATTTTGTACAGTTCAATGATTGTCACCCTTGCAGCAAACATACCCACGTACTGTCTCATGGTATGTGACGCGGCTGTACGATCCAGCACGGCCGAATGAACACTTTGTATACCCTCTCGGGTTGCAGTCGCGTGTGGCCGTTCATGTCTTTAATGGTGATGAGTATGATCTGAACCCATAGATTCCATATCCGCATGCCAGCCGTGGGATCCCCACAGACGCGAGCAGCAATATTGCGAAACGACAAACTACAGGCTACAATCCTGCCGGTGTCGGATCTAGGCACTTGCTAGTAGGCGCTTCTCCGCCTTATACTAGAAGGAACACTTTCTTCTCATTAACAACCAACCTTCAAATGAAGAGCCCGCTACATAATCATTTCACATATGCAGAATATAAACGACATCATTTCTCTCACCTTTGTGCGGTTACGTTGATACGCTAATCAGCTGCATATGTAAGCATGTAGTACAGTTAATGCGTATTTGAAGTTTTTTTGCGTTCCACCTTCATAGTGTTGCAATTTTAATGTCCAGCAGTTTATTGAGGTATCTCGTGCGGCCTCAGACGCGATGTCAACAACTGTCAGCATGACATATCTGTTTAGTAAGGACTAAAGGGACATCAGCGCCGTAGCCACATTCGCCTTCCACCATGATGTATTGTTCGCCATTCACCCTCGGATGAGAACGAACCGATACAATCATTCATATACGAATGTGGAATGACACCTGAGTTTCATTGGAAATCTAGAAGCAACAGATATGCCTGATGTCCTGTAATGACGTTGCAGACCAGGGTAGCAGCCTGCCGCCGCCTATCTGCCGAGGCGATCGCAGCTTCTACTTATTTCTGGACAGATACACAGACCCCACCAATTCTCTACTACGTAAAACTATAGAATAACATGAAATAAATTACGAACATAAACGGTCGTACAATGAGAGACCGTAAGGGGCAGTCGAAAGAAAATGAGGCATATGGAAAGAAAGTAAGTAAACAAACTGTTTATTATTTAGAAAGTAATCGCCATAACTGTTAGTAAATTTACGAAATTAGAATTATATTAATACCTTCAGATGCTTACGGGCGTTGATATATATCAACGGGGACAGGAGAAAATGTGTTCCCCGACCGGGACCCGAACCCTGCTTACATGGCAGACGCTCTACCCATCTTTTTTTTTTTTTTTTTGCATTTTGTTCGTTGTTGATCGTTGTGTTTGTTCGTTGTGGACGTCACATGACATCCGGTGAAGTTCGTTTGTTGAACCTTCCACTCAGTTTTTTTATTACAGAGGCCAACCAGCGCTCTGACCGAACACGCTGAGCTACCGTGCCGGTGCCCATCTGAGCCACCAAGGGCACAGAGGATAGCGCGACTGCAGGGACCATCTCGCTAACGCCTCACGCGACACCCACAATCTCACCTTTTATGTCCACACGCGACATTCGTAGTGTCCCACCCCAACACACTCATTACTCGTGGAAGACATTCTTACCAAGTTCCGTAAGAGTACGGGGAATATGTGTGCATCCGCACAGAAGAAGGTCATGGCCGGTATTGATAAACGATATACTTATTTGGATATGGTGTCTGTTCTTTCTCCCTGAGAATTGTTAATTCCTCCTGGGACACCCTGTACTCCACCATTTACGTAAGGAAATGTGGGTGTCACGAACATTTAAGGATACCCCTATAACGGAGTGTAAAATTAGACACGATGACAAATCACATAGACTGGCAGTTGCATGAGATTTTTTGTAACAGTTACTAGTTTAGACCTGAATTTCCTCGAATTTCTGTTTGAACAGTAATTTATGAACTGTAATTCGGCCTCTGATACTTCGTAAGCATAACGTATTATGTTGGTTGCTCCAAGTTCGTGCGTATAGAATGCTTAAATCTCTTTGTCGCCAAATGATATTGCATCAAGCGGGCATTCAAAGGCAACATGAAAGGTTCTCAGCGTGAAACACACACACGCACGCACGCACGCACACACACACACACACACACACACACACACACACACACACACAAACACACAAACACTACTATTCAAAATATTTACCAGCCTCAAATATCTTTAGTTACGGGTAAAGGTTGTCATTCATCAGAGGGTCAAGATGTAGTTAATAGGGTGATTGTTCCAACCTTTTTTTTTCCATATTATTAGTTTTCCCGTTGTCATAGCACCATTCTTTGTTCTGTAGAATTTTTTTCCTTATTTGTCATTTGCCGTTTTCTACCGACGTCTCCTCTTACGCATTTCTTCATTCGGTTTGTCCAGAAGACTTGCGTAGCATCGTCGTTTGCAATTTAGTCAATATGAACACCTGTGACTGACTTGCCCGTTTACTCGTCTCTGGAAAACCTCAGGCACCCGCAAGGCTGATATTGAATCGCTTGAAAGCTGAAAGAAATGCATTATTTGTTACGAGTGTGGATTTTGCCAATGAAGTCGGCAATTATGACAGGCTACAGCCATGTTCAGCTCTCGCTCCGTCGTAACGTGGAGGCATGGGGGCACACAGTGAAGCACGGCGTCACGCCCCAGACAACCTTTAGCGTCGTTCCCCCATCCTGATGCTACGTTTCAAGACATTTAATAGCATGTCCAACATCATCTTTTCCTAGAGTTTTTTTTTTCAGCCAAAGTAATACTGTGTTTTCCAAGAATATCACGTGGCAATAAAAAGTGACAGCTAGCTTTATTTTGGGGCACAGGGTGTTCTGAGCCTTTCGAGGGGGTTCGTTGGCAGAGAAACCTAGTATCTTTCTCTTCAGCTTTTATCTCTGCACCTGTGAGCTTCAGAGAAGGCACCAGGCCACTAACTTGCTTACAGTTCGCCAACTTATGCCATTTTTCACTCGGATCGCCCTTGTATATTGGACACAGAGTTGATCAGCTAATAGTTGAATGCAATGGCAAGTATTTTTTTCGCTCCTGCTATTCCTCTATATTCAATAACTGCAGCATGAATCTTTCACAAATTACTGTCACTGTTCTTTCTCTCATCTCATACCTATGGTGTTTCCGATTTCAGACTGTTCATCACAAACCGTCGAAAACACTATTGTGCACTTCCTTGATTTGTAGTTTTTGGACATTCTTCACAAGGTCCACCTATATGGAAATATGGCAACTTTGAATTGAGCTGCCCAGTTCTTAACCTTCGAAAATGAAGGAACAGCCTCCTTAAAACCCTTCGAAGACCATTTGAAAATTTCCATTGGCGATACATCGTAATGGAATCAACACTGATACCTTAGAAAGCCATATACAGGGAGTTCAACGAAAGTGTCTAAAAAATTTTGAGAGGTGGTAGTACTCATCGAAACAAGAAAGCTAAGTCCAATAAACATGGGCCCTAAAATGCATACTTCCTGCGATAAACACGTGTTAACAGGTGCTGTTCAATGTGGCGCCCATTCATGACAATGCATCTCTCTTTTGATTGGCGTGGCGTAGACCATTTTCTTCAAGTGTCCCCATAACCAACCAATCCAGCGGTCCTGAAATGTCTGCGTCAGATGTTTGCGCACATTGTGACGAAAGTTTACTGCTGCTCCATCGTGCCTGAGCCACATTTGTATTCGCTGCTGCAATGGCACAGCCTCCAGCAAGCTAGGCAATACATTAATGAGGAAGACCAGATAATGCGCCCCAGTTGACCATTCTGGTAGCACGTATGGCCCACTTAATCTATAGCAAAGTACGTCTTGAGGATTTACATCTGTCATACGTGCTGATTATGGAAATTCACACCACTATATCTTGAGAACACTGCCTCATCGGTAAATTAAACCATGGATGAGAAAGGGTACCGTGTCCCTCAGACGCTGGAAAAGTCTGCCAAACAGCTTATCAGAGGGCACTCTGCGCTGCGGATACTTTTCAACGTAGAGGGCAGGAGCTCGCAGGCTACGTCCATTTGCTAAACCGTAGCAGAGTATCATATCCGCCATTTTACTTGTTGTGTAGTAGGCCCCCATTGCTAACAAGTGTTGGAAGAGAGAAAATGTAAATGTACTATCCATTTGTACGTACGAACAGCGCAATAACAATAAAGACGTAAGTGAATTTGCGTTTGAAAGAAGGTAAAACACCATGATGTGCACCCAGGCTTGATTGTACTGTACAATAAGGCACACCAACACGACAAAAGCTAATGTAGCCTGCAACTCGACTCTAACCATACAACTGATTGCAGACCACCTAATGGCAGGTAGAGTACTGCGAGTAAGACGACATAATACCCAGCCAACACAGTTGACGGAGAGCCAGTGTAACGACGGTGCTAATATCCACAGTCGTCGCACAGCCCTTCCTATAAACATGTGTTTAGTATGTGGATGCGTTTCCAGACCCATTTTTATTAGACGTATTTTTTTTTTTATTTCGATGAGTACTACTACCACAAAGTATTCGACACTTTGTTTTGAACCCTTTGTATATACAAATTATCCGCAGGTCACGTTGACAGGTTATTGCATTCCAAATACCAACAAACTACTTTTCAACCAAACCTAGATCTTTCAGTCTTGATGAAGTACAGAAATCTCGAGATAGCGTTGATTTTTTTTGTAATATTTTCACAAATATCATAATTACTGGAAACAACTAACGGAAACGATCTATTTCGATACATGTTAACGATTCCTAAAATTATAATTTATTATCGATTTGTGTATCTTATGTATGTTTCAAGGTAAACAGCTACACAGATATGTGTCTTCTATAGTCGTGTAGGCCCTTCCTTATTCTCTAAGACGATGCAGTTGTTAAATCCGACGTCACCGTTACTTCAGGGCACAAAGTGCCATACTGTGAATTCCAGACTTTTAAAAGGACTATGAGATTGTCATTCCTGTGCCAAAATTTCGAATTTATTCTTCATTTCCTCACCAATGTGCATAAAAGCAAGGGCTTTAAATAGCAGTAATCTTCAAATGTGTTCTACTAAGTATCGTTGGGATTTCTTTACTAATTTCTTTGAAAAATTAACATATTTTAAGTGATAACTAATCTACGAAAATTGGGCCTAAAGACAGTTTTTGTTTTTGTCATTACTTTAATTTTACCGTATAACATGATTTTTCTTTCTGCAGAAGTGGAGTTGCTTTTTTGTGCCCTTTGTTTACTCCTGGGTCATTTACGATGCACAAACGATTACAGCATGTCACAAGCATTTAACCTCCTATCCCTTTACAAGTAGCGTAGTACTGTGTTAATTTTCTGGTCCGTTCTCTTCGTTTCAATGTCTGTTCCTTTGATGTTGATATGAATGACTTCATCTAACACAAAGTCTTAACACTACATTGATCGTAGGAGCTGACACTGTAGAATACTATTTCGATTATAAATATCCTGGTACATGGTACACAAAACCTCGTAAATGACAACTAATCAGCTGACACATACCATTCTTCTCTAAATCAGTCACACATTCAAGTTCATCGACATCGTTTCAGTTTTACTTTGAAGAAATACTTACTTCCCTCTCGAAAACTTGACACAAAGCCTCTGCTAGAGGTAGTTGTGTATGCCACGCACATACATATCACTTTTTGCTATCATGAATAAACTGCGGAATTTTATCCGAGTTCCAGAAACAGATAATACTGATTTTCAGGTCATGGGTAAAAGTACCTTCGTAGCATCAGAGTGGGTTAGCTGTTCACTTATGTTACAGTGTGTGTATCAGGAGTTTACGAAAGGTACCTCTGAGAACAACGGACGGATTGTAAGATGCCACTGATCTGAGAGATGAGTGTCTGAGAAACGGATGTGAGCTGAGTGACTGTCAGTAGCCAAGCGCCTGTAGGCTGCCAGGTGCTTGTCTAGGAAGTTAGTGTAGTTGAGTTCTACTGACAACATGACTCGTGCATATGATGTTATTTATATATATCTGACGATGCTGGTGCTGATTTTGCATTTAACATTTGGCGATGCCACTATGGCTGCAGTACATTAGAACTTTATTTTTATGAAACAGATCTGATGATAGTCATTACCGAAACCTGTAATCTGTTAGCAAAAAGTTTGTGACCATAGACGTAAATTAAAGGAAACTTATTGTATATACGGGTCACTGTTTTATTCGCGACAATGTCGCAGCTTTTGAATGTAGCAAACGTTACCTTGAGTGGGATTCCGTACTGTGGCGCAAAGATGACAGCGCCTATGTTAATTAAGATGTATCGATGGAATGGTTTCATTGTGAGGGTATGAATACTCGTTCTCGCGTGAGAAACTTTTTAGTCCCTTGTGATTATTCCCATTCTCTGGTTCAGCGAACAGGTTGATTTTGGTGTAAAATGTAAACAATAACCGAGAGAAAAAAACGACTTCCTTCGGACATTAATGGCAGAATGGAAGTTGTTGGTCAAAGCATTTTGATTTGGATAATATTTCCTTATCACTATTACTCATCCTGTAGACGAAAAACCTCGAACCCACTAATACTGGTCGTGTATACTCATGTATAAGTCAGCTTTTTACATAAACGAAAATTATCACCAGCAGAATCAAAAACATGGACTTAATACAATTGGCAATTATTTAACAGTTACTTATGAGAATAAGCTCGAAAAGTGTTTAAGAAAAATTGTTAAATATAACACGAGATATAACTTATTGAAGAGAAAACAAAAGTTTTAAGGCAATGGTAATACAAACGTGATAAAATCTACCGAGTTCAACAGGCACATTCGCAAATGAATGAGAGAGGATGTACGAAGATAAAATGAAACTATGAAAACGGAAACAGTAGAAATCAATGAGAATGTGAAGATCGCTGAACAGAAACGTATGGCGGCAACAAACTACATATCACCATCTGAGATGGCACACGACACACTAGCAAATTGTAACGTCTGCCTGAAAGTAAATTAGAAAAAATTACATAGTATCTGTGGTGTCACCGCCAGACACCACACTTGCTAGGTGGTAGCCTTTAAATCGGCCGCGGTCCGTTAGTATACGTCGGACCCGCGTGTCGCCACTGTCAGTGATTGCAGACCGAGCGCCGCCACACGGCAGGTCTAGAGAGACTTCCTAGCACTCGCCCCAGTTGTACAGCCGACTTTGCTAGCGATGGTTCACTGACAAAATACGCTCTCATTTACCGAGGCGATAGTTAGCATAGCCTTCAGCTACGTCATTTGCTACGACCTAGCAAGGCGCCATTATCAATTGCTATTTATCTTGTGATGCATGTACCGTCAGACCGATGTTCACCAATTATGGATTAAAGTTAAGTATTGCAGAAGCTACGTACTATTTTTGCTACTATAAAGACCTTGTCCTGTTCCAGACCTCACGCCATCCTGCGTGAGCTTAAACGCGTACCTTTCGGCTACCTGTTATAGTGGATTGGCTGTCTTGCCAGTCCACAACAGTATCCAACAAATCGAAAAAAGTAGTACAAACGAACAATGAAATATTAACTAGATGACGGGTTTTTGTATTTAGGGCAGGTAAAGAGGACCCTTGGCTACACACATTTTTTTAAAAAGTTATAAGCAAAAGAGTGCAAGCGGGCTGGAGTGTTTAGAGACATTAGGTAGGTTGTTGAGAACTAAGTTTCTGGACTATCTGGTAAGGACCACAGACCCTTAGTGACTTACGGCTGTGAGACGAACTTTAAATGCGAAAACTATTCAAAAACTGAAGACTGCTCAGCGCCTGATGGAAGTATGTTGGGGAATACTGAGAGAGAAAATCAAATGGATCAGGGAACGGACTACTGTGGAAGACTGAATTCGGAGTGTAATGAAAATAAAATAGTCGGTTGGACATGTAGATAGACGAATGTATAGTGGATGGCCCAAGGAAGTGTGTTACTGGATTCCAGAAGAAGACCGAGACGAAAACATGATGGAAGGTGCACTAGACAACAGAAGTTAGTGGTCAGTAATGCGTGGAAGAAGCTAGAGAAGGCCTTTATCCAGCAATGACGGCCACATCGCTGCTGCTTCTTTAGGTAACTACGCCTCTTGATTTTTTTTCTAAGACTGATGGAGTTTAAACAAGACAATGGGCACGTTTCAAGGTTGTGATAAGTGTAACAGCGTCCACCACTGCGCTTTGAACTACTCTACAGCATGTATGGGAGAACGCGGATGCGTTTCAAAACACTATTGTGATGGTCTTCTGCCGTAACAAAGCGTGTAGCAGCAATTCCCACTTAGCGAAACTGTTTAGGAAACTGTCACGCACGCATTTCGAGGACAGTGTACAAACGTTATAGTCATCAAAAAATCTGACATATATAGGGACACGTCCGTATTCGTGCACGAATGACAGGAATACGCGCGTACATACACGGGAAGAGAGCAAGAAAAATGACGGAAGCTCTCACGGGTATGAAGAAGTGACAATGTGGTCCTACCAATACAAGTCGCTTTAGCAGCAACGAAAGCATGAGAAAGTCAAAGGACACCACAATAAACCGCAGGATTTTTATTCCAGACACTATATTAACTCTCCGTTAGGCGAAGACACGTGCCATTGTGGGCTAGAAGACCGCGAGGGTTGGATTCAATCGTCTAATTGGAAATCCCTTGTTTCTTCGCACACAATGACACCTATCCTCCTTAAGTATGACAATTGTTTGTGGGTATACTAGGTAAGTGCAGCTGAATATGATGAAAGTATGTGAGATTTTGGTACCTGATGATAGAAGGGGGAGGGTGGAACACGAAGCCAGCATATAACGGCAAGGGGCCGTAGAGCTTAGCGTCCTCATCCAACGAACGAATCGCCGCCAACAGCGTTACATTCTCTAACTCCACTAGACCGTGAGGAGAAATTTGAAATTTAATGGACGGTACTGGCAAAAACTCGTGATAGGGAACAGTTAGCACCCCTCTCTTCTCCAGTTGCCATTAGAATATCATAAATATTACTTTCACCACCAGTGTGCAAAACGGCTAAGTCGCGACGAGAGCCGCCACACATGATGCCGTTAGCGGCCTCAACAACTTACTCCAGGTTTCTGCCTTCAGTTCCTCCAGGCAGGTCAGTACTATAGAATAAAAACATGCTGATAACTGATATACAGCCTTCTAAGCCGAGAATGATACGAACACTATAAACTAATGTTTAACTTACGAAAATATTTTTTTACTTACATTCTTAAATATAAAATACCGCCTTCCACCAGCGAGTACTAAAATTCATTGCAACAGCTTTGTTAAAGGCCAATGCTTCTATTCCACATAACAGCAAAATAAGAGATTTGCTACCAGTTTGTTGACGCAGAAGGTATTTTTCTTCTGGGAGGGAAGTTAATGAACGCTAACGTACCGTATGGTGAGTGACATCCTATTATCTTACCACCTACGCATCATCTGAAAAAATTCTCATCGTGTATGAACATGAAAATCTGTTGCACGGTGGATCACAGCTTTCACCGTCTACGTTGCATAGGTGATTTTGGATTCCCACCGGGCGAAACACAGCCAAAAGTTTTAGGGGAAATGTTTGAAATGCTTTAGGTTTAAGCCCCAGATTGCAGTTCAACTTATGGGTCGACTAGCAGCATCTAGAGGAAACCAGTCTCTTCTTTACCAGCACTGTGGAGTGTATTATGCAGGCCCTGTTGCTGTAAAGCACGGCGGAAAACTTAATAAGGTTACTATCAACGCCTGTATTGCTTTATTTATTTGCATGGCAACCAAACCCAGCCACCTCGAATTACTGACATGGTAATCGGGTCAATTCTGGTTGCCCTCCCCAGGAGATTCATAGCGAGAAGATGAAAACCTCACATGTATAGTGATAATGGTACTGCGTTTCAAGATGCACACAATGAACTGAAACGTTTTCTCTGTGATGATGCTACAGTTGAAAGTATGGTGACCTTACCGACCTCGAAGGGTATCAATTGGAATTTTATTCCACATTGTTTCCCTCACTTTGGTGGACTGTCAGGAGTCAAATTATGAAGTCACTCAAACATGTCATTGCCAATATAGTACTTACATTTGAAGAACTGACTACAGTGTTAACCCAGAAACACGTCTAATTCAAGGTCATACTGTGCTCTCACAGATTCTCTATCTATACTCTCACTCCTGGGCATTTACACATTTTCAATCCCTTTGTGCCCATTCTGAACCCTCGATCCCTGAGATTCCCGCCACCGAGTTGCACTGGTGTCAAATTGTAGAACAGTTGCATCAGAGGTGGCCCAGTGAGATCCTGCATCAGCTGCAGCATCGCAGTTTTGGACATCAGAAGGAACATGGCAGCTCCAGATCGACAATCTCGTTCTAGTCGAGGTAGATGATTTGCGTCTCGCTGTGAGGCTGGCACTCAGCAATCAATTCTTTCCTATCAGTGATAAGGGTGATCGTGTGATGAAGCTGAAATATGCTACTGGCAGATTAAGAAGGTCTGTTAGTAAAATTGTACCGCCTGCTTAATCAGTGAATTAGTGATATACCCTTTCATTTGTATGGTGGTAAACAAGGAAAGCCCAATACTAAATTGCTATTAAAGCAACAAATCATAGCACGAAATACACTACTGGCCTTTAAAATTGCTACACCAAGAAGAAATGCAGATGATAAACGGGTGTTCATTGGACAAATATATTATACTAGAACTGACATGTGATTACATTTTCACGCAATTTCGGTGTACAGATCCTGAGAAATCAGTACCCAGAACAACCACCTCTGGCCGTAATAACGGCCTTGATGTGCCTGGGCATTGAGTCAAACAGAGCTTGGGTGGCGCGTACAGGTACAGCTGCTCATGCAGCTTCAACACGATACCACAGTTCATGAAGAGTAGTGACTGGCATTTTGTGACGAGCCACCGTTGACCAGACGTTTTCAATTGGTGAGAGATCTGGAGAATGTGCTGGCCAGGGCAGCAGTCGAACATTTTCTGAATCCAGAAAGGGCCGTACAGGACCTGCAACATGCGGTCGTGCATTATCCTGCTAAAATGTAGGGTTTCGCAGGGATCGAATGAAGGGTAGAGCCACGGGTCGTAACACATCTGAAATGTAACGTCCACTGTTCAAAGTGCCGTAAATGCGAACAAGATGTGACCGATACGTGTAACCAATGGCACCCCATACCATCACGCCGGGTGATACGCCAGTATGGCGATGACGAATACACGCTTCCAATGTGCGTTCACCGCGATGTCGCCCAAAACGGATGCGACCATCATGATGCTGTAAACATAACCTGGATTCACCCGAAAAAATGAAGTTTCGCCATTCGTGCACCCAGTTTCGTCGTTAATTACACCATCGCAGGCGCTCCTGTCTGTGATGCAGCGTCAAGGGTAACCGCAGCCATGGTCTCCGAGATGATAGTCCGTGCTGCTGCAAACGTCGTCGAACTGTTCGTGCAGATGGTTTTGTCTTGCAAACGTCCCCATCTGTTGACTCAGGGATCGAGACGTGGCTGCACAATCCGTTACAGCCATGCGGATAAGATACCAGCCATCTCGACTGCTAGTGATACGAGGCCGCTGGGATCCAGCACGGCGTTCCGTATTACCCTCCTGAACCCACCGATTCCATATTCTGCTAACAGTCATTGGATCTCGAACAACGCGAGCAGCAATGTCGCGATACGATAAATCGCAATCGCGATTGGCTACAATCCGACCTTTATCAAAGTCGGAAACGTGATGGTACGCATTTCTTCTCCTTACACGAAGCATCACAACAACGTTTCACCAGGCAACGCCGGTCAACTGCTGTTTGTGTATGAGAAATCGGTTGGAAACTTTCCTCATGTCAGCACGTTGTAGATGTCGCCACCAGCGCCAACCTTGTGTGAATGCTCTGAAAAGCTAATCATTTGCATATCACAGCATCTTCTTCCTGTCGTTAAATTTCACGTCTGTAGCACGTCATCTTCGTGGTGTAGCAATTTTAATGGCCAGCAGTGTATTAGCTTGAGATACTGTAAATATTTTTCTGCGGATTGACTGACTGCTATCAGCATTAATTTCTTAACAGTCATACTGCATGCTTTTTGTGTCTTAAATGTCAGTGCCTTTCATGTGTCTTATACAGTGGGGTAATATTTTTTTTGTCTTACATGTTAGTACCCTTTATGTTTCATATGCAATGTGATAGTAACATTTTGTTGGTTTTGTGTATCCTAAATATTAGTGCATTTCATTTTTATATGCCCTGATGTTGTATCTAGTTTTATCTTTATTATCTTCCTTGTTTGGAATTTACGTTTTAATTTTGTTGCTTGTTATATTTATGTTCATGTTGTAAAATATGAAGCCTCATTTTAGAGTGGGACTACGTTGAATACTGTAAGTCATTTGCCACTCCAAGTGCCATTTTGCAAACTGGATAGGTCAGTCTGTCCAGTACATTCTGCTTCCTGGCGGGAAATATCGTAACTGTGCGCGTACGCGTGCGACATTGGACTTCACAAATCCTTTGTGCACGCAGTTACTGCCGAGCGGCCGCTGACAGCTGATGCCTCACTTAGCCTGGAGACACTACAGTGGGCGCACGTGTGTCTCGACCAGCAAAGGGCCGTAGCTCGCGGCACCTTGTAAAGTATTACTGAATATCACCGTCCGCGCTTTGTAAAGTAATATGGAATAAGGCATTTTTACAGAGCATACCAAGCTGTGTTCTGTCTAATTGTGCAGTGGAAATAAGGGGAGGGCAGTGTGTCCTCTCGTACTACGCACTCCAAACTTAAATGTACGAATGCAGGACGAGAGGTCTGCAAGTGAATTGTGTACACCTATCTTCGATAACATGTGTAACATTTCGATAGATTAACATAATGATAAAATCACTTCCACCCTCTATAATAAGCTCAATTGGCCTCGACAGTGTGCCAAATCCTAAATAAGGAAAGAGTAGAAATTCTGATCATTGATGGCAAGTACTGACATTGAAATATTTCTTTATCTCTTACTCCCCAATGAAGCAGCGACGTGCTACGCGCGAGACGTTATGTGACGTATTACATACTTGGTTACCAAGGAAATGCTTATCAACGACACCGTATCAACTATAGGTAGAGCTACACTTTTGAAATAGTATTAATAAAGCCGCCAATCTAGCTTTTACCCGTTAAATAACATTAAGAGAGTCACCATTCCCCATCAATGTAAATGTAGTGCGACAATCTCAGAATAATGCCACAGTACGATCGCTTGACTGAAAAACTTACACATACAACAGTCAATGCACCACTGGTTCTATGCAGCTTTCTCAGGAATATCCAAGACAAAACAGGGTAACAGGTAAAGTTAGTCAAGAGAGTTACAACAAAAACATTTCAATTTTTCACGGATACAAAATCTGTTTATTAGCTAGAATGAAACCTGACTAATTCCGCCTCTTACGTGAATACCTCCTTCAGCAAGCTAATACCGTCACCATCTAACACAGGCTTCCGTGAAACAATTAAGTGCGCAGCGACGAAGCCGTAAAACGCGCCCATTAAAATCCGAAATGGGTAATCATAACTACACCGCCGACCACGGAAAACACACGAAACACACACATACACACTCTCTCTCTCTCTCTCTCTCTCTCTCTCTCTCTCTCTCTCTCTCTCCTCCGCCCCCCCCCCCTCCCTCCCACCTACCACCCCCACACCGCCTGAGCGACGAGGCGCAGTATTAAGGCACTGGACTGTCTGGAACTTGGATGGATCAAATCACCGCCTGGTCATCCAGATCTAGGTTTCACGTAATTTCCCTAAATCACTTAAGGCGAATGCCGGCAATGCTGATTTCTTTCTCCATTTTTACGAATAAGAGCTTGTGCTCCATTTATATAGAACGCTAATCTTTCTTTATCTTCCTCACCCTCCCCATCCGTCAGAGGGCCTACGACTTTAAGGCACCAAAGAGGACAGCGGATCGTCTTCCGGATTTTGCAAACACTGTGAATTTCCTAAAATTGTTCAATCATTTTGGCCTTTTAGCCAGTCAAGTCAGAGGTGAAGAGTTATTTGATTCTGATTCAAATTCAAAAATTCTCATTGATTATCCAGGAATTCTCGCATTATTATTCCTACTTAATGTTCATTTTCTAGTGCCTTCGTCCCGCATCGACGCAGGGTCGGCATTGCTATTAACTGATTTGGCATGTTTACTTTAAAGGGCCCTACACACGCACCGACCAACAAATTGTATGTGCGTAGGCGTTTTGATCGCCACTCCATCCAGCAAATCGTGCCAACCACCCGTCTAAAGTTTGTCACTGTGTGTGGGATTCAATTCTGTTGTAGTATACAAGAGACAGTGTGAGACGTACGAAATTTTTAGGTTAGTTTCCGCAGAAATATAAAGACTGCAGATGTTTGTGGGACAGTTACGAGGAGTGTAGTAATATAGATGCACGAAATGGAGAACTATTTTCATTTTTTACACATATCCATGATAGTTTCGTGTGGTACAGAGAGAATAAAAATCCGTCGACCTGTATTTTTGGTTTTAGTTTTTATTTCCAAGACTTCATTACTACAATATCTGTTGTATTTGTTAGATGATGTGGACACATTCATGTGCAATCTTTCTTCTTCTAAATTGAAATGAATTTCTTAAACTTACAGGTCATCTTTTATGCTACATACATAAATTAGTAAAGTTGTTTCATGAATTTTGCTTAACCATGATGTATTTCCTCAGTCAACTGTAAACCATGTTGCAGGTTTCGGGAATCATTTCAGTTAACAATTGTTGGGATGTAACAGCACTGAATTTGAGGTCCTCTTTCTTCTGCTAGTGGTTAGAAATCATCATGTAGCTAACAGTCTCTTGTCGCATCTTATACACTCTCAGGACTACTCTTGTTTGTTAAGAATTGATGACGTTCAGCAGCTCCTAAATGCGTGATTCATCCATTCTTAGGTAATTATGAAAATCATCGGAATCCAGCTGCTTAAGTAACAGAACATGGGTGAATTTATTTCCTTGCATCAGACACTTCTTTGTCCACAGATTTCTCTCTGCTTGTTTTGGCCTTGTTACCTCTATATCAGCCAAGGCAAACCCTCAGTTTTGTTTCTGTGTAAAACCAAGCGGGATCTCTTGTGTGTGTGTGTGTGTGTGTGTGTGTGTGTGTGTGTATGTGTGCGTGTGCTGCTGAGGCTTAACTTGGGTAACAACCCGGTATTCACATAGCAGGACGTGGGAAACAGCCTAAAAACCACATCCAGGCTGGCGAGCACGCCGACCTTCGTCGTTAAACCGCCAGGCGGATTCCATCCGGGGCCGGCGCACTTCATCCCGGAAGTGGCGCTGTAACACGCAAGGCTGTCCGCTCTGGTATTACTCCTACTGAATGTTACTGGAAAAATTGCCGCGTCACTAAAGTCTAAACAATTCTAGCAGACTCAGCCCACGTAATTAGATGCTACGTAACTTCCGGAAGACGAAAACAATTTTAAGAACAGTTTTTCGCTATCGTGTTTACATATTAGCCCTTAATCGAAGCCGGCCGCGGCGGCCGAGCGGTTCTAGGTGCTTCAGTCCGGAACCACGCGACTGCTACGGTCGCAGGTTCGAATCTTGCCTCAGGCATGGATGTGTGTGATGTCCTTAGTTTAATTAGGTTTAAGTAGTTCCAAGTTCTAGGGGACTGATGACCTCAGATGTTAAGTCCCATAGTGCTCAGAGCTATTTAAACCTTAATCGAATTTGCTAGCTGTTCTAAATCAGCTGTCCCCATTTTGTCAGAATGATAAAGTAATGTTCGCAGTGCCTTGGTAACATTTTTAAGGAAGGGAGAACAATTTCCTTGTGGATATCTGAAAGGATCTTATTATACCCACCTACATCACGCGCATTGCGGGATAAAAAAGTTGTCACTGATATAAGAGAATTGCAGCCAAACATTTTGCAGACTTAGAATGACTTCAAAACTTCCAAATGAGAAAAGAAAACCTTTCTGTGCAAAGAGTTAGCTAATTTTTTGCCAGCAGCCATTGACTATCTATAAGTATCTTAGCCTCTATAATGAAGACATTAGTATATCGACTTACAAATTAACCAGCAGTACAGAACATGAGTGTGTCACAAATCAACTTGGCAGTTCTAATTCAATAAAAATTAACATTTGTTTGTCTCTACCTATCAACTTTCGTCTCTTCAATTAAATAATCAAAATGAATAATTTCCAGATCAGGTGAACGCCTGTTTTCCTTCACGACACACAAAATCGGTTTCTCTACATTAATCAACGCCTTAAAAAGGAATTAGCAATCAATACCCCAGTTACAACTCAAATGTGGAATTGTGTTGCCATATTGCAAATATCAATTGTGAAAGCAGAAATCCAACTACCAAACCTGCATTTATAGAAACTATAGCGTAGTGTTTATATCATCAATCAAGAACGGTACTAGGGACAACCGATTAAGGTGTATTAAGAAAACCAACCCATTAGTTACCGGTTATAGGAAATGCGAGCACCTTAATCGACGGGTGCTTAAACGTATCGCGGAATATCTGGCAGACGCTGGCTGTCACCTTGATGACAGCTAAGAAAACATGCCACAGCGCAGCTGGTCACAGTGTCGGAACTAACAGGAGCATAACATATCTGCTACAACTAAAACCCAAATCGTTTATTCCTCCACAAACTCGTCACTACAGACTCCGTAATCATATCTTTGCTTTGAAACGTTTGATGTTACCATAGTCACTGGAATTAGATTATTTTTTAGTTAATGGGTAGAATTAAATTTGGGCAAGTGTGACAAGAGTTGTTGGCATCTGATCTGAATCGTACCATTTTCGCGTGGCTGAAAAATATACTAACATATGTTAAAACGAACAGAAGGCATCTAAAATTTTTTCTGTAAAAATTGTTTATGATATACTAACACCATAGCGAAAACCTGTCATACATATTTACCTAACACAGCTTAAATAAAAATATGAAAGTATACTTTACATTATGTTCGAGAACAGAAACGTTTGACACAGATGCCTGCTGAAGACTAAATCGATAGATCAGGTAACTAAAGAAGTACTGAATCGAAGTGGAGAGAAATATGTATGGTCCAGCTTTATCAAAAGGAGGGATTGGTTGATGGGAAACATCCCGAGGAACCAGTATAGTAATCGGGGGGAATTGCCAGGGGCAAGAGTTCAAATGGTTCTCAGCACTATGGGACTTAACTTCTGAGGTCATCAGTCCCCTAGAACGTAGAACTACTTAAACCTAACCAACCTAAGGACATCACACACATCCATGTCCAAGGCAGGATTCGAACCTGCGACCGTAGCAGCAGCGTGGTTCCGGACTGAAGCGCCTAGAACCACTCGGTCACAAGGGGCGGTGGTAACAGTTTCAGAGGTTGTTTAAGGTTTGAATGCAGAAAGCAGGTTGACATGGATGTAGGTTACAGCTATGCAGAAAGGAAGAGGCTTTACAAGATAGACTAGTCCGGAGAGTTTTATCAAACCAGTCTCCGAACAGTACATGACGGCGACGGTAAGAACAACAATGATAACATGTTCAAACCGGCGTCCCCTAATATTTTGGGCTGAAACAGTTATATCTCGATTACTGTCATTACGAGTCCAAACTTCTCGATCTATGTTTTCAAAAATGCGATAACGCAGACATTAATTACTAGGGAAATTTTTAGCAAGCACAGGACTCACGCGGGACAGGGACATCCTCGTTCAATACATACTCATGCCTCGTTTCCTATATCGTTGTCGGCAGGACGCTAAAGTTTGATCTTTCCTTATTTACCTATTACACATTCATGGGTTAGACTGCGAATACAAGAAGCTTGTCCGGCATAGTCAACGTGAAAAGAGTCATGGAAAAGAAACTTATAAATAAAATCTCAGCATTCTCCTAGAAAATCTGTCATTATTGTTTACTTTGTGTGCCAAAGTACACAAACGTTTCTCTTCTTTTCTTCCGCGCTTACCCTAACTGTATTCACTGTTCCTGTATGTGGCCAAAAAGGCAGAGAATGTGGAAACTATGAGCAATTACGTGACCTTTTCCCTTGTGAAGAAAAGTTGTTCTATGAAGAAATGTCAGTATTTGCCGCACTATTTTACATATGCATGATGACAATTAGAATTTAACTCTCCGTCGAGGTCAGATTCGTTACAGTTTCAACACTGCCTGCGTTATGCTATAACAGTGAAGGTAGTTGGCTACCGCATTAATAAAGGCATCATAAAAATAATCGTTCGAAATTACTTAAGGAATCGATCGAAAAATTAAATCGCAGATTTAAACACTACTCCTCCCAGCTACAAGTTTCTCGCCGTAAGCAGTGGGCCACCGTTATTGACAAGCATTTCATCTGGAAGTGCACGGCAGTCACAGGTAGTGTTGTTGACATCCACTGAGCAGAGCGGAAGAGCAGCAGCCGGCAGCGTACTCACTGTTGCGGCGTGCGTGGCGGCTGGTGGCTGGCAGCGCACTGGCCCGGCGCTGGCGCCGCCGTCCCCACCACGGCTAAACATTGCAAAACCACTCGGCCGCGTCCTCATGGGGCGTGTTCCCCAGCAGCGCGCTTTCCCGACACCTGCTGATCCCCAAGGCCGGGGGGACGCGTCGCGTTCTGAATGAGGGTCGCGCTTAAACTCGATGGAGCCGTCGCTGATGGATGACACCTCAATTCTGACGAACAGTCATCGCCGGTTGCCACTCCCGAGAGAATCTCGAACAGTTCCCTATTCACATGACGAGCACATGGAAGCTTAAAGGTCATTTTATACACTATGTGATCAAAAGTACCTGGACATCCCAAAAACACAGTAGGTGCATTGTGGTGACACCTACTGCCAGGTTCAAATGGTTCAAATGGCTCTGAGCACTATGGGACTCAACTGCTGAGGTCATTAGTCCCCTAGAACTTAGAACTAGTTAAACCTAACTAACCTAAGGACATCACAAACATCCATGCCCGAGGCAGGATTCGAACCTGCGACCGTAGCGGTCTTGCGGTTCCAGACTGCAGCGCCTTTAACCGCACGGCCACTTCGGCCGGCTACTGCCAGGTACTCCATATCAGCGACCTAAGTAGTCATTAGACATCGTGAGAGAGTAGAATGGGGCGTTCCGCGGAACTCACGGACTTCGAACGTGGTCAGGTAATTGTGTGTCACTTGTGTCATACATTTCCACACTCCTAAACATCCCTAGGTCCACTGTTTCCTATGGGATAGTGAAGTGGAAAGTACAAAAGCGTACAGGCCGACATAGTATGTTGACTGACAGAGACCGCCGAAAGTTGAAGACGATCGTAATGTGTAATAGGCAGACATCTATCCAGACCATCACACAGGAATTCCAAACTGCGTAAGTGTCTACTGCAAACACTATTACAGTTAGGCTGGAGGTGAGAAAACTTGGATTTCATAGTCGAGCGGCCGCTCATAAGCCACACATGCCGCCGGTAAATGGCAAACAACGTCTCGCTTGGTGTAACCGGCCGTTATGACCGAGCGGTTCTAGGCGCTTCAGTCTGGAACCGCGCAACCGCTACGGTCGCAGGTTCGTATCCTGCCTCGAGCATGGATGTGTGCGATGTCCTTAGGTTAGTTAGGTTTAAGTAGTTCTAAGTTCTAGGGCACTGATGACCTCAGATGCTTAGTCCCATAGTGCTCAGAGCGTAAACATTGAACGATTGAACAGTGAAAAAAAGTTGTGTAGAGTGACGAGTCACAATACACAATTTGGCGATCCGATGGCAGGGTGTGGGTATGGCGAATGCCCAGTGAACGTCATCTGCCAGTGTGTGTAGTGCCAACAGTAAAACTCGGAGGCGGTGATGTTAGGGTGTGGTCGTGTTTCTCTTGGAGGGGGCTTGCACCGCTTGTTGTTTTGCGAGGCACTAATCACAGCACAGGCCTACATTGATGTTTTGAGCATCTTCTTGTTTCCCACTGTTGAAGAGTTATTCGGGGATGGAGATTGCATCTTTCAACACGATCGAGCACCTGTTCATAATGCACGGCCTGCGGAGGAGTGGTTACACGACAATAACACCCCTGTAATGCACTGGCTTGCTCAGAGTCCTGTTTTGGAACGCCGACTTCGTGCCAGGCCTCACTGACCGACAGCTATACCTCTCCTTAGCGCAGCACTCCGTGAAGAATAGGCTGCCATTCCCCAAGAAACCTTCCAGCACCTGATTGAACGTATGCCTGCGAGAGTGGAAGCTGTCATCAAGGCTAAGGATGGGCCAAATGGTTCAAATGGTTCAAATGGCTCTGAGCACTATGGGACTTAACATCTTAGGTCATCAGTCCCCTAGAACTTAGAACTACTTAAACCTAACTAACCTAAGGACATCACGCAACACCCAGCCATCACGAGGCAGAGAAAATCTCTGACCCCGCCGGGAATCGAACCCGGGAACCCGGGCGTGGGAAGCGAGAACGCTACCGCACGACCACGAGATGCGGGCAAGGATGGGCCAACACCAAACTGAATTGCAGCATTACCGATGGAGGGCGCCTCGAGCTTGTAAGTCATTTTGAGCCAGATGTCTGGATACTTTTGATCACATAGTGTAGCCTTCGAAATGGCGTGTTCACATATACAGGCTGGCTCCAATATGAAGTTACAAACTTTCAGGGATCATGGAGCAGGGTAAACGCATGAGTTTGAATGTGTGTGAAATCTTATGGGACTTAACTGCTATGGTCATCAGTCCCTAACCTTACACACTACTTAACCTAAACTATTCTAAGGACAAACACACACACCCATGCCCGAGGGAGGACTCGAACCTCCGCCGGGACCAGCCGCACAGTCCATGACTGCAGCGCCTACACCGCGCGGCGTATGAGTTTGAGGTAAGGCACCTGGTCCAGAAACGACTGAGTCGAAAGTGACAAACGAAAACCCATCTGATACCCATGACTGTGGAATATATGTACCGGTAAGATTGTAGAGTATGAAGCGTTCAAAAGTGGTAGTATGGACCAAAACAAGAAAAAAGTCCAGTAAATATGGGCTCTAAAAGGCATACTTTAAGAGCTATAGGCACTTGTTCATTAGAAGAGATGTGTTTCGTAAAAGCGAAAATGAATTAGTGTTCGTAGCTCTTAACGTAGGCAGTTTAGAGCCCATGTTTACTAGGTATTTCTTTCTTATTTTGGTCAATACTACCTCCTCTGGAAGCTACCTACCCTTCAATCTTAGCAACAACAGTACCGGTATATGTATTCCACTGTCAGAAGTATCAGAACAATTTTCGTTTAAATCTTTCGACTAGGTCGTTTCCGAACCATGGTCCCTTACCTCTAATTGATACGTTTACCTTTCTCCGTCTTCTCTGAAAGTTTTTAACATCATCACGAAATCACCCTGTAGGTCAGTTTGAGGCGGCGTAGTTTCACAACAGAGAATAACGAACCATAATACAGCGAAAAAAACGTTGCTATAGGATGGAAGGTGTTGTATACTTCCACAACAATGTTGGTTTCCAGGCGGCCGGGTTGAAGTCTGTTCTGGACATAATACGTGGATGACATTGCCCTTTCAGCAAATTTTTCTGTCTCTCTATATAGTCCTATGGAGTGAAACATATTTACCACTGAAATTTCTTGGTAGATTAAAACTATGTGCCGGACCGGGACTCGAACCAAGAGGCCCTTGTGTTTCACCGGGAATGGCACTACCACATGAGCTATCCTACCTTTCCAACTTCAAAGACGGAAGGGCGGATATTGTGTACAAATGACATAGCCACAGCATGGAAGAATATTTCCAAAACTCGTGTCAACTTTGGAAAGTAGGGGAGAGATACTGATAGCATTAAAGCTGTGAGGGCGAGTCGTGAGTCCTGCTTGGATATCTCAGTCAGTAGGTGTACTGCCCGTCAATGAACAAGTCCTGCCTTTGAGTCCCGGTCTGGCACACAGCTTTAATCTACCACGAAGTTTCATAACAGTGCACATTCCACTGGAGAGTGAAATTCATTCTAGAATATTGACGACTGTTTTCACCCACAGCTCGTGGTCTAGTGATCCTCCAGACATACTGAAGTGTCTGAATTTCACCAAGTGCCAGATCAGGCCACGTGTTTCATCAGGCCACGTGTGAGGCTGAATTAGAGCATAGTCGTTAGGATAGTTTAACGTAACCCCATGTCGATAGACGTGATTCTTTCATTACTAACTTTTAAGCCTGGTGAATGTCCATTTAAATAACTTAGCCACAATTTCAGTAATAATTTTGTATTGTTTCTCATAACTATCCGTGGTGAGCAACCCCCTTGCCGCTTGAATTCGTTCAGCTTTCCGATTCTTAGAAAGGCACCAGGATGGTAATGCATGAGGGCTCATCCCGTTTAAACGGTCGATTGTTAACTGAACTTGTGTTTCCGGGAGTATCATGGTCTATAGCAATAATTAATGCAATTCGGAACAACCGTGTCACTCTTGAAAGTTCAGGTTTTTCCCCTGGACTTACTACTTTTCCTAAGAAACTTCTTAATGCTCTGGCAATCATCCTGTAAAATACAACACTGTCTAGATATGTTTTCCTGCATCGTCTAGAAGTTTCTACTAAGATTCTTGACCCCAATGATGAATGACCTGTGATATTTGAGTAGAGCTTGAATTATGCGACTCAATCACAACTGACAGGCAATAGTACAGGAAAGTTTATTGATCTTGTCAGTAGGGGACTTAATGAAACTGAGCACCATCCTGACTACATTAACTCTTACAGGAAGGGAAGTCGCACTTCTAACACTGAAGAATTTATTTTACAGGTTCTAACTAGGAGAAAGAGGAAAAAGGAAGAAATAGGGGCCAACGCCTAACGGGTGGATTGAGATAGCGCGATCTCCACTGAATAAGGATAAATTTTAAGGTGGATCATGTCATAAAACAAAAATTTGTCATTGTAAATATCTTTCGTAGTACTGAAGGAAAATTAAATTACTTACCCCAATAGTTGTCGTTTTGTTAGTTTGCCGTCGAATGTCCAGTGTCACGAACTACCAAAAATCAAGGGATGTGCAGAGAAAGGAGGAAAATACCGTCAATTTAGTGATTTTGTTGTTTGGTAGTAGCTCATCACAGAGGAAAAAAGATACTAGAGGAAACTTAATACACAATTATTGTAATGGTTGAAGAAAAACAGAGAGAAGTGAAAATATGATGGCTTGACTGTTAAGCGAATCAGCTTTTTGCATGACATACAAAGGGCATCGCACTGTAACACACAGATCTTACTCGTCTCTCGAAATATTTTGCATCTTCTAAAGATTAGCGACGATTTTTGGAACTGTGATTCACCTACAATGCTTGGTTTGTGTATGTCACATTCGCAACAGTAGATCCAATGTGGGAGGGCTCATCTGGGTTATTATCTCCCACGCCTCCACCAAATAACATTTCAGAAGTAGCATTAATATTTTAAAATACATCAATTTTCACAATTCACAGCTAAATTTCTAAGACTAAAGTAGTGCGAAAATGGCAAGGAAATCTATAAACTACATTTAACACAGAGTGATAATATTGTAGCCACGTAAAGGCGCACATTCGCAGGCTGACTGTACATACTATGAACAGCTGCTCCAACACGGTTCTTAAGTCCACAGGTAGAACTGACAGGTCACAGGAAGTTCCGTAAGGGAAGACAGAAGGGGATACAACCTCCACTAAGAAAGAAAAGTAATAGCAAAACTGACTTCCCGAACGTAGGTAGAAACGACTGAAGAAACAGCACTGCCTTCATTTACACGGCCATGTAGCCTTAGTAGTCAGGCCTGTGTTTGGAGTCGTAGTACTACGTGAAAAACTGATAATGTAGAGTACACACTTCGATTTTATATTGTGAAAATTACGACGTTGTCAGAGATATGAGAGTTTGTTACTCTCATAGTTCTTAAATTACTGTAATTGCATGACGCACCATATCCTCAAATTTTCCGACGAATGCTTTATAAATCCTGTATTTCTCTGGATTGCAATTTTGTGGATGTTACGCCAAAGCGATGTACTAAGTATTGACGAAAACAAATTGTTATTATTATTGTTTTTTCTACATCGTTCGTCCAGCTACGGAGAGCGATTCGACTTATTTAACTGATATTCTTGCTTTCTTCTTCTCCCAAAACCTCTTAATCTTCTCAGTGTGGTTTCTCTTACGTTTTTCTGTCTGTGTTTTCTTACATGTAGCATTTGGTTTAGCTTTGAACTAACGCTTATCAGTTAAAGCTTGAATGCAGTTCTCTCCTGTAGGCTTTTGTTTGTAATACATATTTCCTGAGGATCTCTTTCAGCTTCAGGTAACCATTTTTTTCACTTTTATTGAAAGCGCAAGGTAGAGAAACCTTTTGCTCATCCTACTATCGTTCATTCTGAGAATGCAGCAAATACTTACACAATGCTGGATTTCGTATTTTATCACTAGTTGGACACTTCCCAAGCATCTAATACTACGTTATAAATCGGCAGATAAACTCATTCAGAACCAGTAAAACGGCTTTTTGTAGTTGGCCGATGGATGTTTTATCAATTCCACTGGTTTTAAGGTGTCCTCTAAGAACCTGTGGCACTGCTCCCAGTGTGCCAAGAACCCACGGGGGCCACTTTCACTGGTTTACGCCAGAGCCTCTATAGTTCGATTTTCAAGTTACTGAGTCTGGCAAGTTTTTCTAGTTGTTTCTCGTTGATTAGGCAATGTGAATGATCCACACTTAGTTTTTCTCAAAAATTTTGATGTCTAGTGTATTGTGTTCTAGCATTCGGCCTCTCTGATGCCTTAAGTCCCACGTAATTTGGCATGTTCGTTTACGATAACCTTTTCTTGCTTGTCGAAAACGAACATGCCAAATTACTACGAAACATCAGATTTCAGACATATCGGATTGTGCAACATTATTATTATTATTATTATTATTATTTTATTGGAACCATTGGCATCTGTGTGACATTTAAAGAATCGGTGACCACTAGTAATATTTGCGGGGTGGTAGGGGAGGGGTGGTGGTGGTGGATAGACAATAACAAACAGTGAACAGCCCGCCTTCCCCCTCATACCCCCCGCCCTTACCCCACAGGTCTGAACCCCTGATCCACGCCTGACGCCTATACATTCTTACTCACAGGAATCAAGTCCCCGTCCTCCCATCCAGCTTTAAATATTTCGCAGTTTCCCTAAAACTATTAACGCAAATACAAGGATGGTTGAACATCATTGCCCCGTTATAGCTTGTACACTGGCATGTAAAACTTAAGGATGGAAGTAACTTTCTTGTATGTCACTGCCCAGTAACATAGCTCAATGAAACTTGGACCATACGCACAAAGAATTGCTACAGTATAGTACATAAGCTAACTGAAAGAAATACATCTACATCTACATATACACTCCACTAGCCACCAAGCGGTGTGTGGCGGAAGGCTCTATTCGCGCGAAAGTCATATTTCCTCCCCTCTGTTCCACTCGCAGATCGCGCGAAGGAAAAACGACTGTCTGAACGCCTCAGTGCGCGCTCTAATTTCCCTTATCTTTGAAAGGTGATCATTGCGCGATTTGAAAGTTGGTGGTAATAATATATGCTCTCTATCCTCGGCGAAGATCAGATTCTGGAATTTAGTGAGCAGCCCCTTCCGTTTAGCGCGTCGTCTATCTGCAAGTGTGTCCCACTTCAAACTTTCTATGAGATTTGTAACGCTCTCGCGATGGCTAAATGTACCAGTCACGAATCTTGCCGCTCTTCTTTGAACCTTCTCAGTATCTTGAATCAGACCCAACTGATAAGGGTCCCATACATACTCTCGCTCCAAGAGCTCGTGCACCTGCGCTGTACCCTCATATGGCGACAGGTGGTAACAAGTAATGCACCCAGAAACACTGTCAAACATGATCTTTTACTGGTCCAGGTGTTATGGTGTTGCTAGGCATAATGTTACATCGACTACTAACCACATCTTTGAATGCGGTGCACTAATTGGTCAGCGTTACTGTGACACTGTATTCCTTCGCCGTGTATGTCTTTTCACCTCCACATCTACATCGACATCTATCTCATACTCCGCAAGCCACCTAATGGTGTGTGGCGGAGGGTACTTTCGGTACCACCTGTTCCACTCGCGAATAGTGCGTGAGAAGAATGATTGTAGGTAAGCCTCTGTATTGGCTCTAATTTTTCGAATTTTCTCCACGTGGTCAATACGCGATATGTATGTGGGGGGAAGTAATATGTTGTCTGACTCCTCCTAAAAAGTGCTGTCCCGAAATTTCAATAGTAAATCTCTCCGTGATGCACAATGCCTCTCTTGAAACGTCTGCTAGTGGAGTTTGTTTAGCATCTCTGTAACACTCTCTCGCCAGCCAAACGATCCCGTGACGAAACGCACCACTCTTCGTTGGATCTTCTCTATCTCCTCTATCAGTCCTACCTCATAGGAATCCCAGATAGATGAACAATACTCAAGAATCTGGGGAACAAGCGCGTTATAAGCCACTTCTTTCGTGGATGAGTTACATTTCCTTAGCAGGCCGAAGTGGCCGAGCTGTTCTAGGCGCTGCAGTCTGGAACCGCGCGACCGCTACGGTCGCAGGTTCGAATCCTGCCTCGGGCATGGATGTGTGTGATGTCCTTAGGTTGGTTAGGTTTAAGTAGTTCTAAGTTCTAGGGGACTGATGACCTCAGCAGTTAAGTCCCATAGTGCTCAGAGCCATTTGAACCATTTGAACATTTCCTTATGATTCTTCCGATGAATCTGAGACTGATGTCTGATTTTCCCAATATCTGTTTTATATGGTAATTTCACTTATGATATGGATAGTTACGCCTAGATATATTACTGCAGAAGCTATCGCCAGCATTTGTCATCAATTGTGTAGCTGTACAGTAGTGGATTTCTTTTCCTATGTACACGCAATATCTCACATTTATTTACTTTCAGGGTCAACTGTCACAGCCTGCACCATTTATCAATTCTCTGCAGGTCGTTCTGCAAATTCTTACTATCTTGTGGCCTTGCTACTTTGAACAGCAACGGTCCTATCACACTTCCCTGTGGTACTCCTAATATTACCTCTACATCTGTCGATTTAGTTCCGTTAAGAGCGACGTATTGAGTTATACATTTTTTTCACTAAACGGCAGTGCGGGACGGTGTTAAATGCCTTACTGAAATCAAGGAACATGGCATCAACCTGAGCGCCTTTTTCCACTGCGCTGTGGATGTCATGCAGGAACAGAGCGAGCTGAGTTTCGCAGGATCTCTGTTTGCAGAATCGATGTTGATTTTTATACAGGAGATGTTCATTTTCCAAGAACGTCATAATTCTTGAGCATAAAAAATGTACCATAATTCTGCAACAGACTGACGTCAACGATATAGGGCCGGCCGCTGGTGGCCGAGCGGTTCTGGCGCTACAGTCTGGAACCGCGCGACCGCTACGGTCGCAGGTTCGAATCCTGCCTCGGACATGGATGTGTGTGTTGTCCTTAGGTTAGTTAGGTTTAAGTAGTTCTAAGTTCTAGGGGACTTATGACCTCAGCAGTTGAGTCCCATAGTGGTCAGAGCCATTTGAACCAAGAGCCAACGGTATAGGTATATAATTGTGTGGATCTGTCTTATGGCCTTTCTTAAAAACTAGGATGACCTGCGCTTTTTTTCAGTCGTTAGGTACCTTTCGTTGCTCAAGCGGTCTACGATAAATTACAGCTAGAAGGGGAGCAAGTTGTTTCGCACAATCGTTATACACACATCAAAAAGTTTTGCATCACCCAGATTCCCAGAACTCCTGAAGATAGACGTTGACTGTGGATATTGTATCACAGACACAGTCCCTTTGGCTGTTCAGAGATGCCACTAACCCCACCCAAAGATGTAAACAACCATGTATGAGCAGTGCCTATTAGACGGAAGGGGTCCGACAGCAGATCAGTTTCAGTCATTCCACCAGGAGTGAATTAAAGTGATGTTGTTCGAACATGGAGGAGATACAGAGAGACAAGAACTGTCGATGAGATGCCCCGCTCAGGCCGCACAAGCGCTACTACTGCAGTGGATGACCGCTACCTACGGATTATGGCTCGGAGGAACCCTGACAGCAACGCCACCATGTGGAATAATGCTTTTCGTGCAGCCAAAGGAAGTCGTGTTACGACTCAAACTGTGCGCAGTAGGCTGCATGATGCGCAACTTACATCCGACGTCAATGGCGACGTCCATCTTTGCAACCAAGACACCAGGCAGCGTGATGCAGATGGACCCAAGAACATGCTGAATGGACCTCTCAGGATTGTCATCACGTTCTCTTCACCGATGACTGTCACATATGCCTTCAACTAGACAATCGTCGGAGACGTGTTTTGAGGCAACCTGGTCAGGCAGAACGCCTTAGACACACCGTCCAGCGAGTGCAGCATGGTGGAGGTTTTCTGCTGTTTTGGGGTGGCATTATGTGGGGCCGACGTACGCCACTGGTAGTCATGGAAGGCGCCGTAACGGCTGTACGATACGTGAATGCCATCCTCCGACAGATAGTGCAACCATATCGGTAGCATATTGGCGAGGCATTCGTCTTCATGTCGACAAGTCGCGCCCCCATCGCGCTCATCTTGTGAATAACTTCCTTCAGGATAACGAAATCGCTCGACCAGAGTGGATAGCACGTTCTCCAGTCATGAACCCAATCGAACATGCCTGTGATTGATTGGAAAGGGCTCTTTATGGACGACGTGACCCATCAACCGCTCTGAGGGATCTACGCCGAATCGCCGTTGAGGAGTGGGACAATCTGGACCAACAGTGCTTTGATGAACTTGTGGATAGTATGCCACGACGAATACAGGCATGCATCAGTGCAAGAGGACGTGCTACTTGGTATTAGAGGTACCGGTGTGTACAGCAGTCTGGACCACCACCTCTGAAGGTCTCGCTGTATGGTGGTACAACATGCAATGTGTGGTTTTCATGAGCAATAAAAAGGGCAGAAATTATTTTTACGTTGATCTCTGTTTCAATTTTCTATACAGGTTCCGGAACTCTCTAAACCGAGATGACGCAAAACGTTTTTTGATGTGTGTAGAATATTATAGGTATATAATCTGGTCATGAAGCCTTTCCGCTACTAAGCGATTGTAGCTGCTTTTGAATTCCGCGATCGGTTATCTCAATATCTGCCATTTCGACGTTCGTACGACGATTAAAAGGAGGGACAGTGTTACGATCTTCCGCGGTGAAACAACTTCGGACGACCGGATTCAGTATTTGGGCCTTTTATGTGTTATCTTCTGTTTCGGTGCCGGTGTGGTCGCTGAGAGAATGAATAGATGATTTTGAACTACTTACTGATTTTAAATACGACCAAAATCTCTTAGGCTTTTTACTCAGGTCAGTTGACAACGTTTTAGTTTCAAAATAATTGAACGCTTCTCTCATTGCTCTCCTTACGCTCATTTTCGCTTCGTTAAACTTTTGTTTGTCAGCTAGGTTTTTACTTCGCTTGAATTTGAGATGAAATACCCTTTGTTTACGTAGCGCTTTTCTAACACGGCTATTAAACCATGGCGGATCTTTCCCATCCTCTACAACCTTACTCGGAACATATTTGTCTGGGGAAAATTAAACGATGCCTTTGAATTTTCACATCTTTTAACGCGGTACACTCACTGGTCAACGTTAGTGTGACTCTGTATTGCTTCGCCATGTGTGTCTTTTCAGGGCTGTATTCACTTTTATGGATGACAATGTGGGGCCGCATCGAACAGTGCAGGTGGAGGACAGCTTGGAACGGGAGGTATTCTGCGAAACGACTAGCCTGCCCGTTACCCCGGATTAAATCTCATCGAATATGTGCGAGATGTGTTAGGGAAACGTACTGCAGCACGTCCACGTGCGCCAACTATCTATCAGCTGTCAAGCGCGCTGATGGAGGAATGGAGCACCCGACCACAAGAACTCCACACCAGATACTCATCTACATCTAGATTTATACTCCGCAAGCCACCCAACGGTGTGTGGCGGAGGGCAGTTTACGTGCCACTGTCATTACCTCCCTTTCCTGTTCCAGTCGCGTATGGTTCGCGGGAAGAACGACTGTCTGAAAGCCTCCGTGCGCGCTCGAATCTCTCTAATTTTACATTCGTGATCTCCTCGGGAGGTATAAGTAGGGGGAAGCAATATATTCGATACCTCATCCAGAAACGCACCCTCTCGAAACCTGGCGAGCAATCTACACCGCGATGCAGAGCGCCTCTCTTGCAGAGTCTGCCACTTGAGTTTATTAAACATTTCCGTAACGCTATCACGGTTACCAAATAACCCTGTGACGAAACGCGCCGCTCTTCTTTGGATCTTCTCTATCTCCTCCGTTAAACCGATCTGGTACAGATCCCACACTGATGAGCAATACTCAAGTATAGGTCGAACGAGTGTTTTGTAAGCCACCTCCTTTGTTGATGGACTACATTTTCTAAGCACTCTCCCAATGAATCTCAACCTGGTACCCGCCTTACCAACAATTAATTTTATATGATCATTCCACTTCAAATCGTTCCGCACGCATACTCCCAGATATTTTACAGAAGTAACTGCTACCAGTGTTTGTTCCGCTATCATATAATCATACAATAAAGGATCCTTCTTTCTATGTATTCGCAATACATTACATTTGTCTATGTTAAGGGACAGTTGCCACTCCCTGCACCAAGTGCCTATCCGCTGCAGATCTTCCTGCATTTCGCTACAATTTTCAAATGCTGCAACTTCTCTGTATACTACAGCATCATCCGCGAAAAGCTCTGTGCCAACATGGGAGCGCGTTGCAGAACATGCATTTCCTGCCGTGGTGATTACGTTCCCTATTAACATCCGCAGCCTGCATTTTATAATGTTCAGGGGATCGTCATAAATCAAAATGGCTTCAATGTAATAATTGTTTTTGAAAAAAAGGTGTAATTTCTGTTCGTCCCAATGTGTACTTTTTTTCAGTTTCCTTTTCTACTACACTATAGCAGTTGTTTCTGTGTATGGCCCAAATTTCGTCGAGCTATGTTACTTTTCAGTTACTATCGTCCTTAAATTTTTACGAAACAAAGTGCGCTTATAAATATAAGCGATTCACACCACACCTAGACGTTGCAGTAGTCCATTAAATTTCAGGCTTGCAGCCGCGCAAATAAAATTTCCTCCAATGATATTTCGATCGCTTATCGTACGGTCATCCTCAGAGTGTAATGGTACTTAAATTACGTAACCATTACGGCACCTCACCTGAACCTCTCGATACCAGTAATATTCTACTGTGTTTCTGTAAAGTAGTTGACATATTCCTGAGACAACATTCAGATTTGATTTCATTAATGCAGAAGTACTTTGATTCATCGATATGTTTATATTGCAATGATATTATTCTTGTGTGTATTCTTTCTTTTGTCACTATGATCTTTGACGTATTTGTAACTCTTGATTTTTGGGCGCATAAGCGATTATTAGTTAGAGAGTCGGACTTTGAGAAAGTCAAGTCTTGGACGTCATGTTGGAAAGACGCATGTTGTAGCCAGTTTATAAAATGTGAACTTTAACGGTGGGGAAGATGTTTTCGAGTATGTTTTGTATTGTGAAGTGATGTTTTGTGTGTTACGTGCCATTGCAACAAAAGCAATAAAAAAGAAGTGTAACTTGAATTCCGAGTGCTGATTACTTTTTTTACATCGCCATTGTGCTAACTTTCAAAGGTTTAATCTTCAAGAATGGTTTGTGAAACACATCTATAAAACTTTTGAATATCGCATAATAAAACCTAGGCCTCTTTGCATCCGAGCTTGGAATCATCACCACCTAGATTTTCGACGATTGAGCCATGATTTTACAAGACCAGCGTGGGAAACACGAAAAGATGAGTGCCTAGTTTATTCTTTATTACATGAAATGACTTTATTAACTGTGCTCTAATGACACTTGCTACATAACAACTTTATTGTTGCCCGAAAATGCAGTATTTAGCAGCGTGAGCAACACCACAATCATTATTAAATTTTGACCTTTGTTGTGGTAGGGTTGTTAGAAGAGTGAGTCACAAGACTGACGACAGGTTGCCAAGGGCGGCCTTATGTGCTACACCGCGATGGTACAGCGCATGCGGGTCACAGATGCTGGTCGGCGGCAAACAAATACGCTTACACATGCGCCTCCTGTGGCGAGGGCGTAGAGACATTCAATTCGCTTATGGATGTATGATCGGCGGCGGTGACACCTTGACGACTTCTCTGCAGTTTAATTACCCCTAGAGCCGGATTCCATGCTTTGTCCAAATTAAAACCATTATCTCTATGTATTAAATAATTGGCTGATCTAATCTCTATAGCTTCCTTGAGGACACAGTTCCAAAAGGAAGAGGTGGATGTTAAAATCTTCACATCACTGTAATTCATGGAATGCGCTGTATCAATACAATATTCGACCACAACTGACTTGTCTGGCTGCAATAAGCGTGTGACACGGCATTTCCATTCCTTCATCGTGCCATATTTGGATGCAAAGGGGAA
This sequence comes from Schistocerca serialis cubense, assembly GCF_023864345.2. Classification (NCBI taxonomy): domain Eukaryota; kingdom Metazoa; phylum Arthropoda; class Insecta; order Orthoptera; family Acrididae; genus Schistocerca; species Schistocerca serialis. The sequence goes on from NC_064640.1 coordinate 158,648,077, forward strand.
GGTTCAAAAATGGTGTGTATGGGTACCGCATGCTCTAAGCCGTAATCATGAAAATCAGTGGGCCATGTGTGCATCTCTGCTTGCTCGTCATCAACTGGCTCGAAAATAACACCGACCATATCTATCTTCTATTGTTACTGGCGACGAGAAATAGTATTTTTATACTGTTGTTGTTGTTGTGGTCTTCCGTTCTGAGACTGGTTTGATGCAGCTCTCCATGCTACTCTATCCTGTGCAAGTTCCTTCATCCCCCAGTACCTACTGCAGCCTACATCCTTCTGCATCTGCTTGGTGTATTCATCTTTTAGTCTCCCTCTACGATATTTACCCCCGCCCCCTCCCCCCCCCCCCCCCCGCTGTCCTCCAATACTAAATTGGTGATCCCTCGATGTCTCAGAACATGTCGTACCAACCGATCCCTTCTTCTAGTCACGTTGTTCCACAAGCTCCTCTTCTCCCCAATTCTATTCAATACCTCCTCATTAGTTATGTGATCTACCCATCTAATCTTCGGCATTCTTCTGTAAAACCACTTTTCGAAAGCTTCTATTCTCTTCTTGTCTAAACTATTTATCGTCCATGCTTCACTTCCATACATGGCTACACTCCATAAAAATACTTTCAGAAACGACTTCCTGGCACTTAAATCTAAACTCGCTGTTAACAAACTTCTCTTCTTCAGAAACGCTTTCCTTGCCATTGCCAGTCTACATTTTATATCCTCTCTACTTCGACCGTCATCAGTTATTTTGCTCCCCAAATAGCAAAACTCCTTTACTACTTTAAGTGTCTCATTTCCTAATCTAATTCCCTCAGCATCACCCGACTTCATTCGACTACATTCCATTATCCTCGTTTTGCTTTTGTTGATGTTCATCTTATATCCTCCTTTCAAGACACTGGCCATTCCGTTCAACTGCTCTTCCAAGTCCTGTGCTGTCTCTGACAGAATTACAATGTCATCAGCGAACCTCAAAGTTTTTATTTCTTCTCCATGGATTTTAATACCTACTCCGAACATTTTTTTGTTTCCTTTATTGCTTGCTCAATATACAGATTGAATAACATCGGGAATAGGCTACAACCCTGTCTCAAACCCTTCCCAACCACTGCTTCCCTTTCATACCCCTCGACTCTTATAACTTCCATCTTCTTTCTATACAAATTGTAAATAGCCTTTCGCTCCCTGTATTTTACCCCTGCCACCTTCAGAATTTGAAAGAGAGTATTCCAATCAACATTGTCAAAAGCTTTCTCTTAGTCTACAAATGCTAGAAACATAGACTTGCCTTCTACGGAATCCAAACTGATCGTCCCCGAGGTCGGTTTCTATCAGTTTTTCAATTCGTCTGTAAAGAATTCGCGTTATTATTTTGCAGCTGTGACTTATTAAACTGATAGTTCGGTAATTTTCACACCTTGTAAGTAGGCTGTTTATGTTTTCTCTATGTAAGTAGGCTGTTTATGTTTTCTTATTGGCAACGTTACGTAGCGCTCAATATGAAAATCACTGGCTGTGCTGTGTGCAGTCTGTGGCTAGTTTACATTGTTGTCTGCCATTGTAGTGTTAGGCAGCTGGCTGTGGACAGCGCGTAGCGTTGCGCAGTTGGAGGTGAGCCGCCAGCAGTGGTGGATGTGGGGAGAGAGATGGCGGAGTTTTGAAATTTGTCATGAACTGCTATATTTATATATGATGATATCAAGGTAAATACATTGTTTGTTCTCTATTAATATCTTTCATTTGCTAACTATCCCTATCAGTAGTTAGTGCCTTCCATAGTTTGAATCTTTTATTTAGCTGGCAGTAGTGGCGCTCGCTGTATTGCAGTAGCTTGAGCAGCGAAGATTTTTGTGAGGTAAGTGATTTGTGAAAGGTATAGTTTAATGTTAGTCAGGACCATTCTTTTGTAGAGAATTTTGAAAGTCAGATTGCGTTGCGCTAACAAAATATTGTGTGTCAGTTTAAGCACAGTCTTGTATAATTGTTCAAAGGGGACGTTTCATATGGCGACGCTGTGGGCAGTCTGTGTCTGCTTTGCATTGTTGTAATACTCGCCATTGTAGTGTTAGGCAGCTGGCTGTGAACAGCGCGTAGCGTTGCGCAGTTGGAGGTGAGCCGCCAGCAGTGGTGGATGTGGGGAGAGAGATGGCGGAGTTTTGAAATTTGTCATGAACTGCTATATTTATATATGATGATATCAAGGTAAATACATTGTTCGTTCTGGGGGCTATGTAAGTAGGCTGTTTATGTTTTCTCTATGTAAGTAGGCTGTTTATGTTTTCTTATTGGCAACGTTACGTAGCGCTCAATATGAAAATCACTGGCTGTGCTGTGTGCAGTCTGTGGCTAGTTTACATTGTTGTCTGCCATTGTAGTGTTAGGCAGCTGGCTGTGGACAGCGCGTAGCGTTGCGCAGTTGGAGGTGAGCCGCCAGCAGTGGTGGATGTGGGGAGAGAGATGGCGGAGTTTTGAAATTTGTCATGAACTGCTATATTTATATATGATGATATCAAGGTAAATACATTGTTTGTTCTCTATTAATATCTTTCATTTGCTAACTATCCCTATCAGTAGTTAGTGCCTTCCATAGTTTGAATCTTTTATTTAGCTGGCAGTAGTGGCGCTCGCTGTATTGCAGTAGCTTGAGCAGCGAAGATTTTTGTGAGGTAAGTGATTTGTGAATGGTATAGTTTAATGTTAGTCAGGGCCATTCTTTTGTAGAGAATTTTGAAAGTCAGATTGCGTTGCGCTAACAAAATATTGTGTGTCAGTTTAAGCACAGTCTTGTATAATTGTTCAAAGGGGACGTTTCAACCTGTCAACGCCTGCTTTCTTTGGGATTGGAATTATTATATTCTTCTTGAAGTCTGATAGTATTTCGCCTGTCTCATACATCTTGTTCACCAAATGGTAGAGTTTTGTCAGGACTGGCTCTCTCAAGGCTGTCAGTAGTTCTAATGGAATGTTGTCTACTCCGGGGGCCTTGTTTCGACTCAGGTCTTTCAGTGCTCTGTCAAACTCTTCACGCAGTATCATATCTCCCATTCTATCTTCATCTACATCCTCTTCTATTTCCATAATACTGTCCTCAACTACATTGCCCTTGTATAGACCCTCTATATACTCCTTCCACCTTTCTGCTTTCCCTTCTTTGCTTAGAACTGGGTTTCCATCAAAGCTCTTGATATTCATGCAAGTGGTTCTCCTTTCTCCAAAGGTCTCTTTAATTTTCCTGTAGGCAATATCTATCTTACCCATAGTGAGATAAGCCTCTACATCCTTACATTTGTCTTCTAGCCATCGCTGCCTAGCCATTTTGCACTTCCTGTCGATCTCATTTTTGAGACGTTCGTATTCCTTTTTGCTTGCTTCATTTACTGCATTTTTATATTTTCTCCTTTCATCAATTAAATTCAGTACTTCTTCTGTACCCAAGGGTTTCTACTAGCCCTCGTCTTTTTACCTATTTGATCCTCTGCTGCCTTCACTATTTGATACCTCAAAGCTACCCATTCTTCTTCTACTGTATATCTTTCCCCCATTCCTGTCAATTGTTCCCTTATGCTCTCCCTGAAACTCTCTACAACCTCTGGTTTGGTCAGTTTATTCAGGTCCCATCTCCTTAAATTCCCACCTTTTTGCAGTTTCTTCAGTTTTAATCTACAGTTCATAACCGATAGATTGTGTTCAGAGTCCACATCTGCCCCTGGAAATGTCTTACAATTTAAAACCTGGTTCCTAAATCTGTCTTACCATTATATAATCTATCAGATACCTTTTAGTATCTCCAGGGTTCTTCCATGTATACAACCTTCTTTCATGATTCTTAAACCAAGTGTTAGCTATGATTAAGTTATGCTATGTGCAGAATTCCAACAGGCGGCTTCCTCTTTCATTTCTTAGCCCCAATCCATATTCACCTACTATGTTTCCTTCTCTCCCTTTTCCTACTCTTGAACTCCAGTCACCCATGACTATTAAATTTTCGTCTCCCTTCACTACCTGAATAATCTCTTTTATCTCATCATACATTTCATCAATTTCTTCGTCATCTGCAGAGCTAGTTGGCATATAAACTTGTACACTGTAGTAGGCCTGGGCTTCGTGTCTATCTTGGCCACAATAATGCGTTCACTATGCTGTTTGTAGTAGCTTACCCGTACTCCTATTTTTTTATTCATCCAGCATTACCCCTATTAGATTTTGTATTTATAACCCTGTATTCAACTGACCAAAAGTCTTGTTCCTCCTGCCACCGAACTTCACTAATTCCCACTATATCTAACTTTAACCTATCCATTTCCCTTTTTAAATTTTCTAACCTACCTGCCCGATTTTACCTGCTGATTATTTTACCCATGAGGGTGCCATCATCATTTAATCATACAGTAAAGCTGCATGCCCTCGGGAATAATTATGGCCGTAGTTTCCCCTTCCTATCAGCCGTTCGCAGTACCAGAACAGCAAGGCCATTTTGGTTAGTGTTACAAGGCCAGATCAGTCAATCATCCAGACTGTTGCCCCTGCAACTACTGAAATGGCTGCTGCCCCTCTTCAGGAACCACACGTTTGTCTGGCCTCTCAACGGATACCCCTCCGTTGTGGTTGCACCTACGGTACGGCTATCTGTATCGTTGAGGCACGCAAGCCTCCCCACCAACGGCAAGGTCCATGGTTCATGGGGGGGATCATTATGCTAACAAATGGTTCAAATGGCTCTGAGCACTATGGGACTCAACTGCTAAGGTCATTAGTCCCCTAGAACTTAGAACTAGTTAAACCTAACTAACCTAAGGACATCACAAACATCCATGCCAGAGGCAGGATTCGAACCTTCGACCGTAGCGGTCTTGCGGTTCCAGACTGCAGCGCCTTTAACCGCACGGCCACTTCGGCCGGCTTATGCTAACATTAAGAAATGAAAGGAACAGTTGCGCCTAAACAAAGACCTGCGCGCATCCACGAAGATAAAGCCACACATCTGGCGAAACAGCGACGGTTTGGTGTGCCACGAATTGCTTCCCCGAGGTGTAACCATCACTGCTGATATACATTGTCAACAACTGAGATGTCTTGCAGACGCATTCCAAGAACAACGACCAGAAAGACTGCGTGAAGTGACGCTACTCCACGATAACGCCTGCCCGCATTCTGCTAGACTGACAAAAAACACTATGCAGGAGGTGAATTGGGAAGTTTTCCCGCATCCACATTATTCAGCTGATACTGCGCCCTCAGATTTTTACCTTCCCTTATCTCTATCGAACACTACAGGGAACTTCCTTTCCGGATGAAAATGCGCTCCAAACATGGCTCGACGAGATTTTCGTCTCAAAACGAAGTGATTTCTATATTTGCGTAATGGAAAAGTTACCCCAGCGTTGGCAGACTGTTGTAAATAGTGAAGGAGAATATGTAATTGGTGACGAAAGTATCTGTTAAATATGTCTGTTGTGTTTATTAAATTTACGGAAAAACGCTACGAACTTATGCACCAATATAACATTCTGTTTGGTGTGTCTAATATTAAAAATGAATGGATATCAACTTGTTTCGGAACATATGCGACAAAAAATTTTGACAGAAAAGCCGACAAATACCAGATTTCAAGAAGGCAGTTTCTGAATCAAGAGAGTTTTCAGCTGTCGGGTCATGGGCGAATTGAACATTATATTTCTGAAGGCACCAAACTTCTAGCCGTAAAAAATAATGCGACTGTGAATCAAAATAGATTCATGATCTAGAGACTAACTGATGTTTGTTCTCGGGAAAGGTTGTTGGTTGGTTGGTTGTTTTTGGGGAAGGAGACCAGACAGCGAGGTCATCGGTCTCATCGGATTAGGGAAGGACGGGGAAGGAAGTCGGCCATGCCCTTTGAGAGGAACCATCCCGGCATTTGCCTGGAACGATTTAGGGAAATCACGGAAAACCTAAATCAGGATGGCCGGACGCGGGATTGAACCGTCGTCCTCCCGAAGGCGAGTCCAGTGTTTAACCACTGCGCCACCTCGCTCGGTCTCGGGAAAGCAAGAGCATGCATTCAGAGGACACTTCGAAGATGAAAGTTCCGACAACAAAGGGAATTACCTAGAATGACTGGAAATTTTGTATAGACAATAACAGTTTACTCGAGATCACTTGCATAGCACTTCACGGTTCAAAGGAACATCAAGCACAATTCAGAACGAATTTATTGAATCGGTTATCGGCGTCATTAATGATCACATAAAAGAAGAGTTACAGTCATGTGAGTTTGCTGGAATGCTAGCGGATGAAACTCTGAATGTTTCTTGTAAGACACAAATGAGTATTACTCTCAGGTTTTGTACACAGGACTGTGCCATAGAAAGACTTATTGGTTTTCACAGTTTTTCTAGTGACAAAACTGCGGTGGGTTTACCAGAAATTGTACTCAATACACTTGATGTTTGAGGAGTTACTGACAAAACAGTCACCCAACCATATGATGGATCTCAGTAATGGCAGGTAAACATTGAGGTGTCCAAAATTTTGCTAAACAAAAATGTCCACAAGCTATATTTTTGTACTTTTATGCTCATAAACTTCATCTAATGCTCTTGCGTTGTTCTAAAAATATCAAATTAGTTGGGCTTTATATTTACAGTCTTGTACTGTCCCATTAATTTTTTAGCAAGTCCTCAAAGAGAACAAAGCTCTTAGAAAATAAAGGATTCAGATTGCGTCAGAAATGTATCACACTCTGGAATTTCAGTTCACGATCTGTTCAGACAGTAAATATTAAATACTATGAGTTGAAAGACATTTTCCAAAATATCACCACAGATGATGAAAACTTGGATGTAGACTCGTTCAATAGTGCTTCTGGCTTTCTTAGAATTTTTCCTGCTTTGCCTTTACAAAGAGATACACTGATGGAAAAAAATCGCAACACCAAAAAATAATTAACGCAGAGTAATTAAATTTCGGGAATACATTTGTCTAGGTAACATATTTAAGAGATTATCATAGCAAGATCACAGGTTAATATTAGGCGCAAGATAAACCATTGTAAATGTGAAATCCTGCTACATTAACAATGTGCAAATGTGCACGCATTGCGTTGTACAGGTACCGAATGTCATTTTGAGGGATTTAAAAAATGGTTCAAATGGCTCTGAGCACTATGGGACTTAACATCTGAGGTCATCAGTCCCCTAGAACTTAGAACTACTTAAACCTAACTAACCTAAGGACATCACACACACCCATGCCCAAGGCAGGATTCGAACCTGCGACCGTAGCGGTCGCGCGGTTCCAGACTGAAGCGCCTTTAACCGCGTGGCCACACTGGCCGGCGTTGAGGGATTTAGTTCCACGCGTGTTACACTTGTTCGGTCTACACATGGGAGGTTACTGCTGTTTATGGATGACGCTGGAGTTGTTGTCCGATGATGTCCTGTATGTGCTCTAATGAAGGCAGATCAAGCGATCGAGCAGGCCAAGGCAACAGGTTGACATTCTGTAGAGCAAGTTGCTACAACACTGATATGCGGAAGAGAGTTATCCTGTTGGAAAACACCGCCTGGAATGGTGTTCATGAATGGCAGCACAACAGGTCGAAGTGCCAGACTGACGTACAAATTTGCAGTCAGGGTGCGTTGGATAACCACGAGAGTGCTCCTGCTTTTAGACGAAATCTCACTCTAGACCATAACTGCAGGTGTAGGGCCAGTACGCCGGTGTGGCCGAGCGGTTCTAGGCGCTGCAGTCTGGAACCGCGCGACCGCTACGGTCGCAGGTTCGAATCCTGCCTCGGGCATGGATGTGTGTGGTGTCTTTAGGTTGGTTAAGTTTAAGTAGTTCTAAGTTCTGGGGGACTGATGACCTAAGCCGTTAAGTCCCATAGTGCTCAGAGCCATTTCAACCAAGAGCCAGTGCGCCTAGCACGCAGACAGGTTGGTTGCTGGTCCTCAACTGACCTCTTTCTAACCAACACAAGGCCATCACTGGCACCGGTGTAGAACCAGTTCTCGTCAGAAAACACAACATACCTTCACCTTTCAATGAGCTACCACTTGACACCACAGGTATTGCAAATGGCGTTGGTTTGGGGCCAGTGGGATGTACTCTACAGGGCGTTTCGCTCGGAGCTGTCCTTGAAGTAACCGATTTTTAACATTTAGAAACATTGCCACTCAGATTGCTGCTGCAGATGCTGTACGATGCGCCAAAGGCAAACACCGAACACGATGGTCTTGCTTCTGGGTAATGCCACATTGCCTTCCGGACGCCGGTCTCCTTGAGACCGTACATTCTCGTGACCACAGTTGTTAGCAGTCATGTACAGTGGCTGTACTCCTACGAAGTCTTTCTGAAATACTGCGGGAGGAACATTCAGCTTCTCATAACCCTAGTACATGACCTCGTTCAAACTCGGTGAGGTGCTGGTAATGGCGTCTTTGCCGCCTTCAAAGCATTCTTGACTAGCATCAACCCTCCGTGTTCAGTCTCAAAGGTAAATAACGCTCACGTCCGTTCAGTGCGTATTTAAAGCAAATCTGATTTGCATTCTTACAGCGGCGCTACTGGCGCCACTCTTAATCGACTGGCATGAAATTTGAATAGACATCATCTTCCAGATATAGGAGCAGGCCTGCCAACTTTTCGTTTATGTCGCACAGCTCCTTCTCGATGTTGCGATTTTTTTCCGTCTGTTGACCGTCTCTATGCACTTCTTCAACACAAAATTTCATGTGATTTAGTATGTGCAATGTTGAAATCAAGAAGGCTATCACTTTGTTAAACGATATGAGATTAGAATCAACTGTGACCTCGCGTATTGAAGGTTGCAACAAAAAATTTCCCAGTGAAATAAGTGTTACTGAGCGTGACTTCCAGTACATTGAAGATGTTATAAGATCTTAGATAACATTACAGTGCAAATGGAAATGCGTTGTGGAGATCTCCAGAATTTTCAGTTTATAGAATTGCTTGATAAGAATCAGTTTGGAAATTATAAATCAAATTTCCAACGAAGCCCGTGTGGGAAACGAGTTAGGAAACATTTATATTGACGAACGTAAATATTTACCACCTGCAGACCTTCTTAAATTTGTAATGGATAATGACCTTCAAAATATTTGCAACGAAGTAACGAAGTTTATCAAATTGATTCTTACATTCCCTGTCACTAGAGATCGTTCTGAAAGAAGTATCAGCACCCTCGAAAGAATTAAAAATTGGCTACGAAATTCGATGACCAATGATATGTTAAGTTCTCGCTGCACAACTGCCACAGAAAAGAACGTGGTGAACCAACTTACAGGTGATCAGAAATTGAAAGATAACGTGATTGATAACATTGCTACTAAGAAGAATCGACGCACGGATCTCCTATATTAAAAAAATAAGGTGAGCCTATCCGCAATTAATCCATTAGCTTCGCCACTGCTGACCGGTCTCCGAGATTTTGTCGGTGGACATCAGGTTCACCTTGTACTTAATTGTATAGATATCTGTGCGTGATTCCAATTAGCATGGCCCCTTCAGTTTTGGATATTCGCCAAATTTTACCGACACTCACTGGATGACAAGAATACACGTAGTTCGCAGTGACGTAATAGGCTTCGTAGGGGCTGCTTCAGTAAAGTGATCCATCACACCTGATACGTGATTTGCATAGATCGTATTGGATCACCTCTGTCGTATGCAGTGATTATGCAATTGCAAACGGCGCACGGTGTTAGCACCGGCAATCGAATGCAAGTAAAATTATATATTTTAATTAACATGGCTACGTTATAACCGTAATTACTTCATAAACATATATCGCAGGAATATTTTAATCTCAGAAATTAGATTTAAACATAAAATGCAACTAAAAGACATGCATCAACAAAATTATTTACATGATTTCAAATTTTATGCCAAAATTAGTTTTTTAATTGTCGAATGTCGCCTATTTTGTTTTTCTTGCAAACCAGTTCCGTATTTATAATGACTTTAAATAGTCATTTCAAACTAAAATAACGGACTCTCTTCGGGTAACAGCGTTTAAAATATAGGGTATATGTAGGTAAAGACCCGCGTGGGGTACAAACCCGCACCGAAGTTTTGAACTGATCACCATCGATTCATGATTGACTACTTGGTGGCTGGTTTGTCTTATTGTATCTTGTTGTTTCATAAAGGTTCGTCACGGCAGATCGCTCCAGGGGCGAGTCTGTCTTTTACTGCTTGCATGTAACTTTTTGCAAGCTTTACTTGAACATTGTATAATGTAGGCTTTGAAAAGAAGAATCAAGTAATCACTCGTTGACACTAGTGCCTTTAAGTAACACTTTAGCCTGGTCCTCAAAATCAACAGTGACGCATTTGTCAGGAAACAACGAAATGGGGCAAATCTCCACTGATGTTTTGGGGTAAATCGCTGCAACTCCAACAATGTGATGACAATTCTTCGATGAATAATCCCACAAGAGATGACATTCAAACAGACACTGTGTGAGATTATCTCACCTGAAGATATAATTCCACTGACTAAAGTGAAGATTACGGGGGAACTTTTTGGCAAAGCATTGAAATCTGTGCCTCTAACGTCGTCACCCAATAAAGAACGAATGGAAGAAGAATGCATGGGAAAAGAATAGCTTGGTACTGACAAGGAAAGACGTGCCAAAGAAAGAAGAGCGTGTTATAGAAACCTAACGACGTAGGCTTGATGTCACTACATCAATGACGAAACAGAAAGAAAATAGATCAAATAGCCAGTTGTTTATTCTTCAGTCAGATTCAGATTTGTCCCCTCTTCACAGTAGCTCCATTATAGATATTCACCAACTGTTAGGCGAAGCAGTATCCGAAGAAGAAGAGCAAGAACCTGCGACTTCAAGGAAGAAGCAGATGATGCTGATATATGGTTTGTGCGGCACTCAACTGCGTTCTTATCAGCGCCCGCACAAATTCCCAATTTTTTCACAGTCCAGTCTCACCACTTTCCAGAATGATGGTGAAATGACGAGGAGAAAATTCCGACCCGGTCGGGAATCTGACCTGAGACCCGCTGATCAAGAGGCATCAACGCTAGTTACTAGACCGCGAGCTGTGGACAGCAGAAACAGAGGACCTAACAAAGTACACTATTTATAGGTACCCTGGTAACTTAGCCTCAGTTACTGAACTCTTTCATAACCTCAAATTTTGAGGCCATAGTCATGCAAAAATGTGTGAATTATATTTCCGCCATTTGATTCTACAAACTTTTTTATTTTCTATCACCATCATGATTTCGGCCTTAAGCCATTATAAAGTTCAGCAATGTTGGGTATAACGACTTCACTTAACAAAGTCTAATTATAGCCAACACTGCTGTACTTGATAATGACTTAAGCCCGAAATCATGTTATTAATAAAAAAATAAAGAAGTTTGTACAGTCAAATTGCGGAAGTATCATTCAAATGAACTTTCAGGCTACCCTACTAATTCTGCTTTCGTGAAGAAGAAAGTATTACCTTTGTACAGGTGTTTTTAAGCATTGTGTTCAAATTTACTAGACCTTTGAGTTCGGTATTGTATTGAGTAACTAGGCTACAATACAAAAATGTTACAAAGGGTTATTGCAAGTGCTTTTGTTACACAGTTGTCCATTTTCATCCATGTTTGTCTCAAATGGATCGAAGACCCGCACTGCACGACTTTACCCATATTTTTTGGTGTAAAACACTTCAAATTTTGTTTTAGCTAAATGGTAAATTTCTTTGTAATTAATAATCAGATAGAGATGGAATTTGAATGGGTTACAGGTAACAATCCAGCCTATGACATCGGTTTGAAATCGCGGGAAAATCTACCCCTTACTGACGAACTTATGAGGAAAACTGAAAACTGCGGTGCTTTCTTCCCACCTACCCTACCCAGTTATTTATATTTGAATCTGATATACACCAGTGCCATTTAAAATGAATTTTGACTTTTAAATCCCGACATAAACAGCGTTTTTTTAACAGAACCTTTTCAATTAAAAGGAGAAGTTGTTGCTGAGGTCGCATACGAATCAGACGTGTGTCTACTGTCTTCGTCTGCGTATAGTAAGCTTAGGTTGGCTTCATGTTACCCATGTCGACTTATAAGCAAGTGTGGCGTGTGTTCAGTTATTTAAAAAATAAACACGCAATAACTTGAATGTTGTCGATAACCTGATGACTGATGTGTCACAAGAAAATAATTCTCGAACACTGAACATGTGGACTTACAATCCTCGACAACGTAATTGAGTACACTTTTTCACCTTGATTTACACATTGAAAAAGATGTACAATGCAGTAGTTAGTAATTTACGAGGTATATTTCGAAGTGTGTAGAAAAAAGTGTCGGAGCTGGAGAGGAACGGCACAAGACATGTTCGTTGTGGCACAGCGATGCTAGCATCGGCGCAACGAAACATTTCATCACACCGGTTTTGAATGGCACCTTATAATGCTTTCATGCTGTTATGAAATATGTAGGTCCATTAGTGTTTCTACCAGTAACTGACGGTGAAGTTGTTGTCATCTCAGTATATCTTACGTGGTCTCATCACTAGCAGATACCAAGAAAGGACCCGACAATTCGCAGAATTCTTTGGGCGTGGTAACCGGCACAGGGATATGCACTGCTATTTCCTGGAGTCGTTGGACATTCCTCATGAGAAACCCAGAAATGTGGAGTGCAGAGCCCTCTAAAAATACCATAATCTTGATTTCGTGGTCTAAAGCAATATATAAAAGTCATACATGATGGCCTACAGCAATGACTCGCATCTGCGGTGAACTGAATTCTCGCAACGGTGCTGAGTTACTACATTCACAACAGCAGCATCAGATCACGTTTTAACATCTCTCGCAAATAATACGTCACACTTGTATCCAGCCATTGTGTTGCATGTCGTGCTTCACAATAATATACTATGAAAAATATTCTAATAGTATCATAATTACATTTCAGTTGTAAGTTCATAATTGTAGCATACTCATGTATAATTCAATAAAATACACACCTGGCCATTGCAATAGCAATGGCATGAAGGGTAGCAAATAACGAAATTTTTGCTTATTATGCATATATATCAACCACACAACATTAGAAAGCATCGCTCCTGCGAAACGCAACTCGCCCTTTTTTCACGTGATATCTTGCGAACCATGGATGAAGGGTATCAGACGGATGCCATATTCCTTGACTTCCGGAAAGCGTTTGACTCGGTGCCCCACTGCAGGCTCCTAACTAAGGTACGAGCATATGGGATTGGTTCCCAAGTATGTGAGTGGCTCGAAGACTTCTTAAGTAATAGAACCCAGTAAGTTGTCCTCGATGGTGAGAGTTCATCGGAGGTGAGGGTATCATCTGGAGTGCCCCAGGGAGTGTGGTAGGTCCGCTCTTGTTTTCTATCTACATAAGTGATCTTTTGGATAGGGTGGATAGCAACGCGCGGCTGTTTGCTGATGATGCTGTGGTGTACGGGAAGGTGTCGTCATTGAGTGACTGTAGGAGGATACAAGATGACTTGGACAGGATTTGTGATTGGTGTAAAGAAGGGCAGCTAACTCTAAATATAGATAAATGTAAATTAATGCAGATGAATAGGAAAAAGAATCCCGTAATGTTTGAATACTCCATTAGTAGTGTAGCGCTTGACACAGTCACGTCGATTAAATATTTGGGCGTAACACTGCAGAGCGATATGAAGTGGGACAAGCTTGTAATGGCAGTTGTGGGGAAGGCGGATAGTCGTCTTCGGTTCATTGGTAGAATTTCGGGAAGATGTGGTTCATCTGTAAAGGAGACCGCTTATAAAACACTAATATGACCTATTCTTGAGTACTGCTCGAGCGTTTGGGATCCCTATCAGGTCGGATTAAGGGAGGACATAGAAGCAATTCAGAGGCGGGCTGCTAGATTTGTTACTGGTAGGTGTGATCACCACGCGAGTGTTACGGAAATGCTTCAGGAACTCGGGTGGGAGTCTCTAGAGGAAAGGGGGCGTTCTTTTCGTGAATCGCTACTGAGGAAATTTAGAGAACCAGCATTTGAGGCTGACTGCAGTACAATTTTACTGCCGCCAACTTACATTTCGCGGAAAGACCACAAAGATAAGACAAGAGAGATTAGGGTTCGTACAGAGGCATATAGGCAGTCATTTTTCCCTCGTTCTGTTTGGGAGTGGAACAGGGCGAGAAGATGCTAGTTGTGGTACGAGGTACCCTCCGCCACGCAGCGTGTGATGTACTGTGGAGTATGTATGTAGATGTAGATGTACCACAAAGGATACATGACTAATGACTAAATTTGTAGATGATTCGGGGATACGGGGTGCGACACTTAGTACACAGAGCTGCCTGCACAGTCAACAGTAATGGCACTAACTTGGACAGTCATCGAACTGCATAGATATGAGTACGTCATTCTTCTTCAACTCTATGACAGAGTTTATCACTTATAGTGGCTGGTAAGTCGTAGCGTGCCAGTCACCTGGTAACACAGGATCACATATTTTCAATGGTTGAAAGATCTGGAGAACGTGCTTGGCGTGAGAACAGTCTAGTACCTTCTAACTTGAGGAACTTTTATGTTTATAGAGTGTCCCAGAAATGCTGTGGCAAACTGCTACGGTTTGTAGAGGGTGTCCTGAGGAACAATTCAAGGATAGGAACTCGTGTCCGGAAACGCCATCCAACGACACTGCAGAGTGAGTGTCGAATTTATAGGTGCTGGTACCTATCATTAGGCCGTCCCTTCGGAGGCAAACGTGACTTTGGACGGTGACGCCCCATAGGCGAATGTCTCACAATGACGTTTGTTATTCAGTGATTGCGACTCATTGCCACGATCGCACGTTGAGAAGATGGAGCTAGTTGCTGCATATACAGCCCTTGTCTACTACGAATACGATGCTCTGTTGCCTTGGTGGATTACAGTTTCTGACATGGGTTTCCGTCTGCACTTTATTTTTCTCCTGTATACCGAAAAACAAAGGAGATTTTAGAGAGTTCCAGGAGAAACATGAACTGCGGACAGAAACCTGTGTTCGAAACCATCATCCATTGAGGAAAGAGAGCTTCACATTCGTATGACGAAAGGCTTTTCTACGCAGCAGCTAGCACCATCTTCTACATTGGCGATCATGGCAACCAATCGCGATCGCTGAATAACAAACATCGTTGCGAGACGTTCTGCCCACAGTCGGTCTTCGCACAAAGTCACGTTTGCTGCTGTGGTGGTCTAGTGACAGGTGACAGAGTCTATAACTTTGACCCTCTGTAGCGACTTTCTTGATGACATTTCCAGATATAGGTTCCTCTCTTCGATTTTATCTTCAAAAAAGAAAGTAAGAAATATTGGGTTTAACATCCTGTCGACACTGGGGTCATTAAAGATGGAGCTCAGATGGTGTAAAGGATGGGGAAGGAAATCGGCGGTGCACTTTCAAATGTGTCATCCCGGAATTCACCTAGAACGATTTAGGGGAATCACGGAAAGCCGAAATGAGGATGGCCGGAGGTGGTTTTGAACCGATGTCCTCCAGAATGCGAGATCCAGTATGCTAACCACTGTGCCACGTCGCTCAGTTTGTTCTTCAACACAGCCTCTACTTCTCGAAGTTCGCCGCAACATTTCTGAGCACCCTGTGAATACACGGTGTAACGGGTATAAGTGCAGATATTTTTGTACGTGGTGCATTAATATGTCTTGCCACAGTGGTAACACCGGTTTCCGTCAGATTACCGAAGTTAGGCGCTGTCGGGCTGCTCTAGTACTTGGATGGGTGACCATCCGTTCTGTCGAGTGCTGTTGGTAAGCGGGATGCACTCAGTAGCGGGTCTGATGTCGTAAACTGACATACAGCTGGGAGAGTGGTGTGCTGACCTCATGCCCCTTCATATCAGCATCCAGTGACGCCTGTGGGCTGAAGCTGACACGGTGGCCGGTCGGTACCATTGGGCCCTCATGGCCTGTTCGGGTGGGGTCTAGGTCAGCTTTAATATGTACACACGTCAGTGAGATGGTTGTTTTTTTTTCTGTGCACAAACACGTCACAAACTATACGACATTATATTTTCTGCATGGCCGTAACTGAACCATAAAGTGGACAATGCCTGTCAGTATAGACTACCGTTTTGCATCCATGTATACACACTTGCGCATCTGACATGCTGAAATGACACAATTTCTGATGCTTTACTGGCCTCATCAGATATGCCATGGTAATACATGCAGTTGTGTGAACCCCTGTATCAAGGCAGCTTAGTGGCTAACGCGCCTGCATAATAAACAGGAGACATGGGTCACATAAAAACCTAACACGGTGCCTAGGGGAAGATAAGCATTAATGGCTTGCTCTTGCCTCATGTACCTGGAGGTACTAACCAACCTAAGATAATACTGCTCTCTCTCTCTCTCTCTCTCTCTCTCTCTCTCTATATATATATATATATATATATATATATATATAATGTAGCTTCACACATGTACACACCATCAGGAGGTATGTAAATGATCAGAGTTGCAGTTTTGTATGGCAGTTAGAGCAGACACCAGAATGCATTAATGTTACTCATGTTTAGTGTTGTTACCAGGTCTGGTAGAGTAAATAAGGTACGCGAAAAATAAATGGTTCAAATGGCTCTGAGCACTATGGGACTTAACATCTGAGGTCATCAGTCCCCTAGAACTTAGGACTACTTAAACCTAACTAAATTAAGGACATCACACACATCCATGCCCGAGGCAGGATTCGAACCTGCGACCGTAGCGGTCGCGCGGTTCCAGACTGAAGCGCCTAGAACCGCTCTGCCACACCGGCCGGCGCGCAAAAAACATCAGACGTTGAGTGATAGCTGTGAAAGACACTGAGATGCCGCATACTCCTGTGAGACCGCGGTATCAGCACCTGCGATAGTTTGAAAGCCTCATTGTGGCTTTCCATTTGGTCAGCTGGTCGAATCGTGCAATATTCAAATCTGAAACGCATTCGGATGTGACTGTGGTTGGGGTTGGACTGCATGGGGACGTGGGGGCAGGTATACTCATCGTAAAAGTTCTGCTCCTTCATACCTGACCACCACAAGGGAGGACCGCCATACTGTTCAGTAGTTACGTCGAAACCCCTTCAAATCTGCCCCTGCCATCCGGAACAAGTAATGGACTCCCTGCAACATTCTGTTCAAAAATGGTTCAAATGGCTCTGAGCACTATGGGACTCAACTGCTGAGGTCATTAGTCCCCTAGAACTTAGAACTAGTTAAACCTAACTAACCTAAGGACATCACAAACATCCATGCCCGAGGCAGGATTCGAACCTGCGACCGTAGCGGTCTTGCGGTTCCAGACTTCAGCGCCTTTAACCGCACGGCCACTTCGGCCGGCGCAACATTCTGTCTCAGACCGCATCAGTGATTGGAGCCTAGCAGCAACTGAACTAGCGTATTATTGTCCCAAGCGTAGTCTGTCGTTAGCACCACAACACAAAGGGCTGCATTTGGAGTGGTGTCGTTACCGGGAAGCATTGACTGCTGATAAATGGCGTCGCACTGTGTTCAGCGATGAAGTGTGTACTACGCTGGATGACTATCGTCGGCGACGTGGGCAGAGGTCCCATTCCTCTGGTGCTTTGGAGAGGCGCAGCTGTGTTACTTCTGGCGTCATGATTTGGGGATGACTAGAGGTCACAGCTAGTACTGAGTTAGAGAATTCTGATGGCAAAACGGTACATCGCGGGCATCCTGTATCCTCATGTGTTACCTCTCATGTGGCACCATCGTGGGTCCATTTTTCAATAGCACAGTGGTCGTTCACACAGTGCACTTGTCTCTATCAACTGTGTGTGTGATGTTGAGTTACCCCTGTGACCAGCAAGCTCCCCATATTCGTCCCTAGTAGAACATGTATGGGACCAGCTTGGGTGTCAACTCTAATGCCTACATCCGGGTTGTTACAACATTTGTGAACCACTTTGAATCGGAAGATCGTGCAACGGCTTTACGACTCCCTTTCCAACCACGGCAGTAGATGTGTCATTGCATACTGATAACTGGGTTCATACTGCCAAGTTATATTTAAATATGATTTTGTCATCACTGAAATAACACCACATATTACTCAACACGTGAAGCTTCATTTCGTTTTCTCCTGCCCTTCTGGATGCTTCACTTTCTTTTCACGCTGTGTATACTGCAGATATTTTTACACTGCGGTGACAAAAGTCATGGGATAGCGATATGCACACACAAAGGATAGTACGAGTGGCGGAGCATTCGTTTGTACAAAGGTGATTCATGTGATAAGGTTTCCGACGTGATTATGGCTCGTATGGGACACTCCATTTCAGAAATCGTTAGGGAATTCAATATCCTGAGAGCCACAGTGTCAAAAGAGTGCCGAGAATATCTATTTCCAGACATTAGCTCTCACCACGAACGACGCAGTGGCCGACGGTCTTCACTTAACAACCGAGAACAGTGGCGTTTGCGTAGAGCTGTCAGTGCTAAAAGAGAAGCAACACTGCGTGAAATAGCCACAGAAATCAATATATGACGTACGACGAACGTATCGGTTAGGATAATGCAGCGAAATTTAGCGATAATGGGCTATGGCATTAGAAGACAGACGGGAATGCATTTGCTAACAGCACGACATCGCCTGCAGCGTCTCTCCTGGGCTCGTGACCATATCGGTCGGACCCTACACGACTGGAAAACCGTGGCCTTGTCTGATGAGTCCCGATTTCAGTTCCTAAGAGCTGATGGTAGGGATAAAGTATGGCATAGATCCCCTGAAGCCACGGGCCCAGGTTATCAACAAGGCACTGAGCAAGCTGGTGGTGGTCCTATAATGGTGTGGCGTGCATTTGTATGACATGGATTGGGTCCTCTGGTCCTACTGTACCGATCATTAACTGCAAATGGCTATGTTGGGATACTTGGAGACCGTTTCCAGCTAAACAACGATGGATTTTTTATGGATGAAAATGCGCCATATCACTGGGCTACAATTTTTTGCCGTTTGGTTGAAGAACACTCTATACAATTCGAGAGAACGATTCGGCCACCCTCATCGCGCGACATGAATTCGATCGAACATTTATGGGATATAATCCAGAGATCAGTTCGTGCACAAAATCCTGCACCGGCAACGCTTTGGCAGTTGTGGTCGGCTATAGAGACAGCATGACTTAATACTTCTGCAGGGGACTTCCAGCGCATTTTTCAGTCAATGCAGCGTCGAGCTGCTACAATACGCCGGGCAAAAGGAAGTCCGACATGATGTTAGGAGGTATTCGATGACTTTTGTCAGCTCATTGTACGAGGGGCGTTCAGAAAGTAAGCTCCGATCGGTCGCGAAATGGAAACGACTATGAAAATCCGATAAAGCTTTGCACAGATGTGTTGGGTAGTGTCTCTAGTATAACCCCAGTTAGCATCACGTCGCTCTTCTCATTTCTGAGCTCGCAGTGAGTGCGTAAAGATGTCTAGAAAATAGTGTCTGCCGCCAAGTACGAGGGCCTGGTGAGAAATTTCCCCTGAAGCTATGCAGCTAACATTACATAACTGTCGTGCTGTTTCTTCTTCAAGACAATTCTCAGCCGCATTCTGCAGGGGCAATGAAGATGCTCCTGCATCGTTTTCAAATGGAAATGTTAGATTACCCACAATACAGTCCGCAATTGTCTCCCCCTGAGTTTCATCTCTGGTCACATGAACCGCTGTCTTTGAAGACAACATTTTGACACAGACAACGAGGTGTAGGCCAGCGTGGAGAATTGGGGGAAAGCACTGGCGGCTGCCTTCTATGATGAGGCTATTGAAAAGTTGGTACAACGCTATGACAAAAGTCTAAGTCAGAACGGCGACTACGTAGAGAAGTAGCTGAAAGGTGTAGCTAATTGTTAGAAGTAAAACATTTCTGATGTTCACTGTGGTTTCAATTTGGCAATCAATCGGAGCTTACTTTCTGAACAGGCCTCGTATATGTGGTACCTTAATATGTACACACATGATTATATCGGTTGTTTTTTCCCTGCGTCGAACATTCTTCTCACAAACACGTCACAAACTTTATGACCTGATGTTTCTAGATGTTCAAATGTGTGTGATTTCGTAAGGGACCAAACTGCTGAGTTCATCGGTCCCTAGACTTACACACTACTTAAACTAACTAAGAACAACACACACACCCATTCCCGAGGGAGGACTCGAACCTCCGGCGGGAGGGGCCACGCAATCCGTGACATAGCGTCTCAAACCAAGAGGCCACTCCGCGCGGCCTTGATGTTTCTGCAGGGCCGTAACTGCACCACTAACAAGGGGAGGCCGCCAATTGTGAAATTCAGATTCGATTCGTACTGCGCATAATAAAAGCTCATGGCCAGAGGTGTAATATGGCAAAGCACCAAGATGCACTTCTCAGCCGTTGTCGAGAAAATCGACGATTAAAAGAAACCGTTGCGGTGAAATACTCTCTATGGTTATTGATTTTGTACAGCGTCGTGGCGCAGCGGTAAGCGCTCGGTTTCGTATTCCGAAGGTCGCCGGATCGAATCCCGCGGCATGCAACTTTTTTTATTTCTAGTTTTTTTAATTCAAATATATATACATATATATATAAACTATTAATGAATTGCTTATGCATGTTGGTAAAGGCGGATCGCTCTCCAATTGTACCGCCTCCATTTTTCCGTTTGTTTAACAGGGTGTACCAAAGCTCTCACGCCCGCACTGATTTTCGACGATGTTATAAGTTGCGCTATGGACCGCATCTACCTTCTTTCGAAGTTAGCAGGCAACTACGCTGTTATGCGGCGGCTCGTTTCGGCCCATTCAACATCTGTCCATCAAGTGCAACGAGCGAGTAACGGAGTTTATATTTCATACCTGCCACAGCAAATTTGTGTTCGTAGGGTCTCTATTCTAATTCGAACGTTTGACTTACGCTATACGTATTCGTTTCGGAATATCGTTTCTACGTCTTCCCTTAACTATACGGGGTAAACATTATGAAGACAATTAATAACATTTGTGAAATACAACTTTGTTTGCGGAAAACATAATGATGTTCGAAGTCGCCAGTTTTTCCACGACAAACGACTTTCAACAACTTATTATATGCATAATTGTTGCAACTGATTGCCGGGACTTATATATATGTGTGTGTATATATATTTATATACACATTTGAATTACAAAAAACAAACACTAAAAAAAAAAGTTGCATGGCGCGAGATTCGATCCGGCGACTTTCGGATTACAAACCAGAGCGTTTACCGCTGCGCTACAACGCTGTAGAAAATTATACATCGTAGAGAGTATTTCACCGCAACGGTTTCTTTTTAACTGTCGGTTTTCTCGACAACGGCTGAGAAGTGCATCTTAGTGCTTTGCCACATTACACCTCTGGCCATGAGCTTTTATTATGCGCAGTATGAATCGAATCCGAATTACACAATTGGCGGCCTCCCCTTGTAAGAGGATTTCACCAGTCAGCGTGGACTAACCGTTTTGCGTCCACACATCAACGTTTCGAAAACTTACCTGCCGCGCAGGGGAAAATAAGCATTAATGGCTTGCCCCACGTACGTATATGCAGAACGACCTATCACAGGAAATGCTGCAAATCGTGATTTATATGCACTAATCTATCGCCGTTACTCGTCTGCACATGTGCGATCTTCCACGTGTTCTGTTCCAAATGCTTCATTATGTCATTAGGTTTGAGTGAGTGAGCGGAGCAGACATGTTCAGTGACCAGTTGATGCAATACAAAATGGTGCTCAAGACAACGCAGCGCATTACTTCTAGAATATATCCAATCCGAGGAGAACGTGTGTGGGACTGCTTGCGCAAGAATTTAACAATGGAAGTGTTTTGCTAAAATCTCCATCAAAGTATGCAGGACAAAACTTTGCGGCAAAAAGACGCTCTGTCGAATTCAACGGCAACTATTTCCACCTTCTTCTGTGATGTCCATTGATAAGCGTTAATCTTTTTGTAAGTATCTTCTGGGTCAGTTTTATTTTACCCACCCTGTATAATTAGATATTATATTAAATATTTCTGGCTTTTATAGTGGTCCAGTCAAGCTAAGGTACTGTTTAGGCTAATTATCTCGTAAAAAGCCTCGCCAATCTTCATGTAATTTGGTTACGTAATACAGTGCGTTTTATATTATTATAGAAAATGTAGCTGGCGTTTACTCCTTCCGACATTGTGTTGTAGCGTTTGTTGCATATCGTCTTCTGACGTTATACCATGCTAATAGCAAGTATTTTTAATGGTCAGCAGTGTGTATTCTGATACTTTCCGACACGTTAAGATCAAATGTGCGAGAAAAGTAAGAACAAGAACCCAGTTCCACCACTTTCATTGATAATATTTTGAACTTGTGGACGATCCAGGTACACTCCCCATATTCCAATGCCGTGCATTGCATGGTAATAATAACCATTTATGTAGTACAAAACATTCTTGGACTTCTTGCCTATTCATTCAGGGTAAAAACTCGAGGTCTCGACGCCTCGTAAAAAAAAACTAGGTGCATCTGGCTCCGGATGGTAGCACCCTGTGAGGGCCCTTGCCTAGGAGGAAAGGTGAAACCCGGTCAACGGCCTCAAAGGCGGAAGAGGAATCCTAACTCCCAACTACGGAGAGAGCGGAAGAACCTAATGGAAAAAACAAAACCAAATCCAAAAATGGCTCTGAGCACTATGCGACTTAACTTCTGAGGTCATAAGTCGCCCAGAACTCAGAACTAATTAAACTAATTAACTAACCTACGGCCATCACACACATCCATGCCCGAGGCAGGATCGAACCTGCGACCGTTGTGGTCGCTCGGTTCCAGACTGTAGCGCCTAGAGCCGCACGGCCACTCCGGCCGAAAACCAAATCCACTTGCCTCCTAGCAAGCGGCAAAGTGGTCAGCGTCTGTTCACCAGTGGTGCGACTGAAATTCATACTCTGGAACTAACCCTTCCAGGCTTAGCATTCTGAGTTCACTCAGTGAGTCTACTCAACCTCACCTGATTCCAGGTACAATCATCACGGAGCATTTTGATAATCACAATATTACCCCAAATAATCAATCCAACGTCGGTAATACTGGCCACAACTGGTCTTTCGGATTCTGGGGCGGCCAGGTTAAAATGCAATGTGATTCAGCAGAAGAAGTCGGAGTCCTCCCGCCAACTTAAAACCAAAACAAATACATTTTTTCCTACACTTAACATACAAACGCTTTTGCAACAAGGTACACTTCGTAAGTTGGGAGATACATTAAAAGACAGAATTTTCAAATTTTGGCACTTCAAGAAACACAAATGACGGACAATAACACCATGAATTTCGGCAGTTATCGTCTTTTTCAAAGTAAAACTGTTAAAAAAATACTTAATGATGCACCACATCTGGGTGTTGCTTTTGTAGTCTCCAAAAATATTTTAAACTCAATAACGGAGGTAAAACCCATTAATAATAGACTAATGACAATTTCTCTTAAATGCGCAAATAAAGCATACACTTTAATTAATGACCGTATTCCAGTCAATAAGGATAACTGTAAAATACCTGATGAAGTTAATGAAGCTTGGGAAACATTAGAAAGCACCATCTTGAAAATTCCCTCAGACAATGCTAAAATTTTAATGGGTGATTTTAATGTTTATTTGGACAAAGATAAAAAATATAAGAAAACGGTGGGTGGAGTTCCTGCGCATAAATTGACAAACCAAAATGGTCAAAGACTTGCAGAAACATGCAAAGATTTTGGCGTTAAAATCATGTCAACACATTTTAAAAAGAACCCTTCTAAACAAAATCCTGGCGGGCAACCAATACATTTATTGGGGAATTTCAAATCGATACAACAATTGGCAAAGTTCATCAAAACAGCACAAAATTTAATTCCACTTCGAAAGAAACAAAAACAACCTTTATGGAAAGCGTATTGTGAAACAGCAGTTACGTCTAGGCATGAGGCATTCAAAAATTGGAATAGTAACAAAACTGAAAAAATCTTTCTAACTGTGAGAAAAGAAACATCTAAATTAATCCGACAGACTAAAAGAAACTGCGAAAACGCAAAAATTTTGGAAATCGAAAAATATTTCCAAAAGAACAATACCTGAAACTTTTATAAAACATTCAAAACAAAACTAACTCGTTACCAATCTCAAAATCTTTGCTTCAAAAATGAAAATGGTAGTTCGGTTCTTAACAACCAGGAAAATTATGAGGCACTTGTTAATTTTTTGAAAAACTATTTCACTGTCTAGATCTAGCGAATAAATTCCAACCACAGCAAATTAATAACACCAACCCTAACCCTGAAGCACCTGACGAAATCGAAATAACTAAACAAATTAAGAGACTTAAAAACAATAAAGCATCCGAAGAAGACCGGTATAATCGCAGAATTACTAAAATCATCTGGCCCTAACACTATAAAAGAGATCACTCAACTAATGGGACATATCTGGCAAACTGAGAAAATGCCTGAGAACTGGAAAACTGCCCTAATTCATCCATTGCATAGAAAATGGGATAGGACCGATGTTAATAATTACCGAGGAATCTCTCTCCTCCTAGTCACATACAAAATTCCCTCGCAGTGTTTACATCATCGAGTCCAAGAATAGCTAGAACCAAAAACTGGTGAATACCAAGCAGGCTTTACACCAAACAGATCCTGTCCGGAAGAAATTCTTGCTTTAAAACTGATCCTCAGACACCAAAGGATTTCTAGTAACAAAATTGTATGTAAATTCGTGGATTTTAAAAAGGCACACGACGCAGTTGATCGTGAATCTCTTTTCCAAATTTTAATGGAACAAGGACTAGATAATAAAACTCTAACACTGATTAAGGAAACGTTAACCGACACTGGATGTAACAGACGTGGGAGAGATTTCTGAACCATTTGAAATAAAGACCGGTGTTAGACATGGAGATGGACTCTCTCCATTACTGTTAACTATAATTTGGAAAAAGGTAATTACAGAATGGCGAGAGCAAAAGTCGATTCAAAATACAGGCCAATCAAGCAAGTTAGGCAGAAGTGATATTAGAGTAGATTCCCTAACCTTTGCACATTATCTGGCAATTTTAACTAGGGATGTTACCACAGCTCAAAAACAAATTAAAGTTCTTAAAGAAGTCTCGGAAAAGGTAGGACTACAAATATCATTCATACATGACATGCAACAAACAAGCACCAAAGTTTTTCAACACGAAATATGGAAAAATAAATAGGGTATGTCAATTTAAATATTTGGGGAAAATCATACAAAAAAACGGTCTGCAAAAAG
This sequence comes from Schistocerca serialis cubense, assembly GCF_023864345.2. NCBI lineage: Eukaryota > Metazoa > Arthropoda > Insecta > Orthoptera > Acrididae > Schistocerca > Schistocerca serialis. The sequence continues at coordinate 158,673,370 of NC_064640.1, forward strand.
CTGCATTTGAAGTTCGCTGTCAAAATATGGAAACTGTATTCAGTTTAACACAAAATATTTATAATAAAAAACCACTTTTTAAATTCAGTAAACTTAGACATTACAGCACGGTAATCAAACCTGAATGTCTTTATGGAGCAGAAACTTTAATGTTAAATAGGAAGAGGGATACTGAAAAATTTCAAAAGAAAGAAAGAAAGATTATTAGGAAAATATTAGGCCTCAAAATTACTGATGGAGAAATTTATAGGCTCGGAAGTAATAAAGAAATAGAAGAATACACAGACATACATGGTGACATGAGAAAACGAAGACTTAAATTTTATGGGCACATTAAAAGACTGGCACCCACTAGCTTGACAAAACAAATAGTGGAATTCTACGAAAACAGAAGTAAGGCCAAAACTGAGCCAATGAAACGGATTGCTGCGATTAAGGAGGATCTTAAAACAGCCGGTACAGCTCAGCAGACCTTAGGAAAACATTTAGACACAAGATATTTGATTGGGAAGTTGGTCAGAGGGAAATTAGAAAACGGACTGGAGCACCATGGTCTGATGAAAGAAAGAGACTTCATTTTGAAAGGATGAAACGAATTTGGGCACAAAGAAAGGCCAACCATCAAACGTGACATTAATGGACTGCACCTTGCGTAGTCCTACTGGGCCCATACGTGAACAATGATAATATAAAAGACTTCATCTAAAATCAAAGAGAAGAGTTCTCATCACCTATGAATAAACTAGTTGTTTTTATAGTTAAATTCAATTGAAAGAGAGCACTTGAATCGACATGGGGCAGTCATTCGGCTGAACCTTACATGTAGAAGATAGGTCGATATGATAGCAAAGCTTCTGTTGTTACGTCCCGGAAGTTACACGGGTGTGTCATTAGCGCGGGAAGCAGAGAGCAACGAGAACGTTCTGGAACAATCTTCGTGTAGATTGACCTTCTGTGAGCTAAAAAGCGCGCAGAAAGGCTATGAACGTTACGTATAGAAGGTGGGTCGATATGGTAGCAAAGCTTCTGTAGTTAACGTGGCCGGAAGTTAGATGGGTGTGTCATTTTCGCGGGAAAACGGAGAGTAACTAGAATATTCTGGAACAATCTTGGCATAGATGGACCTGCTAAGCTAAAAAGCGCACGGAACGGTTACGTTGAAGGGGAATCCCAGTACTAGCTTACTACGCGATCTCGATACATCGCAAAGATTGTAAAATAGTTCCTGTAGCTCCTTACGTCTCCAGGTTAAAAACTATTTGTTTTAATAACATACGAAGGAAGGTAATGCAGGACAGAACCGAATGAGTTAATTTCCTCTTTTACATTTAGTAAGCTTTCTTCATTTGCAAATCGAATATTTTTCTTTATTATGGGACTTGCAGAATATATTATGTAGAGAATTAGTAGCAGTGTGTTGCAATAGCCGGCCGAAGTGGCCGTGCGGTTAAAGGCGCTGCAGCCTGGGACTGCAAGACCGCTACGGTCGCAGGTTCGAATCCTGCCTCGGGCATGGATGTTTGTGATGTCCTTAGGTTAGTTAGGTTTAACTAGTTCTAAGTTCTAGGGGACTAATGACCTCAGCAGTTGAGTCCCATAGTGCTCAGAGCCATTTGAACCATTTTTTTTGTGTTGCAATAAAGCCTTAATAATCTTATATACTAAAATAAAATATCAAGCAGCATACTGTTTACTAATTCTCTGCATAAAACTGAATATGTCTAATGTAACTCACGGGGTGGAAGCATATGTGTAGCGGGGAAGGGTGTCAGATCCGGTGTTGACACGCGCAGAACATCAAACAGCTGCTGCATTATCCTAAAGGCTAGTCATATATATGAACCCTTCGGCGAAAAATGTTCATTTTGGAGTTAAATTAGCACTTTAGTAGTGCTAACGCTTTTCGGTCACTGATCCGGTTGTCCGAAACAGCCTCTGAGTAAAGGCAGGTTATTATTCCACGCTAATTACACGAAAGTAAAGTGCCCTGTAGGAAGTGACTATTAACTATGTGCGTGCTCTGATTATGACGAACTCTAGGACGACGGTACGTGTGCCTTCTCGAGTCGAAATGCTGTGTTAGCATAATGAGTAAGTGATTCCAGCGCACGGCTTTGCATTTCCGATAATTTCTGACGTTTTGCATTCATTGTTCAATCATGCAGGTGGGCGACTGATCTCGTGTTCGAACTATTAAGTCCCAGTCTTTTGTCCAGTTTTGTAATGTCCAGGCAAGCAAGTGAGTTTCTTTTAAAATCTTTGTTTAAAGTCCTGCATTGCAGTGCAAGTTCCGTTCACAAAAAACAGAACGCCTTGAACGATTAGAGATACGACTTTCATATTCACAGGATATGTACATTAGTATGTTTTGCAGAAATGATTAGCATTTCAGTCACCTTGGTTCAACATGTGTCCTGTTGCCTAGTAGCACAGAACCGCCATGGGCTCTAATAACTGGTTCCATGTGTTATGGCATCGACGCGTGTAAGGCGCAAGTGGCGTCCTGTGGTATAGCCATCCATGCTGCATTCATCTGGTTCCAAAGTTCATTTGTGGTGTTTGGTACTGGGCCACAGCGCTGCACCTGTCGTTTCACCATATCCCACACGTTTTCAGTTGACTACAAGTCTGGTGATCTGGCGATCCAGGGCAAAAGTCTGACATCCTATGACACCAAGAAGGCATGTTTTCATGCAGTAACATGTGGTCGCGCACTGTCTTGTTGAAAAATGGCTTCTGGGGTGTTGTGCAGAAGGGGTATGGCTATGGGCCACAGGATGTCATTCATGTAGGTCACACTGGTAGCAGTGCCCTGGACAAACACCAGATGGAATTTTTGGTTGTACCCAATAGCACCCCACACCATAAGTCCTTGAGCTGGCGCGGTATGTCTTGTGCACATGCAGTCACAGTCACTGTGATGCCGCTCCCCTGACTGTGGCGAACCAAAATGTGGCCATCATTTTCAAACAAATAGAGCCTAGATTCGTCTGAAAACAGTATCTGATGCCATTCCTGAGCCCAGTGACGTCGTTCCATACCCCATTGCCGTCTAGCATGTTTCTGCACGCTCGTCCAAGGATAGGCGGAGAAGTGGACGACGCGCACGTAACCCATGCCATAATAAACGGCGTCTGACTGTCTCGCCTGACAGTTACCATGTGTTACACTATTCCACCGTTGCGCCAGAGTCGAGGAGGACGCAGATCTGCCCTGCAATGCCTTTCGTATGAGGTGTCGATCTTCTTGGGGTTGGTCTGGGTGGTGTGACCTGACCCATCTTGTCGTCTTTTACGTGTCTCCGTGAACCGCTCTGTACACACCCGTTTTACTGCTGAAACGGATTCAGAGAGGACAATGTGCTTGTTAATTAAAATTGACGGTTCACTGTAGTTCAGATAGTTTCATTTGAACTAACCTCCTACTTTCCATGCCACCTCGTTTTGTTAAGATTATTTCTACATACACTGATGGAAAAAAATCGCAACACCAAGGAGTTGTACGACATAAAGGAGAGTTGATAGCCGTGTTTCTACATCTGGAAGATGAAGTCTACTCAAATTTCAAGCAAGTCGCATAATAGTGGCGCTAGTAGCGGCACTATGAAGATGCAAGTCAGGTTTCCTTTAAATAATGTCGTGAGCGTTACTTAACTTTGAAATTGGACGTGGTGGGTTAATGTCAGTCATGAATGCTTTTAAGGCGACAAAGACGCCGTGCGGCGGCGCGGTTCCTTCCGTCCCTTTAGTCGCTCCAGGCCAATGCCGGGATGGTTCCTTTGAAAGGGCACGGCCGACTTCCTTCCCCGTCCTTCCCTAATCCGATGAGACCGATGACCTCGCTGTCTGGTCTCCTTCCCCGACACAACCAACCGTACCTTTAGGACGAACCGGCACCTACCAGTGAACATTGTCTTAGCATATCACCAGTAGGGAAGCCGAGCGAAACCTACTGTACTTCGACGTGAACCAGGCTGCAATTAAAGTCACTAATCTACGTTTCGGGAGAAAGTTGGTTCAAATGGCTCTGAGCACTATGGGACTCAACTGCTGAGGTCATTAGTCCCCTAGAACTTAGAACTACTTAAACCTAACTAACCTAAGGACATCACACACATCCATGCCCGAGGCAGGATTCGAACCTGCGACCGGGAGAAAGTTTTCACACGAAATGAAAGGTTGGAAATTTTGTCCTTAATTAATATATTCTGAAACTTAGGTGAACAAGTATCACTGCCAAGCCCGTGCTAGTCTTAACACAGTCACTCACAATGCCTTTCACTCAGGTTAGCAAGTTTATGGTGTTGCATTTCCCGAAAACGTAATAGCTACAAAAATAGGGATTGTTTTTGATTGAGAATGCTCGACAAATATTAAGTTATTAAGTCTGTCGGTACCTAATGCAGTCACAGTTTTTAACCACCGACCTGCTCAATACGCCACGTGGAAATTGTCTTTTCTCGTCACAAAATTCACTTAAAAATTCCGAAATTTCTACACACCCATCGGAATAATTATGCCATCACTTTACAACACTTTTGATGTATGAAACACTGCTAGATCCGGCAACTTATCATTTCCATCGGAAATACTACTACACACGTCCGAACTGTTTCATGGCTAGGCTCCGACTCCTCTCTAGAATACTCTAAGTCTTCTCTACCAACAGAGAAAGGCGCGTGAAGAATATTGCTTTTGCCATTGGTCAGTTTACTCAACGACCAATAGTAAAACAACATTCTCCCGCGTCAGTCCGCACTTTTCATCAATAACCAATCGCAAAATAGTAAACCTAACGACTGCACTTTTTGCCGACGTAATTATCTAATATTCTGAAGTTTTGTTTATGCATAAAGTTATTTACTGTTGTTATTTATACCTCAATTAACTTTCCCTTTACCATAAACTTACTTTACAAATCTATTCTACTAAAATCCCCTTTGTCCACATCCATACTTCTTCGAAATGTTCCCACACTAAATCTCACTACGTAACTCGTTAAACAATTACCTTCATATTAACCTTAAACCACACTCACGCATCATTCATACTGCTAAAACACATTTATAACATTTTACATTCACAAAAAGACATAATAACACTTTTAAAATACTGGAACAGTTTATGAAAAACATTCTATTACTTTAGTGCACTCTAGTGGGCACAATGGAAACTAAATACTGTCCTCTATCGGCTGATACATAAACTACGTGCGCGTCCAGTCTCGCGTCACCATCTGTCACTATCCGGCTCTGAGACACATCTCCCTCTTGACCACGCCGGCACGGTAACTCAGCGTGTTCGGTCAGGGGGTTCGTTGCCCTCTGTAACAAAAAAAACTGAGTAAATGGATTAGCGACGAACTGAAACGGGTGTCTTCCGACGTCCACCCCGAGCAGATACAACGAACGAAAACAAACAAAATGAGATTTCAAAAAAAAAAAAAAAAAAAAAAAACCGCCTCCAAGGCAGGATCGGTGTATGGCTCTACGCCTCAGCCGTTATCAACACCTCACTGAGTTTGGTCACGAGAATGTACGGTCGTAAGAAGACCGGGCTCCGGGCGGCCGCGTGTCACTGGCGAGAGAGAAGACCATCGTGTTCGGCGTATGGATGTCGAGCATTGTACTACATCTGCAGCAGCAATTTGAGCAGCAGTTAGCACCACAATGACACAACTGTTACAAATCGGTTACTTCAACGACAGCTCTGACACAGACGGCCTGTAGCCTGTTATCCACTGACCCTGGCCGCTGTTTCCGCTGTCATACCCGTGATGAGAATGGCCTCTAGCCAGCGTGTGAAGCTGTCTATGACGGTCGGTAAGTAACTGTGCTGGTCAGAGCTCCGTAGCGGTCCTACCAGGTCCACATGCACATGCATAAAATGCGCCACTGGTGTGTCGATGGCATTCTAATGCTCAGGTGACAGATCTAACAGGATTGCATCCATTGACGGCAATCCTTCTTGATGTCTGGCCAAATGACCTTCTTGGTGACCAACTTTACTGTCTTGCCTTGACGCAATGATGCACTATGCTACGGAAAGCCTCGAATACCTCACATCGAAACACCTGTGGTAGAAATTAGCACTGCATGTTGTAAGCCATGTTGGATGATAACACTGCTTATAGCACGGGCATGTAAAATTGCGTTAGATTGAGCGCGGAAATTTGCTGCTCAATGAGTTGTTGCAGATTTGCCACCCTGCATTGTTTCCATGGGACCGCTGGCATACTAGCATAGCAGTGTGATAAGAAGTACGCCACCACCTTGTGTTTGCCTTTGACGTTTATCACGTCGGGAGTGAACTGCGAGATGTATTCCACCTGTAGATACTGACTGTGCGAGCTGTGGTCTGTGACTTACGTAAAAACAGCTGTTAATGGTTATGATGATGATGATGACATTGTTTGGTTTTTGGGGCGCTCAACTGCGCAGTTATTAGCGTCCGTACAAATTCCCAGTCTTTACTCAGACCAATTTCGCCACTGTCCGCCCCGATAGCTGAGTGGTCAGTGCGACGGACTGTCATGCCAAGGGGCCCGGGTTCGATTCCCAGCTGGGTTGGAGATTTCTCCTCTCAGGGACTGTTGTCATCATCGTTACCATCTTATCGACGCACAAGTCGCCGAAGTGGCGTCAACTCGAAAGACTTGCACCAGGTTCCCGGTCTACTTAACGGGAGACCCTAGCCAAACGACATTTCCATCTCGCCACTATCATGAATAACGATGATATGATGAGGACAACAAACACCCAGTCGCCGGGCTGAGAAAATCCCCAACCCGGTCGGGAATCAGAAAATGGTTCAAATGGCTCTGAGCACTATGGGACTTAACGTCTGAGGTCATCAGTCCCATAGAACTTAGAACTACTTAAACCTAACTAACCTAAGGACATCACACACATCAATGCCCGAGGCAGGATTCGAACCTGCGACCGTAGCTGTCGACCGGTTCCAGACTGAAGCACCTAGAACCGCTCGACCACACCAGCCGGCGCCGGGAATCGAACCCGGGACCCCGTGTTAATGGTATATGATCGGTGCGCCTCTGAAGTGTAGCATCGCTGCGTAGACCACATAGCGAGGTTTGGAAATGACAGTTGTTGCCGTGCCTCTGACCTGTTTCTGCAGTGCATTCTGGCTTGCATATACCGTGATGATGGTGCGTCGTGACGAGGGTGCCCAGCCCAGGCGCTACCCCGACGTGGAGTTCGAGGAGTTCCAGGTGCTGGAGGACGGCGCTGGAGTTCAGGGCCAGAGGGGCGCCGTCTGCGGGGCCGCCTGACACCAAGCGCGCGCCCTAGGTTAGCTGGCGTGGGCTCCACACGTGTTCCCGGCTACCTGTCACTTGTACCTACAAGCATGTGGCGTCCCAACAAGCTACCGTGGTGTCCCCTTTACTTAGTAGGCTCGCTAACTACTTCACAAAATCAGTTGACCACATCACAGCGGCAGATCGTTAACCACGTTTGGTTATACATTTTACATTCCAGTTGTTGTTGTTGTGGTCTTCAGTCCTGAGATTGGTTTGATGCAGCTCTCCATGCTACTCTATCCTGTGCAAGCTTCTTCATCTCCCAGTACGTACTGCAGCCTACATTCTTCTGAATCTGCTTACTGTATTCATCTTTTGAGGTTTTGGAACGCGTCTGACTGCTCCTGTGTCAACTTCACTTTTCGTCTTCCAGACTTATATTTTCCTTTTGAGATGTCTGTCAGCGGTGCTTCTAGTTCCGCGGACTTGAGCACTTGCCGGCAGTAGAACCTGAGAATTCTTAAAAATCGTTTTAGTTCCTCGTAGGTTTGCGGAACTGTCATGTTTCGTATGTTTGACACCCTCTCTGGCAGTGGCAATATACCTGCTGCTCACATTTTTAAGTCAAGGAAATTCAGTTCATCGCTGCCTTCACAGCATTTGTCTCTGTTTCTTAATGTTCTGAACTGACTTAATAATAGCTGTTTGAGGTGTGTTTTGTGTTCTTATGGTGAGGTGAAGAACACTAAGACGTCACCCACATAAAATAACACAAAGTACAAACCTCTAATAATTTGATGGGTGAATCGTTGCCAGGTTTGCACCACGTTCTTCAAACTGTGAAGCACGTATCGGTACTCGAACAGGCCGAATGGCATTACGATGGTTGTTTTTTTGACATTTCCTGGGGCGTGTGGAATTGGTGAGTAAGCTATTTGACGCCCAATGACGCTAAATATCTGGGCGTTTCCAGTTGTGTTACTAAAGCCTGTTACGTGAGGAACGGGCTGTCTGTCCACACTGTCCTTGCATTGATGATTCTGTAGTCGCCGCCGCATAAGAATCATATGCACGTAGCAGCGAGACCCATTGACTGTCCGACGGTGCCATTACGCTATCCAGTAACAATCGATTCGTGTCTTCTTCGGCGGCTAAATAATTCCTCGGCCATGAACCGGCGAGGTTTTGCTGCTACTGGTGGGCTGAATGACGAAGTAATACGATGCATGCTTTCAAGTTTGCAAGTCCTCACGACCTTTGCAGAGGAAGTGGGCTCCACGAATTTCTATAAAATGTTACTTGTATTGATGCCATGTCTGCTAATGACAGAAGCCTACAATTATTGAGAACAGCAGTGAAGTGAAAGTTGCGGAGGAAATCAGCCTGTATAATTGGCTCTGTGACATCTGCTACTACGAAGTGTCATCAAAAAATCTTGTGCATATTGAAAATCCAGCTCCATACATTTCCTTCGATGCATACGAATGGACGAGTTGGTAGGTGTTGTTAACACCTGTGTAATAGCTATATCCTCAACACTGAAACTCTGTTGTGGTGGCAAACGCTATGGTCGCAGGTTCGAATCCTGCCTCGGGCATGGATGTGTGTGATGTCCTTAGGTTAGTTCGGTTGAAGTAGTTCTACGTTCTAGGGGACTGATGACCTCAGAAGTTAAGTCCCATAGTGCTCAGAGCCATTTGAACCATTTGGTAGCACACTGAAGTCTGATCCCGTATCCACCAGGAATATGGTTCCCAACATTTAGTCTGTCACAAAAAGTCAGCATGCTGACTTTTTGCCAGATATGTCCCATTAGTTGAGTGATCTCTTTTATAGTGTTAGGGCCACATGATTTTAGTAATTCTCCGATTATACCGCCTTCTCCGGATGCTTTATTGTTCTTAAGTCTCTTAATTTGTTTAGTTATTTCGATTTCGTCAGGTGCTTCAGGGTTAGGGTTGGTGTTATTAATTTGCTGTGGTTGGAATTTATTCGCTAGATCTAGACAGTGAAATAGTTTTTCAAAATAATTAACAAGTACCTCATAATTTTCCTGGTTGTTAAGAACCGAACTACCATTTTCATTTTTGAAGCAAAGATTTTGAGATTGGTAACGAGTTAGTTTTGTTTTGAATGTTTTATAAAAGTTTCAGGTATTGTTCTTTTGGAAATATTTTTCGATTTCCAAAATTTTTGCGTTTTCGCAGTTTCTTTTAGTCTGTCGGATTAATTTAGATGTTTCTTTTCTCACAGTTAGAAAGATTTTTTCAGTTTTGTTACTATTCCAATTTTTGAATGCCTCATGCCTAGACGTAACTGCTGTTTCACAGTACGCTTTCCATAAAAGTTGTTTTTGTTTCTTTCGAAGTGGAATTAAATTTGGTGCTGTTTTGATGAACTTTGCCAATTGTTGTATCGATTTGAAATTCCCCAATAAATGTATTGGTTGCCCGCCAGGATTTTGTTTAGAAAGGTTCTTTTTAAAATGTGTTGACATGATTTTAACACTAAAATTTTTGCATGTTTCTGCAAGTCTTTGACCATTTTGGTTCGTCCATTTAAGCGCAGGAACTCCACCCACCGTTTTCTTATATTTTTTCTCTTTGCCCAAATAAACATTAAAATCACCCATTAAAATTTTAGCATTGTCTGAGGGAATTTTCAAGATGGTGCTTTCTAATGTTTCCCAAGCTTCATTAACTTCATCAGGTATTTTACGGTTATCCTTATTGACTGGAATACGGGCATTAATTAAAGTGTATGCTTTATTTGCGAATTTAAGAGAAATTGTCATTAGTCTATTATTAATGGTTTTACCTCCGTTATTGAGTTTAAAATATTTTTGGAGACTACAAAGGCAACACCCAGATGTGGTGCATCATTAAGTATTTTTTTAACAGTTTTACTTTCAAAAAGACGATAACTGCCGAAATCCATGGTGTTATTGTCCGTCATTTGTGTTTCTTGAAGTGCCAAAATTTGAAAATTCTGTCTTTTAATGTAGCTCCCAACTTACGAAGTGTCCTTGGTTGCAAAAGCGTTTGTATGTTAAGTGTAGGAAAAAATGTATTTGTTTTGGTTTTATGTTTGCGGGAGGACTCCGACTTCCTCTGCTGAATCACATTGCATTTTAACCTGGCCGCCCCAGAATCCGAAAGACCAGTTGTGGCCAGTATTACCGACGTTGGATTGATTATTTGGGGTAATATTGTGATTATCAAAATGCTCCGTGATGATTGTACCTGGAATCAGGTGAGGTTGAGTAGACTCACTGAGTGAACTCAGAATGCTAAGCCTGGAAGGGTTAGTTCCAGAGTATGAATTTCAGTCGCACCACTGGTGAACAGACGCTGACCACTTCGCCGCTGGCTAGGAGGCAAGTGGATTTGGTTTTCGGCCGGAGTGGCCGTGCGGCTCTAGGCGCTACAGTCTGGAACCGAGCGACCGCAACGGTCGCAGGTTCGATCCTGCCTGCCGGCCAGTGTGGCCAAGCGGTTAAAGGCGCTACAGTCTGGAACCGCGTGGCCGCTACGGTCGCAGGTTTGAATCCTGCCTCCTGCATGGATGTGTGTGATGTCCTTAGGTTAGTTAGGTTTAAGTAGTTCTAAGTTCTAGGGGACTGATGACCTTAGAAGTTAAGTCCCATAGTGCTCACAGTCATTTTTTGCGATCCTGCCTCGGGCATGGATGTGTGTGATGTCCTTAGGTTAGTTAGGCTTAATTAGTTCTGAGTTCTGGGCGACTTATGACCTCAGAAGTTAAGTCTCGTAGTGCTCAGAGCCATTTTTGGATTTGGTTTTGTTTTTTCCATTAGGTTCTTCCGCTCTCTCCGTAGTTGGGAGTTAGGATTCCTCTTCTGCATTTGAGGCCTTTGACCGGGTTTCACCTGTCCTCCTAGGCAGGGACCTCACAGGGTGCTACCATCCGGAGCCAGATGCACCTAGGTTTTTATTGCGAGGCGTTGCACCTCCCCATCCTCCTACCTCATCACTTGCGAGATGAGGCCCCGGGCTTCGGACCGGTAGTGACGGAGTTCTTTTATGTTATTATTATCACTTTTATGTTATTATTATTACTTTTATGTTATTGTAATTTCCTGTGACTTTAAATAACAGTGAATGAAAGGCAGAGGGGAAGACTTAGAATATACAATATTATGTACCGTAGTTGCTACATTACTTTTCTGGGCGGGAATTTTGACTCTTGTGTGTGTGTTTGTGTGTGTGTGTGTGTGTGTGTGTGTGTGTGTGTGTGAGAGAGAGAGAGAGAGAGAGAAAGAGAGGGAGAGAGAGAGAGTGTAAGAGTGTGTGAGTGTGAGAAGGGAGAGGGAGAGAGATAGAGATAGAGGGAGAGAGAGAGGATGAGTGAGTGGGGGAGAGACAGAGTGTGTGTGTGTGTGTGTGTGTGTGTGTGTGTGTGTGAGAGAGAGAGAGAGAGAGAGAGAGAGAGAGAGAGCGAGAGCGGTAAATTTTGTTTGTAGAGTGTGTGGGTAGATGGGTGGGTGGGTTTGGGTCACCTGACAGTTCTTTGAGGGCAGAGAACAGAATTCCATCGCAGAGACTTTTACTCTCTATTATTTCTTTTCCTTTTACTATGGCTTTCTCTGTTTAGAAGTTTTATGAAATTATTAATTTCTGTGGTAGGCTGTTGATGTCTGTTGGACATACATCTATAAACATCAGGTATTCTGGAAATGTAGAATGATACAGCTGTTACATTTTAACGCTCTTCTGTCTTCTGTTTACTTAATATTGGAAATTCAGCTTATCTGCAGCATATAAATTGACTATGTGTCTTGGCATGTCAGCTGATAGACTACCCGATGTATTGTGTTTGTATATGCTGGCATTGGTTCTCTTTTGTTTTTCATGTACTGAGTTTTTGGTTCTGTAGGCTATTTTCAGCCCTTGTTTTTTGACTTTGTTTCCTCGCCTGTCTGGTGATCTTTTTAGGAAGTGAGAATGTATAATTCGTCTGTTGCTGTGGATGTTTCTTGTTCGTGTGTGTTTGTGTTCTATGTGCTTGTGTGTGTGTTCTGTGTGCCTGTATTTGTATGTTTCTGATGATCTGTTTTGTGTGCCTGATGTCCCTTTCATCTCTGTTTTAATTTCATTAACAACAACTATTTGTTAGACTGTCTGTATTTTGTTTCTGGAGCTGTTTTCATAGTGTGCCGGTCTATTCAGTTTGTGCAGTATGTATTGGTCACCAGTTCATTTTGTTGGGGCCATGTGGTGACCCAATAGTGACCGAGGAAACAGCTGTGTGAAGTTCTGGATGAGGCACCACTTCCCTCCTCTGCATGTGCGCTCAGAGTGGTAGTGGTGAATAGAAGCGAGTGATGGACCACCAGTCAGACATCCCTGACTGAATTAGACTTTTATTCAAGTTAGGTACAGTGGTGTGGTCGCTGTTGTAGGGGAAGCCGCTGACATTGAGATGACGTAGTGTGCCGCAGAGCTTAGTGAGCCGCCGTCAGGAGGTGCACATAGGCAGGAACAAAATAGGAAGCAGGATGGTAGCAACTGGCAGAGAACATGCACCCCAGATGTTGAATGGCAACCCCATCTATGTGTTGTGGATGCTCCTGTTGTTTGTATAGAAATAACGTTCACGCTAATGTAAAATTTCCCACAGAAACAGCAAATAGCAAAAAGTTATATTTCTTTGATGTGACAATACACAGACATACAACCAACATCGATTTGTCATATATTAGAAACCCACCACCACCAGTACACCCATACACAGTAACTCAAATCACCCGATAGCACATGTCGCAACTCCTCAGGCCAGGTGACATTCAACCATGTCTGAAATTTCCAATGACTGTTTTCCTGCACAAAGGTTAATCTTCGAGGCCTGTTGTGTGCAGGAGGCGGAGGAGCACATGTTAGCAGTGGCTTGTTTACCCCACAGTCAGCAGATGGTGTTAGATGGTGTGTATAGTCATTGGTTGCTGTAATTGTCTAGCACTGAATTAGAGAGGTAATAACAACAATCTCGTGTGGTTCAACATCCTGGTGCAAGTGCTTCAGTTGGACGTCACTTTGGCGACTTACCCCTTACCTGCAGAAAGGGACTTACAGTTTAACATGGAATCAGAAAGGTATGTCGTTCCTGGTTAATCATCACATCAAGTAGAGGTGAAGACTAGGTTAAAGGCAGACTGATAATTGTGTGATCCAGCCAGGATTTGGTGCCTCAACCTTTCGGTTTTCAGGCATGTGCTTTACTACTAGATAACCAGGACCAACCTTACTGGGGAATTCAACACTGGAGATTACCTATCCACAGTTACAATCGATACTTGTTGGAGAACCCAGCCACTATCCAATTGTTATCTGCATCTCTAGAGTGGTGGTGACAGTTTTGCTGAATCAGCGTAACACATTTTGCATTTTGGTCCCCAAACCTAAGGCAGATTTGCTGCAGGCCTCCATTTCTGTACCTTGCACACTATCCTTTTGAAACCCACTCATACTTGCCTCATTACTCCTTACTATAACAGCCTTATTTTTAAAAAAAATTATGAATACTTTTAACTTCGAAGTAGATTACTAACATTTGAAGTCTATTTTAAATGCAATTGGTATCTTCGTGAAGAGACACATTTTGTGGAAATACTGGAGATTGTTTAGCATGTATTTACTTATTATGTTCACTACCCAGCATGGCAGTTCAGGCTAAGTTCTGAGGTGGCTAACCATACCATCTAGCCACCTCTCATCCGTGTAAGAGGTGATGAAATGAAGTAGCATCTTCATAACAATTGAACTGGACAGTAGCACTTGGTATTTAAATGAGGGATATGACAGTTATTGCAAAAGCAGTAGTAACTCCCTGTGCTTTCATATTCTGTTGCCGGCCGGTGTGGCCGTGCGGTTAAAGGCGCTTCAGTCTGGAACCGCGTGACCGCTACGGTCGCAGGTTCGAATCCTGCTTCGGGCATGGATGTGTGTGATGTCCTTAGGTTAGTTAGGTTTAAGTAGTTCTAAGTTCTAGGGGACTGATGACCACAGAAGTTAAGTCCCATAGTGCTCAGAGCCATTTGATCCATTTTGAACTATATTCTGTTTGGCTTTCCTGAATGCTGTAGTAATGATGGATAGAGGCGGACAAGACGCCTTCAGGGGAGAGCGAGTGCTGGAGAGAAACCGAGGGCCACAACGAGGGTCATCCCTCGGTACGTGGGAGTTGGTATCTTCTCTAGCCAGACAGTGAATTCACGGCCAGCGGGGAGCAGGAGAATGGTGATTTGTGTGAATGGCCTGGCAGCCACCAGAAGGGCTTCGGGTCCTGGTCTGCCAGTGGCACCGGACAATACACAGAGACACAGCCGCGACGTTAAAAGGAACCACCACGCCCCGCGTTCCCCCACTCCAACCTGCTGGCTGTACCACGCACCCAAGTGTTAATGAGAAAAACTTAGACAGGGAGAGAGATCTCAGAGAAGCACTGTCGGCATCTCTGGATTTGCAAAAGCATAGGCCTTAGCCCCAGATAACATCTGTAAAACAATCACCACCGAGTTTTACTTTATTATGTGACTGGTGGCCCACCAAGCAAATGCCCACCGAGTACTTCTTTTCGTTTTTGCTTACCCACCGTAGCGAAACTGCTGTAGATGGAGAAGCACAATTCTACATTGGTATACAGCCCGTGAAATAGGTTCCACATTTTAGATTGAGACAGGTGGTAACGAAGTTGATTGGGAGAATAGTTTTACGGAGCTGTTTGAGGGCGAATGAAAAATATTACAAAAATATACTATTGGTCAGTGTTCACCGTAAATTTGTTGATTGGTCGGAAAATATTGGACCCACAAAAAACAGCCGACAGGCGGAGGAGAGTGGCGTTTTTAGAGATTGAGGAGGTAGGACTCAACCGGCAGGGTCAGGAGGAGACAGACGTTGGCCACGGAGATGCTAGAGACACTTCCGCTTCGTAGGTGGGGAGGGAAGAGGCTTGATATTCATATTCTAAGGAGACACAGAAGACCACCTCAAACTGACGCTATTACAACTCAAAGCTGCCCACCTCTGATTCCGCAAAGGACCCACTGCAGCAAGAGCTTGAGCGGGCTGGGTAGGCGTGTTAACTCGTTGACTTTATGGAAGTAGTGAACCCTCGATCGGTCGCTCTACCGCCGTAAAATGGTTGTCTGCACTTACTGTCATCCTATCGCCTTGCAGTCACTGCGTATTTGTTGTTTAACTTCACGATAGGAATTTGCCCCCAAACCTTGCTAACAATTAGTAATTTTCATTAATTTGATCACCTATGTACTACTCGCTCCATAAATGATAATCATGAATGTTTAACTCCTTCAATATTTAATGTGCTAATTGTGGTATAACTTATGAATATAATTTACTCCTTGATTATCCTTTTGTAGTTAGTGAAACCCATACCAATACACAGAATTAATAGGAAGTTAATTGAGGGTAAGGTGCTCAGAGCCCAATAACTCTGAGCATTCTTTAAATTCTGCTGCGCAACTTAATTAGTCAGCAGTGGATCCTGAGGAGCTGTCTGATTCCGTAGCTATATCGATCAGACCATCGAGGGGCTCTTGGGTTCTCTCAAAGGGAATAAAGTGCAAAGAGGGCTATCCGAAGGTGAATTTAGCTTCCTGGAGCCGTTTCTAGATCCCTCTGGCAGAGGGATACGAACTGAAGAGAAAAATACTACGTTTTTCTCTACTACACATTCCATGAGAAGAACTCTGTCACCTGCGTCCAAAAAAATCCCAAGTTATTTCTTTCTATCGATGTAGCATTTTCTTGAAAAACCAAGTGTTGCTGGGGCTTTAGGTCGCATTGACCAGGAACAGAATTCGAACACAATATTTGTAGATAACAAGGGCGTAGAAGGAACTTAACATATTCCCAAAGAGGCTATTTAAGTCACTACCTACATGCCAGGAGAGCAGTACGAAGCTAGTCGGAGATGAAGGAAGTTGCTCATGTCAAGATTCCCAGATAACAAGGGCGCAGAAGGAACATAACATATTCCCAAAGAGGCTATTTAAGTCACTACCTACATGCCAGGAGAGCAGTACGAAGCTAGTCGGAGATGAAGGAAGTTGCTCATGTCAAGATTCCCAGATAACAAGGGCGTAGAAGGAACATAACATATTCCCAAAGAGGCTATTTAAGTCACTACCTACATGCCAGGAGAGCAGTACGAAGCTAGTCGGAGATGAAGGAAGTTGCCCATGTCAAGATTCCCTGCAGAGTTGTCGCCCTCCCATGCGCTCAGCCACCACATAGGGCGAGAGTTGAGCACAGCTGGAACCTGTCACAGTTGCTGGAAATCTTTTTAACAGATGAGAAACTGCGTTTGCACTCGTATTTCTTTACAGAGCATTGATTCCACAGCAGCCGAGTGCCTAGACAATATAATCCTGAACAGCGTGTCCATCTGGGCGCCCTCTATCCAAATGTGACACTCCTTACTCCTTCACCACTCATGGTGGCGCAGTGCAATGCTGTACTTATATTTGACACGAAGGTAGCTGAATTCAGTCCAGAATTACGGATTTTTGTTTTCTGTGATTTTGCTAAATCACTTGAAGCGATGACAGGACTGTTCTTTGAAAGAGTACAACGAGTACTCTTCCCAATCCTTCCCCAATCTGAGCTTGGCTTTCGTCTTCAACAGCCTCTTCGTCAGTGGAACGTTAAAACTAGAACTCCTATCCTTCCTTAAATATTTCCTGATAGAACAGTAGTATATCTATGGGCATTCTGGGCAGCTTTGCACTTAAATAACCTTGAAAAGTGTTAGTGCAAGTGTGGGTTGCCTATGTGCATGAACAGTAACATGATTTTTAATGCTGTCATCAAGATGGCACTGGGGAAATTAAAAAATGCAATTTGGCAGGAAATTACTAAAAGAATTTTTTAAAAACCATTATGGTGGGACTAGCCCATTTGGGGTTTGTAACCTCTTCCCATCCCCAAACCCCTCCCCTTACCTACCCTCCTCCGATAATAGCATAGTATTTTACTGTCCATTTAAATGAAAGAACTAATCACAAATGTACCTCTAGGGCAACCATATTGACCATGTTCTAAAGTATCTGACGGATCTGACTTCTCGCACAATGTTCAAATCTGCTTATAAACACACACACACACACACGCACATTGTTTATACCTTGATATTACGGGCTAAACAGCACTAGTGATAGTACAATGTTTGATCAATATACCATATATGGAGTGAGGCAAAAGAAAACCTGAGAGTAATTATGTTCCATATATAAATTGTTCTGTGATTGCTTGTCAAGTGTCATAATGTGTATTCAATGTTTAGCTGTCTGCAAAACTACAGCTGTGACGCAGAAGAATGCAATGGTTACATCAAGCATCACAATTTTATTTTACACTCACACATTTGTTTTGGTAGATATTTATAATTTCATTTTTGCATTGCTTAACTGGACTACTTCTTATCACATCTTTCGTGTGATGCCCATTCTCTACAGAAGGTGTCGGTTTGTTTCCCATAACAAACAAAATTATTTTTAAAGCAGAATTTTACATGTCCATTCGATAGAGTGGCCCCAAATTAGTCTAGTCATACTCATTTTATCAACATGTATGGACAGGAATAGTAAAACATGAAGAATTCCATTACTTCAGCAACGACTGAGCAGCACCGCTGCACAGTGGTAGCAGTCAGCGATGACCAGGGCGACGCACAAGTTTCTGATGAAGTACTGGTTATTGACCGTGTTGTACTATTACTGTTAATACATAACGATAAAACGAATATCACAATATACTAACCTTGGTCTGCTCTACTGAATGGGCATGTAAATTTGTGCTTCAAAAATTATTTTGTTTGTAACAAGAAACAAACCGACGCTTTCTGTTGACAGTGGGCGTCACATGAAAGATGTAATGAGCAGTAGGTGTTTGGACTGACTCCTCTACACACCGCAAAAACAAAACTGCAGATTCGTGCCGAAACACCAGATCAAATGTGCCTGAAGACTCTTAGGAGACACACCCAGTATGTGTATGTAAAATTAATACTTAAAACATGATTGTGAACTCTCATATTAGGTACTCCAATATTATTTTCATGCATAAATAATTATAAAACAGTGGATAAAAAGCGAAATAAACAAGTAATGTGTAGGACTACACTTGGTGTAAGCCGCAATGGACATTTGGGTTAAATATTTCCAAATCTACATTGTTCGATGATGCTTGCCACATGTTCCATAGGAATTTCCAAGTCTAAAACACACAAAGGGTGTTGTTTCAATCTGAGGCAAGTTATTGATGGGTCCTAGAATGAACTGTCATCGACTGGCGCTTTTACAGTTTTTTCAGTAATGTTTCTCTTTCACAAGCACAAATTTAGAGTGGGAGAAAATAAAGTACCATGTTCCACACTAGAAAAAGGTAACTGGTGATACCGATTGGCAATTACTGCTTTTTATTACAAGTGAGTGTGCCTAGCCGCGATTAGATACAATAACAACTTTCGCTGAAGGCTGCAATGTTTACAGTCCAAGCTATGCTGCAAAACCTCTCTGAAACGACGATGGTGCACCAAGACAGAGATGAAGCTCAATATCTCGAAAATAAAATCTTTGCCACTCAAATTATGTTTTGTGCTGGTAAATAAATGGATGTTTACAAGGAATATCAACTTGTATTACGTTTCTTACCTTTTTGTGGCATTTACGTTTCAAGTACTTGTATAGGCCACTGTCTGATTACTCAAGAATAGTATGCTTTGAGCGGCGTCGACGTGCAGTAGTGGTAACACTGCTACTATTCCAGATTTTCTGTAAGGCTTCGCTGTTGGCATAACACAAGATGACTAGGAATGTTATCCAGCCACATGCGCAAACCCAAACACTTCCATCGGATTGCCACAGGGTATAGCGTCATTCCTCATTCCAAGTAATTTGTTTCCAGTCATCAACTGTCCAGTGACTTCACTATTTACACCACCTTAAGCTTCATTTAGCACTGAATACAGAACTTCGTGGCTTATAAGGAGCGGCTTCACCATTGTACCCAATTCTTCTTAACCCCCTGCAACAGCCGTTGTGCTAGCTGTACTAATGGTATCAATTAGGAACACACGAGTGATTCCTTCCTCTGATTAACTGCGATGTTTACAGCCACATTCCACAGTGCTCGACGGTCCCTATACGACAGTACATGAGCCTTCCTGGTTTCGTTTAACCACAGATTAGAGGCTCATGGGTCGAGAGAATTATGCAACACGGAAGTTTGCAGCAGAAACTTATCTACTGTTGGACGACCTTTCGGATGTCGTTGATTGAATCTTAATGTCAACGGATTCAGATTTTCAGAACGAAGATCGTAAGTCAAAATCCAAATTAATTCTTCTAGCTGATCCTGCAAATTATGTTCATATAGAAAAGGCCACCATAGCAAAGGAAGTATGAGACAATCTAAGAAGACCTTTTGAGGACGGAGGTTTAATTAGGATAGCGGATTAGCTAAGACAGCTTTTCACCCTACGTTTAACTGCTGAAGAATGGATAAGTACCTTGTTACTAGCTTGAGTACCTGATAAGTACTCCCCCATAATAACAGGATTACAGAGACCAGGGATACCAGTTACAGATGACAATGTTAAAGTCAAGATCTTCTAAGATGTTAAGAATGTACGAGTACAAGAATATTCTGTTAAGTACAAAGAAACGGCTTTATATTCAAAATACAAATAGAAGAAACATGTTAGATCTTACAATTGCCCAGGAATAGGACTTTTGCATTGCAGTTCACGGGAAAAAGCAAGTACACAAGAAAAAAGTCAAGTTTCAAATGATCCAGGAAGGAAGGCAAGCAATCTAAGCAATGAAGGTAAGGCACTTACTGTGTATTATTATTCTTACGGTAAAACTGAAAGCAAGAGCACAGACAGGTTCCTGGATTCTAGAGCTTCTGTGCATATTCTCAAAGACCAATGTTCCGCCAAAAACAAACAGTGGATGGTTGTCAATTACACTGCGTAATGATTGGAAAGATAAACTTTGATTTGAATCTTAAAGGAGAATCACAAGATATTACCCTCACAAAATGTACTTTATGTGAAGAATGTTCCTACAAATTTGCGTACAGTGAGTGAGATAGTGAATAAGGATAACACAGTAATTTTTTATTTAAATGGTGCAGAAATAATTGATCTGAGTGGCAGAATGATAGCCACAGCAATAAAGAAAGACGTATTTATAAATTACATGTTTTTCAAGCTGGAAATTTTATCCAGTATATTCTACAAAAAGTTGTTTATGGCATTGAAGACTAGGACATCTTCAAAGTAAAAGTATGGCCTTCTTAAAAGGTCTGGAAGCAGAGTTAAAGGAAAGTAATAGTTGTAACTTGTGTGTGTGTGGTCTTCAGTCCAGAGACTGGTTTGATGCAGATCTCCATGCTACTCTATTCTGTGCAATCTTCTTCATCGCTCAGTATCTACTGCAACCTACATCCTTCTGCATCTGTTTAGTGTATTCATATCTTGGTCTCCCTCTACGATTTTTACCCTCCACCCTACCCTTGATGCCTCAAAATATGTCCTACCCACCGATCCCTTCTTCTTGTCAAGTTGTGCCACAAATTTCTCTTCTCTCTAATTCTATTCAATACCTCCTCATTAGTTATTTGATCTACCCATCTAATCTTCAGCGTTCTTCTGTAGCACCATATTTCGAAAGCTTATATTCTCTTCTTTTCTAAATTGTTTATCGTCAACGGTTCACTTCCATACATGGCTACACTCCACACAAATACTTTCAGAAACGACTTCCTGACGCTTAAATTTATACTTGATGTTAACAAATTTCTCTTCTTCAGAAACGCTTTCCTTGCCATTGCCAGTCTACATTTTATATCCTCTCTACTTCGACCATCATCAGTTATTTTGCTCCCCAAATAGCAAAACTCATTTACTACTTTAAGTGTCTCATTTCCTAATCTAATTCCCGCAGCATCACCCGACTTAATTCGACTTCATTGCATTATCCTCGTTTTGCTTTTGTTGATGTTGATCTTATATCCTCGTTTTAAGACACTGTCCATTCCGTTCAGCTGCTCTTCCAGGTCCTTTGCTGTCTCTGACAGAATTACAATGTCATCGGCGAACCTCAAAGTTTTTATTTCTTCTCCATGGATTTTAATTCCTACTCCGAATTTTTTTTTTTGTTTCCTTTACTGCTTGCTCAATATGCTGATTGAATAACATCGGGGATAGGCTACAACCCTGTCTCACTCCCTTCCCAACCACTGCTTCCCTTTCACGCCCCTCGACTCTTTTTGTACAAGGAAAGCAAGCCAAAGCAAGCCAGATTGCCGTTTAAAACAAGTAAAAATGGATCTGCAGAGCTTTTGCAGCTGATACGCGCAGACCTTTGTGGACCTAAGGAAGAAGAATCTATGGGAGGCAGCTGTTATTTCCTTGCCTTGACTGATGATTTTTCAGGGTATACCCATGTTTATTTCCTTAGAACCAAGACAAAAAGAGTGACATATTTGCCTGTTTGCACGCCATTATTGAAAGACATGCTGGTAAGAAGATAAAAGTTATTAGATCAGATAATGGTACCGAATATGTCAGTAAACAGTTTAGGCAACAATTGAGTGAATTTGGAATCCGACATCAAACTACAATTCGCTATAGTTCTGCTCAAAACGTAACAGCAGAATGGGCTAACAGGACAACTGTAGAGAAAGGAAGGAGCATGTTAAAAGATGCAGGATTTCCAAAATGTTACTGGGCAGAAGCATTATCAGCTGTAGTGTATCTGAATAACAAATCGCCTACTAACGCTATGACGAATATGACGACATATGACGGTTGGACTGGATAGAAACCTGATCTTGATTATATAATAATTATTGGATGTAAGGCCATGGTACAAGGTTCCAAACAATTCAGAAGAAAATGTGACTCTAAATCTGAACAAATATATTTTTATTGGATAGTGTGGAGACTTCAATCGTTACAAAGTCATACATTTTAAAAAGAAAAGGGTAATAAGTAGCGGAAACGTAATATTGGTGAAAACGAAACAAATGGTGTAAAAGTATGTGCAGATATTAATCCTGAAGGAGATGTCCAAGAACATGCAAAGGCACCAGTAAGTTTAGAAACTAGAGGACCTGAAGAAGTTGTTCAGAAGCAATCAGAAATGTTTACTGAAGATGATGTGGATAATGAGATCCAGGGAACGCCAGCAGCAGAGGGCGTAAATTTACGGCGTTCATCGCGTACAATAAAACTTAAGTTGTATCCAGATTATGAGATTTACCGGGTGGTTATAATTAAACTGTTACTGTTTAACACGTTATAACACGGAAACTAATTACTTTACGAGTACCAAACTTGGTAGCATTAATGTCCAGAGAATGGGGTGCATGATTTACATGCGTCACAGTGTCACCGTCCAGTTCCAACTATGGCCACCAGGTGCCGTGATCAATCACCGTGATTCGTAGCCTCAAACAGCCGACCAGTCGCAGTGCGCTTGTTGACGTGTCAAGGTGAGCTTGGAGAAGAGGAGCATTGGTGAAGCTCTATTATCCAAACAACAGTAATGCTCCAGCTGCACTTCCAGAATATCATCGGTTGCGGAGCGTGATCAAGAAGTTCGAATCAACTGGCGAACTGGGCGTCGCTCGGGGATGAGGCCGACCACCGGTTGCAACACAGGTGGTTGATGAAATCGCTGTTGCTATGGCAGACAATTCCCGATCGTCAGGCAGTGCGTGTCCTCTCACGACAGTTGAACATCCCGTTGTTTACTGTACGGAAGGTGCTTCGAACCATTCTCAAATGCTCTCTGTACAAAATCCATATCCTAGGGCAGCAGCTTGTACCATAGGACGCATAAAGACGTGTTGACTTCGCTCTCCACTTCTCGCAAAGATTGAAGTTGACGAGGGCTGACCCTGGACCATCCTATGGACAGACG
Organism: Schistocerca serialis cubense; assembly: GCF_023864345.2. Classification (NCBI taxonomy): domain Eukaryota; kingdom Metazoa; phylum Arthropoda; class Insecta; order Orthoptera; family Acrididae; genus Schistocerca; species Schistocerca serialis. Next base: position 158,696,603 of record NC_064640.1, read on the forward strand.
ATGTTCATTTTTCTTTGACGGGTGAGATGACCTCACAGAACTGCCGAGTGTGGGGATCTTCACTTCAAGTCACTGTGCATGAAGTTACTCTGTATGGTGAACACCCTATGGTGTGGCTTCACGGCTACGTTCATCACTAAATCCATTCTTCTTTGAACAGTTTGGCGCTTAAGGATCAAAGACGTGCAGTGTGACTGACCAGCGTTACTGCGATATGCTTCGCCAGCATGTCATACACGCTGTACAGGAGAGAGGTCCATTTAGTGAGGTCCAGAGGCTCTAGACATTTGTCCTCACTACTATAAATAAACGTTTCATTGTCAATAAAGGATATATTTTAAGTAGTTTATCAACTTCACGTACAGGGAAATTGTTTGTTCTACTATAACCTGAGAACTTTTTCTCAATTACCAGTTCTGGAAAATATCTTTCATGGAAGTCCTGAAATCTAGATTCGATGTTTACTACTACTGTGTCAATTATTTGGAATACCAGCCTTCTCAATTTCTGAATAGTTACTTCCGTTTCGTTAAAATTAATTTCGGATACACCTGCTAAATTTATAAGGTTCTTAGCTTCCACTATGCATTTCAGAATAATTTCCTCACATCTTAATTCTTCAACAGCCTTAATGCAGTTTTCAGTTTCAAGCCTACACCGTGTTACGTCCACAGTTTTACTTTGCAATATGTTAAACGAAATAACTGTACGCTGGAAAATCGAATTGTACAACTGTAGTAGAAAAAGAAAAGCCTGGTCGTCCAGAATACTATTTAGCCTAATTACTTGATGTAAAGAATTAACATCCCACTCTTCATTGTTAGCACTTTCAGCAAAACAATGGCTACACCTTGCGCACCCCAGTATTCAGATACGTGATAAAACCCTACGAATCTCTCTTGTATTTCCCTGACTCGTTATTTGCGAAACGAAAAACTACATTCATTTGAAATCAAGTTGAGGTATTCATTGTTTCGTCAGCTTGTACTGATACAAAAGGACTATTCTTAACTTTACTTGAATTTTTTTCTTTAACAACATCCATAATACAAGCTATTAAATCATTCTGTGTGTCAGAGGAACTGCCTTTAGAAACGCCATCGAATGCTAAATAATCTTTCATGTATGGTTCTTCTTCAGCCTAGAAACCCAAAAGTTCTAAATAATTTCCTTTATTTACTGACATCTCAGATTCTTCATGACCTAAAAGAGGTGCCGCGATAAAAAGCAGATTGTCGAAATAATTCCTTTCCTTGTACTTCTGTTTCGATCACCCATCTCGTTGTGTTTCAAAGCTTCCAAGCGTTTTGCTTCTGACAGAACACGGTCAGTTCTTACTGTGACTAGCTGACAGTATTTAACAGCTGCTGTCATGTGTGAAATAGAACATTCATGCTTTTTGGCTTTCGAAAGGAAATTTTGAAGCTTCTCTTCAACTACTCCTCACTTCCGCCATTCAAAGCCGTCATTATCTATCCCAAATTGGACACAGTAAAAACAAAAAAAAGTTTGTCCTTTACAAAAAAATGGCTCAAATGGCTCTGAGCACTATGGGACTTAACATCTGAGGTCATCAGTCCCCTAGACTTAGAACTATTTAAACCTAACTAACCTAAGGACTTCACACACATCCATGCCCGAGGCAGGATTCGAACCTGCAACCGTAGCAGCCGCGTGGTTCCGGACTGAAGCGCCTAGAACCGCTCGGTCACAGCGACCAGCTTGTCCTTTACAACGCTGCCACTTAACCACGGTTTTGAATCGTTCAAAAATGGCTTTGAGCACTATGGGACTTAACATCCGAGGTCATCAGTCCCCTAGAACTTAGAACTACTTAAACCTAACTAACTAAGGACATCACACATATCCATGCCCGGGGCAGGATTCGAACCTGCGACCGTAGTGGTTGCGCGGTTCCAGACTGTAACGCCTAGAACCGCTCGTCCACTCCGGCCGGCAGGTTTTGAATCGTACCATTTCGTTTGGAAACGACTTACAAAATTTCCAAAAGATTTTTTAATAGACAGACTTTGCGTCGGCTTTCGTTTTTCACCGGGAGTTTATCTTCCAAAGAAAGACGAGAGAAGAATTCAGGGTTTTCAGTTAAAAAATTCGGTGGGTCTTGTGATGAAATAAAGTCGTCCGTAGGAGTTGGAGGTAGTCAGTTTACAACATAATGACTTAAACGTTAGACAACTTACAGTTTTCCTTTCGACAACACAATGCCAAGACAAATTGATGATGACACCTCACACGTGACAGGGCACACCGAAATATACTTCACTAATCAGTTAATCACTACCCCTACTTACTACGTGTCAGCTACATAATTCATGTTCGAGGTTTCACGATAAGTGCATCTAGTACTGTTGATATGGAAATTTACAGACACTCTACAGAACTACTAACGTTTAAAATAAGTAGGGCTACTAAATTTCAGTTTGAAGAACAATGAAAATACATAGCCTATTTTCTGTCATCTTGCAACAACATCCAATGATACATTCACATTTATTTTCTATGGATTATGAATATCTTCTTGTTCTTCGTGTTTTAAATACACACTTAAATTAAGAGTTAATGGTTTCATATTTTGCCCGGCTTGCTACTAGCGTGCTAGACGATGCGAAGTAGCGCTATCTGTTAGGGAACCGCTGAAAGATTGTCTTTACACTTCGGTGTGTATGCACCTGCTGGCGAGAAGTAGAAACAAATCAAACGCTCGCTTTTAAGAACCGTATCCATGCTGTAGAAATCAGAGTCCGCCACGTAAAAGAAATGAGCTTAGGTGCGCATACGCATAACAAGCAGAGAATTCCGAGTTGCTATTGGTTAGAAAGCTGTAGTGCGTTTAAAATTAGTTGCGACTTTTGACGTTTGGATCACCGGAGGGGACGTGACGCCGTTGCCAAGGTAACACCAATGCCGAACTGGTTTTCCCTACCACTCTGTTAGCGGTTTGGTTGGTAAAGCGTCCCCTGTTGCCACGCCAGGGATAAACAATACCACGTGGTGTCGTTCTTTAGATGCTTCTGTGTTCGTCAGTTCTCTTTGTCACGTGTAATGTTTGTCGTTGAAGTGTTCTGCAGTGGACAGGTGTTGTGAACGAGTGTTTTTGTGTTGGCGTTGCGTTGATAATAACAGTGCAGCATGTCTGAACACGAGATTCGCAGTAAAAGACGTCCTCCAAGAACACGTTTACCGGCTCCGAAGATATAGAGCGTTGGAAGGAAAATTCTGGTACGTGGCCAAGATCGCTAATTTGTGCACTTTGTGCGCAGTCATTTTGAACTTAAGTGCAATAATCGCGGTCCCATTTTAGGTGTCACAAGAGTGGTGGGACAGAATAGCTACTGCACTTAACATTAGTCGATCTACAGTGCTGAGAATTGGCAAGTAGAAGGAAAGAAAGACAGACACGAATGAAGAGGCAACATCACGTCATTCTTGATTAGATACTCCAGGCAGGAAAAGATGTTATGACAGACGGATGACGAAGATGGACGCATTCCAGCAGGATGCAGTTCGCAGACTTGTACGCTTATTACCAGCGCAAAGAATATCGTACTTGAAATAAACTTCTTTTCATCCTCAAAGAAGCACAGCTGTTCAGTGGGAGTAGGTCGTCACTTGGAAATTGTTCACACAAGCTTGGTTTCCGGCACGAAAAGTTTTCGTCTCGGAAATTTATCATCGAGAGAAGTGGCAAAGTGGCCCGGAGAGGCTGCGTGCATTGAGGAGCGTTTCGTTCGAAGACATTGCATGGCTGGACGAGACATGGGTAATTAGTGTCACACGTTGACAAGGGGTGGACAGATCGCACAGCACAAGGAATGATGAAAGCAGCGATAGGCAAGGGTGGCAGGATAATCGTCCCCCACACTGGCTCTGCTCGTAGCTTCATTCCGAACTGTTTATTGCTGTTCCGTTCCAGGAAGCAAGGCGACTATCATGAGGAAATGAATGCCAAAGTTTTCATGGAATGGTTTTCTGATGTTCTGCTGGAGAATATTTCTCCCAATACATGAATAAGGCAGAGTTAATGGAACTTGTAGCGATTTACAAGCTAAAAACTCCACGCTATCAGGTCGACAAAATGGCTACCGATAAGGGTATAATGGAATCAGGCTTCCCCCCATATCTCGCTCATTTAAATACGACTGAGAATATCTGGGCCCATGTGAGGGGTGGAGTGGCAAAAAATGAGTAGTTTACACTCAGTAAGGTTCAAACGCTGAGAAAAGAAGCCATTGCAAATGTTATCCCATAGGACTGGTTCGAGTTGTCAGCCACGCAAAGAATGTAGTTGAGGAGACCTGGATTCGTAAAGGGCTGCTAGCAGAAGAGATTGAAGAGCTGGTAATTTCAGTTGGTGCCAGTACCAGTTCAGAGGAGTGACGGTTCTTCCCTTGGGGTCACTTGACTTATGTCATAACTACGAGTATGTATAAACGATCATTGATCTAACTGCTCTGTTCATTATTGACGTTTCTTTACAGCAAAGGAATGTTTGCCTGGCGGCCACTAACGTTTGTGATCTAAGGTAGGTGTGGCTTTATTGCCGACCACTGACGTGCTCAGCACATGCTGACAATTACGCTTCCCTCTACTCGCCTTGTGTGGAACTGCTAAAAGTAGCAACTTATTTTAAACACACTATAGAGGACTGATGCATTATATTGGTAGGTGCATATACGAAGTTCAAACATAAAATATTAGAAAACGCGTTCAGATCGGATTAAATTCAGTTTGGAAGAATTATTTTGGAATTTTTTGGGTAGACTCAGCCTTAGAGCCTTAATGGATGCTTCCCACTGCTGGTATATATCACAAAAGATATGACAAGGAAACTATAATTTTGGTTATATGGGTTGACAATATTTTTATTTTGACACGAAGTGGATGTTGAATGAATAGTTTCAAGAAACAGCATCAATTTGAATTTGATATGCATGATTAACGTTAAGTGAAACAGTATCTTAGTATGAAGATTATAAGAAGTGACAATCGAGAAGAACTGGCAATTGACCGATCAATGTACACAAAGACAACACCAGAAAAATTTGGCATGAATAATTGCAAGCCAGTTTCGACACCTTTGGAACAAGGCGTGAAGTTGTTAGTAGCAAAAGAAGATGAAATGTCTAGAAAGGAAGTACTTTATTTGGAGAGAGTGGGACATATTTCATGTTTAATTCAAAATTCCTGACCAGATATTGCCTTTGCTACCAATATTGCGTGCAAATTTTGCAAAGATCCTACATTTAAACATTGGGTTGCAGTTAAAAGAACATTGAGATATTTAAAGGGAACTGTTGATTACAAATTAAGGTTCTGTAAGGCAGGAAATTGCAATCTGGAATTTTATATTGATGTAAACTGGGGAAATGAGCTGTATAAGACATTCTATTACAGGCTGCTGTTTCAAGTTGATGATAGGATTAATATCGTGGTCTTTAAAGAAATAAAGAACAGTGGCTTTGAGTACTATTGAAACTGAGTATATGGCATTGTCTTTCATCATATAAGAAGTGCTGTGGTTAAGGACTCCAATAGGTGTAATTGAGCCACATACTATTATTGAGCCGACCAACGTGATTTGCGACAGCACTGGAGCAGTCAAGCTAGCTCAGAACCAAATAACAGCTTTGCAGTCCAAGCATATTGAGATTAAGCATCATTTTATAATGTACCACCTAAAACAGAAGGATTATATTATAAACTCTTTCTGCACAGAAGAAATGCTTGCTTATTTATTGACCAAATCTCTTATGAATGAAAAATTCCAGAAACTGGTAAAACTGTATGGTTTAACAACATAATGTTTCAAGTATAGTGTTTTGAGATAGTGTAGAGTTCAAGATTACTGTGAGCATATAAAAATACTTGTTGAAGGTGATATATTGGTATTTGTTGAACAAAATATTTGTTATGTTTGCACTGAGTTTACATGTAAAGATCTCTTTGCTTGTTATATGTACTCCTAGATATCAATGGTAATTGTTTGGTGCTATATGCGTTGTTGTAGTATGTCTTTGTGTAGTGCTGAGAACACATTAAATAAAGTAAAATAAACATTCCTAAACAGCGTTTTTCCGTCAACACTATTTTACTGTGCAAATATATAATCCAACAGTCTGCTGGCACCTAATCTTGGGAATAAGGAGGTCCTGGACAACAGTCACCTTGTGTTGAGTGAGAAAGGTGAGCACAAGCGATGGCGCAGAAAGAGAGCATTACAGCTCAATAGGCAACATTTTACACCAGAGTCATTTAATGTTTCTGATTGCAGCAGGTAAATAAGTGGTTCATGCAACAACAATGAAAATGGAAAAAATATTCTTTATTGATCTAAAAGCTAATCAATGGTTAAATATTGTCGACGCAGTGTTTTATACAACTTTAATGTGAAATTTTTTGAGTTATAACATTTTCTCATTTAAATACCTAAATAAAACTTTTGAGTTGTAACAGTATTCATTATCTGTTACGTCTTGCTTAGTGGTTCTGACTTTCATTTGATTTAAAATAAATTTATATAAAACAATAAAATGTTTATTTGTGTACAAACTTATATTAGTAACTTAAAGAAGCGTTAGTACATGCAAAGAATATTGAGTGAAACAAGATAAAGAGCATAGTTTTCAATGGACAGAGTTATCTTCTGGAATAGTATTAACTTTCAAGTTCTTGTAGAACTGTGCATGAACACTTGGAATTACACCATTTTTACACAGATCAAACAATTTTTACTTTTTTTTCTGCATCCGTTTCTGAGGGCGAAGAAAATGTTGCATTAAGTACGATTTTTCAAGGTTTGCCTCTTACCCTCAACGAATGTTAATCTTTGCAAAATCATCTTTCTTATAAGAGTAGTTGTAGAGGGTGGTATAAGGATCCTCTTCTTTGACTTCCATGACCTCGCTATCACACCAGTTTACATTTTCATCATTTGCGTTCTTGGAAAAATTACTATCCACCTGTTTCGCTAAAATCTTTCAAATCTATGACATATGAAGTATGTATTTCATTGACTCTGTAAGTACTGCCCTTTTTCTTGGCCAGTTTCGGTACTGGCACAACTGGGTTGGCACTAATGTATGTCCTCCTTCAAAATCTCTGTTTTTATCTTACTGTGGTGAATTCATTTTCATTCTGTGTGTGACCTTTGATCAAAAATGTATGAGTTATAACACTAATACGACTCATATTACTTACACGGTATAAAAGTATACAGTTATCTGAAAACAAAACTACTTGCTGGAATGCTGAGCTGGATAAAGACGTGAAAAAGTTATAAATGCATGCACCAATCTCATCTGAACCTCTTTTTACAAAACTCAAGTGCCATAAATAACAGTATCACAGGCTATTTGAAATATCTTATACTGTAAAATTGTAACATGATAGGTTCATTTTACAATATGAAGAAGAACACTCACCACAGGGTGAGGGGAGAACCACCTAAAGATCAAAGTACCACGCAGTTTTGTTTGGACCCTTTTTCACTGATTCGATATCTACAGTCTTCGCATCTCTCGACATTTGTTTATCTTTTAAATGTCTCGCATAATTTTTTTGGAGCTCTAGTTTTTGAGGTCTGGTGGAGTTTTTATGTACAGTGCATACGTATTATTGATCCTTTTAAGGAGCATGAAATGCTAAGTTAAGTGAATGAAATACTGATGTGTGTATGCAAGCTTTTTGGCAAGTGGTAAACCTATCTTCAAATAGGAATCCTCATAACGATGATACATTTCACTAATATTCAGGCTTACATCTAAATAATGCTTTTTGAATTCCTTCTGCAGAAGTGAGAATCTTCCCAATTAAAAGAGAGCTTGTGTTCTGTCACATGCTCAAGAGCCTGCTCAACTGCTTTCTTTCTATTTCCATGTTTCCCCCTTAATTCTCCCTCTATTGTATCTTCGTATGTCTTCTTGGACACGAAAATGTCCCATACCGATGGCTAATGCTCAAAGTAGAATGAAACATGCGTTTACAGACTCTAATTCGTTTCTCTTCAATCTCAAAATGATAAACAATATTTCTTGAGCGATGAACAGTAGTATGTTCTTTGACGTCTGTACTATGATTCCACTGTAGTAGTATATCGCTATACAAATTTACTCTGCCATTTTACATCTCCCATATTCCAGAAAACAGAATGAAAATTTCTCCTCATTTCATCATTTATGTTTGTTTTGCCTACTGGTAATAGTTTCCCCCATTCCTCTTCGTGCACAAAATTCCTTCCCAACTGTTTCATTTCTTTTGCGTTTATCACACTTTACCTCTGAAACCACCATAACAACAACAACAACAACAACAACAATAATAATAATAATTATAATAACATTAGGAGTTTTTAAATGCAATTACTGTACAGCCACAATATTTTGAAGATACTATACATTCATAGTGATAACCAGTTTCTTCCTGTACATAGCTGTTCTGTTCTTCTGCCACTGTATCAGTATCGTCTACAAATGGAATCTTTCCAGTACCCAAACAGTATCTTCCTCTGTTTCTAATTACTTAAAATTTTCTCTAATCTCCACTTAACATTCTGTTATTAACAAAAATCTGCTTTGGAACCTGGATCTTGAAATAAACCAGTTGAGTTAATTCTCTGCTCCAAGGATGGATTCATTACCTAATATGAGCACAATATTGTTAATCCGTTTCACGCCAAATAATAAACATCTTTTCTGCATTGCATATAATAATAAAAGTAATAATAATAATAATAACAGAACCATTGTAACAGATAAAACAACACCACATAACAAACCTGACATCATACTCACCAATAAAAAGAATAAATTAACACAACTAATCGAAATATCCATACCCAATACAACAAATATGCAAAAGAAAACAGGAGAAAAAATTGAAAAATACATCTAACTGGCTGAGGAAGTCAAGGACATGTGGCATCAGGATAAAGTTGACATTATACCAATTATACTATCAACTACAGGAGTCATACCACACAATATCCACCAGTATATCAATGCAATACAGCTACATCCAAACTTATACATACAACTACAGAAATCCGTAATTATTGATACATGTTCAATTACCCGAAAGTTCCTAAATGCAATATAACATATACCGTACAGTTAAAAGGTAGTCACGCTTGATCAAGGTCTGCGTCACTTTCCATTTTTGACCAGACATAACGTCTGAGAAAAGAAAGAAATAATAATAATAATAGTGGTGGTAGTAGCAGTAGTAGCAGAAGCAGAAGAAGAAGAAGCAGTCATACACTCGTAATTGCAGTGTTGCATAGGATGGTACTTCATTACAACAGCCATGACCATTTTCATTAGCATTGAAGGCATTGAATGCCAAGCTTGTCATGGGCCTGCTTGTGCTTTCCATGTTAATAAAGCAATAAATTCACACAAGACTGTAACTACTCAATGTGACATGAAGACAACAATGTAAGAAACATGCAGTCAGTGTTACGAATAATAGCATTATCAAGAATGATTTGCCAATAATAAACCAGTCATATTCCACTATGAATGGAAGTACACACAACACTAGTTTTATATTCTACAATATTTTCCTAATGGGGAAGTGTTACAACTCAAAATGCAACACTTCTCTTTAGTAATTTCATTGCTGTTGTTAACAAAAACTGTTACAAAACAAAATGTGATAGTTTTCAATTGCGAAAAGGATTAAACAGAAATAATTTGAAAATGGTATATGTGCTTTATTGTCTATTTCTGAACTCTCTTAGACTTGTAGCAGTTTCACATATCTAAGAGTTCAATTAAAGTATTAAAGCCGGCCGCGGTGGTCTAGCGGTCCTAGGCGCTCAGTCCGGAACCGCGGGACAGCTACGGTCGCAGGTTCGAATCCTGCCTCGGGCATGGATGTGTGTGATGTCCTTAGGTTAGTTAGGTTTAATTAGTTCTAAGTTCTAGGCGACTGCTGACCTCAGAAGTTAAGTCGCATAGTGCTCAGAGCCATTTGAACCATTTGAACCAAAGTATTGAAACGATGGTAATAACTCAAAAATGTCATTCTTTGAGTTATAACACTCTCCTCCTAAGACATCGACGCTGGTATCCAACAACGAATGACCAAAGTGCTTCGAGGAATTCCACAAGAGCACTTGTCGACAGTTTCCATCAGTTGTACAGCCGCGAAGCTGTCATTTGTTCTCATATGATGCACGTGAAAAGGTTTCCGACTCGATTATGGCCTTGCGGCAGGAATCAACAGACTCTGAACGCGGAATGGTAGCTGAAGCTAGACCCATGAGACATTTCATTTTGAAATCGGTAGGGAATTCAATGCTCCAAGAATCGCAGTGTAAAGAGTGTGCAGAGAAACCAAATTTCGGGCGTTACCTCTCACCATGGACGACGCAATGCCCGACGGCCTTCATTTAACGACCGAGAGCAGCGGTGTTTTAGTATAGTTATCAGTGCTAACAGAGAAGCACCGCGTCTTGAAATAACAGCAAAACTCGGTATGGAACGTACGACGAACTACCCGTTAGGACAGTGCAGCAAATTTGGCGGGGGCTATGGCATTAAATGACTGACGAGAGTGCGTTTGCTAACAGCACGACATCGCCTGCAGTATCTTTCCTGGGCCCGTGACAATTTCGGTTGGACCCCAGACGTTTGGAAAACCATGGCCTGGTCAAAGTAGTCCCGATTTCAGATGGTGAGAGCTGATGGTAGGGTTCGAGTGTGGCGCAGACCCCAAGAAGTTATAGACCCAAGATGTCAAAATGCCATTGTGCAAGCTAATAGAGGCTTCTTAATGGTGTGGGCTGTGTTTACATGGAATGGACTGGATCCTCTGGTCCACCTGGACCGATCATTGACTGCAAGTGGTTATGTTCGGCAACTTGGAGACCATTTGCTGCCATTTATGGTCTTCGCGTTCCCAAAGAACGGCGGAATGTTTACGGATGACAATGCGCCATGTCATTGGGCGTCAACCGTTCGTAAATACACTCCTGGAAATTGAAATAAGAACACCGTGAATTCATTGTCCCAGGAAGGGGAAACTTTATTGACACATTCCTGGGGTCAGATACATCACATGATCACACTGACAGAACCACAGGTACATAGACATAGGCAACAGAGCATGCACAATGTCGGCACTAGTACAGTGTATATCCACCTTTCGCAGCAATGCAGGCTGCTATTCTCCCATGGAGACGATCGTAGAGATGCTAGATGTAGTTCTGTGGAACGGCTTGCCATGCCATTTCCACCTGGCGCCTCAGTTGGACCAGCGTTCGTGCTGGACGTGCAGACCGCGTGAGACGACGCTTCATCCAGTCCCAAACATGCTCAATGGGGGACAGATCCGGAGATCTTGCTGGCCAGGGTAGTTGACTTACACCTTCTAGAGCACGTTGGGTGGCACGGGATACATGCGGACGTGCATTGTTCTGTTGGAACAACAAGTTCCCTTGCCGGTCTAGGAATGGTAGAGCGATGGGTTCGATGACGGTTTGGATGTACCGTGCACTATTCAGTGTCCCCTCGACGATCACCAGTGGCGTACGGCCAGTGTAGGAGATCGCTCCCCACACCATGATGCCGGGTGTTGGCCCTGTGTGCCTCGGTCGTATGCAGTCCTGATTGTGGCGCTCACCTGCACGGCGCCAAACACGCATACGACCATCATTGGCACCAAGGCAGAAGCGAATCTCATCGCTGAAGACGACACGTCTCCATTCGTCCCTCCATTCACGCCTATCGCGACACCACTGGAGGCGGGCTGCACGATGTTGGGGCGTGAGCGGAAGACAGCCTAATGGTGTGCGGGACCGTAGCCCAGCTTCATGGAGACGGTTGAGAATGGTCCTCGCCGATACCCCAGGAGCAACAGTGTCCCTAATTTGCTGGGAAGTGGCGGTGCGGTCCCCTACGGCGCTGCGTAGGATCCTACGGTCTTGGCGTGCATCCGTGCGTCGCTGCGGTCCGGTCCCAGGTCGACGGGCACGTGCACCTTCCGCCGACCACTGGCGACAACATCGATGTACTGTGGAGACCTCACGCACCACGTGTTGAGCAATTCGGCGGTACGTCCACCCGGCCTCCCGCATGCCCACTATACGGCCTCGCTCAAAGTCCGTCAACTGCACATACGGTTCACGTCCACGCTGTCGCGGCATGCTACCAGTGTTAAAGACTGCGATGGAGCTCCGTATGCCACGGCAAACTGGCTGACACTGACGGCGGCGGTGAACAAATGCTGCGCAGCTAGCGCCATTCGACGGCCAACACCGCGGTTCCTGGTGTGTCCGCTGTGCCGTGCGTGTGATCATTGCTTGTACAGCCCTCTCGCAGTGTCCGGAGCAAGTATGGTGGGTCTGACACACCGGTGTCAATGTGTTCTTTTTTCCATTTCCAGGAGTGTAGTTTGAAAAACATTGTGGACAATTCAGTCACCCGACATTAATCCCGTCTTTCATTTATAGGTCAGTTGGTGCACAAAATCCTGCACTGGCAAAACTTTCGCAGCTATAGACGACAACAGAGACAGCGGGCATAATAATTCTGCAAGGGAATTCCAACGACTTATTGAGTTTATGCTATGTCGCACTACACATGGCAAAGGAGGTCCGACATGATATTAGGAGGTATTCCATGACTTTTGTCAACTCAGTGTATATTTACTGTATAAAATCGGATGGACATAGGTCACACACGTTTTAAGATATATATATATATATATATATATATATATATATATATAAAACTCCGCTGTACCGGTCCCAAGCCCGGGGCCTCATTATGCAAGTGATGAGGAAGGAGGAGGGGGAGGAGTAACAACCTCGTTTAAAAAACCAGAGTTCACCTGGACCGGGTGATAGTACTCTGTCAGGGCCCCTTTGCTAGGGTTACAGCGAAGACCTCAACGATAGTGAAGGCGGAGAGAACGAATCTCGGTACGGTGGAACTAGCGGAAGAGGCACATAATACAATAAATCCACCTTGCGTCTGACTTGTAACAAGCGGCACTGTGGTCGGCGTCTGTTCACCAAAGGTGCGGCCGTAATACAAATTCTGGAACTAACCACTCCAGTCTTAACCACTGAGCTTTTCTGAGCTCAACCCTTTGATTCTAAGTACTATTATGGAGCGTTTTAGTAATTACAAAATTACCCCAGGTGGTAACAAATCCTCCGCCATCAGTGGCGCAACTAGTCTATCGGATTCTGGGGAGACTAGGCTGAAACGCTATATCCCAAACCAGAGGAAATCGAAGTCTTTTGACCGACTCATGCCCAAGGTCGAAACATTTTTTGGAACTATCAATATTAACTCTCTCTTGACACCAGGAAAACTCTATAAATTAGGAGACACACTAAAAGAACAAAATATCAAAATTTTAGCCCTGCAAGAAACAAGGTTGCCTGACGAGAATACCATGGATTTTGGAAACTACCGATTGTTTAAAAGTAAAACAGACAAAAGAATTCTTAAAAACACTCCGCATCTGGGTGTTGCATTCGCAATTTCGCAAGACATTCTTGGCTCCGTAATCGAAGTAAATCCAGTAAGCAACAGACTAATGACAATTTCCATGAAATGTGCAAATAAAACGTACTGTTTAATTAACGCGCACATGCCTATCAACCAGGAGAATAAAACAAATCCAGAAAAAGTAAATAAGTCATGGGAAGTGTTAGAGAATACAGTCTCCAAAATTCCTCAAAATTATGTAAAGATTTTAATGGGTGATTTTAATGCACAGTTAGGGAAAGAGAGAAAATTTAGAAAAACGGTCGGTGAATTCCCTGCACATAAATGGACCAATCAAAATGGAAAGAGGCTGGTAGAATTTTGCAGAAATTTCAATCTCAAAATTATGTCAAGTCATTTTAAGAAAAAACCTTCAAAACAAAAGACATGGCGATCACCTAACAAGGACATAGGTGAATTCCAGATTGACCATATTGCAATCTCGTATCCATGTCACAAAGAAATTTTAAATGTTCAAGTTCGTAAAGGCGCCAATATTGACTCAGACCATTACTTAACCCGTGTGAAACTAAAGCTAAAACCCCAAAATTTCAACAAAAGGACACCATTAATCCCCAAATTTGACACCAGTAAAATCCAACCATCATTATTAGCAGACGGATTTGACAAAACAAGTGCACAAAATTGGGAACAACTCAAACACAGGATTATCAAAACAGCTCAAGATCAAATTCCTTTACGAAAACACAAGAAACATGCTTGGTGGAATGAAAACTGTGATCATGCAATCAAAGCCAGACAAGAGACATTTTAAGCATGGAATAGCAACAAGACAGAAGACACATATGATACATTCCTGACAACTAGAAAAGACACTTCAAAACTAATTAGACAAACAAAAAGACAATATGAGAATAGTCAACTCTTAGAAATTGAAGAAGATTTTCAGAAATACAATACCAGAAATTTTTATAAAACTTTTAAAACCAAAGTAAAGGGGTACCAACCCCGGAATCTTTGCTTCAAGAAGGAAAATGGACAGTTGGCTCTTAACAACCAAGAAAATTGCAAAGAACTTTCTAAATATTTTAAGAATCTTCTAAATTGCCCCGAGCCCACAGAAAGATTTCCACCAAAAATTCCCCAACAATGCAATCCAGTTTCACTTGCACCAAATGAAGAGGAAATCATTAAAGAAATTCATAGGTTGAAAAACAACAAAGCATCTGGTGAAGATGGAATTGTTGCAGAACTTTTAAAGGCAGCTGGTCCAAAAACCGTTAAAGAAATTACTTCAATCATGCAAAACATTTGGCAAACTGAAAAAATTCCTGATGAATGGAAAACCGCCTTGATTCACCCACTTCATAAGAAGGGAGACAAAACTGATGTTAATAATTACAGAGGAATTTCTCTTCTTCCAGTCACATACAAAATCCTCTCTCAATGTCTTCTGAACCGAGCACAACAACAACTTGAATGGAAAATTGGCGAATATCAAGCAGGTTTCAGGCCAAATAGATCTTGCCCAGAACAGATTTTAGTCCTCAAACTAATTCTCAGACATCAAAAAATTTACAATAAAAAACTAGTTTTTACCTTTGTAGATTTTAGAAAGGCTTATGACTCAGTGGATCGTGAATCTCTTTTCCAAATTGTGAAAGAACAAGGCCTGGATCCTAAAACCACGGCAATTATCAGAGACAAGCTAACTGGTACAAAATCAAAAGTAAAGTTCAGAGGAGAAATTTCAGAATCCTTTGAAATAAAAACAGGTGTGAGGCAAGGTGATGAACTCTCTCCGTTGCTATTTAACTGCGTTCTAGAAAAAGTAATACAAGAGTGGCGCGAACGAAAATTGGAGTTCAAAATTGACCAACCAGTGAAATTAGGACGAACAAATATTTGAATAGACTGTTTGGCCTTTGCAGACGACTTGGTTATTCTAACGCAGGACATCCAAATTGCTCAGAAACAAATAGAAATTCTTAAAGAAACAGCAGAAAGAGTAGGTCTCCAAATCTCATTTGAAAAAACACAGTATATGACTAGCAACAAACTGGCACCCAAACTTTTGGAAACTAAGTATGGAAAAATCAAAAGAGTTTCGCAATTCAAATATTTAGGTGAAACAATCTCAGAGACTGGTCTAGAAAAAATTGGAAATGAAATTCGTTGTCAAAAGATGGAGACAGCTTTTAGACTTACAAAAGACATCTACAACAAAAAATGTCTCTCGAGGTACTCTAAATTGAGACATTACAACACGGTCATAAAACCAGAGTGCCTTTATGGGGCTGAAACGCTAATTTTAAACAGAAAAAAGGACATTCAAGAAATCCAAAAAAGAGAAAGAAAAGTAATCAGAAAAATTCTAGGTCCAAAATATACTGAAGAAGGAACATACAGGCTAAGAGCAAATATTGAAATTCAACAATACACCAGCATATATTCGGATATGAAAAAACGCAGATTAAAATTTTATGGGCATATTAAAAGAATGGATGCTACCAGACTAACTAAACAAGTAGTGGAATCCTACGAAAATCGAAGTAAAGCTAAATTTGAGACAATAAAATGGATTGCTGCTATAAAAGAGGACATGAAAGAGGCAGATATAAAACAAGATGAAATTCAAGACAGAAAATTATTTAGGCAAAAAATTCATGACTGGGTAGTTGGTCAAGCTGAAAAACCAAAGAAAACTGGAACCACATGGTCTGATGAAAGGAAAAGAGCTCATTCCGAGAGAATGAAAACAATTTGGGCAGAGAGAAAGTCTAAAAGAAAATAACTGAATGCCCCGTGATTGTACTTCGCGTGGTCCAGTAGGGCCCAAACGTGAATAATAATAATATATATATATATATATATATATATATATATATATATATATATTAAAATATGTGTTATATAAATATATATAGTATATAAAGGGGAAACTTTGTTAGCAAAAATCTGGAAAAGTTTTTACACAAATTTTACATGATATTCAAATAATTGCTTGCACGAACAAATGGTAGAAATGGCTCTGAGCGCTATGGGACTTAACTTCTGGGGTCATCAGTCCCCTAGAACTTAGAACTACTTATACCTAACTAACCGAAGGACATCACACACATCCATGCCCGAGGCAGCATTCGAACCTACGACCGTAGTGGTCGCGCGGCTCCAGACTGTAGCGCCTAGAACCGCTCGGCCACTTGCACGAACATCTTTTATGTATTTTAATACATGTAATACATAAATAAACATTTATAATATAACAAGGAAAGTTGTTAGCAAAGATTGTGAAAAGTTATTGACCGATTTACTTCCAATTTTTGCACGATACTCCAGTAAACGAATGGGTGGTCACTGGATATATATTTTTGTAGTGTATACGGTATATAAATACATACATACTTGAAACTTCCTGGCAGGTTAGTAGTGTGTTCCGGAAAGATACTCGAACTCGGGAACTTTGCCTTTAGCGGGCAAGTGCTCTACCAACTGAGCTACACAAGCACGACTCACGATCCGTCCTGGCAGCTTCAGTTCCGCCAATACCACGTCTCCTACCTTCCAAACTTCACAGAAGCTCTCTGAGGTAGGAGACGAGGTACTGCCGGAATTGAAGCTGTGAGGACGGGTTGTGAGTCGTGCTTGAGTAACTCAGTTGGTAGAGCACTTTCCCGCGAAAGGCATCTACATCTACATTTATACTCCGCAAGCCACCCAACGGTGTGTGGCGGAGGGCACTTTACGTGCCACTGTCATTACCTCCCTTTTCTGTTCCAGTCGCGTACGGTTCGCGGAAAGAACGACTGTCTGAAAGCCTCCGTGCGCGCTCGAATCTCTCTAATTTTACATTCGTGATCTCCTCGGGAGGTATAAGTAGGGGGAAGCAATATATTCGATACCTCATCCAGAAAAGCACCCTCTCGAAACCTGGCGAGCAGGCTACACCGCGATGCAGAGCGCCTCTCTTGCAGAGTCTGCCATTTGAGTTTGCTAAACATCTCCGTAACGCTATCACGGTTACCAAATAACCCTGTGACGAAACGCGCCATTCTTCTTTGGATCTTCTCTATCTCCTCCGTCAACCCTATCTGGTACGGATCCCACACTGATGAGCAATACTCAAGAATAGGTCGAACGAGTGTTGTGTAAGCCACCTCCTTTGTTGATGGACTACCATTTCTAAGGTCTCTCCCAATGAATCTCAACCTGGTACCCGCCTTACCAACAATTTTATATGATCATTCCACTTCAAATCGTACCGCACACATACTCCCAGATATTTTACAGAAGTAACTGCTACCAGTGTTTGTTCCGCTATCATATAATCATACAATGAAGAGTCCTTCTTTCTATGTATTCGCAATACATTACATTTCTCTATGTTAAGGGTCAGTTGCCACTCCCTGCACCAAGTGCCTATCCGCTGCAGATCTTCCTGCATTTCGCTATAATTTTCTAATGCTGCAACTTCTCTGTATACTACAGCATCATATGCGAAAAGCCGCATGGAACTTCCGACACTATCTACTAGGTTATTTATATATATTGTGAAAAGCAATGGTCCCATAACACTCCCCTGTGGCACGCCAGAGGTTACTTTAACGTCTGTAGACGTCTCTCCATTGATAACAACATGCTGTGTTTTGTTTGCTAAAAACTGTTCAATCTAGCCACACAGCTGGTCGGATATTCTGTAGGCTCTTACTTCGTTTATCAGGTGACAGTGCCAAACTGTATCGAACGCCTTCCGGAATAGCATCTACCTGGGAGCCTGTATCTAATATCTTCTGTGTCTCATGAACAAATAGAGCGAGTTGGGTCTCACACGATCGCTGTTTCCGGAATCCATGTTGATTCCTACAGAGTAGATTCTGGGTTTACAAAAACGACATGATACTCGAGCAAAAAGAAGTTCTAAAATTCTACAACAGATCGAAGTCAGAGATATAGGTCTATAATTTTGCGCATCTGTTCGACGACCCTTCTTGAAGACTGGGACTACCTGTGCTCTTTTCCAATCATTTGGAACCTTCCGTTCCTCTAGGGACTTGCGATACACGGCTGTTAGAAGGGGGGCAAGTTCTTTCGCGTACTCTGTGTAGAATCGAATTGGTATCCCGTCAGGTCCAGTGGACTTTCCTCTGTTCAGTGACTCCAGTTGCTTTTCTATTCCTTGGACACTTATTTCGACTTCAGCCATTTTTTCGTTTGTGCGTCGATTTAGAGAAGGAACTGCAGTGCGGTCTTCCTCTGTGAAACAGCTTTGGAAAAAGGTGCTTAGTATTTCAGCTTTACGCGTGTCACCCTCTGTTTCAATGCCATCATCATCCCGGAGTGTCTGGATATGCTGTTTCGAGCCACTTACTGATTTAACGTAAGACCTGAACTTCCTAGGATTTTCTGTCAAGTCCGTACATAGAATTTTACTTTCGATTTCACTGAACGCTTCAAGCATAGCCCTCCTTATGCTAACTTTGACATCGTTTAGCTTCTGTTTTTCTGAGAGGATTTGGCTGCGTTTAAACTTGGAGTGAAGCTCTCTTTCCTTTCGCAGTAGTTTCCTAACTTTGTTCACATCTACATCTACATTGATACTCCGCAAGCCACCCAACGGTGTGTGGCGGAGGGCACTTTACGTGCCACTGTCATTACCTCCCTTTCCTGTTCCAGTCGCGTATGGTTCGCGGGAAGAACGACTGTCTGAAAGCCTCCGTGCGCGCTCTAATCTCTCTAATTTTACATTCGTGATCTCCTCGGGAAGTATAAGTAGGGGGAAGCAATATATTCGATACCTCATCCAGAAACGCACCCTCTCGAAACCTGGCGAGCAAGCTACACCGCGATGCAGAGCGCCTCTCTTGCAGAGTCTGCCACTTGAGTTTATTAATCATCTCCGTAACGCTATCACGGTTACCAAATAACCCAGTGACGAAACGCGCCGCTCTTCTTTGGATCTTCTCTATCTCCTCCGTCAACCCGACCTGGTACGGATCCCACACTGATGAGCAATACTCAAGTATAGGTCGAACGAGTGTTTTGTAAGCCACCTCCTTTGTTGATGGACTACATTTTCTAAGCACTCTCCCAATGAATCTCAACCTGGTACCCGCCTTACCAACAATTAGTTTTATATGATCATTCCACTTCAAATCGTTCCGTACGCATACTCCCAGATATTTTACAGAAGTAACTGCTACCAGTGTTTGTTCCGCTATCATATAATCATACAATAAAGGATCCTTCTTTCTGTGTATTCGCAATACATTACATTTGTCTATGTTAAGGGTCAGTTGCCACTCCCTGCACCAAGTGCCTATCCGCTGCAGATCTTCCTGTATTTCGCTACAATTTTCTAATGCAGCAACTTCTCTGTATACTACAGCATCATCCGCGAAAAGCCGCATGGAACTTCCGACACTATCTACTAAGTCATTTATATATATTGTGAAAAGCAATGGTCCCATAACACTCCCCTGTGGCACGCCAGAGGTTACTTTAACGTCTGTAGACGTCTCTCCATTGATAACAACATGCTGTGTTCTGTTTGCTAAAAACTCTTCAATCCAGCCACACAGCTGGTCTGATATTCCGTAGGCTCTTACTTTGTTTATCAGGCGACAGTGCGGAACTGTATCGAACGCCTTCCGGAAGTCAAGAAAAATAGCATCTACCTGGGAGCCTGTATCTAATATTTTCTGGGTCTCATGAACAAATAAGGCGAGTTGGGTCTCACACGATCGCTGTTTCCGGAATCCATGTTGATTCCTACATAGTAGATTCTGGGTTTCCAGAAATGACATGATACGCGAGCAAAAAACATGTTCTAAAATTCTACAAGAGATCGACGTAAGAGATATAGGTCTATAGTTTTGCGCATCTGCTCGACGACCCTTCTTGAAGACTGGGACTATCTGTGCTCTTTTCCAATCATTTGGAACCCTCCGTTCCTCCAGAGACTTGCGGTACACGGCTGTTAGAAGGGGGGCAAGTTCTTTCGCGTACTCTGTGTAGAATCGAATTGGTATCCCGTCAGGTCCAGTGGACTTTCCTCTATTGAGTGATTCCAGTTGCTTTTCTATTCCTTGGACACTTATTTCGATGTCAGCCATTTTTTCGTTTGTGCGAGGATTTAGAGAAGGAACTGCAGTGCGGTCTTCCTCTGTGAAACAGCTTTGGAAAAAAGTGTTTAGTATTTCAGCTTTACGCGTGTCATCCTCTGTTTCAATGCCATCATCATCCCATAGTGTCTGGATATGCTGTTTCGAGCCACTTACTGATTTAACGTAAGACCAGAACTTCCTAGGATTTTCTGTCAAGTCGGTACATAGAATTTTACTTTCGAATTCAATGAACGCTTCACGCATAGCCCTCCTTACGCTAACTTTGACATCGTTTAGCTTCTGTTTGTCTGAGAGGTTTTGGCTGCGCTTAAACTTGGAGTGGAGCTCTCTTTGCTTTCGCAGTAGTTTCCTAACATTGTTGTTGTACCACGGTGGGTTTTTCCCGTCCCTCACAGTTTTACTCGGCACGTACCTGTCTAAAACGCATTTTACGATTGCCTTGAACTTTTTCCATAAACACTCAACATTGTCAGTGTCGGAACAGAAATTTTCGTTTTGATCTGTTAGGTAGTCTGAAATCTGCCTTCTATTACTCTTGCTAAACAGATAAACCTTCCTCCCTTTTTTTATATTCCTATTAACTTCCATATTCAGGGATGCTGCGACGGCCTTATGATCACTGATTCCCTGTTCTGTACATACAGATTCGAAAAGTTCGGGTCTGTTTGTTATCAGTAGGTCCAATATGTTATCTCCACGAGTCGGTTCTCTGTTTAATTGCTCGAGGTAATTTTCGGATAGTGCACTCAGTATAATGTCACTCGATGCTCTGTCCCTACCACCCGTCCTAAACATCTGAGTGTCCCAGTCTATATCTGGTAAATTGAAATCTCCACCTAAGACTATAACATGCTGAGAAAATTTATGTGAAATGTATTCCAAATTTTCTCTCAGTTGTTCTGCCACTAATGCTGCTGAGTCGGGAGGTCGGTAAAAGGAGCCAATTATTAACCTAGTTCGGTTGTTTAGTGTAACCTCCACCCATAATAATTCACAGGAACTATCCACTTCTACTTCACTACAGGATAAACTACTACTAACAGCGATGAACACTCCACCACCGGTTGCATGCAATCTATCCTTTCTAAACACCGTCTGTACCTTTGTAAAAATTTCGGCAGAATTTATCTCTGGCTTAAGCCAGCTTTCTGTACCTATAACGATTTCAGCTTCGGTGCTTTCTATCAGCGCTTGAAGTTCCGGTACTTTACCAACGCAGCTTCGACAGTTGACAATTACAATACCGATTGCTGCTTGGTCCCCGCATGTCCTGACTTTGCCCCGCACCCGTTGAGGCTGTTGCCCTTTCTGTACTTGCCCAAGACCATCTAACCTAAAAAACCGCCCAGCCCACGCCACACAACCCCTGCTACCCGTGTAGCCGCTTGTTGCGTGTAATGGACTCCTGACCTATCCAGCGGAACCCGAAACCCCACCACCCTATGGCGCAAGTCGAGGAATCTGCAGCCCACACGGTCGCAGAACCGTCTCAGCCTCTGATTCAGACCCTCCACTCGGCTCTGTACCAAAGGTCCGCAGTCAGTCCTGTCGACGATGCTGCAGATGGTGAGCTCTGCTTTCATCCCGCTAGCGAGACTGGCAGTCTTCACCAAATCAGATAGCCGCCGGAAGCCAGAGAGGATTTCCTCCGATCCATAGCGACACACATCATTGGTGCCGACATGAGCGACCACCTGCAGATGGGTGCACCCTGTACCCTTCATGGCATCCGGAAGGACCCTTTCCACATCTGGAATGACTCCCCCCGGTATGCACACGGAGTGCACATTGGTTTTCTTCCCCTCTCTTGCTGCCATTTCCCTAAGGGGCCCCATTACGCGCCTGACGTTGGAGCTCCCAACTACCAGTAAGCCCACCCTCTGCGACTGCCCGGATCTTGCAGACTGAGGGGCAACCTCTGGAACAGGACAAGCAGCCATGTCAGGCCGAAGATCAGTATCAGCCTGAGACAGAGCCTGAAACCGGTTCGTCAGACAAACTGGAGAGGCTTTCCGTTCAGCCCTCCGGAATGTCTTTCGCCCCCTGCCACACCTTGAAACGACCTCCCACTCTACCAACCACGGTGGGTTTTTCCTGTCCCTCACAGTTTTACTCGCACGTACCTGTCTAAAACGCACTTTGCGATTGCCTTGAACTTTTTCCATAAACACTCAACATTGTCAGTGTCGGAACAGAAATTTTCGTTTTGATCTGTTAGGTAGTCTGAAATCTGCCTTGAAAAGTTCGGGTCTGTTTGTTATCAGTAGGTCCAAGATGTTATCTCCACGAGTCGGTTCTCTGTTTAATTGCTCGAGGTAATTTTCAGATAGTGCACTCAGTATAATGTCACTCGATGCTCTGTCCCTACCACCCGTCCTAAACATGTGAGTGTCCCAGTATATATCTGGTAAATTGAAATCTCCACCTAAGACTATAACATGCTGAGAAAATGTATGTGAAATGTGTTCCAAATTTTCTCTCAGTTGTTCTGCCACTAATGCTGCTGAGTCGGGAGGTCGGTAAAAAGGAGCCAATTATTAACCTAGCTCGGTTGTTAAGTGTAACCTCCACCCATAATAATTCACAGGAACTATCCACTTCTACTTCACTACAGAATAAACTAGTACTAACAGCAACAAACACGCCACCACCGGTTGCATGCAATCTATCTTTTCTAAACCCTGCTACCCGTGTAGTCGCTTGCTGCGTGTAGTGGACTCCTGACCTATCCAGCGGAACCCGAAACCCCACCACCCTATGACGGAAGTCCAAGAATCTGCAGCCCACACGGTCGCAGAACCGTCTCAGCCTCTGATTCAGACCCTCCACTGGGCTCTGTACCAAAGGTCCGCTGTCAGTCCTGTCGACGATGCTGCAGATGGTGAGCTCTGCTTTCATCCTGCTAGCGAGACTGGCAGTCTTCACCAAATCAGATAGCCGCCGGAAGCCAGAGAGGATTCCCTCCGATCCATAGCGACACACATCATTGGTGCCGACATGAGCGACCACCTGCAGATGGGTGCACACTGTACCCTTCATGGCATCCGGAAGGACCCTTTCCACATCTGGAATGACTCTTCCCGGTATGCACACGGAGTGCACATTGGTTTTCTTGCCCTCTCTTGCTGCCATATCCCTAAGGGGCCCCATTACGCGCCTGATGTTGGAGCTCTCAACTACCAGTAAGCCCACCCTCTGCGACCGCCCGGATCTTGCAGACTGAGGGGCAACCTCTGGAACAGGACAAACAGCCATGTCCGGCCAAAGATCAGTATCAGCCGGAGACAGAGCCTGAAACCGGTTCGTCAGACAAACTGGAGAGGCCTTCCGTTCAGCCCTCTGGAATATCTTTCGCCCCCTGCCACACCTCGAGACGACCTCCCACTCTACCACAGGTGAGGGATCAGCCTCAATGTGGGCAGTATCCCGGGCAGCCACAGTCGTAGTCCGATCGGGGGATGCGTGGGACGAGCTGGCCGTCCCCGACAAACCCCCATCCGGACCCTCACAGTGATACCCATTGGCAACAGCCTCAAGCTGTGTGACCGAAGCCAACACTGCCCGAAGCTGGGAGCGAAGGGATGCCAACTCAGCCTGCATCCGAACACAGCAGTTGCAGTCCCTATCCATGCTAAAAACTGTTTTGCAAAGAACGTCTGAACTAATCTACAGAGAGCACAAACAATTCGACATAAAATTTAAACGGTTATTAAAATACAAGATTGCCTAGTAAATGCAGTAATGCTGCTACTTGCGCACTGCTGACACACTGCTCGGCGGCGGAAGGAGACTACGCGATTTTACACTATTCAGGTACCAAAACGCAATGCTACAACTCTCAAATACTATAATACGCCCGAAATTTATGAATTAAACAATGCAAGTACCAAAATCACGCGAAGAAATTAAGAATTAAACTATGTAACAAATAAGTGAGCTAAGAGTATACGATCTGCTGCTGGCAGCTGCTTATCTAACGGCGGCAGGGAGCACACTGGCTGTGACCAACCGACACTGGCCGTTCATAACAAAGACAGACGACTACGCGAATTCACACTATTCAGGTACTAGAACGCGATGCTACAACTCTCAATTACTATAATACGCCCGAAATTTATGAATCAAACAATGCAAGTACCAAAAACACGCAAAGAAATTGAGAATTAAACTATGTAACAAATAAGTGAGCTAGGGGTATACGACTTGCTGCTGGCAGCTGCTTATCCAACGGCGGCGGTCCGGCACACAGTTTTAATCTGCCAGGAAGTTTCACATCAACGCACACTCGGCTGCAGAGTGAAAATTTCGTTCTGGAGATATACGAGGGTTGGAACTTAAATAGTGACAACTATATATTCACAACCGATACAGAGGAGTTACCTGTTTGCACCTGTTACTGTCCTTCAAAGTAGTCACCAGCGCTGTGTAGAACCCGTTGCTAGCGATGTGGAAGGTGTAGTATACCGTTAGCAGAGCCTGTTCTGTTGATGGTGCTAATGGAGCGGTTTACTTCCTGTCGAATCTCTGGAACAGTTCTGAAGCGAATGTCACGAAGCCAAACTAAAAAGCCAATCCAACGAATGGCGTCATTATGGCACGCCGCGAAAGTCGAAAGTGCGTCAGAGACCCAGTATGGTTTTACAAAGACATGTTCACGTCTTTGTAAAAAAAAAAAAAAAACAAAGCTAAAACAAAGGCTATCATGCTGATTGATGTCCCCCTGACGGCTAAAGAACATTTGCTTGAAACATTTTGTAATTTGCATCTGGACAAACAGTTATTAAATGTGGTCAAGATAAATGGGACACCCTGTATATCCTCCGCCATAGCTGGTCCCGCCCGGTTGAGAAATTTACGAAATTTAAGTCGCCAACTTTCTCTTCCGAATGCGAAAATATTTTGTTGAGCCCAACCTACATAGGTAGGAATGATCATCAAAATAAAATAAGAGATATCAGAGCTCGAACAGAAAGGTTTAGGTGTTCGTTTTTCCGGTGCGCTGTTCGGGAGTGGAATGGTAGAGAGATAGTATGATTGTGGTTCGGTGAACCCACTGCCTAGCACTTAAATGTGAATTGCAGAGTAGTCATGTAGTAGGTAGATGAGTCACACATCGTAAAAAAACCTTGGTTAGCCAGGCTCGGGTGATAGTACCTCGTGAGGGTCCCTTGCCAGGGTGAAGACCTCAGTTAGTTAGTTAGTTAGTTAGATACGTGTTCCATTGATCAATAGCACGGGAAAACCGTTGTGATGTGGAACGTGTCAACGGCAGTGAAGACGGAGATGAAGATCATCAGTACGGCAGAGCTATCGGAAGAGGCGGCCCTGCTTTTAGGGTTAATATAAAAGCTAGCGATAGCAAACCCGGACGCGTCTGAACCCATAATGGGCGGCTTTCTGGTCAGTGTCTGTTTCCCACGTTAGGGGCGACTGCAATAACTGCACCAGGAACTAACAATCCTTGGTTCTAATAACCCACTGGAGCCGGCCGGTGTGGCCGAGCGGTTCTAGGCGCTTCAGTCTGGAACCGCGCGACCGCATCTGTCGCAGGTTCGAATCCAGCCTCAGGCATGGATGTGTGTGATGTCCATAGCTTAGTTAGGTTTAAGTAGTTCTAAGTTCTAGGGGACTGATGACCTCAGATGTTAAGTCCCATAGTGCTCAGAGCCATTTGAACCATTGTTAACCCACTGGAAACACTGGAAAAACAATTACAAGCTATCATGATTCGTGAAAGTAATAACAATGTTACCCCGGGTAGTACTCAATACACCCGCCTACAGGCGGCAACGGGGTCTTCGGAGTCTGAGGGATCTGGGCAGTATCGAACACAGAGAAAGTCGGAGATCTCTGCAGACTTCCATCCACAACGATCACTTATATAGGCACATTTAATACCAACAGTCTAATTAAACTGGGAAAATTACACAATCTAGTACAGGATTGGCAAAGAAAAACAATACTGGAAAACTGTGGGAAAATATCACGCCGTTAAATTTGCCAACAAAAACGGAAAAAGGCTTATCGAACCATGCCAACAAAACAATCTTAAAATTATGTCAACATCATTGAGGAAGAATCCCCGAAATCAAAAGACCTGGAGATTCACATTAGAAGAGCTAGATGAATATCAGACTGGTCATGTTGCCATCTCGTATCCTCTACAGAAAGAAGTTCATGACATACTAGTCCGTAGAGGTGCAAACATAGATTCAGACCTCTATCTAACACGGATATAAATGAAATTTACCCCAAAGAGAGTCCACCGCAAGGAGGTGCATCAGCAGAAATTTGACACCAAAAGAATCAAAGTAACTAAATTTGGAGAACAACTGGAAAAAGTCCAGGCAGATACTTGGAAAAAATTTCGCAGTGAAATAATCCAGAAGGCTAAAGATTTAGTACCCTTGAAGAAAAAACACAAAACATCCATGGTAAGATACAGAATGTGATAAAGCTTCGGAAAAACGAAAAAAAACGCTTTTCTTAACTACAACAGAAAGAAAACACCGGAAAACCTTCAATACTTTTATGAAACTAGGAAACAAGTGGCTAAAATCATTAGGCAGCCCAAAAGAAAATACCTCAAAAACCAACCGAACTTAATCGAAGAAAACTTCCACAACTACAATACACAAGATTTTTATAGAATTTTTGCAGAAAAAATTCGCGGATACAGCCCACCAATTTTATGTTTAAAGAAATCAGACGGAAAACTTGCAGGATAACTGCAAGGAACTGTCACATTATTTTTCAACGCTCCTTAATTGTCCGGAACCACCTTCGAGATACTCTAAAGAAAGACCCAGTTATACACACCCTGAATCATCCCCACCTACACAATAAGAAAATCACAAACACATTATTAAATTAAAAACAATAGAACATCTGGTGAAGATGGGATTATTGCTGAGCTGCTGGAAACTCTAGGGTCAAATTCTCTCAAAGAGTTAACCCAGATCATTGCAGATATTTGGGAGACAGAAAAATTACCCCAGGAATGCAAATGTACGCTTATTCATACATCACACAAAAAAGGAGACAAATAAGATGTAAATAATTATTGAGACATATCCCTGCTTCAGGTCGCACACAAAGTTCTATCAGCCTGTATTCATCAAAGAGCGCAAGAGCAACTGGAAAACAAAATTGGTGAATACCAAGGTGGCTTTCGCCTCAGTAGATCCTGCACAGAACAAATTTTCAATCTAAAGACCGTGCTAAAATACAAAGCAGTCGGAAACAGTCCAACAATTTGCTCGTTTGTTGACTTTAAAAAGGCATGCGACTCAGTTGACAGAGAGGCACTTTTTAATATCCTTGAAAAGCAACGGTTAGATCCCAAAACCATTAACCTCATCAAAGAAACATTGGCCAATACTACATCTACGGTGAAATTCATGGGTGAAATCTCCGAGCCCTTCCTGATCGAAACTGGCGTCCGACAAGGTGATGGTCGCTCTCCTCTCCTAATCAACCTCGTGCTGGACAAGGTCATTTGCGAATGGGAAAAGGAATTGAAGAATAAAAACTGCTGGAAACATATGGGGATGGGGTGAGTCGAGGATGACATAAGAATTTCATGTGTAGCTTTTGTTCACAACTTAGCCTTTGTGATAACACCAATCGAACAGGTTGAAACCCTTAAAGAATGTGCAGAGAAAGTTGGTCTGCAAATACCTTTCCTAAAGTTTTAGTTCATCGTGACAGAAAATGACACCCAAATCTTGACTACAAAATACGGTCATATCAATATATTCTCATATTTTAAATACTTAGGTGAAGTCCTTGAACCTACAGGGAGAGAAAATAGCACAAAACATTCGCCACCAAAAACTAAAGAGATCCTGTGGAAGAACCTGCAAGGTGTACAATAAAAAAATGCTTATCCAGAAACACTAAAACTAGCCACTGTAATATCATATTAAAACCTGAAGACCTGTAAGCCAGTAAAACCCAGACAGTCAGCATAACAGGTGACATAGAAAACTTATTAAAGCAAGAAAGTAAAATCATCAGAAAGTTACTTGGGCCAAAGAAAACAGAAGAGGGCTATAGACCACAATCTTGTCAAACAACTGGGAAATTGTCCAACCTTGCATTATCAAAAGGCGATTTAGATTTTATGCGTACGTCTCTAGGCTTCCCAAAACAAGACTTATGCACAAAATTCTGAAGTACATAGAACAGCTTAAAACCATACCCTGGATACAAGAGATGAAAGAGAACCTACAAAAAGCTCAGATAAATTATTCGTATATTTTGGACAGAAAGATATTTAAGCAGAAAGTTGACAGATGGGAGGTTAAGTGAGAGAACGAAGCTCCGAAGAAAGCAGGGACAAAATGGACAGAAGAAAGGAAGAGAGCCCACGCAGAAAAAATGTGTGTGTGTGTTGTTTAACATTGTTACCACAATTCTTGAGAAGTTCTTAACCAATTTACTTCAGATTTTACACGTTAATCTAATAAATATTTGTACGGACAAAGGCTACATATTTTTAGTATGTGTGATAGATAAATATAAATATACAATTTATAGAAAGTAAACGTTGTTAGTAAAGATGTCTGAAAGTTCTTGACCGATTAACTGAAATTATTCACAATTCTCTAATAAACGTTTGGTCTGATATAGGCTACACACTTTTTTAATATAAGTCTATAAATATTTTAAAAATGCTTGTATGTGTGCTTTCGCGTACGTGAGTGTCTATTCGTGTGTGTGTGTGTGTGTGTGTGTGTGTGTGTGTGTGTGTTCCACATCTCCTCTTACCTATCAAAGATGTGGGTGAAAAAGAAGCGTAGCCTGCGTCACGTGAATTCCCGGACTTAATTTCATACAGTATTTGAGAGTGAGACCATTTAAGGACTTGTAACACACTTTAAACATATCAAATTTTTCTTGCTGACAACCCCTACAAAATGGTGAAAGAAGAAACGTTTATCAAATCAAATGGTTCAAATGGCTCTAAGCACTACGGGACTTAACATCTGAGGTCTTCAGTTCCCTAGACGTAGAACTACTTAAACCTAACCAAGGACATCACACACATACATGCTCGAGGCAGGATTCGAACCTGCGACCGCAGCAACAGCGTGGTTCCGGACTGAAGCTCCTAGAACCGCTCGGCCACCGAGACCGGCAAAATGTTTATCGTCGACTATTTTTCCGTTGTGGATGCAGAAAACTACCGCATGAGGCACGACTCTGAAATTTATTAATTCTATGCTATCAACTGTATTGGCGACACATTTTACACACAGTATGCGCATATACCACTTGTAAATAGGCTGTTTAGGTTGTTACGTTGGTAACGCCACGTATTACTCTGTATGAAAATCGCCGACTGCGCTGTGTGTAGTCTGTGGCTGGTTGGACTCATTGTTGGAATATTCACTAGTGTAGTGTCGGGCAGTTGGATGTGAACAACGCGTAGCGTTGGGCAGTTGGAGGTGAGCCGCCAGCAGTGGTGGATGTGAGGAGAGAGATGCCAGAGTTTTGATCGGTGAGAGGTTACTATGAGCGGACGATCTGGAACTGTGTCCGTCAGTAAAAGGAAATTTGTAAGACTGGATGTCATGAACTGATATATATATATATATATATATATATATATATATGGTAAATACATTGTTTGTTCTCTATCAGAATCTTTCGTTTGCTAACTATGCCTATCAGTAGTTAGTGCCTTCAGTAGTTAGAAACTTTTATTTAGCTGGCAATATTGACGCTCGCTATATTGCAGTAGTTCGAGTCACGAAGATTTTTGTGAGGTAAGTGATTCATGAAATGTATAAGTTATTGTTAGTCAGGGGTATTCTTTTGTAGGGTTACTGAAAGTCAGATTGCGTTTCGCAAAAAATTGTGTATCAATTTAGTGATGATCAGAATAAGTAAAGAGAAAACTGTCCGAGTACGTTGAGTTTTGCTCAGCTGTTTGAAAATCAAATAACGTAAGAGCTTTACCAGCACAGTCATTCTTAATTTTCGAAGGGGACGTTTCACACTGCAAGTACAAAATTATATCATTGTTAGATGCATAGTTCTGGAGATGTGATGTCATAAACAGTGAGATACCTGAAAAACTACCGCACGCGGCGGCGCTGTCACTTCCTTCCTTTACCTGCACCTGCCTCTGAACTCATTGCAGCACAACGGCGGTAGGAAAGCCGAGCAGAAACCTACCATACTGTAACTCGCACCAGGCTACATACAAACTAACTATTCCAAGAATCGGGAAAAGGTCTTAATTTTGAATGAAAGGTGGAAATACTGGGAAAACTTTGGTATATTCTGAACCTTGATAATATACACATTCACTGCCAAGCCCGTACTAATCTTAACACAATCATGAACAAACCCTTTCACTCACGTTAGCAAGTTTATGGTAACGTATTCCCCGAAATCAGAACAGCTGCTAAGCACGGATTGTTCTTAAATGAAAATGCTCGTCATACTATTAACTTTATCGGTTTCTAATGTCCTCAACTTTTTAGTCACCGACCTGCTCAATATGCCGCCCGGAATTAAGATCTTTTCTTATACACAAAATTACTTAAAAAATGAGCACTTTCGAAAAACCACACCGGAATAAATATGCCTTCACTTTAAAACACTTTTGAAACACGTAGCACAACTAAAACCAGCAAATTATTACTTCCTTCGGAGCTCATACTACACACGACCGTACCATTGAAAGGTTGGGCTCCAACTGTTAGACTGCTGTAAGAATTCTATATCTCCAAGAGAAAACATGCGCGAAAAATAGTCTGTTCTGATTCTTCAGTTTTCTTTAAAGCCAATAGAGAAACATTATTCTCCAGCGTTAGTCAGCGCTTTTCATCACTAATCACTCAACACATAGCACGCTTTCGAACTGTACTTCCTCCCGAAATAAATATTTAACAGTCTGATATTTTGTTTATACTTTACTTTATTAACTATTTTCATTTGCACTCGAATTAGCTTCCCTTTTACCATAAACTTCCTTAACCCATTATGATACAAAATTCCCCGTCGTACAACGTTCATCAGTAGAACAATCATCTACATATTTACTTTAGTCCATCATTCGCACTACTAAAACTATATACAAAACTGTACAAACATATATAAACAAAAAAAGCCTTCAAGAAATAAACGGAAAAATTCACAAAAACATTATCTTGACCTGTTTCTTGAATGTCTCTATGCGCTACTGCCCTCTAGCATATGAAAATTAGACGTATGTACTCGACTGAAGGCGCTTCAGACAAAGTGTCACTGTGCGTGGGTGAGTCATTCTCCCGATACACAGGCTCTAGACAGGAGAGATATAAGGGCCACGCCTCACGCATCGTGCATGAAGTTTAAATTTATTACTTCGTTGTTACTAACTCAATTCACAAAGCAACTGGAGACTTGTCTCTCACATCCCGTATAACCATAATACCAACTATTTTCCCACTAATTTCAAGCGACATCAACTCCTAATTACGATTTTGTTTGCAATATCAATAAACAAACTCAAAGTCAGGGAGAGGGTGGAAGAGGAGATGGACAAAGGGGGAGGGGGAGGAAATGGACATATAAAGGGGGAAGGAAAAGATGGATAGAGAGAGAGAGGAGGAGGAAATGGAGAGGGATAGGAGGGATGAAGTTATGTACAGAGAGAGGAAAGAGGAGGATGAGATGGACAGAAAGAGGGCGTACAAGGAGATTAGGATGTATATATAGTTCCTGAAGAGGGGCAGTAGCCTTTTCAGTAGTTCCAGGGGCAACAGTCTCGATTATTCACTGATCTGGCCTGGTAGCAATAACCATGTGCTGGTACTGAGAACGACTGAAACCAAGGGGAAACTACAGCCGTAATTTTTCCCGAGGGAATGCAGCTTTACTGTATGATTAAATGATGATGACGTCCTCTTGGGTAAAATATTCCGGAGGTAAAATAGTCCCCCATTCGGATCTCCGGGCGGGGACTACTCAGGAGGACGGCGTTATCAGGAGAAAGAAAACTAGCGTTCAACGGGTCGGAGCGTGGAATGTCAGATCCCTTAATCGGGTAGGTAGGTTAGAAAATTTAAAAAGGGAAATGGATAGGTTAAAGTTAGATATAGTGGGAATTAGTGAAGTTCGGTGGCAGGAGGAACAAGACTTTTGGTCAGGCGAATACAGCGTTATGAATACAAAATCAAATAGGGGTAATGCAGGAGTAAGTTTAACAACGAATAAAAAAATAGGAGTGCGGGTAAGCTACTACAAACAGGATAGTGAACGCATTATTGTAGCCAAGATAGACACGAAGCCCACGCCTACTACAGTAGTACAAGTTTATATGCCAACTAGCTCTGCAGATGATGAAGAAATTGATGAAATGTATGATGAGATAAGAGAAATTATTCAGATAGTGAAGGGAGACGAAAATTTAATAGTCATGGGTGACTGGAATTCGATAGTAGGAAAAGGGAGAGAAGGAAACGTAGTAGGTGAATATGGATTGGGGGTAAGAAATGAAAGAGGAAGCCGCCTGGTAGAATTCTGCCCCGAGCATAACTTAATCATACCTAACACTTGGTTCAAGAATCATGAAAGAAGGTTGTATACATGGAAGAAGACTGGAGATACTAGAAGGTATCAGATAGATTACATAATGGTAAGACTGAGATTTAGGTTCAAATGGTTCAAATGGCTCTGAGCACTATGGGACTTAACAGCTATGGTCATCAGTCCCCTAGAACTTAGAACTACTTAAACCTAACTAACCTAAGGACATCACACAACACCCAGTCATCACGAGAGATTTAGGAACCAGGTTTTAAATTGTAGGACATTTCCAGGGGCAGATGTGGACTCTGACCACGATCTATTGGTTATGAACTGTAGTTTAAAAATGAAGAAACTGCAAAAAGGTGGGAATTTAAGGAGATGGCACCTGGACAGATTGACTACACCAGAGGTTGTACAGAGGTTCAGGGAGAGTATAAGAGAACAATTGACGGGAATGGGGGAAAGAAATACAGTAGAAGAAGAATGGGTAGCTTTGAGAGATGAAGTAGTGAAGGCAGCAGAGAATCAAACAGGTAAAAAGACGAGGGCTAGTAGGAATCCTTGGGTAACAGAAGAAATATTGTATTTAATTTATGAAAGGAGAAAATAGAAAAAAGCAGTAAATGAAGCAGACGAAATAGAATACAAACGTCTGAAAAATGAGATCGACAGGAAGTGCAAAACTGCTAAGCAGGCATGGCTGGAGGACAAATGTAAGGATGTAGAGGCTTATCTCACTAGGGGTAAGATAGATACAGCCTACAGGAAAATTAAAGAGACCTTTGGAGAAAAGAGAACCACTTGTATCAATATCAAGAGCTCAGATGGAAACCTATTTCTAAGCAAAGAAGGGAAGCAGATATGTGGAAGGAGTATACAGGGGCGATGTCCTTGAGAACAATATTATGGAAATGGAAGAGGATGTAGATGTAGATGAAATGGGAGATATAATACTGCGTGAAGAGTTTGACAGAGCACTGAAAGACCTGAGTCGAAACAAGCCCCTGGGAGTAGACAACATTCCATTAGAACTACTGACAGCCTTGGGAGAGCCAGTCCTGACAAAACTTTAAGATCTGGTGAGCAAGATGTATGAGACAGGCGAAATACCCTCAGACTTCAAGAAGAGTATAATAATTCCAATTCCAAAGAAAGCAAGTGTTGACAGGTGCGAAAATTACCAAACTATCAGTTTAATAAGTCACAGCTGCAAAATACTAACGCGAATTCATTACAGACGAATGGACAAACTGGTAGAAGCCGACCTCGGGGAAGATCAGTTTGGATTCCATAGAAATAATGGAATACGTGAGGCAATACGACCCAACGACTTATTTTAGAAGAAAGATTAAGGAAAGGCAAACTTACATTTCTAGCATATGTAGACTTAGAGAAAGCTTTTGACAATGTTGACTGAAATACTCTCTTTCAAATTCTAAAGGTGGCAGGGGTAAAATACAGGGAGCGAAAGGCTATTTACAATTTGTACAGAAACCAGATGGCAGTTATAAGAGTCGAGGGACGTGAAAGGGAGGCAGTGGTTGTTAAGGAAGTGAGACAGGGTTGTAGGTTCTCCCCGATGTTATTCAATCTGTATATTGAGTAACCAGTAAAGGAAACAAAAGATAAATTCAGAGTAGGTATTAAAATCCATGGAGAAGAAATAAAAACTTTGCGGTTCGCCGATGACATTGTAATTCTGTCGGTGACAGCAAAGGACTTGGAGGAGCAGTTGAACGGAATCGACAGTGTCTTTAAAGGAGGATATAAGTTGAACTTCAGCAAAAGCAAAAGGAGGATAATGGAATTTAGTCGAATTAAGTCGGGTGATGTTGAGGGAATTAGATTAGGAAATGAGACACTTAAAGTAGTAAAGGAGTTTTGCTATTTGGGGAGCAAAATAACTGATAATGGTCGAAGTAGAGAGGATATAAAATGTAGACTGGCAATGTTAACATCGAGTACAGGTTTAAGTGTCATGAAGTCGTCTCTGGAAGTATTTGTATGGAGTGTAGCCATGTATGGAAGTGAAAAGTGGACGATAAATAGTTTAGACAAGAAGAGAATAGAAGCTTTCGAAATGTGGTGCTACAGAAGAATGCTGAAGATTAGATGGGTAGATGACGTAACTAATGGGGAGGTACTGAATAGAATTAAGGAGAAGAGGAATTTCGGTCACAACTTGACTAGAAGAATGGATCGGTTGGTAGGACACGCTCTTAGGCATCAAGGAATCACCAGTTTAGGATTTGAGAGAAGCGTGGAGGGTAAAAATCGTAGAGGGAGACCAAGAGATGAATACACTACGCAGATTCAGAAGGGTATAGGTTGCTGTAGGTACTGGGAGATGAAGAAGCTTGCACAGGATAGAGTAGCATGGAGAGCTCCATCAAACCAGTCTCAGGACTAAAGACCACAACAACAACTCATCTAGTTCCTCTATATATTGAATCATTGCCGAATTCGTTAGTCTTAACATATCAACTGATATAGTACAAGATAATAATCTCTTCTTTCAAAGTACAATAACTGTCTTATAAACTTTGCTGCATAATTTATATCTAATACTCCTCTATCACTGGTGGCTTTATAGAGACGATGCTGTCGTTTTCGGCGTCGATTGCAAGTTGGGGCTGAGCAGCACTCCGCTCTGACGTGAGTAAGCATGCTGCAGCGGTGACGTGTGGAACTCTTGAAGGTGTGTCTACGTCAACGTCGTTTATTCTTCATTGCATCTGGCAGCGACTATGCTCACTTGCGGTTCCGTCTCGAAGTACCAACCTAACCTTGGGACTTAGTTCTTTTAACGACAACACAAAAAACACGGTTAACATTCTGCCGCCGGTGCCATCATTACAGACATGCACATGTTATTATTGTACAAAGATGGGCAAATTATTATTCTTGGAACATATTTGGAAGGTGATTATTAACGGCTGTCAAGTACTGTATACACTGCATGTTTGACAATCAGCTGCTTTTTATTTGTAATCCAAAAATCGACCGGTTTCAGTCACAGGCCATCTTCGCGGATTCTATCCAAAGATACGAAAAAATAAATTAGTGTACAAGAAATATTACAAATTCTTTTCCAGGGAACTGCAAAATATACATGAATACTTACAGGGTTATAACAGTTTAAGCCACAACATCACATCTGTCATTGCTTAAATACTGGCCAGGTCTCATATGTAGAGCATGATATGAATGTCAGTATACCACACAGGACTTTTAAAGGCCAACATACTAATAACATGTGTAAACAGAGCAGTACTGAAGAGAACACAGGAATAACCATTACAATTGTACAAATATTGAGGAGTTTGTCAAAGATCTTTAGAAAGTATTTTCGTCGTATGGTACAAAAATATCTCGCTGATAAGTCTCTTGTTAAGTGCAGGTGACTGGACTATCTTTGGAGAACATCTTCGGTATAGTTCCACATTAAACAAAAAAAAGAAGAATTTCGTATTCTAAAACGTAGAATAACATAGATCTTACAATCTAAGGCAGAAATCATCACAGAACCTTTATGTTAAACAGTAGCATAGCCCAGTAGCCTACATTTAGCAAGAAACTTGTCAAGATTTTTTGTACCATATGACGAAATAATTTCTAAAAATCTTTGGCCAACTCCTCAATATCTTGTATAATTGTAATACTTATTCCTCTGATCTTCTCTTCAGTGCTGCTCTGGTTATGCATGTTATTAGTATGTTTGTCTATAAAAGTCCTGTTTGGTATACTGGAATTCATGCCATGCTCTACATATGAGACGTGACCTACATTTACGTAATGACAGATGTGACGTTGTGGCTTAAACTTTTTTAACCCTGCAAGTATTTATGTGTATTTTGTAATATTTACAGTGTACTACATGTATTTTTTTTTATCTTTGGACAGAACCCGTGAAGATGGTCTGTAACTGAAAACGGTCGATATTTGGGTTTTAAATAAAAAAAGCAGTACACTCTCAAACATGCATTTTACACATTAGTCTTGTACTTTTCAGAGAGATAGCTTGATGTCATGACTGAGCGGCGGAGAATCTGGGCTCGGTTCTTCGTATTCCCGTGGAATTTTACCTCGTTGGAGGATTATATCTACATTTACATTTTAAAACGCACCTTTCATGTACTGACACAGAGCACATCGCCTGCCACTATTAGGTCAGGCCCCCTCTCCTTTACTATTTGCGAATTGGAGACAAGGATTATCGGTAAGCATCGCAATAAGCTTGAATGTGTCTCATTCGAGAAGTATGAGTATACATGGGAGGAAGTAATATATATTTTGAATACTCTTGGACCATGAGCTCTTCAGATATTAGAAGCAGACCTCGATAATGTAAAACGTTTTTCTTATAGCGTCTGTCATTTGGGTTTCTGAATGACTATATAATGACTACACAGTGAAGTCTTTCATAACCGGTTCTCTTAGTTGGTAGTGAGTCTTACGGGTTATAAGGTTGTGGTCCCTGAAACGTCTTCTTACCGGACATTTCGCCCATAGTTGTGCTGGACATGTTCAAAGGTTCCACTGAGTCTTGCCGACTGACAGGCCGGACACCGGAGAGCGACATAAAAATTGGGAAAATGGGTCTAATAGTAGTCTGCACGCAATCGGCAGAGATAGCCCTTTTGCCTTACGTAATATAGCAGAAAACGCGAAAAGATCGTACAGTCGTATTTTCTGTTTACGTTTTGCTGCAGCAAATCTATAGAATTTCGTTTAGTTGTTCCTTGCTCTCTCCAGCAATTTAACTTAGCGTACCTCTTCATTATTGAACTAGCATTTCCGGAAAGTAGCGTAAAGTTTAAGTTGCTGTTTCAGAAACTTTGCACTGTTGTTTTTGTTTACACACAGTTGCGTATAGGCAAAATTTGTGCAACCATATTTTCGTGTTTATCTGTAATTTAACTGACTTATTCTTAATACTCTATTACCTTTATCATGAGTGAAAAGTGCTTGACTAGCCGTAGAATTGTTAGGTCGGGGCATGGTGTGAAGGGTGCTGTAGTTTTATCCATGTGGGTGACTGAAGTGGCGTAGGAATAGGGGAAGTAAATGAGACTCATCAGTGGTTTTGTAGCATTTGTAGTAGAGATAGGAAGATACTACAACAGGACGGGAAAATTGGTGCCCTTCAGGCTGAGTTAGACAAGGCCAGAGGAGATCTTGACAGGTTAAGGAGGTAGAAGGTAAAGAGAGGTGGGAAGTGGCAACAGGCAAAAGGAGGAACAGGCCTAGAACTTTGTCTGACAGCTTCATGGTGAATATGGAAAATAGATGTGACCTGTTGCCTCAGTTAGAAGCTGGTGAGCCTCAAGCAGTTGCAGGTGTAGACAGGGCTCAACAAACCTTCAGCAGCAAATTGAAAAGTAAGAATGTAGGGAAATCAGTAAAGAGAAAGAAAGTGTTGTTGTTATGTAGTTCCCATGGAAGAGGTGTTGGCCAACTTTGCAGGATGAACTAGGATCAGAATACCAGGTCACCAACTTTTTTAAACCTAGTGCTGGTCTGGAGCAGGTGACAGAGTATTTAGGATCACTTTGCAAAGATTTCACTAAGGAAGGCACAGTGGTTATAGTGGGTGGGGCAGGTAACAGTATTGACAGAGATCCTGGGTACAGTATAGAGTGTGACCTGGCAAAGATTGCATCAGCATCGAAGCATACTAGTGTTGAGTTTGTATCTGTTCTTGGGCGCCATGACCGACCTCATTTGAACTCTTCTGTCAAGAGAGTTAATTTGGAGCTGGAACGGCTGCTTATGTCGGGTGCAGGGTCACACATTGGTGTGGTTCCTGTTGATTCTCTCAGTAGGTCGGATTATACTAGGCATGGCCTTAACCTCAACAGGAAGGGGAAGGGTAAATTGGCTGGGGAAATAGCAGGAAAGTTAAAGGGGGGAGGCGCTGTCATGAGTGGTAAAATGCCAGTGGTTATAGGGTTCAGAAAAGACCCTTTTTTAGGGTAGGGAGGACAGAAAGAAAGCAAATTTTAAGAGAGGTTAGAACTGAGACAAACCTTCAGTTTGAGAAAGAAATCAAAAAAACATAATTCCAGCTTATTACATCAGCATAAACAGCTATTGGTTAAGAATTTTCAACAGTCAGGAGATATTTTAACTCTACCCAATTTTAACTCAGTCAATGTGAAATGCCAGCTATCTTTATTGCATCAAAATATTCGAGGACTGAGAAATAAAATTAATAAATTAACTATCTGCGTAGATGAATTGGAGTCTTCAAACCCAACTGACATAATCTGCCTCTCTGAACTTCATGTGACCACTGGTAGAGAACTTTTAAGTGTTACAGGGTTTAGGTTAGCATCCTACTTTTGTAGATCAGAAATGGAGAAAGGACGAGTTGCCACATTCATCAGGAACTGTCATAAATTTAAGAACATAGACATTCGTCAATTTTGCCTAGAACAGTTTAGGACGGGTGGTAGGGACAGAGCATCGAGTGACATTATACTGAGTGCACTATCCAAAAACTACCTCGAGCAATTAAACAGAGAACCGACTCGTGGAGATAACATCTTGTACCTACTGATAACAAACAGACCCGAACTCTTCGACTCTGGAAGTGCAGGGAATCAGTGATCATAAGGCCGTTGCAGCATCCCTGAATTTGGAAGTTAATAGGAATATAAAAAAAGGGAGGAAGGTTTATCTGTTTAGCAAGAGTAGTAGAAGGCAGATTTCAGACTACCAAACAGATCAAAAAGAAAATTTCTGTTCCGACACTGACAATGTTGAGTGTTTATGGAAAAAGTTCAAGGAAATCGTAAAATACGTTTTAGACAGGTACGTGCCGAGTAAAACTGTGACGGACGGGAAAAACCCACCGTGGTTCCACAACAAAGTTAGAAAACTACTACGAAAGCAAAGAGAGCTTCACTCCAAGTTTAAACGCAGCTAAAACCTCTCAGAAAAACAGAAGCTAAACGATGTCAAAGTTAGCGTAAGGAGGGCTGTGCTTGAAGCGTTCAGTGAAATCGAAAGTAAAATTCTATGTACGGATGGATGTTCTGGTCTTACGTTAAATCAGTAAGCGGCTCGAAACAGCATATCCAGACACTCCGGGATGATGATGGCATTGAAACAGAGGATGACACGCGTAAAGCTGAAATACTAAACACCTTTTTCCAAAGCTGTTTCACAGAGGAAGACCGCACTGCAGTTCCTTCTCTAAATCCTCGCACAAACGAAAAAATGCCTGAAATCGAAATAAGTGTCCAAGGAATAGAAAAGCAACTGGAATCACTCAACAGAGGAAAGTCCACTGGACCTAACGGGATACCAATTCGATTCTACACAGAGTACGCAAAAGAACTTGCCCCTAGAGGAACGGAAGGTTCCAAATGATTGGAAAAGAGCACAGGTAGTCCCAGTCTTCAAGAAGGGTCGTCGAGCAGATGCGCAAAATTATAGACCTATATCTCTGACGTCGATCTGTTGTAGAATTTTAGAAGATCTTTTTTCTCGCGTATCATGTCAATTTTGGAAACCCAGAATCTACTCTGTAGGAATCAACATGGATTTCGGAAACAGCGATCTTGTGAGACCCAACTCGCTTTATTTGTTCATGAGACCCAGAAAATATTAGATACAGGGTCCCAGGTTGATGCTATTTTCCTTGACTTCCGGAAGGCGTTCGATACAGTTCCGCACTGTCGCCTGATAAACAAAGTAAGAGCCTACGGAATATCAGACCAGCTGTGTGGCTGGATTGAACAGTTTTTAGCAAACAGAACACAGCATGTTGTTATCAATGGAGAGACGTCTACAGACGTTAAGGTAACCTCTGGCGTACCACAGGGGAGTGTTATGGGACCATTGCTTTTCACAATATATATAAATGACCTAGTAGATAGTGTCGGAAGTTCCATGCGGCTTTTCGCAGATGATGCTATAGTATACAGAGAAGTTGCAGCATTAGAAAATTATAGCGAAATGCAGGAAGATCTGCAGCGGATCGGCACTTGGTGCAGGGAGTGGCAACTGACCCTTAACATAGACAAATGTAATGTATTGCGAATACATAGAAAGAAGGATCCTTTATTGTATGATTATATGATAGCGGAACAAACACTGGTAGCAGTTACTTCTGTAAAATATCTGGGAGTATGTGTGCGGTACGAT
Organism: Schistocerca serialis cubense; assembly: GCF_023864345.2. NCBI lineage: Eukaryota > Metazoa > Arthropoda > Insecta > Orthoptera > Acrididae > Schistocerca > Schistocerca serialis. Next base: position 158,737,890 of record NC_064640.1, read on the forward strand.
TTGAAGTGGAATGATCATATAAAATTGTTGGTAAGGCGGGTGCCAGGTTGAGATTCATTGGGAGAGTCCTTAGAAAATGTAGTCCATCAACAAAGGAGGTGGCTTACAAAACACTCGTTCGACCTATACTTGAGTATAGCTCATCAGTGTGGGATCCGTACCAGATCGGGTTGACGGAGGAGATAGAGAAGATCCAAAGAAGAATGGCGAGTTTCGTCACAGGGTTATTTGGTAACCGTGATAGCGTTACGGAGATGTTTAGCAAACTCAAATGGCAGACTCTGCAAGAGAGGCGCTCTGCATCGCGGTGTAGCCTGCTCGCCAGGTTTCGAGAGGGTGCTTTTCTGTATGAGGTATCGAATGTATTGCTTCCCCCTGCTTATACCTCCCGAAGAGATCACGAATGTAAAATTAGAGAGATTCGAGCTCGCACGGAGGCTTTCAGACAGTCGTTCTTCCTGCGAACCATACGCGACTGGAACAGAAAAGGGAGGTAATGACAGTGGCACGTAAAGTGCCCTCCGCCACACACCGTTGGGTGGCTTGCGGAGTATAAATGTAGATGTAGATGTAGACATATGGAAGCATATGCAACAGAATTAGAATTTCACAAAAAACCCTTCATAATATTAAATGTATATCAAGCACCCGCAGGTAACTTTAATCTGCTCATAAACCACCTTGAAGCTGTACTGGCCCATTTAACAACCATAAACAAAGAAATAGTGGTTGCTGGTTATTTCAATGTCGATTTCCCTAAAGACTCTCCAAATAAGAACTTATTTGAGTTAGTAACACTATCATTCAACTTAATTCGCACTGTAAAGTTCCCCACTAGGGTAGCCACTTGCTCACAAACAGCCATTGATAATATCTTTATAGAAAAGTCCAATGAACAAAATTATATTACAAAACCAATAGTCAATGGCCTCTCAGACCATGACGTGCAGTTCCTTCTGTTAAATGTTAATACTGAACAGGATATAAAACCTGTTAAGTCTGAGCTCAAGAGGGTAATCAATAAGCCAAAAATTGATTATTTTAGGGCACTCCTCAGAGACATTCACTGGACTGATGTTTACAGTGCTCATGGCATGAATGAAAAATATAACATTTTTGCTAATAAAGTGCTTACCTTATTCGAACACTGTTTTCCCCCAAAACGTACCAATGTTAAAGCAAAGTCTTCAAAGAAGCCATGGATTACTCAAGGAATAGGGGTATCTTGTAAAACAAAAAAGAAAACTGTATCTGTCAATCCGAAACAGCTCCGAAGTTGATGATATAGCACATTACAAGAAATACTGCAAAATATTAAAGACTGTAATACGGACGTCAAAGCAAATATATTACAAGGAAAAGATAGTCATATCAGATAACAAAATAAAGACAATATGGGATATAGTGAAGGTGGAGACCCGTAGAACCAGACATGAAGAGGAACAAATAGCATTAAGAGTAAATGATACATTGGTGACAGATGTGTATAGTGTTGCAGAACTTTTTAACAAACATTTTATAACTGTTACTGAAAAGATAGGGTTGTCAGGTTCGGTAGATGCTGTTATGGAATACCTCAGACCAGACATTTCAAGTAACTTCCATAATATGAATTTGACCCTCACTACCCCAACAGAAATAATGTCCACCATAAAATCTTTAAAATCAAAAACATCTAGTGAGTGTGATGAAATATCAACAAAGTTAATTAAAGAATGTGATTCTGAGCTAAGTAACATATTAAGCTATCTGTGTAACCAGTCGTTTATCAGTGGAATATTTCCTGAATGGTTGAAATATGCTGAAGTTAAGCCACTGTTTAAGAAGGGAGATAAAGAAATAGCATCAAATTTCCATCCAATTTCACTTTTGCCAGCATTCTCAAAAATTTTAGAAAAAGTAATGTACAGTCGGCTTTATAACCATCTTATCTCAAATAACATACTGTCAAAGTCAGTTTGGATTTCTAAAGGGATCTGATATTGAGAAGGCTATCTACACTTACAGCGAAAATGTGCTTAATTCATTAGACAAAAAATTGCAGGCAAGTGGAATATGTTGTGATCTGTCAAAGGTATTTGACTGTGGAAATCACAGTATCCTTTTAAGTAAATTAGAATATTATAGTGTGACAGGAAATGCTGCAAAATGGTTCAAATCTTATATCTCTGGCAGGAAACAAAGGGTGTTATTAGGAAAGTGACATGTATCGAGCTATCAGGCATCATCCAACTGGGAACTAATTACATGTGTGGTCCCACAAGGTTCTATTTTGGTGCCCTTACTTTTTCTTGTGTATATCAATGACCTTTCATCAGTAACATTACCAGATGCCAAGTTTCTTTTGTTTGCCGATGATACAAACATTGCAATAAACAGCAAATCAAGTGTAGTCTTAGAAAGATCAGCTAATAAAATATTTGTGGACGTTAATCACTGGTTCCTAGCCAATTCTTTATAACTGAACTTTGAAAAAAAAGAAAACTACATGCAGTTCATAACTTGTAAGGGATGTCCCACGAGTATATGTCTAACATAGAATGACAAGAAGATAGAAGAAGTGGACAGTGTTAAATTCTTGGAATTACAGCTTGATAATAAATTCAACTGGGAGGAGCACACCACAGAACTGCTGAAGCGTCTTAACAAATCTCTGTTTGCAATGCGAATTTTGTCAGACATAGGGGATATAAAAATGAAAAAGCTGGCATATTAGGCTCACTTTCATTGCATAATTATTTTTTGGGGTAATTCATCAAGCCAAGCTAAAGTTTTCTGGGCACAAAAACGTGCATTAAGAGTTATATGTGGTGTGAACTCAAGTACATCCTGCAGAAGCCTGTTTAGGGAACTAGGGATACTAACTACTGCTTCCCAATATATTTATTCCTTAATGAAATTTGTCATTAAATTGTATCACTTTTTCAAACCAACAGCTCAATTCATGGAATCAATACAAGAAATAAGAATAATCTTCAGAAGGATTTAAAATCACTTAGTCTTGTACAAAAAGGTGTGCATTATTCAGGAACACACATTTTCAATAACTTGCCAGTAGCCATAAAAAGCTTAACAACCAATGAAATTCACTTTAAGAGAAGCCTAAAGGATTTATTGGTGGCCAACTCCTTCTACTCCATTGATGAATTTCTCAGTAAAGCCAACTGATTTGAACTTCTGCACCACTTCAGTGGAGTAATGTGTTCATTGTAAATAAGTATTATAGTAATTGTATTACATGTTTATTACCTTATAAATAAATAAAAACATTTTTGTTTTAAATTCAGTGCATTAGTATTTGCAAAATGACTCTTTCATATAGTGTTCATTAAAAAATGACGATCAATTCACTTGGGACCTGTGGAATGGTACATTAGCTTATTTGTTTTAGTTGTAAATATTTGTCATCTATTGTTGTTTTTCTGACATGTTCCACATCCTGGAGGACCTCTTCACTAAGGATCGATTGGAATGAAAGTAAATCCAATCTAATCTAATCATAGTATTTGTGTCTCTCTCCGCGTCCGACCTGTTAGTCATCCAGACTCGGCGGAACCAGAAATACCTTTGAGAATGCCGAATGCAGCTCTGGACGAAACGTCAGGAACGAAGAAGTTTCATGGACCACCACCATACAACCCGGAAGATTCACTAGCAACACAATGACTATTTTCCATTTTGTATTGGTCCTTATTTTTTGTCTTTTGGAAATGAAATGACAGGTAGGTAATTTCGGTAGTAGTTTTATTACGACGTTTCCGCCTTAATACTTTATCGTCACGGCGACACTTACATTATCTAAATTTCAATATTTTATCTAATTAGGTAGTTAGTTAATTTCATGTGCCATGGATCATTTTTAACGATAAATCATAATAATGTGGTACAAATCATTTTACACACATCAAAATAGTTTTGTTTTGCATCACCCCGGTTCCCAGAACTCCTGAAGATAGACGTTGCCTGTGGATATTGTATCACAGACACAGTCCCTTTGACTGTTCAGAGATGTCACTAAAACGCCCATAGATGTAAACAACCAAGCATGAGCTGCGCTTGTTAGACGGAGGGAGTCCGACAGCCAATCAGTTCCAGTCATTCCACCAGGAAAGAGGTACACGGTTCTTGTTGTCTGTAGTTCGACCATGCCTAGAAGGTCAATATCGCGGTTGGATCGCGTCCGCGTTGTTACTTTGTGCCAGGAAGGGCTCTCAACATGGGAGGTGTCCAGGCGTCTCGGATTGAATCAAAACGATGTTGTACGGACATGGAGGAGATACAGGGAGACAGGAACTGTGGATGACATGCCTCGCTCAGGCCGCCCAAGGGCTACTACTCCAGTGGATGACCGCTATCTACGGATTTTGACTCGGAGATACCCTGACAGCAACGCCATCATGTTAAATAAAGCGTTTTTGTGGAGCCACAGAACGTCGTGCTACGACTCAAACTTTGCGCAGTAGTTCGCATGATGCGTAACTTCACTCCCGACGTCCATGGCGAGATCCACCTTTGCAACCACGACACCATGCAGCGCGGTACAGATGGGCTCAACAACATTCCGAGTGGACCGCTCAGGATTGGCATCACGTTCTCTTCACCGATAAGTGTCACATATGTCTTCAACCAGACAATCATCGTAGACGTGTTTGGAGGCAACCCCGTCAGACTGAATGCCTTAGACACACTGTCCAGCGAATGCAGCAAGGTGGAGGTTCCCTGCTGTTTTGTGGTGGCATTATGTGGGGCCACCGTACACCGCTGGTAGTCATGGAAGGCCCCATAACGGCTGTACGATACGTGAATACCATCCTCCGACCGATAGTGCAACCATATCTGCTGCGTATTGGACAGGCATTCGTCTTCGTGGACAACAATTTGCACCGCCATCGTGCACATCTAGTGAATGACTTCCCTCAGGATAACGATATCGTTCGACTAGAGTGGCCAACATGTTCTCCAATCATGAACCCTATCGAACATGCCTGGGATAGATTGAAAAGGGCTGTTTATGGACGACGTGACCCACCAATCACTCTCAGGGACCAACGCCGAATCAGTGTTGAGGAGTGGGACAATCTGGACCAACAGTGCCTTGATGAACTTGTGGATAGTATGCCACGACGGATACATTCACACATCAGTGCAAGAGGGCGTGATATTGGGTATTAGAGGTACCGGTGTGTACAGCAGTCTAGACCACCACCTCTGAAGGTCTCGCTGTATGGTGGTACAACACGCAAGGTGTGGTTTTCATGAGCAACAAAAAGGGCTGGAAATGATGTTTATGTTGATCTCTATTCCAATTTTCTGTACAGGTTCCGCAACTCTCGGAACCGAAATGATGCAAAACTTTTTTTGGTATGTGTTCATTAACACTGCAAATTAATTTGTACAGATGATTACATACTGAACATTTCAAATTTTCTTTTACACATTACACTAACACAAATTCTTCTACATAATACGAGTTGTCAAGGAGAAACTTTCTCACATAGTTTACAAATTTTTCTTTGCTGTTTGTCAGACATTTTATATCACTGGGTAAGTGATGAATTTTTTTTTGTTGTTGTCGCAGCGGCGTTGCACATCGCATTTTATGCTAGACATCATTAATGCGGAGTAATGAACGTCATTTTTCCTACTGTTATTGCAATTAAGTACATATTTGGTCCTTTTGAATTGTAGTGGATGATTTACAACAAAATTTATGAGGGAAATAAGTATATAGTGAAGCAGCAGTCAGAAGACCCAACCCTTTAAACAAATGTCTACAAGATGATTGTGGGTGAGCACCGCATATTATTCTTATAGCACGTTTTTGAGCAACGAAGGCTTTCTTTCGTGAAGATAAGTTATCCCACTACATTATTCCAGATGACGTTATTGAATGAAAACATGCAAAATATGTCAATTTATTGATTTACCTCACTCCAAGTTTTGCAACCATTCTAACCGCAGTGTGGATGAAGTTGTTTTAGCGGTTATAAAATCTGCTTTTTTCCAGTTTAAATTCTCGTCATAAGGAAATTTAAGAAATTTGAAGTTTCCACACTATTTATTATTTCCTCACCATGTGTTACGGGTACAATTGGTGTACTACCTCTGCGGAATTGAATGTGCTAGGTCTTTTTTAAATTGAAGGTGAGATCATTCGCGGAAAGTCAGTGACACCTTCCGGAACTTTGTTTACCATTTCTCTTGTTTTTGCGTGTATACTTGGATTGATTACAGTACTAGTGTCATCTGCAAAAGTAACTGCTTGTTGTGTACTGGACGGAAGATAATTACGTATAGGAGGAACAACAGTGGCTCTAAGATTGAGGCAGTCAGAGCTACGAGCCCGGACTACATTGGTTATGTTACTAAGCACAATTTTCTGCATTATTCTGGCTAGATACGGCCATATCAGTTGGTTGGCTGTACCATCAATGCCCTGAAACTTCAATTTATGTAGGAGAATACTGCGATTCACACAGCCACATGCCTTAGACAGGGCACAGAAAATACCAACCGACGCTGTTTCATTATTTAATGCTTTTAAAATCGGGTGAGTGAGCATGTGAACGGCATTCTCAGTAGAGCAACTCTTCTGAAAACCCAATCTGTGATTTGCTGAGGATTTTATTGTTGCTATGGTGAAATACTATTCTAGAATATAGAAGGGTGGTTCAAATGAAAACCTTAAATACACTCCTGGAAATTGAAATAAGAACACCGTGAATTCATTGTCCCAGGAAGGGGAAACTTTATTGACACATTCCTGGGGTCAGATACATCACATGATCACACTGACAGAACCACAGGCACATAGACACAGGCAACAGAGCATGCACAATGTCGGCACTAGTACAGTGTATATCCACCTTTCGCAGCAATGCAGGCTGCTATTCTCCCATGGAGACGATCGTAGAGATGCTGGATGTAGTCCTGTGGAACGGCTTGCCATGCCATTTCCACCTGGCGCCTCAGTTGGACCAGCGTTCGTGCTGGACGTGCAGACCGCGTGAGACGACGCTTCATCCAGTCCCAAACATGCTCAATGGGGGACAGATCCGGAGATCTTGCTGGCCAGGGTAGTTGACTTACACCTTCTAGAGCACGTTGGGTGGCACGGGATACATGCGGACGTGCATTGTCCTGTTGGAACAGCAAGTTCCCTTGCCGGTCTAGGAATGGTAGAACGATGGGTTCGATGACGGTTTGGATGTACCGTGCACTATTCAGTGTCCCCTCGACGATCACCAGTGGTGTACGGCCAGTGTAGGAGATCGCTCCCCACACCATGATGCCGGGTGTTGGCCCTGTGTGCCTCGGTCGTATGCAGTCCTGATTGTGGCGCTCACCTGCACGGCGCCAAACACGCATACGACCATCATTGGCACCAAGGCAGAAGCGACTCTCATCGCTGAAGACGACACGTCTCCATTCGTCCCTCCATTCACGCCTGTCGCGACACCACTGGAGGCGGGCTGCACGATGTTGGGGCGTGAGCGGAAGACGGCCTAACGGTGTGCGGGACCGTAGCCCAGCTTCATGGAGACGGTTGCGAGTGGTCCTCGCCGATACCCCAGGAGCAACAGTGTCCCTAATTTGCTGGGAAGTGGCGGTGCGGTCCCCTACGGCACTGCGTAGGATCCTACGGTCTTGGCGTGCATCCGTGCGTCGCTGCGGTCCGGTCCCAGGTCGACGGGCACGTGCACCTTCCGCCGACCACTGGCGACAACATCGATGTACTGTGGAGACCTCACGCCCCACGTGTTGAGCAATTCGGCGGTACGTCCACCCGGCCTCCCGCATGCCCACTATACGCCCTCGCTCAAAGTCCGTCAACTGCACATACGGTTCACGTCCACGCTGTCGCGGCATGCTACCAGTGTTAAAGACTGCGATGGAGCTCCGTATGCCACGGCAAACTGGCTGACACTGACGGCGGCGGTGCACAAATGCTGCGCAGCTAGCGCCATTCGACGGCCAACACCGCGGTTCCTGGTGTGTCCGCTGTGCCGTGCGTGTGATCATTGCTTGTACAGCCCTCTCGCAGTGTCCGGAGCAAGTATGGTGGGTCTGACACACCTGTGTCAATGTGTTCTTTTTTCCATTTCCAGGAGTGTATTTTTTTAAATGTTATTTATTGAGCAAAAGTGTATCACTTTTCGACATAATCTGCCACACGCTCAATGGAAGTCCTCCAGCGCTTACAAAGTGCATAAATTCCTTTAAAAAAAATTCTTTTTGTAGTCCGCGCAACCACTCATGCACCCCGTGGCGTACCTCTTCATCAGAACGCAACTTCTTTCCTCCCATTGCGTCTTTGAGTGGTCCAAACATATAGAAATCACTTGGGACAAAGTCTGGTTAGTATGGTGGATGAGGAAGACACTCAAAATGCAGGTCTGTGATTGTTGCAACTGTTGTAAGGGCAGTGTGGGGCCTTTGCATTGTCATGTTGCAAAAGGACATCTGATGACAGCAATCCACGTCGCTTTGATTTGATTGCAGGCCGCAGATGATTTTCTAGGAGAACTGTGTATGATACACTGGTGACATTGGTCCCTCTAGGCATTTAATGCTCCAAAATGACGCCTTTCCCGTCCCAAAAGAGAGTCAGCACAACCTTCCCTGCTGATGTTTCTGTTCGAAACTTCTTTGGTGTTGGTGATGAGGAATGGTGCCATTCCTTGCTCGCTGTCTTCGTTTCTGGTTGGTGGAAGTGAACCTAGGTTTCGTCCCCAGTAACGATTCTTGCAAGGAAGCCATCACTTTCTCGTTCAAAGCGCCGAAGAAGTTCTTCATAATCATCAACACGTCGTTCTTTCATTTCAGGAATCAGCTGCCGTGGCAGCCATCTTGCAGACACTTTGTGAAACTGGAGCACATCATCCACAATGTGGTGTGCTGACCCATGACTAATCTATAAACATGCTGCAATGTCGTTCAGTGTCACTTGGCGGTTTCCCATCACTATGGCTTCAACTGCTGCAATGTTCTGTGGAGTCACAACTCGTTGTGCCTGATCTGGACAAGGAGCATCTTCCACTGAAATCACACCATTTGCGAACTTCCTACTCCATTCGTAGACTTGCTGCTGTGACAAACATGCATCACCGTACTGAACCTTCATTCGTTGATGAATTTCAATAGGTTTCACACCTTCACTACGCAAAAACCGAATAACAGAACGTTGTTCTTCCCTGGTGCAAATCGCAAGTGGGGCGGCCATCTTTATACTGATACTGCGACGGTATGTGTGCATCTGCACTGTGCTGCGACCTACAGGCCATTCTACACGCTGTTTGTAGCACACTTACCAGCTTACAGGATAACGGCGCGAAATTTCGATTTTTTATTACTAATTTAAGGTTTTCATTTGACTCACCTCGTATAACCAACACAAAAATTCTGGAAAATGATGTCAGCAGTGAAACACGTCGGCAGTTATCGACATCTGTATCATCACCTTTCTAGAGCGTTTAACAACGGCTTATTTCAGACGATGGGAAAATGCCTAGAGTTAGAGATTTATTACATATTTCAGATAAGACCGGGTTTGTTAAATGAGAGCTTATCTTCAGTACTCTATTGGACACACCATCAAAACCAGATGAGCTTTTATTTTTGAGGTAATGTATAATTCTCTTAATTTCGATAGGAGAAGTTGATCATACATTCATATTATTGAGTTTTATGAGTTACTTTTCCAACAAACTGCTGTGATTTTTCTCTTGAACTATTTGTCTCTGTAGTTTCTATTATATTTAAGAAATGAGTATTAAGTACATTTTCTACCTGCGACACATCATTTATAGCCCTTCCATTCATTTCAATAGCGTTATTGTTCTGTTCTGTTGGTGATTCTGTCCCTCGTTTCACTGCATTGCATATACCCTTAAGTCTGTTGTTGGAACCACCGATTTCTGACATAGCGTGCATGTTCCTTGAGTTTTTAATAACCTTTCTTAGTCGTTTTGAGTAGTTTTTGTTGCGTGCAACTACTGAAGTATCCCTACTGGCTCTTGTCAAAAGATACATTCCCTTTTCCTGTGACAAGATACGTAAACCCCTCTAGTGATCCACTGTTTTTGCACGGCTGTTTAATGTCCTTCCTGATTAGCTTATGTGGAAAGCTAGTTTCAAATAATGAAAAAATGGGTCAAATGGCTCTGAGCACTATGGGACTTAACTTCTGAGGTCATCAGTCCCCTAGAACGTAGAACTACTTAAACCTAACTAACCTAAGGACATCACACACATCCATGCCCGAGGCAGAATTCGAACCTGCCACTGTAGCGGTCGCGCGGTTCCAGACTGCAGCGCCTAGAACCGCTCGGCCACCACGGCCGGCAGTTTCATATAATGACATGAATTTATCATGGAATAGATTAAATTTTATGTTAGCATTTGGTTCGTTATATATTTCATCCCAGGTCATCTCTTGTAAACTGTTCCTAATATCATTTGTCCTGTGGCATTAATTATTACAACTGACTTCCACTGACGAGTATCCATGCTGTAAGGCACTATGTTATTTATCCTAACTAGTTGCGCCACATGATCACAGAGAGAATTTGTTACTGAGTAAACAGTAATTTTCACCAAAGAAAACATTATCAATTACTGTCCCACTGTCTTTACCCACCTGTGTTGGAAAGTTAATTACTGAGATCAAACTGAAAGATCCAAATAAAGCTTTTCCTATCAGAATTCTCTAGAAAATCTACACTGAAGTCACCACAAAATTGTACCTTTTTGCTGCTGTCCGACAGATAGCGCAGTTAGAAATTCAGATCCCTCATTAACAGTTCAAAATTTCCCAGTGGGGATCTATATACAGTTCCAATCAAAAGTGAATTATTTTCCAACATTGATTCGCAAGCACACACATCTATGTGCCGATCACTACAAAATCAACTTGTCTCAAAGTTTTTGAACTTGTTTTCTGTATTAATTTAAATTATGTAACAATTCCTCCTTTTCCCAGATTAGCTCTGCAGATCGGGGCGTGGAATGTCAGATCCCTTAATCGGGCAGGTAGTTTAGAAAATTTAAGAAGGTGAGTTAGATATAGTGGGAGTTAGTGAAGTTCGGTGGCAGAAGGAACAAGACTTTTGGTCAGGTGAATACAGGGTTATAAAAACAAAATCGAATAGGGGTAATGCAGGAGTAGATTTAGTAATGAATAAAAAAAAGTAGGTGCGCAGGCAAGCTACTACAAACAGCAAAGTGAACGCATTATTGTACCCAAGGCAGAGACGAAGCTCACGCCTACCATAGTGGTACAAGTTTATATGCTAATTAGCTCCGCAGATGATGAAGAGATGGAAGGAATGTATGACGCGATAAAAGAAATTATTCAGATAGTGAAGGGAGCCAAAAATTTAATAGTCATGGGGGACTGGAATTCGATAGTAGGAAAAGGAAGAGAAGGAAAAATAGTAGGTGAATATGGAGTGGGGGTAAGAAATGAAAGAGGAAGCCACCTGGTACAATTTTGCACAAAGCGTAACTTAGTCATAGCTAACACTTGTTTTAAGAATCATGAAAGAAGGTTGTATACGAGGAAGAGGCCTGGAGACACTGGAAGATTTCAGATAGATTACATGATGGTTAGAGATTTAAAAACCAGGTTTTAAATTGTAAGACATATACCCAGGGCCAGATGTGGACTCCGACCACAATTTATCAGTTATGATCTGTAGATTAAAGCTTAAGAAACTGTAAAAAGGCGGCATTTTAAGGAGATGGGATGTGCTAAACTGAAAGAACCAGAAGTTGTAGAGAATTTCAGAGAGAGCGCTGTTGAACGATTGACAAGAACGGAGTAAGTACATACAGTAGAAGAGGAATGGGTAGCTTTGAGAGATGAAACAGTGAAGGCAGCAGAGGATCAAGTAGTTAAAAAGACAAGGGCTAGTAGCAATCCATGGGTAACGGAAGAGATGTTGAATTTAATTGATGAAAGGAGAAAGTAAAAAATTGCAGTAAATGAAGGATGCGCAAAGGAATACAAACGTCTCAAAAATGAGATCGACAGGAAGTGCAAAAACGCTAAGCAGGGATGGCTAGAGGACAAATGTGAGGATGTAGAAGCATATATCACTAGGGGTAAAATTGATACAGCCTACAGGAAAATTAAAGAGACCTTTGGAGAAAAGAGAACTACCAGCATGAATTTCAAGAGCTCCTGTGGAAAACCGGTTCTAAGCAAAGAAGGGTAATATTATGGAAATGGAAGAGGACGTAGATGAATATGAAACGGGAGATATGATACTGCGTGAAGAATTTGACAGAGCACTGAAAGACCGAAGTCGAAACAAGGCACCGGGAGTAGACAACATTCCATTGGTACTACTGACAGCCTTGGAAGAGCCAACAATGACAAAACTCTACCATTTGTTGAGAAGATGTGTGAGACAGGCGAAATACCCTCAGACTTCAGGGAGAATATGATTATTCCAATCCCAAAGAAAGCAAGTGTTGACAGGTGCGAAAATTACCAAAAATATGGTTAAAATGGTTCTGAGCACTATGGGACTTAACATCTTAGGTCATCAGTCCCCTAGAACTTAGAACTACTTAAACCTAACTAACCTAAGGACATCACACACATCCATGCCCGAGGCAGGATTCGAACTTGCGACCGCAGCAGCAGCGTGGTTCCGGACTGAAGCGCCTAGAACTGCACGGCCACCGCGGCCGGTGAAAATTACCTAACTATCAGTTTAATAAGTCACGGCTGCAAAATATCGACACGAATTCTGTACAGACGAATGGAAAAACTGGTAGAAGTCGACCTCGGGGAAGATCAGTTTGGATTCCGTCGAAATGTTGGAACACCCGACGCAAAACTGTCACTACGACTTATTTTAGAAGCTAGATTAAGGAAAGGCAAACCTAATTTTCTAGCATTTGTAGACTTAGAGAAAGCTTTAGACAATGTTGACTGGAATACTCTCTTTCAAATTCTGAAGTTGGCAGGGGTAAAATACAGGGAGGAAAATTCTATTTACAATTTGTACAGAAACCAGATGGCAGTTATAAGTTTCGATGGGCATGAAAGGGAAGCAGTGGTTGGGAAGGAAGTGAGACATGGTTTAGCCTATCCTCGATGTTATTCAATTTGTATATTGAGCAAGCAGTGTAGGAAACAAAAGAAAAATTCGGAGTATGAATTAAAATCAATAGAAAATAAATAAAAACTTGAGGTTTGCTGATGACATTGTAATTCTGTCGGAGACAGCAAAGGATCTGAAAGAGCAGGTGAACGAAATGGACAGTGTCTTGAAGGTAGGGTATAAAATGAACATCAACAAAAACAAAACGAGAATAATGGAATGCAGTCGCATTAAATCAGATGATACTGAGGGAGTTAGATTAGGAAATGAGACACTTAAAGTAGTAGATGTGTTATGCTGTTTGGGGAGAAAAAGAACTGATGATGGTCGAAGTAGAGGTTGGTAGGACACGTTTCGAGGCATCAAGGGATCACCAATTTAGTATTGGAGGGAAGCGTGGAGGGTAAAAATCGGAGAGGGAGCCCAAGGGATTAATACTGCAGAAGGTTGTAGGTTGCAGTAGTTACTCAGAGATGAAGAACCTTGTACAGGATAGGGTAGCATGGAGAGCTGCATCAAACCAGTCTCTGGCCTGAAGAGCATAACAACATCTAACTCCGTTGTTATGTGGTGGTCAGACAGGCACAGGATGTCTGTATTTTCAGAGTTCTTTAAAATATCCAAACTGACGAGAAACTCTTCTACCTTTTTGTTCACTCCTCTAACAGTTTGATGAGAAAAGCTAACTTTACCTTTCTGTGCATTCTTAAGCATTATGTGGGGCTTCTCTATTATTTTGGCTTCTTCCAAAACAAGGTACATGAATCCCGATTCTAACATAAAAAACTGCCTCTTTGAAATTAATAACCACAGGGATGTTTCTTTGTGTGATGGAGGCAGCCTGTATATTATTTACAAGAAGCTCATTCGACCTATCTTCCCCTCTTCTAGTCAGGTGTAGGCCATATCTAGTATTTCCACATCTCCCGATTGTGGCAACTGGCACTGCACTCATGTGAGATTTCATTTCAGCTAACAGCAGCCTGCTTTAAAACAGAATGATAATGAGCGTCCACTTGTGTGACGCATTTGAATCACTACATCAATGCATTGCAATGGGTTTTCGCTGAGTCGAGCCACAGGCAGTGATGGAAGGAACGCCGCGGAATGTGTCGGTCACCTCTTAGCGCAACTGAAGTGAGCAGATGTTACATTCCCATCTGCACTAAATTTTTCACGGCGGCATCTACTTCTCACATGCGCTGCAAAGTTCGTAAAACTGGCCTTCAGATATCGATTCGATATCCCAGTACATGGACGAGTAGCTCAGAGGCAACCAGGTACGTTCCCTAAGCACATTTACTACACGTCGCTTTGTCATCACGGCGGTAAGCTCAGACATTATACGATGATTTATCAAACGCCATCCGTATGGGATGCCTCCTGTGCTACAGTCAGCTTAGCATAAAACGTTGCACTGTTAGCTGCAAAACTGTTCTCTCGAGGTAATCGATAATTACCTTTTCCAGGGAAGTATCCTGCAGATATCTTGGAGAGATTTATAGAATTACACAATGACGTAGTCCAGAGGTGCGAGCATGAAACTGAACCTCATTCTTTCCTATTAATAGCGCAGTGTTGCACCAGTGCATTCGCTCATCAACAACATTCAGTCTAGTGGTAAACCATCACGTTGTTATTAATAAAAATCGCAGAAAAAATAAAATAAGGTTATAGAAATCTAAAATACCACCCGTGTTTTTGGTTCGCTTAAATCAAACAGTTTTCTTTCGACGAAATTGTTCCTCAATTCCAGTCAGAAAAGGTGATCTCCTTTGACTGTCTAATCTCACGTCATAACGCTTCCTTTTTTATTTTATTTGCTTGACGTTTAATTCTGAGTTGGTACTATGAAGATCACACCAATATTCAAGAAAGGTAGTAGTAGTAGTCCACTAAATTACAGGCCCATATCGTTAACGTCGATATGCAGCAGGACTTTAGAACATATATTGTGCTCGAACATAATGAATTACCTCGAAGAAAACGGTCTATTGACACACAGTCAACATGGGTTTAGAAAACTTCGTTCTTGTGAAACACAACTAGCTCTTTATTCACATGAAGTGCTGAGTGCTATTGACAAGGGATTTCAGATCGATTCCGTATTTCTGTATTTCCGGAAGGCTTTTGACACTGTACCACACAAGCGGCTCGTAGTGAAATTGCGTGCCTATGGAATATCGTCTCAGTTATGTGACTGGATCTGTGATTTCCTGTCAGAGAGGTCACAGTTCGTTGTAATTGACGGAAAGTCACTGTGTAAAACAGAAGTGATTTCTGACGTTCCCGAAGGTAGTGTTATAGGCCCTTTGCTGTTCCTTATATACATAAACGATTTGGGAGACAATCTGAGCAGCCGTCTTCGGTTGTTTGCAGATGACGCTGTCGTTTATCGACTAATAAAGTCACCAGAAGATCAAAACAAACTGCAAAACGATTTAGAAGAAATAGCGGAATGGTGCGAAAAGTGGCAGTTGACCTTAAATAACGAAAAGTGTGAGGTCATCCACATCAGTGCTAAAAGGAACTCGTTAAACTTCGGTTACACGATAAATCAGTCTAATCTAAAAGCCGCAAAATCAACTAAATACCTAGGTATTACAATTACGAACAATTTAAAATGAAAGGAACACATAAAAAAATGTTGTGGGGAAGGCTAACCAAAAATTGCGTTTTATTGGCAGGACACTTAAAAAATGTAACAGACCTACTAAAGAGACTGCCTACACTACGCCTGTCCGTCCTCTTTTAGAATACTGTTGCGCGGTGTGGGATCCTTACCAGATAGGACTGATTGAGTACATCGAAAAAGTTCAAAGAAAGGCAGCACGTTTTATATTATCGCGAAATATGGGAGAGAGTGTCACAGAAATGATACAGAATTTAGGATGGACATCATTAAAAGAAAGGAGTTATTTGTTGCGACGGAATCTTCTGACGCCGGCCGATGTGGCCGAGCGGTTCTAGGCGCTTCAGTCCGGAACCGCGCTGCTGCTACGGTCGCAGGTTCGAATCCTGCCTCGGGCATGGTTGTGTGTGATGTCCTTAGGTTAGTTAGGTTTAAGTAGTTCTAAGTCTAGGAGACTGATGACGTCAGATGTTAAGTCCCATAGTGCTTAGAGCTATTTGAACCATTTTTGAATCTTCTCATGAAATTCCAATCACCAACTTTCTCCTCCGAATGCGAAAATATTTTGTTGACACCGACTTACATAGGGAGAAACGATCACCAAGATAAAATAAGGGAAATCAGAGCTCGTACGGAAAGATATAGGTGTTCATTCTTTCCGCGCGCTATACGAGATTTCAATAATAGAGAATTGTGAAGGTGGTTCGATGAACCCTCTGCCATTCAATTAAATATGATTTGCAGAGTACCCATGTATATGTAGATGTAGATGTAGATGAGTTCATTATTGTTGTTCGTGTTTCGTGTTCTGACCAGGCATGGTGCGGCACATTAAGGGGCATGAAAAGCGTCAGATGTTGAGTATGTTTGTGAAAGGTAAGAAGATGCCGCGTAATTGTATGAGATAGCGTTATCAGTACATGACAGAGTTTGAGAGGGGCCTCACCGTGGGTCTCCATTTGCCCGGCTGGACGAATCATGCAGTATGCAGATTTGTGAGACATTCGACTGTGACAGAGATCGGAAGTTGGGATCCACGTGAACGTGAGGCTCCAGTCGACCACGTTTGACTACCACGAGGGAGGTTCGTCGTATTGTGCACCAAGCACATCTTAATCCCTTCACGTCTGCGCCTGCCATACAAGAACAAGTGAAGAACTCGCTAAAACTTTCTGTGTCATTTCGCACCATTGATCGGAAACAGCAGCTGCCGGACTAGCGAATCAGCGTTCCACGAGTAGGCTGGCATTAACAATACAACTTACAGGGGTGTGTCTGGCGTTGTGCCGTGACCGGGGAGCTTAGACTGCTGGTGAACGGCATCAGATTGTGTTCAGAGATCAATTGTGGTTCTGCAATTGCCACTGTTTTGCAGCAAGAATGGTATAAGATTCCCGTGAAAACCATTCAGGATCTGTAGTTATCCATTTCGAATCGAATGGAAGGTCTTTGAATACTAATATTTCCCAACACCGTGTTAGGCATAGTAATGTGTTGTGCTTTTGATGTTTCAGCATTTTTGTCCACCTTTTGTATGTTGCATAAAGTGCAGAATATTTAAGGTCGTGTGAAACGATATCTTTGTTCCCGAAATTTGTCAAGAGTTTCTTCGTCTTCCACATCAGTGAACCATTTCATCGTATATAAAAGTTTATTCTTAAATATTATTAGCTAGTGAAAGATGTTGTTTTTCTTTGTTTTATATATGAAGCGGAGAGCTTACAGCATTAGGGACAGCGTAACATGCTCTGTCAGCTGCTAATGCTAACGGATTGCCAGTCTTTTCTTGAAGGTTGTGAAATTTGAATCCAGAGTCGAATATGACATGTTGTCAAATGTTTTGTATGACCTTTTGATACAGGGGTTCAATAAATAAATTAAATGCTGCGTCCTTGCATCTGAGATTTATATGGTGCAAGCAACTCATTCGTGTGGACTGTATACGTATAGAGCAAATTTTGTGTATATTTACTCTATCGTGATGCACATTGTATTCAGTTCTTACTGTGCTGAAAAGTCAGGAAACAATCTGCAGTCTTAAAGCCAACATCAGACAGAGCTTTGTAATGCAGGTTCATAAAGTAGGAACATACACTGAAGAGCCAAAGGAACTGGCACACTTGCCTGATATCACACAGGGCCCCCGCGAGCACGCAGAAGCGCCACAATATGAGGTAGCATGGACTCGACTTATGTCTGAAGTGCTGGAGGGAATTAACACCATGAATCCTGCAGGGATATCCATAAAACAGTGAGAGTACGAGGGGGTGAAGATCTCTTCTGAACAGCACGTTGCAAAACATCCCAGATATGACCAATAATGTTCATGTCTGGGAAGTTGGCGACCAGCGCAAGTGTTTAAACTCAGAAGAGTATTCCTGGAGCTGATCTGTAGCAATTATGAACGTGAGGGGTGTCGCATTGTCCTGATGGAATTGCCCAAGTCCGTGGGAATGCACAATGAACATGAATCGGTGCAGGTGATCAGACAGGATGCTTACGTACGCGTCACCTGTCAGAGTCGAATCTAGACGTATCACTCCTACTGCGCACGCCACACACCATTACAGAGCCTCCAACAGTTTGAACAGCTCTTGTTGACATACAGGGTCCATGGATTCAAGAGATTGTCTCCATACCGTACAGACCGCATCTCGTGGTCTCGCGGTCGCGTTCTCGCTTTTCGAGTTCGGAGTCCTGGGTTCGATTCCCAGCGGGGTGAGGGATTTTCACCTGCCTCGAGATGACTGGGTGTTTGTGTTGTCCTAATCATTTCATGATCATTCATGAAAGTGGCGAAATTGGACTGAGCAAAGGTTGGGAATTCGTACGGGCGCTGATAACTGCGCAAACATCATCATCATCATCCATACCGTACACGTCGGTCCGCTCGATACAATTTGAAACGAGACTCGTCCGACCAGGCAACATGTTTCCAACCATCAGCAGTCCAATGTCGGCTTTGACGTGCCCAGGCGAGGGGTAAAGCTTCGTGTCGTTTAGTCATCAAGGGAACACGAGTGGGCCTTCGGCTCCGATAGCCCATATAGATGGTGTTTCGTTGAATGTTTCGCACGCTGACATTTGTTGATGGCCCAGCATTGAAATCTGCAGCAATATGCGGAAGGGTTGCGCTTCTGTCACGTTGAACAGTTCTCTTCTGTCGCCGTTTGTCCCGTTCTTGCAGGATATTTTTTCCAGCCGCAGCGATGTCGGAGATTTGATGTTTTACCGGATTCCTTATATTCACGGTTACACTCGTGAAATAGGCATACGGGAACAATCCAACTTCTTCGCTACCTCGGTGATGCTGTGTCCCATCGCTCTTGCGCCGACTATAACACCACGTTGAAACTCACTTAAATCTTGATAACCTACCAATGAAGCAGCAGTTACCGAAATAGGCGTAGCCGTCCGTAGCGTCGTATTCTACCTGTTTACATATCACTGTATTTGGATACGCATCCCTATACAAGTTTCTTTGCCGCTTTAGTGTATATCAAGGCTAGTCTGAAAAAGATGCTCAGTTAAAACAATAAAAATGGTGTTCAGAATGAAATACCCATACGGGGTTTGCTATTTTTCTTTTATTGGCGGATAGGTAGTGTACAGCAGTTCACATACAGCAATTGCGATTGACAACAGTACCCATAGGTCACGAGCTTCAACAGCCATTTCAAATCTGTCAGTTTCAAGTTTTCTGTTCCCGATCATCGCACACTTTGAAATAACTGTACCTCTTCAAAAATAAATCTGTAACTTCCTTTTCATTTTTCAAAAAATGCATCGTAGGTGTGTTTGCAAGTAAGAGCTGTAGTCATATTTGGATAAAAATAGCTTCATTTGAAAAAGAAAACATTTGGGTGAAGTCGCTAATTAACATAATTTAAATGGCGCCCGACTCAAAGGTACCGGGTTCGAATCCAGTTGCTGAGAACACGCTGAGGAAACATGAAACTGTTGATGGTGACTCGTTCAGCACACTGGGACGTTGAGATCGGGGCCCTCTTGGTGCATTTTGTCAGTGCGGGTTTCATCTTCTCTCCGGCAAAACAAAACACAGCTCAGGAGTACGCGAAAGAACTTGCCCCCCTTCTAACAGCCGTGTACCGCAAGTCTCTAGAGGAACGGAGGGTTCCAAATGATTGGAAAAGAGCACAGGTAGTCCCAGTCATCAAGAAGGGTCGTCGAGCAGATGCGCAAAACTATAGACCTATATCTCTGACGTCGATCTGTTGTAGAATTTTAGAACATGTTTTTTGCTCGCGTATCATGTCATTTCTGGAAACCCAGAATCTACTATGTAGGAATCAACATGGATTCCGGAAACAGCGATCGTGTGAGACCCAACTCGCTTTATTTGTTCATGAGACCCAGAAAATATTATATACAGGCTCCCAGGTAGATGCTATTTTTCTTGACTTCCGGAAGGCGTTCGATACAGTTCCGCACTGTCGCCTGATAAACAAAGTAAGAGCCTACGGAATATCAGACCAGCTGTGTGGCTGGATTGAAGAGTTTTTAGCAAACAGAACACAGCATGTTGTTATCAATGGAGAGACGTCTACAGACGTTAAAGTAACCTCTGGCGTGCCACAGGGGAGTGTTATGGGACCATTGCTTTTCACAATATATATAAATGACCTAGTAGATAGTGTCGGAAGTTCCATGCGGCTTTTCGCGGATGATGCTGTAGTATACAGAGAAGTTGTAGCATTAGAAAATTGTGGCGAAATGCAGGAAGATCTGCAGCGGATAGGCACTTGGTGCAGGGAGTGGCAACTGACCCTTAACATAGACAAATGTAATGTATTGCGAATACATAGAAAGAAGGATCCTTTATTGTATGATTATATGATAGCGGAAAAACACTGGTAGCAGTTACTTCTGTAAAATATCTGGGAGTATGCGTGCGGAACGATTTGAAGTGGAATGATCATATAAAATTAATTGTTGGTAAGGCGGGTACCGGGTTGAGATTCATTGGGAGAGTGCTTAGAAAATGTAGTCCATCAACAAAGGAGGTGGCTTACAAAACACTCGTTCGACCTATACTTGAGTATTGCTCATCAGTATGGGATCCGTACCAGATCGGTCTGACGGAGGAGATAGAGAAGATCCAAAGAAGAGCGGCGCGTTTCGTCACAGGGTTATTTGGTAACCGTGATAGCGTTACGGAGATGTTTAATAAACTCAAGTGGCAGACTCTGCAAGAGAGGCGCTCTGCATCGCGGTGTAGCTTGCTCGCCAGGTTTCGAGAGGGTGCGTTTCTGGATGAAGTATCGAATATATTGCTTCCCCCTACTTATACCTCCCGAGGAGATCACGAATGTAAAATTAGAGAGATTAGAGAGCGCACGGAGGCTTTCAGACAGTCGTTCTTCCCGCGAACCATACGCGACTGGAACAGGAAAGGGAGGTAATGACAGTGGCACGTAAAGTGCCCTCCGCCACACACCGTTGGGTGGCTTGCGGAGTATCAATGTAGATGTAGATGTAGATGTAGAATCCCAAAAGCATTAATCACAGTGATTAGCACACTTACGACACCACACACACACTTCTAGAATGGAAGGTGCCAACTTGCGCGAAGACAGACATCTTTTTCAATAGGGAAACAGAACGTACTAGTTGGGGACACTCAGTCAACAATAGCTTTGCTTTACCATGAGTATGAGTTACGTATTTTGTCCTTAAAAGCTAACATAAGGAATTCTACAGACTGTTTGCTGAAATTGAAGAGGAATTATAGAGCTTATTTAAGATCGTGTAAAAACCTGGTGAACATTGTTTTTAAAGCATTATTATGAAAATATTGTTCTGCATGTACCATTAAAATGTTTTCCGTCTGTTTGGGGGCGAATTTCATACTTCTTTATTCGGTAACTTACATTCACAAGTAGTTTATCTATTAATTGTCCTATAGATTAGAACAATGTACATCTGAATTTAAAAAAAAAAGATATTTGTGAACGCAGTCATTAATCGTAATCGTATTAGCGTCGCAGCTACAACAGTTGTGAACAAGTCCAATGATCCCTTACGCAAGTCCGAAGTATTCGTCTAAATTCTCCCATTGAATAGTTTTCCATGTCAGAGATAGGGAATTACAAGGGGAGGCTCTCAAAGGAACAAAACTTCTTTTTCAAAATTTGGGGAAATGCGGATAATTCAAGGGGTAAACAACTTGACAGGCATTGTTTCATCAGAATCGATTATCTTACTTTCAAACAATGTCATTACCTTAAGGGGCCGGCCGAAGTGGCCGTGCGGTTAAAGGCGCTGCAGTCTGGAACCGCAAGACCGCTACGGTCGCAGGTTCGAATCCTGCCTCGGGCATGGATGTTTGTGATGTCCTTAGGTTAGTTAGGTTTAACTAGTTCTAAGTTCTAGGGGACTAATGACCTCAGCAGTTGAGTCCCATGGTGCTCAGAACCATTTGAACCATTACCTTAAGGTAACAACCACTACTGATAGTGTACCAAGGGCTTACCTCAAAAGCGGCAAAAATTTTAATGGCTTGTAATAAATGGCAATCTGAAGGAGTTTAAAGAGTGGAAAATAACTTCCTTATTCAAAACGCAGTAATCCTGTTAGCTAAAAAGTATGGAAGTCGCAAGCAGTGATTCCCATTCATTTACATATCATCACCTTCTCGATTACGCAGTATTTACTGCAAATAATTAGATAAATGAGTTTTCTGTCGATTTGTGTGTCATATTTAAAGTTTTCTATGAGCGAGAGAAATTTTTTGGTATTAGGATTATATACAGTTTGTATTACCTAAAATACCATACCGTAAAATGTTCTAGTCTTCAGAGTAGGAAGGATCGCTAAAAGCCATCTTTCTTTACTAACCGTATTATTGTTGTAACTAGGCTGGTGAAAGTATTGTCTTGTGATGCAGTATTTCTGTTACGGTCGCAGCATTCAAATTTCTTCCTTCACCAGCCAATACTGCCGAAATGAATCGGCGTTTTAAATGCTGTTTTATCAACGGCAAACGAATGCTTCCACCGATTTCACGGAAAGCGTTGCGCATTGCGGTTCCGTAGAACATGGAGCATCGATTAGCGAAGCCGATCGCTGTCTGTCTGTTTGCTGTGTAAACTCTGCTGTCTTTGCTTATCTGCCACCATAGATGTAACATCAACCTATTCTCCTCTCAAACTCAACTATTAGAAGAGAATATCTTCCTAATTTCGGCTTCCACTGGAAATGTGCCAAATAAAGAAGATAGCACATGTTTCAACGTCAACCAGCACGAACTTAATATGGGTAATAAATTGTCGATACACAGCAGGCGTCCTCTGCGAATACCTGTTTGTTTTAGATAGGAAGAAACTAGGGCAACAGAACATGCATTTCATTGACGTTGTAGGTCGTCAAATATATATTAAGGAAGGAACTATTTATGTATTATTTATTCGATTAAATCTGACATACTTCTCATCATTTCAGGCACGTGTATGTTTTGTCTGTGATGATGAAGTTCATGTGCTTAAGCCTTGCTCTCTCGAATACTACGTAATTGCTACATCATTTAAAGCGGGAGTTTCATGATAAAAAAGTAGCGTTTTGGCTTCCTATAATTTCGATTACTGTGTCTACGTAACTTACAAAACTTTTCTAGTTCAAATGAGTGTGCTCAAAACAGGTAACTGTAACAGAAAGTGTAACGTAACTGGCAGTATTTATGTTAACTCCTTTTCTCTTATCTCCAGTATCTTGCTGGTCGTTAGACATGGAGGAACAAGTCAGATTCAGTAAGGATGTGCCAATGCACAGGCTATCATCTTGTGTAAGGTAATACAACGCTATTCGTCTTAGCCGATTTAAGAAAACCACGGTAATGTTACGGTAGAATGGCTGAACTTCCATACCAGCCCATCACCGCACTAGGGTTTTTGTATCTTTCTACGTATACTACTCTTTCTGATGTTGATTTATCTCAGATTCGACATACGTCTACTGGATTTCCGTAGTCGTTAAAATCAGTGTGCTGTTACTTTATACGGCCTTTGGCAATTAAGTCCACAACTCTTGTTTTTTATTCTGCAAAACAATAATTTCTCTTTGTATACTAGATAAGTGAAACGCTTTTCCTGAAAATTTCTTTTATAGTATTACGACAAAGTACGGCTTCTGAAATTCCAATCACTAGACACTGGCACGTCTGCATTGTTTGTTCATTATGTAACTTTGATATAAGGCCGCGGCCGAATCGCATACTGCTCTGTTATTTATAACATCGGGAAAACTCACATATATAAGCACAGAATTCCGTTTCGGTAGTTTTCAAAAAATTTCTTCGAAGCCATTCGGAAACAGACAGACGTCAATGCAGAAATAGGGAAAATTGAATTCCAGGGTTTACTATGTTCCTGCTTGCGTAAAAGAACGATCAAACAAGTGGAGAGGAAGATGAAATGTATTACGGTGTCCTAGCCACGTCTGCTGGTATGCTTTACATGTGGTTAACAGAATTTGTTATCGACCGACATTAAGGGACGTCCAATAAACCGAGTGATGGTGAGGACACGGTCTTGAACGATAGCCGATTGAAGACTAATCACTCCTTTAGCTCTCTATATCCTAATAAATCAGAAATGCAGTCTTTGTGCTGGCGCCAGCAGACCACCAGATGCAGTCCACAAAACTGAAGTTTTGTCCATGTCCAGTCATTAATGTGGTAGATGTATGGTGAAAGCGAGAAAATTTGTAAGTATAATAACAACTTTAGCAGGAAATAGCTTCTTAATTTAGACCACTATTGGTGTTTGGTGTGAAATGAAACAAGTAATGCACTTATCAATGAACAGCTGAGGTTTTCCTGTTGTTTCGATCACTGAACAGTTTGAAGCATTGGTTTGTAGAATCAGCAAACGCTGAAGAAATTTAATATGTATCTCCACTTCCACTTACGATGTCGTTCGCAGCGGGACACGAAACATGGAAAAAAATACACCTAAGACCACGGAAAATGCCTGAAAAACCAAATTTCAGCAAGGTGTCTCATTCATTAATTGGGCTCAGAGCTCTATTCCGTTATTCAGAGAGTTTCCATGGTGATGACACTAAATTTCAGGGATGATGAAGAAGGGTGGGTGCAACAATTTGAAACAGAGAAACCTGGTACTAAAACGACTGAATCGACAGTTACAAGGGAAAAATTACAAAATTCCAAATTTATCTATGACTTCCCGGTGATGATAAAAACCCATTTAGATGCATTTTTGTAAAAATTTTATTTATCAGCACTAATGGTGCAAGTTTCACTACAGCCGGTCGCTGTGGCGGAGTGGTTCTAGGTGCTTCAGTCCGAAACCGCGCGACTGCTACGATCGCAGGTTCGAATCCTGCATCGGGCATGGATGTGTGTGATGTCCTTAGGTTAGTTAGGTTTAAGTAGTTCTAAGTTCTAGGGGAGTGATGACCTCAGATGTTAAGTCCCTTAGTGCTCAGAGCCATTTTTTGAAGTTTCTGTACAAACAAGAGTTGTTCAAAGTGACGTCCTCCGGTTTCTGTTCTGGGCTGATGTCAACGCACAACGTTCTGTCATTTTATAAAATATCCGACTTCATTCTCGTGCACGTATGTGGTTCTAGCATGATGAATCGTCAATAGGTTTTTTTATGCATGGGTCCAAAGCCGCTAAAATTTCTTAAAAGAAGTCATACGAACCCATTAGTGCGAATTACCTTCATTGTCGACTTATATGTAAAGGCTGTGGTCACACCTGAAATCTTATTAGTGTCGACATGAAAACGTTGTTTTTTGAAAACTGTATTATGGAGGATGACGTTCTGTAGGCGTAACATAGTTTATGGTGTGACGTACGTAAGTGAGGCACTCATTTTTAAATTTTAATATTTATCATTTTTATTATTAGTTTCTAGGATCATGTACCTCAATCTGTATAAACGGAACGCTTACAGAATCACTTTGTTGTCCGTCTGTGTGCTTGTCCGACCGTTAAGAACCGTTTTTCTCAGGAATGCCTAGACGTATCAAGTTAAAATATATGTCGCATAGTAAGGTTAATGGTACCCTAGCGATGTAAAAATAAAAATAAATAAAGAAAAAGTTAAGCTTCTACGTCAATGCAATCAAAAGATACAGTCATTTACGTCACAAATTTTGACACTCGCAAACTCACTCATCAAAACCTAAGGATAATTTCCGTTGACCAAGAACCATGAAATTTGGCAATAAACAAGGTTTTGCAGAACAAGTAAAGGAAAAATTCAGAAAATTTTTAATTTGTAATTATATCACAAGAAAAATATTTTTTTCTTATTTGTTATCGAACTGTCTGTCTGTCTGTTAAGACCCATTTTTCTTAGGAACGGGTGGACTTAGGAAATTGAAATTGATAACACATATTAACGTCTGTGATCTCTTGGCAGTGTAAAAACTTTAAGCCTGTAAGTCAATTCAGTCAAAAAGTACGGTCATTTATGTCACATACTTCGAGACTCGCAGGCTCACACGTCGTATCTTATAGGGGGGTACTTAATGTTGACCTAGAATCATGAAATTTGACAGGAAGCAAGGTTTCACAGTACAAGTATAGAGTAAAATCCGAAAATTGTCGATTTGTAATTATATCACACGAGAAACTCGTTTTTCGTCATTTGTTATCCGTCAATTTGACTGTTCCTCTGTTAAGATCACTTTTCTCAGGAACGGGTACCAGTATGACGTTGAAATCTATGTCACATACTACAGTCTATGGAACACTGCAATCAAAAGATACGACCATTTATGTCACACGTTTTTATATCTTGCCATTATAGATATCGATAACTGACAAAAATCGTCGAAATTCTCGTATAATTGAACTATCTATATACACTGAAGAGCAAACGGAACTGGTACACCTGCCTAATACCGTGTAGAGCCTCCGCGAGCACGCAGAAATGCCGCAACACGAAGTGGAATGGACTCGACTAATGTCTGAAGTAGTGCTGGAGGGAAATGACATCATGAATCCTGCACAGCTGTCCATAAATGCCGGCCGCTGTGGCCGAGCGTTTCTAGGCGCTTCAGTCCTGAACCACGTGGCTGCTACGGTCGCAGGTTCGAATCCTGCCTTGGGCATGGATGTGTGTTATGTCCTTAGGTTCGTTAGGTTAAAGTAGTTCTAAGTTTAGGGGACTGATGACCTCAGCTGTTAAGTCCCATAGTGCTTAGAGCCATTCGAACCATTTGTCCATAAATCCGTAAGAGTACGAGTGGGTGGAGATCTCTTCTTAACAGCACGTTGCAAGGCATCCCAGATATGCTCAATAATGTTCATGTCTGGGGAGTTTGGTGGCCAGCGGAAGTGTTTAAACTGAGGAGAGTGTTCCTGGAGCCCTTCTGTAGCAATTATGAACGTGTGGGGTGTCGCATTGTGCTGCTAGAATTCCGTCGGAATGCAGAATGGACATGAATGGATGAAAGGTGATCAGACAGGATGCTTACGTACGTGTCACCCATCAGAGTCGTATCTAGACGTATCAGGTTTCCAATATCACTCCAACAGCTAACGCCCCAAACCATTACAGAGCCTCCACCAGATTGAACAGTGCCTTACTGACAAGCAGGGTGTATGGGTTCACGAGGTTGCCTCCATACCCTTACACGTTCATCCGCTCGATACAATTTGAAAGGAGACTCTCCGAGCAGGCAACATGTTTCCAGTAACCAACAGTTCAATGTCGGCGTTGACGGGACCAGGCGAGTCCCCAAGCTTTGTCGTGCAGTCATGAAGGGTACACGAGTGGGCCTTCGGCTCAGAAATCCCATATAGATGATGTTTCGTTGAATGGATCGCATGATCACACGTGTTGATGGCCCTGCATTGAAAACTGCAGCAATTTGCGTAAGGGTTGCACTTGTGTCACGCTGAACGATTCTCTTCAGTCGTCGTTTTTGCAGGATCTTTTTCCGGCCGGAGCGATGTCGGAGATCTGATGTTTTACCGGATTCCTGATATTCACGGTACGCTCGTGAATGGTCGTGCCGGATAATCCTCACTTCATCGCTACTTCGGGGATGCTGTGTCCCATCGCTTGTGCGCCGACTATAACACCACGTTCAAATTCACTTAAATTTTGATAAACTACTTTTGTAGCAGCAGTAACCGACCTAACAATTGAGCCAGACTCTTTTTGTCTTATATAGGCGATTTCGACAGCAGCGCCCTATTCTGCCTATTTACATACCTCGTTATTTGAATACGCATGCCTATACCAGTTTCTTTGGCGCTTCAGTGTACATTATTAATTTTGTACTGAATCCTCGGTAAGAAATCTACTCGCACTTACCCGGATCTTTTAATTGAAGCGGCCTATTAATTTTGGTGTTGTTTTTCCCTGTAGGCAGCTTTATAATGCCCAGGAGGACACATTAGCTAATCGTTAATTATGAAATAAAGTGAAACTTCCTGGCAGATTAAAACTATTTGCCGGACCGCGCCTTTGCTTTTCGCGGGCAGGTGCTCTACCGACTGAGTTATCGAAGCACGACTCACGACACGGGCTCCCAGCTGTACTTCCGCCAATAATCAATTATCTCTCGAAAGTTCTCCGGTATCTTCCGCGATTGGCACGCCTGGAAGAATGGATGTTTCAGAAAAATGGTTTAGCCGCAGCCTAGGAGAACATACCCAGGTTCCTGATCCGAGTCCCGGTTGTGAGCGTGGCTAGACGCACGTTGGTTTGACAGACGGCGCGTGTCTCGGCGAAGGCGTTAGCGAGGAAGTAGCGAGTGTAGCTTTCTGTTTCACCAGCAGACCACCCCTGAGACTCTGCTACCGGCAAAATATACTGAGCTGCAAGTAGGCAACCTGTCAGATGGGCAGCAGCTGGTTTGAATGGTTTAGGCGACTGGTTTTCCCAGGCGAGTGGCTGTTGCAGGCCCACGCCTGGCGTTAGGGTGCTGCCATGAATAAAACTCAGGGGACATGAATTATTTCACGGTGTCACACGAATAAAATCCATACTAATAAAGACACAGCATCGCCTGTGACACCACGTGAAAGAGAGAACCGAGACAAGGAATCACGTCCAAATTCCCCCTCTGTCGGTGTAATAACACTTTACACAGAATATTGACGACTGCAGATATAAATGCACTTAATTCTTTTGAAAATTTATAGCTTCTAAACGATTTAAACCATGGTAATTAACAAAGAGTCAACTGATAGCGTTTCAGTAGCACTACCGGAATTCAGCTTTAGAATTTCTATTAAATCAGTGCGATGTTAGTCATGAGCCGAATTGTTGATTCCGAAACCGAAACAACTAATTTTAGTACAAAATAAATTGCAAAGCAAAGAATTTAGCGGCAAGATTAGGGAACAGATGAAACATGCTTTTGTAGAAAATTAACCCTCCTTAGGTTTAAAATAGATAATAATAAATAATGTAACTGTGACTATTTCATCGAATGAGACGCAATTAACCAGAAAACCAAGCACCTTAGCACAACGCCTGTGTCACTCCTGCATTACCTATAGTCCAGATTCATGTGAAATTATAGTCCAGATTCATGTGTAATATTTATAGCAGTGATGAATTTAGTGTAATTATTATCCGATATAAAGTTTACCCCCAACCAACAAAAGACTTTGTGTTAGATTTGCTAATACAAAGACAATACGACTGGTATCTTTAACTCTTCAAAGGAATCAACAAAAATGCGTGAGTCATATAAAGCGTCTAAATGAGTAATTTTTGCACATACAATATCTGGTCCATGTACTGAAAGGGTACAGTACCGCCCGACATTGAAAATCGGTGCAACATTCTTCGTTATTCTTGTCAGTACAACATATTTTTTCTAATAATAACTCAATTTCAATTAATTCAGCGAAGCCGGATACCAGTGTGGGAAAGAATGACAATTTATTTATTTAATTGATCACATGTCCACTCCCACAAAATAAATCCCTACACCCAGTTTGGTGAGATCTGTGAAATGAATGAATGTATGGTCGTCTGCTAACCGCAGATAGTGAATGTGAATATATGATCATCTATGAGACGATCCTTTGGTCACCTTTGGTGGAACCAAAGAGATGAAACTTACCGGAGCTTTGAGCGCCTGAAATGTGGCTGACCAATACGGTAGCATGGTCTTCCCCCACCTCGACAGAGGTGCGAGATGACCTGAAGAACGGCCATGTTTCAGCACTCTGCCCCTGGATCTAGTGTTGGTAAGACCTGTCTTAGGTGTGCTCCGTAAAGACAAAAGAGTGGAGACATGGTATGCATGTGAAATACTTAAGAGTAGTTTGGAATAATAATTTCTCTACTTCAGGAACTTTTGCGGGGAGAATTAAATGTCAGGCAGGTAATATTAAGGGGATCGTAGTAATCTTCGGAAGTGACTAACGCTCACAATGAAACCACGTGTAGCAATAAGTTTAAATACTTCCGAGTGCTTAAGTTAAGCTGAATTACTAGCGTGTGTACTATAAGTTGGAAATATTTAAGAAATGGCGTGTGCAGGACTTGAAATTACAGACGAGTACTTCCACGTGGTGAGTACTGTGTGAGTCACAAACTGTGTATGAGACAAAGGATAAAGAGAAGTACTCGTCCATGGTATCAGTTGAGGACTCGCGTGTAAGATGAATATGTTCTTAATATTACTTTGCGTGTTATGTTTCCGTGTGACGCTTGATTCAAACTATAACACTCTGAGAGAGAAGCAAGGTGAGTCAGCCGTCTGTCCAGCAACGCCACTTGGCTTGCATTGCACAGGAAGACGTGCATATATCCTCCATAGTTCACAGTAGGAAAGAAAAATTACGAAGTGGGGCAGTGTCGTGTGAAACTGGGATAAATACTAATTGAAGTGGGAAAGCTGAAAGTGATGTGATTATAACGTTGTGACTATTCTTTGTATTGTTTGTTGCCAGTGTGATGTATTTCATGAAATTTAAGTATGTGTGGTTGGCATGGGAGAGTAACTAGATAGTTTCAGAGGCAGTGGGTTATGCATGTTCCTTTTTGTACCGTTTGGTCTGGAGGAAATCTTCGTAATGATGGCTGTGAGAGTCCAAGTGTGAGATATAGCAAAAGATCCACCATCCTATCCAGAAAGTGCACTGTAGCGTTAAATAATTACGAGACCATAAGATAGAGAATCACCAATGTAAAGCCATGCCCACTGGGAGGAATTTCTCATGTGTTATTGTTGTAGGTTATAGAATTTGTGTGTTTAGGTTATAGAATTTATCGGAATAAATAAGATAGTGAAAAGAAAAAGATTGGCGGCCTTTTCCTTCGAATAGTATGTTGTCATGATACCCAGAATTTATAATGTGTGCGCCATTCATATTCAGTGCGATGGCCACGTGTTGATCAAAGCCGTTAAATAAGAAAGAAAATGTGGAATTGCCAGTGTGTAGTGAACAGTCAGAGTTGTGTAAATTACTAATAGTCACAAGTGCGTTTCCGTACCAGTTGCGTAATATTCAAACAGGAGAATAACTTGTAACTTAATTGTGAGTACTAGAGTTCATGTTACTCGATAAATAAGAATGAGTCCACTCGCTTGGCAGACCACTCATCTTGCAGGCCTGACTGCTTGATGCCACAGTATGAGCAAGGCATGTGGGTGCCTCTCAGTACCACAGACATTGCCTAGGAGGGGTGGATTGTGTGCCTCAACGATACAGATGGTCGGACCATAGGCGCTACCAGAACAGACGGTTATCTGTGATGAGGCCAGACAAACGAATGGTTCCTGAATAGGGGCAGCAGTCTTTTCAGGAGTTGGAAGGAGCCTACGAGGCTTTGCTGTGTTAGTACTGGCAACGGGTGAAAGCAAGGGAAAAATACAGCCATTACTTTCCCTGAGGACATGCAGTTCTACTGTATCGTTAAATGATGAGGACATCCTCTTGGTAAAATATCCCAAAGGTATACCCAGGAGAATGCCTTCATCATGAGTGACAAGACTGGTACTCTACGGATCGGAACGCGAGATGTTAGATTCCCTGATGCGATAAGTAAGTCAGACAATTTGGAAAGGGGAACGTATAGATTGAAGTTAGATATTGTCGGGATTAGTGTCATTCGGTGGCAGGATGAACAGACATTCTGGTTAGGTGAGTAAAGGGCTATGTTTGCAAAATTAAATAGAGGTAATCCAGGAGTAGGTCTAATAATGAATGAGAAAACAGGAATGCAGGTAGGTTGCAATGAGCAGTGTTGTGACTTGGCAAGACAGCCAAGCCACTAGGAGATAGCCGAAAGGCACGCGTTTAAGCTCACGCAGGCTGGCGTGAGGTCTGGAACAGTTAAAGGAATTGAGTCTAGTAAAAAAAGTACGGTGCTTCTGGAATACTTAACTTTAATGCATAATTGGTGAACATCAGTCTCACTGTACATGCATCCCAAGATAAATAACAAATGATAATGGCGCCTTGCTAGGTCGTAGGAAATGACGTAGCTGAAGGCTATGCTAACTATCGTCTCGGCAAATGAGAGCGTAATTTGTCAGTGAACCATCGCTAGCAAAGTCGGCTGTACAACTGGGGTGAGTGCTAGGACGTCTCTCTAGACCTGCCGTGTGGCGGCGCTCGGTCTGCAATCACTGATAGTGGCGACACGCGGGTCCGACGTATACTAACGGACCGCGGCCGGTTTAAAGGCTACCACCTAGCAAGTGTGGTGTCTGGCGGTGACACCACATTCCTCCCCCGCAAATCGGCGGACGGTTGTGGCATAAGGCTTCCGCCCGCCGTGGAGAGGACCCCATGTTGACGTATGCGACGAGGTGGGGAGCCTAACAACAGGCGATGCTGTGCCACCCGCACCCTGCCATTCGGTCCGAGGGGAGCTAGGAAACGCCTGAAAACCTAGTCAAGGGTGCACGCCAACATGCGGTGTATGCGCCCGTAGAGATACAGGAGGGGTCGAAGGGTCGACCTCCATCGAGTCGGGGCACCCGACGGGCGAAGACGACATATGGTCCGGAGCGGGCAAGAGGTCCATGGCGGAGGACAACTGGTCACGGGAAGCGATCGGCGGCGCATGACCCATGGAGGCGCCCGGCGGTTGCAGCGACGCGCCCACTGCGGGCGTCGCCGGCGGGAGAACAGGCGGCGGCGGCGGCGGTGGCGGTGGCGGCGGCGCGTCGCCATGGGGCAAAATGGAAGAAAGCGTCGGTAACACCTGGGGCTGAGGCGAGCCAGTAGATGGGTCCCCAGGGCGCTGACCGGACGGCACCGTCGCTGAAAGCAGACGGGGAGCGGCAGACCCCGTGCGTCGACAGAGGCGCAGCTGATTGAGATGCCAACGCACCTCACCAGAGGCCCCCAAAACCAGATACATAGCGTGGCCGAGGCAGCGAAGAAGGCGCCCTGCGAGCCAACGCCGTGAACCTCGATAGTTGCGATAGTATACAACGTCGCGTGGGGCAAAAGCAGGTGTCTGCCGCTGCACAAGAACCTGATGCGGCGGATGTAGCAAAGACATCAAGGTTCGATGAGGGCGACCGTGAAGCAACTCAGCCGGCGAGCGACCATCTCGAGGCTGAGAGCGATACGAGGACAAGAAGAGCAATAACGCGTCCTCCCTAGAATGCGACTCTTTCAACTTCAACATCTGTGACTTGAAAGTCCTGACCACTCGTTCAGCGGCACCGTTTGACTGTGACTAAAACGGCGCGGACGTCAGATGTTGAATACCATTGGCCCTGCAGAATGACTGAAATTCTGCGGACATGAATTGTGGGCCATTGTCGGAAACAATAGTCTGCGGAAGACCTTCAATGCAAAAGATAGCAGATAACGCTTTGATGGTGGCAGATGACGTCGTGGAAGACATCCGGACAACAAAAGGAAAATTACTGAATGAATCGACCAGAACCAACCATCGAGCATTCCAGAAGGGACCAGCAAAATCGATGTGTAAGCGTTGCCAAGGGGAAGTGGCTTTCGGCCATGCAAAGAATTTCCGCGGTGGTGTGGATTGTTGTTCGGCACACGCCATGCAAGAAGAGCACATATTGTAATCGCAGCATCGATTCCGAACCAAGTACAGTGCTGACGAGCAAGTTGTTTCGTTCGCACTATACCCCAATGTCCTTGGTGGAGAAGCCGTAAGACAGAGGACTGTAACGAACGTGGTACCACGACCCTGGACTGATCATTATCAGAACGCAACAGCAAAACACCACGTCGTACAAAAAGTCTCCTTGTGAGCAAAAAATCGGCGAACCAACAGATCCTCGATCCGTGACTTTGACAAGGGCCATTGCGTAGCAACAAAACGCAGAACCGTAGCAAGGACTGGGTCTGCAGCTGTGGCTGTAGCCACACGACGAAAATCAATCGGAAACGATTCGACCACGTCATCGGTTTCCGAATCAATGAACATGCAAGCAAGGTCGGAGGAATCGAATGCTCTATCCTCAGCAACAGGCAAACGGGACAACGCATCGGCGTTTCCGTGCTTAGCAGTGGACCGATACAAGATATCGTAGCGGTACTGCGAGAGGAAAATAGACCAGCGAATGAATTTCTGCGCTGTACGTGGAGGTACAAGCTTGGTCGGATGAAAAAGCGACGTCAAAGGTTTGTGGTCTGTGATGATGGTAAAGTGACGACCATACAAGAAATCATGAAACTTAGTAACACCAAATACGAGAGCCAAAGCTTTTTTCTCGATCTGTGAATAATTTCTTTGTGCAGACGAGAGCAATTTGGACGCAAAGGCAATAGGGCGATCGTGCGAACCATCTTTGTGCGCAAGCACAGCACCTATCCCGAAATCCGATGCATCTACCATCAACAAAAGGGGTTTCTGGGGATCGAATGGCGTAAGGCAAGTATTAGAAAGCAACGCCGATTTCAACTGGCGAAAGGCGCGTTCGCATTCCGTCGTCCAGACGAACGGAACACTTTTACGGCGTAAGCGATGAAGTGGAGCTGAAATGGAAGAGGCGTGGCGCACATAGCGATGATAATAATTAATTTTTCCCAGTACACTCTGTAGCTGCTTCAAATTCTGTGGCGAAGGCAAGTCTTGTATGGCACGGAGGTGCTCTGGACTGGGATGTATGCCTTGGGCATTGATTACATGTCCCAGATAGGGTAAGTCACGAGCAAAAAACACACATTTCTCCTTCCGCAAGCGAAGACCATTATGTCGCAAGACCTGAAATAATGTTCTGAGATTGGCTAAATGTTCTTCTTCCGTCTTTCTGGAGATCACAATATCGTCCAGATAGTTTGCTGCAGTAGGGACCGACGCACAAACAGTTTGTAAATATTGTTGAAACAATGCAGGGGCGTATGCACACTCGAATGGCAGTCTTTTGAATCGGTACAAACCAAGATGCGTGTTAACCACCAAAACGCGCTGGGAGTCTTCGTCCACCGGTATTTGCAAGTACGCATCTGCTAGGTCCAACTTCGAAAAATATTTACCCGGGCACAGTTTGTCAAAAAGATCTTCCGGGCGGGGTAAAGGAAAAGTTGCAGTCACTAGTTGTGGATTCACTGTTGCCTTGAAGTCCACACAAAGTCTCAATTTTCCGGAAGGCTTTTGCAAAATTACTAAGGGTGATGCCCAGAGAGAAGCCTGCACACGTTCAATTACACCTTGTGATTCCAAATCGTTTAACGTTCTTGCGACCTCATCACACAATGCGTGGGGAACATTGCGCACTCTGAAAAATTTCGGTTGCGCGTTTACTTTCAGTTCCAAATGTGCTTTATAGTTCTTAGCGCAACCAAGGCCCGGTGCAAAAATGTCTGCAAATTCTTCACATAGACGAGAAACACTGGCTGAAGGCACAGTCTGGTTCACTGATAGGACCTGATTTACTATAGACAAGGTAAACAACTGAAACAAATCGAAACCAAACAAGTTCACTGCAGAAGAAGAATGAAGGACGAACAGTGACACAAGTTTTGTTTGTCCCTTGTATGTTGCAAGAAGGCTGCACTGTCCTAACACAGGGAGCCCTTGACCTGAATATGTAGTTAGCTTAACATTTGCGGCAAGCAACGGAGGTGTGCCCAGCTGTCTGTATGTGTCTTGAGTGATCAAGGAAACCGCAGTTCCGGTATCGAGCTGGAATGGTATCACGTTGCCATTAATGTCCAAGTCTACAAAAAGTTTATTGTCCTGCTGACGACAAGAGCGACTGTCTCGTGCAACGTGAACTGACTCTGGTACAGAAGCACTTGCGACTTGACGTGATTTCCGGCGACGTCGACACACTATGAACACAGTCACTGTTAGAGAGAGTGGCACTGGGCGGAGTGGCATGAACTACATGAATTTCCATCGGCGAAGTGTCGCGAGCTTGAGTATCCTTTGTTCGATTCCGATTCCAGCGCAAAGCAAAGGGCCTGGAATGGTTTGGAGTGTCTGATCGGAGCTTTTTCTGGCAAACACCTTGAACATGTCATTTTTTATTACAGAAAAACCAAATAGCCTGGCGTGACGGGCAATTCTCACGCGAATGTCTAGTTGCACACCGCGGGCATGATTTCACTGCATTTGCTTGCTAACGCGGGACACGTGGCGGAGAGCCAGGCGGCTTTGGCGCGGCCGGGCGCGAGGACTGTTTACTGTTCTGTGTAGTTTGCCCGGCGGGCCGGTTAACTTGACACACGGGTGGCGAACTTTCAAATGATTCAAAATTGTTAAGGCTTTCATGGCCACTTGTTGACAAACTGCCTATTGGCTTCTGTCTTGGGTTCTTTGGCCGACGTTCATCTAATGATTATTCTGACGTTTCGCCAGCATGAGTGGCTGGCATTGTCAAAGCTTCACCCTCCATTGCCGGTGGTGAACTGGAGCCCAGCTGTCAAACCACCACCCGAGCCGGAAAAGAGGCATGATTAGTACGCTCGTAACGAGCGCAGGACGAATATGTGAGCCACAACACCTCAAACGAGAAATGCAACACCTGGAAACTGTCCTGAGGAGCAATGGGTACTCCACAAATTATATTAGAAATGTAACAGAGCCAAACACTCGGCGAAGTAAAGAACCAGAAAAAGAAATGTCTGGTACGGCCTTTCTGCCATACATTCCCAGAGTGACGGACAGAATTGGCCGTATATTGCGCAAACATGGCGTGAAGACGATTTTCAAACCGACAAGGAAGATCAAAGAGTGTCTTACATCGGCGAAGGAGAAAAGAGACCCACTTTCAATGTCGGGAATATACCGTATACCATGCACATGCGGAAAAGTTCATGTCGGAATGACTGGACGATCCATCAACACCAGGATCGAAGAGCATAAGCGACATTGCAGGTTGGGGCAGGTGGAGAAATCGGCCGTGGCAGAGCACGCACTGAATGAGACCGACCACGTAATAAAATTCGCCGACACGAAGTTCTGGTAGTAGAGAAGCATTATCACACGCGCTTGTTCAGAGAAGCTGTGGAAATACAAAAACACGCGAACAGTTCGAACAAGAAAGAGGAAAGTCTTAAGGTCAACGGATCCTAGCTTCCCGTACTGCAGCGAACGACCGTCGCAGATAGCAAGAGGAGAACCGCACCGGAAATGACCGCGGAGAAGCCCTCGGACGTTGGCGCGCCAGGTACATATAGTCTGCGCCCGCGCGTTCGGCTCCAGTTCACCACCGGCAATGGAGGGTGAAGCTTTGACAATGCCAGCCACTCGTGCTGGCGAAACGTCAGAAAAATCATTAGATGAACGTCGGCCGAAGAACCCGAGACAGAAGCCAATAGGCAGTTTTTCAAATGATTCCTGAGCAAAGTCAAGTGTGTCCTGCCGATCCAATATGTCCATCAGTTGTTGAAGGGAGGGATTGACTAATTTCAAAATCTGTTCCCTTATACGAACATCAGAAACGTTCTGTGCAATTGCATCACGTACCATAGTATCTGAATAAGGGAGTCCACATTCACACTCAAAAGCACAATCCCTAGTAAGGCCTTGCAAAGTTGCAACCCACTCCCGATTAGTTTGACCGGCCATACGTTTTGTACGAAAGAACGTATATCGTTTGGCAACTACATTGACTGATTCTTTGAAATATGCATCCAATGCAGACAAAATTTCTTCGTAGGACAGCGTTGCCACGTCGCGTCGGAGAAATAATTTCACTATCACATGGTAGGTGGACACGCCGACACACGATAATAATAAAGGCTGCCGCTCATTACCTTGAATTCTGTAGGCGGTGAGATGGAATCCAAATTGGCGTGACCACTCCGTCCAGCTTTCCAGTGCCACATCAAAAGGACGAAAAGGTGGTGCAACTGCGTGTTGTGACTGAGGGAGCGGTGGAGCGGCGGCGGCCGCATCGTTTTGCATTGCACGTTGACCCTGGACGAGCTGTCCAAGGGCATCCAGTAAGGCCTGCGTCTGCTGATTCTGTATGCGATAAAATTCGGACAGTACATCTGGAGATGGTGGCGAAGCCATTACACAAGTAAATCAGGGTATTGGGACAAACGCGAATGGGCTCGTCGCCAATCCTCGTCGCCAAACTGTTGTGACTTGGCAAGACAGCCAAGCCACTAGGAGATAGCCGAAAGGCACGCGTTTAAGTTCACGCAGGCTGGCGTGAGGTCTGGAACAGTTAAAGGAATTGAGTCTAGTAAAAAAAGTACGGAGCTTCTGGAATACTTAACTTTAATCCATAATTGGTGAACATCAGTCTGACTGTACATGGATCCCAAGATAAATAACAAATGATAATGGCGCCTTGCTAGGTCGTAGCAAATGACGTAGCTGAAGGCTATGCTAACTATCGTCTCGGCAAATGAGAGCGTAATTTGTCAGTGAACCATCGCTAGCAAAGTCGGCTGTACAACTGGGGCGAGTGCTAGGACGTCTCTCTAGACCTGCCGTGTGGCGGCGCTCGCTCTGCAATCACTGATAGTGGCGACACGCGGGTCCAACGCATACTAACGGACCGCGGCCGATTTAAAGGCTACCACCTAGCAAGTGTGGTGTCTGGCGGTGACACCACAAGCAGCAAAACACAAAGCGAACACCTGCCACAAATTTATATGCCCACAAACTCTACAGATGATGCAGAGATTCAAAGAATGTATGATGAGATAAACAACAATTTGGTTGTCCGCAGCTCGTGGTCGTGCGGTAGCGTTCTCGCTTCCCGCGCCCGGGTTCCCGAGTTCGATTCCCGGCGGGGTCAGGGATTTTCTCTGCCTCGTGATGACTGGGTGTTGTGTGATATCCTTAGGTTAGTTAGGTTTAAGTAGTTCTAAGTTCTAGGGGACTGATGACCATAGATGTTAAGTCCCATAGTGCTCAGAGCCATTTGAACCATTTTGAACAATTTGGGATTTTAGGTCCACCTTGCTGCAAAGTATTTTTGTATTATTTATTTTTTTTCCCAAACTAGTTTGAGGGACAACATCACCATCATCATTGTGTTTTTATTTATTCTAAAACATGTAAAATGGGCAGCGTTATACGTTACAAGACGTTATTACATGTGTACTATTTGGTTCCAAATTTTGTAGTCCTGTTAATAGCTTTATAATACCTTATTTACTTTAAGTGATTTTAATATAATTAGGAATGATGTTACCGAATGAGAATATTTTGTTGTACTTGATTTTTATGTTTGTTTGATGTAGTTCCACCATTGTTTTCTGAAGTTCATTGAAGAGCCTTACTTGGACTGTCTGACAAGCCGTAGAAGCAATAAGCTTATCTTGAAACTCTTCTGTTGGTCCTTTTCTGCATAAAACCAACAATATGGGAGTGTGGGTTCGCCTGAAGCAAAATAATTCTGTTTTATTTATTTTTTCTCAAACTAATTTCAGCGACTATATCGCTATTATCAGGGGGGTTTTCTTCATTCTAAAACACTCAGAATTGGCACCGGAGAAACACACTGATGATGGCGATATTGCCTCTGAAACTAGTTTGGGGAAGAAAATAAATGAGAATGGTTGGCATCAAGGTGAACTCACAGTCTTATATTGTTGTTTTTATGCAAAAACAGGCCCATGAAAGAGTTTCGAGATAAAATTATTGAGAAAAAAGAAAGTATTCAGATAGTTAACGGAGAAGTAAAACTTAATTGTGATCGGTGACTCGAATTCTGTACCAGAAAGAGAAGGAGAAAGGAAAATAGCAGGAGAATGTGAACTGGGGGAAAGGATTAAAAGGAGAAGCCATGTGATAGAATTTTGCGCAGAGTATTACTTAATCGTAGCGGACGTTTAGTTTAAGTATGATGAAAGAATGGTATATAGGTGGAAGAGACCTGGAGACACTGAAAGATATCATATTGATTATTTAATTAACAGACAGCGATTTCGGAACCTGATTTTAAACTGTAAGACATTTCCAGGGGCAGATGCAGGCTCTGACAAAAATTTATTCGTTGAACAGTAGATAAAACTGAGGAAATTGCAGAAAGGTAGGACATTAAGGAGATGGAACTTCGGTAACATGAAAAAATCAAAGGCTGTTTAGAGTACAAAGGGAGTATTAGGCAACGATTGACTGAAACGGCAGAAAAGAATAGAATTGAAGGCTAATGGGTATCTTTGAGAGATGAAACAGTGAATGCAGCAAAGGATCAAACAGGTAAGAAGACAAGGCCTAATAGAAGCCCTTGGGTATCAAAGGAGATATCAGATTTAGTTGACGAAAAGGGAAAATGTAAAAATGCAACAAAAGATGCAGGCGATAATGGATCACAAACTACTAAAAAAATGAGACTGACAGTAAGTGTAAAATGGCTGATTATGACTGATTAGAGGAAAAATGTAGGTCTATAGATGCTTGTGTAAGAAGAGTAAAGGTAGATACCGCCTACAGTAAAATAAAAGAGGCCTTTAGAGAAAAGCTGTATGGCATCGAGAGCTCAGATGGAAACTGGATACTAAGCGAAGAAGGTAAAGCTGAAAGGTGGATGGAATATACAGGGTGGTCAGAAACAGTCTGAAAAGCTTGTAAGGACGTTGTGGGGGAGGTTGTGCTGAGAAACAGGAGACAAGAAAGAAATTCGATACGTTGCGCCATTTCCGAGTTCTTTGGCACTGTAGTTAGCCAATTAGGTAGTTGCGCGAGCAAATTCAAGCACTTGCACACGTGAAAATACGGTAATGCACAGATATCTGCGGATCCATGAGTTACCACTGGTTTAAATGCTCATTACCAGTCAAAATGTGCCTTCTTAGAAAGTGATAAATTTAAGCTATATGGGCGAAAGCTTTGTTTGTTCGGTTTGAGGAAACCAAACAAAGAACGCGTTCGGAGACACCGTCTCTGGCAGGTTGCTTGAATTTGCGCGCGCTAAGACCTAACTGGCTAATTTCAATGGTGCAACGTATCGAATATTTTTCTTAAGAGTTACTTTTCACCACAACCTCCCTGGAACACCATTACAAGCTTTTTAGTCTGTTTATGACCACACTGTATAGAGGGGCTATACAAGAAATATAAACTCGAAGACGACACTAAAGGAAGGAAAGAGAAAGTACACACATCAAAAAAAGTTTTGAATCACCTCGGTTCCGAGAGTTGAGGAACCTGTACAGAAAACTGGAATAGAGATCCACATAAACATCATTTCCGCCCTTTTTATTGCTCATGAAAACCACACAATGCTTGTCGTACCACCATACAGCGAGACCTTCAGAAGTGGTGGTCCAGATTGCTGTACGCATGGGCACCTCTAATGCCCAGTAGCATGTCCTCTTGCATTGATGTTTGACTGTATTCCTCGTGGTACACTATCCACAAATTCATCAAGGCACAGTAGGTCCAGATTGTCCCACTCCTCAACGACGATTCGGCATAGATCCCTCAGAGTGGTTGATGGGTCACGTCGTCCATAAACAAACTTTTCAATCTATCCCAGGCATGTTCGATAGGGTTCATGTCTGAAGAACATGCTGGCCACTCTAGTCGAGCGATGTCGTTATCCTGAAGGAAGTCATTCTCAAGATGTGCACGATGGGGGTGCGAACTGTCGTCCATGAAGACGAATGCCTCGCCAATATGCTGCCGATATGGTTGCACTATAGGTCGGAGAATGGCATTCACGTATCGTACAGCCCTTACGGCGCCTTCCATGAGCACCATTGGCGTACGTCGGCCCCACGCAATGCCACCCCAAACATCAGGGAACGACCACCGTGCTGCACTCGCTGGGCAGTGTGTCTAAGGCATTCAGCCTGACCGGGTTGCCTCCAAACACGTCTCCGACAATTGTCTGGTTGAAGGTATATGTGACACTCATCGGTGAAGAGAACGTGATGCTAATCCTGAGCGGTCCATCTGTACCGCGCTGCGTGGCGTAGTGGTTGCAAAGATGGACCACGCCATGGACGGCGGGATTGAAGTTGCGCATCATGCAGCCTATTGCGCACAGTTTGAGTCGTAAAACGACGTCCTGTGGCTGGACGAAAAGCATTATTCAACATGGTGGCG
Source organism: Schistocerca serialis cubense (assembly GCF_023864345.2). Taxonomy (NCBI): domain Eukaryota; kingdom Metazoa; phylum Arthropoda; class Insecta; order Orthoptera; family Acrididae; genus Schistocerca; species Schistocerca serialis. The sequence continues at coordinate 158,780,057 of NC_064640.1, forward strand.
TTGCTTTCAGGGTTCCTCTGAGCCATGATCCATATGCAGCGGTCATCCATTGCAGTAGTAGAAATTGGGCGTCCTGAGAGAGACATGTCATAGACAGTTCCTGTCTCTCTGTACCTCCTCCACGTCCGAACAACATCGTTTTGGTTCACTTCGAGACGCCTGGACAGTTCTCTTGTTGAGAGCCCTTCCTGGTACAAAGTAACAATGCGGATGCGATCGAACCCCGGTATTGACCGTTTAGGCATCGGTGAACTACAGACAACACGAGCCGTGTACCTCCTTCCTGGTGGAATGACTGGAAATAATCGGCTGTCAAGCCCCCTCTGTCTAACAGGCGCTGCTCATTCATTGTTGATTACATCTTTGGGCGGGTTTAGTGACATATCTGAACAGTCAAAGGGACTGTGTCTGTGATACAATATCCACAGGCAAAATCTATCTTCAGCAGTTCTTGGAACCACGGTGATGTAAAACATTTATTGATTTGTGTGGAGGTAGGTGAGATGGGAGATATGATACTGAGAGAGTAATGTGACAGAGCACTGAAAGACCTAAGCGAAAGAATGCCACTGGGGTAGATAACATTCCCTAAGATCAGCTGATACCCGTGGGAGAGTCAGCCATAACTAAATTTTTCCACCTGTTGTGGAAGATATTTGGGACAGGCGAAACATCTTGGGAAGAACGTAACAGTTAATAATTCCAAACCCAAAGAAAGCAGGTTCTGACAGGTGTGAATATTACTCAAATATCGGTTAAATAAGTAATGGTTATAAAATTTTGTCACGAATTATTTACAGAAGAATGAGAAAACTGGTAGAAGCCGACCTCGAGGAACATCATTTTGGCTCCTGGAAAAGTATTGGAACTAAAGAGGCAATATTGACCCTACAGCTTATCTTAGAAGATAGTATAAGGAAAGGCAAAACTACTATTATAGTATTTGTAGATATGGAGAAAGCATTTAATAATGTTGGCTGGAATACCGTTTCTAAATTTCTGAAAGTATGAGGTGTAAAATACGGGGAGGAAAAGGTTATTTAGTTCTGTGGCCTGCTTGTGGTCTATGATAGAAAATATAGATCGAAGAACACATACACCGATAAACGTTTGATGTAAGTGTATACTTAACCTGGAACAGTTATTCCATTGAACGTATTGCTGTAAATCCAGATAATAGATTAAGAATGTACAGGTATTGCTATTAACAGCAAGGCCTACTTGAACTTCTGTCTGATAACCAGAAGAGCTCTGAGTCTCTTACACTCTACCCGCAATTCTGTATCAACGAAGATGATGTCAGACATAGACCGAAGACTGAAATCTGTAGAGATTCGAACAGAGTAGCCAGAAAATTGGAGCCTGACACTGGAGTCCCAACACTGGAACCCAAACACTGGAGACTGGAGAGCGTCGCCACTGGAACTCTATGGAGCGTCTTGGCCCTCCGAAGGTGGTGGAGTTCCCAACACAAAGTGATCTGCCCCCAAATGCACGTGAGGAATGTGTTCCTCTGATTTAGATTGTCTTCTGATTTTTCCAGTTTTTTGGATTCGTCTATAGAGATTACTTATGCAGCTACGAGATGTGGCCATCTTCTTGTGATGCTGCACTGACTGTTCCGGGCCAGCGTCCGTATATTCATGTTCCTGGACAGCCGTGTGTATACGGACACTCGTTTGGAAAAGGTCTTGCCGGCGTGGGACTTTCACAATATCGTGGAGTGATCCGTGTGGAAAGTCTCTTGGTACGTGCAGATCTATGTGGAAATCATGATGCTGCATAGATTAGATCTTCTTCATGTGTTTCTTGGCTGCCTTCCTCCAGACGATGTCACGTACTTTTACAGTGAGACACCGAGACATGGAGGAAGGGTGGAAGTCTGTTTCAGCTTGCGGACAGAGCTTGCGTAAACAATTTCGGAGTTTGGATTTCACTCCATGGATGGTAGCCTCTTTGATGTCCCGTCGGAAAAGATTCAGCAGCCTCTTGGTGGCGGGAAGTCGCGTACACTGCCATTCCGGGTACGTCCGGTTCTTCTCAGAGATTTGGACCAGAATGTCCAGTGGAAGGTGGTGTAAGTTGTCACAACTTACACGCGGTGAAGGTGCGTAGCTTCTCAGACTGTCATGAATCTGGCGTTGGTGAAGTGCACGAGAGCTCTATCTATGCCCATTCCTGCTGGAGGTGGAGCGGTGGCAAGTGTTTCCTTCATGACGTCTCGAAAGCGGTTCCAGTGGACTACGAGAGTGATTCTCCACCATGGCAGCTGCAATGGACCCACGTCAATATAGTAGACAACAGGAACATGGTCAGAGGAGAGTGCATTCCGCGTGGGAGAGGTGATCTGTTGTGGGATTCCCTTATCGACTGCGATGTTAATGATTTATGGCTGTTCACTACCGATGGGATTGACGTTCAGGTCGTAGGGTCCCACCACGATGGGTTCATGATCTCCGATGCTCGAAGGGGGTGATGGCCCTCGGCAATTGTGATTCTGGAGTGCCAGGCGACTTGTTTTAAATGTAAGCCTCCGGCAATGAAGATTTTTCCACTTCGACTAGGAAGGTCGTTAATGTCTGCTGAATCCACGAAACGAGAAGAGATTTTGTAGGATGCAATGAATGTGATGGACCCTATAGATGTATGAACAATGATGCCCGTAGCCTCCAGAATGGACATCTCTAGTAATTCTGATTGGTAGTGGCAAATGTTGTTGCGGACATAAGACGCAGTACCACAAGCTATCGTCAGCGTACACGTCTGCAGACAGGACAAATTCGGTGCTTTGACGTCGAGTCCTAGTTTCAGGCCGTCCGCTGTAGCCGAGCGGTTCTATGCGCTTCAGTCCGGAACCGCGCTGCTGCTACGGTGGCAGGTTCGAATCCTGCCTCGGGCATGGCTGTGTGTGATGTCCTTAAGTTAATTAGGTTTAAGTAGTTCTAAGTCTAGGGGACTGATGACTTCCAATGTTAAGTTCCCTAGTGCTTTGAGCCATTTGAACCTAGTTTCAGGTAGGTTTTGTTTATCAAGCAGACTTCCATGGTTTCATCGTGGAGGAATTGACATAGTTCGACAACTTGTGTGCGATGCCATTTGCGTTCCACGAAGTGACTGTCAAGGCTTTAGCGTTGTCTATTATGGGACTGAGTAATTTTATGAATGGTAACTGCTAGCGCCGCAGCCTTCAGTGCAGCGAGGAGTTGCTGCGAGAGGATCTCAATCAACTTATTTGCACTGTCCATGTATACAGAGAGCTGCATGATGAGGAAACTGAGGTCAGGCTGGGAGGCAGCTGGTGCAACGTCAACACTGGTACCAGGACAGGGGGCACCTCAGTGGGGAAGCTCTGGACAGCAGGCTCCACTAGTGCGCTCTTGTTTTGCTTTCTGGTCTTGCTTCAGCCACAGGTGCATCGAATAGAAGGGCCTGATGACGATGGGCGAACATCAGAGATGGAATATGGCAAGTCTTCAGGAGCCTTCTGCTTTACTGGAACAGCGGCAGTAGACTCCTAAGAAGATGTTGCCGATGCATCAGGTGTATTGGCTTCAGACGGGGACGAGCTTGATGACATCTTCTCATAGGTTGCACGTTCGGATGTGACGCCAGAGTGAGACTTGGCCAATTTCTTTGTCTCTTGTAGTGCAGCTGGGTGTGCACGTAGGTGAACAACGGCGCGTTTCCACAACTTGCAGTTGCGTTAGCTTGCACACTTTATACATTTATGCGGCATGGAACAGTGCCGTTAAGCGTAGTTGATTGCTGGAAAGCGGAAGTATTGGGCCGGCCGCAGTGGCCGAGCGGTTCTAGGCCGAGCGGTTCAGTCCGGAACAGCGCGACTGCTACGGTCGCAGGTTAGAATCCTGCCTCGGGCATAGATGTGTCTGATGTCGTTAGGTTAGTTCGGCTTAACTAGTTCTAGGGGACTGATGATCTCAGATGTTAAGTCCCATAGTGCTCAGAGCCATTTGAACCATTTTTGGAAGTACTGGACTGGTCCTCATTTGGCGCGTAAATATTCTGTCTGCATCGTGATTTCAGCAAGGTGTGTGCACTGGTACAGCTTCCTGTTCTACACAGCGTCTGTGGCGATGATCAGGAAAAGGGGTCAAGGTTGCTTCATCTTCACGACGGTACGCGCGTGCAACCCCAAACCAGAAAGCACTTTTTCTGGAATGTTATCAGACTCCCTGCTGAAGGGTAGGTCACACACCATGACCTTCAGGACGTGGTAGGGTTTGGATGCGTGCATATAAAATGGGATCTGCCTGTCAGACGCCTCCTGCGTGACTCGCCGGTAGTCATAGGCTGATCGGAGTGTGACCTTATAGAGCTCCCTGCTGGCCACCTTCGCCCTGTAAAAGGCTGTCAACAGCATCTGAGAAGTTTTTAGAGTTGACGGTAAAGTTTCTTGAATTTCAGTACAATCACTTGAAGAGGAGGATCCTTCTTGGGCGCAGTAATTCTTCATTCGCATCAGAAAGAGCGGCGAATGCCCTGGAGACGTCAGCTAGTAGCGACGTGGATAACTGCATTCTGTGAGCACGTTTTCGTGGTTTGATGAAACCGTCAGCGTCGGGAGTGGGCGTCTATTTTGCTTTCTTCTCTCGCGGTTAAGTTCTGCCACCAGTCTGTGCGATCAGAGGTCTTCTTTTGTTTTCTCCAGCCTGTTCTCGAGGTGGTGCTGCTGGGTCTGCTCGTCGTGTGAGTTCGGAAGCGGTGCTGCCAACGCGTCTTGAACGATGTCAATCGGATCCTTAGTCGTAGCCTGATTCGCCGTTAGTGGCGGGTCGGATAGGACCCACCGAAGACGCGAGCGCCGCCGGAAGGCGATCTGCCACACCGTTCGATTCCTCAACACGACAATCCTCACTCGTCTGCATAACAACTCGGAACTGCATGATGACGGTGACGACGGCTTAGTCGACGCGTCTGCTCACTTGAGTCGCTCAGTCACTGGTACTCGACGGAGACTGGAGGCTCCTTGCGGCGGGCTTTTATCGGTATGGCGACGCTGATCCAGGGGGCGGTCGACGGCTGAGGAAAGAGGCCGCTCGTTGCTGCCTTCCGCGGTAACCTGTGTAACTGCTATTGCCAACTCCGTGTAACAAAATGATGCCTCCTGCATGGTATCGATTGCTGATGATCATTTACAATTTGTACAGAAACCAGACTGCAATTATAAGAGCCGAATGACATAAAGGGAAGCAGTGGTTGAAAAGGGTTGTAGACTATCCCCAACGTAATTCAATCTATACACTGAGTAAGTTGTGAAGGAAAGGAAGGAGAAATTTGGAAAGAGAATTAAGGTTCAGGGAGAAGAAATAAATACTTTGTGATTTGCCGATGACATTGTATTTCTGTCAAAGACAGTAAAGGACTTGGAAGTGCGTTTGAACGAGTGGACAGTGTTTTGAAAGGAGAATATGAACATTGAAAAAAGCAAAACTTGGCTAGTGAAATGTAGCTGAATTAAATAATGCGATGCAGAAGGAATTAGATTAGGAAATGAGACACTAAAAGCAGTACATGAGTTCTGCTATGCGGGCAGTAAAATAACTTGTGATGGCCGAAGTAGATAGGATGTAGAATGCACAATTGGCGACAGGATGAAAAGCTATTCTGAAGATGAGAAATTTGTTGACAACGAATGTAAATGTAAGTTTTAATTAATAAAGTAAGCAGCTAGTCAGCTGCTAGAAGTTTATTTACTGATACTTGACCTAGGTTTCGATACTACTATGAGTATCTTCTTCAGAAGTACGTGACGTTAACTAAATGGTTTCAACTAAACAAGCAATAATTATTAGCTACTAATTATGATGTAAAGTAATTAAAAGTCCCAGTTGGAAACTGAAACCATTACTTACTTGATTACATTAATTGAAATATGTTACATGAATCACGAGCTAACCAGTTCAAGGCACATCCAATAATCCATACATATTATAAAAGTGGAAGTACGTATATACGTGTGTGTGTGTGTGTGTGTATGTGCGTTTGTTTCACATCTCTTACTAAACCACTGGAATGATTTCAATCAAACTTAGCACACGCATCCCTTATTGCCAGACAACAATCGTTGTGGGGGTAAGAACAGCCTACTTATCATTGCTCAGGAGATACGACGTCATAAACAATAAGATGCTTGAAAAATCTGCCACTTAATGCATAACGGTAAAGTGTATTATTTCTGTGCTACTATCTGTATTTGCAACAGATTTCGCAGTCGACATATGCAAGTAGATGCAATAAAAAAGTATATCATGGTACCACACATAGCTCAGGAGATATGACGTCAGAACCACTGAGATGCATGAAAAACTGCCCCACTGTATAGGACGTTTAAATTTATTAGTTATTTTATAATAACTCTATTTGGAATGCATTTTTCAGGCAGTATCCACACGTGTCGTTGAATTTACCTACAAAATTGTATTGTAATAAGGCACATAGTTCAAGAGATATGAAGTCATAAACACTGATATAGATGAAAAAATGTCTTATCATGCAAGACGTTTTACTACATTTATTCTTTACTACTAAGACGCTCCTGCAGTCGAGTCAGCTTAAGGAAGTCACTGACACTTGTCAGTTTTCAACTGCGGAGCGCAAATGGCTGTAGGCGAAAACCATAGCTATTTTTAGAGCTATGAAGAGGCGTTACCATAGAGGTGTTTACAAAATCGCCTTGTACCCACTCGAAGCAGCTGCATCCGGTGTACACAATCTCTCCGGGATTATGTTTCTTAATTTGGATACGGTTGTCATTATTATTATTCACGTATGGGCCCAGTAGGACGAGGCGAGGTACAATCCATCAGTGTCACGTTTGATGGTTGGCCTTTCTTTGTGCCCAAATTTGTTTAATCCTTTCAAAATGAAGTCTCTTTGTTTCATCACACCACGATGTTCCAGTCCGTTTTCTAATTTCCCTCTGACCAACTTCCCAATCGAATGTCTGGATGTTTTCCTATCTGTAGGGTCTGCCTAAGTTATACCGGCTGCTTTAAGGTCCTCCTTAATCTCAGCAATCCATTTCATTGCCTCAGTTTTGGCCTTACTTCCGTTTTCGTAGAAATCTACTATTTGTTTTGTAAACCTAGTGGGTGCCATTCTTTTAATCTGCCCATAAAATTTAAGTCTTCGTTTTCTCATGTCACCATGTATATCTGTGTATTCTTCTGTTTGCCGGCCGCGGTGGTCTAGCGGTTCAGGCGCTCAGTCTGGAACCGCGCGACTACTACGGTCGCAGGTTCGAATCCTGCCTCGGGCATGGATGTGTGTGATGTCCTTTGGTTAGTTAGGTTTAAGTAGTTCTAAGTTCTAGGGGACTGATGACCACAGATGTTAAGTCCCATAGTGCTCAGAACCATTTGAACCATATTCTTCTGTTTCCTTATTACTCCTCAGCCTATAAGTTTCTACATCAGTAAATTGGGTACCTAACATTTTCCTAATAATCTTTCTTTTTTCCTTTTGAATTTCTTCGGTATCCCTCTTCCTATTACACATTAAAGTTTCTGCTTCATAAAGACATTCAGGTTTGATTACCGTATTGTAATGTCTATGTTTACCGAATTTAGAAAGTGATTTTTTATTATAAATATTTTGTGTTAAACTGAATGCAGTTGCCATCTTTTGACAGTGAACTTCATTTGCAGCTTTTTCCACACGGTTTTCTGGTATAATTTCCGCCAAGTATTTAAACTGAGATACCCTTTTTATTTTTCCATATTTTGCGTTCAAAAACTTTGGTGCTTGTTTGTTGCATGTCATGTATTCCGTTTATTCGAATCATATTTGTAGCCCTTTTCCGAGACTTCTTTAAGAATTTCAATTTGTTTTTGTGCTGTGGTAACATCCCTAGTTAAAATTGCCAGATCATCTGCAAAGCCGAGGCAATCTACTCTAATATCACTTCTACCTAACTTGATTGATTGGTCTATATTTTGAATCGATTTTTGTTCTCGCCATTCTGTAATTACCTTTTCCAAAACACAGATAAACAGTAACTGAGAGAGCCCATCTCCCTGTCTAACACCAGTCTTTGTTTCAAATGGTTCAGAAATCTCTCCCATGAATTTGACTTTAGATCTAGTGTCGGTTAGCCGGCCACAGTGGCCGAGCGGTTCTAGGCGCTTCAGTCTGGAACTGCGCGACTGCTACGGTCGCAGGTTCGAATCCTGCCTCGGGCGTGCATGTGTGTGAAGTCCTTGGGTTAGTTAGGTTTAAGTAGTTCTAAGTTCTAGGGGACTGTTGACCTCAGATGTTAAGTCCCACAGTGCTCAGAGCCATTTGAACCATTTTCTACTATCGGTTAACGTTTCCTTAATCAGTGTTAGAGTTTTATTATCTAGCCCTTGTTCCTTTAAAATTGGGAAAAGAGATCCACGATCAGCTGAGTCGTAAGCCTTTTTAAAATCAACAGATGTACATACGATATTGTAACTAGAAATCCTTTGGTGTCTGGGGATTAGTTTTAAAGCACGAATTTGTTTCGGACAGGATCTGTTTGGTCTAAAGCCTGCTTGGTATTCACCAATTTTAGGTTATAACTGTTCTTGGGCTCGATCGAGAAAACACTGCGAGAGAATTTTGTATGAGATTGGGAGAAGAGAGATTTCTTGGTAATTATTAACATCGGTTCTATCCCCTTTTTCATGCAATCGCTGAATTAGGGCAGTTTTCCAGTCCTCAAGTATTTTCTTGCTTTGCCAGATATGTCCTATTAGTTGAGTGATCTCTTTTATAGTGGTAGGGCCAACTGATTTTAGTAATTTGCGATTATATCGTCTTCTCCAGATTCATTTTTTTAAGTCTCTTAATTTGTTTAGTTATTTGGATTTCTTAGGGTTGGTGTTATTAGTTTGCTGTGGTTGGAATTTATTCACTAGTTTTCGGCAGTTCAATAGTTTTTCAAAATAATTAGCAACTACCTTACAATTTTCCTGGTTGTTGAGAGCCAAACTGCTTTCTTCATTTTTGAAGCAAAGACTTTGAGGTTGGTAACCGGTTGGTTTTGTTTTAAATGTTTTATAAAAATTTCTTTTATTGTTCTTTTGGAAATCTTTTCGATTTACAAATTTGGGCATTTTCGTAGTTTCTTTTAGTCTGTCGGATTAATTTAGATGTTTCCTTTCTCACACTTAGAAAGGTGTTGCACTTTTTTAAAGTTTTGTTACTGTTCAAATTTTTGAATGCTTCATGCCTAGACTTAAGTGCTGTTTCACAATCCGCGTTCCACCAAGGGTGTTTTTGTTTATTTCGAAGCTGAATTAAATTTTGTGCTGTTTTGATGAAATTTTTAGACTTTGCCAATTGCTGGATTGTTTTCTGTGAAGTTCACTTGTAAGATTTGGGGTTTATTTTAGCAGTGTCAAATTTTTCGGTGACATTTTTTGCCTTGAAGGGTTTTCTGAGGCTGAAGTTTTACTTTTATTCGCGTTAAATAATGGTCAGACTCAATATTAGTCCCTCTCATAACTTGGACATTTAAAATTTCTTTGTGGTTGGGGTATGACATTGCTACATGATCGATTTGAAGTTGTGCAATAAATGTATTGAGTGCCCGCCATAGTTTTTGTTTAAAAGGGTTGTTTTCAAAATGTGTTTACATGATTTTAAGGTTAAAATTTTAGCACATTTCAACAAGTCTTTGGCAATTTTCTTTGTCTATTTATGCGCAGGAAATCCACCCACAGTTTTCTTATATTTTTTCTCTTTCCTCAATAGAGCATTAAAATCACCCATTAAAATTTTAGCATGGTTTGATGGAATTTTTGAGCAAATGCTTTCTAATGTTTCCCAAGCTTTATTAACTTCATCAGGTTTTTTACGGTTATCCTCATTGACTGTAATATGGGCATTAATTAAAGTGTATGCTTTATTTGCGCATTTAAGAGAAATTGTCATTAGTCTATTATTAATGGATGTTACCTCCGTTATTGAGTTTAAAATATTTTTGGAGACTGCAAAGCCAACTCCCATATGTGGCGCATTATTAAGTATTCTTTTATCAGTTTTACTTTTAAAAAGACGATAAATGCCGAAATCCATGGTGTTACTGTCCGTTATTCGTGTTTCGTGAAGTGCCAAAATTTGAACCTCGTGTTCTTTTACCTGGTTGCAAAAGTTTTTGTATGTTAAGTGTTAGAAAAATTGTATTTGCTTTGGTTTTAAGTTGGCCAGAGGACTCTGACTTCCTGTGCTGAATCACATTGCATTTTAACCTGGTCGCCCCAGAATCCGAAAGACCAGTTCCGCCAGTTATACCGGCGGTGGATTGACTACTTGGGGTAATAATGTGATTATCAAAATACTCCATGATGTTTGTACCTGGAATCAGGTGGGGTTGAGCAGACTCATTGAGTAAACTCAGAATGTTAAAACTGGAAAGGTTATTTCCAGAATATGAATTTCAGCCGCATCACTAGTGAACAGACGCTGACCACTTCGCCGCTTGCTACAAGCAGATACAAAGTGGATTTGGTTTTGTTTTGCTTTGCCTTGGTCCGGGACGACTTACGTTGTATTCGCAGCTGTCCACGATATGTGATGGAACATTCACTATCCGCCACCTGTGACCCATCCAACACCCTAGGCACGGTTGGCTTCTTAGACTTTCAGTTACAAAGTCTTGAAGCCTGGATACTGGTCTGATACGTTTGTAAATTATAGATATTTCTTTGAACGATTGTTACGTAATTTCAGAAGTGTTTTCACAAATACATTGAAATGAAATTTTTTCGATACTTCTATAAAAACACAGTTCCTTTTGTTTTCGTTACTAATAGTAAATTGGGAGGATGAATTCCCAAGGCACTGCCGTGTTTGTCAGATAACTGAAATGTCCGTTGAAACTGATGAACAAAGGCAAACGTCGAACTGTAGTAGTAGTAGCAGCAGTAGCTTTATTCATCCGTAGATCTCTGTTTACACGGATATAGGACATGTCAAAGTATTTACAAGTTTAGATCAATTTAAAATAAGCTAATTCGTATACACATATATTTACAGACTTCTAGTTAAAGACAATCATTAGATTTACTCCTGGTATACAATACTTTTTTTACAAATAACTTATTAAATATTGTAATGCAGCACTGTTGACTCATATCTCACCATCAGTCACTGCACTCACTATATACACATTGTTTCATAACACTTTACTCACTACACAAACACACACACACACACACACACACACACACACACACACACACACTGGTGATCTCTGGGTCATTTTCTGTACTGCAACTTCCTATTTGCTGTCCTGAAAAACTGATTCAGCATCCCTCCATAATGAATGGGATGTTGTTCTCAGAAAGAGAGAGAGGTGTTAGTATTGTGCTATGCATAGCTTGGGGGTAAGTATTTCTAGAAAGGAAAAAAGAAGGAACAAATCATAAAGTGGAGGTGTCATGTGGAATGTTGGATAGTTAATAATCATTATTATTATTATTATTATTATTTATTTGTATAACATTTTTTTATCACACCCCTACTCTTTTTTTAGCTAAGTAATCCTTCAATGTATAAAATGCATTGCATAACAGGTTCTTATTAAATCCTTTTTTAAATAAGTGTATTTTTTGCAATTTCTTTAATCTCTTTTGGTAATTTATTGTACAGTTTAATTCCTTGGTAGAAAATGCTGTTTTGAGTTTTATGTTTATTTTTTTCTTGTTATATGTAAGTTGATTATGTCTCTTGTTGCATGGTCATGGACAGAGCTGTTTGTGCAGTAATTACCAATGTTATTTTTTATGTGTACAGCTGACTGGTAAGTGTATTCACATGGAGTAGTTAAAATCCCCAATGTTTTGAACAGATCTTTACAATGACCTCGACTAGTATTTTGGTTATTATTCTTATGGCTCTATTCTGGTTCAAATGGTTCAAATGGCTCTGAGCACTATGGGACTCAACTGCTGTGGTCATAAGTCCCCTAGAACTTAGAACTACTTAAACCTAACTAACCTAAGGACATCACACACATCCATGCCCGAGGCAGGATTCGAACCTGCGACCGTAGCGGTCGTGCGGTTCCAGACTGTAGCGCCTTTAACCGCTCGGCCACTCCGGCCGGCGCTCTATTCTGGAGTTTGGAAACTGTGTTCATATTTTGTGCATTTGTTCCACGAAAAAGAGTGCCATAGCTAAGAACTGAGTGTACATATGAATAATATGTAACTAAAAGACATTGTATGTTACACACTGATGACAAGATTCTTAGGGAATAACATGCTGATGACATTCTGTTTGCAAGTACCTTTGTGTGTTTACATCCTTTCAACTGAGAATCAATATTCATTCCTAAAAATTCTGCATTTGTTACACTGTCTATAGAGGTGTCATCCACATTTAATTTAACATTGTCATTTTTCCTCTTCAAACTGAAATTCGTGACATTAGTTTTCTTTATGTTCAATGTGACATTATTGCTTATTGGCCAATCGGAAACTTCCTTGAGAGTTTCATTTGCTTTCTCGGCAAGGAGTTCTCTTGTTTTCGCAGTGACTAAATTATTGCTGTCGTCAGCGAAGAGAATTTTTTCGCCATGAGTAACACTACTGGGAAAGTCATCGATGTATATCAGGAACAGTATTGGTCCCAATATGCTACCTTGCGGAACCCCTATACTAATGTATTTTGGTTCTGATAAGTGTTTTTCTAAATGTTTAAATCTATTTGAAGTATGTGTTTGTACACTATTTGTTAGGTATGATCCAAACCAGTCATTAGCTACCCATACGCTACTGAACGCGAAGCATGTAGAAACTATTCGGCCACAGTGTATTGCTGTTGACCTCCAGTGGCCGTTATCGGAAACAGGCGGAACGTTGGAGTAAGCGTGTACACTGGTGACTAAGGAAACCGTATAGCACTGTGAGTGATTTCAAGATAGTTGTACGTATACCACCAAGTGGTTCGGTGTGTCCTCGTGAAATGTCACAATAAAAACTCACGTTAAGTGACCAAAGCACTTTCACTCCCAGGTGCAATAATACTATGGTTGACTAATACAGTGCTTACACAAACTACGGCAGAGCGAGCCACATGTTGCGAGCTGATGCCATAATATAAAGCTCAGTTATGTAATATTTATCATTTTCTGCACTAACGTAGCTTCGTAGAAAACAAACAATAATCTGTGTTGTTACCGATAGAAAATAGTGTAACAGTAATGAAGTAGCAATATGTAAATTAAAAAGAAAAATAGAAAACTAGTAGATGGTCTTAAATGAAGTAACTACTGCATTTTTTCGTAATAACGAGGTTATAAAAAATATGTATGACATGAAATAATAAATTACTCCGCTGCAGGAAGAAAATTTCATTCTGGAATAAATTACATATTTCTCTAATGAAAAATTATGGAGAAAATTAAAGCTCTGAATACGACGTTACAGAAAATACATCGTGTGCGCAGGAGCTGAAATGCAAGGGAGGAGAAGAGGTATTGCAGCGTAGCGGACGAACAAAGGGGTTAGAGACGGCAAGAGCGTACATAAGCGAGCTTATTCTACAAGTATAGCTATTTGAAACATGCAGTTTCTGTCGTAAACAGTAGCTTCACTGTTAAGGAGATAAGAAAACGTTCACAGACATTGCGAGTAATCGCAGACACAACTGCAAATCTATACTAATAATAAAAGTGTAAAACTGTTGTTTCTGTCTGTCTGCTTGAATATGGTAATCTCCAAAACTGTTAGGCGAATTTTCATGGAGTTTTCAGAGCTAACTTGAGTGTAGCTTGGGGCAACGTATAGGCTTTATTCAATCAAAATTAGATCACGGAAGAAAAAGAATTTTATGTGAAACAGTCGTGACTGTCCGATTGTGTATTTGAACACAGTACTCTTCAAAACTGCTGGACAAACTTTCATGCGGTTTTCACAGGTAACTAGAGCGTAGCTCGAGGCAGCATTTGGGCCTTAATTCATCAAAATCAGAACACGACAAAAAAGACGTTGTAATTCAAATTTTTTATGTAAAATCGTCTGATCAGCGTAGTAGTTCGGGTGTTTAATCATCACAGCGTAGTACTCCAAATAACCAATAGATGGCGCTGTCAGTTTTGTTGTGCACCGAAGAACAAATATATGGCAACCTCAGTTTTTTTTAAAAAAATAAGTGACAGATGCAGTTTCTGAAGTTTTGTCAGTGAGAGAAATAAGCACTGCAATCTTTTCTTCACAAATACAGACTAACAGAGAAATTACTCAACTAAGATATATGGATTTACTGATTTCGTTTCGTGTATTAAAAACTTAACGACGTTGATTTGCTTCTTTCAATAGGTTTTATTTAGGTTATTTGCTAGGACAACGAATTTATTAAGTCTGGTTTTGAGTTGGGTGTCTACTCATTTCGTTTTGTTTGCGAATAAGGTTGCCTGCAAAACGATCGAGTCTTTCTGAATCCACCAGAAAGGCTAAATGATTGAGGACTATGCGGTCTCAAGAATCCAATGAAGATTGTGAGGCGAGTCTGGTTGCAGCTTGAGATCATCAGGATTCAAATCGCTTTTTGGAAACTCCTTCAGAAGGTGACGCGCGACGTAAATCTGATCGAGAGTGTCATGCATTATCTCGGTCCTCACAACCCTTCACTCACAGAGACCTGAAGTTACTTCTAACCTGGATAACATCACAGAGGCGGAAATTTGACGGAATATGTTGCAGGAGAGTGAGTTGTTACACCCAAAATCCCGCTTATTGTTAACAAATTACCATTTCGCTTTAAACGCGTACAAATCCCTGTGAGCTTATGCTATGCTTTGACCATAACCAAAGCACAAGGACAGACACTGCGTGTTGCGAGTGGGTACCTTAGTACCAGTTGCTTTTCGCAGAGCCAGCTCTACGTGGCTGTCTCCTGTCTTAATTAATCAAAGAAGCTCTTCTTTTATGTTCCCAATCACGCTACTTCAAACGTTGTATACAAAGAAGCTTTATAATGCATTAGTGAATTTCATTTGTACTGAACTTACAGTTATAAACAAATAGCCAGGTGATATCATGTTGCTAAGGTAGTTAAAGATAATGCAATTTAATATTTGACTTCATACTACGGATCTTACACTGTCACTATTTCCAGACACAAAACGAATGTAGCAGATGGTCTACCCTACGCTTTTTCATTTCAATAGCCGTTTCATTTTAACTTCCACTGGCAGTGTCAGTTGATTAACTTTCGTCTTCAGTCGGGAATCAGTGTTTCTTCCACCGCTACCACTATTCGAGTCTGTACCACCTCCAAGTTCCCGATCACCTCCAGCGAATGGCCGAGTAAACCTTCAATTTAAATATACGGCACTTCAGTTTTATTTGTGTGCTCCTGGCGTTTCTTCCAGACTTCTTTTGTTATGGAGGTAATTTGTTCATCGATAAGTGTTAATAACGTGTCCATTCTTAATGTTACATTACGCTCAGAAGCGCCGTTCTTAACTCTTGCCCATATCGGCCCTATAGCATTCCGATCTGAGTGGTATGGAGGATGTCGTAACTCAATGCGGTCATGTCGAATTGAAGTACTGACTATTTTATAAATGATGTGGTCTGGTTTGTTAATTTGGATCAATGAATACAAGCAGGGTCTCTCCATGCCCTTGTGGAAAAGAATTCACTTTTCTGTTAACCAAGACATCACTTCTCTCCTCGTGGAATTTGATGCTGGAGCATGAGTCTGTGGCTCATTGGGGTAAGATGCGTTTTCTACAGGGTGTTTCGGAAGATCGCGCAAAAATTTAACAGGACATAGGGGATGCTCCACTGAACAATTTTAGGTAGAGAACCTGGGGTCGGAGAAGCCAGCTTAAGGAGATAATAGGAATAAAATCACATTACTCTCTGTGTCCGCAGCTCGTGGTCTAGTGGCTCGCGTTGCTACCTCTGGATCACGAGGTTCCCGTTTCGATTCCCGGCAGGATTGGAGATTTTCTCTGCCCGGGGACTGGATGTTTGTGTTGTCCTCATCATTTCATCATCATCTTCATCATTCGTCACAGTGGCTAGTTTGGACTGTGAAACAAAAAACTGGAGTGTGAACAAATTGGGACTTTGTACGGGCGCTGACGACCGCGCAGTGAGCGCCCCACAAACTAAACATCATCATCATCATCAACAACATTACTGTGTACTTTTTTATTTACATTAGTTAACTCCAAATACCATCGTTGACACAATGACCGTACCATTTGTACTGTGTCTTACAAAATATGCTGAAACTAACGGCTATCAACCTCAATGCAAGGATGACATTGCGAACAAGATTCCGACGTACCCTGACGTGTTTCGAATCACATCGCAGGCACCTGTAGCTTTGGCAACTAATTCCATCTCCTTATACAATGGGGTCTCAAACACAAGTGACTTTGGATATCCTCATAGGAAATAATCGATGAGATTCACATCAGGTGACCTCTCAGGCCATGGAATAGGACCTCCCGTTCCAATCCAGCGATCAGGAAATACTGTGCCGGTACTGCTCCGTCGTATTGTACTGTACGTCTCTGAATAGCACTGAGTAACGAATGGGTCTGCGTTGATTCATAGCACGTTCTGTCACGGGACGATGTAAATACTATATAAGGCACCCACCTTATGGAAAGTAAAGTAAACAAAACCTGCATCATGACTTCCTGGCAATCAGGCTTGTCCTCCTTGTTTCCTTGCAGCAAATAAAGAATGTACACATAAATAAACAGCTCAGTACTAGTAAACTTGTACGCTTTTTAGTTGCAAATAAGCTGGGAAACAGTAATGCTACACAAAGCGGTACACAAGTTTATTTCTATATCTCCTTAAGCTGGCTTCTCCGACCCCTCGTTCCCTAACCTAAATTGTTCAGTGGAGCATTGTCTATGTCCTGTTGCATTTTCCACGCTCATACGGAAACACCCTGTGTAACGAGGACAGTATGAGGCAGCAGGTTAGGTATTAGTATCTCCATGAGGCACTTTTTATAATCTGAGAAGTCCATGTCATTGCGTTAATACACAATTTTCTGGCTAGATTTAAACCTAACGTAGGCATTTGGTACAAAACCGTCCTCCGCGCCAGCACGAATGATGATAAATCTGGCGCGCGGGGTAGTCGTGTGGTCTTGGGCGCCTTGCCACGGTTCGCGCGGCTCCCCCCGTCGGAGGCTCGAGTCCTCCCTGGGGCATGAGTGTGTGTGTTGTCGTTAGTGTAAGTTAGTTTAAGTCAGATTAAGATGTGTGTAAGCCTAGGGACCGATGACCTTAGTAGTTTGGTCCCATAGGAGCTTACCACGAATTCCCAAAAGATAAATCTGAATCCCTTTGAAACAGGTTTCAGCAGATCCTGTGGTGAATTGTCACTGCATCCTTACGATGCTGTGTGGCAAGAGTGAACATATGTATCCTCCATATAGACGACTGGACGATACTTACGTCTGTACTATCGAATACTTTTTACGCAAGCAGTTCGTTTTTCGCTGCTACTATTTTGTTCCTGGAGAACATTTCGGTTATTCGTCGTCTTATTCCACAAAAATACCCGTGTACAAAGAACTTTATGAAGTACGTCTATACATCCTTCAAAATGTATGAAACTGTGCAACTTTTTGTGGATTTCCTTTAAAATGGGTCTTCTTTATCTGTAATGTAGAAATTATTCACCACATGGTGAACGAATTGCACATTAAAATTATCTAAACTGTTCTTCCGGTATCTTCTGGACCCTTCCTGATGAGGTGTTGAAAAAGTCGAATATTCTCCAGGCTGGACTCTTGCAAGTTCTCTCTTGATCCGCCTAACGGAAGTAAATGATACATCAGTTACTTCGGCCACTTGTTTCGATGTGGATTTTAGTTTTAGTGTATCATCTAGTACAGTTTCTTTCTTCATAAACTGGTAGACATTTGCAGCCGGCTGCTGTGACCGAGCGGTTCTAGGCGCTTCAGTCCGGAACCGCGCTGCTGCTACGGTCGCAGTTTCGAATCCTGCCTCGGGCATAGATGTGAGTGATGTCCTTAGGTTAGTTTGGTTCAAATGGCTCTGGGTACTATGGGACTTAACACCTAAGGTCATCAGTCCCCTATAACTTAGAACTACTTAAACATAACTAACCTAATTACATCACAGCATCCATGCCCGAGGCAGGATTCGAACCTGCGACCGTAGCGGTCATGCGGTTCCAGACTGAAGCGCCTAGAACCGCTCGGTCACACTGGCTGGCGGTTAGTTAGGTTTAAGTAGTTCTAAGTCTAGGGGACTAATGACCTCAGATGTTAAATCTCATAGTGCTTAGAGCTATTTGAACCGTAGACATTTGAAATTACTTCACGTGTTTGACAATAAAGAACTCTGCCCTTTAACTTGCTTTGTGCTGGTGGCACCTTCAACTTCGATTGGGTTGTCCCAGAATATTTACAAGTGGAGCACTCCGTCTGAGTCTATGTCAACACGCCCGCCACTGGCGATCGACTGAGCGGGTCTATTGCTCATCTTGTTTGCGGTGTTCATGTCTTTTTGCATGACCAGTAACTGTTTTAAACCGTTAAGGAAATCTCTATTTCTTAATTGTAGCTGTTCATTTAAAAGAAGGCCGTCTTTTCCTATCGCATATCTAAAATATTTCTAATTATTCTGATACGTTTAATCTCCATCCTTTCTTTTATTTATGCAAGATCTCAATTTCTTCGACTCCTTATAGATTACAACGCGATGTTAGCAATGGTTCTGCGAATGTAGCATTATGCACAATAGTACCTTTTTTTACCTAAAAGGTGTTCTTTGTACCTAATTTTAAATGTGCTTCCAGTTTTTCCGATTTAAAGTACTGGATATCCATCACTTGTTATCCTGTAAGCACCTGACCTGCAGAAGGGATAATTTGCGGTTTTAATACGAGGGTAATCGCAAAAGTAAGGTCTTCTATTTTTTTTATAAGTACATAGACCTATTTATTTCTACAATGGTTGAGATCAGTTTACAGGTTGAACATTTAGCTATTTTTCGACATGATCACCATTTCTGTCGATGCATTTTTGTAGACGCTGTGGCAGTTTTTGTATGCCCATGTCATATCAGCTCGCCGCCATGCTGTTCAGAAAGTTATGAACTGGCGTGATTGTTGCTTGGTCTCAGGTGTAAAGTGGTATGCCCAGGTTTCGTCACCCGTGACAATTGAGTCCAGAAAGTTGTCCTGTTCGGGTGCAAGGGGTTGAAGAAATGCGCGGGAAGCATCAACTCGTTGCCGCTCGTGGTCCTCAGTCAGCATGCGTGGCACCCATCTTGCGCACACCTTCCGGTAGTTCAATGTTTCCGTTAAAATTTTGTGAACGGTGCTTCGGGAAACCTCAGGAACTAACATGCAGAGATGATTCAGGGTGATCCGCCGATTTTCACGTATGCTTTGCTCAACCTTCAACACCGTCTCCTCAGAAATTCACGGTCTTCCGCTCCTTTGTTCGTCGTGAATTTCGGTCCGACCAGCTGCAAACTCTCTGTACCACTTACGAACAGTTTTGACATCCATGCACGATTCACCATACACTTTCGTCCATTGGCAATGGATTTCATTCGGCGCAGTGGCCTTTGCGTTCAAAAACCGAATAACTGCGCGCTATTCGCACTTGGCGGTAACATCCAACGGGATCTCCATTCTCAACGCCTGCCAAGCCAAGACTGAGCGCCTCAGCACGGCGTGCGCATGTTTACACATAGCGCGTGAAGCACTCTTCATAACAGTGTGACCGACTGCCACGCAAACAGATTTCTGTACTTATAAAAAAATAGGAGACCATACTTTTGAGATTACCCTCGTATTATGAATTACATTTTTCTTTGGGTTAGTTTCAATGGAGAACGCTACTTTACAATAATGTATTTTAACCAACAATCGTCTGAGTCTATACGATTTTTATTTATTTTTTTGGTCATCAGTCTTCTGACTGGTTTGATGCGACCCACCACGAATTTCTCTCCTGTGCTAACCTCTTCATCTCAGAGTAGCGCTTCCAATCTACGTCCTCAGTTATTTGCTGGATGTATTCCAATCTTTGTCTTCCTCTACAGCTTTATCCTCTACAGCTCCCTCTAGTATCATGTCCTATAATACTGCCCCTTCTTCTTATCAGTGTTTTCCACATATTCCTTTCCTCTCAGATTCTGTGCAGAACCTCCTCATTCCTTACTTATCAGTCAACCTAATTTTCAACATTCGTATGTAGCACCGCATTTCAAATGCTTCGATTCTCTTCTGTTCCCGTTTTCCCACTGTCCATGTTTCTCTACCATACAATGCTGTACTCCAGACGTACATTCTCAGAAATTTCTTCCTCAAATTAAGGCTGATTTTGATATTAATAGACATCTCTTGGTCAGGAATGTCCTTTTTGCCACTGCTAGTCTGCTTTTTATGTCCTCCTTGCTCCGTCCGTTATTTGTTATTTTACTGCCTAGGTAGCAGAATTTCTTAACTCCGTGTACTTCGTCACCATCAATCCTGATGTTAAGTTTCTCGCTGTTCTCATTTCTACTACTTCTCATTACCTTCGCCTTTCTTCGATTTACTCTCAATCCATATTCTGTACTCATTAGAGTGTTCATTCCGTTCAGCAGATCACGTAATTCTCCTTCACTTTCACTCTGGATAGCAATGTCATCAGCGAATCGTATCACTGATATCCTTTCACCTTGAATTTTAGTTCTACTCCTGCACCTTTCTTTTATTTCCATCATTATTTCCTCGGTGTACAGATTGAACAGTAGGGGCGAAAGGCTACATCCTTGTCTTACACCCTTTTTAATATGAGCACTTCGTTCTTGGTCGTCCACTCTTATTATTCCCTCTTGGCTGTTGTACATATTGTATAGTTTATCCCTACTTTTCTCAGAATTTCGAACACCTTGTACCATTTTACATTGTCGAACGCTTTTTCCAGGTCGACAAATCCTATGAACGTGTCTTGATTTTTCTTTAGTCTTGCTTCCATTATTAACTGCAACGTCAGAATTGCCTCTCTCGTGTCTTTATCTTTCCTAAAGCCAAACTGATCGTCAACTAGCGCATCCTCAATTTTCTTTTCCAATCTTTTGTATATTATTCTTGTCAACAACTTGGATGCATCAGCTGTTAAGCTGATTGTGCGGTAATTCTCGCACTTGTCAGCTCTTGGCATCTTCGGAATTGTGTGGATGATGCTTTCCCGAAAGTCAAATGGTATGTCGCCAGAGTCATAAATTCTACACACCAAAGTGAACAGTCGTTTTGTTGCCACTTCTCCCAATGATTTTGGAAGTTATAATGGAATTTTATCTATCCCTACTGCTTTATTTGATCTTAAGTCCTCCAAAGCTCTGTTAAATTCTGATTCTAGTGCTGGATCCCCTACCTCTTCTAAATCGACTCCTGTTTCTTCTTCTGTCACATCAGACAAATCTTCTTCCTCGTAGAGGCTTTCAGTGTATTCTTTCCACCTATACGCTCTCTCCTCTGCATTCAACAGTGGAATTCCCGTTGCACTCTTAATGTTATCACCCTTGGAAGAAAAATGAGCATTGGCCGTATTTTGTTGTTTTATTGTCAGCTAAATCGATTTTAGGTCTTTTAGTGACGATCCTCAGTGCTGTAATATACAATTAAAATTGGTAGGCACTAGTATCAAGCTATAACCACAAGCTTAGAGCGATCACATGATCGCTCTAAGCTTGTGGTTATAGCTTGATACCGAAAATCGATTTTGCTGACAATAAAACAACAAAATACGGCCAATGCTGATTTTCTTTCCAATTCTATCCAATATTTGGTCGTGGTGCACACAACACGCCATGGAGTCACCAATCAAGTTATCACCCTGGTTTTTAATGTCACCGAAGCTTGTTTTGAGTTTCCTGTATGCTGAGTCTGTCCTTCCGACAGTCATTTCTTTTTCTATGTCTTAACATTTTTCCTGCAGCCATTTCGTCTTAGCTTCCCTGCACTTCCTATTTATTTCATTACTCAGCGACTTGTATTTCTTTCCTGAGTTTCCCGGAACATTTTTGTACTTCCTCCTTTCATCGATCAATTGAAGTATTTGTTCTGTTACCCATCGTTTCTTCGCAGTTACCTTCTTTGTACCTACGTTTTCCTTCCCAACATCTGTGATGGCCCTTTTCGGAGATGTCCATTCCTCTTCAACTGTACTGCCTACTGAGCTATTCCCTATTGCTGTATCTATAGCCTTAGAGAACTTCAACCGTATCTCGTCATTCCTTAGTACTTCCGTGACCCACTTCTTTGCTTATTGATTCTTCCTGACTAACGTCTTTAACTTCAGCCTACTCTTCGTCCCTACTATATTGTGATCTGAGTCAATGTCTGCTCCTGGGTACGCCATACAATCCAGTATCTGATTTCGGAATCTCTGTCTGACCATGATGTAATATAACTGAAATCTCCCCGTATCATCCGGCCTTTTCCAAGTATACCTCATCCTCTTGTGATTCTTGAACAGAGTATTCGCTATTACTAGCAGAAACTTGTTACAGAAGTCAATTGGTCTTTCTCCTCTCTCATTCATTTTCCCAAGCCCATATTCTCCTATAAGCTTTTCATCTATTCCTTCCCCTACAGCTGCATTCCAGTCTCCCATGACTATTAGATTTTCATATCCCGTTACATGCTGTATTACCATTTCAATATCCTCATACACTTTCTCCATCTCTTCATCTTCAGCTTGCGACGTCAGCATGCATACCTGAACTATCGTTGTCGGTGTTGGTTTGCTGTCGATTCTGATAAGAACAACCCTATCTCTCAACTGTTCGCAGTAACACACCCTCTGCCCTACCTTCCTATTCATAACGAATCCTACTCCCGTTATACCATTTTCTGCTGCTATTGATATTACCCTATACTCATCTGACCAGAAATGCTTGTCTTCTTTCCACTTCACTTCACTGACCCCTACTATATCTAGATTGAGCCTTTGCATTTCGCTTTTCAGATTTTCTAATTTCCCTTTCCAGATTTTCTAGTTTATATTGGCTATGAAATACGTGAAATGTGCCTTCCATTTTCACTATTCCCGTTTTAACAGTCGCCAAACGTGGTACCTATGTATCTTATGTTCTACTCAAAAATCTTGTTTAATATAGATGGTTCGTATCCATTATTATAGGCTACAGTCTTAATTAAATGCATCTGTTTCTCTATTGTTTCAGGAGTTAAAGTTACTGTCAACAGCCATGTTCAAGAGTGGTAAATTTAAGTGTTTGGAAGACTTTTCTGAAGGCATTTGTCTGTAGTGTAGTCTTTCACGGAACTGAAACGTACACTATAAGCAGACAAGAAGAGATTAGAAGCTTTCGAAATGTGTTGCTACAGAAGAATGCTGAAGATTAGATGAGTAGATCTCGCAACTAATAAGAAGTTCTGAATAGAATTGGGGAGAAAAGAAATTTGTGGCATTACTTGCTAAAAGAAGGGATGGGTTGATAGGAGACGAATGCATTAGGTAGGTTCAAAGGGGATGGGGGCTGCAATGGATACTAGAAGATGAAGAATCTTGCACAAGACAGAACAGCGTGGAGAGCTGCATCTAGCCAGTCTTTGAACAGACCACCACGCCAACAGCATGTACAATGTGTGCAATTTTGTGAGTTTCAGTAAAGACAGGTCGAAGCTATAATACAGGGTAAGGCATATAAAAGTGGCCCAGAGGACAGAGCTCGAGGGCACAGAAAAACCAGCAGAGGAAAGCAAACACAGTACTAATTTGACTTTAGCAGATGTTGAAAGTGGCCACGACTTATCTCTTGGCACTTTTAGGTCCCGGTCAGCAAGTTGCTGAAGGTGAATCGAAGTTCTACTGCTGAAATTGCTGCAAGGTCATACGAAATGCTGTGCTGCAGTTCTTGAAGACTATGAGGGTTGTTGCGATACGTCTTATAATTGAGGGCTCCCCACACAAAGTAATGACATACTGACAGATCTGGTGATGTGGGTGAACAGCTACTAGATTGTCCTCTGCTAACAACTCTGTCAGGCACGAAGATTGTGCCAATGTGCTCCAATGTTCGGCCGGCTGTAGGTGCAGTTGCTCCAGCCTGTTGGAAGTAACTGTTGGTCTTTTCTTCCTCTTTTAATGCTACCACAAATGGTTTCAAAACCACCGAAGTTAGCGGCTGATGAAAGAAAAAGAGACCAATAATGCGGAGTGCAGGCACTGCACACCAAACCCCAACCTTCTTACCATGCAATGGTGTTTCGTGGAAGTTATGCGGATTCTCCGCTGCCCAGAGCCTGTGATTCTGACACAACCACTCAAGAGAACTCAGGCTTCGCCAGACATTAAGAACAGATCCATGACCAAGCCATTCATTGTAATCCCAGTGAAAAGCCACTCAGAAAACTGGAGGCGCTGAGGAGCATTGGCTGGTTTTAATGGACGAACAACAGACACACAGTAGGGATGCTCGTGCAGGTTCAGGGGGAGTATTCGTCCGCATAATCGACGTCGTATGTCGGTCTCTTGTGACTCGCCTCGGGTTGATTTGGTAGGACTCTGAAGCATTCTCTTTTTATTTATTTATTTATTGTTCCGTGGGACCAAATTAAGGAGAAGTATCCATGGTCATGGAACGAGCCAATACATGAAATTATAACACGATAGTAGAAACAGATAAAATGAAATATAAGAAGCATATTCAGGCGACAATTCGTAAGTTTAAATAAAGAAAATCAACAATGTAACACTGGAATTTGCTTAATTTTTCAGCTCTTCCAGGAGCTCCTCAACAGAATAGAAGGAGTGAGCCATGAGGAAACTCTTCAGTTTAGACTTAAAAGTGTTTGGACTACTGCTAAGATTTTTGAGTTCTTGTGGTAGCTTATTGAAAATGGATGCAGCAGAATACTGCACTCCTTTCTGCACAAGAGTCAAGGAAGTGCATTCCACATGCAGATCTGATTTCCGCCTAGTATTAACTGAGTGAAAGCTGATAGCTCTTGGGAATAAGCTTATATTGCTAACAACAAACGACATTAAAGAAAATATGTACTGTCAGGGCAATGTCAGAGTTCCCAGACTATTGAATAGGGGTCGACAAGAGGTTTTCGAACTTACACCACATATAGCTCGAACAGCCCGTTTTTGAGCCAAAAATACCCTTTTTGAAGCAGAAGAATTACCCCAAAAAATAATACCATACGACATAAGCGTTTGAAAATATGCGAAGTAGACTACTTTTCGTGTTGAACTGTCACTTATTTGAGATACTGTTCTAATGGTAAATAAAGCAGCATTTAGTTTCTGAACAAGATCCTGAACATGGGCTTTCTACAACAGCTTACTATCTATCCGAACGCCTAGGAACTTGAACTGATCCGTCTCGCTTATAATATGCCCATTATGTCTGATCAAAATATCGGTTCTTGTTGAATTGTGAGTTAGAAACTGTAAAAACTGATTCTTACTGTGATTTAGCATCAAATTATTTTCCACAAGCCACGAACTTATTTCATGAACTACATTATTTGATACTGTTTCAATATCACACACAAGATCCTTCAATACCACGCTGGTGTCATCAGCAAACAGAAATATATTTGAATCACCTGTAATACTAGAAGGCATATCATTTATATAAATAAGAAACAGCAGTGGCCCCAGCACCACCATTGGGGAACGCCCCACTTAACAGTACCCCATTGGGACTGAACATCACTACCACTCTCAATATTGCGGAGAATTACCTTCTGCTTTCTGTTCTTAAAGTAAGAGGCGAACCAATTGTAAGCTACTCCCCTTACTCCATAATGGTCCAACTTCTGCAGTATTATTTTGTGGTCAACACAGTCAAAAGCCTTCGTTAAATCAAAGAAAACATCTAGCGTTCGCAACCTTTTATGTAATCCGTCCAAAACCTCACAGAGAAAAGAGAATATAGCATTTTCAGTTGTTAAACCATTTCTAAAACCAAACTGTACATTTGACAGCAAATTATGTGAATTTAAATGCTCCAGTAATCTTGTATATACAACCCTCTCGATAACTTTAGCAAACACCGATGGCAAAGAAATAGGTCTATAATTGTCAACATTATCCCTGTCTCCCTTTTTATGAAGTGGCTTGACTACCGAGTACTTTAATCGGTCAGGAAACCGACCACTCCTACAGGAAAAGTTACAGATATGGTTAAGTACTCGGCTAACATACATAGAAGAATACTTCAGTATTCTGCCAGATACCCCGTCATATCCACGAGAGTACTTGGTCTTTAGTGATTTAATTATCAACTCAATCTCCCTCTTGTCAGTATCATGGAGGAGCATTTCAGGTAACAGTCTCGAAATACTTTTTTCTACGAGCGCTATATGATTCCCTGTTGGGACTAGGTTTCTATTTAGTTCACCTGCTATATTCAGAAAGTGGTTATTAAATACTGTACATATATGCGACTTATCAGTAACACGGACATTCCCACTACGCACTGATTCTGTATCCTCGACCTGTCTCTGCAGACCAGCCACTTCCTTTACGATTGACCAGATGGTTTTAATTTTATCCTGAGACTTAGCTATTCTATCTGCATGCCACATACTTTTTGCCTTCCCAATAACATTTTAAGCACCTTACAATACTGTCTGTAATGGGCTGCTGCATTTAGATTTTGACTGTTTCTAACGCTTTGATATAACTGCCACTTTGTTCTACAGGATATTCTTATCCCTCTAGTCAGCCACCCAGGCTGCCTGTTTGTGCTAATACTCTGTTTTGAACGTTCTAACGGAAAGCAACTTTCAAAGAGCACGAGAAAAGTCTTGAGAAAAGCATTGTATTTATCGTCTACTGTATCAGCACTATAAACATCTTGCCACTCTTGTTCCTTGATAAGGTTTACAAAGGTCTCTACAGCAGCTGGATCAGCTTTCCTAAAAAGTTGATAACTATATTTAACATTTGTTGCAGCACAAAAATCTCTGGTGAACTGCAGATGCATTTTCTGGTGTGCAGGCACGTTTCGGATTGTTTTTCACTTGTTCAAAACAGATCCTGTATGGTGAAATATTCGGAGTAAGCGTCTCATGGCACTCTTTACTGGATCTTTGACACCATTAAACTTCCCAGCAAACAAGTGACTAGACCATTTTCACGAATTTCTAGCCACATAACTTCCCAGAACGAACACAAGCTCCTCCATTGTGACTACCATCGTTCCCTTTGCACTGCTCCACTCGCACTGACACATCTCACACTACGCTCTGAACCACTGTGGATCACGTGACTTGCGTACACGTGGTGTGCGCGCTACGGGGTGTGGCTACATCCATACATTCACGTCCAATCGTCTCCACTCGTCCGGGCCACTTTTATTTGCCCCACCCTGTATAAGGAAGATGGGCACGCTGGCCTGGGTCAGTTGGCTTTTCGAGCTTGGTGAGTCAAGGTGTACGCTGCTGGGTGGCTTGCAGTCAATGTTCAAAATATTTCTGGCGACAAATCTAGGGATTTCCAAATCTTCTGCACCTGTTCAGGAACTTAGAGAAGTTTTCAATAGTCGTTTTTGTTGCTTCTAACTCTAAGCAGCAAAGTGGTTTCAAAGCTTTGTAAAATGTCTGAATCCGTTAGGGGAATTTTATCTCTGAACAGCAGCACAGTGTTTAAAGACTTGTAAAATTTATCCTTAAGTGGTTCTTCGAACTTTAATTTTGAACACCTACATGGCATGCCGGAATTTGTGCAGTCTTGATCGAACTTGCTTATCATTCTGACGTTCCGCCCACATTATTGAGGAAGGGTTTAATAAATACGGTAATTTATGAACAATACCCAACCTGAGTTAAGAACATTTATTCATTTCTCCAACAATAATCCCGCCTGCAATTTTTTGTAAGAAGTTAACAGAACAGTCGCCGGATAATGCGACAGTTGTGTGGCCGTCTCCTAGACACTTACACATGCAAAAACTATAAGAACTTGTCATGCATTTAATTAAATCCTTTAATTTAAGGAGAGTGTGTAAGGAAACCGTATAGTCGCGTCCCGGCATAGGTCGTATCACCAGCTTGGACGAAAGTGTGGTCTGCATAGCACAATAAGGACGTTGATGACAACGTGGGCTGAGGTATACGAAGTCAAGTGAAAGGGTGTACGTCTCCCAGCATGTTTAGAACAGGTGATTCTTGAATGGAGAGGAGATGTGGTGATTCGTGAGAGGTGGGAGGTGAGAAAGGGTGCAAACACTTAAGGGTTCGTTTTAAGAACAGTTTACTTTCCCAGTTATTCTGGTTAATATGGAGAGATGTCTTACAGTGGCTGTATATCTTTGCAAATAATGCAAATCTGTATGTTATGCCGTTACAGCAACTCCCGATTCCTGAGTTCTATGTTTCACTTTCAGATATATGCGCCCAGCTTGCAACTCGTTCCGACACTACACGATCAAATCCTTAAGCGCAATTGGAGACAAGTGCGAGCACTTGTTCCTTCCTATACTGACACACAGAAAATATCAAATATTACTCATTGCAACTAATGCAATTACATACCTTACTAACAACAGGCTGCAAGTGTGAGACAGCACGTGATCCTCTTTATTTTCTGCACACAGAAAATATAAAATATTACTCGTTGCTCCTAAAACAAACGCTATAGTTCTTGTTTTTCACTAAGGGGCAGAAAATATAATAACTCTTACTGGGTACTTACCGGAACCTCAGTTCTGCTCCCTGAGATATGTGCAGTCTGCTCGTAGTTTACAGCAGCAGAATCAAACTGTCACTCTGAAGTGACTGTGGTACTGCTTCAATGACTACCAGCTTTGACTGCTTCCTGGTAACGAGTCCCACTGCTTTTGATCCTCTGCGCTAACCGCTTATACACCAGTTTTTTAGGGACAATTGTGCGATTTACTCCCACAGAGAAATACTGAATTCTTCGAAGGTCGTCTTGCGGACGAGATTCTTCCAGAACCTACTTGAACGTTCCCCAACATTCTGATCATATGCCCGTGTCTGTTAGTCCCTTGGTGCCCAAGGGTGCTGTCCTCGCTTAGCTAATACAACGCTGTCATTTCCTCAACAGGTTGTCAACAAGTCTTAGTTCACATCTTCCTGATGTCCACCTGACACCACGCCTTGTGTGTTGCCTTAATGTTACTCTTAATAAAGTTTATCTTCTTTCCCCGCAGCCATCCCACTTTTTACATTAATAAAATGTGACACGTCTTCCCTAAAATAATTAATGTCAGCACGTACAGCGTGCCATTAATTCTTTTCAGTTTACGAATACATTTGTTTTCACATGCTGTTTCTTGTAACCTAGTTACATGATGTCTATATTTCTCTTCTACTTCTGTTCTTTAAGTACATTTCCTCCTCTTCTTCATGAGGATGTTCCTCTTAAATGACAACATAATCTGTTCTTCTCAGTTGAGGAGACTATGGTGTATTAACTATAATAGTATTAGTAAGTACTAACTGGCAATAATTTGCACCACCAAAACAGTCTGTAAGAAACTTATGTATGTGTGATGGCTAATCGGGTTGGGTTTAAGGAGGCTAGATATTTCTAGGATGCCTGTTTTTGAGTTTCTTAGAACAGAGTTTGTGTAAATAACCAGCTCCTTAAAATCAAGTTTTTGCTTGTCGGCAAGTTTCTCTCGCCCAAATCACTCAAAGAAAAACAAGTGTATCTCAATACAAACAATGTGAGTTTAATGTCACTCAGAATTAGTAATGATTGGTACTAGACTAATGTCTCTGATTAGCTGTTAAGGAAACTGGAGATCTTTCAAGAGAGTTATTTCTGCTGGCTGTTGAAAGGAATACTTTAACTCCCTGTTAATATCAATGAAAATAAAAGGTTTTGTCCAGGACTGTATATGATACAGTAAAAAGTGAAAGCAGATACACATGCAGTAGTAAATGCCCAGTCAGAGTCAATGCTTGCTTCAAACGGTCTGTATGGTAAATTTATATCCTGTAAATAAGCGTGTGTGTCTAAATGTGTTCCATATGCAAACAAATTACATAGCTGAAACATGTTCGTATATTAGAAAAACAGAACGCAAACTTCTCTGTAAACATCTACGGTATCTAATATTTATATTATGAATGTATGACTGTGGAAGACAAGAGAGATGAGAAAGAATTTCGGGTTGTACCACTATATATCACAAAGCATTATGGTGAGAAGCGCATTTACCTATTAATGATTTAGATTGATAACACAGATACAAAACATTTCTACTGCATAAGAAGACATTTCGAGGGTAACAAATAGTACTACTGTCGCAGAAGAGACTGAATAACGCAGTCGCCGTGGTGTGGTGGTTGTGATGCTGCATGGAGGTGGTCGTGAGTTCAAAATTCACCTGGACTGTAAAATTTTAATTTCTATATTCGGTTCGAGTACATTCTAGAAGTATCCACAAATGTCAAGAATCATTGTATTGGAATGTTCTGTAACTGTAAATATACTATATGTGTTCTGGCCGGTGGCAGTTCGCTCCGCGCTCTTGCATGTGCAGGTGCTGAATAAAACTTCCTTAAGTGAAGTTAGTATTCGTCATTCATCTAATTACACCTTCCTCTAGGTGACAGTATTACTGGTCATCACCATTGAGTTTTAGTATGTCAACGCTGTCAGCGCTACTTTAACTCCAGAGAAACGTTAGATGCACATTTAGTTGATTGTGTCCAGTCAACAGTTTCATGCCTAGTGGCAAAACCAAGTTTATAAAATTTACCAAATTTAGCAACAAACTTGATGACGGACATATGCAAACGAACGACGGATCGTGATAAAGAAGTTAAACTAAATCCACCACATGTTTTTCTGTTGACACCGAATTTGAAGAAAAATAAATTATTCTCAAGAAGTATTGTAGTAATGCAGCAAGAGAGGCACGGTAATATAAATTTACAATATATCGATTCAATAAATTGCTTGAAGTGCTCACTGAAAAAGTGTGCATCGTACCTGACATATTTTCCTGACGTTACAAAATTAATCTGATTAATCAGAAATAACTTTGCCATGTAAGTATGTGAACGATGAATCGTTTTCACTGGAAGATCATTTACTCTCAACTGAAAAGTTTAAAAGTTTATTAACAGGTAGAACGATAACAGAAGATGAGTTCCAAAGAGCTTGCAATGTGTGAAACACATTCAACTGTAAAACACTTGGGGACTGTTGCGATTTATATTTGAAAATTGGCAAGCTGCTCTTTACCGACGTATTCAAAAACTTTAATAGTCTACGTCTTAGCTTCCTCAATCTTCATGGAGCATATATGCAACTTCCAGTTTTTTCTATCTCAGTCAACTAACGCAGCTTTCTGTGCCTGATTGTAGCGTGTTTTTCATGCCATGTGCTTTCTGTGCATTGCTTGTTTTCGTTTCTGCAAGCTCAAAGTATATTTCGGTAGTGGGCCAGGGCGGGTGAAAGCACCAAATTCAAGGTCACAGAGTAACCAACACCCCCCTCACGCCTCTTCGGCAAATGCATGTGCTATATTCAAAATCACCTTGTCACATGATACATGTCACATGTCAAGATAACCTTCCGCCCATATCTCTCGGGCAATTGTGTGACATAAAAATGGTGGGAAAGTGAAGGTCACCCATCCAGTATTCCGGTTCTTGCCCCAAAATCAACGCCGTGCCCTTCCCCCTACCATTGATCTAACCCCACTGCATAGCTCAAACTGGAGGGACACCAGGTTCACCAACCCTCCCTCTTCCCCTTCTTTATCTTATGCAATTGCGTGAGCCTCGCCATTTCTGCTCCCTGCACTGTACTGACAGGATCATCAGACAGAGATCAGCTGAAGATTTAAATGAAATGGTGAAAATATTGTATTCATTTAAGATATCATACACTTTGACATTACAGTGTGTGACGGAAATTCGGAGGGGTGGGGCACTCCAGAGTGAGACCTACTCCCATTGTAATTTAGAAATTTTGGTTAACTTTTAAATTTTTGGACCAATTGTCTCCCATTTTTCAAATTGTATCCAAAGATGCACATAAATATGAGTCTCTTAATGTTTAACAATTACCACAGACATTATCTGAACAAATAAGCGATTGCTACTACCAAATTTACAAGGAACGTGTCCTTGCATTATTAATGTGTGATGTCATAATTTGTCAAAAATAATGGCATTATTTGTAAGTGCCCCAACGTATGACCACCCCCCATTGCCATTTAAAATTTTACGATGATTTTGTTACATTTTCCGTCTATTTTCTCCCATTCTTCAAGATCGCCATTCCAAGACACATTTAAATACAAGACTCTGAATGTTAAACAATAAGAACAGTGCGATATTTTAACAAATACTTCAGAATCTCACGTTAAAAAAGTTAGCACAATGCGATATTTTAAGAAATACATCGATATCTCACGTTAAGCAATCAGCACAGTGTAATATATTTTTTTTAAATACACCGATTTTCAATGTGTGGTGTGCGTACTGTAAGACCTTCGGTACACACACCATCGGATTATATGACTTGTCGCTCTAGCGAAGTAGGCGAGTGTCAGCAATATGTCTCGTGGTCTTATTGTGGCGTGTTTATCTTCTGCCGTTAGGTCTTCTGCCACTTGCACGCTTAAACTAGCAGATTGACGGTGACCAACTTTAAACAGAACTTGATTAATTTTCACACATGTTTATTAAAATAATAAAAAGCATAGAAATAACTTAACTTGGTTCTGGATGCTATTTGCAATTGACAATCTGAAGTTCCTTTGGTCTTGGTACGTTAATCTTATTCTCACATATCTCTAATACTTGACAAAGTGTCTATTCATTTATCTTCATGGCTATGTACAGGAATATGGTAATCTTATTAGGCGCAGACTGAAACTTGACTATAGACTAATGCAGACTGACTAATCGGAGGTCTGTACAGTCGTCACAATACCTCGAGCGTTCAGGTATCACTGCGCGAGTGTGATCCGCGAGGAGAAAAGGTTCTACGTTAGCAGCAATCTCATTGGCTGCGTTACATATTAATACGCGGATCGGCGGAAGCAGAATTTGCTCTGTCTCTAAGACAGCGCCATCTCGCAGTGTGGAGACGGACGAGCGCTGCGCCTGCGCTGTTGTGCTTAGCGCAGTTGAGCGCGCGATGCCGAAGAGTGCGGACAACGGAACGCGCGCGTCCGAGCCAGCCGGTTCGGTCGCGCCGGGGCCGGCCGCTGGCCGGTCGGTGGGGCCTGCCCCGCCGGCCGTCCCGGCGGCCGCTCCCCACAGGACGGATACAACGACGACGACCCCTGCAATGACAACGGATTCTGACGGGCAAGATAATGAGGACAGGACCACGACGAGCGCTATGCGAATGCAGAGCGGAGGACACCGTACGTCAAACCCCTGAGACGAGAGAAATCAGCTAACACAGAACGATCGGCAACAACGGGAACTAAGACGTGAAATACAGCACATGATTCTGCAAATTCAGGAAGTATACGACAACCGGACTAGTACAGTTCCTACTTCACAGCCTGAAGAACAAGTAGGCGACGTGGAACAATTTTCTCCACCGGAAGACGACGACGAAATGGAGGGAATCTCCTCTGAAGAAGTTTGGACCATGCAGCCCACCGACGGAGAGGGCGATTTTACACTAGTTCGCCAAAGAAAACGACTCAACGCTTCTCCTAAGCAGAACAACTCTCGGAAGCGACAACGTCCAGAAGAACTGAAAACTTCCAACCGTTATGCGGCTATTGCGACGGAAGATACTACGGATGCTCCAGAACGTATGGACCAGACGAGTGACGTCAATCTCTAAGCAGATAAAGAGGGGACAGATGGCTCTGGCCGTAACTTACTACGCAAAGTCCCGCCAGTTACTATTTACCATACCAAGAACTACATGGAACTCAACAAGGCGCTGAAAGCGAATATTGACGGCAGTCTTAAGGCCATCTACCAACGAGACAGGATCAAATATCATTTTGACTCCTATGAAGATCAACGGCGGGCCATAAATTTCTTTGTGTCGAATGACATCCACTTTTTTACACATCAAGCAGCAGAGGACAAGGACCTCAAAGTGGTTGTCAAACGTCTACCTGCCGAAGTTACGGAGGAAGAACTGAAAGACGCACTGATAGAGAAGGGTTTTCCTGTCATCAACGTCCACCAGTTTAAAAATCGAGACGACAACACGAAGGAATTACGACCTCAAGATGCTTACTGTGTCACGTTGCCAGCCCAAAAGGAAAACTACAAGATTTACGACATCAAATACCTTCTATATACTAAAGTCGTTATTGAAACCTACAACAGACAGGAAGGACCTGTTCAATGTCGCCACTGCCAGCGATTCGAACATACGGCTATTTATTGCAGCTTGCCTGCTCGCTGCGTACGCTGTGGCGGGCAACACCGATCTTCAGCCTGTACTCATCCCCGAGGGGCTCCGCCGAAATGTGCTAACTGTGAAAAGGACCATCCTGCCACATGGCGTGGCTGCCAGAAGTACCAGGAACTTCTCAGGAAATACAGACAGCGGTCTTCCCCACAGCCCTCTCAACGGAGGACTCGTGTAATACGGAACTCCAACCTGACGCCACACCCTCCGCCCCATCGTCAGCAACCGCCACAAGAACAGCCGGAAGCGACACGGCGGCCGGTAACACAGCCTCCTCCTGACGCACTTCCACCTCGACAGCACCGCCAGCATTACTCATACGCCCACGCAGCATCACCAAGCCGACCGGAACCGGAAACCTACGTCTCACCAGCTCATTTGATGGAATCTATAGCTCCAGCGCTCTCTGATGTCACGAAACTTCTCACCGCCGTGCAGCAACAACTAGTGGGGATACTTTCTTTAATCGAGAGTGTATTGACGGCCTTTGGAACACCTTCAGATGGATCGCCCTGGGACCACGAGAAACCTGAAAATCTGTATATGGAACGCCAACGGAATGAAACACAAGAAAACAGAATTCACTGAATTTTTACAACGTCACAAAATCGACATCGCACTTGTATCGGAGACGCACCTTCGTCCAACAACTGAGCTCAGATTTCGTAACATGTACGTCTATAGAACGGACAGACAAGGCCAACGAGGTGGAGGGACCGCAGTTCTGCTTAAAAGGGAACTGCGGCACCATCATGAAACACTACCACACCTCCAACATCTGGAGGCAACAGCAGTAACGGTTCGATCGGCGACAGGCAACGTCACTTTCATTGCGGCGTACAACAGCCCCGGTAAAAAGCTGGTGCCAGACGACCTAAGGAGTATCTTCACCAACTTTGACAAAATATTCCTCGGAGGTGACCTCAACAGCAAGCACGTCGCGTGGAATTCCCGGCGTACGAAGCCTCGTGGACGAACTTTGATTGCCATGGAAGAAGAACTGGGCATCACAGTCCATGGCCCACGAGAGCCGACACGGATTCCTTACGTCGATCGGCAAGAAGCAGACGTCCTAGATATTGCTATCATCAAAAATATTGAGACGAACCTCCAGCTCCGCACCGTCGACGATCTTTCGTCTGACCACCGACCTGTTATCAGCATAGTGGAACACGCAACGGCCACCCTTCCGCCCCCAACCTCACAAACTCTGAACTGGGGTCAATTTCGGAAGCCATCGAGATCGCAGTACAAACTTTGACGCAGAAGATAAAGGCAGCCAAACGGAGGGCAACTACTCACACGGTCTACCCTGTAGTAGCTTTCGATGAGTTCCCGCCTCTACTCCAAGAACTGAAGACACAGAGAAACAGGCGTAGGCGACGTTGGCTCCGCTATAGAAACCCGATCGATCGACGAGAAACACACGTCTTAACACGAGAACTGCACAGGAGAGTGGCCGAGTGGCGACAGCAGGTCAGGGAAGATGAGATGGATGAGTTCTTACTTCGAACCAAGAACGAATGGCAGGTAGTCAAGAACATACGACACCAGCGGCCACCTAAACCAGCCATCAGAGGACCAGATGGCCTCCTCTATGACGAACTCGCCCAGGCGGAGCTGTATGCTACGACTTACCAAGAACAGATGTCTACACCAGCGACCCCCGTGAACGACGTCCGCCTGCAAGAACAGGAAGCCGTCGTTACAGCAGAATGGGCTGCTTTTCGTGCTGCGCCTGTGCAGAGTCGCCCACAACTCACCACACCAGCAGAGATCCGTAAAATTATCCGGAAGACTCGGAATAATGCGCCGGGCAACGACTCCATAAGCAACACCGACTTAAAACAGTTGCCCAGGAAGCCAACTGTGCTCCTTACCCGAATTCTCAACAGCTGTCTTCTGCAGGGATATTTTCCTACGGCATGGAAGACCGCTCGAGTAGTACCAGTACCCAAGCCAGGTAAAGACCAAGCAGAACCCAACAGTTACCGGCCAATTAGCCTCTTGCCGACCCTTGGCAAGGTGCTCAAGAGAGTGCTGTTGAAGAGGCTCCATGACACGCTTACAGCGCTTGATGTTATACGACCCGAACAATTCGGTTTCAAGGACAAGTTATCTGCCGAACTTCAACTTTTACGGATCACCGAACGGATACAAGAAGGATACAACAAGCAGCACTTCACGATTGGTGTCTTCCTTGACATCGAAAAAGCTTACGATAAGGTGTGGCGGCCCAACCTTATCGTCAAACTGCATCGCACTACCCCTATTGCGGATTGTTACATTAGACTCATAGACAGCTTTCTGCAGGACAGGAAACTGTATGTCCGAGTCGACGACAAAAACTCCGAAATGAAACTGATCTCCGCAGGAATTCCGCAGGGCTCTGTCATTTCGCCTCTGCTTTTCAACTTATATATAAATGACATCCCAACAGTCCCCCTTGTTACGGCGAGTTTTTATGCGGACGATACGGCTTTTCTGACAACTGGACGACACTTGGACCAGCTAATCGCTAGGATGCAACGGCAACTTGCTGTAATGGAACGCTGGGCGCTGCAAAATAAGATAACGATCAACCCGACGAAGACGGCAGCCGTTCTGTTCACACGGCGGAAACCAGTTCTGAACGACAGACTCCAAATAGCTGACCAATTTATCCCATGGTGGCCGGGAGTGAAGTATCTCGGTGTCTACCTTGACAAAAAATTACTCTTTACGCAGGATATTGACGACAGGAAGACGGCAGCCCAGAAGATGGCCAGGTCATTGATTCCGTTCCTGAAGAGTAAGGATCTCAACCCTAAGACTAAACTCCAATTGTATAAGGCAACAGTGGAACCCACAATGTTGTATGGCCCCACCTCGTGGGGAACTACGTGCGTCTCCAACTTCAACAAACTCCAAGCGCTGCAAAACATTTGCTATCGATGGATCACAGGAGCTCCATGGTGGACAAGAAACGTCGACATCCGCACCGCACTCCACGAGACCACTATACAAGAGAAGGTCCATGACAAAGCTCTACGAGTTTTTGACAAGATCGATGCCCTTAGGGACGCAGTTCGACAGTTAGAATCGGTAGGAACGGTAAACCCTGCAAGATGGCACAAGTATCGAGTACCGAAGTCAATAACGTTTCACCCCCCCATAGGCAATCTGTCATAACACGAGGAAGCAGTCACACATAACAGCCTTGACACATTTCACCCTCCACAGGAGATAGACATCACCAAAGACAGCAGGCTAAAGGACCCATTGCGTGCCCAAGCCTAACTGAATGTGTAATAAATAATGTGTTTTCCTTTTATCCTTACATCCCATCCTAGAAGAATAAGTCATCAAGGATGATCTCTTCAGTCCACACCACAACCTATAAAAAAAAAAAAAAAAAAATTGTGCTTAGCGAGGCGCGCTCTAGTGGGAAAGTTGTGTGCGCGCTGACTACGCGGAACTATGTACACAACACAATGTTAAGCACTTGCGCACAGAAACAAGTACACTTTTGCTGTACATCAAGTCTATGAGGAATTTGTCCCTGAGTCATTAGGGTGTTATGGACAATGACGTCAATATAAGGTTGCCTTAGAAGAGTCTGACACAATAGAATACAGCAGACTTGTAAATAACAGCTGAAAAACCAACTATTTATACACATAACACGTTGCTAAATTTACACTGGAAACTTAACCAAAATTGACATCTTACAGGTTGAAGGGTGAAATGTTAGTTCCTTAAAGGGAAATGGATAGGTTGAAGTTAGACATAGTGGAAATTAGTGAAGTTAGATGGAAGGACAAACCGGAATTCTGATCAGTTGAGTTTAGGTTTATAAGTACAAAAACAAATAGAGGCAATGCAGGAGTAGGTCTGATAATGAATAATAACACAGGAATGCAGGTAGGCTACTACACTACTGGCCACTAAAATTGCTAAACCCAGAATAAATGCAGATGATAAACGAGTATTCATTGGGCAAATATATTATACTAGAATTGACATGTGATTACATTTGGGTGCATAGATCCTGAGAAATCAGTACCCAGAACAACCACCTCTGGCCGTAATAACGGCCTTGATACGCCTGGGCATTGAGTCAAACAGAGGTTGGATGGCGTGTGCAGTTACAGCTGCCCATGCAGCTTCAACACGATACCACAGCTCATCAAGAGTAGTGACTGGCGTATTGTGACGAGCTCGGCCACCATTGACCAGACGTTTTCATTTGGTGAGAGATCTGGAGAATGTGCTGGCCAGGGCAGCAGTCGAACATTTTCTGTATCCAGAAAGGCCCGTGCAGGACCTGCAACATGCGGTCGTGCATTATCCTGCTGAAATGTAGGGTTTCACAGCACAGGGATCGAATGAAGAGTAGAGCCATGGGTCGTAACACATCTGAAATGTAACGTCCACTGTTCAAAGTGCCGTCAATGCGAACAAGAGGTGACCGAGACGTGTAACCAATGGCACCCCATACCATCACGCCGGGTGATACGCCAGTATGACGATGACGAATACACGCTTCCAATGTGCGTTCACTGCGATGTCGCCAAACACGGATGCGACAATCATGATGCTGTAAACAGAACCTGTATTCATCCGAAAAAATGACGTTTTGCCATTGGTGCACCCACGTTCGTCGTTGAGTACACAATCGCAGGCGCTCCGGTCTGTGATGCAGCGTCAAGGGTAACCGCAGCCATGGTCTCCGAGCTGATAGTCCATGCTGTTGCAAACGTCGTCGAACTGTTCGTGCAGATGGTTGTTGACTTGCAAACGTCCCCATCTGTTGACTCAGGGATCGAAACGGGCTGCACGATCCGTTACAGCCATGCAGATAAGATGCCTGTCATCTCGACTGCTAGTGATACGAGGCCGTTGGGATCCAGTACTGCGTTCCGTATTACCCTCCTGAACCCACCGATTCCATATTCTGCTAACAGTCATTGGATCTCGACCAACGCGAGCAGCAATGTCGTGAAAGGATAAACCGCAATCGCGATAGGCTAGACTCCGACCTTAATCAAAGTCAGAAACGTGATGGTACGCATTTCTCCTCCTTACACGAAGCATCACAACAACGTTTCACCAGGCAACGCCGGTCAACTGCTGTTTGTGTATGAGAAATCGGTTGGAAATTTTCCTCATGTCAGCACGTTGTAGGTGTCGCCACCGGCGCCAACCTTGTGTGAATGCTCTGAAAAGGTAATCATTTCTAATCATTTGCATATCACAGCATCTTCTTCCTGTCGGTTAAATTTCGTGTCTGTTACACGTCATCTTCGTGGAGTAGCAAGTTTAATGGCCAGTGGTGTATGAACAGAATAGTGGATGCATTATCATAGTCAAGGTAGACACAAAGCCAACACCCACCTCATTAGTACAAGTGTATAAGCCAACTAGAACTCCAGATGATGAAGACATTGAAAGAATATATGATGGGATAAAAGAAATTATTTAGATAGTGAAGGGACACGAAAATTTAGTTGCGATAGAGGACGGAAATTCGATAGTACAAGAAGGAAGGGAATGAAAAATAGTCGCGAGCTTTCGGTCTCGGAGAAAGGAATGAAAGAGAAAGCCGTGTGGTAGCATTTTGCACGGCGCTTAATTTGGTCACCGACAGCTGTTGGTTTGAGAAATACGTGGAAGAGACCTGGAGACACTGGAAGGTTTGATTTTGATTACATTATGGTAAGACAGTGTCTTCAGAACCAGATTTTAAACAGTAAGACATCTCCAGGTACATATGTGGACTCTGACCACAAATTATTGTGTATGAGCTGTAGATTGAAACTGAAGAAATCGCAAAATGGTAGGCAATTAAATAGATCGGATCTGGATAAGTTGAAAGAACCAGAGGCTGTTGAGAGTTTCCAAGGTAGCATTAGGGAACAATGGACTGTGACGAGGGAAAGAAATACATTAGAAGAGGAATGGGTAGCTTTGAGGGAGGAAATAGTGAAAGCAGCAGGGGATCGAATTGGTAAAAAGACAAGGCCTATCAGAAATCATTGGATATCCCAGGAGATACTGAATTAATTGGTGAAAGGAGAAAATGTAAAAATGCAGCAAATGAAACAGACAAAAGGGAATACAGACGTCTAAATAAAAATAGCTAAGCAGAAATGGCTCGAGAACAAACGCAAGACTATAGAAGGATATATTACTAGAGGAAAGATAGATACAGTCAATATAAAAATTAAAAAGATCTTTGGAGGGAAGACAGGTAACTGTATGAATATCAAGAGCTCAGATGGAAAACCACTACTAAGCAAAGAAGGGAAATCCCAAATTGAAAGGAGTATTAGAGGGGCTGTACGATGTAAATCACTTTGTAGGTAATATTACACTCCTGGAAATGGAAAAAAGAACACATTGACACCGGTGTGTCAGACCCACCATACTTGCTCCGGACACTGCGAGAGGGCTGTACAAGCAATGATCACACGCACGGCACAGCGGACACTCCAGGAACCGCGGTGTTGGCCGTCGAATGGCGCTAGCTGCGCAGCATTTGTGCACCGCCGCCGTCAGTGTCAGCCAGTTTGCCGTGGCATACGGAGCTCCATCGCAGTCTTTAACACTGGTAGCATGCCGCGACAGCGTGGACGTGAACCGTATGTGCAGCTGACGGACTTTGAGCGAGGGCATATAGTGGGCATGCGGGAGGCCGGGTGGACGTACCGCCGAATTGCTCAACACGTGGGGCGTGAGGTCTCCACAGTACATCGATGTTGTTGCCAGTGGTCGGCGGAAGGTGCACGTGCCCGTCGACCTGGGACCGGACCGCAGCGACGCACGGATGCACGCCAAGACCGTAGGATCCTACGCAGTGCCGTAGGGGACCGCACCGCCACTTCCCAGCAAATTAGGGACACTGTTGCTCCTGGGGTATCGGCGAGGACCATTCGCAACCGTCTCCATGAAGCTGGGCTACGGTCCCGCACACCGTTAGGCCGTCTTCCGCTCACGCCCCAACATCGTGCAGCCCGCCTCCAGTGGTGTCGCGACAGGCGTGAATGGAGGGACGAATGGAGACGTGTCGTCTTCAGCGATGAGAGTCGCTTCTGCCTTGGTGCCAATGATGGTCGTATGCGTGTTTGGCGCCGTGCAGGTGAGCGCCACAATCAGGACTGCATACGACCGAGGCACACAGGGCCAACACCTGGCATCATGGTGTGGGGAGCGATCTCCTACACTGGCCGTACACCACTGGTGATCGTCGAGGGGACACTGAATAGTGCACGGTACATCCAAACCGTCATCGAACCCATCGTTCTACCATTCCTAGACCGGCAAGGGAACTTGCTGTTCCAACAGGACAATGCACGTCCGCATGTATCAAGTGCCACCCAACGTGCTCTAGAAGGTGTAAGTCAACTTCCCTGGCCAGCAAGATCTCCGGATCTGTCCCCTATTGAGCATGTTTGGGACTGGATGAAGCGTCGTCTCACGCGGTCTGCACGTCCAGCACGAACGCTGGTCCAACTGAGGCGCCAGGTGGAAATGGCATGGCAAGCCGTTCCACAGGATTACATCCAGCATCTCTACGATCGTCTCCATGGGAGAATAGCAGCCTGCATTGCTGCGAAAGGTGGATATACACTGTACTAGTGCCGACATTGTGCATGCTCTGTTGCCTGTGTCTATGTGCCTGTGGTTCTGTCAGTGTGATCATGTGATGTATCTGACCCCAGGAATGTGTCAATAAAGTTTCCCCTTCCTGGGACAATGAATTCACGGTGTTCTTATTTCAATTTCCAGGAGTGTATATAAAGAGAAGAGGGCATAGATGAAGATGAGGTGGGAGGTTATTGTACTACGGAAGAACTTGACAGAGCACTGAAAGACTTCAGCTGAAACAGGGTACGCTCTGCCACCCACTGTACGATGGTTTGTGGAGTATCTATGTAGATGCAGATAAAGCAAGGCCCGTGGAGTTGATGACGTTCGGCCGGAACTACTGATATCCTTGGGAGAGCTAGAAATTACAAATCCCTTTCACCTGGTGTATAAGATGTATGAGACAGGTGAAGCACCCTCAGACTTCAAGCAGAATGTGATAATTCTAATTCAAAAGAAAGCAGGTGCTGACATGTGCGAATATTACCGCACAGTCAGTTTAATAAGTAATGGTTGGCAAATACTGACACGAATTATTTACAGAAGAATGATAAAACTGCTAGAAGGCGACCTCGGGGAACGCCAGTTCGGATTACAGAGAAGTGTAGGAACATGAGAAGCAATAATACAGACGCTATGACGTCTGTTAGAAAATAGGTTAAGGAGGCCAAACCCACGTTTATACCTCCTGTAGACTTAGAAAAAGCATTTGATAGTGCTGGCTGGAATACACGCTTCGAAATTCTGAAGATAGCAGGGATAAAACACAGATATCGAAAGATTGTTTACAATTTGAACAGAATATAGAAGGCAGTTATAAGAGTCAAATGACATGAAAAGGATACTGGTTGAGAAGAGAGTGAGGCAGGATTGTAGGCCATCCCCAATTTTGCACAACATTGAGCAAGTTGTGAAAGAAAGTAAGGACAAATTTGGATTGGGAATTAAAGTTCAAGGAGAAGAAGTAAAAGCCTCGAAGTTTGACGATGACGTTTTAATTCTGTCAGAGACAGCAAAGGACCTGATACAGTAGTTGAACGGAATGGTCAGTGTCTTGAAAGGAGGATATCAGATGAGCATCAATATGGGTAATGGAATGTAATCGAGTCAAATCAGTTGATGATGGGGTAGTTAGATTAGGAAATGAGACATTAAAAGTCCTAGACTGATTTTGCTGTTTGGACAGTAATATAACTGGTAGTGGCGGAAGAGAGGATATAAAATGCAGAAAACAAGAAAAGTGTTTCTAAAGAAGAGAAATTTGTAAACGTCGAATATAAATTTGTTTTAGAAAATGTTTTCTAAGCGTATTCGTCTGGGGTGCAGCCTTGTATTGAAGTGAAACGTGGACGATAAACAGTTTAGACAAGAACTCAATAGAAGCTTTCGAAGTATGATGTAATAGACGAATGCTGACGATTAGATGGGTACATCGCGTAACTAACGAGGAATTGCTGAACAAAATAGAGGAGAAAAGAAATATGTGGCACAATTTACTAAAAGGGGGGTTGGTTGACAGGACATATTCTACGATATCAAGGGATCGTCAATTTATTATTGAAGGGATGTGTGGGGGATTGCGGCAGTGGGACAATTGTAGACGGAGGCCGAGAAGTGAATACAGTAAGCTGGTTCGAATGAATGTAGGCTGCCGTAGTTAATCGGAGATGATGAGGCTTGTAGGAGATAGACTAGCATGGAGAGCTGCATCAATTC
This sequence comes from Schistocerca serialis cubense, assembly GCF_023864345.2. Classification (NCBI taxonomy): domain Eukaryota; kingdom Metazoa; phylum Arthropoda; class Insecta; order Orthoptera; family Acrididae; genus Schistocerca; species Schistocerca serialis. The sequence continues at coordinate 158,823,764 of NC_064640.1, forward strand.
AGTCTTCGGACTGAATACCGCAACAACAAACAGTTGCCCCCTCCGGCATGTAATGGGAACGGGATAGACACTCTCTTTATTTCTAAAAGAATACGAGATCGTAATCGTCTCTGTGGCGTGCGTGAGTTCAAATGGTTCAAATGGCTCTGAGCACTATGCGACTTAACTTATAAGGTCATCAGTCGCCTAGAACTTAGAACTAATTAAACCTAACTAACCTAAGGACATCACACACATCCATGCCAGAGGCAGGATTCGAACCTGCGGCCGTAGCGGTCGCTCGGCTCCAGACTGTAGCGCCTAGAGGCGTGCGTGAGTCTCCAGATAGCTGATGAATGGTTGATTGCCACCACCACTGCCTTGCATGCATCGTAACAGCGTCAGATCCTATGAACTACACACATCAAAAAAAAGTTTTGCATCACCTCTGTACCGAGAGTTGCGGAACCTGTTCAGAAAATTGGAATAGAGATCAATATAAACACCATTTCCGCACTTTTTATTGCTCATGAAAACCACACATTGCGTGTTGTACCAATATACAACGAGACCTTCATAGGTGGTGGTACAGATCGCTGTAAACATCGGTACCTCTAAGACGCAGCACAACGTCCTCTTGCACTGATGCATGCCCGTATTCGTCGTGGCATACTGTCCACAAGTTCATCAAGGCACTGTTGGTCCAGATTGTCCCACTCCTCAACGGCGATTCGGCGTAGATGCCTCAGAGTGGTTGGTGGGTCAGGTCGTCCACAAACAGCCCTTTTCAATCTATCCCAGGCATGTTCGACAGGGTTCATGTCTGGAGAACATGTTGGTCACTCTAGTCGAGCAATGACGTTATCCTGAAGGAAGTCTTTCACAAGATGTGCACGATGAGGGGGGGGGGGGGGTCGAACTGTCGTCCATGAAGACGAATGCCTCGCCAATATGCTGCCGATGTGGTTGCACTATCAGTCGGAGGATGACATTCACGTATCGTACAGCCGTTACGGCGCCTTCCATGACCACCAGCGGCGTACATCGACCCCACATAATACCACCCCAAAACATCAGGGCACCTCCACCTCGCTGCACTCGTTGGACAGTGTGTCTAAGGCGTTCAGCCAGACCAGGTTTCCTCCAAACACATCTCCGAAGATTGTCTGGTTGAAGGCATATGTAGCACTCATCGGTGAAGAGAACGTGATGCCAATCCTAAGCGGTCCATTCGACATGTTGTTGGACCCATCTGTACCGCGCTGCATGGTGTCGTGGTTGCAAATGTGGATCGCGCCATGGGCGTCTGGAGTGAAGGTGCGCATCATGCGGCCTATTGCGCACAGTTTGACTCGTAACACGACGTCCTGTGGCTCCACAAAAAATCATTATTCAACATGGTGGCGTTGCTGTCAGGGTTCCACCGAGCCATAATTCATAGGTAGCGGTCATCCTCTGCAAGAGTAGCCCTTGGGTGGCCTGAGCGGGACATGTCATCGACAGTTCCTGTCTCTCTGTGTCTCCCCCATGTCCAAAAACATCGCTTTGGTTCACCCCGAGACGCCTGGACACTTCTGAGAGCCCTTCCTGGCACAAAGCAACAATACGGACGCGATCGAACCGCGGTATTGATCGTCTAGGCATGGTTCAACTACAGACGGCACGAGGCGTGTATCTCCTACCTGGTGGAATGACTGTAACTGATCGGCTGTCGGACCCCCTCCGTCTAATAGGCGCTGCTCATGCATGGTTGTTTACATCTTTGGTTGTTGACATCTCTGAACTGTCTGTGATACAATATCCACAGTCAACGACTGTCTTCAGGAGGTCTGGGAACCAGGGTGATGCAAAACCTTTTTGATGTGTGTACTGGCAGGAGCCGCCAACGCCAGAGGCTGCAGCCAGCAGGCATCAACTCGCAGATCGCCAACATCACACACCCCGGCCGCCAGCAACCATGAGGTTGGATTGCACATATGATAGATAATGCTACTGGAGGGCGAATGAGACGGGAGCTGCCGAGGGCCTTACACCTGGTAGATAATGCGACTGGAGGGAGTGCCTCTTGGGCCCTCCCTGTCGCACGGTCGCACGTGCTAGCAGTGGCAAGAAGGGTTCCACGCGCCTGATAGATGAGATGGAGAATGGCTCCTCTCCGTCGTTCCGGCAAGTAAGCTAACGGCCATGGAGATAACAGTCCGACCTCCTCCCGCGGCTGCTGCAGCTCCGATAATAACAATAGGCCGTTACCTCTCGAAGACATTTCATGCAATGAGTTGTTAACATTTAATTCCCTTGACATACTATTACCGCTTGATAAGGTCACTTGTACAATAGCAATGAAAAAAAAACCGAAATCTACTGTAATGAAATAAAGTTAATGGGCACTGGTTATGACAATTATACAGTTATTTGAGTCATGGTGACTACCTGACAACGACTAACAACCGTGATGGAATCGTTAAATTTACGTATACAGCGGTTAACTACGATCGCTATAAATTTTTTATGATCGTTCAGTAATACTGTGACGCCTTACGTCATTTTTTTACCATCTTTCATTTCTTATACACGTGGAAAGGGCGGACCGTTGTAAAACTCTTTCGTTATACAAGCAATTCACGGCTAGTTGGATAAATGTGGTTCTCAACTTGGAGCGAAAAAGGAAAAAGAAAACCTGATGCAAACGTAACCTTGTAAGGAAAGCTCCAGTTGCGTGTTATCATTGACCAATCATATTGAGTGCTCGTCCTTTCTCGTAACCCGCTGTATTTTCGATTAAACACACCACGAATAATACACAAAAAATGCACTCCACAATAGGAATCATTATCAGAGACGTGTCATGCAGGTGATAAATAATTCTAGATTAGATCACTCCGGACTGTTAATCTTAGATAATTTACGGCGGATTATTGACAACAGCACAGTGGAGACCGCAACACGTTTACACGTTTACCGTTCTGTGTTTGAAGCGTTACAACAGTGAGGACTCAGACATACGGGTGAGGGTATCAGCACCTAACTCATATTAAAGTCATCATGAGCCAACCAATCAATTAACGTAATTTTATCAGTTGTGTCAATATGTCTTCTAATTTTAGGAGTCATAGATACATCTACATCTACATACATACTCCGCAATCCACCATACGCTGCGTGGCGGAGGTTACCTCGTACCACAACTAGAATCTTCTCTCCCTGTTCCACTCCCAAGCAGAACGAGGGAAAAATGACTGCCTATATGCCTCTGTACCAGCCCTAATCTCTCTTATCTTATCTTTGTGGTCTTTCCGCGAAATGTAAGTTGGCGGCAGTAAAACTGTACTGCACTCAGCCTCAAATGCTGGTTCTCTAAATTTCTTCAGTAGCGATTCACGAAAAGAACGCCTCCTTTCCTCTAGAGAGTCCCACTCGAGTTCCTGAAGCATTTCCGTAACACTCGTGTGATGATCAATCCTACCAGTAACAAATCTAGAAGCCTGCCTCTGAATTGCTTCTATGTCCTCTCTCAATCCCACCCGAGCAGTACTCAAGAATAGGTCGTATTAGTGTTTTATAAGCGGTCTCCTTTACAGATGAACCACATCTTCCCAAAATTCTACCAATGAACCGAAGACGACTATCCGCCTTCCCCACAACTGCCATTACATGCTTGTCCCACTTCATATCGCTCTGCAATGTTACGCCCAAATATTTAATCGACGTGACTGTGTCAAGCGCTACACTACTAATGGAGTATTCAGACATTACGGAATTCTTTTTCCTATTCATCTGCATTAATTTACATTTATCTATATTTAGAGTTAGCTGCCATTCTTTACACCAATCACAAATCCTGTCCAAGTCATCTTGTATACTCCTACAGTCACTCAACGACGACACCTTCCCGTACACCACAGCATCATCAGCAAACAGCCGCACATTGCTATCCACCCTATCCAAAAGATCATTTATGTAGATGGAAAACAAGAGCGGACCTACCACACTTCCCTGGGCAACTCCAGATGATACCCTTGAAACATCCCCTTTGAACAATTATACATGACTGTCTTTAACCTGACACACAATATTTTTAGCGCAACGCAATCTGACTTTCAGAAATCCCTACAAAAGAATGGCCCTGACTAACATTAACCTATGCGTTTCACAAATCGCTTACCTCACAAAAATCTTGGTTACTCGAACTACTGCAATACAGATAGCGCCACTACTGCCAGCTAAATAAAAGATTCAAACTATGGAAGGCACTAACTACTGATAGGGATAGTTAGCAAATGAAAGATATTAATAGAGAACAAACAATGTATTTACCTTAATAGTCATAATATATATAGCAGTTAATGACAAATTACAAAACTCCGCCATCTCTCTCCCCACATCCACCACTGCTGGCGGCTCACCTCCAACTGCGCAACGCAACGCGCTGTTCACATCCAGCTGCCGCTGCCCAACACTACAATGGCAGACAACAATGCAAACCAGCCACAGACTGCACACAGCACAGCCAGTGATTCTCACACAGACCGCTACGTAACGTTGCCAATAAGAAATATAAACAGCCTACTTACATAGCCCCCATGCTCCCCACAAAAAATTTTACAAACTGTTTTGGGCAGTGGCCAATAATGATTTGATAAAATTTTTCATAATTACAATAACAAAGAAATCAAAGGCACACACATATTGATACAATGTTGGTCAAAAGCTAAAATTTTCTCACAGTCCATAAAGACAGTTCTCATCATTCGTCACAGTAAAATTGCAGTGTTTTTCTCAATGTCTGAGCAGTAAAAGAAAATGCACACAGAAGTAGTGGATTTCCATGTAGTCTTGAAGAAGTAGTGTTGACCTTCCAACGGAAAGACAGTGCTGACTCTCGACATGCAGACAGGTAATGCGCCGCAACAGAGCGAACCCACAGCAGATTCAGTCGAAGTTTTGAAGAATATTGGTAGGTAGGTCATCACATTGCAGACCCACTGTAGTCCTGGTAGAGATTACGGTACTGGTGGGCCACCAGAGGTGCAGACCCACTGCAGTCCTTGTAGAAATAATGGTATTGATGGATCATCAAAGATGTAGACCCACTGTAGTCCTTGTAGAGATAATGGTACTGGTGGGTCATCAAAGATGCAGACCCACTGTAGTCCTTGTAGAGATAATGGTACTGGCGGGTCATCAAAGATGCAGACCCACTGTAGTCCTTGTAGAGATGGCCAGCAGCCATCTGTTGTGACTGTGCAGGTGCACAATCACCATTGAAGAGTCTTGCGGATAATATAGCAAGTCCATAACCACCACTTGTGCACTCACAAAGTTTTTGGAATTGTCCTTAAAACCAGCAATGCTGTTATCCAGTCCGTTTCTGAATTACCAACACACGTGCAAACACTATCAGTCCCTACTTCTCACATATTGTCCATATACTATGACCAACAGAAATGTGTGCAGTGAAATGTAACTTACAAGTTAATAATATGATGAACTGGTGACAATTACAATTTTATAACATGAGAATACAATTACAAAGATACAGAAAACATCATTAAAAACATAGCAATACAGATAACATTTGTAGTAATACAGGCTTTACAAAAGAATAGAAATAAACATATACATCAGTGTTACAAAAATAATGACATAAGTACATACATAAAGATCAGAATAACTTTTGAAACATCAACTTCACACCTAAGCATTAAAACAGAACAGAATAAATAATGTCTAAACATCTTTACAAAGAAAATAACATATTATAAATGCAAATTATATTTGAGGATAACAGTATTCCTCATCATAGTGAATGTAGCTTAGTACTAGAACAGAAAAAAATTTCTATGAAACAGTACACAGAGACAGGAAGAAAAGAAATACACAAGGGTACACAAACACATAGCATAATAATACAAAAGGAAAGGACAGGGTTTGTTTTACTGCAGTATTTTGCAAACAAAACTTTCTTTACTTCTTGGAGATCCCACACATAAATTCTAACCTGTGCTCCAATGACCAGTTGGGAGGAAAACAATGAGAGAATTGATGGAGCCATGCTTGTGGATGAATGTCATTGCCAGAATTCTTAAATGTTTTGAATTTACGTGTAGTAATGAACAGCTTATAGTCAAAATCATCGTGTCGGCGAGTCGCATATCGGTCATTGTTACGTTGTTTCGGTGGTTCCATCTCAAAATTCGGTGTGCCTTGCCAATTTCTTTCATAATTTCCGAAGTGCCCTGAGTTATTATTTTGTGGCTGTTCCGTACTTCTATGTCCCTCTTCCCGTGTTGGAGCGCGAGTGTCCTCTGAAATATGAAATTTTTGTATTACTTGTGCCAACTGATCTTGTACTTCCCGGATTTCTCTTTTGTATTGCGTATTAATTTGATTCTGATTTTGTTTGAATTTCTTAATTTGTTCATGCTATTCTGTGCCAGTGATGGCTACAGGTCTTGTGTCATTCAGATCATCATCTACCTTTGTAGATAAGTTAGTGACCTGATCCGAAAGTTCGGCTACTTTCTTCGATAGTGAACACATTTCCTCAGTGTGTTTTTCTGAACCAAGTTTCAGAGTGTCCATTTGTGTTGAAATCGAATCTACTGTGTCCTTTAAGTTTTCCTGAGTTTTTGCAAGTTGCGTAACCGAATCGGTAGATGTAACTGAGTCAATTTTAGCCCACAAGGTCTCATGATTTTCATGAACAATGGTTTGCAGTTCTTTTATGGCTGCTTCGTGATTCTGTAATGCATTTTCATGCCGCGAAAAAATAGGTTGAAAATGCTCACAAATTTGTGTTTTTACGTCATTACAGACTTTTTGACATTTCGATTCAATGTTATGTAACTCAGTAGTTAAATCTTCACGTGTTTGTTCAAGTGTGGTGTCTAACTTTTGAAGATTTTGTTCCATTGTGTCTAACTTTTTAAGATTTTGTTCCACTGTGTCTAACTTTTTAAGATTTTGTTCCATTGTGTCTAACTTTTGAAGCCTTTGTCCCATTTGTCTCTGATTTTGTTCCATTTGTTGCATTAATTGCAATAATAGTGTATTAGTGTCTGGAATCTGTTTCTCTATGCTTTTTGGCAGTGCATTTTCACCGGCAACATACACATTTTGACAAGCAGAAAATGTGTCTTGACTCATTTGAGAAAACGGTGAGGACCCAAAACCTAAGTCTACAGTATTTGCAATATTGTGTTCTGTCATTTCGGATTCCTGAAGCGAGCTGTTGCCGAGCGATCGATCGATAATGCTTCCCTGTTCACTAACTGTTTCACTGCCTACGCCATTGTTTGCTGCCCGCTCCATTTCCCTATGCACATTTACCAAATTACTACTTTGAACATTAGTTAATTCATTACTCGGTGGCGCTAACACACTGCTTTCGTCTTCACTGTCATTTCTCAGTTTACTTTGGAGCCTAGTATTACGTTTTTCACACGCCATTATTGTCACAATATTTCACACGATAACACAGAAAAGCACAACTTGAAGAGCAAAAATAAGAGAACACATTAACATAGTACTGAAAATAATATCTCGTTAATTGCAAGCGCAGCAGCGAAATACTTGGTGCAAATTAACATGCATGCCACAACAACAATGAAAGACTGCAACTACAAAGGAGATTCTCTCTACAATTACGCGCTAGCAATAAACAAAAGCTACACTAATTACACAAACTACAAGAAAAAATCAGAAGGTTCCAGTGAGGTATCCTCGGCTAAGGGTCGACATATGAAACGTCCCCTTTGAACAATTTTACATGACTGTCCTTAACCTGACACACAATATTTTTAGCGCAACGCAATCTGACTTTCAGAAATCCCTACAAAAGAATGGCCCTGACTAACATTAACCAATGCGTTTCACAAATCGCTTACCTCACAAAAATCTTGGTTACTCGAACTACTGCAATACAGCTAGCGCCACTACTGCCAGCTAAATAAAAGATTCAAACTATGGAAAGCACTAACTACTGATAGGGATAGTTAGCAAATGAAAGATATTAATAGAGAACAAACAATGTATTTACCTTAATAGTCATAATATATATAGCAGTTAATGACAAATTACAAAACTCCGCCATCTCTCTCCCCACATCCATCACTGCTGGCGGCTCACCTCCAACTGCGCAACGCAACGCGCTGTTCACATCCAGCTGCCGCTGCCCAACACTACAATGGCAGACAACAATGCAAACCAGCCACAGACTGCACACAGCACAGCCAGTGATTCTCACACAGACCGCTACGTAACGTTGCCAATAAGAAATATAAACAGCCTACTTACACCCTCACCTCCGATGAACACTCACCACCGAGGACAACGTACTGCGTTCTATTACTTAAGAAGTCTTCGAGCCACTCACATATTTGGGAACCAGTCCCATATGCTCGTACCTTAGTCAGGAGTCTGAAGTGGGGCACCGAGTCAAACGCTTTCCGGAAGTCAAGGAATGTGGCATCCGTCTGATACCTTCATCCATGGTTCGCAAGATATCATGTGAGCTGGAAGTGATGTGATCATGTGACCAACTTATAGGCATAAAGTGGTATAGTGTTCAGACAGGCATTACGTTCTTATGTGATTCCTTGTATAAAGATATGAAATGAACGACTATCTGCAACACCAAGAAGGTTAACAATTGTGCGTGGAATGTTGAAGTAAGAAGAATCCATGATATTATTTATATGCGATTCGAGGGTAAACAGGATGTAGTTATGAGAACATAATGTTCCGTCCAAGGATAGTTTCTGCGGTGGACACTAAAAATTCGTCCAAGTTCTACCTTGGCAGCTCCTGGGAGCCAAACCGCCTACGTCAGTGACCAGTGAACAGACAGGTAGGGGGCAAACACTAAAGCTATCACATCAGGGGGAAGCGATCCAGCCCATGTCTGCAAGTGAATCATAATGACATCATGGAAGTCGACCATCATACTAGTGACAAAGCAGAGTACAACGCAACAAAAAGTATTCAGGTGTCGAGCCGGCAGAAAACAGCCTCTGAAGGGTGAAGTTGCGAAAGTCTGAAGTCACTAGGAGAGCTGAAAGCTAGTGAAAACCAGGACACATGACATCATAGACAACCCCACCATCGCAGAGCTCACAGGAAGCGCCAACATAAACACACCACCTTTCTGAAAAGTGTCTCATTGCTGAGTACTGATTGTGGACTGCCCTGTGCGCATTTTCAGTTCTTGTGTCAACATGCAGCTATTCACCGAGAGGTGAGGCTACAGAGGTCGACCTTCGGCACACATACTTGCCTTCGATCGTCTATGGAACCACGATATGGCTGGAACGATGCTAGCGGCACTGCCAACTTCCGAGGCAACACTGATGGGGCACGGAGGCAGTCAACAACCCGCAGGTTTGCTGGAGGTTTCATCTACATGACTTGGATGCTGTCTGTCATCTGCCTTCGAGAGGGTGGGCAACTGCAGCTGCTCATCTCGTTCCTGTCACGGACACCAATGCTTCCAGATCCTGTCTCCTTAACGGAACTCAGAGCTGACCCCTAAGTGCCAGTGAGTGCTTCAGGTGGACCTGGGGTGTAACTCCTGAGTGCAAATCTTCGACGTCAACGAGAGTACTTCTGATTCATAGAGCTGGAGGCTGCTGGAGACTGCCCCGTGGCGCAAGAGTTGCCACCTGACACTTTACTGTGCTGGTGGTACCGCAAGTCGAGTACACACTGGCTTTCCACTGCTGTCGAGGAGCTGCTCCGCTACCCTGGCTGCGGTGCGGTGCTTTGGAAAACAATCCTGTGTTATTTCCTAATAAACGTGTTATTGTCAATGATGTTTTGTTGGTACTCTTAGGCGTAGCTACCGCGCGAGGTGGTGAATTACTTATCACACTGGACTCGCATTTGGGAGGATGAGGGTTCAAATCGCCACCTGACCATCCATATTTAGATTTTCTGTGATTTCCATAAGTCGCTAAATGCAAATTCCAGGATGGTTTCTTTGAAAGGGGATTGGCATATTTCCTTTTGCGTGCGTCCTTGATCTGAACTTGAGCGCCGTTTCTAATGACATAGTTGTCGATAAGATGTCAGATACCAATCTCCTTCCTACTCTTCCTCCTCGAGTGTAACTAGGACCTCACGACCACATCCCACCTGGCTCTTTCCTGACGACTATAGGAGTTTGGTACCAGACTCATGTAATGCACTTAAAACTACACTCCTGGAAATTGAAATAAGAACACCGTGAATTCATTGTCCCAGGAAGGGGAAACTTTATTGACACATTCCTGGGGTCAGATACATCACATGATCACACTGTCAGAACCACAGGCACATAGACACAGGCAACAGAGCATGCACAATGTCGGCACTAGTACAGTGTATATCCACCTTTCGCAGCAATGCAGGCTGCTATTCTCCCGTGGAGACGATCGTAGAGATGCTGGATGTAGTCCTGTGGAACGGCTTGCCATGCCATTTCCACCTGGCGCCTCAGTTGGACCAGCGTTCGCGCTGGACGTGCAGACCGCGTGAGACGACGCTTCATCCAGTCCCAAACATGCTCAATGGGGGACAGATCCGGAGATCTTGCTGGCCAGGGTAGTTGACTTACACCTTCTAGAGCACGTTGGGTGGCACGGGATACATGCGGACGTGCATTGTCCTGTTGGAACAGCAAGTTCCCTTGCCGGTCTAGGAATGGTACAACGATGGGTTCGATGACGGTTTGGATGTACCGTGCACTATTCAGTGTCCCCTCGACGATCACCAGTGGTGTACGGCCAGTGTACGAGATCGCTCCCCACACCATGATGCCGGGTGTTGGCCCTGTGTGCCTCGGTCGTATGCAGTCCTGATTGTGGCGCTCACCTGCACGGCGCCAAACACGCATACGACCATCATTGGCACAAAGGCAGAAGCGACTCTCATCGCTGAAGACGACACGTCTCCATTCGTCCCTCCATTCACGCCTGTCGCGACACCACTGGAGGTGGGCTGCACGATGTTGTGGCGTGAGCGGAAGACGGCCTAACGGTGTGCGGGACCGTAGCCCAGCTTCATGGAGACGGTTGCGAATGGTCCTCGCCGATACCCCAGGAGCAACAGTGTCCCTAATTTGCTGGGAAGTGGCGGTGCGGTACCCTACGGCACTGCGTAGGATCCTACGGTCTTGGCGTGCATCCGTGCGTCGCTGCGGTCCGGTCCCAGGTCGTCGGGCACGTGCACCTTCCGCCGACCACTGGCGACAACATCGATGTTCTGTGGAGACCTCACGCCCCACGTGTTGAGCAATTCGGCGGTACGTCCACCCGGCCTCCCGCATGCCCACTATACGCCCTCGCTCAAAGTCCGTCAACTGCACATACGGTTCACGTCCACGCTGTCGCGGCATGCTACCAGTGTTAAAGACTGCGATGGAGCTCCGTATGCCACGGCAAACTGGCTGACACTGACGGCGGCGGTGCACAAATGCTGCGCAGCTAGCGCCATTCGACGGCCAACACCGCGGTTCCTGGAGTGTCCGCTGTGCCGTGCGTGTGATCATTGCTTGTACAGCCCTCTCGCAGTGTCCGGAGCAAGTATGGTGGGTCTGACACACCGGTGTCAATGTGTTCTTTTTTCCATTTCCAGGAGTGTATATGTAGTTGAATATCGTTAATAGTGTTCCATTGTGTAGGTATGTAAGTGCAATGTAGGGTATTACACAGCGTTTGGGCAACCTACTTTAATGCAGAACTGCTATACTTCACATACATCTTAGTTTTATGGACTATAAACAGGGAATTCAACTTGATGTTTTTCAATTTTGTATGTAAACCAACGAATTTTTACGTTGAAATAGGTTTTCCAGCAGTCCCTATCTAACAGCGAATTGCGGAGGATGGATGATTGCTACAGGTAAATGTAGCATACTGCATATAAATAGGCGAAGGGATCCATCACTGCTCTATTACACTGTTGGTGATAAATTACTTTGCATTTCTATATATGTGCAATAAATACAGATACTTGCATTCCTCTTTCGTATTCAGATTTTTTCCGTAGTCTATGTGTAAATGTAAATGCAGATTAACAGAGATTTTGTAAAAGAATATCTGCGTTCTTACTGGATATCTTACCAGGCATGGGTTGCTGTCTTGACTATCCAACTGTGGTACAGATACCTCATCGACTCGGAGTATCTACACAGTGTATGACCTCCGAATTTATACCCCGAAAAAGCTTCTGTAAACACACACCGCAAGCTAGCAAAGCCAACCCTTGTGTGTAATAAAACACATGGATTTTGGTGGATGTAGAGTGTGCCAATTAGTGCAATATTCGCTCGTATGTCAAGATTATCTATCATAAATACAGTTTATTGCTTAGAAAATATAGCGACATGACCATCTAACAACGATGACATTCATTTGTATTTTTCATCTTTGTTGATAACATAGAAGACTGTCCAGCTAGGCTGTCAAAGTTTCAAATATATACCGAAGACCTGCCGCACATTGTGTGTGCCGCGCGGTCTTAGCCGAGCGGTCTAGGGCGCTGCAGTCATGGACTGTGCAGCTGGTCCCGGCGTAGGTTCGAGTCCTCCCTCGGGCATGGGTGTGTGTGTGTGTGTGTGTGTGTGTTTGTCCTTAGGATAATTTAGATTAAGTAGTGTGTAAGCTTAGGGACTGATGACCTTAACAGTTAAGTCCCATAAGATTTCACACACATTTGAACATTTTTATACCGTAGACCCACTGGAAATATTGTTCAGGGGATCAACTTTGTTGTAAACAGCTAGGCCAGTTGCACTATTTTGTGTATGTTTTTGTTTGTGTGTGTTCATTTGTCATGGTGTGAGCAGGGTGCCCCACTGTCCAGGCTAGTTTTGGGACACACGGGCATTGTTTCAAATAGTGCAGTTCATGGTATAAGTTCATGGCTTGTAGAAAATTAACTAATTCTAAATTACAGTATGACTCAGTTTTTGCATTTTCTAACACACAATTCAACAAAACCCGACGTTTTAATTTCACAGAATGGGCATATGATTAGTGAAACTGAACAGTTCAGATTTCTTGGTGTTCAGATAGATAGCAAAATGTTGTGAAAAGCCTACGTTCATTTTTACTATTCGAACGATATCTGAAGTAAGTGATACTTCGACACGAAAAGTAGTCTACTTTCGTTATTTTCATTTGCTTATGACGTATGGTGTATGTTATGGGGTAACTCTTCCCATTCCCAAAGGGAAACAGGCGGTTCAGGCAATAAATGATGTAAGTTCGCAAACATGTTGTCGAGCTCTCTTCACTAGTCTGAGGATCTGATACTGGCCTCTCAATTTATTTATATTCTTTACTGTCGATTGTTGTTAAAATATCAGCTTATTCCCAAGAATGAGCAAGTTTTACTCAGCTAGCACTAAGCGGAAGTCCAATCCGCATTTCGATCACACTTCCTTGATTCTTGTGCAGAAAGGTGTGCAATATACTGCTGCATCCATTTTCAGTAGGCTACCACAGCAATTCAAAAATCTTAGCAGCAATCCGCGCACTTCCAAATCGAAGCTAAAGAGTTTCCTCATGGATCACTCTTTCTATTCTGTCGAGGAGTTCCTTGAAAAATTAAGCTGATTCCTGTGTCATATTGTTGATTGCGTTTACATAAACTTATGGCTTGTCTTTTCTTGGGCTCACAAACGCTTTATTTTATCTGTTATTACTTTTATGTTGAAATTTCATGTACTGACACGTTCCATGGTATTGGAGATTTGCTCCGCAGTTTGGTCCTACGGAACTAGACATGTAAAATAAAAAGAAATAAGTAGGTTCAGAGTTGGATCCAGCTGTTTTACACCCAGGTGTGGCTTGGAGGTGTATCCACTAGAGTTCGGTATGGGGTAGCGTCGTGATGTGGTTCCACCTGCACTGTGTCTGGAGCAGTATTCAGGGGTGGATCTACTGGTTTTAGGTACAGGGTAGGGTATGGGGGGTTGGTGGTCACGCATGACAAACCAACACGCTCGCATACACACACACACACACACACACACACACACACACACACACAAATAATTAGCCCAGCTGTGTAAAATAAATATGGTTCCTTGGCTTAGCTGTTAACAATTGCAGTCAGTTCCTCCAACATTACTCCCGTCATTGATTTTTAGTGTATATATGAAACTTTGACAACTACAGTTCGATAGTACTCAGTGTTATCAACGCAGGAGGAAAGCGTAAATGAGTGCCACTATTGTTAGATGGTCATGGAGCTAGATTTTGTAAGCAGAAAGATGTTTTACTGGGCGCATCCTCGAGAAGTAACAGCGAATTGGTGTTATCGACGCTGCTGCCACTGTGGGAGGACGCAGGACTGGTATCTCCTTGGCCGTTGTCTTTTACTTGTCAGAACGACAAAGTGTGGCCATTCTCTCTCTCTCTCATCTGCCAGGAGCGTGGGACGCTTATTACTGTTGCTGCCACATGCGACAGACAGTGCATAAGGGGCCATGCTCCTTCTCAGTCGCTCTCGCTCCAGAGCATTATCCATCAGGCGTGTGGGGGCATGGCTACTGTCTGTCTCATTCACACACCAGTGCATAATCTATGTCGATGATTGTGATGGGTGCTGGTGGCCAAGGTGCATGATGTCTGTAATCTGTGGGTTGAGGCCTGCCTAGTAACTTCTGGTGTGAGCTGTGGCCAGCATCTCGCGGCAGTGAGCCGTTGCAGTAGTTAGTATTACTTCCCCTAGCCGGACGTTGTTACGATTTATACGAGGAAGGAATTAGGGCAGTCGACTCTTTGCCAGCTATTTGGAGACTCGTGCACGACCACAGAGATGGTTACATGTGGGACTACTCGTGACGTTCCTTTATTTTGTTTTAAATAAAGGGCATGTCTATCCTCAGCTGATCCGCTATCGATAGGCAAAGATCTGCAGTCACGATCGAGGCTGCGCTGTGCCAACGCCTCTCTAGGAGGTGGCCGAGTTGCATGATACGGGATAAAGGATCGCAAATGGCCCGACTCACTAAGGAGTCTCTGAGTGTCCCATCCATGTGTGTCTTGTCCGTAAAGGACTTGGCTACCAGTGCCTTTTCGGGCTAGTCAGTTGTTGTCTCTGTTGGAGGGAAGAGCTAGTGCATGCTGTGTGGCATCACTCTGAGGGACACATAGATGGATGACACAGTGCACCTTGGAGGGGAGCGGAAATCGTTACCATATTGTACAGTTGGCGATTAGTCCACTGATAAAGGTGTTATTTGTGTACAACAGGCGTACCAGATGGAACTGTCAGCCACTGTGTCTACTAGCTACAGATTGTGAACGCTTCCTGATAGAAAACTGGTGGATTTTTGTGGCAGAGAACCAGCAACATTTCAGTGCAAGAAACGTTGGTCAATATGTTTACACGTAAACAGTTTTGTCTTGCACTGGGACAAGTGACTCACTTATTTGCTTGTTTCTGTGGTGCGTGACTTTGCTTTCATTTTTGAATATTCAGTGGGCATCAGGCACCTGCATGCTTAGGAATTTTGTCTGTTGTAAGAATGGCAGAGAAACAGCTTCACGCTTCATTATGTGTTTTGTTTAGCATAATGTTTTAAGTTGTTCACTTTACTTTTGTATAGTCAATATTTCTCTAACCAAAGCTCGGGGCAATGAGAATTAAATTGTTTCTTCATGATTGTGTTTTGAAGTGAGTCTTATTGAAAGATTCTAGCTAGGCTGTAAATTCTGTAAATTCGACTGACTATTGTGAGGCGAGAACAAGAACTAAATGGTTTTAAATGTGTTTAACCTTAGTATTTTAAGATGTGTTTCAAAGAAAGCTTTCCTAGAACTTTCTTGGGCAAGAATTTTGATTTTCTCTTAAGAGTAACGGTACTTTTGTCTGCAGTTATTTTAGTAAAGATGATGTAGCTGATTTACTGATTGTTAAGCTTTATTAATTATAGTTTTTTTAGTATGGCAAGATTGGCCCAGCAAGACTTGGTGTTTTTAAAGCAGTTTTGTGGTTTTTAAATTATAGCGTTATTGAAAGCTTCGTCTGTTAGTACTATGTTCTGTAATGATTTTATATATGTGCTTTAGATTTTTACTGAGCCTTGTATTATTACTTGAGAAGGCAGCTGTCGGGAAGACCGTATTCACCATTTGATTGTGAAGTCTATGCCCCTCTTGCATGTGCAATGCCAAAGTCATTTGGATTTGTTGTGAATTGTGCAAGCTATGATATGTTATAGATGTTTGTTGTAACCAAATTTATTTGTAATTTACTGTTAAAGAAATGTGTGCAATTTATTTGTGTTTCCTCTAGGTTTTTCCATGACCCACCCATATCCGAACTAAGTGTGGTTGACAGTGTAGTTCAATGGCATTAAATCTACAGTTCACATCCTTTTTTCATCCTAGGTCGGTGAAAGTAATTGTTTACATTGTAAATTTTGCGATGTGTTGTTTGTGTACATACTTGGATTTTCAGCCATTATTTATAGTTATATGAATGAGTGGTGTTTGTTCTTTCAGACATGTCCGAAAGAACAGACACCACGTGGAATCGACAGTATATGTGAACTGAAGGTGGAGATGGTAGAAAGGAAAGGAAAGGGAAGGGATTACTGATGTCAGCTGCTTCGGGACATTACGCGGAATCAGTGACAATGAGTGAAAATGTGTCCTGGACCGGGATTCGAACGCAGGATTTCCTGCTTACTAGGTAGGTGCTCTAACCACTGCTCCATCTAGGGTACAGTGTTATCACAACTGTGCAGACTATCTCAGCATGACACAGGACGTTGGACATATTTTTGCGTCTGCGCTGAAGAAAGTGGATCCATTGCCCATCTAGATGAATCAGACATATATTCATATAATTGATTATCCAATGAGCAATGGATCCACATTCTTCAGTGCGGGTGCACAAATTTGTCCGACCACCTGCGAGAATCTCACAGTAGCAAGCATGGAGGACATAGACAGGGACTGTGGATAGATGGTGCTCATTGGGAATGTGGGTCGTCTGAGAGGCGTGCTGAGATAGTCTGCGCAATTGTGATAACAATGTGTCCCGGATGGCACAGTAGTTAATGTACCTGCCGAGTAAGCAGGAGTTCCCAGGTTCTAATCCCAGTCTGGTATACATTTTCACTTGGTGCCGGTGATTCCATGTAATGCCCCGATGTCCTGATGCAGCTGACATCAGTAATCCCTTTCCTTTCTTTTCTAACCCTCGCCCCCCCCCCTCTTCCTTCAGTTAACATTATTTATGAGTCTACTATAATCCTATAGTAATAGAAATCTCCAAGGCAGTCTTATAGTGACGTCATTGTTTATTGCCAATTATAACATCATTTTTGTATACCGGTGGTGGTATTTAGCAGCACAAGTGGGTTGGGGTAATTTTTCATAGCGTAAGTTTAGTGATTGGTGCGTGTGTGTGTGTGTGTGTGTGTGTGCGTGTGTGTGTGTGTATGTGTGTGTCTGTGTCTGTCTGTGCGTGTACGTTCTTGTATTTTCTGCAGTTATTTACAAGTGTGCTATAATGCTATAGTGTTAGAAGTGTTAGACTTCTCTAAAGCAACCTTACAGTGACATCCTTGTTTTCAACACACTGGTAATGCAGGGATAAGTTTCCCATAGACTTTGTACATAGCAAGAACGTATTTGTTATAGTGCGCTATTTGTTCAACATGGGCTATCAGCGAACTTGTTAAAATTCACACTGTGCTAATTTTCTGACGTGGTAATTGGCAGATGTCGTAATTGTTAAATTATTTCACTGCGAAAACTGTTTAATTTGGGATATCGGTGCATTTGTTAAACTACCACACTGTGCTAGTAGTCCAACGTGGGTTTTGGTGTATTTCGTTAAAATATTGCATTGTGCTCATTATTTAGCAAGTAAAGTCCCATTAGCTGAGCGGCCTAAGGCGCTGCAGTCATAGACTGTGCGGCTGGTCCCGGCGGAGGTTCGATTCTTCCCTCGGGCATGGGTATGTGTGTTTGTCCTTAGGATAATTTAGGTTAAGTAGTGTGTAAGCTTAGGGACTGATGGACTGATGACCTTAGCAGTTAAGTCCCATAAGATTTCACACACATTTGAACATTTGAAAGTCCCACATTTATGAGTGTCTTAGAATGACGATGTTGAAAATTCGGAGAAAGCTGGACAAAAGTGTAACAAATTATCCTAAAGTTGTAAATAGGAATAGGAGTTGGTCATATGTTGGAGTGCTTACAGAAAATTCCACGATGCCATTAAATTAAAGTAATTAAGCCACATTTCTTCGAATTTCTCAATCACTCTCTGTAATGTCAAGTGTCTTACATCATATGTTGTGATAATATTTACTGCCATGGTTTAAGTAGGATAAGCCTGCAACTGATTGCTGTCTGATGATACTCTCGCTGTGGTGCACACAGCAGAAATGGCAAGGCTCACACAACTGGACTAGAGAGAAAAGGGGGAGGAAGAGGATGGGTGAAGTTTACTTCCCGCCATTATTCTGCCACACAATTGGCGTAGGTGAATGAGAAGAGGGTGAACTTGATTTTGGGAACAGAACCCGCACAGTGGATGAGTGATCTTCATTTTCCTGTCATTTCATGACACAATATCCCAAGAGGTGTGACATGAGTCAGTTGAATATACTACATGCAACTGACCGAGAGGTGTGTGTGGTGTATCAGGTTACACTGTGACCTTGAATTTAGTGCTTGAACATGTTGTGAACCACTGTTGTAGTCTCAGGCAGTTTCGTGAAATAAAAATGGCGGAAAAATGAAGTTTTGCCGTGTACCATGTGGGTTCTGGTCTCAAAATCAAGATCAGCCTTCCACCCCCGAAATTGAGCTAGGGCAGGGGTGGCCAAGATTTCGGCTCACGGGGTATGCCCAGGCTCGAGTACCAAACCGCTCAGCCTCGCTTCACATTCCCCCTACCGACACGCCACGCTGTCTGAGCCCGAGGAGGGGTAAGAGGGGAAAAGAGCAAATGAACCGCATTTAAATGTCAGTACAGTTGTCTCGCATATGACTTGGTTTTATGTTTCACATTTCTCAACAACATAGGTCGCAAACAAAACGAGTTCCCAATGTTAAAAAATTAGTTATTTTCGACGCACTGCAGACATATAATATAATTTTTACCTGGTACAAACTGTCAGCATACGGACAGATGCCGATGATTTCTCAGACTTTCGCACTCAAGTTGCCATGTAATAGTGCTTCATTTATTTTCATAATCGAAAAAAGGTCTTTCACATAAATATGTCGATCGAAAAGTTATTGGACTTCTGCAATCTAATAATGGAGACTTGGAAAATCTACCTGAGAAAAGAAATGTAGACATCATGGACAGTTTTCACGCAAAAAGATTTGTCATTAAAACTGGAATAACCTTGCAGGTCAATCATTTACATCTGCACAAGCACAGGGGCACTTTCAACTGAAAGGGCAAGCGGTCTTCAAAACAGCTCGAAAACAGATATAAGAATGACACTGTCCTCAAAACCTTCATAAAACTATCGTAATTCTAGCAAGGTCTTCAAGTACTTTATAGATGATTCTTTAGTAGTATATTATGTATGTCCTTGCTCCTATGACTGCATGTAATGCTCATAAAATAAATTTGAGAGGTTTTTCGTTATTTTAGGAGCACGTTACTTTCGAGCAGTTTTTATGAGTGTGACTTCAGAAATTTTACTATTCA
Source organism: Schistocerca serialis cubense (assembly GCF_023864345.2). NCBI lineage: Eukaryota > Metazoa > Arthropoda > Insecta > Orthoptera > Acrididae > Schistocerca > Schistocerca serialis. The sequence goes on from NC_064640.1 coordinate 158,843,420, forward strand.
TACCACCAGTTTCGTCAAGCGCTCCTTGCATAGAAATTTAGCACAGTGTACTTTTTGATGTACAGTACAATGAATCGCGTCTGGGGATCGTCTTAATTTTTTGCTCTTTCATTGTCATCTAAAAGTTTAAATTCTTTCTGCTTGGTACTATTATGTCGTTCCGTAGTAAATAAGCAATACCTATTGCTAATGCGAATTGAAAATTCTCATGCCTCTCTTGTGTCATTCTCATTCATTTTATAGGATTGTGATGGCAGATCGCTAGATTGCCTCTTTTTGTGCAAACAGTCACTGGACATGTGAAAGCCCTTTATACCAATAACAAATAGCGAGGTTTAAACAGCGCTGACATCATGATTCTGCCGAAGTCAGAGAGTTGTGCTGACCACGAAATGCCGCACCGCAATGCTAAATGAAATGCCACACTGTTCCAAGTGCTTTCGAGGAGCTCTGACAAAGCCAAGTGACAGGCCAGGCCTTGGCTTGCACGTGGCTCACACAGGCTCCACGCATGAAGTTCGGCACTCCAGGCCAGCCCTGATCTAGGCCACTTGTACTATTAAAAAATGCTGGAAATCAACGAACGTAGGATGACAGAGAAGATAGGAAAACATGTTTCACCTCCCTTTTCACTGTAGACCAGTTGTGCGATTGTAGACATTTGAGCTCTGCGCATCGTAGTGAGAGGATCAACTGCAGCTGAACTGACAATTTTATTTAGTAGCACTGAGGTCGGTTTTTTTTCGTAAATAATAACAGATATATAGAGCCTGATAAATTAATTTCTAGTTTATTAAGAATATGTACATAAAATATTTTTTCAACAATTTTCGAGAAGTACATTTATTTTTTTGGCATTTTTATTTTTGAAGAATAGAAAACTTCTGCATATGTTGAAAGAATTTTTATACATTATTAACAGCAAATTTTTATTTTTACAGAGATACGTTGACCAGAAAAGTTGTATACATATATACTCAAAGATACTATGTTTTAAACTAATGCTGCCAAAAACATATCTCCATACCACATCTCCAACGGCAGTCTTAAAAAAAATTACAGTGATGGTTCTTGTCTGGTACAGTTTTTTACATAATTACATTATTTTTATATGATTACCGTTCTTTTACACCAGTGTTTCAATACAGAAGCTTTTATTATTTACATAGGAAACGATACGTATATTTAATAATAATAATAACAGTGATGACGAGAAACAGGTGAAACACACACACAATATATATATATATATATATATATATATATATATATATATATATATATATATATACAACTATTTACATATTGACAAGTGGGTCTTATTATCCTTCATACACTCATGCACGCATCCACTACTTACATAAAAAGGTGAATCCGCTCTCTTTCTGTCAGCTGAGTGAACAGTATGAGGACAAAGGGCATCGATTCCATTACAACAAATGAAGCGTCTGTCATTATGGCGTGATAGACTGACTTTCAGCTGTGATACAGTGTGTGCCACATGGTACCATGATCGAATGCTTACTTGTTGCACCATAAGCAGAAGTTGAGGCTGGCTACTGCCTACACCACTGAGCAGGGATCATTCGTGAAAGACATTGAGACTGCGATGATGGACAACACTAGCCCGCCTTTGGGTGGTACCTGTGTCTGTGTGGTAGATGTACATTTTTCATCTGAGACCCAGAAACTCCCAATACTTGTGTAAAGTCTGGTATACTCCCCTAAATTGAAGATATTGAACTCCTGAGAAACATTCACCACATGCCATACTTCACATCCATTATGGCATAGCCTCTAGATTTACTAGTGAATGTGGGTATGTCAGGCAATGTGGTTTCATTCAGTCTCTCCATCAAATCCAGATACTGGACTGGGAAGACACCCTCCCGTCTCACAAGTTGAAACTTCGAGATGTGCACCTATAGTCATGTGCATATCCTCCTGATGGATTGTTTCAGCAAGTTCCTGAAGTGTTGCGTCCATAAATCGGATCGAATCCAGAAAGCTGATCGTAATTCTCGGCCGGCGTGATTCGCTAGTTTACAACACTTTGAGCGAGGATAATAACCATATAATTTCTCAAGCTGAAATCAGCTAAATGCTCAATAATGAAATGAACATCATGCCCATTCAAATTGTGGAAGAAATTGGATACGTGTTGTGACAGTTGCCGCTTCAAGTTGCATGCATTACGTGCTGTGCCACGGTAACTTTCCCGTTAGATGACAGTGATCTCTACATGGAGTTTCTGCTTTCCTGTCCAACGACAACCCACAAATTTGACAGTGAAAGGCTTTCTTGTATAATTCATCATTCTCTTGTGATTTGGTCATGGGAATTTTGTTGTGATAAATCTCATCAACACTCGTTGCAAGCTTTTCAGCCTCAGAGAGCAACTATCTTCCAGGATTATCCCCAATGTGTGAATCAAAATCATGTAGACTGGAACCATATGAGCATATAACCTGGTATGCACCCACATATGTTACATGTCATTCTGTGAAGATATGGAAGATAGTGGGGTCAGCTTCATAATGTGTCACATGAGCTAGGAAGCACTCGAAATCCACATATACTACAAAGGGACGATGTTCCTGGTAGTGTGCATTCTTAAACTTTAGTAACCTGTTTGCTTCAATAGTCATTTCCACAAGTATCATTACATACATAGAGCAGTCAGTCAGAGACTTTGATAAATGCTCATTCAAATTAAACAAGTTGAGACACCTATGACAAAATTTTCACACACTTTCTTTTTTTACTCAGTTGGAAGGAAAGTAGATGGGACATGTTTTTGATCCATATATAGTGTTCTTTCTCCACCTCAGAGAATAACAACAGATCTACAGGTTTGGGACAATAACTGGCAAAATTGGAAAATCAGAGGGCGTCTGACGACTTTATGTTATACATCTTTTTCGTTCCGCACACTGTGCTCCTCTTTCAGGAAGTATAATGACATTCAAATTATAATTCTGCTACACCTTAGATGTATGGTATGTTCTTGTAAGCTCTATATGATTCTTGTAATTGCTCTTGGAAGCCAGACGCGACCACACAAAGCAAAATTCATCTTCATCTGGATTCTGGAAATTAATACATATGTGTTTTTAGCAATATCCTCTGGAAGTGGGATAAAGCAGGACCCCCATTTACTGGGTTATAAAAGTGGGAGTGAATGTCGACGTGAATTTCACAGCTGTGGGAGGAGACGATGAGACCATAATCTCTCAGGTATGCGTGTGTAGGCAGTAGCCGGAAGTTGGCAAGTGCCAGCCTTGACTAGCTCCGGCCAGCAGAGCTGTTATCTCCTTGTGCATTAGCCGGAGCAAGAAAGGGCGCCCATTCTCGACCTCTCTCTCTTGCTCTCATCTATCAAATGCAAGTGACATTTCTTACCTTTGGAATGGGTCGGCATATTCTACGTGGGCGGTGGCAGCGCGTGATAGCTACAAATTTCAGCTGGTTGTCTGTAATTGAGAGTGCAGCAGTTTCTGCTGTGCGTAGCTAGATATCTCTACAGCGGTCTGTGACAAGGCAGCTACAGATCTTTATAAATCGCATGAATGATAGAATGGTATAGGGGAAATAAAACAAATTGACAGGATATTATTTTTATATTATATATTTATACAGAGTGATAATCATCTTAATAGTTAAAAATTTTAATTGTTTAGTGTTTTACAATATTCCGCAAATAAATTCTCTTTGTATCGTATTCAGCCTTGCAAGGGCAACAAAATACACAGGTATTCCATCTGTAAAGTCCGCTTCTGCATACGTTATGCTTATGGGGGCAACAGTTGCATAATTTGGTACCGCATAAACATAGGCACTTATACACTGTTCTAACTCACTCGCAGGTACAGTATATTCATCCAGATAGCCATAGAATATGGTTCTGACATGTGGCTGTCAGCGACTCAACTGTTTGTCGCAATTACTAACACACTGTAAAAGTCGCACAAGTTCACAACACTTGAATGTTTAATGTAAACGGACATGTCTCCAGAAGCTAATTCCATCACTGCTTCTCCGTACATATCGATAATGGCATCTTCCTGCCAAACATATGAACGTTGATAAGGTTATGATATGGACCATAATCAGTTGCCATCTTCCTCTCAGTGTGCTCTACCATGCTACATTGACAATCCAACTCATACCGTATATACTGCACTTGTTGAACATTCTCAGTTTCAATTGATGCATGAAAATCTCTATTTGGTACTAAGCCTACATGGAAACATTTTGATCCAATGCCAGTCATGTCTTAAGTATTGGCAAAGGGCAGTATCCTGGAACCACTTAGCAGCAGCTCAGTGGATTAAGGAAACTGATAGCTACCGCTGCTGGGGAGTATGCGCTGACTGCATTTCCTGGCTCCATAATTCGGATATGTGCTGCTGTGGTGGTACAGACAACAGAAACTCGAACACAACTGTGTCTTGGTGCAACATTTCAACTAGTGGTGATTCCCAATCCACTGGATCGGTTGCCTGTTGCACTGCTGGAAAAATCGTAAGTAAAAACACTTAGGATATACAGGGTGATTCAAAAAGAATACCACAACTTTAGGAATTTAAAACTCTGCAACAACAAAAGGCAGAGCTAAGCACTATCTGTCGGCGAATTAAGGGAGCTATAAAGTTTCATTTAGTTGTACATTTGTTCGCTTGAGGCGCTGTTGACTAGGCGTCAGCGTCAGTTGATGCTAAGATGGCGACCGCTCAACAGAAAGCTTTTTGTGTTATTGAGTACGGCAGAAGTGAATCGACGACAGTTGTTCAGCGTGCATTTCGAACGAAGTATGGTGTTAAACCTCCTGATAGGTGGTGTATTAAACGTTGGTATAAACAGTTTACAGAGAATGGGTGTTTGTGCAAAGGGAAGAGTTCTGGACGGCCGAGAACGAGTGATGAAAATGTAGCACGCATCCAGCAAGCATTTGTTCGCAGCCTAGGAAAATCGACTCGCAGAGCTAGCAGAGAGCTGCAAATTCTACAGTCAACTGTATGGAGAGTCCTACGAAAAAGGTTAGTTATGAAACCTTATCGTCTGAAATTGGTTCAAGCACTGTCTACAGCTGATAAGATTAAAAGAATCGATTTCTGTGATTTTATCCTTGCTCAAATGGAAACAGATGAATCTTTCGTTTCAAAGATTGTGTTTAGTGATGAAGCAACTTTCCACACTAACGGGAAAGTCAACCGTCACAATGTCTGTATATGGGGCACTGAGAATCCGCGGGAAACAACTCAGTATGAACGTGACTCGCCTAAGGTGAACGTTTTCTGTGCCATTTCAGCCAATAAAGTTTTTGGTCCCTTTTTCTTCGAAGGTGCTACTGTAACTGGACTACAGTATCTGGAGATGTTAGAAAATTGGCTGTTCCCTCAGCTCGAACAAGAAGCACAACAATTCATATTTCAGCAGGATAGAGCGCCACCACATTGGCACTTATCTGTCCGTAACTACCTGAACGTCAACTACCCGAGGCGATGGATCGGCCGCCAGGCAGCCCGTGACAGAGCACTTCATCACTGGCCTCCAAGAAGCCCTGATCTTACCCCCTGCGATTTTTTCTTATGGGGGTATGTTAAGGATATGGTGTTTCGGCCACCTCTCCCAGCCACCATTGATGATTTGAAACGAGAATAACAGCAGCTATCCAAACTGTTACGCCTGATATTCTACAGAGAGTGTGGAACGAGTTGGAGTATCAGGTTGATATTGCTCGAGTGTCTGGAGGGGGCCATATTGAACATCTCTGAACTTGTTTTTGAGTGAAAAGAAACCTTTTTAAATACTCTTTGTAATGATGTATAACAGAAGGTTATATTATGTTTCTTTAATTAAATACACATTTTTAAAGTTGTGGTATTCTTTTTGAATCACCCTGTATTAATACATGGATAATGTGGAGAGAGATGGGCAGACAGTCTTCTTATTCTTTTTATACTCTCTGGAGTTGGTGGCTGATATCTGCTGGTACTTCTTGATGATGATGCTTTCACTAAAGCGTACAGACCTTGAACAACGAGACTCATACTATTGGAAAGTAATAAAAAGGGGGATGTGAAAAGGAAACTTCTTTCCTGCTATATATATAATATGCCTAGAGGGAAATGGGGGAAGCAGAGGGGGAGAGTGATATTGATTTTGGGTTCATAACCTGAACTGTGCATGGGTAGCCTTCATTTTCTCATCATTTTTGTGTCACACAGTTGTCTGAGAGGCGTGGGCGGAAGGTTATCTCGACATGTGACGTATCAGGTTACGTGGTGCCTTGAGTATACCACACGATATTGCCCAACAAGCGTGGGCAGAGTGTCATGTTCCATCGTGACGCTGAATTTTGAGATTGAACGCGCCATGATCCGCTACTGGTTTCAGCCTTTAACTGAAGAAAGCTGTTTACCGCAGTGTTGAAAAGAAAGAATTTCTACTCTTTTAGTAAGTACAGTGTGTTAAAAATACGCTGTAATGAGCTGATATACCATACGCTATCAACTAAGTGACTGGATATTTCCTCGCAACAATACGATGATACACTTTTTTTGGTGTCCTACATTCGGCAAAGACGCCTCCACATTCACGCGAGAATAAAAGAGGACGAAGAGCGTGAAGAAGTGGAGGACGAATATGACGATAAAGATGATGCATCGCCAGTGAGGAAACGCCCCAGATCACAAAAGCCGGCACCAGCACCTACTGCAAGGATGGTCCATACTATATATTTACCTGAAATGTCGTCTCAGATGTTGGTTGTCCGGATATAAGGATTTCGCATTTGTGGAGTGTGTTAAATGCAAAATACATTCTTCTATCACAGAAAAAATAATTGTGTTTTGCAGTTGCATAAAAAAATAGCAGAATGTACCATGTACGTTAGGACTTTGCAAAGTAATTTACGGATATAGTCCCACTAAGATGACTGCGCAACAAGAGTGACGCATTTTCAGAAGAGTGTACATGTACTGGGTAAAATGTTTTTTATTCCAGTCTTTGACCACAAAATCACTTCTTTTGACGATGACCGGTTTCAGTCCGTAATCACCATCCCCAGATCTTTTCTACGCCATGTCCTAAAGTGATCAGGCCATAATAGGACACGGTGCAGAAAAGATCTGAGGATGGTCATTACGGACTGAAACCGGTCATCATCAAAAGAGTTGATTTTGTGATCAAAGACTAGAATAAAAAACATCTGACAGTATTGGATCTCTGCTCGTATACGCGACTGTGTCGCAGCTGGTGAAACATGTACTGGGTGTTGTGCAGACAGCTCTGCTGCGGTATGAGCTACAGGTGCATCACAGTACGAGAGTGAGATGCAGTTGGCAACTGGAAATGTACTCAAAAGTGGAAGTACGTCGACAGTACGATTCTTGCGGAGAAAACATCTAAATTGCGCACAGATTCCCGTAAAATTCTGGCACTATGTAGACCAGGTGCAATATCGTATTCAGCCATAATGAAATTGTGGCAATAATTTGACCGAGACCAAACAAACGTGGGAGATGCTGATCGGGAAGGAAGGCCACCACAATGTACACTGACCACACATGACGATATACAGGCAACCCAGGAACTGATTCGCAGCAATCGCATATTTTTTGACGACGAAGATATTCACACAGCTTCCCTGTAACAGCCAAGGAACGGATTTCTCTCATCGAAGAATTTAAAAATAATGAAGCGATATTTGGCATTATTGACCAAGAGACCCCCATATGGGATTGTTCGGCCGCCTGATGCAAGTCTTTCTATCTGACGCCATTTCTGTGACTTGAGTGTCGATGAAGATTACATGAAATTATTATAACAGAGACACTCAGTCCACGAGTTAGGAAAATCTTCGGCCGATTCAGGAATCGAATCCAGGACCCCGTTGTCTAGACGCGGCTACACCGACCACTAGAGAATGAGTTGTGGACTTGAACGATTGGTGGAACGTTCCAACTTTGTTTACGGAGACTCGGTGAATGTATTGGAAAATAGTTATGTATCTGTATCACTTCGAAGAGTAGTGCAGCATTCAATAGAAGTTATTTGGCACCCCATTACAAAGGGTAAATTGCATTTTGAAGTTCCCTCGTATGAAAAATTTTCTGATTGTATTTTCAGGTACAGTAATAAAATAACCTTTTGTATAAATTACATAAATGTATTTATGTATTTCAGCTGTTTGTTTATAAATAAAATCCATCGAAGGAATCCTTGAGAACACGTCTTTACTAGTACAAAAAACGTATTTCAGACCTGATGTAGCGTATGTGCTACTTGACTTAATACTTCGCTGAATCATAAGAATTTCTAAATTTAATATTTTATTCTCATTTTGTCCCAGCACAATGCAAGGAGAATCAATATAAAGTTCTCATTCACAAAACCTACGCTCAGGACTGTGAAGATCGAAGTTTGGGTCCTGCACTATACATAACTTCGTCTGGCTTTGCAGTGGGTGCTCTGCTGAAAATTAAAGCAGAATTGCAGCTTAGTACCGATTTTGAACAACTCCACTTTATTGAAAGAGGCATCAGAGACGGTATTTTCCACTGTTCTTGTAGCCCTGCCATTGCCAACAACAGAAACATGGCTAGTAATGATGAAAGAATTGATGAACCTTGCATCATATAGGGTGAGCCAGAACTCCACCCACAAACTTTCCGACTGGTATCAATAGAAGAGATGTGTTTCACAGAAGCGAAGATGAACAAGTGCTCAAAGCTCTCAAGATATGCATAGTAGAGCCCATTTCTACTAGATATTTTTTTCTTGTTTTCATCCACACTACCGCCTCTCCATGGAGAGCTGCATCAAACCAGTCTTTGGACTGAAGACCACAACAACAACCGCCTCTGAAAGTTCGTTAGTGGAGCCCTGGTTCACCCTCTATATTTTGATAGGAACGGCCTTTACAAATGGGAGACGTTACGGTATCTTCTTCTGTCCAGCGTTTTATGGCGTTCTCACAATAAGTGGATCTTGAGTGTCCGAAGACTCTTCACGATTTTCATTTAGGTTTGCCCTTATGTCCAGAAAAAAATATCAGTACCATCGGATAGAAAGAAAGGTAAGAAATTATTTTCTACCTCTTATGATCAGAAAAACTATGTTATTCACAACAAACCTGAAACAATATTTACAACATAAATTCTTTTTAACAGAGTTTCGTAGAATTTCTTCATTAACCAAGCTCCCTGTATGAAGCAATATACTGACATTAATGAACAAAAATGCATGAGTGCAAGCCGTGATTACTTACTAGAAGCAGTTTCCTGACCTGGTGAATAACGGAGTGTTTGGAAAAACTGTGCAGAATTTGCAAACGATACGGGGCGTAAGACTAGCGACATTCTGGGATGTTTGATACGGATCTGCTTCATTGACTACTAAACCAAATTTTCAAAGACTTTTTATTTTTAACTAAAACTTAGTAGCACTGAATTTAAGAAGCTTAATTTAGTCTTTGATAACCCTGTTGCTGCTTTGGATATTAGAAAACCTTTCTCACTGACTTTCATTAGAGATGTGCATTAAACAAACATACAACTGCGAGGAATAAAAGAATGATGTCCATAAACGTTCGATAGTTTGTCTTTCCCTATGAATGAAAGATACAGTATTCCACTGGCAAATAAAAAAGAGCTTGGATTAGCGAAAGATGAATTGAATGGTGAACTTATTATAGAATTTGTCAATCTGTGAACAAAAATGTATGTACACGAGACCGAGTCTGCACACATTTTGTGCAGACCAAAGGGTGTAAAACAATTTGCCGTTATTAGGTTAACCAACGACGATAACAGGAAATGTGTGTTGGATTCAGAAGTTAAATTGATTGTGCAGTATACAGGGTGTTACAAAAAGGTATGGCCAAACTTTCAGGAAACATTCCTCACACACAAATAAAGAAAAGATATTATGTGGACATGTGTCCGGAAACGCTTAATTTCCATGTTAGAGCTCATTTTAGTTTCGTCAGTATGTACTGCTCAATGGAGGACGTTATCATGATTTCATACGGGATACTCTACCTGTGCTGCTAGAACATGTGCCTTTACAAGTACGACACAACATGTGGTTCATGCACGATGGAGCTCCTGCACATTTCAGTCGAAGTGTTCGTACGCTTCTCAACAACAGATTCGGTGACCGATGGATTGGTAGAGGCGGACCGATTCCATGGCCTCCATGCTCTCCTGACCTCAACCCTCTTGACTTTCATTTATGGGGGCATTTGAAACCTCTTGTCTACGCAACCCCGGTACCAAATGTAGAGACTCTTCGTGCTCGTATTGTGGACGGCTGTGATACAATACGCCATTCTCCAGGGCTGCATCAGCGCATCAGGGATTCCATGCGACGGAGGGTGGATGCATGTATCCTCGCTAACGGAGGACATTTTGAACATTTCCTGTAACAAAGTGTTTGAAGTCACTCTGGTACGTTCTGTTGCTGTGTGTTTCCATTCCATGATTAATGTGATTTGAAGAGAAGTAATAAAATGAGCTCTAACATGGAAAGTAAGCGTTTCCGGACACATGTCCACATGACATATTTTCTTTCTTTGTGTGTGAGGAATGTTTCCTGAAAGTTTGGCAGTACCTTTTTGTAACACCCTGTATAATCCAATCGAAACACCATGTTGTTTCTACTATTAAACAACACAAAGTAGATTTGTTTGCTAGGCTGATAAACGTTTTAAACTTCGGGATTAGGTGAATATATTTGCATGGGGACACTACCACCCGAAATATGATAATGATGATGATGATAATGATTATCATGATGACTGAATTAGTTACAAACAACGTAAATACATGTAAAATATAAAAAAAACGTAAAATTTGTTTGCGCGTGTGTGTGTCCATGTGTGTGAAAATGTAAATTTAGATGTAAATTACAACTTGAGGTCACTACAACCTTTGTAACTGATGTGAATACACACACTCATATGGTAATACTCCTTTCTGATTGACTAGGTTTCACTCGCAGTTGTCAGGGAATTATATTATCCTTGTATTAAATTCATCTGAATGCAGGTACGAGGAAATCTTTTTGATAAATAGAAAATATACATAACTTAATTTGCTCACACTTGTTTGTGATCTAGAAACGTCTATTGTAATTGCTCAGATAGTGACTGTGTGAAAAAATGTAAAAATATTGTACAATTTAAGGTCTTAATATCCCTTATCATAGATTTAGTGTATGTAAATGTGCACAGTCAAACAGTGTGTATCTAAATTTCTTTGGAACTGTTATATATTTATATCGTTATGTCGTTTTTTACAAAAAAAGACTTGGTTGACTGATCTCATTTACGTACACCACAGGGTGAGTGACTAACTATTGCCACCAAGAATAGCTCCGAAAGTATGATAGGAGCTGAAAAGTTTGTTGGACAAAAGTTGCATGGGAAAAATGGGCCATAATATGACATTACTTTTTTGTTGCTAGGAGGGTCGCTTCAGAGGTATGAAGGTCTAATTTGTTTTTTTAAATGGGATGCTATAGGTTGGTACTTATCTTCTGATAGCGGCTATCGAGACGAATCCAATGATGTGTAACAGTAAGGTCTTTGAAGGTCACAAAGGTGGCATGAACGTCCATTTATAGAAGGTGTTCGAAGTGATGACCATTGGAATCAATGCAGTACTGCAGTCTTCTTATCATGGATCGAGTGGTATTCCTTATCACTTCAGCACTTATCGATGACATGCTCTGACAATTCTCTCTCGCATATCTTCAGGTGTAGTTGGAACATCTTTATAAACAATGTCTTTTACGAATTCCCACAAAAAAAATCCAGAGGCGTCAAGTCGGACGAACGAGCCGGCCACGGTTTGGGAATGGTCTCTGCAGTTCATTTGTAGCCATCAGCGAAAAATGTGCCGGACAGCCATCGTGTTGTTATCACATTCTGTTTCTTGTTCCTAAAGGTATTTATTCCAATAACAGACCTAATGTTTCTTGCAGGAATGTGGTGTACTTCCTACCATTAAGATTTCCTTCGATGAAATAGGGATCTATAATCCTGTCCTCTAGGATCCCACACTATATATTCAGCGACCACGGTTTTAGGTGTGCACCTTGCCGCAGCCAAAGTGGATTTTCAGTTGCCCAATAACGCATCTTATGCAAATTAACATAGCCATGGTTCGTGAATGTAGCCTCGTCAGTAAATAAAATAAAATTAATAAATGTGTTATCCCTCTGAATTTGAAGTTGAGCCCATCGGCAGAATTTAATGCGCCGCATACAAAACGTACCAGCTAATTCTTGGTGGAGACTGAAGTGGTTATGATGATATTTGTGGCGATGCAGTGGACGAACAACACTACTTCGGCTCATTCCAGATTCCCTTGCGATTTGAAGCGAACTAACACAAGGATCTCGAACCACAGTGGCAAGAGTACCAATTTCTGTTTCCTCGTTAGTAACTTTCCTTTGCCGGATATGTTTCCGATGCGTTAAAGTTCCAGTTGTTCTCAATTTATCATAAACACATTTAAATGCACGACGTGTAGGGTGAGTACGTTGAGGATATCTTTCAGCGTATAAGTCTCTAGCTCTCACATTCTCCATAAATGAGAAGCATATCGACTTGTTCTTCGAAGGAATACGTCATTCGCATTTGCTTGATTCGACGATACTAGTCTTACCGTCCATGTTAGTGTTGTATTCCGAAACCGTGTAATGGTGTTTTCATGTCAATGGCACGTTAGATGGATACCCCGTATTCGGCGAGTAATTACTGTTTGCACGATATATGAGAAAGCATTGTCAGAGCATGTGCTTCGATAAGTACCGAAGTGATAATGAATACCACTCAATCCATGATAAGAAGATTGCAGCACTGCGTTGATACCAGTGGTCATCATTTCGAACACCTTCTGTAAATGAACGTTCATGCCACCGTTTTGACCTTCGTCGACCTTCAAAGACCTTAGTCTTACACATCATTGGATTCATCTCGATAGCCGCAATCAGAAAATAAGTACCAAACTATAGCATCCCATTAAAAAAAAAAAAAACGTTGACCTTCATATCTCTGACGCGACCCCACCTAACAACAAAAAACCAACGTTATATTATGGCCCCCGTTGTCCCATGCAACATTTGTCCTACAAACTTCTCAGCTACTATCATACTGTTAGAGTTATTCTAGGTGGCAATAGTTAGTGACTCACGCTGTATATATGGGAAAAAGTCGCAAAACCAAAAAAAAAACATTAAAGCAGAGTACTGAAATTCTGGGAATACATTTGTCTAGGTGACATGTTTAAGTGATAAACATTGCAAGATCGCTGCTTAATGTAAGCACGAGATAAGCCATTGCAGATGTGAAATGCTGGTACATCAATACCCGTTGTAGCTGCCAGCATATTGAATGCAACCATGCAAACATCCAAGAATTGTGTTGTATAGCTGTCAGATGTCAGGTGTAGGATGGAGTTTCATGGCTCTTGCACTTTGCCAGTCAGTGGTTAATGTCGATTGTGGGAGACGCTGTAGTTGTCACCCAATGATGTCCCATATGTTCTCGATTGGAGGCAAATCTGGCGATCGAACAAACCAAGGAAACATTTCTACACTTTGTAGAGCATGTTGGGTTACAGCAGCGGTATCTGGGCGAGCGTCATCCTGTTGGAGCACACCTCCTGGAATGCTGTTCATGAATGGCGATACAAGAGGTCGAATCACCAGTTGGACATACAAATTTGGAGTCAGAGTGCGTGGGATAACATCGAGAGTGCTCCTGCTGTCATACAAATCTAACACCAGACCATAGCTTCAGAACTAGGTCCAGTGTGTCTAGCATGTAGACAGGTTGGTTGCAGACCCTCAGCTGGCCAATACCTGCCATCACTGCCACACAGGCAGAATCAGCCTCCATCAGAAAACACAATGCACCTCCAGCCCACCCTCCAATTAGTTCTCGCGCGACACCACTGAAGTCACCGATGGCGATGTTTTGGGGACAGTGGAATGCACACAACATGGCGTCTGGCTTGTAACAGTCCTTGAAGTAACCAATTTGTAACAGTTCTTTGTCACTGTGGTTCCAACTGCTGCTCAAATTGCTGCAGCAGATGCAATGCAACACGATAGTCTTCCCTCTTGGTGGTGCACGTGGCCGTCTGGAGCGACCGTACATTCTAGTGACCACAACTGCCATCAATCATATACAGTGGCCACATTCCCGCCAAGTCTTTCTTCAGTACCGCAGAAGGAATATCCTGCTTATTGTAGCCCTATTACACACCCTCATTCAAACTCAGTGAGGTGTTGATAACGGTGTCTTTGTCGCCTTAAAGCTATTCCTGACTAACATCATCACAACACGTGATATCTCAAAGGTAACTAACGCTCTAGACTGTTAGAGCGTGTGTTTAAACAAACCTGATTTGCATCCACATAGAGGCACTACTAGCACAATTCTACGTGACTAGCACGAAATTTGAACAGATATCATCATTCAGATGTAGAAACACGCCACGAAATTCCGTTTATGTCGCACTACTCCTTCTCGGTGTCGCCAGTTTTTCTCCGTCCGTGTATATATTTATACAGAGTGAATCACCTAAAACTTGCACCGCAAATAATTCGCAAATGAAAAGTGCTATTAATGTGCGGTTTTCACAGAATGGATTGGTAGTCAGGGGCTCGTATTGATAGCGAATAAACAGATTTTATTATAAAAATACGTAGAAAGTGTATTTTTGTGCAAAACATACACTTTTTAAATGAAACAATGTCTACTGACATTAAAAAACTAAAAGTAGGGTAAACTGGAATTGGGACGGTGGGGTGGGAAGGGGGGGGGGGGTTATTGCAGTACTGATACTTGTTTATGCCATTCAACCTGCGTAGTTTCCATGTACGGTGATTTTATGTTTGCTTACAATTTTCTTGTGTGTTCCTGGGGTGTACTGGGACTTGCTCGTCAGTTAGTGTGTGACATTCCAAGCAGTAGGTCATGGTTGGATGATGGGATTTACCGATGCAGGAAAAGCCGACATGCTCATGGTGAATGGAGAGTGTAGGAAGTATGCAGTTTGTTCATGTACGGTGTATGCGGCAAAATGGCTCTGAGCACTACGGGACTCAACTTCTGAGGTCATTAGTCCCCTAGAACTTAGAACTAGTTAAACCTCACTAACCTAAGGACATCAGACACACGCATGCCCGAGGCAGGATTCGAACCTGCGACCGTAGCGGCCTCGCGGTTCCAGACTGCAGCGCCTAGAACCGCACGGCCACTTCGGCCGGCGTGTATGCGGCAAGATATCCCAATAGACATCAGCCATTTCGGTAGTTATTTATCAGTCTCTTTCACGAGTTATGTGAATGTTGTAATACACCATCTAGACAATGCAACAGAAGGAAACAAGTCACGACAGAGATAGGGATATTAATGTTTTTGCTGCTATTGTTAACGTCGCGCAATCGCACGAGGAAGTGGCATGCGACAGGCTAGTGCCCATCGACATAGGTTCCATCGCTATCACATCTCTCTCTATAAAGAGCTGCTTGGAAACGATTATGAGAATCATGTTAACTTCTGTGCGTGGGCATTGAAACGGGATACTCCAGACGTATCATGTATCTTGTTTAGTGACGAAGCCACATTTACCAATCATGGGCCGGCCGGAGTGGCCTTGCGGTTCTAGGCGCTACAGTCTGGAGCCGAGCGACCGCTACGGCCCCAGGTTCGAATCGTGCCTCGGGCATGGATGTGTGTGATGTCCTTAGGTTAGTTAGGTTTAATTAGTTCTAAGTTCTAGGCGACTGATGACCTCAGAAGTTAAGTCGCATAGTGCTCAGAGCCATTTGAACCACTTTTGAACCAATCATGGCCACGTAAACCACTGAAACATGAACTATTGATCTGTTGACAAACTCTATTATCTTCGTCTGGTGGAACTTCAGCGTACATGGAGTGTAAATGTGTGGTGTAGGATAGTGAACCATCAGCTCATATGCCCGTTTTTCATCGACGGAACACTAAACGTACACAAATTCCGCAGCCTCCTAACAGACCATCTTCCACGTATGCTAGAAGACGTTCCTCTGCAGACTAGGAGGAATCTGTGGTACCAACATAATGACTGTCCATCCCATAGTGCACGAAGTACTACGGCATATCTTCACGAATTGTTTCCTAATCTTTGGACTGGAGGGAAAGGACCTGTACCTTGGCCGGCCCGCTCCAAAGATTTGACTTCTGTAGACTTTTTTCTGTGGGGAAAGCTGAAAGATGCTGTTTACAGGACATACCAATTACACCCGATGAGATGCGGCGACGTATTACTGCACCGTGCTCGGATATCTCTCTGAAATGCTAGCACGTGCTCAGCAGTCGTTCCATACCGGACCAAAACCGTGTATTGCCGCTATCGGTGTTCATTTGGAACACAACCTGTGATCTCTGTAGGTCCATCATGGAGAGGGGACATCGGCTGGTTAAGTA
Organism: Schistocerca serialis cubense; assembly: GCF_023864345.2. NCBI lineage: Eukaryota > Metazoa > Arthropoda > Insecta > Orthoptera > Acrididae > Schistocerca > Schistocerca serialis. Next base: position 158,859,909 of record NC_064640.1, read on the forward strand.
ATTGCCAATGTCAATGAAATTTTCCAACAGTTGTGTAACTTAAGATGTTATTTTATTTTATTTTCAAGGCTACCAGTTTCAGTATTTCACTATGCCATTTTCAGGCCCCTGCATAATAAAAGAGAATACATTCAATGTATGTCAGAGTGTACAATGGAAGCTTACAGAAAGTGACGGGTAATCATAAAAGCGCTTAAAGCTATAAAATGAAGGTAATGGCGTTAAACCAAATCTCTGTGTACATCCATCACATTATGTGTACATATTTGTTAGTGGTGTTAAACCAAATCTCTGTGTACATGTTCCCACATCTATAAGAATTATATAGGCTTTTATACAAAAAAATTAATCTTTGTTTCAACGGTGCTCCTGACGTGCCGTCCTATATGTATACACAGGGTGGTCCATTGGTAGTGACCGAGCCAAATATCTCACGAAATAAGCATCAAACGAAAAAATTACAAAGAGCGAAACTCGTCTAGCTTGAAGGGGGAAACCAGCTGGCGCTATGATTGGCCCTCTAGATGGCACTGCCATAGGTCAAACGGATATTAACTGCGTTTTTTTAAATAGGACCCCCACTTTTATTACATATTCGTGTAGTACATAAAGAAATATGAATGTTTTAGTTGGACCACTTTTTTCACTTTGTGACAGATGGCGCTGTAATAGTCGCAAATGTATAAGTACGTGGTATCACGCAACATTCCGCCATTGCGGATGGTATTTGCTTCGTGATACATTTCCCGTGTTAAAATGGACCGTTTACCAATTGCGGGAAAGGTAGATATCGTGTTGATGTATGGCTCTTGTGATCAAAATGCCGATCGGGCGTGTGCTACGTATGCTGGTCGGAATCCTCGACGACATCATCCAAGTGTCCCGACCGTTCGCCGGATAGTTACGTTACTTAAGGAAACAGGAAGTGTTCAACCACATGTGAAACGTCAACCACGACCTGCAACAATGATGATGCCCAAGTAGGTGTTTTAGCTGCTGTCGCGGCTAATCCGCACATCAGTAGCAGACAAAATGCGCGGGAATCGGGAATCTCAAAAACGTCGGTGTTGAGAATGCTACATCAACATTGATTGCACCCGTACCATATTTCTATATTTCTATGCACCAGGAATTGCATGACAACGGCTTTGAACGTCGTGTACAGTTCTGCTACTGGGCACAAGAGAAATTACGGGACGATGACAGATTTTTTGCACGCGTTCTATTTAGCGACGAAGCGTCATTCAGCAACAGCGGTAACGTAAACCGGCATAATATGCACTATTGGGCAACGGAAAATCCACGATGGCTGCGACAAGTGGAACATCAGTGACCTTGGCGGGTTAGTGTATGGTGCGGCATTATGGGAGGAAGGATAATTGGTCCCCATTTTATCGATGGCAATCTAAATGGTGCAATGTATGCTGATTTCCTATGTAATGTTCTTCAGATGTTACTAGAAGATGTTCCACTGCATGACAGAATCGCTATGTACTTCCAACATGATGGATGTCCGGCACATAGCCCGCGAGCCGGCCGGAGTGGCCGTGCGGTTAAAGGCGCTTCAGTCTGGAACCGCATGACCGCTACGGTCGCAGGTTCGAATCCTGCCTCGGGCATGGATGTGTGTGACGTCCTTAGGTTCGTTAGGTTTAAGTAGTTCTAAGTTCTAGGGGACTGATGACCACAGCAGTTAAGTCCCATAGTGCTCAGAGCCATTTTGAGCCATAGCCCGCGTGCGATTGAAGCGGTATTGAATAGCTTATTTCATGACAGGTAGATTGGTCGTCGAAGCTCCATACCGTGGCCAGCACTTTCACCGGATCTGACGTCCCCGGATTTCTTTCTGTGGGGAAAGTTGAAGGATATTTGCTATCGTGATCTACCGAGAGCGTCAGCGCATTGTCACTGCATGTGCGAACATAACGGAAGGCGAGCTACTCGCTGTTGAGAGGAATGTCGTTACACGTTTTGCCAAATGCATTGATGTTGAAGGACATCATTTGAGCATCTATTGCATTAATGTGGTATTTACAGGTAATCACTCTGTAACAGCATGAGTTCTCATAAATGGTAAGTTCACAAAGGTACATGTATCACATTGGAACAACCGAAATAAATTGTTAAAACGTACGTACATTCTGTATTTTAATTTAAAAAACCTACCTTTTACTAACTGTTCGTCTAAAATGTGAGCCACATGTTTGTGACTATTACAGCGAAATCTATCACAAAGCGAAAAAGGTGGTCCAACTAAAACATTCATATTTCTTTGCGTACTGCACGAATATGTAATAAAAAATGGGGGTTCCTATTTTAAAAAGCGCTGTTGATATCCGTTTGACCTATGGCAGCGCCATCTAGCGGGCCAGCCATAGCCTCATCTGGTTTCCCCCTTCAAGCTAGACAAGTTTCGTTCTTTGTAGTTTTTTCGTTTGACGCTTATTTCGTGAGATATTTGGCCCGGTCACGATCAATGGACCACCCTGTGTATTGGAGGATGCAGAGTCGTCATCATTTACGACCGAAGACCGAAGTCGTGCTCGGGATGCAGGAAAAAAGCCACGTCCGGTCCCAATGTCTGCAGAAGAAGTTAGCACAGCTTCCCGCTGCAGACCCGATCCCTCCCCCGATGCCGACGTCCCTACGCGTGACATGTGTGGCAGCGCTCAAGAACGATGTCGGCACATTGCCGCCTCTGATGGTCTCTAGCGACGCTCCGCAGGTGATTGAGGTACTATAGAGGAAAGAAGAGAATCGCACCCCCACTACAGCTCCCACTCCTCCCTAGAAAGCTCTGTCGACGGACGATGAAAACGTAGATGGAGGCATAAATGTGGACGCGATGATAGTGCCCTCGGCAGCGTTCGTGCCAGACCGCCAGACCCTCTGACGTTGTCTGACACAGAAGCCGAAGAAACGCAAGAGGACACGGAGGACACCATCCGATGACTGTGTGACACTATCGCAGACAGATGATGTTTCACTTTATTCAGACACTAATTGGCTAATAGAAGCCGTTTAAACATGCAGTCTCTGCCCACACCGTGGACCAGTCCCTGATGCGCCCTAGTCAAAAGTGGCACAATCCGATTTTCGCTGAAATGGACGATGCTCTCCTGCCACTGCAGCGCTAAAGCCAATATATAGCCCCTTGGAGGTGCTAACACTTGATGATGCGTCCTACTCATCCCTGTGGTCAGATGACTACGACTGAACTTGTGCCGGCGCCCGAGGCCACGGTGAAGTGGACGAAGACACGTGCAAGGACACTGAAGAAGATGTCGAACCACCACATCCATCTGTTGTAATGATTGGCCCTGCGCCTGCAATCCAGCAGCAGGCCCACCAGATTGGTTCTATCACTTTCAACACCATCGGTTCGACAGTGAAGCTGTAATACTCGTAGCTGCGTGATATGCTGCAACTTTCAGATGTTGACCTTGCACTCATGCAAGAAGTTCATTTGGAGACCTTTCCGGACTTCTACGATTATTCTTCGTACATTATACCTGCTGATGATGCCAGTAGCGGTAGGGCCATACTGGTGAGAGATGGCGTAGAGGTTGACTAGGTGACCTATTTGCCATCGGCCAAAAGGCTGGTGATAACCACACAAGGGACACGGATTGTAAACATCTTTGCCTCTTCTGGCATGGACAATAGACACTCCCGTCCGTGTTTCTATTCGAAGGAGATCACGCCTCTCTTCTTGGTATGCTATGACAGCTGCATCCTTGGTGGCGACTTTAACAGAGCGCTCCACCCGAATGATCGGTAGCCCAATTACACTGCATGCCCTGAATTCTGTCTGTTAGTGCACGAATTACGTCTTCTGGACGCATGGGAAATGGTGCATGGCGACAGCCCAGGATATACATACACCACCTGCCACTCTACGATTAGCAGCTATCGCATTTATATCTCTTCCGGTGTAGCGGAAGCGACGATGGATCATAGCACTACATCTGCACTATCTCCCTCCGTCGTCAGAAGGTATGATGGAGTTACAGACGCTGGAAAATGAATGAAGTGCACCTTCAGGAACCGAAATATCGTCGACTCATAGCAGACAAATGGACTGCCGGTGAAGATCGACTGCTGAGATATCCCTCCACGATAAAATCGTGGCTGTAATGCGCCACCCGGCACTACGGCGGGCGATGATGCAATATGGTAGAGAACAGTCCGTTTGGTATCGCCACACGACGGAATATTACTTTACGCTCTTCCGAGAACTAATGGCAAGACCACCGTCCCTTGACCAATTGGCAGAGATTCGTTCCAGCAAGGCGAAGACCATGTCACATAAGCAACGTTGTCTCTAAGGTGTTGTGTTGCGTTGTAAAGATCAGGTTGGCGGTGAACCTCTGTCTATGCACCACGACAACAGGAACGGCGAGCGATGATCCACGTTCTTCACATGCCAGATTGTCGCCTTTTGACTGCACAGACATAAATTGTGAATGTATTCGTTGACCACTACCGACAGTTTTACCGTGAGGAGCATTACTACGGCGATGCTTCTGCTGAAGTGTCGCAATCGATATTAGGTACCCTCGATAGCCCAGCAGCAGAATCCCTTATAATGCCAACTACTCACGCAGCCATCGAGCACGCATTAGCAACAAGTGTCCTGCTTCTGACGGTATCCTCTTGTAGTTTTAGTGGGCCTTTCAAGATTTGATGATTCTTAGATGGACTTCGACGCATCACCAAGTGATAACACCTACAGTCCCATTGCCTCCGTTCTTTGTTGAAGCCCTGATTATCCCGATACCCAAGCCAGCAGGAGGACGAGGGACTGAGCATTACCACATGCTGATCTTGCTCAACAGCGGCTTTAAGATCTTCAGAAGGCTCCTGGCAGCGTGCCTTAAGAGCATCTTGCCTCAAATACTTTCTACAGAACTAACGTCCATTGGAAGAACTAATAATATTCGGATGGAGCTTAGTGACAATCAGGATGTTATAGCCCTTGCAGCGGCTTGTCATCTTTGAGGTTTCCTCATCACAGTGGACTTTTACCATGCTTTTAACATGGGCAGCCATGATTTCTATGGCTTCCCACCCGCTTCAGCCTTTATCTGTCTCATCCTGCGACTTCTGCGTGGTGGATCATCCAAAATGTTGGTTAATGGACATGTTGCAGACACTCTGTCAATTTTGCGATTTGTTCGTCAGGGCTACCCACTCTCGGTGACCTTATATGCATCTCTGTAACCACTTATCTGTGGATTGAAACATTGTCTGTGGGGCACACACTTCATTATAGGGCACATGCAGAAGACTTGGTCTTCCTGCCCCGATCGGGCAACGAAATTCGGCACTGGAATGGATCGTGCGATACAGCACAGCAATAGGAAACATGGAAAATCTGTGGCGATGAACATTGGTAGAGGCCTCCTGGACGGCACTGTAGCGCACCTGCAGTCGATGATGGACGCTCTTAAATGCATTGGCGTTCTTTTCAAAACAAAAACAAAAAATGGTTCAAATGGCTCAGAACACTATGGGACTTAACATCTGAGGTCATCATCCCCCTAGACTTAGAACTACTTAAACCTAACTAACCGAAGGACATCACACACATTCATGCCCGAGGCAGTATTCGAACCTGCTATCGTAGCAGCAGCGCGGATCCAGACTGAAGCTCCTACAACCGCTCGGCCACAACGGCCGGCCATTCCTTTCAATTGCGATGTCCGCCTCACAGTGGCGATTAATTATCATCGCCTTCTACAGGCAGCCCAAATGGGTGTCAGGAGGCACTTGTTACCAGCATTGGTTACGATCCAACGAGTAACTCTTATCAACACCCGCATAGCATTCACAATAGTGTCGGAAGTTCCATGCGGCTTTTCGCGGATGATGCTGTAGTATACAGAGAAGTTGAGGTATTAGAAAATTGCAGCGAAATGCAGGAAGATCTGCAGCGGATAGGCACTTGGTGCAGGAAGTGGCAACTGACCCTTAACATAGACAAATGTAATGTATTGCAAATACATAGAAAGAAGGATCCTTTATTGTATGATTATATGATAGCGGAACAAACACTTGTAGCAGTTACTTCTGTAAAATATCTGGGAGTAAGCGTACGGAACGATTTGAAGTGGAATGATAATATAAAATTAATTCTTGGTAAGGCGGGTGCCAGGTTGAGATTCATTGGGAGAGTCCTTAGAAAATGTAGTCCATCAACAAAGGAGGTGGCTTACAAAACACTCGTTCGACCTATACTTGAGAATTGCTCATCAGTGTGGGATCCGTACCAGGTCGAGTTGACAGAGGAGATAGAGAAGATCCAAAGAAGAGCGGCGCATTTCGTCACAGGGTTATTTGGTAAGCGTGATAGCGTTACGGAGATGTTTAGCAAACTCAAGTGGCAGACTCTGCAAGAGAGGCGCTCTGCATCGCGGTGTAGCTTGCTGTCCAAGTTTCGAGAGGGTGCGTTTCTGGATGAGGTATCGAATATATTGCTTCCCCCTACATATACCTCCCGAGGAGATCACGAATGTAAAATTAGAGATTCGAGCGCGCACGGAGGCTTTCCGTCAGTCGCTCTTCCCGCGAACCATACGCGTCTGGAACAGGAAAGCGAGGTAATGACAGTGGCACATAAAGTGCCCTCCGCCACACACCGTTGGGTGGCTTGCGGAGTGTAAATGTAGATGTAGATGTAAATGTAGATGTAGATATCGCATCTGGGTTATATTTTGCCGAGGACGGCCGTGATGGCACAACGACTACTGGCAACGTTCGATTATTTCGTCAGTGGCGGACATATCCTCAAGACGCGGTACGATACTCCCACTCTCTCAATATGCGACAGTGGGTTGAGGCTTGTCAGTGTCCATAAAAGGGCAGTAGCACTGTATGTCAGCGCAATGGTTAAGCTGTGAACGCATCGGTGCAGTGATGTCACTAGTCTTCTGATTGAAAATTGACTCCTGCATCATGCCTTCAGCTCACTGCCACTGCATGCCAAGACTTTCTCCATTAATATAGTTACATGTACGTATGCTCACTTCCCCAGCACTAGAGCACGAACGGCGAAGGCCATTTGTCATCTAATGCTTAGGAACCATGCGCAGAATGTGATTGTGAGTCGCTGTTCCACTGCTCTATGTCCCGTCGTGTGGCACGCCATCCACCATGGCTGTCTTGGTGTAGTGGTGCGCGCTTCCTGGTACCTTAAGTTACTTGTGTTGGAAACAATAATTGTCAATCGACATAACCGATTGTATTCTTTCAGTGTACAGCATGATGCGTTACCTTTGTTCCTCCTAAAATTGTAGTTGGGGACAATTTAGATTTATTTATTTATTCCTCCAGTAAAGATCTGGTGACTTGTTATACAGCAGGTCGCACACTGTGTGATTTTACATGTTATATCATACACATCCAATTTTATTACTAGTACATTTTTCATTTTTGAGAATTTAAAAAAAAGATAAAATTAACAAGTAATATATTTATAGTACAAATGTATAGACAAAATTTTGTTTAAACTTGTTGGTAACTTAGATAATAATAAATAAGATACATAAAATGTTGGGGACGTAATTTTCATTAAAATTAAAAGTGTATTTAATGGAAGAAACAGGAGATGGCAATCTGACTAAGAGATGATGTAACAGCTCTTCCTTTTATATCTCCTCTGTGCGTGGTTAGTTCTGTTACATATGTTGTCTTCACTGCGGTAATACTTAATTCATAATGTATTGATTAATTAGGTTACAATGTGTTTCCTAACTTAAGGTAAGAGTGAAGATTGGGATCTGGTTTAAAATGTCACAGTCAACTGCATCAGGTGCCAGGACTTAGTAAAACTTCGAGCCAATCACACATGATGCAGCGATAGAAAATCGAAATTTCACTTCTTGAGATAGTGTTACATGCTATAAAATGGTATAACAATCAACCACATAGAGAGTTACATTTTCAGACTGATTCGATTTAGTGTTGGAGGACCTTCGCTCACTGTTGTTGGATTTGTACTTTTACTTCGTCTTCACTTCCTGTGTGTGAAATACCATCCGATTCAGTGTATGTGTTTGTATCTGTGTCATTTTCTATGTACTATGCGTTCAGGTGTACCATTCTCACCACAGGCACAAGTGTGGGTCTGTCTTCGGCGATGCACAGGATACGGGCCGTGGCCCGTGAGAAAGTGCACTATACCGCGTGTTGGATTTATGTACTTCAAGTTCATCCACTCTCGGATACTGGGGAAGAAAGAGCAGACTCGTCTTCCCATATCAGTTGTGTCTCATTCTGTCTGCCATGTATCAATTCTCTACTTGTTTGATTTCCGTTTATCAGTCATATCTTGTCCAGTTATTTCTCTTATTTTGTCGCGTCTTTTCCTCTTCAGCCAGTAGGCCGCTGCTTAGTGATGAATTGTAGTATCTATATGGAAAACTGCCACACACAGTGCCCCAGTCGAGGTCGTGCCGTAAGCTCGCGAGATTCTGAGTGTGTGTGAAATCTTATGGGACGTAACTGCTAAGGTCATCAATCCCTAAGCTTACACACTACTTAACCTAAATTATCCCTAGGACAAACACACACACCCATGCCCGACGGAGGACTCAAACCTCCGCCGGGATCAGCCGCACAAGCCATGACTGCAGCGCCGAGATTCTGAGTAGAACACTCCTTTGGCCGCGACTCACAATGGTTTTATGTGTACCTATACATAATCGTTGTGCCCAAGCACTAGCCGCAAAACAAGTTATTGACTCAAAGAGTACTGTGTAAGATGTCCTGATTGTCTGTAGGGGCAATTCTGTATCTTATAGTGCTAGGTGTTGCAAGTTTACGTATTAGATTGTTAATCTGGCATTTTCATCAAAGTGTAGATGTTTATCAATATAGATGTCGAGGTATCTTGTCATAGCTTTCCTTTTTATATACATGTTGTTTAACTTTATAACTGGCTGTGTTTCAGTGTGCCTTTTCGAAGTAGGCAGAAAGTTTTGTTAGTTGCTACTGTGAGTTTGTTGTTTGTTCACCATTCATCGATGAACGTGAGGAGCCGCGTAGCTTAACTCTCTAATTGGGACCTGGAGTTTGCACATGCCTTGACTATAAGGTCACCTACGCACGCGACCATCCCGTTTGCAATGTCGTTGTGCTCTAATGCATCGATGGCAATGTCCCAGAAAATCGGTCCGCGTGTGGATCCTTCCGCACAGTCTCTTGTTGGCCTCTTTATAACCTTTTGGCGACCAGTCTTCCATCCTGCCTTCTATCCCGTTTTTACAATAATCTCTAAGGCTATTGTATAGAGTCAGCGGAATATTCATCACTCTTAAGTTTTGCAAACAGCGCCTGCCAACAAAGATTGCTGAAAGCACCAATTATGTCAATTATGATTGCTACTATGTATTTATCATGTACTGTCTGTGTCATTTCTGTGGCCCTGTTTACTGCGTCGTCGATGGATTTGCGTCGTCAAAAACTAAACTGATCTAGGCAAAGCCGAAGAGCTGCCGGAGTGACTGAAGTCTGTCACACAGCAGTCCCTATATCTTTGCCAGAATGTTAGTGAGGTATATTGATCTGTAAGTCTCAGGGTCAGTTGGGTCTTTGTCCTCTGTTTTCTTCATTATAACTGCATTTGCCGTTTTCCTTGTGTTTGGTATTCGTCCTTCTAATAGAGCATCATCCAGTAAGTCTGTCAGGTATGGTACCATAAGTGGAGCAGCTTGTTTGGTGGTTTCGGGCCAGGGCCAGGAGTCTTTTTATTCTTTATTTTCCGAATTGCCAATGCAACTTCCTCGCGAGGAAAGGGGATGGTGATACCTTCGTTTCCGTATTTGCCATAAAGTAGTCTGCGAAGGACGGTGTGAAGCTGGTTGTCCTGAATGTGGTCATCGTCGGAAGTTGGTTCAAAAATGGCTCTGAGCACTATGCGACTTAACTTCTGAGGTCATCAGTCGCCTAGAACTTAGAACTAATTAAACCTAACTAACCTAAGGGCATCACACACATCCATGCCCGAGGCAGGACTCGAACCTGCGACCGTAGCGGCCACTCGGCTCCCGACTGTAGCGCCTAGAACCGCACGGCCACTCCGGCCGGCGAAGTAGTTTATTGAGGAGATACTGTGCTGTGCTTCTCCACCTTCTTGTGGTTTTACCATCTGGTTCTTTCAATGCTGATAATACTATAGGGGTCTTGATACGTTCAGTCTGCAGTTTAAATGGCTCCCCCCTGATGTTGTCCTGTAAGTTTGTCCTAACATACGTGCCCAGGGGTCTATCCTTGTCTTTTGTAGTTCGTATTTGTATTGTGTTTTAGCGTCGCGATAATGTCGAAGTCTAATTTCTCTATTCTGTGCTGCCTTTGATTTTTGGTATTATCGTCGTTTATAGGGAGCGTCTTTTCTTAGTCTTGTTAATAGTGCTGACCATGGTGTTCTTTGGGTGTGTCACGTGCTGCAGATGTTGCTCTAACTTGCGCTCTCTGTAAGACGCCTGTAAGAACATGAGCAGAGTAATCTATGCTTCCTTGGACGACTCTTCAATCACGTGTCGTAGTTTTGGCAAGTTTGCTTTGCGTAGCAACAACCTTGGGTGTTGTGATGTGTCTCTGTCTGTGTCTGTGTTTGTTTTAGTGGATATAACTACTGCGTTATGATCACTGCGTATTTTTTTATCGAGCACCTGACAGTTCGCTACCTGTATTAACGATGCGGTGTTTGCCAGAGAAATGTCTATGTTGCTGCCTACTCCTCTATTTCCATGGTAAGCTGACGGTTGACCCGATTTGTTTAAAACAAAAAGATTACATTCGTTTATACTGTAGCCTATTATTTGTCCTGTGGCGTCCGTTCTGTCAGAGTACCAGAGGCATGACCTGGCATTTATGTCTTTTAATATAAGCAATCGTCTGCCATTTGCAAATCGTGTAACTTCTTTCATAACTTCTGCAAAAGCCTCTATATCAAATGTGTACTGGGCGTAGATCGACGAGATGATCCATGTTTCCATGCCTGAAGTTATTTCTGATGTAACCGTATGTTGTGCGAATTTTTGCGTTATTGGTTTTACTGTAATGTTAGTATTTACAACAACGATTGCAGTCTTGGCCTTGTTAGAGCCTGTAATTTGCATATACTGCCCCGGAAGGCCTGGAATTCTTCCACCTCGCGTGTACGGTTCTTGTAGACACAATATGTCCGCGCATTACCTCGTTCACCAGCCTGCAATGCTCTGGGTCTACCGTCGTGCTTCCCATACAGTTTAGCTGAAAGACATTCGCTATGGAAATTTAGCAAAAACAAAGAACTTCGGACCGCTCTGGGTGTAATCGAGGTCCATGCGCCTTTACCAGGTCCTTGTAGACATTGTCAAGGTTAAGGTCTTCATTACTTCGTTCACATGATTTACGTAAAAGATTACAGAGTTAGTAGGTTTTCAGTTCGTAGTACTATTCTGTCTGGTTTTTCAGTCGTGGGGTAGCATATAGTGTCGCCCAATGGATGATTTAGTCTTATTACCAGTCTCAGTGCAGTTTGAAAAACTGCTACTGCACGTTGCCACGCTTTTGTTTCGGTTGCTGGCGATTTGTGTTTGCTTGTGCGAGGTGGGATGCTGGTGTTCAAATCTGTGTTTTGTTGAGAGGACGTCTGTGCATTTCCGTTGTTGATATCTGCATTTATATCCCTAATAAGATGTCGAAGAGTGTTGTCGCACAGCATTTGGTTTGGTGTGTGCTGACATTGCTGGTGACATACTCCGCTTGTTCTATTTGTCTTTTGTAGAGTTATTTGTAAGTAGGGCATTCTAAACCCCCAGCTTTGTTACATTTTCTTTTTCTGTTCTTGCAAGGAATACAGCCAACAGTTGTTTCTTCATGACATTCGAATTTTTTATGACCAGGTTTCGCACATTTACCGCAAATAGCTTCCCTGTCACATCTTTTTGATGAATAGTCAAAATCCCAACAGCTGAGGTACATTTGTACTGACACATAGTCCCTATTGCGTAAATATTCAGGTTTTATGTACGTCCTATCCTTCTTTATTAACAGTAATTTGACCCTTGGTGTCACCTCTAGAATGTTATTTACTGCTCTTTTCCTTTTCAGGCATGTTTTGAATTGTATTTGGACTTCTTCTTGAGGTTCCTCTTTGGTGATGTAGTCGCTGGGATTGAGTTCAAACAGTTCTTCTACAAACTCTTGATCTGTGGGTGTTGTTGGAAGGTTGTGTACTGCCAGTGGTAGTCTTAGTTTTTTGGGTTCTTCGAATCGAATGTCCTTTTAGTCTGATGTTTTTTCAATAATATTCCTCTTGTCTGCTTGTGTCTCAGTTTCAAGAACTACTGTGTTTTCTGTATTCCTTATTGCTTTACGTATTACTCTATCTAGTCTAGGGTTTATTGCTTTCGTTAAGGTTTCCCTTAAGGCTTTAGCATCCTGGTTGTTCTTTGATTTTAAAAAGGGGACAGTTGCCTGTTTATGTTTTGCTATTTCGATTTGCTCTTCAACCCTGGCTTTCGGCTTGGTGACACACCACCTGCTGGGGCTGCAGCGGAAGTCAGAGGTGTTCGCCTCGTTTCAGTGCATAATTTCTGATTCTCTTCCTTTAGGGCTGAGATCTACATTTCCAAACGTTGAATTTTGTCTGCTGTATCAGAGGCATTTGCCATCACTAATTTCCTACGCAATCTTTCGTTTTCAGTTCTCAGTTCATCATTTTGCCTAAGATATCTGATTTGATCGAGTGCTAATGCCCACATTTTGTCCATCACTGGTGCAGTAACAATGGGAGACACCCTTTTCTTCTTTAGTTCTGCTTGAAATTCTGTGAGAATTTCGTCCACAGCTGCTATCATTCTTTATTTCATGTTTGTACGTCTGGGTGTTACATCCCCTGTTGAGGTTGTTCGTCTGGTTGCTCCTTGCTCCCGCATTGTGTTGTCCTTCCCCGTTTCCTACTGACGTTACTGTAATGTATAATTTCGGCGTCTGGCCGCTTTCATCGGTGTTTGATGCAGCCGTCTCCAACTTGGCCCACGATGTATGCTCCAGTATCCGCGTGTTTGCGCGGACTTGGAGCTTAACCTAGTGGGAAGGCCCTATGAACGTGCTCAAAATCTTTCACAAAGTGAGGCAGAAGGAGCCCACACCGGACGGTACTTGGTAGCCAACACTCGGCTCCTGATATGTGTGTCTATCTAATGTAATTGAAAAACGGTTTTAGTCCTGGGAAACACTATTAACTCGGCTTTCGTGTTCATTCAGTGTGCCAAGTGTCAAAGAAGCCCAGGGAAATAGAGCCACGCGCCAGTTGAAAATACCTGCAGCCAGCTTTCCGCAGACTGCGTCCGACGCTGCGGCCGCTGCTGCCTGGGACGCATGACGCAATGAACAGCTGTAGCTCGTGCAGTCAGCCCGCCGCAAGCCGCGTTGTCAGCACCTTTCGGGTCCGAAGTCGCCGCAGCCCGTTGCACGCCGCGCCGTCAGCAGAGGGCGCCACGCGTCGCCACCGCCAGAGGACAACTGCCTCCCGCTCCGCCGGCGAAACTTGCCACAAAGCTCGCAAGAATACATTCACTATCACGGAGGAACCTCTCACGGCCAAACTACAGTCCCGAACTAGTCTCTGCTGCGTCACGTGACCGATTGCACCTTGGCCGCGGGCATGGATGTGTGTGATGTTGCGGCGGCGCGGTTCTTTCTGTCCCTTTACGACGAACCTGCACCTACCTGTGAACATTGTCTCAGCAGATCATCAGTAGGAAAGCAGAGTGAAACCTACTGTACTTCAGCGTGAACCAGGCTGCAATTTAAGTCACTAATCTGCGTTTCGGGAGAAAGTTTTCACACAAATGAAAGGTTGGAAGTTTTGTCCTCAAATAACATTGTCCGCAGATCGTGGTCATGCGGTAGCGTAACTCGCTTCCCACGCTCGGGTTCACGGGTTCGATTCCCGGCGGGGTCAGGGATTTTCTCTGCCTCGTGATAACTGGGTGTTGTGTGCTGTCCTTAGGTTAGTTAGGTTTAAGTAGTTCTAAGTTCTAGGGGACTGATGACCATAGATGTTAAGTCCCATAGTGCTCAGAGCCAAATAATATATTCTGAAACTAAGGTGAACAAGTATCACTGCCAAGTCCGTGTTAGTCTTAACACAGTCACTCACAATCCCTTTCACTCACGTTAGCAAGTTTATGGTGTTGCATTTCCCGAAAACGTAATAGCTACAAAAACACTGATTGTTTTTGATTGAGAATGCTCGCCAAATATTAAGTCTGTCGGTACCTAAAGCAGCCACAGTTTTTAGTCACCGACCTGCTCAATACGCCAAGCGGAATATATGTCTTTTTTGTCACAAAATTCACTTAAAATTTCCGAAATTTCTACACGCCCATCGGAATAATTATGCCGTCACTTTACCACACTTTTGATGTATGAAATACTGCTAGATCGGGCAACTTATCGTTTCCATCGGAACTATTACTACACACGTCCGATCTGTTTCATGGCTAGGCTTCGACTCTTCTCTAGAATGCTCTAAGTCTTCTCTACCAGCAGAGAAAGGCGCGCGAAGAATATTACTTTACCATTAGTCAGTTTACTCAACAGCCAATAGCAAAACAACATTGTCCCGCGTCAGTCCGCGCTTTTCATCAATAACCAATCGCAAAATAGTAAACCTAACGACTGCACTTTTTACCGACGTAATTATCTAATATGCTGAAGTTTTGTTTATGCATAAAGATATTTACTATTTTTATATATACCTGAATTAGCTTTCCCTTTACCATAAACTTACTTTACAAATCTGTTCTACAAAAATCCCCTTTGTTCATATCCATAGTTCTTCGAAATGTTCCCACACTAAATCCCACTACATAACTCGTTAAACAATTATCTTCATAGTAACCTTAAACAACACTCACGCATCATTCATACTGCTAAAACACATTTATAAAATTTTACCTACACAAAAAAACATAATAACACTTTATAAAAATACTAGAACAGCTTATGAAAACATTCTATTACTTCAGTGCACTCTAGTGGGCACAATCGAAACTAAAATCTCAGTCCCCCTATCCAATATTGTCCTCCATCGGCTGATACATAAACTACGTGCGCGTCCAGTCTCGCGTCACCATCCACATTTCACCCTCCACAGGAGATAGACATCACCAAAGACCGCAGGCTAAAGGACTCATTGCGTGCCCAAGCCTAACTGAATCTGTAATAAATAAAGTGTTTTCCTTTTATCCTTACATCCCATCCTCGAAGAATAAGTCATTAAGGATGATCTCTTCAGTCCACACTACACACTACATTAATATAAAAAAAAAGCGTCACCATCTGTCACTATCCAGCTCTGAGACACATCTCCCACTTAACCGCCTCCAAGGCAGGATCGTTATACGGCGCTACCCCTCAATGTCCTTAGGTTAGTTAGGTTTAAGTAGTTCTAAGTTTTAGGGGACTGTTGACCTCAGATGTTACGTCCCATAGTGCTCAGAGTCATTTGAACCATTTGATTGTACCTTTAGCTATCAGTGCAGAAGCTTGCACTGCACTCCGACCACTTCTTCTCACCACAAATGCGAAAATAAGCGGAGCGCTCAACGAACACGTCCACTCGTCACAACACTAGAGTCCCGAGATGCGTAAATACTTAATCTGAGGGTGCGTGTGTATATGGAAAATGACGTTGCACTACTTGATACAAATACTGCACTGTTTTTTATTGCTGACGCACAGGGTGACAATTATTGTACTATATGAAATAAAATCGTCGTAACTTCTGACCGGTTTGCGTTAGGACGTTCAAACTGCACAGTTGGCCGCGGGGCATGATGGGAATTAGTATGCTCATACGCACGCGCCCTGTTGTTGCAGGCCATTTGCACGTGAAAATGTCACAGTACAATGTGCCTGGGCGTATGGCGTTTGTGAAGGTCTACTGTGCGAGCAATAACAGCCCAAATAGGGCTCAAAAGAAGTTTGCGACCGAGTTCGAGCGGAAAACAATTGACCCAACAACGAAAAAATTTGTTTCACAAGTTTGGGAGAAATATTGTCTTCGTGATGACAGTGTTGGCAATGTCGGTCAACCAAAAGGGTGAAAACGACTGAAAACATCGAGAAGACACTCACAGTGTTTCAAGCCAGCCCCATGAACTGCCTGTTTAGTACGCCACGAGTGCCGAGGCATGAAAGCAGTGGTGGGACTACTCACTTGACAGTTCACAGCTATGTCTGCGACACCAATCTGTCGTTGCACTTTTTTGCATTGTTGCTGCATTTTTACAGACTTTGAAAGAACATTGCAAAATTTTACAAACAACATAGAAGTGGCAAATAATTAATGTGAGAGACAGATGTGTCTAACCTATGGAGGAACAGTCGAATTCGCCGGCCGGAGTGGCCGAGCGGTTCTAGGCGCTACAGTCTGGAACCGCGCGACCACTGCGGTCGCAGGTTCGAATCCTGCCTCGGGCATGGATGTGTGTGATGTCCTTACGTTAGTTAGGTTTAAGTAGTTCTGAATTCTAGGAGACTGATGACCTGGCCGGCCGAAGTGGCCGTGCGGTTAAAGGCGCTGCAGTCTGGACCCGCAAGACCGCTACGGTCGCAGGTTCGAATCCTGCCTCGGGCATGGATGTTTGTGAAGTCCTTAGGTTAGTTACGTTTAACTAGTTCTAAGTTCTAGGGGACTAATGACCTCAGCAGTTGAGTCCCATAGTGCTCAGAGCCATTTTTGAACTGATGACCTCAGAAGTTAAGTCCCATAGTGCTCAGAGCCATTTGAACCATTTTAGAACAGTCGAATTATGTACGTTCTACCAGTTTAGCCATCTGTTGACGAATACAAGCAACATGAGCATAAAAGCAACAGTTGAACTTATTTCGCGTTTTTGAAGCTTTCAGGATAGTATTTAAGCGAAAGTCATGTTCAGCAACTATGTACTACTATCTCAGTTACAATGGATAAGCAAACGTTAATTTTTAACTATTTACGGTATTGCATAAAAAGTTCTCGGTTTACTTGCCGCGTCAAATTTGGATAAAATCCCAAGCTTTCGATGACTACCTCCGTCATCTTCGTCAGGGGTAAAACTGACTGTCGTGGACCGGTGAGGCTTCCGCTTTTATAAGCAGTGGACGGCTTCTCATTGGCTGGATGACGTCACGGTGAAACCGATGCGTACTGAGGTGGCGGCCTCTGTATCCATAGATTTTGTTTGCGCGCTTTATCCAGCGTTGCTTGCAGCGCCATTCATCGCAAGACTCCCTTACGTCCATCCTGCTTCTTCAGGTATGTTGACGATACATTTTTAATCTGGCCACATGGCAATGAGGCACTGTAGCAGTTTGTTGAACATTTGAATGGTATACATCAGAACATAAGATTTACAGTGGAGGTGGAGAAGGATGGAAAGTTACCCTTCTTAGATGCACTGGTGGAGCGAAAATCAGATGGGCGTCTCGGACATTCTGTGCACAGAAAACCGACGCATACAGATTTATATCTAAACGCGCGTAGTTTTCACCACCCAGCTCAGAAGAGAGGTATGCTGAACACCTTGGTACACAGAGCAAGAACTATTTCGGACAAGGATCATCTCGGCTCTGAGATTAACCATCTGACGACGGTATTCATAAAAATGGTTATTCTGATTGTGATATCAGATCTACTCTGGCGAAGAAACCAAGAAAGGACGCTGTTCGAACAGATCAAGAGGACCAACACATCGCGCGGCTACCATTCTGCGGTGCAACGACCAGCAAGATCGGCAGAGTCCTGAGCCGGCAAGGAATCAGACCAGTCTTCCGGCCACCCAGGAAGATTAAGGAAATGCTGCGACCCGTGAAAGATAGTCTTGGCCTAAGAGTACCGGGAATTTATAGTATTCCTTGCGAGTGTGGCAAAAGTTATGTGGGCCAGTCTATAAGAAATGTCGCCGATCGCAGTGTGGAACATCAGCGTCACCTGAAATACAGGTATCTAGAAAAATCAGCGGTGGCTGAGCACAGTTTGTTAAATAAACGTAAGATTTTATTCGATGAAACAAGACTACTTGCTCACGCTTCAAACTATTGGGACTCTGTCATCAGGGAGGCAGTTGAAATTAGACTCTGTGAAAATAATTTCAACAGAGATTCCAGTTATGCACTCAGCAATGCATGGAAGCGAGCAATTGATATAGAAAGAGCGCAGAGGGAGACTTCTCACGTTCCTCGCAGTTCTCCGCCTGTTGCGATGGATGGCACTACAAGCAACGCTGGATAAAGCGCGCAAACAAAATCTATGGATATAGAGGCCGCCACCTCAGTACGCATCGGTTTCACCGTGACGTCATCCAGCCAATGAGAAGCCGTCCACTGCTTATAAAAGCGGAAGCCTCACCGGTCCACGACCATCTCCACCCAGGTCGAAAGCCACCCTCTTACCTATCGCCATCCTGACGACATCATCCATGCCTCGTCCTTGCTTCAGAAGGTAATTACTGACGCCGTGGAGGCCCATGTTCCTACTAAAACCATCCACCCACACCGTCCCACTCTCCCTCTGCGGGCTGTCCTCCTCCTCCGTGAATCCCGCCGTCTCTATCGCTCCTTCCTGCGCACTCGTGACAGGGATACAATCCAACGCCACCGGCAAATACAGCGACACGTACGGAACCTTATTACAGCAACGAAACGCCGAGACTGGCGCCAGACCTGCACACGACTCAACGCCACCCTCCCTATCAACTCCTCCAAGTACTGGTCCGCCTTCCATCGTCTTACTGGTTCCCTTTCCGCTCCCCACCACCCCCTTCTCCATAACGATCGCCCCCTTCCTGACAACCTCAGTAAGGCCAACCACTTCGCTTCCCACCTTTCCGAGGTCTTCTCCATCCCCGATGATCCCCACTTTGATTATTCTCTTTTCCCCACCATCATGGAACGTGCCGATACCTCGGTCGCTCCACTTGCTCCTAGTCTCCAGTACTTGGGGCAGTTGCCCCCCTCCAACATCAACACTCCCATCACAGCACAAGACATTAAACTTATCCTCCAGTCCAAACACAACACGGCCCCTGGTCACGACTGTGTCACCTACCGTCACCTTCGAGAAAGCCCCTATTCCTTCCTGACTGTCTTCGCCCATCTCTATAATGTCATCCTCTCTACTGGCTTCTACCCTGACCTGTGGAAGACCTCCCACGTCCTCTTATTCCTCAAACCCAACAAACCCCCTTCTGCCGCCTCTTCCTATCATCCCATCTGCCTCACCTCCGTCTTCAGTAAGGTATTTGAATCCATCCTCTCCCGCCGTATCCATCAGCACCTTGCTCAACACCACCTCCTCCCCCTTACCCAGTGTGGCTTCTGACCCTCCTTCTCTGCTGAAGACCAACTCCTCAATCTTGTTCACCTTCTGTCCCTCCAGCTCAACTCCCGTCGCTCCGCCATTTTTGTTTCCCTTGACCTCCAAAATGCCTATGACCGTGTATGGCATCCCGGTCTCCTCTTTAAACTCCAAACCTACGCCCTGCCTATCAATTTTGTCCATCTGGTTGCTTCCTTCCTCTCGCACCGTCCTTCCTATGTCAACCTCCACAACATCAACTCCCGTATCTTTTATCCCACAGCTGGCGTCCCCCAGGGTTCTGTCCTTTCCCCTCTTCTTTATCTTTTGTATACTGCTGATATGCCCAAGCCACCCCCACCAGTCCACCTTCTCCAGTATGCTGATGACACCGCCTTCCTGGCTCTCTATCCTACCCTTCAACGGTCTCAACGTACCCTCCAAACCCACCTTAACCAGATCTCCACTTGGTGTAACCAGTGGTTCCTCCGTCTCAACCCCTCCAAAACCCAGGCGATCATCATAGGCCGCACCACTCGCTCCTTTCGCCTCCATGATTTCTACCTCACCCTTCATGGTCGTCCTATCCAGCTCACCCCCACCCTGAAATACCTTGGCCTCACCCTCGACCGACACCTCACCTGGACCCCTCATCTCCAGACCATCCAGCAGAAAGCCCATTCCCGCCTCCGCCTTCTGAAACTCCTGTCTGGCCGGACATGGGGATTGCATCCTTCTACCATCCTCCACACCTACAAATCCCTCATCCATCCTATCCTCTGTTATGCCAGCGTTGCTTGGATCTCTGCCCCCACCCGCTTTTACAAGGCCCTCCACATCCTTGAACACCATGTGCTCCGCCTTGCCTTCCGTATCCGCCTTCCTTCTCCCACACGGCTCCTGTATGAATTGATCCCCTTCCCCCACTTCCTCCTGTTCCTCCAACATCTCCGCATCCTTTACATCATTCACAGGCTTGATCCCCCCCCCCCACACTCTGGTTTCCTCCTTCCTCTCCACCCCCCGCCCGTTGCCGCGCCTCTATCGCTGTATCCCTCCCTCTCTCCACCTCCACACCCTCCATCTCCTTCATCAGGGCAATTTCCAACGCCTCCCCCTCCCGGATGACGAACTTCGCTGTGACATCTACCCTTCCTTCCAACTATAACCTGGCCTTGTTCCCCCCCCCCCCCTCCCCAGGGCCCTCTTTTTCCTCTTCCCTCCTTCTCCCAGAGCGGATTTTCCTCCACCCCCCCTCCCCTGAGACCCTGCACCCCATACTTGCCTCTCTCCTTCCCACATCCCTCCCTACCTGGCCCTCTTCAGCGCGCCCCCCGCTCATCTCCCCCATCCCTTCCCCTCCCTCCCTTCTTCAGGTCTCCCTCATCTCCTAGCGCCTGGCAGATCCTCTGTATTGATCATCATCAGTGTGCCACATCAGTGTTACGTTTAGTGCTGTTTCTCCTGTGCATCAAGAGGTGTGATTTTAATTGTGTACTGCCTTGAGGTTCGCCGTCAGTGTTATGTTATGTGCTATGCCATCCGTCGATACCTTTATGCTCCAGTCATACTGTGCCTTGTGTTCTTTTAATCGTTGCAGTGTGTGGCTTTTTGTGTGTGCTACTTTTAAACAGTTTTTTATCTCCATTTTACAGTCACCCCATTTTTTTTGTCTATTGCCTTCCATGATGTTCCCCCTTTTTTATATCTATGTTCACCTTATTCTCTCCTTGCTGTTTTTAAATGTCTTCTATTGTTTTGTTCTATGTCTTTCAGCTGAAGAGCAGCGCATATGCCGCTGCCAGCCCGCCCTGATGGGGAATTGAAATACAATAAAGAAAAAAAAAAAAAAAAAAAAAACGGTCCACGACATTCAGTTTTACCCCTGACGAAGATGACGTAGGTAGTCATCGAAAACTTGGGATTTTATCCAAATTTGACGCGGCAAGTAAACCGAGAACTTTTTATGCAAGGACTCCGTCGCGAAAGACTTCATAGTCATATTTGCGGTATTAATATAATATATTCATTCTAATATTCCATAACGAAGGAAACATAACCTCCATTAAATTTACCGATGAAGCTGTTGGGCCAGTCCATAAAACATTTTTTCCAGTCAGTAATGAAAATATTGTTGACAAAATTTTCGTCATTATACGCAAGTCAGTTACTTTTTTTAAGTGTGTCACTTTTTTCATAAATAATTCAGGCCGTTCAGATACTTATGAGCACAGCTCAGATGGTGCTACGTTTTAACGGGCCCTTTCATTGTAATGGTGGCTAAAATATCATACTCTGATTAGAGTGGTGGAGAGGGAGGTGGTATATTATGAAGTATATATATTTCTATAAATACACTTGAACATGGTACAAAAAAATCACTTAATTTTGTTCACTTTGTATGTACAGCTGTGTGTTTAAATGTGTGAGTGAGCACATGTAAGCACGTGCAGGCGCACGTTTACTCGTGCATGGTGTGTGTGTGTGTGTGTGTGTGTAAATTTACCAGCCACCACCATCGTTTCCTTAGACTTTAGACTTTTAAGATTCCTCCACCCTGATGATGTCTTCCAAAAAGAGACGTGGCTTGTGACTTCACAATGATGATGTCGTGCATAAGCGGATGTGCCTCATGTCGTCATCTCAAGATCAATGACCTTGGTCAATATCAATGATCTAGGTCAAAGTCGGTGGCCCAGTTCACGTTACGTCACAAATTTAAACAAAGTACACTGGATAGTACCTTGCCATCCTAATGTTGTAATATGTGCTTTTGCATTAAGTTTCTCATATTGGCCATGGTTCCTAGTATGCTTCGTACTTCTAACTGACTGAATTTTTATTTTGCTAATTAAGGGCTGCCCTTTTCCGGATTTCCGAGTCCGATAGACATATCCCAGAGTTACCAACAATGAATCATTTGGTGTAGTGTAGCAGGCGCACGTTAATTTTAGTAGCACGCCTCGTTGAACTCTTCTAACTAATGAAGTTGGCCTTCCAAGCTACAGTCTATGACACCAAACACTCGCACCATATCTTACCGGTGATAATAATTTAGATAGGTGGTATGCTCTGATTGTTTTCAAGGGAAGTGGAAATTGCTTCTTCTGCCCGCCTCCTCTATATAATGTGCAAAGTTACGACGTTCGTCCAGGAATACCGCTTGATATCTCTTTACTATGCTTCTTCTAATCGTTTAATTTTAACTTAATATTTATAGCTAGATTCCTTTTCCGCAGGAGGTACGTAGTTTTGTAAGGTGCTGGTAAGTATCTGACACTTTGACGTCATCCTTCAAGGTCATGAAGTGCTCTATTACATTTGTCTTCTATACTTTTTCTAGAATCGTCGCTTACAGCGCACAACACATCATCTGCAAATGCTTCCGGTCCGCTTACGTTACCGCTGTCAAGTAACTTCTCTAGTATGGGCTCCAGAGCTGCAAACTCTGGACCACACACTGATTTCTGCAGACAGCCTTTTGCTATTGTCTTCTTCGTTTCCTTTCCTTATCATAGTAAAAATGCATGTCTGCCACGGCAATAGTCTCTCAGGGTGTTGTGCAGGGCCTCTGGAGACTCAAGCTCTCTGAGGCGACCAAATAAAGGCGACCACCGCAGTTAACCGAAAGATCCAGTAGTATCTCTCATCATCGTTAGGACGTACGTAGAATGAGTATCTGTCACTAGCGAGATTGCCGTGTTTATTGCATCTTATGTTGGTCAGTAGAATTTAGGTAACACTGGACCCTTGCCTGGGCCTTTACTTAAAACACTAAAAAACAAATTTTAAAAATTGGCGAATATCTTAATATCCAACACTTGTTCTAAGACAAGTGAAACATGGAAATTGAAAATACGCAAACCATTTGTCCCTCTTACCAACCGTTTTTTAGGTACATTTCTTCAGCCATCTGTGTATCATTACTGCAATTATTGCTACATGGAGTACTAATGAACATGGCATTAGGTAAGAAAATAGTGAGATTGAGTCGCATGACATATATACTATATAGTAATATTTAGTTCAAGATACAATACACACATGAAATCCACAAACATTGGAATGACTTCCTTAATCTAAGGCGCGTTTGGTTTTAATTTCTTGGTTGTAGATTTGCATTTGGCCTGGGAATATGGCATGTCAAGCTGAAGAGTCCAGCAGCAGTCGGCCAACATTGATGCACGCCATCGAACCTGAGACCGTGACCCCATCACTTAGATGTCCTGCTGGAAAAGTTCGCCATGTTCGTCACTGGCTGAACATAGGTTTTCGGTCAGGATGTGAGTCGAGGATATGAATTGTGAGTGACATGTTGACACTCAGCAGTTTGCACTTCTTCACAACATTTACATAGGTAGCAAATTTATAATTTCCAGGGAAACTACATGTTTAAAGTCGGCGGTAGCCATAAAACGTCGTAGTAAATGCTGTCTCTGAAAATTAATTTGAACAATTATCTCAGGAACCCACCCGAAGTGTAAATGGTTGCGACGACATACTTTTAGTAACAAATAGTCTCGTCCAAAGAGGGAGCATTATGACGGATACAGGGATAAGCAATCACAATATCGTTGTAGCGCGACTAAATACTGCAATACCCAAACCCACCAAACATAAACTCAAAATATATAAAGCTTGTTTGCGTGGCTATCCTCCGAGAAAGCACAGAAATACTTGTTTTGTAAATAAAACCGCCTTTTCTTGCTGCAACTTAATTTATTTCTCCCAGGCTCGCTTCGGCTTTTTCTTGCACTAAGGCGTCTTCAGTGGGGTCTATGACGATACAGTTTTGTTATTTTTAAATTATCAAACAGTTCACGTCGCATTTTCT
Organism: Schistocerca serialis cubense; assembly: GCF_023864345.2. Classification (NCBI taxonomy): domain Eukaryota; kingdom Metazoa; phylum Arthropoda; class Insecta; order Orthoptera; family Acrididae; genus Schistocerca; species Schistocerca serialis. The sequence continues at coordinate 158,884,082 of NC_064640.1, forward strand.
TTTTTGGGCGCTGGGTGAACTGTTTTTAATCTTTACATTGATGTATTTAATTACTAGATCGTTACACTTGCATATGTTTTTGAATTGGTGCTTTATGGTTTTATGGCCGTTCAGATGAAGTCTTCTGAAATTCTGGTATAGACCACATGGAAATGCACGGCTTGGCGTGAATAACAAGTTTGTTTGTGTGGCAATCCTCCGCAGCAAGCACAGAAATACTTGTTTGTAAATGAAATCACCTTTTCTTGCTGCAACTTACCAGAAATTCAGAAGACTTCATCTGAACATCCATAAAACCACACAACACATAAAATTCAAAAACATATGCAAATGCAACGATCTTGTACCTAAATATATCAATGTAAAGATACAAGGCAGAACGCGACGTGAACTGTTTGTTAATCTAAAAATAACAAATCTGTATTTTTATAGATCCCATTGAAGATGCCTTAGAGCATGAAAAAGGAGAAACGCATCTGGAAAAAATAATGAAGCAGCTTAAATCACTAAATAAAGCTAGTCCTCCGGTCCACATTGTATAGCGATTAGATTCCTTTTACAAAATGCTGATGTACTGAAATGAAATGAGAGTATGGCATCTTTGGCCGGGAGGCCCCATTGGGGGAAGTTCGGCCGCCATGTGCAAGTCTTATTTCAGTCGACGCCCCACTGGGCGACTTGCGCGCCGATGATGAGCATGAAATGATGATGAGGACAACACAACACCCAGTCCCCAAGCGGAGAAAATCTCCAATCCGGCCGGGAATTGAACCCGGGCCCGATTGCATGGGAGGCGAGCACGTTACCACCCAGGTAAGCAGGCAGACGCTGATGTAATAATTCCGTACTTAACAATCATACACAGCCGCTTGCTCGACTAAAGATCCGTACCTAAGGACTGGAAAGTTGCACAGGTCAAACCAATATCCCGGAAAAGAAGTAAGAGCAGACCGATAAATAATAGTCCCATATCACTTATGTCTATTTCCAGTAGGATTTTGGAACGTATATCATGTTGTGACATTATTAACTACCTCGAGGACAACGATCTGTTGACACACAGTCAAAACGGATTCAGAAATTGTACGTGTAAAGTGTAACTAGCTCTTTATTCTAACGAAGTAATGATTGTAATCGAGAGCACATCTCAAATTCCATATTTCCAGATTTCCAAAAGGCTTTTGATACGGTTCATCACAATCGGCTTCTAATAAGATTGCATGGTTTTGGAGCGTCATCTCAGTTGAGCGACTGGATTTGTAATTTCGTCGGAAAGATTACAGTTCGTAGCAAGTGACGGAACGTCATCGAATAAAACAGAAGTGATATCTGGCGGTATCCAAGGAAGTGTTATAGACCCTCTACTTTTCCTAATCCACATAAACGATTGAGGAGACAATCTGATCAGCGTTCTTAGACTGATTGCGCAGGATGCTGTCATTTACCGTCTAGTAAAATCATCAAAAGATCGAAACCAATTGTGAAATGATTTGGACAAGTGGCAGTTGACTCTGAATAAGGGAAAGCGTGAGGTCATCCACATAAGTACGAAAAGAAAGCCATTAAATTTAGGTTACACGATCAATCAAATAAAAGTAAAGGCTGTCATTTCAACGAAATACCTAGGAATTATTATCACGAACATCTCAAATTGGAACGATTACATTCATAATGCTGTGGGGAAGGCAAACCAAAGACTGCGTTTTATTGCCAGAACATTTAGATGATGCAACAGTTCTATTAAAGACACTGCCTACACTACGGTTGTCCGTCCCCTGCTGTGCAGTATGGGATACTTAAGAAATTGGATTGACGGAGGACATCAAAGTTCAAAGAAGAGGAGCTCGTTTTGTACTATCGAGAAATAGGGGAGAGAGTGTAACGGATGTGATACGCGAGTTGGGGTGGCTATCATTTCTTTGCGGCAAAATGTTTTCACGAAATTTCAATTCGCATCGTTCTCCTCCGAATGCGACAATATTCTGTTGACACCCATTTACAAAGGTAGAAATGGTCACTGTCATAAAATAACCAAAAATAGAGCTCCACTGCAAAGTTAATGTTCCTTTTCCCGCGCGCTGTTGCACAGTGGAATTGTAGAGAAATAGCGTGAAAGTGATTCGACGAACCCACTGCCACGCACTAAAGTGTGAATTGGACAACAGTCATGTAGATGTAGATGTAGAAACTGACTAAAACTTTTATGAATGCCACCCATGCATTTCTTTCAGTAACACTCAGTAGCCGGCCGAAGTGGCCGTGCGGTTCTAGGCGCTGCAGTCTGGAACCGCGAGACCGCTACGGTCGCAGGTTCGAATCCTGCCTCGGGCATGGATGTGTGTGATGTCCTTAGGTTAGTTAGGTTTAACTAGTTCTAAGTTCTAGGGGACTAATGACCTCTGACGTTGAGTACCATAGTGTTCAGAGCCATTTGAACCATTTGAACACTCAGTAAATATTGAAAGTGAGTATCTTATTTGTGGACTCACGAAGACATCTTCTTTCACTTTCGCATAAATCAACTATGGAAACTTGCTGCACAAGTACCGAAAAGCAAATGAGTCATTGTCTAGTGCTCCCACGAAATTTTTCATGGGCCCCTAGCTTGATGTGAACTTTGTCATGGGCAGGCGAAGGGCATATTTATTTCCTGACTGTATTCTGTATCTGATTGGCTAATTATTCTTTATGTAGTGGTGCTTTCTATCTTTACTGTCCCACTCGCAGATAAAACAACAGCACTTGCTGTACCCTGTCTGAATTCCCATGAGAATGGCGATAACTTTTAAATCACCACAGATGCACCATTTACACTGGTCGTAGCGCAAGTAGCGACATAGTTTCATTTGTCTCTTTCAGGCGGGTAGAATTTCCAGCTCGTATTGATGCATTCAAACATGTTTTAGATGAGTCGATGAATTATCGCCATGCCTCCATGTCGCGTTCCACCCTGAGGTTTGACATGAGACATTGAACGTCCGTACAGTAGCAAATATTGTCACTTACGGCAAAGAATATCACAAGTTTTTCGCATCTGTGGCGAAAATATGAAGCTGATATGCACGATGCAAGAAATTTAAAATCTTTAAGGCGTGAACCGAGCAGTTCAGCTTGACCTCTTGTTAGTGCCAGGTCCCGTGCAAGGTCACAAAGATCGGTACTGATCACTAAATGAATACCTTTTCCAGACTGGTAGTCAGAGTCCGATAAGAAGATGAAAGAGAGCTTTCTTCTTGCGTTTCTTCATAAGGTGTATATTCTATAGGTGCTACTGGTATTGGACAAGCGACGGGATCATATGGAACTGATTTAGAAACTGAGGGAACGTCTGGATACTTTACAGAAGCACGAGTTTTGATACAAAATCCGGTGAAATTTACTAAACAGAACCACAGTCTGTGGTGTGGTTGCTTGACTCACACCATATCATAGGAACTTCAAATGCCACGTGGTTGTTTTCTTTCTTATCCTGCCACGCAAACTGTATGCACATGTCAAGCAGACGAGCTGCGGTGCCCACGATTTACCAATATCCTTTCCCAGTCGAAGCACAATTCATATGATTTCTTCTGAAAAGGTGTAAAAGTCTTCCGGTGGGACCAATCGGATAGATAACTGCACACAAAGCAAAACACATCTCTTGAGTATGTGCAACCTCTGGACGTCATACTGTAATATCGCCTTAAACTGAAAATAAAAAAAACAAAAACAAATGAATGATTAATAATGTGATATCCAAAATATTTTGACGTAATACCTTAAATATAACTATTTTCACAGACGACGAAAATATTATATGGCCTTGCATGAGAAATAACTAAAAACATGGGGATAAAAAAAAGTGATGAACGGTGCTGCACGAAAAAAAATTTTTGTGGATACGTTCCAAATCTGACGGGGTAGAGCAAAACAGTTTTCAGATTTGAAATCAGCATAAACACTGCATTAGATAAAGTAAACACCACGTCAGATGTCTACAGCTTATTTATCAGTGTAATCACCACCTCAGCATTCTTCCACATTGAACGTCCGTACAGTAGCAAATATTGTCACTTGCGGCGAAGAATATCACAAGCTCTTCGTATCTGTGGCGAAAATGTGAAGTTGTTTGCAGTTCATGGAAGTGAATATCTAATTGATCGCATAAGGGTTGTATTATTCCGGAAAGGATCCAGTCTGGTCATGGAGATTTATCTCCTTCAGTCTTTAAATTACGTACCTAATTTATTTTTGTGCGAAAGGGCACGCAAGTTCATTTTTTCTATAGTCTTCTCATAACATTTTTCGTAACCTACGCTGATCTTTCTCGACCATTTCTTTGTTGACCAGAAGCAGTGTTTCCATTAGCAGGCTGACTGTTCCCAGCTTTCTGTTATCGTCCGATCATTCCTTTCGAGTGCTTACAAGACTGCCGTGCAAGTAAAGCAATGCAGCTAGCTGCATGTTCTAATACGGAATGACGTCAGTTGCGTGTCAGCATAGTCTTCCCCGAAATGGAACACAAGACTGGGCCGGTGAGCCGAAGAATAACAATTTAACCAGACATAATCAGAGGGCATTTGGAACATTTAACAGAAAAGAGTTTCATATATTTTGGTGGTACAGTCTGTCTCTGTGTGTTTCCCATAGTTAATGTACTACATGGCGTATTAAAAACTGAATTCTGTCATGGAAATAAAGTGTTCCTGGGCCCATATTTAAGTAAGTACTTTCTCTTCTGTGTGAGGAATTAGAGTTGAAAGTATAAGGGGCATTCGAAAAGAAACGAGGCGGAGGATTTAAAATGATTACCGCTGAAGGCCTCGTAATATCATTGTTTACAGAGGAAGGTGTGGTCCCTGCAAGACCGCTGCTGAAGTCCCAAACTCGCCACAACATCTACGTGTATGGTACAGACATCAAGTCACCTTACGGCGTGTGGCGGAGGATACTTTGTGTACCGCTGTCACTCCCCTCTTTTCATGTTCCAGTCACGTAAGGTTCGCGGGAAGAACGACTGGCGGTATGCATCCGTGTCAGCTCGAATGTCTCTAATTTTATCTTGGCGATCTTTTCACGAGGTGTACGTAGGAGGAAGCAATATGTTGGTTGACTCTTCTAGGAACGTACGCTCTCGGAACTTTAACAGTAGGCCATAAAATGGTTTAGAACGCCTCTCTTGCAACGTCTGCCATTGGTATTGGCTGAGCATCTCCGTGACACTTTCGCGCTTACGAGATAAACCTGGAACGAAACGTGCTGCTCTTCTTTGGATATTCTCTATGAATCCTGACAGGCATCCTATACTGACGAGAAATATTTGACTCCCGGTCGAACGAGTGTTTTGTGAGTTACATCCTTTGTTGGCGGACTACATAACCTCAGGATTATTACGAATTATTTAAAACTACCTTGAGCAGTTACACAGAGAACCGACTCGTGGCGATAACATATTAGACCTTCTGGTGACAAACAGACCCGAACTATTTGAAACAGTTAACGCAGAACAGGGAATCAGCGATCATAAAGCAGTTACTGCATCGATGATTTCAGCCGTAAATAGAAATATTAAAAAAGGTAGGAAGATTTTTCTGTTTAGCAAAAGCAGATTTCAGAGTACTTGACGGCTCAACACAAAAGTTTTTTCTGAAGTACAGATAGTGTTGAGGATCAGTGGACAGAGTTCAAAACCATTGTACAATATGCATTAGATGAGTATGTGCCAAGCAAGATCGTAAGAGATGATAAGAGCCACCGTGGTACAGGTTGGTTGGTTGTTTTGGGGAAGCAGACCAGACAGCGAGGTCATCGGTCTCATCGGATTAGGGAAGGATGGGGAAGGAAGTCGGCCTTGCCCTTTCAGAGGAACCATCCCGGCATTTACCTGGAGTGATTTAGGGAAATCACGGAAAACCTAAATCAGGATAGCCGGACGCGGGATTGAACCGTCCTCCTCCCGAATGCGAGTCCAGTGTCTAACCACTGCGCCACCTCGCTCGGTCACCGTGGTACAGCAACCGAGTTAGAAACCTGCTACGGAATCAAAGGGAACTTCACAGCAAACATAAACATAGCCAAAGCATTGCAGACAAACAAAAATTACGCGAAGCGAAATGTAGTGTGAGGAGGGCTATGCTAGAGGCGTTCAATGAATTCGAAAGTAAAGTTCTTTGTACTGCCTTGGCAGAAAATCCTAAGAAATTTTGGCCTTTGTTAAAGCGGTAGGTGGATCAAAACAAAATGTCCACACACTCTGTGACCAAAATGGTACTGAAACAGTGGATGACAGACTAAAGGCCGAAATACTAAATGTTTTTTTCCAAAGCTGTTTCACAGAGGAAGATTGCACTGTAGTTCCTTCTCTAGATTGTCGCACAGATGACAAAACGGTAGATATCGAAATAGATGACAGAGGGATAGAAAATAATTAAAATCGCTCAAAAGAGGAAAGGCCGCTGGACCTGATGGGATACCAGTTCGATTTTACACAGAGTACGCGAAGGAACTTGCCCCCCTTCTTGCAGCGGTGTACCGTAGGTCTCTAGAAGAGCGCAGCGTTCCAAAAGGTTGGAAAAGTGCGGAGGTCATCCCCGTTTTCAAGAAGGGAAGTCGAACAGGCGTGCAGAACTATAGACCTATATCTCTAACGTCGATCAGTTGTAGAATTTTGGAACATGTATTATGTTCGAGTATAGCCTAATGACTTTTCTGGAGACTAGAAATCTACTCTGTAGGAATCAGCATGGGTTTCGAAAAAGGCGATCGTGTGAAACCCAGTTCGCGCTATTCGTCCACGAGACTCAGAGGGGCATAGACACGGGTTCCCAGGTAGATGCCGTGTTTCTTGACTTCCGCAAGGCGTTCGATACAGTTCCCCACAGCCGTTTAATGAACAAAGTATGAGCATATAGACTATCAGACCAATTGTGTGATTGGATTGAAGAGTTCCTAGATAACAGAACGCAGCATGTCATTCTCAATGGAGAGAAGTCTTCCGAAGCAAGAGTGATTTCAGATGTGCCGCAGGGGAGTGTCGTAGGACCGTTGCTATTCACAATATACATAAACGACCTTGTGGATAACACTGGAAGTTCACTGAGGCTTTTTGCGGATGATGCTGTAGTATATAGAGAGGTTGTAACAATGGAAAATTGTACTGAAATGCAGGAGGATCTGCAACGAATTAACGCATGGTGCAGGGAATGGCAATTGGATATCAATGTAGACAAGTGTAATGTGCTGCAAATACACAGAAAGTGTGGTGTCACCGCCAGACACCACACTTGCTAGGTGGTAGCCTTTAAATCGGCCGCGGTCCATTAGTATACGCCGGACCCGCGTGTCGCCACTGTCAGTGACAGCAGACCGAGCGCCACCACACGGCAGGTCTAGAGAGACGTACTGGCACTCGCCCTAGTTGTACAGCCGACTGTGCTAGCGATGGTTCACTGACAAATTACGCTCTCATTTGCCGAGACGATAGTTAGCATAGCCTTCAGCTACGTCATTTGCTACGACCTAGCAAGGCGCCATTATCAATTGCTATTAATCTTGTGATGCATGTACCGTCAGACCGATGTTCACCAATTATGGATTAAAGTTAAGTATTCCAACAGCTACGTACTTTATTTGCTGGACTCAAATCCTTTAACTGTTCCAGACCTCTCGCCAGCGTGAGTGAGCTTAAACGCGTGCCTTTCGGCTTCACCTCCTAGTGGCTTGGCTGTCTTGCCAAGCCACAACAGAAAGAAAGATCCTTTATCATTTAGCTACAATATAGCAGGTCAGCAATTGGAAGAAGTTAATTCCATAAATTATCTGGGAGTAGGCATTAGGAGTGATTTAAAATGGAATGATCATATAAAGTTGATCGTCGGTAAAGCAGATGCCAGACTGAGATTCATTGGAAGAATCCTAAGGAATTGTAATCCGAAAACAAAGGAAGTGGGTTACAATACACTTGTTCGCCCACTGCTTGAATATTGCTCACCAGTGTGGGATCAGTGCCAGATGGGGTTGATAGAAGAAATAGAGAAAATCCAACGGAGAGGACCGCGCTTCGTTACAGGGTCATTTGGTAATCGCGAAAGCGTTTCGGAGATGATAGATAAACTCCAGTGGAAGACTCTGCAGGAGAGACGCTCAGTAGCTCGGTACGGGCTTTTGTTGAAGTTTCGAGAACATACTTCCACCGAGGAGTCCAGCAGTATATTGCTCCCTCCTACGTATATCTCGCGAAGAGACCATGATGATAAAATCAGAGAGATTAGAGCCCACACAGAGGCATACCGACAATCTTTCTTTCCACGAACAATACGAGACTGGAATAGAAGGGAGAACCGATAGAGGTACTCAAGGTACCCTCCGCCACACACCGTCAGGTGGCTTACGGAGTATGGATGTAGATGTAGATGTAGATCTCTGTATGGCATCATTCCACATCAAATGAAGCCGTACGATCTAGGGCGCCTTGCCACAGTTTGCGTGGCTACCCCCGTCCGAGGTTCGAGTCCTCCCAGGGGCAATGGTGTGTGTGTGGTCGTTAGTTTAAGTTAAATTAAGTAGTATGTAAGCCTAGGGACCGATGACCTTAGCAGTTTCGTCCCATTAGAACTTACCACAAATTTCCAAAATTTCCAAAATTTCCACATCAAATCGCTTCGTACGTATACTCCTAGATATTTGATGGAAGTAACTGCTTACAGTGATTGTTCCGCAATTTAGTAATCACATAGTAATCAATATTTATTTTTATGTATTCACAGTACGTTGCATTTGTTTATGTTGAGGATCAATTGCCAGTCCCTGCACCAAGCGTCGATCCCCTGCAAGGTCTTAGAGCACTTCGCTACAATTTTTTAGCTTCGCTATCTTTCTTTAAACAACAGCTTGCGAGCTAACACCTCAAAGATGTTCGGATCACATGCGGTTCCTCTTCGTCGAAATGTCTTGGCTCAAACTCGTCTAGGGGTTGAGACGCTCGTGTCCCATTACACACTCTAAATTAGACACTTGTGACCCTTTGGTTAAATTGTCTGGCTGATGGCAAGTTTGCGAAGTTGTATGAAACAAAGTTAATGTAACATATAATAACAATAATAATAATGTCGGGAACTAAATTAACCACGCATAAATGATGTAGGCCACACAGTTTCGATATGGTTAGAATAATGTTTATTCAGAAAGAAAACTAATAGCGAAGGTAGTCGTATTTAGAATTACTATTACACTCGAGTGCATATCCATCTGACACAGTTCGATCAATCACTGTCTCATCGCGAAACACAAGTGTAGTACTCCACGTCGATATTTACACGAGAAGTTCGAGTTCCCACCAGGCGCGTCGCTGCCCACCGATCAGAGACTAAGCCCTCGAAAATACTCGCTGAACCGACTAGTGCAGTTCCCTTTCCTGAAGCCGTTCATCTCATTGGCTACAGCTTATTCTACATTATTTTACATTTTAACATACTTACATAATCAAAGCTTGACGACTTCCACGTTCTAAATAAAGTAACAATAATATCCATTGTTAAATTCTTTTACATAAAACGAATACAACTTCCTTCCTAACTTTGAATGTCACGGCCAGTAGCCGTGCGCCAGTGTGCTTTCTGATAAATAAATAAAGAACAAAAGTAACTATTATGCACTAAACTTTACAACAAATATTCTATTACCTAATGATCAATAAGGTATCATGCTGTCATCGTTCAGTGTGTTTTGTGTGGAGGAAATGATGATCTGATGCTTAACGGAAAATACCGATAGTTTAAATTTAACCATATCTCTTAAACAAATGAATTTACAGAGTTGATATTTACAACATTTGTCATTTTAATGATGCGCTTCTATATTAAATGTCGATCGTTGAGATCGACTAAAACGTTCAGATTTTAGCATTCAGTTCTTTGTTACAAAAGCTGTGAATTTCACTTTCACAGTAGATCCTAAACTATTATAGATATGATCAATATTCAAGTTTTATTGGGATCACCACGAAAATTTATGGAGGATGGTAGATTAAAATTACTGTGGCTTGATTCCTTGCGTTACTACAGAATTATATAGTTTTCATAAATGTTTCTCTTTATGGCCGATCTTACGCCTGCCGTATTTAACACTTCTACGTCTCTCTGGCCACAAACGGCTTTTACGGGGTTTCCCTGGGACGTAGGTTGTCGTCTGTCTCACTCGCACACTACAGCACAATAGGCACCTGTGAATTTCCCCATATCGTGGCGAATCTGCGCTCTTAGTCGCACACGGTCCTGGGTGCCAGGGTTCGTTTCACAATTCCCAAAGGCTGCCTCTTTCGGCCATATACTTAAATGAGAGCGAAATCCTCGTTAACTGGCACACCTCGACTTCATAACATGTTGGCATGCCATATATGCTATGAACTAGCTCCCAAATTTATAAGACACAAATTCATAATGCAATAACATAAATATCGTAAGCGCCAGATCATTAGTGTAATTATTTGTAGCGGTGTTGATGCAGCAGGCTTTAAATTTAAAGGAACTTACATCTAACGTAAATTATGAACTGCGGCATATTAATTAGATGCCAAATAAAACTATACATTTATCAAAATCGACTGTCTATTGAAATGCCGCAGAAATATCAGCGCCACTGCACTCACTTTAACAGAACCTTTTTGTCCCATCGAAGTCTCCAGCGGCACTCCACAGGCTCGGAGCCGAGAACCAGTCCGAAATTCTGTATGGCTCTGCATTCCATCGCCAACGTTTTTCGGGAACAAATCTGTTGAAATTCGAAGCGGGTGTAGGTACCAGAAAACAAACACTTTCCAAAACCACCCAGGATCTGCACTGAACTCTTCCCCCAGTGGAACCGATACAAACAGATCTAAAATACACAGTAAACAATTGATTTACAGCGTTTGCAAGAGGCTCACAAATTCTTCAATGATTCTGACACGTTATTCATGTCCCACTAGAGACATGCATCTCGTGAAAGATTCCCAATCGACTTCATCGGCATATTAATATTTTCTTTTAATTTAAATAACTGCCTTAGACTCAAAACTAACAAAAAGTATGAGCAAATCTTACCCCTCGTTTAATTTCGTGCAGTGAAGCTGCGTACACAAATCAAATCAAATGGCTCCGAGCACCATGGGACTTAAGATCTGTGGTCATCAGTCCTCTAGAACTCAGTACTACTTAAACCTAACTAACCTAAGGACATCACAAACATCCATGCCCGTGCCAGGATTCGAACCTGTGACCGCAGCGGTCACGCGGCTCCAGACTGAAGCGCCTAGAACCGCACGGCCACACAGCCCGGCGTACACAAATCGTTACTCCATACAACAATAATTTGTTCTCCCAAATATTCTCATATAACTAGATGAACGTACATCTGTCTTCCTAGGTAAGCATTATTAATTTTCATTTTCCAAATTTCTCCGACCTTCATGCACCCAAATTGGTGTGACCGTAACTTATAAATTGGAAATTGCAACTAACGTAAAACCAGTCTAACACATATATACACATAAATAAATCACTTATATACCCCAAGAAAATGGTTGAAATGGCTCTGAGCACTATGGGACTCAACTGCTGTGGTCATAGGTCCCCTAGAACTTAGAACTACTTAAACCTAACTAACCTAAGGACAGCACACAACACCCAGCCATCACGAGGCAGAGAAAATCCCTGACCCCGCCGGGAATCGAACCCGGGAACCCGGGCGTGGGAAGCGAGAACGCTACCGCACGACCACGAGATGCGGGCATACCACAAGAAACCTAATTTATATGCATACTGTCCACTGATTTTTGACTTGGTACCGTTCACCAAACAATTGAGTTCTCTGGCCTTCTCGCACCCGAATGTGCGTCTAAACTGTCTCTTTATAACTGCACAAACCTTGTGCCCCCAAAAATTATATGATCCTTATGCGACGAAACAACAAGCAAGCTACAATAAATCCTGAAGTAAACAGTTGTAAATTATCCCTCCAAATAATCTTATAATCTAAACACAGATACACTTATTTCTTAGCCTATTTTCCCCTCCTCAATGTACAGTCTCAATTCTGTCACATTTCTTAATCCTAGAAGTCTTCCTGAAACAGGGTATTTGAGTCGGTAGGCATTAGGGTGCGGTCATTCTGCCTCTACAAATGGCCCATAGTCCAGCTCAAACAACTTTTTTGTTTCTCCATCCACTTCGTTGGACTTTTCTTTCGTACGTACTAGGACTTCGTCCCTATTTTGCATTTAATTGGTTTGTACCGCCCCTCATGCCGTTTCTTCCTTTCCGCTGCCAGCTTCTCCATACAGGATTTTACAGCCTGCTCCCTCTCAGCGGCCCACTCAGCTAGGCGCTGCGGGTACTCCACAATTTTTGTTAGTAGAAATTTCAGTTTGACTCACGTCATCACCTCCAAGGGTGAATATCCAGTTGCGTTACTTTACACGCTGTTTACAACGTCCTCAAACGAACGTACGTATTCCACCCAGTTTGAGTGTCTATCACTCGCATAAGTCCGACACAGTCGTCCAACTTCTCGCATATACCACTCGCAAGGATTACTCGCCGGGTGGTGCACGGATATTTTAATGTGTTTTATATTCTTTTCATTCATAAATTTGTTCCAAACGTTTGATGCAAACTGAGATCCGTTGTTAGATAACAGCCTTTCTGATTTGATTATATTTTTAAAGAGATCCTTTTCTAATTTGTCTATCAGTGTCTTGCTGTTAGCTTTCCGTATCGGATAAAATTTTAAAAATTTTGAAAACAGGTCCACAACAACAAATATGTACTTCATACCGCCACTTTCTGTGGGCAGTGGGCCAAAATTGTCAACTGCCAGTATCTCTCCTGCCGGCCACGGTGGTCTAGCGGTTCTAGGCGCTCAGTCCGGAACCGCGCGACTGCTACGGTCGCAGGTTCGAATCCTGCCTCGGGCATGGATGTTTGTTGTGTCCTTAGGTTAGTTAGGTTTAAGTAGTTCTAAGTTCTAGGGGACTGATGACCACAGATGTTAAGTCCCATAGTGCTCAGAACCATTCGAATCCACTTTTTTAGTATCTCTCCTACCTTGGTCGGTATTATACTGTGCATTTGCCCTTGTTGAGTTGTAGTGCAATATTTTACTCGCTGACATCGATCACAGGCAGCCAGCTGTGCGCGTGCTCGTCTGGCGAGGTTATTAATGTAGATGTATTGCTGTATAAGTTCTGTGCACTTCTGGGCCCCGTAATGACCGTGACTCACATGGACGTAATCTATCAGCTGTCCCACATATCTGTCTGTGAAGCACAGTCCAGTGATCCGTCTTCTCGTCTCTTCTGCGAAACAGCACACCCTTGTGGATCTTGAAATAGTGGGGTATTTTTTCGTAGCCCTTGCTGTCAAAGTTGATTTTGATGTTCTTCAGTTCAGGGTCATCATTTTGCGCTCTCCGCATATCCCTGCAGGCTGCACGAATTTCCTTTTCCCACGGTACTCCTTTCATGTATAGCAGCTGAAATTCGTTCCTTGTCTCCTCCGCTTCATCATCTTTCGCTCCACCTGGCATCCGCGACAGAGCATCGGCAATACAATTCTCGGTCCCTTTAATGTGGCGTATCTGGTAACTAAATTGCTGCAGGAACATTGCCCAGCGCATCAAACGGTCGTTTAGTATCTTACAGTCTTGCAGAAAGCTAAGGGCCTCATGGTCAGATAGCACTATTACCTCTCTACCTTCCAAATACATACGGCATTTTTTGAATCCGTACAGGATTGCAAGCAGCTCCTTCTCTGACATGCTGTATCTGCGTTTGTTTTTGTTGAGCATGCGGCTGGCGAAAGCCACACTCCCATGTTCTACGTTCCCGTCGATTTGTTTTTCTTGGAAGATTTCGCAGCCTATCCCATAATCTGAACTGTCCGACGCCAAACAGAATGGAAGTGTCATGTCGGGATAGTAGAACATCTTGCTCGCACACAGTTTATCCTCTTTGTTCTGAAATTACTTTTCACATTCCTAGGTCTATTTCCATGATGCGTTTTTTCTAAGATAATTTACATAAATTCGGGTTGTTCATTTCTCCATCCCCCAAGAATTTTCGATAAACCCATATAACACGAGGTATGATTTTAATTGCTTTCTGTTGGTTGGCCTTTTACAATCCGTGAGTGATTTTAGTTTCTCGGTACTCGGTAAAATTCCTTCAGATGTAAGAGTGTGTCCTAGAAACTGAAATTCCGCTCGGACAAATTCGCATTTGGCAATCTTTAACGTCATCCCTCCTCGTCCTAAGGCCACAAGCCCTTCCTCAAGCAATTTACAATGTTCGTGCCAGGATTCCGCCGCTATTAAAATGTCGTCCACATAGATCACCAACTTGTTCATTAAGCGTTCTCCTAAGACATGGCTTAGCGCTCTCACAAATACTGCCACTGGAATCGTGAGGCCGAACGGTAGAAACTTAAACCCGTAGCTTCGTCCTTCGAATAAGAAAGCCGTGTAACGTCTGCTTTCTTCTGCCAATGGGATTTGCCAGTTTTATGTTCCTGAAGTTTTGCAGCAGTTCCTCCATGTTACCAGGCTGGTCGAGTTCTCTCAATTATCTTATTTATCTTACGCCCGTCAAACATGCGTCTAACCGATCTGTCATTTTTCTTTGAAATTACAATCGGATTACTATAATCGCTCCTACACTGCTCTATAATATCCCATTCTAGCATTTGCCTTAACCTGGTCCTGACGGCTTCCTGATCAGCAATAGGAATTATATAAAGCTTGCACTTAATCGGCTCGTGCGGCTTCACTTTAATGGAGTATTCGAAGTCTGTTACTTTACCGGGACGATCAGAAAATATGTCCTCATAACGGCACAACAGTTCACATAACTCCTTTTCTCTGCCTCCGACTACTTCTACCGTTTCCTTTATCTTGTCACACATATTGTTCTATTCATCCTAACTGTGTGTAATTATGGTGTGCCCAATCTGGTTGTCCGCCGTCAAAAGATTCTTAAATTTTTCTTCCCTTTTTTTACCCTCAATTTCAAAATCCAAGCACCTTCCCACGCAGTGAAGCGAAGTTTTATATTTACATAAGAAATCCGTTTCTAGCACCACATATTTTACAAGTCCATTCACTACAAAGCATCCTATACTAAAATGACTCCCCTCACACTTGAATTCCAAGAGCACTTCTTGCCTTATCGGCTTAATTAAACTGCCAACTGCCGTTTTAATTTTTACACTATTTACAGGTAGTAATACTAATTTCTTCTTCTTTGCCCTATGTACAAAACCTTCCGACACATTACTTCCAGAATCGAGCAGCGCGTCTACTGTTATCGTCATTTACTTTAATTTCAATGATAGGCTGTAAATTAATCATTTATTTTTCGCTCTGAACACTGTTCCCTCAATAAATCATTCTCTATGTCTCATCCCTTCTCTTCCATCTCTTGAGTACACATATTCTGTTCGATCCACCCCTCAATTTCGTACTCGTCCCAAAATAATTCATCAAATGCTTCTTTCGCCCCAATTTCATTTTTTCTCCCTTCTAGACCTCTCGCTGTCTTAAACTTCTCTCGAGTTCACAAATGAGGCAACAACGATTGTAATGTTCTATCGTACAATCGCCAATCAGTTACAGTAAAATGACATTCCTCCTTAATCCATTCAGCCATGGTGTTCTCATATAAGGACATACAAAATAAATGCTTAGTATTTTAAAATTTGTTAATTTTTAACCATTTGCAATTGTTGTCCTCATATTGCCACAAGCAGAAAGTCTATTTGAGAACAGTGTCGACATCTCCTGTCAATCAGTGGAACCACAGAACAAACCTGATTGTGCACAGTAACATGGACGCTTCCCAGTAATATTTGTACCTCTCATCAGCTGATTAATATCTTCGGACTTCAGGTAAAAAAAAAATTATTTGTGCGTGGAGAGGTGCATTCTTGAAGGTGAAAACTAAATGAATCTTTTAGAACGAAAGGTAACTGACATATTTATAACTTTATACATGTCTCCAAATGAGGACATTGTGATTGAAAGGTTGTAATAGCATAGAAATTTAGGGCATTATTTCTCTGTGTTTTTATTCATCTTACGGTGATTTCACAATGCCCCGTGTCCAAGATAAACGAAAGCCACTTACAGAAGAGGTTATAGAGCTCCTTAATTTATCTGAAATTGACGTTCGATTCGATGATCCTGGCGATAATTTTGAACAACAGGACAATGACGAAGGTAATGTTAGACCTTTTATATGGTACGGTATATTGTAAGCTGAGTAGCCTAGGCGCATAGCCCGCTAACTGCATGATAAGTGACACTGAGATAATCAAGGAACACTCGTCCCATCCAAACGACAATGCAGTGACAGCAAGATGTTATTGTTGCATACGAATTCGTTACAGCACAGCCAACCTAAAACTGAATAAGAAAAAATATCCATGCTAATCGTAACAGACTGAAAGGTAGCTTTGAATGTCCAGATAGGTAAGTCTGATGTCTGTTCACGTTGATTTGTATCCGGACATTGTAGGGCCACAACCACACCTATTGGGCATTTAGCAGGCTTTGCACACAAAGATAACACGCAGTTAGCTGCTTTTGAAACCGAAGAAGACTTTCGACAGCCATTTTCGATGGTTTTTAGCCAGTTTTGCAACCTGAAAGTGGACCCATGTTTGCACATGCAACTGATATTTCATGTGTATTTGTATGGATTGAGTACAAGAAAAACGCATCAGAATTGGGTGCTCCTAAAAATAAGAGCACTGATTTGCTTCACTTGAGGGCAAGTGTGACCAAAGTACTGACAAAAATAGATAAGTCAGCTGCCAGGAAATAGGGGCGTTCCACTGGTGAGGTTTCAAGTACTTCAAAACGAGCCAATGCGTAAGTTCGTCCAGAAGCTGAAGTTCGTTTGAACAACGTTGGGCATCATTTGACAGGTGCAAGAAACCGGGTTGCAAAGGCAAAACCAAATTTTATTGCGTAAAATCTAACATTCACTTATGTCTGGATAGAAAAAAATTGTTTATTTATCATTCTTCACAAGTGTAAAAATCATAGTTTATGCGTATAATCATTAAGTAAGCATTGTGTAATTTATGTATTTTGGTGAAATAAAATCATATAAAGCACTTTGACTTTTCGACTTACACTGCACCAACTTAGCACAATGTCCTCCTTTGGGGACTCGTTGTATCACCCACTGGGGGGCACAGCGGTATATTTTATACATCTGAGAAATCATAATTTCTTTCGAAGAACTAGACAGCAAAGCCATGATTTTTTTTTTCAGAAAAAAAAGTTCGTGACCGAAAGAATTAAGATACCATTCTGTCCAAATATCAGTTTCTCTATTAGAATCAAACTCACTTTATTCTCCCTTAAAATTATCGACATTAGGAGCCACAACAGCATTATCATGAAATAAAGCATTACTTTTTACTTCTACGTCTTTACAAACACCACTTTCAACAGCCGCGGATACATCATACAACTGGCTACATAAAACCTAATGTACCTCCGTTGAAAAATCACCAATATTAGAACCGTTCATAGTTTCACCATCTTCTGCCGTAGCATCACATAAATTACAGCAACAGCGTCGTACAATTTCAGAATCAACAGTACCATTAAATTCCGCTGCGTTTTGGTTTAAACCTGAGCATAATACCATTTCCTCCCCTACACGCTCCTGCGCTACATTAATTGCAGATCGCACATCAAATTCAGATCCACATTCATTCTCAAACAAACATTCAAGATCCACAGATCAATCCCGGCTTTCGGTTCACTTCCATTATTAGAAAGATACGCACAGATTTCTTCCTCTGAAGTATCAATACCAGCAGCTTCAACTCTCGTAACGTCAACACATGAAACATCATTACTACCTTCCTTCAATAATGATTCACCAATATCCGCCGATACACACTCAAATTCATCAACAGCTGACACGACTAATGCTACGCCGCCCTTATTAACCTCCTTAACAACTTTCGCCATCACAATATCGCCTGAAACATCGTCACCTTCATCACTATAATTGTTACCGCTGTTTAGCACCCCTTAGAATTTTCTATACCATCTAAATCCACCAAGTTCCGCTCCAGCTCAGTCTCCTTTTGGCACATAGAATATTTCATTGTATTAACATTCACACAATCTTTCGTCTCACATTCATAAAGCAAATCATTTAGCCCTAAATTGAAGTCATCGCCTTTATCGTTATCTCTCATTATCTTAGGATTACGCCTTTTATGTACGATTTGATTTGAAAATTTACGTGTTTGATTCTCATCTCTTACTAATTTCATTTCAAAATTCTGACGCCTTTCTGCCGATTTATTAACACCTAACACATTTACGTTTACTCGCGTCCTATTCATCGCCGATTTATTTTGCCATCTCCGGACCTGAGATGCAGCGAAACTTAGTTTCCCAATGTCCGATTACGCTGGTTCATTTCGCCAGGTGCCGGTCCCTCAAATCTACGTTCTTGGTGCCGGTCCCTGTCACGAAAGAATCCGTTCCCATTACCCCTTAGAAATTTATTATTGGATGTGTTCCTGTTACCGTTTCCCCTATCAAAACTGCTGTTTGAGTTCCGTTGATACCGTCTCGGATGTCTTTCTTAGTAATTACTCGGACTGTAGTCATGATTTACACTCTGAAAACTATTTTTCTGCTTACTTAGTGGTTTAAATTTCAGCGCCCGTTCTAATTTTTCTACAAAACCCAAAAATTCGTCTATTGAGTTGCTAGGACTGTGCACTAGATCCCACTGCAAGCGTTCCGGTAATCGGCTTTTCAGGGTCGCAATTTCAGTAAGCACCCCCAATGGACGTTTCACGTGCATTTATCTCACAAGTTCACGTTTACACAATTCTCGCATCGACCCGTTTCCGTATTTAAATGCTGGTCCGTTCAGTAACTCATTTTGGCGTCGTGTTTGCTTCGCTTGACTCCACAACTTGTTCAGGAAACTGTTTTCAGATATTTCGTAGGTAGTGAACGTATCACTGTGTATATTTGCCCACGATTGCGGCTCACCTTGCAAATGTCTTTTCACGAATTTTATCTTCGCCTCGTCGGACATTCCCCTTATAAAACCATCCCTGCATGCTGCTACAAAAATTACTGGATGATACTTCCCGTCGTCTCCAAAACATTTGACCGTTCCCCAGTTCATCCACGGAATACTGATCACTATAGAGGTCTGATGTGCGGCTAAAGAATTCAACTCGCTTTTTATTTCATTGATTTGCTTTTTAACTTCATCATTTTCAATTTTAATGCCAGATTCTACTTGTTCGTTTATTTTATCTACTTCTTTCTCCACTTTCCCTGTTCGAACGGATAAGTTACGAATAGCTTGAGTCGTCTCAGCCATTAGAGCATCTTGCCTACTCATACAAACTCTTACGTCGCCTCCTAGATCTGCGTGCAACTTCTCCACCTTATCACTGAAACTTTTCTCGGCTTAATCTACCTTAGAGTCAAGTATTCCAACTTCATCAGAAATATTGCCTATTTCATCCCTAATGGTTTTTAATTTTCCGTCTATCAAATCCTAGATTCCACTAGCAATTTTACCTACTTCGTCTTTCACAACCGAAGACATTTCGGATTGAACCGAATCAATCTGTAAATTTACGTCACCCATATCGGTTTTAACAGAAACAATTTTTAAATTTACGTCACCCATATTTTGGATCCCAGTCCTCTTATCATTTGCATTAATTGCGACATCATCTCTCCTCCAGATTCATCTCCCTTGCCTGATTTCGGACTATTTGCCCTACTAAATTCAACGCCGATCGCGCTCTCCCGCTCCGACTTCGGGCTAAGCGGCTCGCTAGTATTTTCGGACCCACACAAACTGGCCGACTGCTTAATATTAGCGAAGTCTATTATTGACGATTGAATTACAGAACCATACATAATCAAAAATAAGCTGAATGAGTTCCTTTAAGTCGGAATTATTTTCACTTCAGTGTCAAAACGAACATGTCATCGTAATGGAGGACATGAACATAGACCTGCTAAGAGACACTCCCTCCGCAATAAACCTAAGAAGATTGTTAAGTTGCAATAGCATGAACATTCTTCCATTACAATCTACACACCATACGGCGCACAGTCATACTCTTATAGACGTAATCGCAACGAAAAAGGCTGACAGAGGAAGAGATGTTGGTCAAACCTCGGCCCCAGGCCTCTCAGCACATGATGTAATATTCCTGGCCCACTCTGTGCAGCCAATAAACATCAAATCGCGTTACATAGCTAGTAGGAACATGAAACGTATTGATCTTGATGCTCTAACAGCCGATTGCTCAGAAATATCATGGCATCAAATAATCAGAGAACCTACAATCGATGACAAAATTGTTGAACTTGGTGATAAACTCACTGCCCTCTATGACAAACATGCATTACTACGCACAATCCGTAAGAAAATCTCCTGCTCCATGGCTGAGAACTGAATTACGTCAAATAATGAATAATAGGGATGCTGCTCACATGTGTTTCAAGGCAGATCCGATAGCCGAACGTTTCGAAGAATTTAGAAAGCTGCGAAACAGAGTTAAACAATGCATTTGCAACGCTAAAATGAGGCACTCTCGCTCCCTTGTATGCAGCGATCTGACGCCCACGACTCTGTGAAAGAATCTCCGTAGATTAGAGGTCGGAAAGGCAAAATCGGAAACTGCTTTTCAAGTCTCAGCTAACGAATTAAATGAATTCTTCACTGAACCTCTGAATACCCATACTGCTGATAATTACCGTTCACAAGAATCCCCTAACTGGATAACTAACCACGGTACCTTCCATCTACAACGCGTAACAATAAATACGGCAAGAAAAGCGATAATGAGAATCTCTTCTTATGCGATAGGCAATGACAATATCAGTATAACTATGATTAAGAATTTTGCCGATATTTTAGTACCTGTCTTAACTGACATAGTTAATTTTTCCCTCGTGAACGGAGTACACCCCACTGCATGGAAAAGAAGCATAATTCGACACATCCCTAATATCGGAAACCCGTAACTGCCTAGTGATTACCGAACAATTTGCCTACTGCCTGCTGTTTCCAAAGCACTTGAATGTATTGTTCATGATCAAATCACTGAACACCTGCATTAATTCAACCTACATGACAAATTTCAATCGGCCGGCTGCTGTGGCCGATCGGTTCTAGGCGCTTCAGTCTGGAACCGCGCTACTGCTACGGTCGCAGGGTCGAATCCTGCCTCGGGCATCGATGTGTGTGTTGTCCTTAGGTTAGTTAGGTTTAAGTAGTTCTAAGTTCTAGGGGACTGATGACCTCAGATGTTAAGTCCCATAGTGCTCAGAGTCATTTGAACCATTTGAACAAATTTCAATCCGATTTCTGTAAACACCACAGCACAAACACTGCTCTAATTAAAGTAACTGATAACCTGAAATATGCCATAGAAAGCCGAAAGGCAACAATATTGACGCTACTAGACTTCAGCAAAGCTTTTGACACTGTTAACTTTGACATATTGCTCAGAAAAATACAACAGCTTAATTTCTCAGATATTGCAGTGAGATGGTTTGAAAGCTACTTAAAAGACGGAGAGCAATGTGTTGTCTGTATAAATGAAAAATCTTCCTGGACACATGTCTCCTTAGGAGTACCACAAGGATCAGTCTTAGGACCACTTTTGTTTTCCTTACATGTCAATGATATTTCGTCAGTTCTGTCCTCATATAATTTCTATGCCGACGACCTCTAGCGTACCTATGCGTCAGACCTGAAGGTATAAACACTGCAATCGCTCAGATGAATGATGATCTGTCTTCAGTGGTGACATGGGCGCAAAACCTGCAGCTTAAACTAAAGGCAAAAAAGACACAAGTAATCTTAATAGCTTATCGGAAATTAATAAGTTCAGATTTCCGCGAACGGCTACCTTCTATTTTGCTCGACGGTATTCCAATACCCTATCGGAAAACAGTTAAAAACTTGGGTGTAACTTTGGATGAGCATCTCAACTGAGCAGAGAATACAGTCGCAGTGTGCCAGAAGACGTCAGCTTATCTCTATGCTCTCAAAAAGTTACGGAACGTATTGCCACAGGACGTGGAGCACTCGTCCTACCGAACCTCCACTATTGTGATGAAATTCAACAAAGCATGGTAGTGAAAACAAAAGACGGTTAGAACAAACCATGGATGCCTGTGTGCGCTATACCTGCAACATTCGCCGATATGATCATTTTAGTACTTCATATTCCCAGCTAGGTTGGATGCGGCCGGATAAATTGCGTGACTACCACACTCTTTGTCTACTTCACCGGCTGCTCGTCGAGCAAGCACTCCAGTACCTCGTTTCAGAGATTAAACACATTTTATGCCATGATAATAGAAACACGAGGTCACGCTTATTTGGTATCCTAACTGTGCCCATTCACAAACCAAAAACTTTTGCAAACTCCTTCTCAGTTGCCACTGTCCGCCTCTCTGCAGTCGCAGGTTCGAATCCTGCCTCGGGCGTGGATGTGTGTGATGTCCTTAGGTTAGTTACGTTTAAGTAGTTCTAAGCTCTAGGGAACTGATGGCCTCAGAAGTTAAGTCCCATTGTGCTCAGAGTCATTTTGAACCTTGCGCAAAATTCAATCCCCTACTGCTTTTAAGAAGAAGTTGAAGCATTTCCTACTATCATCCACATAACGTTTGCCACAAAATTATTGTACAATGCCAATCATCCCCTCTGTCAAATAACAAAGCTAGTGTCTCCAATCATGCTCCTTTATCTTCTTCCTCTTCATCTATCTCCATTAGCCACGCAATCTTCTTTTCCTTTATATTTCCTTAATTATGTTTCATCATGTCCCTATTCTTTTCCTCCCTTCACCATCAGTCTCCATCATATCCCCTACCGCTAGCACTCCTATGTAAAATCTGTCTCTATCATAATGTCTGATTATAGCATCTCTTATCATCTACGAATATAAACTGTATATATGTCTATTTTTCCAAGTGTGCCTTTGTAATTGTTTATTTCACTATTGTACATCTGTTTAACGTGCCTACTAAAACATATGAAAGCAAAATAAGTAGAATGCCTGGTTAGATGTAAGAGAGGGCCTGATGACCCAAATATTGCCAGATTAAATAAATAAATAAATAATCTCGCTATCAGTGCAGGTACTTAGCTCTGTCGTGCTGGATCCTTCTGTCATTGTATTGCTGCCGATGTTGCAGTTGAAGCCGACGCTGAAGATCTCGTAGCCTCTGCTGTGGTACTGCAACCGCAGCTGCGCGATGAATGGCCGTTCCAGATGCTGCTGCTGGCTGGAGCCACGTGCTTTCGATGTCGCCTCTTCTTCCACGTCTCTTTTTATCACTCCTAACCACTGCAAAGCTCGGTGCACACAACTGCTGCAAAATTCGTAGCTCAGAGCCCCCACGCAAACTGCCACAGACCTGGGACCTAGATCACAGAATGTCGTTAACAATTACAATTGTAATTTCACAACTATTAAAGAAACCTAATATTCAGTCCTGAACCGATCTCATATTTCACCTTTGCGAGAGGTCCTGCCTATCGAAGTTCAGATAATATTTTTGGAAACACTTCCAGAGCTCATATTCAGCAACCAACACTTTCCAAAATCGAATCCTGTCCCAACTCTTTGCAAGATTCTTATCTCTCAACTAACACTTTCCAAATTCCTATCCTAAACGAAACTCCAACTTTAAGCTAACATCCTAAAGATGTTCGGGCTCATATGCGGTTCCTCTTCGTCGAAATGCCTTGGCTCACACTCATCTAGGGGTTGAACCGCACGTGTCGCATTACACGTCCTAAATTAGACACTTGTGACCCTTTGGTTAAATTGTCTGGCTGATGGGAAATTTGCGAAACTGTATGAAACAAAGTTAATGTAACATATAATAACAATAATAATAATATCGGGAACTAAGTTAACCAGGCCACACACTTGCGATTTGGTTAGAATAATGTTTATTCCGAAAGAAAACTAATAGCGAAAGTGGTCGTATTTAAATTACTATTATACTCGAGCGCATATCCCTTTGACAGAGTTAGATCAATCACAATCTCGTCGTGAAACACAAGTCCAATACTCCACCTACATATTTACACGAAAAGTTAGAGTTCCTACCAGGCGCGTGACTGCTCACCGCTCAGAGACTAAGCCCCCGAAAATACTCCGAACTGTCCGCTATCGCGCCTGCACCAGCACTGGTGGCCCTCTGCCCGTCTCTGGCCGCGCTTCCCGCGTTCCGAACATATTCGCTCAACCGACTAGTGCAGTTCCCTTTCCTGAAGCCGTTCATCTGATTGGCTACCGCTTATTCTACATTTTAACATATTTAAATAATCAAAACTTGACCACTTTCACGTTCTAAATAAAGTAAAAATAATATCCATTGTTAAATTCTTTACATAAAACCAATACAATTTCCGTCTTAACTTTGAATGTCACGGCCAGTAGCCTTGCACCAATGTGCTTTCTGATAAATAAATAAAGAACAAAAGTAACTATTTTGCACTAAACTATACAACAAATATTCTATTACCTAATGATTCAATAAGGTGTCATGCTGTCATTGTTCAGTGTGTTTTGTGTGGAGGAAATGATGATCTGATGCTTAACGGAAAATACTGATAATTTAAATTTACTATATCTCTTAAACAAATCAAATTACAGAGTTGATATTCACAACATTAGTCATTTTAATGATGCGCTTCTATATGAAATGTCGATCGTTAAGATCGACGAAAGCGTTCAGATTTTAGCATTCACGTTTTTGTTGCAAAACTTGTGAATTTCACTTTAACAGTAGATCCTAAACCATTATTCATATGATCATTACTCACGTTTTATTGGGATCACCACGAAAATTTATGAAGTATGGTAGATTAAAATTACTGTGGCTTCATTCCCTGCATTACTACAGAATTAAATAGTTTTCATAAATGTTTCTCTTTATGGTCAATCTTACGTCCGCCATACTTAACACTACTACGTCTCTCTAGCCACAAACGGCTTCTACGGGGTTTCACTATTACGTAGGTTCTTGTCTGCCTCACTCGTACACTACAGAACAATAGACGCCTGCGAATTTCCCCATCTCGTGGCGAATCTGCACTCTTTTTGGCGCACGGTCCTGGACGACAGGGTTCGTTTCACAATTCCTGAAGGCTGACTCTTTCGGTCATATACTTAAATGAGAGCGAAATGCTCGTTAACTCACAAGCTTCATCCGCGAAAAACCTCATGGAAATTCTGACATTATCTGCCAGTTCATTTATATACAGGGTGAGTCAGGACGAAAAGTACGTGTTTTGACGGGTGATAGCGTTACTGATTGTGAACAAAAAACTTGATGTAGGCATATGCCCTATTCCGAATGGTTGCCGAGACTGAACACTTTTCATGTACATTTCTATTTATTTTCTGTATTATTCATTTTCATTCCTTACAACGTGCCACAGTAACATAGAGGAAGTTGAGACGAACATTTAGATACAGGACGCTTGTGGTCTATCAAGTCGGAAACCTACCACGTACTGGCGTACAAAAAGTACCTAAGCTAAAGCGCACGAGCGTCACACAAGAGGTTCAATATTCTCGCGATCTCTCCGCGCAAACTGTTAGTCCTAAAAAAAATTACTTTTTTGTAGCAAATTAAATTGTGTACTTAGACACGTTTTCGTTGGAGTGTGCTGTTATCGAGTTATTAAAGAAAAACGTACTAAAGTATATTATAAGAGTTCTTTCTCGGAAACCATTCGCAAATGGAGCGTATGTCCACATGCAGTTCTTTGTTCAGAATCACTAATAATATCGCGTTTCAAAGCATGTACCTTTCCTCCTGACTCACCCTGTATATACTGTGCCAAGTAATGGTCTTATAACACTCCATTGGGGCACGCCCGAGGTTACTTTTACGCCTGAAGACTTCTCTCCGTTCAGAATGGCATGCTATTTTCTGTCTGCTAGAAACTCTTCAAGTCAGTCATACAGTAAGCTGATATTCCATACGCTCGTTTTTTGTTAGTTACGCGGCAGCGCGGAACTGTATTAAATGCCTCCCGAAGCCAACGAACATGGCATCTAATTCGTCGTCTGCATCGTGCCTCGTGGACTAGTGGATCGAGCTGGGTTTCCCACGATCGATGTTTTCGGAACCCATGTTGGTTCCTACAGAGGAGATTTTCGGTCCCCATATCATAATATGCGAGCATAAACCACCATGAACCGTGGACCTTGCCGTTGGTGGAGACGCTTGCGTGCTTCAGCGATACAGGTAGCCGTACCGTAGGTGCAACCACAACGGAGGGGCATCTGTTGAGAGCCCAGACAAACGTGTGGTTCTTGAAGAGGGGCAGCAGCCTTTTCAGTAGTTGCAGGGGCAACAGTCTGGATGATTGACTGATCTGGCCTTGTAACACTAACCAAAACGGCCTTGCTTTGCTGGTACTGAGAACGGCTGAAAGCAAGGGGAAACTACAGCCGTAATTTTTCCCGAAGGCATGCAGTATTACTGTATCATGGAGAGCTGCATCAAACTAGTCTCCGGACTGAAGACCACAACAACAACAACAACAAACCATGTTCCAAAATTCTACAACTGACTGAAGTCAGAGATACCCGCCTATAGTTTTCTGCATCTGTTCGACGACTCTTCTTGAAAACGGGAATGACCTATGCTTTTTTCGAATAATTAGGAACTCTGCATCCCTCCAGAGACCAACAGTACATAGCTGCAAGAAGAGGCAATTTTTCGAATACTTCTTGTAAAATCGAATTGGTATCCCGTCAGATCCCGCGGCCTTTCCTCTGTTGAGCGATTAATGTTGTTTATCTATCCCTCGGTCACGTTTCGCCGGCCGAAGTGGCCGTGCGGTTAAAGGCACTGCAGTCTGGAACCGCAAGACCGCTACGGTCGCAGGTTCGAATCCTGCCTCGGGCATGGATGCTTGTGATGTCCTTAGGTTAGTTATGTTTAACTAGTTCTAAGTTCTAGGGGACTAATGACCTCAGCAGTTGAGTCCCATAGTGCTCAGAGCCATTTTTGAACCTCGGTCACTTTCTATTGTGTCTGTCATTTTATCGTTCGTAAGACGACTTAAAGGAGAAACTACAGCGTGGTCTTCCTCTGTGAAACAGTTTTGTAAAAATACGTTTAGTATTTCGACACTTTTGTGTCAGTCTCTGTTTCATTGCCATTACAGTCACAGAGTGTCTGGACAGATGACTTCGGTCAGTTTATTGATTTAAAGTAAGACTAAAGCTTTTTAGGATTTTCTGCCAAGTTGGTAGATAGAATTTTACTTTCCTATTGGTTGAACGGTTGACACACAGCCTTCCTTACGCTAATTTTGGTATTGTTAAGTTTTGAGGTTTCAAAAGAAGCGCAAAGAGATGTAGTGCGTTTCTTTATAGCGGAAAGGGTGGGAGGAACGGATTTCATCGAAGAATGGCGTAAGTGTACGGAGAGCACCGCATATCCATTGCTAGGATCAAGGCGCTGCACATGCGATTCTACGAATAACGGATGTCACTGACCGATGATGTACTATCTGGAACGCCACACCGCGTTATCTATACCGCCGTCCAATGGATGGATGCCCTCACTGTTGCAGACCGGCAAGTTATGGTGGCAATTATTGCCCCACAGGTCGGATTGTGCGTCGCTATTGCAACTGATATGCGCTGCTCGTCCTACACTTGGGCCATTCTTCGATGTATTTCCTTTACCCGCACTCCTTTCGCCGGAGGAAACACACTGCACCCCCTTCTTCTTCCTCTCAAATCTCAGTTTATCTGTTTTCTCCACTACTAAGTGCTGTGCACGGTCGACGCGTACACATACTTTCTCTTTCGCCACTTGGCTGGGCACCCACGTTTCCCTAAGGGCGGGTTTGGGGCCTCCACTCTCTCATAGGGACCACACCTTCTTATATTGGCAATGGCATAACGATCTCTTCCGCAGTTTTTATGTTGTAGACTTGTTTCTCTTGAATGCCCCTAAAACAAAAGTAATTACAAAGTCGAGACTGAGTTGTGCGACATAAACGAAAGTTAGTAGGCCTGTCTCTGCATCTGAAAGGAGATGTCTAGTCAGATTTCGCGCCAGTCGGATAAGGATGCATATTAGATTTTGTTGAAACACACGCTGTTATGATTGCGAGCGTTAGTTACATTTAAGATTGGATATGGTGAGGTGATATTAGTCAAAAAAACCTCAAAGGCTATTATCAACAGCTCACTGAGTTTGGAAGAGGTCGTGCTATAGGGCTACGAGAAGCTGGATGTTCTTCCTGTGATATTGTAGAAAGACTTGGCAGGAGTGTAGCCACTGTACATGATTGCTGGCAGCGGTAGTCACGAGAACATACGGCAGCAAGGAGACTGGGCTCTGGACGGCCACGTAGCACTACGGAGAGGGAAGACCACCGTGTTCGGCGTATGGCTCTGGTGCATCGTACTGCATCTGCAGCAGCAATTTGAGCAACAGTTGGCACCACAGTGACACAACGAACTGTTACACAAGTTGGTTACGTCAAGGACATGTCCGAGCCACACGTTCTGTGGCGTGGATTCCACTGACCTCATATCACAGCCATTTCCCACTTCAGTGGTGTCAAGCGAGAGTTTACTGGAGGGAAGGATGAAGGTGTGATGTGTTTTCTGGTGAAAGCTGGTTCTGCCTCGGTGCCAGTAATGGTCGCGTATTGATAATGTGGAGGCCAGTTGAGGGCCTGTAACCAACATGTCTGCATGCTAGACACACTGCACTTAAAATTGGAGCTATGGTCTGGGATGCGATTCCGTATGACAGCAGCAGGACTCTCGTAGTTATCCCACGCAATCGAACTGCTAATATGTTCGTCAGTCTGGTGATTCGACCTGTTGTACTGCCATTCATGAACAGCATTCCAGGTAGTGTCTTCCAACAGGATAACGCTCGCCTACAAAAAGCTGTTGTAACCCAACATGCTCTACAGAGTGCCGACGTGTTGCCTTGGCCTGCTCGATCACCAGATCTGTCTCCAATCGAGCACATATGGGATATCATAGGACGACAACTAAGGCGTCATTCAATAAGAGTACTAACCGTCGCTCTATTGACCGACCAAGTGCAGCAGGAATGGAACTCTATCCCACAAACTGACATACGGGCAGCTGTACAACACAATTCACGTACGTTTGCATGATTGCATTCAACATTCTGGCGATTACATCTGTTATTAATTTACCAGCATTTCTCATTTGCAATGACTTATTTCGCGCTTACGTTAACCAGTGATCTCACAATGTTAATTACGAACGTATGTTACCTAGGCAGGCGTATTCCAGAGTTTTCATTACTATACATTAATTATTTTTTGGTGTTGCGTTTTTTGTGAATTAATGCTGAAAAATAGTTTACTTTTAATTGTTACTCTATATATATCCCCACTGGGAAATTTTGAACTATTTATGAGGAATCTGGATTCTTTACTGTGCTATCTGTCAGACAGCAGCAAGCAGTTAATATTCTGTGGTGACTTCAGAGATTCTAAAGGATTATGATACGAAAAATGATATGGAAACCTTATTTGGATCCTACAATTTGGTCTCAGTAATTAACTTTCCTGCCTCGGGCATGGATGTTTGTGATGTCCTTAGGTTAGTTAGGTTTAACTAGTTCTAAGTTCTAGGGGACTAATGACCTCAGCAGTTGAGTCCCATAGTGCTCAGAGCCAATTAACTTTCCAATACGCGTAGATAAAGATAGTAGGGTCCTAATTGATAACGTTTTGTTTGATGAAACTCAGAGTAAGAAAATAGCTGTTTACTAAGTAACAAATGCACTGTCTGATCATGATGCACAGTTAGTTAGGATAAATAACACAACACCTTACAGCATCGATACTCCTCAGTGTAAAACAGTTATAATAATTAAGGCCGACAGGATGAATGTTGTTAAAAATAGCTTACAGCAGATGACATGGGATGAATTTATAATGAACCAAATGCTAACTTAAAATTTAATCTATTCCGTGATAGACTGATATCATTATCTGAAAATAGCTTTGCGCATAAGCTAGTCACAAAGGACACTAAACAGCCAAGTAAATACCATGGAGGTTAAAGTATCTTATGAAAGAAAAAAGAAAATATATCTCTTGGCAAGAAGAAGTAGGAATCTTGCAGTAGTTGCACACTACAAAAAATACTCAAAATTACGAAGAAAGGATATTAAAAAATCAAAGAATATGAACATAATGTTAGAAATCAGTGCTTCTTATAACAGACTTAAGGCAGTATGGAATGTAGTGAAACAAGCGACAGGACAACCATCCACAGAACAACGCAACAGCACTATATAACTGAATGGAAGCGCTATAAATGATGAGTCACAGGTAGCAAATGCATTTAATAATCATCTCTTAAATATAGCAGAAAGCATAGGGATAAACAGTTCAAGTGCAAAATCACAGCAGTGTGTTGAAAATCCAACTTTAATAAAATTCAGTGATATGAATGTGTCACCAATTTATCCTTCTGAAATTAAGAAAACTATACATTCTCTCAAAAATAAAAGCCTATCTAATTTTGATGGTGTTTCCAATAGAGTACTAAAAATTTGTTCCCATGTAATAAGCTCAGTCTTATCTGAAATATGTACTGTATCACTAACTCAAGGCACTTTTCCAGAGAGACTGAAATATGCCGTTGTTAAAATCCTCTTTAAGAAAGGTGAATAGAGAGATGTCAATAATTACTGATCTGTTTCACTGCTGACATCATCTCCAAAATTTTTGAGAAGGTGATATATTCTGTAATATTATCCCATCTTAGCAACAACAGTATCCTTAGCAAATCACATTTTGGGTTTCAGAAGGGCTGCTCTTCTGAGAATGCCATTTACATGTTCACTCACCAGTTTTTACAAACATTAAATAATGAAATAACACCAGTTGGTATTTTCTGTGACCTCTCTAAGGTATTTGACTGTGTGCATCACAGTATTGTCCTAGATGAATTAAAACTTCATAGGATTGATGGTATAGCCAACCGATGGATGCAGAATGCAGAATGCAGAATGCAGAAGTCAAGCAATATAGTCCAGGGAGAAATAACGTATGGAGTTCCCCAAGGTTCAATCTTGGTCCACTACTGTGCCTCATGCATGTAAATGATCTTACATCTAGTATACAAGAAGGAGAATTAGTTCTTTTCGCAGATACACTAGTATTGTAATCAATCCAAGCATACATACAGAAACAGAACAAATGGTACACAAATTTCTTAAAAGTGTAATTGACTGGCCTCCTGCGAATGGTCTCACTCTCAGTTTTAAAAAGACCCAACATATTCAGTTGTGTACATCTAGAGGTACTACACCAATGATAGGGGTAACACATGTTGAGGAAATAATAAATACGGTGGAAACTTCAAAATTCTTATGGCTCCATAGTGACAAGTATTTAAATCAGAAAAAGCGCATTGTGGAACTCCTTAAACAATTTAGTTCACCCGTATTTGCGCCTATAACCATTGCATATCTTTTGGAGGGGGGAGGGAGAGAAATCAGTAATTTAATATGTTTTGTGTATTTTTATTCAATAATATCACGTAGAATAATGTTCTGGGGTAACTCATCTTTAAGAAAGAAAGTCTTTATTGCATTAAAACACAGTGTGAGAATAAATGTGGTGCTCGCCCACAATCATCTTGTAGTCATCTGTTTAACGAGTTGGGTATTCTGACTACTGCTTCACAGTATATTTATTCCCTCATCACGTTTATTGTAAATAATCCACTACAGTTCAAGAATTGGTATAGTTATTTATATTAGAGTAATAGAAATTCTTCTATGGAATAGGACGACTTGTCAATAAGAAACTTTCTTAGTTTCTTATAAAATTACAGTTTTCTGTCTGTCAGACATTTTATATCACAGGGTAAAAAATCTGGGTAAAAGATCAAAAATTTTAGTTGCATCGTTGTGCACCCCTTTTTGTGCTAAGGACAATCGTAATATGGAGTAATGTGTGTAATTTTTTTCTGGTATTGCAATTATGTAAAGGTGGTAGGTAGGAATTACCCTCATCTGTATATCTTTTTTTCTTTTTGTAAAAACTGGAAATGTTCAGTATGTAACCGTATGTACAAATTAATTTGCGATGCAAATGTATAATGACCCACTCCACATCATTACAATATATCGTGCAAAATGATCCATGGAGCATATTGCCAACTAATTAAACAACCAGCAGTGAACCACCGTACCTCTTTGTTACACTAACTGAATCAGTCCATATAGTTATCCAGATAAAAATATCTGTTAGAGCACGGAAATGGCCCCTGTGACTATGTCTGGTACAGGTTCTGGTCAAAACAGATATCAGTTTGTTTTTAAGACATAACCATAAATCTAAAGATAAATTAGACTAACACTGGAAACGGGACCAGCAAAACAAATTCTCTCCTCTGCAGAAAATAATGCTACGTGAAATGTTGCTTACTTACGCTTGTATCTGCACGCCGGTATCTTTGCAGCCATTAATTGCAGAATAGAGGTGCCCTTTAAGGAGCGTTGGCCCGATCTCATAAATGAGTAGCCACACCGCCCCCCTAGGCGGAAGTTTAATCTCTTCATAAACTTGGAAAAGTGCTCTCGTATCTTCAGAGTAATGGAGCAACAGAGCATGTACACCGTATATTGATTTTGTTACTGTAGATACAAGACTCTCTCTTGTGGCTCCACTCCTTTAGACCACAAGCCATTTACTTTGCAGAATATTGGTCTCCTCCATCGAAGCCTACAATTGTTCGTCGTCCATGAAATTTCCGCCTTATATTTGTGTTGCTTACCTCGTAGTCACCTTTCGCTGCATGTATTCTGCTTAAATTCCATGCTTCTGTTAATAGTTTCATTGATGTATTTCTGGTTGAGTGTTTCACAAGCTTCGTACATCGTGTATCGCTTCACAATTGACGTTTTAATATAGAGTGCAGCGTCGATGGTCGTCTCTCTGTTGATCTACCATTCTTAGCATCGTGCTCTAAAACACTACATTCTCGGTGTTCGTTTCAGTGAAAAGATTAATTCCAACCCTCTTATGCGAAAAGATGTCTCATCTGTACTTTCCCATTGGTGTTTTTAAAATTGCAGTATAGGTTAGCATAAAAAATGTATTTTCCATTCATATACTACTCCATCTCCAGTGTTTCATTACTTAATATTCGATATAGTGCCAACCATCATCAACACGAATCGATAAGTTTTAGCGAATCAGTTAAATGATATGAGTCAGCTCGCGAGGTATGTGGAAAATGTGACCGTTGCTTAACTATTGGGTGGATCGTTGCTTAACTATTGGGTAGCTTAACTGGTAATTTCACAGCCATCCTTTTTAGCAAATTGCTATACGTTTCACACTTTATTTATTTATTGGTATTAGAATAGCCTCAACATGCAGGTAGTGAAATTAATATTCAGTGCCTGAAAAAAAAGGTGAAGCGCCCATAAGGCTTGGTCGGATGCCTAGTGAATTTCTGTCGCGTTGTAGGCCTCCTTTAACGCCATAAGACAATCAGGTGCGTCTGCTGTGGTATCGCGTACGGGAACAACTGCTGATGAATGGCATCACACTGTATTCAGTGGTGAATCACGGTTTTCTGCTATCTCGGATGTGTATCATCGGCAGCGACCTGGGCAGAGACCCCATTATTCAAATATTTCGGAGAGGCTCAGCGTTGTTACTCCTGGCGCCATGTTGTGTGTGTGACTTCAGGTCAGGTCTGGCAGTAACCGAGGGAACTCTGACGGCACAACGGCACTTTACGAACATCCTGCGTTGTCATGTGTCAGCTCTCATGCGACAATATCATAGCGATATTGTCCAGCAGAAAAATGTTAGTCCGCACGTGGTTTGTATCACTATGAGCCATCCGCGTGGTGTTGACGTACTCCTGTTACCAGCAAGATACCCAGATGTGCCCCTGATACATCATGTGTGAGACCAGCACAGACATCAAATCCATTCCGCTGCCAGCATCCAGGATATCTAGAACTACTTACAACTGTTGTGGGCCAGCTTTCCTCTGCAGAAGTTACAACGGCTTTGACACCCTTCACAGCCGAATCTTTGCACGTACCCAGGTCAGAGCAGTAAGCAGTATACCGGTTAAGTTGGCTCATACTGCCAAATTCATTGAAATAAAAAAAGGTTCAAATGGCTATGAGCACTATGAGACGTAACATCGGAGGTCATCAGTCCTCTAGAA
Organism: Schistocerca serialis cubense; assembly: GCF_023864345.2. Classification (NCBI taxonomy): domain Eukaryota; kingdom Metazoa; phylum Arthropoda; class Insecta; order Orthoptera; family Acrididae; genus Schistocerca; species Schistocerca serialis. The sequence continues at coordinate 158,918,371 of NC_064640.1, forward strand.
CTTAGAACTACAGTAGAGCGTCGATTATCCGAAGTAATTGAGGGACATGGGTGTTCGGAAAACTGGTTTGTTCGGATAATCGAACTGTACATGTTTATTTGCCAAAAGAAGTACTGTACAGTAAATTTATTCATAAAAACAGGCATCTCTTTTAGTATTACAAAGTAACAGACAAAGACAACTTCAGTAGGAATATATAGTAATAATCTCGTACTTGTCTGCGGTAGCGTTCTCGCTTCCCACGCCCGGGTTCCCGGGTTCGATTCCCGGCGGGGTCAGGGATTTTCTCTCCCTCGTAATGACTGGGTGTTGTGTGACGTCCTTAGGTTAGTTAGGTTTAAGTAGTTCTAAGTTCTAGGGGACTGATGACCATAGATGTTAAGTCCCATAGTGCTCAGAGCCACTTGAACCATTTCGTACTTGTCCCTCATAGAAAGGACAACACGTTTACGTTTAAGCATTTTGTATCGTCAAGTTCACTTCTTCACGCAGCAGCACACAAGTGGTCGTAACAGAGAACTGAAGGTGACTGTTTGCACCGTGAGAAGCTCTTCTTGTGGGCGCGCAATCCTTCAAACTGCGAGGAGCGGCACGCCTCAACTCTAAGCTGGCGCAGCTGTTGCTGTGAACAGCTTTGATACTGCCGCTATTTCTGCTGCCAGTACCAAGCCAACAGAAGTGTGCTGATTGTTGAAACACAGCGACTGGCGGCTTGGCCGGTCAGCAGCGCCTTGTGAAGGCCCCATTAGAAGCAATGTTCCGCCAGTGGTGGCTCAGTGCGGCGACTACTGTTGGAAACTTGGTTTGGGAGTGAGGGGGATGATGGACGGTAGGGTGGGAGAGTAACAGGTGCGAGCGAGTACACAGTTCGGTTAAGCGGTCGTTGGGTTGACCGACGTTCGGATAATCGACGCTCTACTGTAGTTAAACCTAATTAACCTAAGGACATCACACACATCCATGCCCGAGGCAGGATTCGAACCTGCGACCGTAGCGGTCGCGCGGTTCCAGATTGAAGCACCTAGAACCGCTCGGCCACTCTGGCTGGCAATTCACTGAAAATTTGACTCAATTTTGTAATCACTAAATAACAGCACATACACTATCAAAAGTGAAATTGCATTACTTTTCCTCCTCCCCTTTGTGTGCTTCACCTTTTATGTCTGGCAGAACTATGAACCATCTGCGTGGTGTTGACGTACTCCTGTTACCAGCAAGATACCCAGATGTGCCCCTGATACATCATGTGTGAGACCAGCACAGACATAAAATCCATTCCGCTGCCAGCGTCCAGGATATCTAGAACTACTTACAACTGTTGTGTGTTTGGTGCTATTTTGGTCAGCGTTTGAACGCAATTTATTATGAAGCTCTTTTCATTAATGTTTGCGGATTCATGCAATAGTTGTATTAAATTGTAATGTAATGAACGTCGATAGGATGGAGTGGCATGGTATGGAAAAGACGATAACGGCAGCCAGTAGCGAACAAAATGAAGGTAATGTATAGTAAGCTGGTGTTGGGTATCGAGAAGAGAGAGTCATGTTTTCTAGACTCGAAAGGGTGGGGAGCTGTGTCTCCAAGACGCGACTTTATAAGTTCGTGTCTTTTAATTTCTGGACGGCAAATAACCACGTAGTGCAAGTATTGGGACTTTGATTACTTCGCAGATCCAGTTAACTTCGTGACTTATTATTTTTCCGGAAGTGAGATCATGGAGAAACTTGAATGTTTTCATTAGAAAGTGTGTCGATATGTAAGGTGTCCATAGCTAAAGTTGCAGTTCCAAAATGCTGTAGAACGAGAACAATTGTTCAGAATGACGTCAAATTTGAACAGCATATGATTGTCGAAGAGAGGACCATAGCGGAACAGAAAAGAATTTAGATGTCGTTGTACGCATCTTAACGTAAATGGGGTCGGCTATAAATTACAGATGAATCACAATACGACGGCTGTGGCTTCAATTGCACATTATACCATCTGTACTCTTCAATGTTCATGACAGCACAAATTCGGCAATCAACAGCTGTGGCACTCTTACTCTGGTAAGCCCGTAAACCACGGCAAGATATCTGTGTGGTGTGAAAATTAACAATTAACCCCAAATAACGAAAAGTGTGAGATCATCCTCCTGACCGCTAATAGGAATCCGTTAAACTTTCGATACAGGATAAATCAATCAAATTCAAAGGCTGTTAATTCAAATAAATACCTAGGAATTACAATTACTGACAACTTAAGCTGGAACACACAGAAAATGTTTTGGGGAAGATGAACCAATGAATGTGTTTTATTCGCAGAACACTTAGGAGCTGCAACAGATCTATAAAGGAGACTGTCAACACTACACATGTCCGTGCTCTTTTGGTGTACTGCTGCACAGTGTGAGATCCTTGACAGATAGGGTTAACGCACTACATCGAGAAAGTTTACAGAAGGGCAGCACGTCTCACGTTATAGAGAATTAGGGGAGAGAGTGTCACTGACATTGTACAAGATTTCGGGTGAACATCATTAAAACAAGCGCGTTTCTCGATGCAGTCGTATCTCCTCACGAATTTAATTACTAACTTTCTCCTTTGCATGCGGAAACGATCATCCTAATAAAATAAGGGAAATCAGAGTTTTCACTGAAAGATGCAGGTGTTCGTTTTCTTCCACGCGTTTTTCGAGAGTAGGATAATAGAGAATTATTGTGAAGGTGTTTGATGAACCCTCTGCTAGGCACTTAAGTGTCATTTGCAGAGTATCCGTGAAGATGCAGATGAATCTAGTGTTCACAGTGGCAACGTTAGTCATGCAATTTCACCACTATTGACGCTTGACGTCAACCTTCATTCTTATTACATCAAGAATGTTAAAAAATTCGGGGTGGAATATCTATGGCAAGTATAGGTTAGATGCCAGTGATGGCGGCGTATTTCTTGCTATAAACAAGTCGACAATATCTAGTGAGAACATCACGCCGTCCGAATGTGAACTAATATGGGTGAAGTTAATGATAAAAGATGGATCTAAAATGGTAATCGGATGCTTTTAGAGACCACCTAGGTCAGGAGCTGTAGTGATAGAGCGTTTCAGGGAGAAGAAGTAGAATTTTGTGTATAGGTTTCCTGACCATGCTGTTAAAATGGGGGAGACTTTAGCTTCCCAGGTGTACCACGGCAGATTCGTGTGACATTATGCTGTCTGTGTTGCCCAAAAATTCCTTCGAGCAGATAGTTAGAGAACCTAGTCGTGGAGATAACATTTTAGACCTCCTGCCAACAAAGAGACCTGAACTTTCAGAATCATTTAACGTAGATGAGGGTATCAGTGATCATAAAGCAGTGATAGCATCAGTGACTACAGGCGCTATAAGGCCTGTTAAGAAAGGTAGGAAAATATTTTTACTTAGTGAGACAGGATGCAAATTGCTGAGTATTTGAGTAGTGACCATCACATACTCCGTGCTGAGTACGAAAATGTGCGGCAAAAATTGAGATAGTTAGGAAGCATCGTTCAGTATGCCTCAGACAAGTATGTTCCGAGCAACGTTTTGAGGTAAGCAGTGATCCACCGTGTTTTAGTAACCGTGTTAAAAACATGCTACATAAACAGAGAGAACTTCATCAAAGACTGAAGAGGTGTCAATACCTTGCTGACAAGCGATAGTTCAACGGAGAGAAAATGAGTTTAAGGAGAGCAGTGAGAGAATCGTTCATTGACTTCGTAAGTAAAATTTTGCAAACCGATCTGACTAAAAATCGTGAGGTTTTGGTCTTACGTAAAATCAGTAAGTGGTTGGAAATCATCTACTCAGTCACTCAGTGCACATACACCTACATCAGTCTGTTGTAGAGTTATGAAACATGTTTTATGCTCATGTAATGTGACGTTTTTGGAGAACGAAAATCTCCTCTATAAAAAATCAACATGGATTCCGCAAACAGAGATCTTGCGAAACTCAGCTTGGACTGCTGCTCCGTCAGATCCACACCGCTGCAGACAACAGCGCGCAGGTTGACGTTGTGTACATTCACTTAACGACAGCGTTTATCAGAGTCCCGTGCTGGCGTTTAGTGAAAAAAAATACGAGCCTACCGAGTATCGCGCGAGATTTGCGACTGGATTCAAGAATTCCTTGGAGATAAAACTCGACACGTCGTTCTTAATAGATGAAAGCGATATATGTAAAGGTAATTTTTAGAGTACCTGAAGGAAGTGCGACAGGTCCGGTACTGTATAAAATATGTAAGTCGTCTAATAAAAACCGTGGGAAGCTCCGTAAGGCTGTTCGCAAATGATGCGTTGTCTATAAGAAAGTAGCGATGGCAGAAGGATGCAGCAACGTACAGGAGGACATGCAGAGGATTGAAGAATGGTACAGGATCTAACAATACCACCACTTGCAAAGTGGGTTAGAAATCAGATTAATAATGTTACTCATGCAGCATATGTTAGCTTTATCGGGCAACAACAAAGTTATTGACTGTGGATGGTATCGTCAGAATGGAAATAATGAAGTCACTGTAAAAAAGTCATTAATTTTGGCACTTATCTTGAATGGATTCCCACGTAGATTTCGTCGAAGTTGTTATGGCTCATCTTGTTGATTCTAGGCTGATTCCATTTTGACTGCTGGAAGGTCCAGATCTGTATTTTAGCAATATTTGAAGACCTAACATATGCGTTTTTCAGGAAATTCTTGATGATCAAACAATCCCAGATTAGAACAATGGTATGGTAGAAATAATTTTTGACTTAGTGTTCACGATCCACATTTTTATTAAACTTCTTGTAAATTCACATATACTTCTTCTTAATTGTCACATCATCAAGAAAACAGCTTTGTATCAATCTTCATATATTTAATTTCCACTTTAACCAAACACAAGGCTTGACTCTTCTTTTACAAAAAAATAACAACTTAACTTCTGCAAAGTGAAAACAAAGACTGCTCTGTGCGCATGCGCGCCAAAACCGTTACAAGTAAGTCAAAGATTATGACAGTCTCACAGAAATGAATACACACAAGAACCATATCACTGTAATATATCGATACATTAATAAAATCAAATGTGAATATTGTCACAAAAATATGTCTGTTACTTCGCAGAAAAGTAGTACGATATTACTGGTATCGAGAACTGGGGTTGGAGTGCCGTAATGGTCACGTAAATAAAGAACCATTACAAGGAACTGGCAGCTGATTTTGAACATAAATAAATGTAACACTGTGCGTACATAGGAGAAGAGATCCACTACTGTACAGCTTCGCCATTGATGACAAATTACTGGAAACAGTATATCTAAGAGTAACCATCCGGGGCGACATTAAGCTGAACGACCACAGAAAACAAACAGCAGGAAAATCAGATGCCAGATTGGGATTCATAGGAAGAATCTTAAGGAAATGTAATTCATCCACGGAAGAAGTCTCTTAAAAAGGCGCTAAGGCCTGAAGTTAAATATGTAACATATGTTGTACGTAATAGAGTGTATATGACGTTTTGTAAATGGAAGGGAACGGTCACGTTCTAAATAAAGCTTATTGTTACAGCTCGTGTCTGCGTTGGAGTTTTTTTATTCAAATTATTCGACCGAGCCTTGAGTAGCCTACTGATCATCAGTCTGGGAGCATTACCAGGTAGGATTAATAAAAGATAGAAACAGAAAAGCCAACGAAGAGTGACGCGTTTCGTCACGGGGTTGTTTAGATAACGTGAAATCGTTAGAGATGCTCAACAAACTCCAATGGCAGACACGGAGAGGTTTACTATTGTAATTTCGAAAGTGTACGTCCCGGGAAGAGTCGGACAACATTTTAGTTCCTCCCAAATGCTTCTTGCGAAATGACCACAACGAAAAAATTTGAGAAATTTGAACTAATACAGATGTTTTTACCCACGCTCCATTCGCGAATAGAACAGGGAAGGAGTGATCAGTTACTGCTACCAGAAATACCCTACGCCTCATACCTTCAGATGGCTCGTGGCGTACTGGTGTGATGTTGATGTGAAAGAGTGTTTTCGCCTGCCGAGCTGACAGTTTTCATTTACATTTTGAACAGATTTTGATGCACCGCAGGCGATTACTGGGCCGCATACTTAAACTAGGGCTGATGCCAATCTGGTACGACTCCGCGGCGGCGCCCCATTCGAGCGCTCACCCTTTAAATAAGTCCGGGCATTGTACGATAGCGTTTCTCAAGGACAAGCTTGTGAATCGTGCACGGAAATTTTTCTTTCACAGCAGCGACCTGGCAATAAAAAGTAGTCGGCCTTCAGGTCAGTGGCCGGCGCAGCGTAGGGAAATTTCACGGCACGACACAAAATTTCTTGGGCGTCTTCTTGCCACACGCTAAGCTTGAATTTATTTTCTGCTGTGCGCTATTTATAGCAGACATTTCACACGTAACAGATCAACGTTCCAGTTTTCAAAGGAAAACAGTGCATTAAACAAAGTTTCTTACAGCTGATAGTACACCTATAATGTTTAGATGAATTCGAATTTAATTTGGAGTGCTGCCTTTTTAACTTTTTTGGAAACATTCTACCGATAGACGTATGAACCATACACGGACAATTTGCTGGTCAGCGACTGCTGTTCAGTAGTCGATATAAAACTGCACTATTCAACATTATCCAATTAAATCTTCGTGTTTTCCTGCGTAGTGGCACAGTTCATTAATACTACACCTAAACGTTGCGGATTAATATTATTCTTACTGTTTTCCTTCATATACCAATGAGGCTACTGGTCTGCGGAAAATCCATGTTCTCAGACTCATATCGATAAGACTCTGCGAATAATGTAGCAGCCAGCGCTCATGTTCATGATCTCTACGAGAGATTTCTAAGATATTTGTTAGGTCTCGCCCTAGCAAATTGTGTCAGTCCATTCCGTTAATCTCTGTTCTTAGTGCTATAGTACTGTATGTCATTAGCCATCATATAATTTATAAACTGTCTTAATTATATTAGTATCAAAAATAAAAGTAAAACGATGACTTAGTGCTTGAATAAGAGTCTCAGAGCAAACATAATATATCTAGGCAGCCACTCAGTTAGTTAAAATTTTCTCCGGTGGCTCCTGATTCATTTCAGACAATATCTTGAGTTCTCATTTAGGCCTACAGGTGCAGAATATCCTGCCCTTTACGTATCGTCACGCTCACACTATAATGCTACCAACTATCCAGGTTTTCATCTGTATCAGATTTTTGTGGCAATGCTATGCGCTACGCTTTCTACAAGCACAGGTCTTTGAAAATTTTCCTGAGGATTACCCTTACAAACTTGATAAGGTTATCAATGAAATTCGTAAAAGTTTGCTTTCTTTTGCGTGATGATTACCTCTACTGTTCTTCCGTTATCAGCAAAGCATCGCAAATAGTTCAGAGTATAGTTGTTGCTAAAACTTAAAGTTATATGCGATCTCTTTGACAAACTTAACATATTTTCCGTATTCCTATCACCGTAATAAATAATATAGCCTTATTGACAGATAAGGTTTTGTACTGCCCCTCAACCACGAGTATTGGATAATAATTATCATATATCGAAGATGATACAAGAACGGTGTGCAAGGTAGAATTGAGAATACTAACAGGATATGCATAAGATAAATTATATATTTGTGGTATGAGGAATTACCTACATACAGTGGAGTATATGAAGCGCGTAGAGCATTTCAATCAAATAATTAATAGAGGTAAAAGTGGGAGGTATAGACTCGAAAGACAACATGAGAAGATCTGGCGAAATGTGGGACCTAAGTGAATTTTAGGAGAGTGTTATTATTAAGCTGTGTTTCGTCATTTAAGATTAAATGTGTACTAGATGCCAGCAGTTCTGAGGGAATATCGTCTACTCCCAGGGTTTTGTTTGTCTTAGGTCTTTCAATGTTCTGTCATATTCTTCTCACAGTGTCATTTCTCCCTTCTCATCTTCATTTACTTCCTCTTCTCTTTCGCTGTAATACTGTATGAAAGTTTATTTCACTTGTACAGACCTTCTATATATTCGTTCCACCTTTCTGATCTCTAGATTTTCCTCAGTATTGGCTTGCGATCTGAGTTCCTGGTATGCATACAGCTTCTTCTTTCTTCAGATCTCTTTAATTTTCTTACAGGTGGTATTTATCTTTCCCGTGTCCTCGCATGTTTCCACAGTGCTGCATTTGTTGTCCAGCAGTACCTGCTTTGCAAATCTGCACTTCTGTCTTCTCATTTTTGAGACATCTGTATTCCATTTTCCCTGCTTCATTTGTCGCATTTTTATATTTTCGGCTTTCGGCAATTAGAGTAAATATCTCACACTTTACCCAGAGATTTCTACTTGGGTTTTTGTTTTTGCCTATTTGGTTATCTGCTACCTTCACTAATTCATCTCTCAAGGGTGCTATTGTGCTTGTTACCCCTATTTTAGTCAATCATTGACTAATGCTCCCTTTGAGATTCTCAACAATTTCTCGTTCTTTCAACTTATCCAGGTCCCATCTCCTTAAACTCCTACCGTACTGCACTTTCTGCAGTTTGTATCCACAGTTCATAATAGTTATGCTCAGTCCGCATCTGTCCCTGGAAATATTTGGAAATTTAAATGATTCTAAGTCTGTGCCTTACCATTACGTAATATGTTTGAAAATGTATGGTGCCTCCAGGTCTGTTTCATTTACACTAACTTCTTTCATTATTTCTAAACCAGTTAGCAATGATTAAATATTGCTGTGTGCAAAATTCTGGCAGGCAAGTTCCCCTTCCATTCCTCTCTCCCAATCCATGTTTTCCTAACTACTTTTCCTTCTCTTCCTTTTCCAACTATCGAATTCCAGCCCCTCCCCTCCGCCCAACCCCAATCTTTACTAACTTTTCATTTTCCTTAACTGTCTGAATAATCTTATTTCATTCTCTACAGACCTACTAGGTATATAAAAGCGAAACAATGTGGTGGAATTGTAATCACGTCTGTCTCGGCCACAATAATGCGTTCACTATGCTGTTTATAATAGCTTACCCTTATTCATACTTTCTTACCCATTATTAGACCTAATTCTGCATTACCCCTGTGTGATTTTGTATTGATAACCTGTACTGACCTAACCAGAAGTCGTGTTTTTCCTGCCAGTGCACCCCACTAATTCCCACTACATCTAACTTCAATCTACCCATCTCCCTTTTTAAATTCTCTAACCTGCCTACCAATTAAGGGATTTAACATTCAACGCCTCAACTTGTAGAACCCCAGTTTTCATTCTCTTGATGACAATTTATTGTATATAGTAATGGCTTTCCTATCTACTTTTCGCTTAAGTCAGTGACAAACATTAATGACAAAAATTTTATCTTATCAACCAGTAATTAGAATGTTGTGGAACGAACGAATAACTTTAAGACTATAAATATAGTTCAGTGGTTCCAGCATTACAGGTTGACATCGGTAAAATTGATGAAATCTCCTTTACCCTTAAAAATCCTTATAACAGAGAAAATGCACTCTAGAATTTTGTAAAATTAATACTATTTATATTTACTATAAGCTGAAATACTCATATAGACGGCTCACATAACTAATTAGCAAGGGTGTTACACTTCATGAAAAGAACTATATGCTAGTTTTTGTTCTTGATAGTAAGTGTGGAAAATAGTTTAAGAACCTTATCAGAAGTACCTTTACGACTATTTTAATGAAATTGCTAACTCTTTTGTTAACATTGATGTTAATTCCAATTTCTCATTGTATAATTTTCGTTTCCCATGTCTTCCCTATCTATGGACAGCGAACAGTAATCAATTTCGTTGCATTTAGATATTTAGAATTACGTAGCCCTGTATATGTAGTTACTGTCTTTGTGGTATCTTCTTATAAGAGACAGAAATATTTCCAATATCATCAACAATCTTTTGGAGTAAAATACAATCAAATAATGTTCCTGGTGACGTTTAAGACGTCAATGAGTCTCCAAAATGTTGTTAACGATGAGATAAAAAACATTCACTTTTTTTCCACTCAGCTCTCTTCCCATTATCACCCAAACGTTCAGTCTCTTATTTAACTTATTCACTTACTTCAGTCATAGGATGATCTCTCTAATTTGTTTCAAATACTCGATCCTAAGCTATTTTTAGTGTGTCTGAAATCTCATGTCTACAGTCTTCTTTAACCCTTTCATTCCCCTTTGCCTTCTTACAGTCTCAGGATCATGCCCGTTTATCGCAGAAGACAATAAAATTTATGTTAGCATTAATATATGTTTGCACTGAAATTCAGGTTCATTTTCATGTTTGTTAAAGTTTTCTGAAAGAATTATTCAATCTCATACAAAGAAAATCGCAAATCATACCCAAAAGATTTGAAAACATTAATATTGCTTACAACTTATACGATGACAGTTTTTACAAAAACGGTAGGTGATCATTTTCATTTGAAGATAAACAAACAGGTAAAAACAAGTTTTTCACCACCAGCCTTTCAATGAAAGTGTGTGGGGTAACATTCATGGGAAGCAAAGAATGAAAGAATAAGAAATAAAAACATACCTCGAAGGTGTAATACAAACAAAACAAGAAAGAGGTAGCTCTTTATGAAGTACACATCTCGGAAATCAGTGTCTACCCCGGTAACATGCAATATGCATACATTGTAACCTTCTTGGAAGATCTATTGCATGCTGTCCACAACGCGGTCGATACTTTATTACCTTGTCGTCATTCACCGTGAGAGGTGGGTTCCTGCAACGACACACCGCACGTTCCAATTGGACCGATGGATGCTCAGTTGAGTTCATATCAGCATTCATTCAAGCAGATACTGTAGCCCATACGATTCAGATTGATTTCTACCTCCTGGAGGAGAGTTTTCCGATGTGGGAGCAGTGTACCCGTGATTATCAGCTTGAAAGACGAATTCACTGCCGAGATGTTGATTATAAAGTTGCGCAAAAGATTTTATGACCCTGTTTCGATACTGCACAGTCCTAAAATTACCCTCGATAGTTATGTGAGATGTCTGGCGAACCTACAAGATATTCACCCAGAACATAACATCCTACATCCCTGATTAACCTGCAGAGCAGTATGCTACGGACGTGAATTGATACGTAGCAGCTTCCATACTGTTCTAAGACTCTCATCAAGCATCCGATAAACACTGCACGCGTCAGTGAAGGTAACTTAACACCAGTGATTCAGGTTACATTCCAGGTTTTCTAGAACTCACCTTCTTCGTGCGCAACGGTGTTGAGGGTTTCTAATGCTGTTCGTAACAGACATATAGAGTCCAAAGTGATCGTATGGAGTTGGTTATGTACTTCCTTGACTAACACAGCACTGGAAGTTGAATCCAGAACGGCAACGCGCAGTTTTGTTGCATACTCCTTGAACTACCTACGAGACGTAATCCATATACAGGGCGACCGTTAATAAAACAAACTGCAGGACATATTCATGACTGGAAATGGAGGAGAAAAGATCCAATGAACATGTGCCCGTAAATGCACTGTTGTCACTGTAGATGGAGCTGATGTATGAAAGTTCTTCTGACCACATGCTGTGTGGTCCTTGTGTGTTGCCGGCTGTGTGATTGATGCAGCTTACTCTAAGCAGCAGAATGGTCCGGTATTCACGTCGGGAACAAGCCGAAATGGTGTTTGTGCACAGCTAAGCAGATGGAAACGCTCGAGAGCTACACCAAAACAAGTACCCTGACAGACACCAACCAAATCACTCAACATTCCAAACCCGTTTTTGGGGGTTTGTTTGATCATGGATCCTTTCAGACAGACGAATGCGCAGGGAGGCGGCGGACTGTGCGTACACCGTTTGGAGGACGAGGCCCTACAGGATATTGAGATTAACCCTAGCGCAAGCTCCAGGCTAGTGGCCCGCCAACATCGTGTAAGCCAAAGTACGATTACTGTGCGTGTATCCGGCATGACAATCGCTACTATCCCTATCACCTCAAATGATTGCAAGGATTGACAGCAACGGATTTCTCTCTACGGGAAGGGTTTTGTCGATGATTTCTGCACCAGACCATCACAGTTACAGGATTTCTGTCATCGGTCTTCTTTACCGACGAAGCAGCCTATACCGGAACTGACGTCATCAGTTTGCATAATTGTCATCTGTGGGCTGAGGCGTCTCATCAGCATCAGTCGAGCATCAGTTTGAGGGTAGGGTTCTTGGCGACCATATACTTAGAACGATAATTCCATAACGCCTCGACAGATGAACATACCTGGACTTCCTGCGGAATACTCTGGCTGGGCTGCTTGAGAATGTGCCTTTGGCAATACGACAGGTTATGTGGTTTCTGAATGACGGAGCACACTCCATTTCCGCATTATACTTCGCCGAAACATCAACAACATATAGCCCAGACGTTGGATAGGACGCGGAAGCTCTGTAACACGGTCTGCTATATCACCGGTATTAAACACCTTGATTTTTACGTCTGGCAGCATCTGAAAAGCGTTGCGTATGCTGAATCAGTTCCTGATGTGCAGATCCTTCAACAGCGTGTTCACGACGCCTGTGACGCTTTTCGGAGAGAGGCCGGAATGTGCGAAAGAGTGGGGCAATCCATCATGCGAAGTGTGCATTGCATCGGATGGAGACCACTTGAAACATCTGTAGTGATGTTGATGCGGTGCAGCTGTGTACTGTGTTAGGCGTCGATTTGTTGTCGTTGCAGGCACAACATCCATTTCCGAACACATGTTCGTAGACCCTAAAGCTGCATATGAAAGTTTTTGCCGCACTAGGACCAGAAACCTGATTTCCCGCTTACCTCGAGCGGTCGCCTTACAACTTAGGCTACCTGAGCACTCTCTCCGGACCGACCCAAACTTCCATGTGTCACACATCTATCTATTTCTTCTCATCGATTATAAATTCATTTTTCCATTCTTTCACATATCGCGATAAGCGGAAAGTCCGGGTTCGAGTACGTCGCTTTAGATAGTACATCTACACCTATTATAGTTAAGTAGAATTTTAGTAATAAATTTCAATATTTTAAACTGAAGTTCGTCATTAAATATACAAAAAATGCACAATGAGTCTTTTAGATATGGTCAGTACCCTGAAAGATTGATATACTCGGTATTGAAACCACTTTTTAAAAACGACGAAAGAGATAATGCAGACAATTACTGGTCAATTTCTTCGCTACCAGTATTTTCAACACTTTTGGAAAGTGATTTTTAGGAAAACAGCGTCAGATCTCAGAACACATAATTTGCTGTCAGACTCCCAGGCTGCTTAGTCAAGGGAGTATTCACAGAAAACGTTGTTTATTTTTTGTGTGTGAGCCACTAGCAGTACTAGACGATAGGTTGAGGACAGCAGGTGTTTTCTTTGATTTGACAAAAACATCTCATTAATTTCATTGTGTATACCATACAATACTTTTCAACACGTTAGAACAGCATGGTATGAGGAGAAAAAATATTTAAAATTGTTTACTTCTTATCTGGAGAGCAGAAAGGAGAAGGTCCAGGGTCAACGAACAGGGAAGAGATATGAATGTGACTGCGGTCACTTAAAGTTGGAGGTACTACACGCTTCTATTCAGATTCAATAGCTTTCCTTGATATTTATCAATGATCTACCACTATATTTGACAGATGAGAACAATTGTTCTCTTTTTATATGCCACAATTGTGATTGTGAAAGGTATGAAATGTAATAGATTGGAGGCTGAGTGGGTTTTGGTGCAATGACTTATGATGTGTCATCCTTATCTCCTCCTTCAATTACTTATGACACCCCTTCACCTTCCCCCTCCACCTCCCTCCTCTAGATTAATTGCCTTACTCATAAATGGCGGTCTGTAATTTTATCCATTGGTGGTTAATAAGATGGTTTATTTGTCATCCTTATACTTATTGCTATAATTTATTACCCACCTAGAATAATTGTGACTGTTGTCCATATCACTGTCTTAATTGGGATAATTTATGACCCAATATGGCGGTCCCAGGTGGCTGCTGTGATCCTTACCATTATCGCAGGTAATTTAAGACCCAGTATGGTGGATACACGATGGCTCCATTTGTGACGTCAAATCAGACATGACGGTCCAAGGATTTCCTCTCTCACACCACCACCTACATGATGTCCCAGTGGACATAGACCAATGTAAAACGGCGGTAAATTAACAAAATTGAAGCGAAACATACTGTTCTAGTGAACTAGGGAAATATATGTATCAATGTGCGGTATGTTAAATCCATTTTGATTCACGTAGTAACTGTGATCTTATTGCACGGCATGAGATCTTAGCTTCCAGTGTCGACTATAATTAAAATCATTCTCCATCTGCTGGCTGCGTTACGCATAGCGGTGTGAAGTGAAGTCTTGGAAGAACGTGAGTACTGGTTTCCGTGTGTTTTCTAGGGAGGTACACAAATGTCAGTTGCCGTTTTTGGACGCTGTATTCAACCAAGCACACACAATGCGACATCTTAATGCAGTGCAAGTTCCAAGGGCAATCTGTTTGGTCCAAGAAAGATGGACTTCCGGTCGTGTTGCTGCAGATGCCAAAACCTCTCCACGTGTCATCCACAGGTTGTGGATACACTACAGAGAGACATCTCAAGAGACGAGGCTGGTTGGACTAAGTCGCTGACGCTTTACAACCCCACTTGAAAGACGCTACCTGGTCATCTCTGCGTTGGAGCGTCGTGCTGATACCGCCACAGCACTGCAAGACAAGCTCAGAATTGTCACTGGAGCTGCTGTTTCCGATCAGACTGTAATGAACACACTACGAGGAAGGACCTTACGACTCAGATGTCCTGTTCGAGTACTCTACTTGACACGATAACATCTTGCAGCTCACCTCCAGTTCTTCTGTTCCCGTATCAACTGACAACTATGCCACTGGCGAAACGTGTTATTCGTAGACGAGTACCGATGTCCTCTGACGCAGGGTGCTGGTCGTGTTCGTGAGCAGAGGCCCGATGTGAGTGGTATCTGCCAAACTTTATCCAGGAAATCGAGAGGTTTCCAAGGGTTATTGGGAAGCTTCTGTGTTGACAACCATATGGACCTTGGGGCATGGTCAATGGTCGCATTACCACCAGGCAGTACATCGAACGCATCCTGATTGCGCATGTGGTGGCTGCTGCATAGAGTGATGACCCTGAATTCCTTCTAATGCCGGGTCCCATGTGGTGGGCGTCGTCAGGGATCTCCCGCAAAGCCTGGACACTGCGGTAATGGAATGGCCGACGGAGAGTCCCGGTCTAAACCTCACCATGCCTTTGTGAGACATGTTTGACAGACGTGTTCGTTGGCCTTCCTGTTCCACCACAGACTCTACAAGAACTCTCATGGGCTCTCATTGAAGAATGGGAATGGATACCACAGGGTGACCCCTGTAGACTTACATGGAGCATGCCACGTAGATGTCAGGCAGTGTTAAACGCTCACAGAAGACATACACATAACTGAAGCTGTTAAAGTCCAATGTAAAGCACCCAGGATGAATGTTTGTTCCCACTTGGTTTTGGACATCTGTAAGACATTTATGTTATTTTTGTGTAAACGATCGAGGATGTAATGATGCTTCGTTGTGCACTTAATTTGTGAAAGGTAAAGGCATAATTTTGTAACATACACAGTCCTCAATTATTGCACAATGGAGTATGGCATATGCCCAAATTCATGTTCCCCTAATTCTTTTGAGTAATGAAGCTTCTTTGACAGCTGTATATTGCTTGGGCTCTTTATTTGAACTTTAAGAAACGCTTCTGAGTCTCTCACAGACGTCTTGCACTATTACGTTTTAGACATGCTGCACGCCGTACAAGACGTCGCTAGTACTGTGTAGAGATGGGCAAACTGAAACACCTAACTGTTTCGAATCAAATGAAACAGTACAATGTAATGTTTCGAAACGCTGTTTCGAAACAGTGAAACAGTTTGTATCTTATAATAGTATAGGCCGTCACATTATATAATCTTGAGTGTCTACTGTATAAATATTGTCATAAAAACACAAATGAGGTGCGAGACCGCCAATCATATCGCAGAAAGTGTGAAACTTTCACTTAGGCATTTTTGCAGTTCCATATTTCGTGTAGCAGCAAATGCACTGCTTTCGTGTCATGTGACTTTCATACTTTCCAATTGGCCGAGGTCAGACTTAATATGTTTGACATAACAGATTTTGCCAAACTCGTTCCCCTGTATTCTAGTGCATAATTTTGATAGGTTTTATGAGTAATAATCTGTATGTGCTCTTGAAAAGGCATATCATGAGATATAATTTATTGAGATAACATCCTGGAAGCGAAGCACTGAATTAACATTTATGAGTATGCCACTCACACTTTTACTACCCGCAGATAAATTTTCCATTGTTTGTCACACAGAGCAGGATGCAAAGTGACTGATGCACACAGATCAAAAAATTACCGTGACAGATTGGAGGATATAGCGCAATGGTCAAGTATGGCAGTTTCTCATCAAACATTCACAAGTTAGCTGGATACATCTCATAGTAAGTACACTTGATAGAATAGGAAAACATTTCAAGGTAACTGAAATGCAGAGATTCGTATGTTTCTTTGAAGTATAAAATCCAGACGAAAATTTAAAGCAGTTCCTACAGTGTAATGCCTTTGTGATACCTGTATCATGGCAAATCTGCCTCTACACCACTTATAGTTCTTGCTAAAGACGTTTGTTTGAGGTACAGGTACATGGAGTTCCCTCAAGTAGTCACAGCGAGCAGACGTATTACCATTTTATTATATACTTGCCCAGGAAATCAGAGATGAAATTACGTTGTTGTAGAAATGCAATTTTTATCACAGTATCTGAACGCCAAAAACAAAAGTATCGATGTACAATTGTTGATTTGCCTGAGAATTTTTTGTCATACACAAGTATCAAGATGCCTATAGTGTAATAACCAAACACAGCACATTTACAAAAATATACACACAAACATATACATACACAAATCAGATAATTATTCTCAAACACATAAATGAATAAATAACATACTAAAAAAAATTAAACTCACTGAATGGTGAGCAAAAACGTGTCTTCTGTGTGCAACAAATTTGAGAAAAATGTTTTTGTAAGGTAGCTACATGCACAGTTTAGTGGACTAAACAAAATACAATCAAATATAAATTCAGTGCACTCTGTCCAGAGAAGAACAAAATCAATTGAAATTTTCCTCTTTCATTTCTGAGTAGATCTGCTGTGCGTATTCTAAGTTGTAGTTTAGAAATATCATTTTTGATACTTTTTCGCTTGAAAGACGGGATCGTCTGTCTGTTATTGTTTGCCCCTGCTTTGAAAATATGCGCTCATAGGGAACAGAGGTGGCCATAATACAAAGACGTCGTTTCATTATTTCAAACAGTGTAGGAAACAACACATGATTTTCTTTCCACCACAGAAATGGATCTTGTGATCTGTGTATCAGTGGCATCTTCATATATTTATCAAGCTCGACTATACTTGCAGCACGTGGATTGTCTACACTTTGGATCAAGCCACCTACAGCTTGGTCAAAATGTTGCCAAATGTTGCCACTGCTAGAAGTGAATGTGCTCACCTCAACTGGTTTGGCCGGTGGCGGATTTTCTGTAGAACACCGAGTGGGTTTCTGTCGTATTGCACAGCACTTGTTAATTATGGCATCTTTTGTTTCTTTTAATCGGTGCCCAGTTTTTGGAAAACCATGCTCCTTGAAGCGAGGATCCAGTAATGTTGCCTCACAAGCAATTGCTTTATCTGCAAACTTTTGAACGAGGCGGGTACAGATTCCGTCCTCAAGTTTAGCAGTTACTGTATTAGTGGCTTCATTGCTGTGATCTGAGTCTTTTAGTCTCAGGCAATGACTTTGTAAACCTTTGCTTGATAAGACAACTTTTAACAAGGTTACATTTCTTTCACTGCTAATTTCTGTTGTGACTTGTTCAAAAGGACATAGTATTTCACATGATTTTTCAGTAACTAACCAGTCTTCATTGGACAGTTTTGTTTGTGAATCCACACTGATGACGGCAAGGGTGCTTTGCAAAGGCTCTTTGATTTTCAAAAGCCTGTCAGACATTTCATATGTGGAATTCCATCTCGTAGGGCAATCTTATTTCGGTGTTAAAATAGGAACGCCCATTTGCTTCTGAATATTGTGTAATTTCTCAAGTGCTTGAGGACTTCTTTTGAAAAATTCCACTATTGACTTCACCTTTGCCCTTGTGTCTGTAATTGGTTCAAGGCTTGCTTGCACGATTAAATTCAGTGCATGTGCAAAACAAGGTACATGCCACCATTTGCACATCATCACTGCCTTCACCATATTAGGTGCGTTATCTGTAGTGCAAGCTACAATTTTATTGGTGATACCCCAAGTTGAAGCCACATTTTGTAATTCATTGGAAATGTTTTCTGCTGTATGCTTGTCATGGAATTTAAAACTAGATTACAAATATGACTTCAGATTGCAGTTTTCATCAATGAAGTGAGCAGTCGCTGCAATATAATTCTCATTTTTCACAGATGTCCATCCATCAGTTGTAATGCAGATGTAGGATGCTCCTTGCACTGCTGATCTTACTCGCACTAGTGTGCTGTCGAACACTTGAGAGAGTAAACTGTGGGAGAGTGTTTTTCTACTTGGTGGTACATAGTTTTCATTTAATAAATAAGTCATTTTTCTAAACTCTACACTCTCAACTACATTAAATGGAAGGTATTCTTTAACAACAAGTCTTAAAATCTGTTCGTCTATTTTGGCTCGTTTGGATGAAGGCACTGGTCTTGATGCAAATCCAGTAATCTTTGTTTGTTTACCACATCTACCCAGAACTGAACTGGTGGAAGTGCTAGGTATTTCTTGCACAGATTGTTCATCTTGACACACAGGCACTGGAATGGCAGATTCCTGAACAGTTGCTGTGGAAACTGAACTGATTTCGTCACTGCCCAGATTCATAAAGACTGATTTCGAATGAGTTTCACTTAAATTAACTGTTGGATGCTTATGTCGCAAGTGTCTGTTTAAGCAAGAAGTTGAACTGCTTTTAAACGACAACACCGCCGAGCACAAGTTACATTTAATTTTCTCAGGATTTATCTTCATAAAATAATCCCACACCGGACTTCGTAACGCCATAGCTGAAGACAGAAGAACCAACACGAACTGTACTGGAGGCGGGAAAAAACTGCAGAAACAATGGATACGCTACTGGGATTCCCACATTTCGTTAGTATGGAAAATATATACCCGGCCTGCTAATATCCATGCACACAAAAGAAATCATTGTAGAGAATAGGCACATTGACTATAGACTCACAAATAAAGCCACATAATTCGAATAAATGACAGAATATAAGAGAAAAAAATTTTTGTCCCTTAAGGTGTTTCGAATCATTACTATAAATCCACCATGCTTCTCAGCCCTTCCCGTTCACCATTACATCATCAATGATCCGTCAATCATATTGCTTTTCAAGTGTATCCAATTTACGTATATGTCTAAAAATTGCCACCCTACGCCTTTTCTAATTCAAAATGTTGTAGGTTTACTTGAGTTTTTTTAATATGATTACTGTACATCAAGAGATAAGCATATGTTATAGGAGATGTTTAATTTAACTGAATGTTTTTCACACTTTTATTATTTTGAATGCGAATAGTGTGCTTTATTTTATTGTTTGTTAGTGTTTATAAAGTATATATTACGCCATTTCGGAAAAGAGCAATCAATTAGAAACGAAGCTTTATTTTCGGAAATCTTAAGCTTCATGCTGTTGTGTGTCTAAAGGATTTCGACACTCTTGAAAGAGTTCGATGAAGTAGTATATTAAACGTATTTCCGTATCTGTGCCGTGCCCGATTTCTCGTCCGAGACAAAGCGAAATGAAACATCACTGTTTCGATACAGTTAGCCCGTTCCAAGCACAAGTGGACTGAAACAGCGTTATTTTGAAACAACGATACAGTTTCTGTGGCTGGCTCGAGATCGAATCAGGTCCCGTTATCCGACACAGAGCGGAATGGAACACCACTGTTTCGAAACAGTGAAACATAGCCGTTTCGAAACACTGAAACAGTTCCACGTATCGATACACTGTTCCGAAACATAGAAACAGTAGCCAAGTCTAGTACTGTGCAGTGTATGTCTAGCACACCTGTGTGGTGTCCAGGACAATTTAATATTATTATTACAGGCGATTTTGCTCAACAAGAATAAAAAAGATCGCAGATCTAGTCCACTTAAATGTGTGAGAGACATTTTTTAAATCAAGTGCACTCTTGCTACATAATAACTTCACTATTGAGGTATAGGGATCCATTTTATAAATATAGTTCATTGTTGCTACATAACAATTACACTGTGGAAGGTTTGGTGTTCATTTTTAAACCAGAAAACACCCTTCTACGGAATTATTACGCTGCGGAAAACACACACACACACACACACACATACAAACACACACACACACACACACACACACACACACACACACATACATATATTGATATTCCCTAGTTCGGTGCTTAACAATTATCGCACAGGCTTTTAAAGCTGGTGCACTTTATCGCCCTGCGTAGCACGAAGGAAGGGAAAAAATGGTTCAAATGGCTCTGAGCACTATGCGACTTAACTTCTAAGGTCATCAGTCGCCTAGAACTTAGAACTAATTAAACCTAACTAACCTAAGGACATCACACACATCCATGCCCTAGGCAGGATTCGAACCTGCGACCGTAGCGGTCGCTCGGCTCCAGATGCAGCGCCTAGAACCGCACGGCCACTCCGGCCGGCTAAGGAAGGGAAGAATTGCGACGTTTTTATTATAAATATTCACAGCGTCCTGCATGTCACTCGCCACCAGCGAGCGCAATTGTTAGCAGCGCTGTCCTCGGTTGTACTCCATCCGCTATGCGTGATGCTACTCGTCTGTGGTGCAAGGGCTGTACAAGAGCCAAGCCCGGAACACCGTCTTGGCGGCAGGCCATAACTCCCATCCCACACAGCTTCCCACCCTGACAGGTCTACATTTTTGCCGCCATTTCATTAGCCCTGGACCACAAGTTTTTCCCACAAGGCCCAGAGATGTCGAATATTATTTCATACATTGCCCGCCAAAAATTCTTTCTGAAAACTTAATTTTCACTTTCGCCATTATGGATAGGACTCAGTTACGTTTAACGAATTTTAATTTTTTAGGTCATACGCTGATGTGTGTGGAATGAAAGAAGCCATCACGCCATCAGCCTGCGGAGCTATGAGATGGTGGGCCGATCACAGACAATCACGTGCTGCACTGAGTATGCCTGCGCGCTGTTTTGGTAATCGCTTCGTCTTGTCGTGCACTTGCAAGTAAAGGGGGTGGTCCTAATGGTTACACCTTATTTAAAGTAAGTACGGTGTACAGCAGTTTCCACACGAGATTAGATATTGTAATTAGTGGATGCATCATATCCATCTCACCTCGTTTCGCATGCACAGATGTAGACAGATTCTCCAGCTGTAATACACTGAAGAGCCAAAGAAACTTCTACGCCTGCCTAATATCGTGTAGGGCCCCCGCGAAGTGACGCAACACGACGTGGCATGGATTCGACTAATGTCTGAAGTAGTGATGCAGGGAACTTAACACCACGAAGAAAGGGTGGAGGTCTCTTCTGAGCAGCGCGTTGCAAGGCATCCCAGATATGGTCAATAATGTTCATGTCCGGGAAGTCTGGTGGCCAGCGGATGTGTTTAAACTCGGAAGAGTGTTCTTGGAGCCACTCTGTAGCAATTCTGGACGTGCGGGGTGTCGCATTGTCCTGCTGGAGTTGCCCAAGTCCGTCGGAATGCATAATGAATATGAATGGATTCAGGTGATCAGACGGGATATTTATGTACGAGCCAGATGTTAGAGTCGTAACCAGACGTATCAGGGCTCCCATATCACTCCAGCTGCACATTCCCCACACCATTACAGAGCCTCCACCAGCTTGAACAGTCCCCTACTGACACGCAGGGTCCATAGATTAATGAGGTTGTCTCCATACCTGTACACGTCACACCCACTCGGTAAAATTTGAAACGAAACTCGTCCGGCTAGGCAACATGTTTCCAGCCATCAGCAGTCCAATGTCGGTATCGACGGGCCCAGGCGAAGCGTAAGGCTTTGCGTCGTGCAGTCATCAATGGTACACGAGTGGGGCTTTCGGCTCCGAATACCAGATCGAAGATGTTTCTTTGAATGCTTCGCACGTTGACACTTGTTGATGGTCCAGCATTGAAATTTGCAGCAATCTGCGGAAGGGTTGCACTTCTGTCACGTTGAACGATTCTCTTCAGTCGTCGTTGGTCCCGTTCTTGCAGGATCTTCTTCCGCCACATCAGTATCGGAGATTTATCGGATTCCTGATATTCACGGCAAACTCGTGAAATGGTAGTACGGGAAAATCCCCACTTCATCGCTACCTCGGAGATGCTGTGTCCCATCGCTCGTGCGCCGATTATAACACCACATTCAAGATCACTTAAATGTTGATAACCTGCCACTGTAGCAGCAGTGTGCCGCTCTGCAGCCTACAGAAGAGTTAAAACTATAATGAGCCTATAGGAAAACAATAAAAACAGTTGATAAAATGATGACTGTTTAAACTGTAACATGGTGAAAAGTTGCGAAGTGAGAAGATAGAAACAAAGGTTTGATTATGCTGATTGAAACACATAGTAATTGGACAGGTACAGCTAAAAAACACAGCGACAGTCTGTTTCCGTTCGCACCACTTAAAAAGGGGATACACAACACTGAACACTCATGTAAACACTGCACGATGGAGTAGACACGAAGGCCGATTGGGGTGGGGTGGGGGGGGGGAGACGGACAGATGAGGGGGAAAAAGGGGGGGGGGGAGAATACCTGCTTGTTTACATATCTCCTTATTTGAATACGCATGGCTATACCAGTTTCTTTTCTTTTTTTTCTTTTTTTATTTCAATGCCCAATAAGAGGCGGACTCGCAGCAGCATAGGCGCCGCTCTACAGCTGAGAGACAGACTGTAAGTACAGAACATAGAATCATTTAAAAAACAACAGAGCCGGCCGCGGTGGTCTAGCGGCTCTACGCGCTCAGTCCGGAACCGCACGACTGCTACGGTCGCAGGTTCGAATCCTGCCTCGGGCATGGATGTGTGTGATGTCCTTAGGTTAGTTAGGTTTAAGTAGTTCTAAGTTCTAGGGGACTAATGACCTCAGCAGTTGAGTCCCATAATGCTCAGAGCCATTTGAACCATTTTTTTGTGACGATTAAGAAAACACAAGGGGAAGTATGGCCGTAGCATAAAAGTAGCGATGAGCGACGTAGCACATAACAATGACTGACAGTACACTATGCACAAGTCCTGCACACAATTAAAATCACAGCTCTTGACGTCACGGGAGAACAGCACCAAATACAACACCGACGTAGCACACCGATGACGATGAACAAACTAAGAGGATCTGCCAGAGGGATGGAGAGGAAGGAGAAGGGAAGAAATGGAGGCAGGGGGGGAAACAGATGGTGGGCGCGCCGAAGGGGTCCGGGGAGGTAAGGACGTGCCAGTGTCTTTGGTGCTTCAATGTAGTATTATAATTTTTATTCCAGCTACCGGCCGAGATTGGCGGCGAGATACCAAATGGGATCAGATGCCTAACACAAATTTCTTCTGTTCCATTAAATGTATGTCATGTCGTCAGCTGTGAATTGTACAGTAACTTCCCTCGCGTGAGTTAGTAACAGCAACATGTTGCCTAGTATCACATCCACAGGCCAGCACAATATCGTGTAACACCCTCCCACGAGGAGGCAGTACAGTGCATAACTACTTCAAGAGTGCGGAAATATTTAGGTGTTTAATACGTGCATTGTTCATTTCCACCACATACTGTTCAAAGAGTGGAGTGTTCGACATGGTTGATTTTAAAATCGGGTTTCAGCTAGGAACAGCGTATAACTGCTGTCTCTAGGACAGTGGACACGTCTGAACATGCTCCACTCTCAGTTGTTTTAGTGCACTCTCTGACCTACATTTAGCATAAAATATATGACCGAAAGTATCACACTAATATGTTGTGTGTATCCCATTCGAAATGCACAACTTATTAAAATAGGAAATAGCGACTGGTAGTAGTAAAAGAAAAGTTATTTTATAAAGATACCCATGACTTACATTTCGTTCTGAAGATGAAACAGTGTTGCTGGTTAAGGAATTGTGGGTTAGACACTCTAGGATGCATCCAAGGTATGATTAAACCAATGTATTATTACAATCGAATATTCTGTCTGTAACTGTGCATGAAATACCAGGCGAAGTGGGTGGAATGCGGCTGATAGTTGTAATATCTAAGTTTGTACAGCAGTTGCTATAGGCCGTACTGTGTTTAAATAAGGTGTAAACATGAGAGCCATCCTCTTAATCGACAAGTGCCCTAAAACAATACACGGCGACTCGGAGAACAGCGCTGTGATGCACTCAGCGCAGCTCACGTCTGCCCACCATCGGTCCACCGCCTCATAGCTTCTGCAGCCTGACTGTTCCTGCAGGTTTCGCACCTTCCACGCGTACCAGTGTATGACCTGAAAAAAGTTCGTCAAACGTGACTTGAGCTCCAGCCTTAATAACGAATCTGAATACAGAATTTTCGCAAGGAATTTTTGGGGAGTACTGGGAAATATATGTAATGATATTTGGTTTCTCTGGGCCATGTGAGAGAAGCTTGTGGTCCAGGGCCTGTGATGGAGGCAAACATGCAGCGCTGGCGGTGGGTGCTGGGTGGGATGGCGGTCATAGTCTACAACCGAGGCTGTGTGGTGGGAATGCTTATGATAAAAACGTTGCGATTGTTCCCTTCCTTCCTTAAAACACCGAGTCATACGGTGTGACTGCTTAAAAAACCATCTGCTATAACTGTTGAGCTTAAAAGGATATCATGCAACTCTAAAGAGAAATTGTCGCATAGAAAAAATATACTTCGTTTGAAAGTTTCTGACATATCAAAGAGGGCCAGTTTCATCTCCTTGTTTATCTTTGCTCTAAAAACCTGCCTGTAGCGATGATGATAGTAATAATAATAATAAATCACCCTGCACATCCCACAGGAGTGCATTTTTGCTTCTGTCACAGGCCCTGGACCACAGGCTTCTCCCACATGGCCTAGAGACACCAAATATCATTACATATATTTCCTGTTGCCCGCCGAAAATTGCTTCCAAAAATTCAGCTATCAGATTGGTTATGAAGGCTGGAGCTCAATTCACTGCATCCCTTGCACAGTGGTGGTGATGTCTTGTATGATGTTTATAATGTAATACTACTACAAACTTGTCTTTGAGGATACAAAAACGTTCCTAAATATTTAAATAATAGTACGTGCAGTTTACAGCCGTCAAACAATCTATGTAACTCTTTTTTTTTAATGTACAGCCATTCTACACTGTAACGTCATAGGGGTGATATGTGTGTGTGTGGGGGGGGGGGGGGGGGGGGAATCTTTCGACTACCATATTTGATTATGACATTATAGAGGCAGTCATCCTAGATCCACCGTATTTGGTCATAAATTATTCTTATTTATTTCGTTATATAACCTGATCTCATTAGAGGCATCAGGCCCTCTCTTACATTGGGCCAAGGTTTCACACTTGCAGTACCTTTTTTTCATCATCGTAATCTAAGAAATAACTATTTTAATATGAAAGTAACTGGATGGGACAAATAAATGTGGCCCAGAGAAAAGAGTTCTAAGGTGCAAAGAAACACTGAAGAGGAAGGAAAATACAGTACTAACCTGACTATAGCAGATGCTGAAAGTGAACACCATTCATCTCTCGGCACTTTTGGTCCGTGAGCAGCAAGTTGCTGAAGGCAGAACGAAGCCGGACTCATGGAAATGCTGCACCCTCAAAATGGTTCAAATGGCTCTGAGCACAGTCCCCTAGACTTAGAACTACTTAAACCTAACTAACCTAAGGACAGCACACACATCCCTGCCCGAAGCAGGATTCGAACCTGCGACCGTAGCAGCAGCGTGGTTCGGGACTGAAGCGCTAGAATCGTTCGGCCACAAATGCCGGCTTGCTGCACCCTTATCCGAAACATTTTGCTACAGTTCTTGAAGACTATGAGGTTGTTGTGATACATCTTAGACTTGAGTGCTCCTCACACAAAGTAATCACACACAGTTAGACCAGGTGACCTGGGTGGACAGCTAGGACTCCAACCAGACTGACCTCTGCTAATAACTCTGTCAGGCGTGAAGATTGTGTAAATATGCCCCAAGGTTCGGCTGTCTGTATGGGCAGTTGCTCCATCCTGTTAGGGATGGTTACATGCATATATTCACGCCCATCCATATCCACTCGTCCGGGCCACTTTTATTTGCCCCACCCTCTAGTGTGAAACGTCCGGGCCGCCATGAGCTGTTGCCATTTTTCGGGGTGCACTTAGCCTCGTGATGTCAATTGAGGAGCTACTCGACCGAATAGTAGCGGCTCCGGTCAAAGAAAACCATCATAACGACCGGGAGAGTGGTGTGCTGACCACACGCCCCTCCTATCTGCATCCTCAGCTGAGGATGACACGGCGGTTGGATGGTCCCGATGGGCCACTTGTGGCCTGAAGACGAAGTGCTGCTGCTGCTGCTAGTGTGGAAACGATCTGAGTGCCTATATAGACCATGTGAGTAAATAATACTGACTATAAACTAATAAAGTTAATACCGGCAGCACTTCCACTACTGCTGTTGCTGCCACTAATAATAATAATAATAATAATGGCAATAAGAACTTTAATGATAGTGGCAGATATGAAAAGAATTTGTAGGTCTACAAAACAGATGTTTTCTGATATAGCATATTCTCGGGAAAGGAATTTTAAGGAGACTGCATCAGCTAAGAATACTGGGAAATGAGATCTGGTTGGAAAGAAGGGTGTATAGGGGCAACCAGTGTCTGCAGGGAAAATGATAATCATTATTGTTGCTTTAGTAGATGTGTATTTAACTGCCTTCTGAAGCTGAATTTGTTATTAAGTTGTCTAATATACGAGGTTATTCCAGAGTTGGATTCCTGCTATTGACAAGGACTTCAAGAAATTGGCTGATAAAGATAAAAAACATGGCACCCATCTTGGACTATCATATCGGGTTATACATTAACCTAATGAAACAAGCAATGGCTAGAGGTCATGCAACCAAACTTCGGTGCCCATACTGCATCATAAATTGTCCTAATTATACCAGCAATAAGGTAAATTTATAGTGATAAGGAGAATAGTAATGACAGCCATCTTTGACATCTATATTTGCTCATAAATTACCATAATTAAGCCAACAACAGTAAGAGTGATAAATTATCCTAATTGTGAAATAAATTATAACCATAAAAATAATGGTCATAAATAAATCCTCTTATCTGTCCCTCAAACAATTGGATAGTCCACTATTTACATATAAGACAACAGGCCTAGCTGGCTGGGGGACTGAAAGGGGGATCAGGAGAGGAGCCATAAACTATTAATAAGGGAAATATTAGACTGACAGGACATAAATCTCTGCACCAGAAACGGCTTAGCCACCATACTTATAATATAAATGCTGTAGCTAATAGGGTAGATCAGCAACAAAAAATTTAAAGTGTCATTTACAAAAACCATACGAATTTTTCACTAAGTGTTAGTACTGCAGCACAAAATTTTCATTGTACTAGTCGGATTTTCATTGTACTATGTAGTGATGATTGTTTCTAATTTTAGTATATACAGTATACATATGTGAGGGCTTGTTTTACATAAAATACGAGCGATATGTAGAAAGCCGATGATCACCAAACCCATCTACAGAAACATTAAATCACTAACCTGGAAAGCTGGTTTTTTAATAAGCAACAGTGCACTGTACATTACATGTGTGTGTGTGTGTGTGTGTGTGTGTGTGTGTGAGAGAGAGAGAGAGAGAGAGAGAGAGAGTAGCGAAGAAGAAAACGTTTATGCAAATGAATAAGACAACAATTCTACGTAAATATAGGATGCAGCTATCAAGCAGCCAATTATATTGTAATAGCTATGAAATTCGATATATAGAGGCTCCACACTTCCTGGGCTGATGTTAATTCGGCGTAGTTCCGCTAATTAAAGTTAATGAGGCCCTTGCGGAAGGATATCGGTTTCCGTTGGAAGCGAGTAGCTCTCCACCAGATGATTAGCGACTGGGCAAATCCCTCATGATTATATTCAAGATTGAAATACGTGAATTTTTGCACCTGGCAGGCTGTTCACTGAAGTGTGAAACGCAGCCCTAAACTCTTGCAAGGAATTACATTCACGCAAAGCTGGTTGTGTTTTCCATTATACAGTAGCTCGCGTTACGGTTTCTGTGAACCTTTCAAACCTAGGTCGCTGGTTTCTAAACAGAACGTGTTAAGCAATACTTCGAATCTTGTTTTCGGTGCAGGCGACAGTTGTCTGTCACGCCTTATCGATTATATTAATCTGTAAGTGTGAGATTGAGATTACCACAAGATATAAAAGACATAATTACCTATTGCTACACCACAAAGACAGCACATGTTTGTATTTACTGCAGAAGGGCCTTGCGACTGTCATTTAAATCTTGGTTTCAGAGCTCCAACCAGTCTGGATACTGAACCCAAAACATAACTGCCACAGGAAAAGAATACATATAAGTTAGTCAACGTATGTATACGATGTAAGGAACTGCATAGGAAAAGAAACACCTGGTTAATATGAAAGCCTGCGATTACATTCAATTTTAACCCGTGACTTAATAATATGCTATGACTTTTCATTTAAAACTCCCGGCCGATAGGCCGTGGTCGATATGTAAAACCACTACCTGACGTTTCAGCTCCGAATGTGGGAGACATTCACACGGCAGCTGCAGCCATTGCTCGAGGGCCCCTGCATTTATAGATCAACATGGCAGGCACCCACTGTTCTTCATGTTATGCCGATCGTGCTATTATTTTTTGCTGGTGTCATCGTTCTCGGTAAAAAAGTAACCGTTTGTCGTTCTATTGACGCAAAGTCGACATCCATATTTTATCTACCTCAACACCTTCTTCTTTTCTATAAAAATTTATTACGGTGTTTGTGATCCTCTTTGGGATCTCTATACATGCGCGTCTGATAGTGCATTATTTATTATGGTGTTTGTGATTCTCTATGGTCTCTCTATACATGTGCGTATTATAATGCAGTGTCTTCACTAAAATGCTCTTCTCACTGAATTTTATTTTATAGTTTCTATCTCCGAAAACATATTCTGCTACTACCGATTTGTCAGTATGTCACAGATGGGAGTTCCTTTTGTGTTCAGCTAAGAGGGTATTAACACTTTTGTTGGTGGTTCCAGTGCATACCTCTCCATAACTACGTAGGACTGTATACACGCTAGCAGTGGCTAGTGTATGCCTTAGACCTTTTGCCGTTCTTATAGACCTTTTGCCGTTCTTATAGACCTTTTGCCGTTCTTACACATTCTGTTATCTTCTTGGTGGGTCTAAAGATGACTTCAGCCCCATACATGGCCAACACTTTCCCAATGCGATCCATAATTTTGTTAATAAACGGTAGTAATACTTTTCCAGCTGGCGGAAAAAGCCAACAGTAAGTGGTCCAGTTCATATTGTAAATAAATCGGATGGCAATTTTTGTTAGTTCTGTCCATCAAGGTTTTAATGACATCTCTTTTTTGTCTTGGGTGATGGTCAGTATCCTTAAAAAGGTATCGAACAGTGTGCGTAGCTTTCCTATACACCTTACGGCTCAAAGTCCCATCCAGTCGTTTTCTCACAGATACATCCAGGAATTTATTAGCAAGCCGGCAGAACTGATAGCACGCAGATAAACACATTTATGTAAGAGCGCGACGGCTCTTTCACGTTTGTTTCATCGCGGATGCACTAGTATCGTCCGAACTCTTGCGGGAGTCAATAATTTGCGAATAGTGGGTTAATGGGCGAGGGACGCTGCATTGCAGCGTGGGATAAATTGAGAATTTGGGTGGGGTGGACAGCGTGTCCTGTTCGCCGAGGTGGTTAACGCAACCGATCTAGAAAAGCTGAGCATCCGGGTTCGCGTCTCGGTCCGACGAGAATTTTCAACTTTCGCAGTTGCATTACCACAATGTCCTAAGCAGCTGAAAACCACGAGTTACCCACCCATCCTTTCCCTTTCGTTCCCCATCCGCTGTTTTATATAAATCGATTAATGCACCACAAATACAGAGTGAGTCAAGAGAAAAGGTACATGCTTTGAGTAGTGGTAGTATTGGTGATTCCGAACAAAAAACTTCAAATGAACATATACCCTTTTCTTAACCATATCCTACACACAGCTGCTTGATAACCACGAGCATCAGTCGCATGTGCTTCTTCACCGAAACTCACATGCGAATTCAACCAAAGCGACATTACGCTATTGCAATGCACAGTATCTTTCTGAAACGTATTCTGGGCCTTGAATCGGTCACTGTGGAATCATTTCTTGACCACCATGTTCACCCAATCTTAATCCATCAGATGACTGTTTGTCAGATTGGCTTAACAGCGAAGTCTACAATGGCAGAGTGGACACAAAGGAGGAACTTCTCGTATTTTCTTTCTGTGCGTGTGCTCAAGTAAAAGACCGAAAGATTGAACTCAGATTAGCAACACAATAACTGTCTACCAGAGCTTCAGAATGCACTGCAGTTGACGGTAGACTTTTCGAAAAGCTTTTGCGAGGAAATGTGCACATTTAAACAAATCACTACAGCTCAATGTTTCATTTACTATCACTTGCATTTATCCTTTCCCCTTTGTTTTCATTAGTTTCCTCAGAAACTGTTATGTACAGGACATGTGCTCATACGATTTCCGTTCAGATTCAGTAATACTATCACTCCTCAAAGCATGCGCCTTTCTTCCCAACTCACCCTGCGTATTAGAAAAGATCGCTCGCGAGATGAAGCTACATAAAAACTGAATACAAGGAAGGTGACCGATTATAATAGACGCCTTTTATGTATCAATAGTATCATGAAAGTGTCTATCGCAAATGGATTTTAAACAAGAAGAAAGATGAACTGGAATAAGTCGAGAAACTCTATTGTTTAATACATTGTCCGTCCAAAATTTTCCGAAACTGATTTTATTACCCGCGTACATGCGACATCAGTACTGTGTGTACGGCAGGAGCTTGAACTCACAACAGTAAATTACTAATGTACATTCGACCAGTCAGTTGTCGGCAGGCGGTGGTAAGTGATGAACGTGTGGTCGTAATGTGTCAACGTTGTTGTTTCACAAATCACAAAGCAATAACATCTCTAAATCAAGTGTTCGCGACATTCTTCAGAATGTTCTGAAGGAGAGAAAAGTGTGTGAAAATTATGTCATGGGACTTCATATTCCAGAGTAGACTGCGTGAAGTTGTTTTGTGCCTTCAGACATTATCGAGTTGACCTGGCAGGTTAGCCGAGAGCAGTCTGCCTTCGGCAGGGCAACAGAGCGGACGCGTACGTGTTGACTTCGTGCGGCGCGCGAGCTCGCCTTGTTTACTTTCTGACGGCCGTTGCTTTAAGTGCCGGCTTACCTTGTACGATCCATGGCGAACCGTTACCGTAAATCAACACTCCGATTTACTTTCTGCAACGATTATGCCAGACCCAAAGCACTCGAGGTGGAGCGATTTCTGCTAGAGGAAGTGAAGATCCCGGCGACCGATATTATCGGCATACATTTGTCCATCGTGAGCAGCACGGTATATGTAAAAATCATTAACGACGCGGCGTGCGAACGCATACTACGTGAGACCAAACAGGGGTTACGCTTGTCACGCTGATGGCAATGTGGGGGAGGTAACCGTCGACCACGCAGGCTTAGGTATGCGAACGATACGCATTTTCGAATTGCCATTCGAACTTCCAGCTGAGGAAGTCGTCGCGGCACTACGCCCTTACGGCACAGTCCACGGCCACACTGCGGAGAAGTGGACACAGTTTCGGACGTATCCTGTCCTAAACGGGGTCCGACAGGTAACCATAGATCTCAGAAGCCACGTCCCGTCCTACTTACAGATCGGCGGATGCCGTGCCATCATTATATACGACGGCCAGCCTCGGACCTGTTCCGGGTGCGGCAAAGAAGGCCACCTTAGATCCGAATGCCTAAAACGGCGTATTACGCAACTTCCAGCTGCCGAAGAACCACCCACGTCGCAACCTACAGTGCTACCGGTGACCTATGCCGCTGCTCTGGCTTCTCCTACCACTTTGCAACGTCGCCCGGTCACCACAAACGACGCCACCAACGAGCCCGACCAGACACCGACGGAGAGCGCCTCGGACGACCCGCCGCCTCGGCCGGCCATCGACGCCGTTCCGAAGATGCCGGCGCAACCAGACGCTGACCCTGATCTCGGAACCACGATGGAGATCGACTCGCTCATCGTTCCTACAGCGGCCTTTCTGCCAGAACGACGCGACTCCCTTCCGTCGTCGGACACGGAGGGTCGCACAAGGAAACAACGTTCCCCGAAACGTCGCAAGCGAAGACGTCGCACCGTTTCCGGCCAAGAGGAGACGTTACAAGTCGAGGAGGACGTAACCGTCGACCAGCACGAGGCCTCAGAACCCGCTACTGCTGACGATGACGTAATGAGCGCGGAGACATCTATCGGTGTGCCTGCGCCCCGTGCTGACGCTGAACTAAATCAAGAACGCATCACAGGCGACACTACACCACGCACAATTACAACATCTTCTGCAGACAAAATGGACGATACACCAGTTTCCGCTTCCGCGGCGTGGCACGAGGAGGAGGTCACGGAGCAGGAGCCGTTACGGGACCCTGCGCCGTCAGGGCCGCACCACTAATCATACTCTCCCCAGACTCCCCTGCGGGTCAGCGGGATAACGTTCCACTGCGACGCCCACACCCTTGCGCGGATGGCGGAGTGGACCAGCCTCCAGCAATCCGACACCAGGCCTACCGGATAGCAACCATCAACACCAACAACATCCGTTCCAGGGTGAAAATCCGCCTTATGCAGGAGATGTTCTGGGCTTCGGATATTGATTTCGCCCTTCTGCAGGAAGTTCACTTGGCTAGTCTCCCGGATATCAATGGCTATACCGCCCACGCCTCCGCGAGTGATCCTATGGGCCGCGGGGTGGCCATCTACGTCCGCCACGGGATTTCTGTGACCGATGTCGCCTTTCTTCCATCAGCTCGGGGCATGGCACTCACTGCCATGGGGACACGCATCATTAATGTCTACGCTCCCTCAGGCACCGACCGACGGCATGAAAGAGCCCAGTTTTATTCCGAAGAAATCGCTCCCCTGTTTTTAGGGCGTTATGATCATTGCCTACTAGGGGGTGATTTTAACTGCGTTCTGCATCCTAAAGATCAGATTCCCCACTATACTACCTGCCAGGAGCTACGTATAGTGGTGCGAGACCACCTGCTTCACGATACCTGGGAAGTACAACACGACGACCTTTCTGGTCATACCTTTCTTACAAGTCATTCCGCAAGCCGACTAGACAGGATATATGTCTCACAAACTCTTAGATCTGCGATACGGGGCGCCGAACGCTGGCCGCTGGCCTTTTCCGACCATTGCGCTTACATTTGTACGGTCCTCCTTCCGCCGCAATCAGTATGGCGCAGCCGTGCGCCATGGAAACTCAATACCTCACACTTGCATGACCTGGCGTGTCGCCAACAAGTCACTGAAACGTGGACAGCCTGCGAACGACGACTTCCCCGCTACCACTCGACATTGACATGGTGGTTAGACTGCACCAAGCCGGCGATCCGGAGGACACTGATGAGATACGGGAAGGACATGGCCGACTGGCATCGCACCACTGTTGACTTCTATTACGCGATTCTCCGAGATCTGGATGCTCAACCGCCAACCCCGGACAACCAGTTGGAACGGCAAAGAACTAAGGCGAAGATAATTGCGCTGGCACGCCGGAAACTGCAAGGGGTCGTGATACGGACGCGGCGCCACGATCACGCGGATTTAGAAATTCCATCCATGCATGATATAGTGTCCGAGAAACGAAGGCGTCGTCGGCAGATCATCAGCACTCTGACCACGCCTCATGGAACGCAGGTGACCACTCAGAATGACATCGTCCGCGCATTCGTCGAGCACTACCGTCGTACTTATAGTGATGACGACGCTGAAACTGCAGCAGACGACTCCATTTTGCATTACGTCACGCGCACCCTCCCCCACACGGAGGCGGATGCTTTGACAGTGGCGGTCACGCTAGACGAAGTCCACAACGCAATCGCCAAGGGTGCAGTCAACAGATCGCCCGGCATTGACGGCTTACCGATTGAGTTTTACCGTACCTTTCGGGACCTCATGGCCCCACGGTGGACGACTATGTATCAAGAACTGATAACATCTGACCAAGCAATCCCACCCGCCTTTGCTGAGGGCATCATTATACCAGTCCACAAACCAGCCCGTGGTTCGATGGTCACGAGTTACAGACCGCTCACCCTCCTCAATGCCGATTACAAGATTTTAGCGCGCTTACTGGCAATGCGGCTCCTAACGACACTCCCTCATATCCTCTCGCCAGAGCAAACGACGCCTGGCGGACAGGTTAACATACAGACTGCCACAGGGGAATGCCGCGACTTAATTGCGATAGTGGCGGCCTGCAGGCTCCGGGCAGCGGTCGTCGCTATAGACTTCGACAGCGCCTTCGATAAAGTGCGTCATCGTTTCCTGTTTTCGGTGGCAGCCCGAATGGGCATCCCCCCTCCGTTTCTCGACGTCATCCGGCGTCTTTACGACAGTGCCAGTTCACGTGTCCAAGTCAATGGACGTTTAGCAGGGCCGGTACCTATCTGCCGTTCGATACGGCAGGGGTGCTCCCTCTCTACCCTCCTGTATGTCATTGCCCTTGAGCCCCTTATTGGGGGCTTGACGACCAAGCTCTCTGGCCCCACCCTACGCCAACACACTTTTCGCTGTCGGGCATATGCTGATGACCTCCTCCTCCTCATTCGCTCCGGCTCTGAGATTCGGGATGTCCTCGAATTGATTACCCGTTATGGGGCTGCCGCTGGCAGTGCCATGAATGTCGCCAAATCTTCTGCAATGCACATTGGACGAGGCCTCCAGGAGGCTGAAGTGGCACCCCTGTCGCTTGTGCGGACTCTCCGGTACCTTGGCATTACCTTTACCCCCACGGTCACACGCACGGCGGCAACGAATTTCCGTCGCCTGTTACACGTCATCCGCAACGACGTCCACCAGAACCTCTTGCACCGCCAGGACACACTTCAACGGGTTGAGTTAATTAATCTTTATGTGGCATCAAAATTGGTTCACATCGCGCAAGTTCTCCCTCTACCAACTGCAATTGGGCGCAACCTTCAGGCGGCTTTTGGCTATTATCTCACGGCTGGTTCAATGTTTAAAGTCCGTTATGAGACACTTACCCTGCCCTCACGGTATGGTGGCGTCGGGCTCGTCAATGTCCGTATGCGAGCTGCAGCCTTGTACATGAGTACCATGAGAAAACAGTGGACGGGCCAGGGTACATCTCTAACACGCAGCTTGCTTGAGGTCCTCCTACCTGCTTCCACCTCACCACCGGTGTCTGTCGGCCATATCGTGCCTTATTTGTCCCATTTTTCGACCTTTTTCGTCGACTACAGTTACATACATACCAGTCTCCCAGATACGCGCCCACCTAGGACTAAGGATTTTTACAGCCTGTTGCTGCGCTGTGTTCCCCGGAATGTGATGGAGACCAAACACCCCTCCATCCAGTGGCCCATAGTGTGGACTACCGTCCACCAGCCCTTCCTCCCTACGAACGTCCGGGCACTGTGGTATCACATAGTCAACAGGAAATTTGCCACGAAGCAGCGCCTGCACAACATTGGCTTGTCAGAATCCCCACTTTGTCTCCTTTGCCAGCAACTGGACACTGATGAACACCGTCTGACATGCGCCTCATCGCAAGATGTATGGCGCTTTGTGCAGCAAATCATTGCCTGCTATCTCCGGGTGCCACCAGACACAGTCGAACCTCGAATGTTTCTATACCCGGAGGACCGACATTTTCCCGCCGCCAAATATCATGCTATTACGTGGGTCAAAGGGTGGGCGGTCGCTTATCTCTTTCATGAGGGACCTAAATCCCGCCTCGACTTCTGGACCTATTTACGAACAGAACATGCAGCTCTCGAAAACACGCTACGTTACCGAACATTATTTGCTATCTTCGAGCGGTCTTTGTTAGACCTCCACTGAGTTGGGGGGTGCCTGGCTCAGAGGGCACCCACCCCTCCTCCCCCGGCGGTGTCTGAGTTTCAACCGCCTACGATCTATTCTACTTCTGACCTCCGCGGATGGGAGAGCGCGTTGCAGATTGCGCGGATTTTATTTCTTTTTGCTTTTTTTTCCTTTCTTTTTCTTTAACCAGAATTTATATTTATTTTCTCTTTCGCATATGTGTTCCCGTATTTCATGCTATTAGTGAATCTTACAAAAACACATGCAAATAAATAAATAACAACGCCTTCCCCTACTGTTGATTCCTGTTTCTCCCACTTCCCTAAGCACCACAGGCTCGGTGGTGGTGAGGGGGACACTGTGGCCAGGCCTCAGGTTTCGACCCCTGCCCGCTTTGCCCCCCGAGCCCCCACCGGTCAAAAAAAAAAAAAAAAAAAAAGAGCACTAATGCGCTGCTTTCTGGACTCGGGTAGGCTCGCCGGCCCCGGATCGAATCCACCTGGCAGATTAACAGTGTGGGCCGGTGTGTTGGCCAGCCTGGATTTCATTTTTAGGCAGTTTTCCACATCCCTCTAGGTGAATACCGGGCTGGTCCCCTCCTCCCGCCTCAGTTACACGACGCACAGACCTTTTTTTTTTAAATTCTTTATTTAAGGTGGGACGGGATCGGAGTGCTGGACGCGATTGGTGATTAGCAACTAGTCATGAAAGTCTCTCAAGAATATTGTTAGTACTTTTCGTGATACCTCGTTAGCTAATGTATTCAGTGTTTGAAAGGTCTCTTCTTGTCTCAGTAGGTCGTAAGTATTGTTACTCGGCAGTTGTTGTCGTAGTGCGGCTGCTACATGATCGAAAAGAGGGCACTCGTAAACCACATGGTTAGGAGTACCCTCGGATGCGCCACAGTCACACGCGGGCGTCGCCCTTTTCCCAAACCGACATAGATATGTCGGATAGGGGCCATGACCAGTGAGGAAGTGGAGCAATCCCCGAGTCGGCTCAAAATATTTCATTCTCATTCTTTCCCTTACATTTGGTAGGAACTGAAAAGTCCTTCTGCCAGTTTCGTCCATCTCCCATAACTCCTGCCATAAATCTTCACCCCTCCTCCTTATCTCACCCTTATCCCTAACAGATGCTCCCATAATTTCTTCTATTTTTGTAATGTTGTCTTTCTTAGCCCAGTACCATGCGGCCTGCTCTCTTATTTTTATGTCCAGAGGACAGAGCCCCATTATGACTAACAGGGCTCCCCCTGGGGATGTTCTATAAGCCTCCACAGATCTTAGCAGCATGTTCCTTTGTACCCTTCTCACTGGCACGGCGGGCACCTCCCTCGTGAGCCTGTGAGCCCAGGCTCCCGAGCCGTAACCCACTATTGACGTTAATATACTATTGTGATATAATTTTATCAAATGAGGCGGAAGGTGAAATCTTTTATGTCCAATGGAAATGAAATTATTTAATAGTTGTAATGCTTTCTGGGTTACAGTTTCAATGTGCCTTGCGAAGTTCCACCTTTCGTCGATGATGATTTCCAAGTAACGTGTATTCCGTCTCCGAAGAACCGGCGTGCCCTCGATTCTCACTGTTGGATTTCTAACCAGCTGTCCTTTAGGTAAGAGTGATGTGTCGACAGAAGTGCCGACACAGTGTGGTTTGAGGAGACCGAAATGCACGCTGTAAGCTCACGCAGGATGGCGTGAGGTCTGAAACAGGATACGTAATGAATGCTATAAAGAAAAGTACGTAGCTTCTGGAATACTTAACTTTAATCCATCATTTTTATACATCGTTCTTGATGAGACTATCAATTGCTATGGCGCCTTGCTAGGTCGTAGCCATTGACTTAGCTGAAGGCTATTCTAACTATCTGCTCTGCACAGGAGCGAGGCTTCGACAGTGTTGCATCGCTAGCTAAGTCGTCCGTACAACTGGGGCGAGTGCTAGTAAGTCTCTCTAGACCTGCCGTGTGGCGGCGCTCGGTCTGCTATCACTGATAGCGGCGACACGCGGGTCCGACGTATACTACCGGACCGCGGCCGATTGAAATGCTACCACCTAGCAAGTGTGGTGTCTGGCGGTGACACCACAAAGAGGTAAGTTGATTTAGTAGGTGAGATGGTCAGCTTAGTATTACGGCACTACAGTTGTAATTTTTCCATTTCTCTCTCTATCTTAGGTTCTATATCCTCGCGACTTCGACCGCCAACCAATAGGAGGAGGTCATCAGCGTAGGCTATCACCTCTAGCACCTCTCCGCTCTGTTGCAAGCTGTCCAGAAGAGACTCCATGTGGATGTCCCAGAAAAGGGGACCCAACACGGAGCCCTGGGGGCATCCCTTGGTGATAATTTTTCCTACTTTCCTGCTAGGGGATGATAGCCAGACTTCCCGATCCTCAGAATAGCTCCTCAGACAGCCATATAGCAGCCCTGGACACTCTTTCTCCCGGAGGCAGGAGAAGAGCGAAGGCCACCACAGGTTGTCAAAGGCGCCACTGATGTCCACCAAGATGCCAACAACATACTTACACGGGGCTGAGCCGCAGAATTCGGCCGCCAAGGCGATTGCATCAGGTGCCGATCGCCCAGGCCTGAAACCGAATTGCCTGTTGCTCATCCCATG
The DNA here is from genome assembly GCF_023864345.2 of Schistocerca serialis cubense. Lineage (NCBI taxonomy): Eukaryota > Metazoa > Arthropoda > Insecta > Orthoptera > Acrididae > Schistocerca > Schistocerca serialis. The sequence goes on from NC_064640.1 coordinate 158,957,286, forward strand.
CAGCATGCGGTGAGCGGTCAGTCTGTCAGCTAGTAGTTTCTCCAGAAGTTTGCCAAAGCCATCCAACAGACAAATGGGTCTGTATGATTTAGCCTCGGCAGGGTCTTTCTCAGGGCCTTTCTTAATGATAACTACATTAGCAACTTTCCAGATCTTCGGAAATCTCCCCTTCCTGAGGCATTCATTGAAAAGGTGTGTAAGTGGCGCAACTAGCTGTGGGGCTAAGAACTGCACCACCTCAGCCACAATGCCGTTTGGCCTAGGGGCTTTCCCTCTTTTTAGTATCTGGCAAGGTCTTCATATCGTAGCTGTTGCTGTCCTTCAGTATCATCATTCCTATCATCATCAGGCAGCAGGGACCGGAGGAGGACCTTAGCAGTTTCCTGCAGGATTCCGTCATCCCGCCCCCGTGCCTGATCATTGATAACATCATTGGGGAACGGATCTTCTCCCTTACTAATTTATAGGGCACTCCCCAAGGGTCAAGGGCCAGCTGATTCGTTACGAACGTTTCCCAGCTTTTCATTCTAGTCTTTTGTAGCCCTTTCTGAAAGTTTTATTTTGCCTCCCGGTATAGCAACAGCCATATTTGCTTCTCCCACCAGACGACACTGCGCTGGTAGTGCTTCCTCAGTCTTCTGACAGACTGACGCAATTCCTGTAGTTCGGCTGACCATGGTGACGGTGAGGCCGCCATGGCCCTCCTCCTGGTTGGTACGGCCGCTTTAACCGCCCTTGTTACTGCACACACCAGCTCCTCAGCCCTGTCGTCTACGTTAAAGCCTTGTTGTGCGTCACCTTCTGGTAACGGAGGAATGTCGCACTCTCTAGCTAGGCGCTTCCAATCTGTTTTTCTGAAGTTCATTTGCACCTCCCACCCCATGGCCCAGTGGCACTCCCTGTCTCCTAGGATGAAAGTGATTAGATTATGATCGCTAGTGGTGGCATTGTCTACGCCCAGACATTTGTAACACTTCCGCAGACATTTGTAACACTTCCGCACTATTTCATGGTTTACACTCGACGCAGACGGCTGGGGTACACTGATTCCGTCCTGGTGGAGGGGGTGGGTGGTATGGGGTGGCGGCAGGAAGGGCATCCGGCCACCCCTTTAAATTAACCTTGCCAAATCCGTTGTAACCACGCCGACCCTGCGAACATTGCGGGACGAAGGCGCAAGTGAAAGAAAGAAACACATAGTCGAGTTGAATTAGGTTGTTATGTGTAACTGACATTCATCCACTGCAGTCATCATCCACAAATCGCAGAGTACACTGTGACCTATCTCTGTCACCATCATTTCCTCTCGGCGCAAGGATTCATAGCCGACTTTGATACCTGTGCCTGTCTCGTATGATGCGTATAGATCGATTTTGATGTATAGAACGTACTGGTCCGCTATAGATGACGGTAACACAAGTCGAGAATGGAAAATATCTGATGAACCTACAGATATTCCAATAATAGAAAGGTGTAGATTGCTACAACCCGCATAGAGGAGGCGTTGACTCACAGACAGGCCCAATGAAAAAGAATGCTAGATACATTCAGATATCGGACTAAGTCCTTCATCAGACGTAGAAAAGCCACACAAATTTACACAAGTGCAGCTCACACACGCATGGCCACTACTCGTATTGTCTCCAGGCACTAGGGCGCGACTGTAAAGTCCAGCTTTAGGTCCAGGAGACGACAGCTGTCATGTATGTGTGAGCTGTACTTGTGTGAATCTACGTTTGATGAATAATTTAGTACGATATACAAATTATTCACTTCTGGGTCCTACTGGAGCACATGACTCACAACGGGCATGTTGAGCGCCTTGTTTTATCTTTTCTTCTTGCCCATGTTTTTATTTTCTGAGAACGGGCTCTTCTCTGCTCATCAGACCAAGTTGTTCCGGTTCGCTAAGCCAGCTGTCATGTCGTGAATTTTCCGCCTAATACTTTTCTGTAATGTATATCAAGCTATGCTATTCCCGCTCCGTTTACTGCAACGATCCATTTTGTCAGTTGGGCAGCAGCTCCCATCACGGTAGCAGCAAATCAGAGCTCAGTATTTGGTCTGTGACTTGTAACGAGCTTCTAAGATCTGGAGGCGACTTATCCCAGATGTGGAATGGGTGCTTCCGGATGCCATGAAGAGTGCAAGGTGCCGCCAGCTATAGGTGGTTGCTCATGTTGGAGCTAAAGATGTGTGTCGCTTTGGATTGGAAGAGATTTTCCTGATTTTCTGCTGCTAGCTGAAGTGGTAAAGACTGCCGGTGCTACTTCCGAAATGAAGGCAGAACTCACCATATGTAGCACTGTTGACAGAACCGACTGCGGACATTTGGTACAGGGCAGAGTGCAGGGTCTGAATCAGAGGCTGAAACGGTTCTGCTACCGCGTAGGTTGCAGATCTCTCGACTTGCGCCATTAGGGGTGCGGTTTCGGGTTCTGCCTACTAGGTCAGGGGTCCACTACACACAGGAGGCGGCTAAACGTGTGACGGAGGTTGTGTGGGGAGGCTGGCGGTTATTATTATGTTAGAGTGCCTCAGTAAAGTGTAGAACGGGGTTCATTCTCAAAGGCAGGACAAACGCAGGAATAGAGCAGACATAACAACAATCAATATTTTAATGACGGACTGTTGTAGCTGTGTGGGTAAAGAACCAGATCTCAAGGCGCTAATAGAAAGCACCAAAGCTCAAGTCGTTATAGGTACCGTCAACTGGCTAAAGCCGGATAAGTTAAGGTGCAGTTTTTACGAAGTACCTAATTCTGTTCAGATTGGGTACATAAAATACAGTTGTTGTTAGAAGTAGTTTATCTTTTGTCAAAACTGAAGTAGATAGTTCCTCTGAGTTAGTGTTGGTAGAGATTATAATTGACAACCGAAATAAATTAATAATTTGTTCGTTTCACCCCCGCGCCTTCCCCCACTCAGATGGTTTAGTTGATCAACAGTTCAAAGTAAAAATGAGTCACATGTCGGATAGGTACCAGATATAGTTGGTCGTGACTTCAAATTAACCTCGATATGTTGGTAAAAATACACGTTCCAAGCCGGTGGTAAGTACAAAACGACGTCATAAATTACACTAAGTGCTTTCTCAGAGAATTATTTTGAGCAATAAGATCAGGAGTCCAACTGAAGTGTAAATGGTACCGAAAGCTTTCTTGACCTCTTATCAACAAATAATCCTGAGCAAATATGGAGAATTATGATGGAGACTGGGATTAGTGACTACAAGGGCACTATAGAGAGAATGGTCACCGCCACATCCAAATCCAAAGGTAAAAGCAAATACACTGAAGTGACAAACGTCATGGGATGCCTCCTAACATCGTGTCGCACCTCCTTTTGCCCACAGTAGTGCAGCAATTGGACGTGACATAGATTCAACTAGGCGCTGGAGAATCCCTGCAGATATATTGAGCCATGCTGCCTCTATAGCCGTCCATAACTGCGACAGTGTTGTCAGTGCAAGAGTTTGTGCACAAACTGACCTTTCGATAATGTCCCATAAACGTACCATGGCACGGAAATGAAATGACCGTATGGCATTTATTGGCCCGGATATCCCCTTCGTGGTTCGGGCGCCGTATTGCAAGTCTTTTTAACTGACGCCACTTCGGCGACTTGCTTTTCAAATCATGGTGAAAATGATGATGAAGGACACACAGCACCCAGTCCTCTGCCGGGAATCGAACCCGGTCCCCTTGCGTGGTAGGCGGTATCGCTACCGCTGCGCTACGGGGACGGACACCACGGCATTTATGTCGGGCGCTCTGGCTGGCCAAATCATTCGATCGAATAGTCCATAACGTTCCTCAAACCAATCGCGAACAGTTGTGCATGATGCATTTTAGTTTGGGAAAATGAAGTCCATCAATGGTACAAATGATCTCCAAGTAGCCGAACATAACCAGTTGCAGTCAATGGTCGGTTCAGTTGGATCAGAAGAACGAGTTCATTCCATGTAAACACGGCCCACACAATTATGGACCCACCACCAGCTTGCCCAGTGTCTTGTTGACAATCGGTGGCTATGTGGGGTGTGCGCCACACTCAAACCCTACAATCAGCTCTTACCAACTGAAATCGGGACTCATCTGACGAGGCCACGGTTTTCAAGTCGTCTAGGACCCAACCAATATGGTTACTAGCCCAGGAGAGGCACTGCAGGCGATGTCGTGCTGTTCGTAAAGGTGCTCGCCATGATCGTCAGCTTTGCGGTTATTTCACGCAGTCTTGCTTGTCTTTTAGCACTAACAACTCTACGAAAACACCGCCCCTCTCGGTCGTTAAGTGAGGGCCGTCGGCCACTGCGTTGTCCGTGTTGTGAGATAATGCCTGAAATTTGGTATTCTCAGTACACTCTTAGCACTGTGGATCACGGTAAAACTGAATTCTCTAACGATTTCCGGAGTGGAACGTCCTAAGCGTGTAGCTCCAACTACCATTCCGCATTCATAGTCTGTTAATTCCCGTCGTGCGGCCAAAATCATATTGGAAACCTTTTCACAGAAATAACCTGAGTACAAATGACAAATCCGCCGATACACAGTCCTTTTGTACCTTGCGAGCGCGGTGCTTCCGCTATCTGTTTACCGAGCAAGGTGGCGCAGTGCTTGAAACACTGGAATCGCATTCGGAAGGACTACGGTTGAAACCCGCGTCCGGCTATCCTGATTTAGGTTTCCCGTTATTTCCCTAAATCACTTCAGGCAAATGCCGGGATGGTTAAAAAAAATGGTTCAAATGGCTCCGAGCACTATGGGACTTAACATCTGTGGTCATCAGTCCCCTAGAACTTAGAACTACTTAAACCTAACTAACCTAAGGACATCACACACATCCATGCCCGAGGCAGGATTCGAACCTGCGACCGTAGCGGTCACGCAGTTCCAAACTGAAGCGCCTAGAACCGCACGGCCACACCGGCTGGCGGGATGGTTCCTTTGGAAGGGCAAGGCCGACTTCCTTCCCCATACTTCCCTAATCCGATGGGGCCGATGACGTCGCTGTTTGATCCCCTCACCCCTAAATCAACCGACCAATCAACCATCTGTTCAAATGGTTCAAATGGCTCTGAGCACTATGGGACTCAACTTCTGAGGTTATTAGTCTCCTAGAACTTAGAACTAGTTAAACCTAACTAACCTAAGAACATCACACACATCCATACCCGACGCAGGATTCGAACCTGCGACCGTAGCGGTCTCGCGGTTCCAGACTGCAGCGCCTAGAACCGCACGGCCACTTCGGCCGGCCAACCATCTGTGGATATGCATATCGCTACCCCATGACTTTCGTCACCTCAGTGTATACCTACTTAAAGAAGCAGATAAAAATTCGCTTGACACTTTCCTAAGAGACAGTCTCCCCTTCTTCCCAGCTAATTATGCAAGTGCAGACCTAATGTGGCTTCGAAGAGTAGTATCTGGCAGTTGAGAGATTTGTAGCGAGTAAATCACCGGAAGTTAGTACTTATAATCCATGGCACACAAAAGAGGTTGGAACACTGTTACATAAACAACAACAAATGCATGATAAAAAAATTAAATGTTCGTGTGGCATTGATGACCGGGATGCCCCATCCAGGGAAGTTCGGCCGGCGGGTTGCAAGTAATATCTCAGGTGACGCCACATTGGGCGACTTGCGTGTCGGTGATGATGAAATAATGATGAGGTCAACACAACACCCAGCCGACGAGCGGAGAAAATCTCCAACGTGGCTGGAAATCGAACCCGGACCCTCTGCTCGGTAGGCAAACACATTGCCACTAAGCTAAGTAGACAGACAATGCATGATAAATTACAAAAAATAACACAAAATCTCCAAGACTGACTACTCGAAACTTCGTGTGAACTTCAACGTAAGATGTTTCGAATAGCTTCCATTACGAGACTGTTTCGAAATCCGACAGAAAATCCAAGGAGATTCTGGTCTTGTGTAAAGCACACAAGCGGCAGAACACAATCAATGCCTTCACAGTGTGATACAAACGGCAGTATTACAAATAACAGCGCTACTAAACAGGAGTTATTAAGTATAATCATCTAAAATTCTTTCACGATGGAAGACGACGTAAATATTCCAGAATTCTAATCAAGAACAGCTGGAAACCTGAGTAACTCAGAAGTAGGTATCCTCGGGGCCATACTTAGCAATCATATAAAACCGCTAGCTTGACGAATGACGCGTAACAAACGACTGGAAAGTTGCATAGGTCACTCCAATACTCAGGAATGGAAATAAGAATAGTCCGGTGAATTACAGACCATTATCACTGACGTCGATTTGCAGTAGGATTTTGGAATATATACTATATTCAACTATTACGAATTACCTCGAAGGTAACGGTCTATCACAACTAGCTCTTTATTCGCACGGAATAATGAGCACTGTCGACAAGGGACCTCAGATTTATTCCATATATCGATATTTCCAGAAGGCTTTTGACACCATTCCTCAGAACCGGCCTCTAATCAAATTCCGTGCCTATGGAATATCGCGTCAGTTATGCGACTGGATTCTTGTTTTCCTGTCAGAAAGATCACAGTACGTAGTAACTGACGGAAAACACCGAGTAAAATAGAATGATATCTGATGTTCCAAAAGGAATTGTTATAGGCCCTCTGCTATTTTTAATCTACTTATTTTCGTCTGGCATATGGCTGGTTGAAATGGCTCTATGGGACTTAACATCTGAGGTCATCAGTCCCCTAGAACTTAGAACTACTTAAACCTAACTAACCTAAGAACTTCACATACATCCATGCCCGAGGCAGGATTCGAACCTGCAACCGTAGCGGTCTCGCGGTTCCAGACTGTAGCGCCTAGAACCGCTCGGCCACTTCGGCCGGACGTCTGGCATAAACGCTTACTCATATGATAGACTGCAGACTTATATTACTTGAGATGAGGAGCCAAGAAGACAAGATAATCAACCTTAAGTACATTAGTTGCAAAACAGATGTAAAATATCCAGTAAAATGAACAGCACAATGAGTGATGCAATAGACTCTACAACGACCAGCAAAATGGCCTGTAAGAAGAGCTAATAAAAGGAGCAATAAATTGTACATTAAGATGACCAGTTGCAGGCACATTAAATTCATCAATAAAATGAACAAAAAGGTAAATAACGTAAAGACCAATGTAATGCACAATAAATTACACTTGTACAATTAGCTTAATTAAGAGAGAAGGGCAGCAAGCATAAACCTAATATATTAATGTCTTAGCCATCCAGTCAAGAAATTGCAGCATCCTTCAGTTTATATATATCTGGTTTTGGTCTTGGGTACGCTCTAATGTTGCACTCATTCGCAATATGGTCAACTGACTGACGTAGAGCACCCCAGTCACACTGAGGGTCTGATGATTTTTCGCATTTGTACAGAAAGTCCTGACAGGCTCCATGTCATGTCGTCCGCCACTGAGCGATGATGTTGAAGTCTGTGTCTTGTTGTCGCTCCACTAATACTAATGTCGGTTTCCTGGACCACAGCCTTCTCAGTGATGTATGAGGAATATTCTTAGGCAATGGCAGTTCTGGGTCACTTCGATTCCTCTTCAACTGACGGACCAAGAAGCCCTACATGCATAATGGAGGTGGAGCGATGTGGCTCATCGTGGGTAATCATTACGGGGCTGTACGTTTGGTGCATCCACTGATGATACGCATAATTTTGTGGTAGCTTGACATCTAGTTTCCTTAAATGCATTTACAACACAGGGAGCAGTATTCTGGAAAATAGTATCCAAGTCCTAAGGTAGACTCTCTCAGTTTGGAAGCATATGCTCCCGCCCTGCTGCCGCACAATTTATGCAGGACATTGTTTCGTGTGTTGAGTTTAGCTGCCGCTGCCTCTAGGTGTTTCGTAAAGGACAGGGTGCGATCCAGTACGACGCCATGGTATCTAGGAAACTGATTGTGGGGAGGCACTTTATTGTTGAAGTGTACTTTGGGGGATATTGAGGCTTCTCTGTTATTCCGATGGAAACAGGTCGTTTCCGGTTTTATTGAGCTGACATCAGTCTAAATCAGTAAAAAATTTAAAAAAAGGCTCTGAGCACTATGGGACTTAACATCTGAGGTCATCAGTCCCCTAGAACTTAGAACTACTTAAATCTTACTAACCTAGGGGCATCGCACACATCCATGCCCGAGGCAGTATTCGAACCTGCGACCGTAGCGGTAGCGCGGTTCCAGACCGTAGCGCCTAGAACCGCTCGGCCACTCCGACCGGCAGTAATGAATTCCCCAACAACTTTAAGATATTGCGACAGAAGACAGTCAGCATCTCCCATCCGCTAACATCGTACAGCTAGGCCAGGACATCAGAATAACCAGATTTACGTTCTTTTGTTTCTGGCATGTCAGATGTGTGCAGCTTGGAAAGAACAGGCTCCAGCACTGATTCATGAAAGAGTCCTTAGTTTATTGTTTAGTATACTATTTATGTTGCCATCCATTATTATTTGGAAGGTACTCTCACACAGCATTATGAAATAACTTACAAGGTAACATTTCCAAGTGTAAATAAACAACCTTGATGAAAGTTGGAGGGTTTGCACAGGGAGAAAAATAGTCCAACACGGATTATTTTGTTTGTGCCCAGTTTCAGCAGCCCGAAACGTAATTTACCATATTAGGTTTAGAGAAAATTTCTTCGAAACGATGATACATTAAAATTTTTTTCATATAAAAGCTGATACGTAATTAACGATCTTGAAAACATTATAATCAACTTTTGTAATAATTTGAAATTTTCCACACTATTTCACTACCATTAATTAATTCTGAAAAACGAAAGCTCTTATTACAGCACGAATTAAAGAAGTTTTCAGTCCCCATACATGTATTTTTAATAAATCTGATTTCTGAAACACCACTTTTGGAAAATCAGCTGTACACAATGCCCAGTCGGAATGTCTTCAACGTACCTAATTGAAATATCCAAACACTCATTATTTTTCTAATAATTATTTATTTTATTTATATTTGTCTTATGTTTTAAATCGTCATTTTTAAGTTTTACATATACATTTTTTTGTTTTTGAGTTTACCGTTTCACATACATAGATTTTGTAAAATGAAAATAAAAAGTAACTCATTACGGAATAAAACCATTACAATTATGGTAATCTGTAAAGAAATTCTTAAAAAAGAACGATTTTTTTACACCATGCGTATAAAATATGATATACACGACGGAGAACAAGTTTCTTGTGCTTGGGTACGACACTAAAAACTGTTTTTTCACACTGATTACCCTCCTTTTCATAGTTTTAAAAGGAACTAATGGTGCATTTGGAGCGAGAACTTGACAATCCCTTTTTGAAGCCCCAAATGTCGTTATGGCAGCGTGGAAATTTGGCAAACGTCTGGCAAGGTCAAAAGGTATTTGAAAGCTTAATGAAATTTTCAATCTGCAGCGAACTGTGCGCTGATATGAAACTTCATGGCACACTAAAACTGCGTGCCGGATCGAGATACGAACTCGAGACCTTTGTCTTTCGCGGGCGAGTGTTGCTACTGACTGGGCTATCCAAACAACTCACAAGCCGTCCTCACAACTGTGCTTGCGCCAACACTTCGTCTGCTACCTTCCAGACTTCACAGAAACTCTCCTTAGGAGACGAGGTACTGCTGGATGTAAAGCTGTGTGGACGAGTAGTGTGTCGTGATTGGGCAATATAGTCTGCAGACCACTTACCCGCCAAGGGCAATGGTCCAGAGTTTGAATCTCGATCCGGCACACAGTTTTAATCTTCCAGGAAGTTTCGTATTTGAAAGATATTTTCTTTCCCACTGAAGTAGAAATACCTGTATTATTGTTCTCTTCTTGAGGTGGTGAATGTGAAAGAACCATTTGCAGCGTAGTACCCGAGGACGAGAAACCTTTACATCTGGTGATCCCAAAGGGCTGGACGGCACAGATGCAGCTGTGGGACGGATACAACTTTCAATGTTGAAAGAAATTTGCGACAGGATTTTCAGATCTACATCTGTTGAATCATTATGAGTCTCCACTTGAGAAATAATATAATCAAGCTGCTGTCACTGAAACCGCTCTCTATTAAGATTTTGCGCCTATTGAACACGTTCTCATACTTACTGAAGCAAAACTTTGCTACGGTAAAAGCTTTCATTCGTTGGTACTCAAAAGATATACACTGATGCAACCTCAGCTCAGTTAATCAGTAAATATATTATTCTTTAAAAATCGGAACACACAGGACCAAGTTCCAGCAGAAATAACATTAACAGAAAACAGAACGATACAGTCAAACGGGAACTATTAACCTACAGCTATATTTAAAAAGAGAGCAGTTTCGTTCAACTCCTTCTACACCAAACCGTACAAGTCAGCATCACACTGAAACAATTCTCGACGGGTCCTTGCCCATAATATGAAGTTATTTAAGGAAATTCTGAAGTATTCACCAGAAATTTTTATCGATCACAAAGAGGAATAAGTTACCGCGTAAGGTCAGCTTTAACCACCTTTTTAGTAGTACATTACAGGCGATAACAATATCACATAATTTGCAATCCAAGAACAATACGCCGTCGTCAACAAAGGACTACTGCTTATTGACAACTGATTACAATAACACAAAGTAAGAGCAAACCAGTAAAACATCATTGGAAACTTAAGCCCGGAAAATTCGTGTACCATCATACGAGGACATTCAGCTCAATTAAACATTACATGACCAGAGCCAGAATATGTGCCATTCAATATGTTGCGATTACAAAACAATCCTGTGGTAGCACGGAAAACTAATTCACAGAGCATTATCAGGCTTCTGAAATAAACAGAGAAGTGAAATTAGTTAACTCAAATAACATACACTTCAACACGTGCACCTAATTACCAGTCGCAACGTGCACAATCTACATAACACAACAACCCAAAATGGTTCTTTCACAAATGTCATACGTGGCGGCGAAGTATGTAAATCTGCCAAAACAGCTGATTTCGCAATTTCAACCTCTAGCGAAGAAATACGCAGTCAGCTACTTGAACAGAGTGCGAGGTGGCAAATGCTTGAAATGCCCACAAGGACATAAATTCAAAATCCACGATTGCAGCGTAGGCACTATAAAACATGTCTAATGAGCTGCAACGTCAGCACAGTCTCCCAAACTACAAAGTTCTAGAGCACCATAGAAACAACCGTTCAACTTTGCCACCGAACGCCTTAAACCTCACAGGGTGTCCGCGCATTGCATCTTATCAAAACAAGGCGTCTGATCCACACCGCGGGGCTTGATCACTCCTGTCGTCTGCTCCGGTCTCCCTTGACTGCCACACACAGAGCTACTGCCAGCGAGTCTTACGCGCTGCCTCGCTGCCCGCTCGCCAACCTCCTGCTCTGTTCAACCCCCACCTTCCGTCCACCACGCTGCTTAGTAGTCTTTCCATAGCCACGGGGCATGCTCCTTCCAGTATCCCGTCAGCGATGTCGCTAGAGTCAACTGCGCTCTCGGCAAAATCGATAGGAACACATCATTCAGTAGTACATAATCAAAAGCAGTTCTCTTCGCCAACGTTTACCAATAAACTGAAATATGCCTCATAGAAATCAGGATATTCAAAGGATTACCCAGGACAATTTGCAAATCCTGCCGAATTTTGTTTTATATTGTATTCTCCGACGTGTACATTATGTGAACAAATTTCGTTCATGTTATGTGCATGGTTAAAAAACGTTATGTTTTAACCATTTCATTACAAAATATCATTATTGTAATGATTCTGTAACATAGTAATAAGTTACTTATTATCTTCAACACACAAAATACACGTATGTGAAACGACAAAAAAATGTGAATGTAAAAATAAAATAACACTTTCAAAGATGAAATAAATAATGAATGTTTGGATAATTTAATGATGTATGTTGAAAATACTCCGACTGGACAGTGTATACAGCTTATTTTCCAAAAACGGCACTTCTGAAACCAGCTTTATTACGCATGTATGTATGCATGTATGTGGCTTGAAACGTACTTTAATTTATGTTGTAATAAAAGTTTCCATTTTCAGAGTTCATTAATGGTGGTGGGGTATTCTGAAAAATTGCAAATTATTACAAAAGCTGCTTGTACAGTTTTCAAGAACGTTCATTACATATCAAATTTTATATGAAAAATACGAGGATATTCCTTCTAAACCTAATAACCCAAATTCCCTTTTTGGGTGTGTTTTACCCCTTACAAGTAAAATTGGACACAAATAAAAAATAGTGTCGCGTTAATATTGCATGTTTTCGGGTACGGATATATCGTCGAGCGAGTTGTTGTGTGTGACTGGTAAGCATGGAGCTATTGCTACGCTATTCCTGTAAATTAAAGGGCGCCCGTTAGCGTCCCCGAAAGATTCCATCGTGCTCAGATCAGGCTAATTTGATGGCCAAGGCATCAACGTGAGTTTCCTATCACGTCACTCAAACAGTTACAGCGCATTTCGGGCCTTTAAAAACAGACAGTTATCCAGCTGGAAGGTGGAAAAGTCGTCGGGGAAGGCATTAAGCACAAAGGGATGCAGGGAGTCCGCAATAATCTTCACGGACTTCACAGTTGTCATGCTTCCTTCGATTACTACTGCAGGTTTCATGGACGTCCAGGTGAACGTCCCTCATAGCGTGACACTGGCGCCTACCGGCCGGTGTGTGTGGTGCGCTGTACGCTTCGAGCAGCTGTTCACTAGGATGAAGATATAATCGGACACAACCAAGGACCTGGTGTACGCAGAAACATAATTCGTCCGACGGGGAACGCATTTTCGTTGGTCCACGATCCACTCTCGATATCCTATTCCAACTGTAATCGTAACTGACGATGTACACTACTGGCCAATAAAATTGCTACACCAAGAAGAAATGCAGATGATAAACGGGTATTCATTGGACAAATATATTATACTAGTACTGACATATGATTACATTTTCACGCAATTTGGGTGCATGGATCCTGAGAAATCAGTACCCAGAACAACCACCTTTGGCCGTAATAACGGCCTTCATACACCTGGGCATTGAGTCAAACAGAGCTTGGATGGCGTGTGCAGGTACAGCTGCCCATGCAGCTTCAACACGATACCACAGTTCATGAAGAATAGTGACTGGCGTATTGTGACGAGCCAGTTGCTCGGCCACCAATGACCAGACGTTTTCAGTTACTGAGAGATCTGGAGAATGTGGTGGCAGATGAACATTTTCTGTATCCAGAAAGGCCCGTACAGGACCTGCAACATGCGGTCGTTCATTATCCTGCTGAAATGTAGGGTTTCGCAGGCACCGAATGAAGGGTAAAGTCACGGGTCGTAACACATATGAAATGTAACGTCCACTGTTCTAAGTGCCGTCAATGCGAACAAGAGGTGACCGAGACGTGTAACTAATGGCACCCCATACCATCACGCCGGGTGCTACGCCAGTGTGGCGATGACGAATACGCGCTTCCAATGTACGTTCAGCGCGTTGTCGCCAAACACGGATGCGACCATCATGATGCTGTAAACAGAACCTGGATTCATCCGAAAAAATTACGTTTTGCCATTCGTGCACCCAGGTTCGTCGTTGAGTACACCATCGTGGGCGCTCCCGTCTGTGATGCAGCGTCAAGGGTAAGCGCAGCCATGGTCTACGAGCTGATAGTCCATGCTGCTACAAACACCGTCGAACTGTTGGTGCAGATGGTTGTTGTCTTGCAAACGTCCCCATCTGTTGACTCAGGGATCGAGACGTGGCTACACGATCCGTTACAGTCATACGGATATGATGCCTGTCATCTCGACTGACAGTGATACGAGGCCGGTGGGATCCAGCACGGCGTTCCGCATTACCCTCCTGAACCGACCGATTCCATATTATGCTTACAGTCATTGGATATCGACCAACGCGAGCAGCAATGTCGCGATACGATAAACTGCAATTGCGATAGGCTACAATCCGACCTTTATCAAAATCGGAAACGTGATGGTACGCCTTTCTCCTCCTTACACGAGGTATCACAACAATGTTTCACCAGGCAACGCCTTTCAACTGCTGTTTGTGTATGAGAAATCGGTTGGAAACTTTCCTCATGTCAGCACGTTGTAGGTGTCACCACCGGCGCCAACCTTGTGTGAATGCTCTGAAAAGCTAATCATTCGCATATCACAGCATCTTCTTCCTATCGGTTAAATTTCGCGTCTGTAGCACGTCATCTTCGTGGTGTAGCAATTTTAATGGCCAGTAGTGTAATTAGTGTTACGGCCTGAAGAACTACAATCGTCGGGTCGTAAATGTGGTTCATTTGATTGCTCTGGGAGATGAGTGATTTGAAGAACAACAGCTGAAACATTGAGTCACTTTAGTACAAGAATGATAAAACGATTCACTCAATTCCATGCAACTATTGTCACAGGACTGAATATTTAGAACTGTCTGAACAGTAAAGTATCACTTGATGCACACAATTACAAACTCTTCTCTTGGAGTACAAGTTCAATATTTACAAAAGTACAGTTCCATCTGAAACTTGAATAGCCCTGGTGACCTAACTAGATGATACTGATTGCTTCATGGGGGATTATATACTGAGGCAGAGCGACTCCATACTCGGCTGTATCTCGACCTCCGGGCAATTAGTATCAATGCGCGTTGCTATCTTTGATGTGGCACAGCCATCTTTGGACGCTACCGCACTTAGGTCAACATGGGAACGCGTAAGGCCGTCTGCGGTATTCAACAATGTATCCTAAACGGTGTGCTCCGACATACTTGTACCTACACCTGCATTTTACTGTATCGTCACATCTGCCACAGGGTGCCATCTTTCCAGCTTTACAGAGCGGCCAAGAGTCTCTGGCTTCCACTTTCAGTGATGAAGCATAGACGTCCGGTACCTTTTCGATGCTTGTGGTTTGACTGTCCTTCAGCAATTTCTCATAGACGTTTACAACGGTAGCACACGGACAGCCGACCAGCTTCGCCGTTTTATAGATTCTGATTTCCAGGCCGTAACAATCTGCCAAAGTAATCTGCGATAACAATCTTAAATACCGATCTGCCCTTTGCCGAAGTCGCTTACGTTAATGGAATTCCCCATTTTCAGCTTGTATCGCAGCTAGAGTGATTCCCCATTCATTTCTGCTTCCCCTATACAGAGTGGTCAGGAACAGTCTGAGAAGCTTGTAAAAGTGTTGCAGGGTACGTTGTGCTGAGAAATAATTGTTAAGAAAAAAGTCGACATTTTGCGCCGTTGCCGAGTTAATTAGCATTGAAGTTAGCCAATCAAGCCGTTGTTCACGCAAATTCAAGCACCCGGAGCAAGAGAGCGATAAAAAATGGGACATGAGACGGTAGTAAGAATCAGACCTGAGCCAAAGTCTGAGCAGTCTCGTGTGCTTTCGTTTACGCTATGAGGATACCTAACTGTCGGCCTGTACGTGAATAATAATCTCTCTTCCTTTCGATTGCTTTTATGGCTAATTGACCATACAGTACAAGACTATTTAACGCATTTTTATGCTATGCGAAGGTCCTATAGCAGTAGCTAGTTGCTAATCTCTGTCGAGTTGTTACGGGTATTACTATATATTTTTTAAAAATGGTTCAAATGGCTCTAAGCACTATGGGACTTAACGTCTGAAGTCATCAGTCCCCTAGACTTAGAACTACTTAAACCTAACTAACCTAAGGACATCACACACACCCATGCCCGAGGCAGGATTCGAACCTACGACCGTAGCACCAGCGCGGTTCTGGACTAAAGCGCCTACAACCGCTCGGCCACAGCGGCCGGCATATGTTTTTTAGATAACACTTCTTTTTCATATATAACTGCGTCATTTTTTGTTATTTTGAGATCATAGGTTATACTTAAAGTGGCATAAAAATGCATTTGACATCACGTGAATAAGACTTGATCCTCTCAGCAGGATGCACTGTGTTGTCATGGTAGATGTTTGGATCAACAATAAAGAACCAAAGGAACTGGTACACGTGCCTATTATTCTGTAGGGCCCCCGCGAACGCGCAGAAGTGCCACAACACGACTTGGCATGGACTCGACTAATGTCTGACGTAGTGCTGGAGAAAACTGACACTATGAATTTTGCTGGGCTGTCCATAAATCCCTAAGAGAACTGAGGGGTGGAGATAGATCTCCGCTGAACAGCACGTTGCAAGGCATCTCAGATATGCTCAATGATGTTCATGTTTATGAAGTTTGGTGGCCAGCGGAAGTGTTTAAACTCTGAAGAGTGTTCCTGGAGCCACTCTGTAGTAATTCTGGACGTGTGGTGTGCCGCATTGTCCTGCTGGAATTGCCCAAGTCCATCGGAACGCAAAATGGACATGAAGGGATACAGGTCATCAGACACGATGCTTACGCACGTGTCACCTGTCAGAGTCGTTTGCAGACGTATCACGGGTTCCATATCACTCCAACTGCACACGCCACACACCATTACAGAGCCTCCACCAGCTAGAAAGGTCCCTTGCTGACATGCAGGGTCCATGAATTTATGAGGTTGTCTCCACACCCGCTCAAGTTCGTCCGCTCCATACAATTTGAAACGAGACTCGTCATGTTTCCAGTCACCAACAGTCCAATGTCAGTGTCGCTGGGTCCAGGCGAGCTTTGTGTCATGCAGTCATCAAGGGTACACGAGTGGCCTTAGCCTCCGAAAGCCCATATCGACCATGTTTCGTGAATGGTTCGCACGCTTGCACTTGTTGGTGGCCCAGCACTGAAATCTGCAGTAATCTGCGGAAGGCTTGCAGTTCTGACACGTTGAATGATTCTCTTCAGTCGCCGTTGGTTCCGTCATTGCAGGATCTTTTTCCGGCAGCAGCGATGTCGGAGATTTGATGTTTTACCGGATTCATGATATTCACGGTACACTCGTGAAATGGTCGTACTGGAAAATCCCCACTGCATCGCTATCTCGGAAATGCTGTCTCCCATTGCTCGTGCGCCGACTATAACACCACGTTCAGACTCACTTAAATCTTGATAACCTGCATTGTAGCAGCAGTAACCGATCTAACAACTGCACCAAACACTTGTCGTATGTAGGTGTCACCGACAGCAGCGCCGTACTTTGCTTGTTTATACGAGGCGTGCTTTGAAATTAAAAAAAATATGTGCTAAGATATCTCAATAATTTTATTTTTACATGAAAGCCTGTACCTTCATCTACTTTTCTACATAATTTCCGTCAATATTGAGGCACTTGTCATAACGTTGTACCAGTTTTTGAAAACCCTCCTCACAGAAGTCTGCCGCCTGACTAGTTAACCACTGCATCACCACTGTTTTGACTTCGTCATCGTCTTGAAGACGCTGACCGCCCAGGTGTTTCTTCAAGTGCAGGAACAGATGGTAGTCACTGAGCGCAAGATCGGGGCTGTACGGAGGACGATCTAGAGTTTCCCATTGAAAAGATGTGGTGAGATCTTTGGTCTGATTCGCCACATGCGGACGAGCATTGTCTTGCAGCAAAACGATGCTCTTGCTCAACTTCCATGGACTGTTGCTTTGATTCTAGTGTGACGTGGGCCACCCATGTTTCATCGCCCGTAACGATTTGGCTTAAGAAATGATCACCGTCGTTGTGGTACCGTTCAACGAAAGGCAATGCACTGCCTAAACGTTTGGTTTTGTACACATCCCTCAACATTTTTGGTACCCAACGTGCGCACAATTTTCGGTAATTCAAGTGGTCGGTCACAATGCCATACAAAACACTACGAGAAACATTAGGAAAGTCATCCCGCAAGGAGGAAATCGTAAAGCGTCTGTTTTCTCTCACCTTATTGTCCATTTCCTGCACCAAACTTTCATTAACGACCGAAGGACGTTCACTCCGTTGTTCATCATGCGCATTTGTGCGGCCATATTTAAATGCTCTCACCCAGTTTCTTACCATTCCATCACTCATAATGTTTTCTCCGTAAACTGCACAGATCTCACTATGAATATCGATCGCTTTTAGGTCTTTAGCACTAAGAAATCTTATAACAGCCCGTACTTCACAGTCGGCGGGACTCAACAATTATCGGAGGCATCTGACGTAAACAAGGAAGAATCAGACTGTAATGGCGTCAGTGCGTAGATTAAGGTACAGGCTTTCATGTAAAAATAAAATTATTGAGATATCTTAGCACGTCTCTTTTTTAAATTTCCAAACGGTACTTACTTAATAAACACGTCTCGTATATCTCTGTGTTTGAATACGCATGTCTATACCAGTTTCTTTGGCGCTTCAGTGCATATGACCAATGGGTGGAGGAATGTGAAACCTCGAGTATGAGACAAGGTGTTGGACGTCTTCGACTCAGTACGTAACGTATAGGTCGGAAGCCTTCCCGATCTGTAAAGCGGATTAGGTGGCGATCTGTGTCAGATCTGAGCACAGACGATAATGATGTAGGCACAAGTGTTCCGGAGCTCACGGTTCAGCGCATATTGTCAAACACAGGAGTCCACAGCAGACGACCCGTACGTGTTCCCATGTTGATCCAACGGCTGCAGAGGGCAAGAGATCACCAAGACTGGACCGTGGATTAACGGGAACGTGAAACCTGGTTGTATGAATCACGTTACTTGTTACAGCAGGTAGATGTTGGCGTCCGGAGACGCCGTCATACAGACGAATGACTGCTCTGAACGTGCGCCGCGTCAGGGACGTAGACAAGTGGTGGCTGTATTACGCTACGGGGAACATACCACTGGCAAACTACTCTTCGCTTATATTTAGTCCGAAAATTGACACTATTTGCGTCTACTTTTCGTCTGCAGCTCTGTGATTCCTACAGAGTCGTACTCACGAATCCACTGTATCACTGTGGTACAATGAGTGTTTGCGATTACAGTTTCACAGAACCATGACAACATAGAGACAAAGAAAGTGCAAATGAGAGACTTTATCGAAATACAGTCAAATTACTGCTAGCAGTCGTCTTCAGTTTTTATTACCAGTTTCGAATCGCCTAGGTATTCCTCAACACATGGAACATATTTGTTGATATATATTAAATGAATTCGCAATAGGGAAGAAGGAGAGCCATCATCTGTAGAATGGAATGACGACAGTGAAAATTTGTGCCTGACCGGGACTCGAACACGGATTTCCTGCTGATCGCAAGCGGTCGCCTTACAATTTGGCTATCCGTGCACAACTCAAGGCCAGACTAAAACTTCCATATGTCGTCATTCCATAGTACAGCTGAAGGTTCTCCTTATTCACAGTTGCGAAATCATTTCTTGTATTTCATAACGGCTGTAGTCACAGCAGTGTCTGTTCCTTTGGACATGCATGCATGGCCAAGGAACTTTTCATCAGAATAACACAGGAACTGCAATATCGCATATTTATTGATTGTCTGCAGCTCTGTGGGAGTCGTATATCTGTGGCAAGCTGTATAAACGGAACATCAAAGCACTGAGTGTGGCGAGAATTTTTCATATTATGTGATCGATTTTGTTGCGTTACTTATAGTTATTAGCATCCGTTGGGTGTTTGTCGGTGTGCACAGTATTCTGGAAAACATAATGAATGTTTTCCAATTACGTTTCTGAATTTTTGTTAATGTACTCTAAGTCATACTTGATTACTGATGTATTGCTTTTGTCTGCCTTAACAACAAAGTCTTTACTGTCACCTAGTTTTTGATTGATTTGCTTCAGTGTAGTAGTTTTATTATGTGTGTTCCTGTGCAGTTTTTGTGCTTTTAATTTTTTCTTTATTATTTTATTTGCTTCATGTGCTAAGCATTTTGCTCATTTTTATTTAATTTTTCTGATAGGCAGGCTATTTTAGTGTTAGTAATTACAGCCTGAACAGCGTTTCCACCACGTTTGGTGGCAATATTGCGTTTGAGTACTTTATTTAGCAAATTAACTATTGTGTTGTTCAAGTGAGTGTTAGTTCTGTTCACTACCCTGTTACAATTTACATTGTTCAGCATGTGATTTATATTGAGAGCTGGTGGATCTTTTAGCTACGAAGACAGAAAGATTTTTCTTTGTTTTCGATGAGATTGTTAGCATTCCTTCATCCACAGATTGTTGAACTACATCTAAGAATTTTACAAGTTTGTAAACCGTAACATAGATGCTTGTCTCTAGGTGAAGCCTGTGGATTTCTTTGTTGAATAAGTGTTTTGTTTATAATGAGACCTAATTACATTTTTTATCCATATGATTTCACACTTGCTTTAGTCTGCTTGTGCTGATTTGCTTTGGTCTTTGATTACAACTTTAACATAATTGGGAATGGCAGTCTTTTACATACACTGCTTATTGAATTTAATGGCGTGAATTGTTTTCACTAACTTCAGTTTACACCTTCTGTACATATTCATTGTTCTTTTTATCTGGTTAAGTAGCGAAATAACAAACAGAATTAGCAAACATCCTATTTTTCCAAAACTTCAAAGAATCATTAAACTTGATTTACTAAATAACTCACAAAGAAAGACTTC
This sequence comes from Schistocerca serialis cubense, assembly GCF_023864345.2. Lineage (NCBI taxonomy): Eukaryota > Metazoa > Arthropoda > Insecta > Orthoptera > Acrididae > Schistocerca > Schistocerca serialis. Next base: position 158,977,771 of record NC_064640.1, read on the forward strand.
CCCTCCAGCAACCCTGCCTTTTCCACATTGGCACATCTACTTAACACTCTCTTTCTTCTACTGCACAAACCCAATCTCTCTCTCTCTCTCTCTCTCTTGCTCTCTCTCTCTCTCTCTCTCTCTCTCTCTCTCTCACACACACACACACAAAGTATTGACACGATGTTTACTGTTTGTTTCGTAAGTGTTGATCAATGTCAGTAAAAAAAAAAAAAAAAAGTAAATGAAATGTCAAACAAAATTTCAGTGCTAAACATGGAGATGTAATATCTTCCAACCTCATTCTTCAATTGATTTTGTAAATAGAACGTGTCAATTTTGTAGTATAACAACATGTTATTTTTGAAATAGAGAAATAGACCTCATAGCAACAAATAGACCGGAACTTTTCGACTCCGTGAATGTAGAAGAGGGTATCAGTGATCATAAGTCAGTGGTTGCATCAATGACTACAAGTGTAATAAGAAATGCCAAGAAAGGAAGGAAAATATATTTGCTTAACAAGAGTGATAGGGCACAAATCGCAGAATATCTGAGTGACCACCATCAAACGTTCATTTCTGAGGAAGAGGATGTGGAACAAAAATGGAAAAAATTCAGAAACATCGTCCAGTACGCCTTAGATAAGTTCGTACCGACTAAGGTCCAAAGCGAGGGGAAAGATCCACCGTGGTATAACAATCATGTACGAAAGGTACTACGGAAACAAAGAAAGCTTCATCATAGGTTTAAGAGTAGTCGAATCATAGCTGATAAGGAAAAGCTGAACGAAGCGAAAAAGAGCGTAAAGAGAGCAATGAGAGAAGCATTCAACGAATTCGAACATAAAACATTGGCAAACAATCTAAACAAGAACCCTAAAAAGTTTTGGTCATATGTAAAATCGGTAAGCGGATCTAAATCCCCTATTCAGTCACTCGTTGACCACGATGGCACCGAAACAGAGGACGACCGAAGAAAGGCAGAAATACTGAATTCAGTGTTCCGAAACTGTTTCACTGCGGAAAATCGTAACACGGTCCCTGACTTCAGCCGTCGCACGGACGCCAAAATGGAAAATATTGAAATAAACGATATCGGAATTGAAAAACAACTGCTATCACTTAGTAGCGGAAAAGCATCCGGACCAGACGAGATACCCTTAAGATTCTACAGTGATTATGCTAAAGAACTTGCCCCCTTTCTATCAGCAATTCATCGTAGATCGCTGAAAGAACGTAAAGTACCTAGCGACTGGAAGAAAGCGCAGGTCGTTCCCATTTTCAAGAAGGGTCATAAATCAGATGCGAATAATTATAGGCCTATTTCGCTTACGTCAATCTGTTGTAGAATAATGGAACATGTTTTGTGTTCTCGTATTATGACGTTCTTAGATAATACAAATCTCCTTCATCATAACCAACATGGATTCCGCAAACAGAGATCATGTGAAACTCAGCTCGCCCTATTTGCCCAAGAAATTCACAGTGCCGCAGACACTGGCGAGCAGATTGATGCCGTATTCCTGGACTTCAGGAAGGCATTTGATACGGTTCCGCACTTACGTTTAGTGAAAAAAATACGAGCTTACGGAATATCGGACCAGGTTTGTGATTGGATTCAGGATTTCCTAGAAGAAAGAACACAACATGTCATTCTTAACGGTTCAAAATCTGCAGATGTAGAGGTAATTTCGGGAGTACCGCAGGGAAGCGTGATAGGACCTTTATTGTTTACAATATACATAAATGACTTAGTTGACAACATCGGTAGCTCCGTGAGGCTATTTGCAGATGACACGGTTGTCTACAAGAAAGTAGCAACATCAGAAGACTCGTACGTACTCCAGGAGGACCTGCAGAGGATTAATGCATGGTGCGACAGCTGGCAGCTTTCCCTAAACGTAGATAAATGTAATATAATGCGCATACATAGGGGCAGAAATCCATTCCAGTACGATTATGCCATAGGTGGTAAATCATTGGAAGCGGTAACGACCGTAAAATACTTAGGAGTTACTATCCGGAGCGATCTGAAGTGGAATGATCACATAAAACAAATAGTGGGAAAAGCAGGCGCCAGGTTGAGATTCATAGGAAGAATTCTAAGAAAATGTGACTCATCGACGAAAGAAGTAGCTTACAAAACGCTTGTTCGTCCGATTCTTGAGTATTGCTCATCAGTATGGGACCCTTACCAGGTTGGATTAATAGAAGAGATAGACATGATCCAGCGAAAAGCAGCGCGATTCGTCATGGGGACATTTAGTCAGCGCGAGAGCGTTACGGAGATGCTGAACAAGCTCCAGTGGCGGACACTTCAAGAAAGGCGTTACGCAATACGGAGAGGTTTATTATCGAAATTACGAGAGAGCACATTCCGGGAAGAGATGGGCAACATATTACTACCGCCCACATATATCTCGCGTAATGATCACAACGAAAAGATCCGAGAAATTAGAGCAAATACGGAGACTTACAAGCAGTCGTTCTTCCCACGCACAATTCGTGAATGGAACAGGGAAGGGGGGATCAGATAGTGGTACAATAAGTACCCTCCGCCACACACCGTAAGGTGGCTCGCGGAGTATAGATGTAGATGTAGATGTAGAAACATACTGTCGCAGTGTGTACTACAAGAGCTGAACAACGAGACTCCTTGTCCTAACATAAGCTCTTTGGCATAACTTTACCTATACTCCTTGGTCTATTTACGTTTTGTAAAGCATGTGGAAAGTGTTACCTGTGACCAGAATACTGTGCACACTACCAACCATCCCACGGACACGAATGACTGTAAGTAACGCAACAAAATCGATCTCATAATGTGAACAATTCTCGGCACACGCAGTGCTTACATGTTCCGTTTATAAATCTTGCCACAGCTAGACGATTCCCACAGTGTTGCAGACAATCAACAAATATGGGTCATCTGATGATGAATCGCTATACGATTGGATACCGGCAAAGGGATAATAAAAATTTAAGAACAGAATCAAAGGCTTCTTCTCGGTGGGAGTGGGTGGGGGGCGGTGGCCTGGATGGTGCGTCGTGACTCATCTCTTCGTGTTCTACTGCCTTTCGTGAACCATTCTGCACACAGCCGTTGCATTGCCGAAACACATCGTCCTGCACGAGCAGCAATTTCTCGGATGGATGCATCACATTCTCTCATGTCAAATCTGCGCCCTCTTTCAAATTCACTGATTTGACGGTACGGTTCGCGCATACGTCTGCGAGCCATCCTGCACGTCTGGTCAAGTCACACTGATCCATTGCCTTCGGTTCATAGCGGCAACGAGAGCAACAGACACAGGTTACTGGTCGGTTTATAGCACTAACTTGCCATGAAACAACCTAATGTTACTCTCTCGAAGGATTCTTAAGATTGACCGCTCGTGTGTCTAATGGACAAAGGTATCGGGCAATAATTCTGAATTTGATGAAATTAACATAGAAAAACCAAACCGACTTTAATCTTGGGAGTTAATGGAAGTGATAAAATCATTAGTGAATGAAAAAAGAGAAACAAACTGTCGCGAGCCTAGTTAGGCACTTTAATTTGGAAATATATGTTTAAGAAAATTGAATGTTGGTTATTGAAGTTACTTTCGTTGAGATTTCCCATTGAACAGCAAACAGGATACAAACTGACACAGTGCACTCTGAACTAAGTGTAGCAGCAGTTACCAATAACGCACACATCAGTAAATTATAAGAAGTAATTTTGCATACTAATGACAGCTACACTCAAGAGCATTACTTAAACAAATACTGAAATGTTAATGCATGAAGTGCAGAACTAAATTTGGACATGAGGGGCTTTTATCTTAACTGACATAAAAAAATCAATAAAGACGAATAATCTCATAAATACACTGTTTAAGCTCCTCTACATACATCAATTTTCCTTAGCAACAGTAATAGTTCAATTTTTTCTAATAAGGGAAGAATATGATGGGGGCCCATAAACTATTATAGTTTCTTTGGTCAACTCTCTCTCTCTGATTACTATAGTAAAAAAGACTAATTCATAAGAGAATCATTCATTTCACTTGGAGTAATTCATAATTTGCTTTGTAAGACAATAAAACACAACACTGGGCTTAATTAAATTCAAAAAAGGAACCAATCAAAATGGCTCTGAGCACTATGCGACTTAACTTCTGAAGTCATCAGTCGCCTAGAAATTAGAACTAATTAAACCTAACTAACCTAAGGACATCACACACATCCATGCTCGAGGCAAGATTCGAACCTGCGAGCGTAGCGGTCGCTCGGCTCCAGACTGTAGAGCCTAGAACCACTCGGCCACTCCGGCCGGCTGGGAACCAATCACAATAGAAATGAAAACCACACTATTCTTGAAAATGAGCTTAACTTATTTGCCACAATTTTGCACTGTATTCCTACAAAACTATACTTCGTAATAAATAAAGGATACTATAGTAAAATCATATCTAACTTCACTTTTGCGGTTTTAACTAACTTTTACCACTCCTTTTACTGTTGTGTCTAGACAAGACACCCTAGACACAATGAGAGGAAGCCGAAAGGCACGCGCTAAGCTAAAGCAGGATGGCGTGAGGTCTGAAACAGGATACGTAATGAATGCTATAAAGAAAAGTACGTAGCTTCTGGAATGCTTAACTTTAATCCATCCTTTTGGTACATCTGGAGATTGTGGCGATACAAGTGAGACTCTTTAGATACATGCAATGTTACTAATGGCGCCTTGCTAGGTCGTAGCCATGGACTTAGCTGAAGCCTATTCTAACTACTTCCTCAGTAGCTCTACAGCCCTTGGTGAGCCTTGGCTTCTTCAACAATCCTCCTCCACACTTCTCGGTTATTTGCTGCTCTTTTCCACCCCCGGACTCCCATATTGCTGATATCCATTATTACCTCATCGATCCATCTTCTTCTAGGTCTCCCTTTTCGCCTAACTGAATGGATCATACCTTTCATCATTTTCTTTGGCATTCTATCCTCTGCCATTCTCTCCAAGTGTCCTAGCCATCGTATTCGCTGTGATTTAACAAATTTTACTATGTCCCTGCCTTGTATTAACTCCTGTAATTCAGCATTGTAGCGTATTCTCCAGCCTTCTTCCTCCCTTATTGGCCCATAGATTTTGCGTAGTATTTTCCGCTCAACGCTTCTTAGAGCATTGTTATCGTGTTCTGTCAATGTCCATACCTCTGAGCCGTATGTGATAACTGGGCGGACTAGGGAATTATATATTAGCAATTTAGTTTTTCTTGTAACAAGGCTACTTTTGAAAAGCTGCATATTTGCAAAGTAAGCTCTGTTTCCTGCTTGTATTCTTTCCCTTATAGCCTTTCCAATACTGTTATCATTTGTTATTAGGGCTCCCAAATAGTTAAAAGAGGACACTCCATTGAAGCATTTCCCATTGATGTTTAGGTTTTTAGGGGTTCTTCTGGCCTCAGATTGTGACATTACCATATATTTTGTTTTGTTTACATTTACTATGAGGCCAATTTTTAAGGCTTCTGTTTCCATTGCCCGGTATGTTTCTAGGAGTGTATTGGTATTTCTTCCTACTATAGCAATGTCATCAGCGTATGCACATATCTGGCTAGTTTTCATAAATATGGTGCCTCTTTTGTTGATTTTATTTACTGCACTATGCAGGGCAATGTTGAATAGGACAGTGGAGAGGCTATCCCCTTGCTTCACACCTTTATTAAAGTCAAAGCTCTCACTTGTTCTGCTAAGGACCTTTACTTTTGCTCTCGTCTCTGTCATTGTCATTCTGATTAGTCTTATTAATTTAGCACATATACCAACTTCTTTCAGTACTCTGTATAGTTCTTGCCGAATTATGCTGTCAAAGGCTTGTTTGAAATCGATGAATAAGAAATGCAGATCTATATCATATTCATAGAACTTTTCCATCATTTGCCTTATCACAAATATTTGATCAGTTGTTCCTCTGCCCGGTCGAAAGCCACACTGATATTCCCCTAGTATGCCTTCTGCACACTTCCGTATCCTTTCGTTTAATATACTTGTGAAGATCTTATAAGCTGTACTTAGGAGTGATACACCTCTATAGTTTTCACATGCTGTTCTGTCCCCTTTCTTATAAATGGGGACTATTATTCCAATTTTCCAATTATCTGGCATAGTTTCTGTTTCCCATATATCTGATATTAATGTGTGCAGTTCCTTTATTACAGCCTCACCACCAGTTTTTATTAATTCAGCAATTATGCTGTCTTCCCCAGGGGCTCGATTGTTTTTTGACTTGTGCACAGCCTGGGAGACCTCTTGTAGTGTTGGTTTTCTTGCCTCATTGGTTTCATTGTCTACTTCCAGCTCCACTCTTCCCTCCTGTGCAGCTGTCTCTTCATCTTCTAGGCTGGTGCTTAGTGTATCTTTGAAATATTCTGCCCATCTTCCCACTATCTGTTCTTCCTCCCTTATCATTTTCCCATCTTTACTGGAACAGGCCATTGTTTTTGGTTGGAATCTATTCTTCATTTTGCCTATGGCATGATAGAACTTTCTTATTTCACTCTGTTCCTTTAGTTCTTCTAGTTCTTGAAATTTTTTCTTATTCCACTCTCTTTTCTTTCTCTTGCACAGTCTGTTAGCTCTTCTCCTTAATTCTCTATATTGTTCCACATTATTTCTGGTTTCCCTCTGTAGCATTTTTGTTCTTGCCCTGTTCTTTTCCTCTATTGCTGACCTGCAATCTTCATCAAACCACTCCTGGGTTCTTCTGTTCCTTCTTATGCCTATTATTTCCTTTGCAGCATCCTTAATGGCTTTTTCAAACCTGTTCCACCTTCCATCTACTCCTTCTGTGGTCTCTTCATTGCTCAACTTTCTGCTTAGTGTTGCTTGGTATTTTTTTACTTCATCGGGGATGTTCAGTTTGTCTGTATTCCATTTCATCATCTTTCCCATTCTGTTGCCATTTGTTAGTGACAGTTTCTCTCTCAAGACTGATTTTATCAGAAAGTGGTCTGAATCACAGTTTGGTCCTCTGCAGCTCCGTACATCCGTAACAGACGTGGAGTGGCGTGCAATCACTAAAATATGATCAATCTGATTGACTACTCCATTGGCTGCAGACTTCCAAGTTCCCAGATGGATCCTTTTATGTGGAAAGCAGGTACTTTTAATAATCATATTATTCCTTGCTGCGAATTGGCATAATAAGTCTCCATTCTCATTGTTTTCTTCATGTAGTGAATATTTTCCAGAAACTCCATACAGATGTTCATTCCTCCCTATTTTTGCATTAAAATCTCCTATTACTAGCATCAGGTCATATTTAGGTACTGCACCGTATACTTTTTCCAAGTCTTCGTAGAAATGTTCTTTAATTATATCCTCTTTTTCCTCTGTTGGTGCATGTGCATTAACTATTGATATATTCCTAAATTTACCTTTTAGTCTGAGTCTGCACATCCTTTCATTTATGGGTTCAAATTCTAGAAGGCTTTTCCTAACTTCCCTAGTTATTATAAACCCTGTTCCAAGTTGGCCTGTTCTTTCTTCTGGTCCACTATATACCAACGAGTACTCAGGTTTATCTATCTGCCCATTCCCCTGCCATCTTATTTCCTGTAGCCCTACAATATCATATTTGAATTTTAAAATTTCATTAGCTATTTCTTTCATCTTTCCAGGCTGAAGCATTGTCCTCACATTCCATGATGCTACTGTTAGATCCTTTATCCGTTTCCTTTGCCGGGGTCGTGATACATGCTTTCCATCCAGTTTCCGAGGTTTCTGTTGAATTTCCGTAATATTCTTTTTTTTTACAGTATGGGGTTATTGGCCCCATGCCCAACCCCCAAACTGGAGGACCAGGATTTGTATGAGGTTTACTCCTCTAGGGAAGCTGGCTTCACTACGCCTCTAGAGCCCTCCCTGCCCTATGTTGTGGGACACACTTTGTCTGGCTCCTCTGTCGGGACCAGTCCGGCTTGGGAGACCCTGCCAGTAGCTATGCTACCGCCGGCATAGCTCTCGACTTCACCGAAGCACGCAAACCCTCCCGCCCGGCACTGAAGGTGCCTACTATAAGGCGGTGTCCCCTGGAGATTGTGGCGATACAAGTGTGACTCTTTAGATACATGCAATGTTACTAATGGCGCCTTGCTAGGTCGTAGCCATGGACTTAGCTGGAGCCTATTCTAACTATCTGCTCTGCAAATGAGCGAGGCTTCGACAGTGTGCATCGCTAGCTACGTCGTCCGTACAACTGGGGCGAGTGCTATTCCGTATCTCGAGACCTGCCTTGTGGTGGTGCTCGGTCTGCGATCACACAGTGGCGACACGCGGGTCCTATATGTACTAATGGACCGCGGCCGATTTAAAACTACCACCTAGCAAGTGTGGTGTCTGGCGGTGACACCACATTCCTCCCCCGCATATCGGCGAACGGTCGTGTTATAACTCTTCCGCCCGCCGTGGGGAGGACCCCATGTTGACGTATGCGATGAGGTGGGAAGCCTAACAACAGGCGAGGCTGTGCCACCCGCACCCGGCCATTCGGTCCGACGGGAGCTAGGAAACGCCTGAAAACCTATTCCAGGGTGCACGTCAACATGCGGTGTATGCGCCCGTAAAGAGACAGGAGCGGCCGAAGGATCGACCTCCATAGCGTCGGGGTACCCGACGCGCGAAGACGCCATGTGGTCCGGAGCGGGCAAGAGTTCCATGGCGGAGGACAGCTGGTCACGGGAAGCGATCGGCGGCGCGTGACCCAGGGAGGCGCGTGGCGGCTGCAGCGAAGCGTCCACTGCGGGCGGCGCCGGCTGGAGGACAGGCGGCGGCGGCGGAGGCGGCAGCGGCGCGTCGCCATGGGGCAAAATGGATGGCATCGTCGGTAACACCTGGGGATGAGGCGAGCCAGTAGATGGGTCCCCTGGGCGCTGACCGGACGGCACCGTCGCTGAAAGCAGACGGGGAGCGGCAGAACCCGTGCGACGACAGAGGCGCAGCTGATTGAGATGCCGACGCACCTCACCAGAGGCCCCCAAAACCAAATACATCGCGCGGCCGAGGTAGCGAAGAATGCGCCCTGCGAGCCAACGCCGTGAACCTCGATAGTTGCGATAGAATACAACGTCGCCTGGAGCAAAAGCAGAAGTCTGCCGCTGCACAGGAATCTGATGCGGCGGGTGCAGCAAAGACATCAAGGTTCGATGAGGACGACCGTGGAGTAACTCAGCCGGCGAGAGACCGTCTCGGGGCTGAGAGCGATACGATGACAAAAAGAGCAACAATGCGTCCTCCCGAGAATGCGACTCTTTCAACTCCAACATCTGTGACTTGAAAGTCCGGACCAATCGTTCAGCGGCACCGTTTGACTGAGGCGAAAACGGCGCGGATGTCAGATGTTGAATATCATTGGCCTGGCAGAATGACTGAAATTCTGCGGACATGAATTGTGGGCCATTGTCGGAAACAATAGTCTGCGGAAGACCTTCAATGCAAAAGATAGCAGACAACGCTTGGATGGTGGCAGTTGACGTCGTAGAAGACATCCGGACAACAAAAGGAAAATTACTGAAGGCATCTACCAGAACCAACCATCGAGCATTCCAGAATGGAGCAGCAAAATCGATGTGCAAGCGTTGCCAAGGGGAAGTGGCTTTTGGCCATGCAAAGACTTTCCGCGGCGGCGCGGATTGTTGTTCGGCACACGCCATGCAAGAAGAACACATATTCGTAATCGCAGCACGGTGCTGACGAGCAAGTTGTTTCGTTCGCACTATACTCCAATGTCCTTGGTGAAGAAGCCGTAAAACAGAGGACTGTAACGAACGTGGGACCACGACTCTGGACTGATCATTATCAGAACCCAACAGCAAAACACCCCGTCGAACAAAAAGTCTCTCCTTGTGAGCAAAAAATCGGCGTACCAGCGGATCCTCAATCCGCGACTTCGACAAGGGCCATTGAGTAGCAACAAAACGCAAAACGGTAGCAAGGACCGGGTCAGCAGCTGTGGATGTAGCTACACGACGAAAATCAATCGGAAACGATTCGACCACTTCATCGGTTTCCGAATCAATGAACATGCAAGCAAGTTTGGAAGAATGGAATGCTCTATCCTTAGCAACAGGCAAACGGGGCAATGCATCGGCGTTGCCGTGCTTAGCAGTGGACCGATACAAGATATCGTAGCGGTACTGTGAGAGGAAAATAGACCAGCGAATGAATTTCTGCGCTGTACGCGGAGGTACAGGCTTGTTCGGATGAAAAAGCGACGTCAAAGGTTTGTGGTCTGTGATGATGGTAAAGTGACGACCATACAAGAAATCATGGAACTTAGTAACACCAAACACGAGAGCCAAAGCTTCTTTCTCTATCTGTGAATAATTTCTTTGCGCAGACGAGAGCAATTTGGACGCAAAGGCAATAGGGCGATCATGCGATCCATCTTTGTGCGCAGGCACAGCACCGATCCCAAAATCCGATGCATCTACCATAAACAAAAGGGGTTTCTGGGGATCGAATGGCGTAAGGCAAGTATTGGAAAGCAACGCCGATTTCAACTGGCGAAAGGCGCGTTCGCATTCCGTCGTCCAGACGAACGGAACACTTGTACGGCGTAAGCGATGAAGTGGAGCTGAAAGGGAAGAGGCATTGTGCACATTCACCCACACCTTGTGATTCGAAATCGTTGAACGTTCTTGCGACCTCATCACGCAATGCGTGGGGAACATTGCGCGCTCTGAAAAATTGCGGTTGCGCGTTTACTTTCAGTTCCAAATGTGCTTCATAGTTCTTAGCGCAACCAAGGCCCGGTGCAAAAATGTCTGCAAATTCGTCACATAGACGAGAAACACTGTCTGAAGGTACAGTCTGAGTAACTGATAGGACCTGATTTACCATAGGCATGTTAAACAACTGAAATAAATCTAAACCAAACAAGTTCACTGCAGTAGAAGAACGAAGAACGTAAAATGACACAAGTTTTGTTTGTCCCTTGTATGTTGCAAGAAGGCTGCACTGTCCTAACACAGGGATATGCTGTCCTGAATAACTAGTGAGCTGAACATTTGCGGCACGCAACGGAGGTGTGCCCAGTTGTTTGTACGTGTCGTGATTGATCAATGAAGCTGCAGCTCCGGTATCGAGCTGGAATGGCATGACCTTACCATTAAAGTCCAACTCTACAAAAAGTTTATTGTCCTGCCGACGACAAGAGCGACTGTCTCGTGCAATTTGAACTGATACAGGTACAGCATCACTTGCTAATTGACGTGATTTCCGGCGACGTCGACGCACACTTGTTGTGGGACGAACACTGTCACTGTTTGAGAAAGTGGCACTGGACGAAGTGGAATTAACTACATGAATGTCCATGGGTGAAGGTCCACGAGCCTGAGTAGTCTTGGTTCGATTCCGGCGTGAAGCAAAGGGCCTGGAATGATTGTGATTGTCTGATCTGAGCTTTTTCTGGCAAACACTTTGAACATGTCCTTTCTTATTACAGAAAAAGCAAATAGCTTGGCGTGACGGGCAATTGTCACGCGAATGTCTAGTTGCACACCGCGAGCATGATTTCACTGCATTTATATGCTTGCGCGGCACACCTGGTTTAGAGCGTGGCGGCAGCTGCGCGGACGTGTGCGAGGGCAGTTTACCGGGCCGTGCAGCGCACCCGGCGGGCCGGTTAATGTTACACATGGCTGGCGAAGTTGCAAATGATTCCTGAGCAAAGTCAAGCGTGTCCTGTCTATCCAATATGTCTTGTTGAAGGGAGGGATTGACGAGTTTCAAAATCTGTTCCCGTATGCGAACATCAGAAACGTTCTGTGCTATTGCATCACGTACCATAATATCTGAATAAGGGAGTCCACATTCACACTCAAAAGCACAATCCGTAGTAAGGCCTTGCAATGTTGCAACCCACTCCCTATTAGTCTGACCGGCCGTACGTTTTGTACGAAAGAACGTATACCTTTTTGCAACGACATTGACTGTTTCCTTGAAATAGGCATCTAAAGCATTCCAAGTTGGCCTGTTCTTTCTTCTGGTCCACTATATACCAACGAGTACTCAGGTTTATCTATCTGCCCATTCCCCTGCCATCTTATTTCCTGTAGCCCTACAATATCATATTTGAATTTTAAAATTTCATTAGCTATTTCTTTCATCTTTCCAGGCTGAAGCATTGTCCTCACATTCCATGATGCTACTGTTAGATCCTTTATCCGTTTCCTTTGCCGGGGTCGTGATACATGCTTTCCATCCAGTTTCCGAGGTTTCTGTTGAATTTCCGTAATATTCTTTTTTTTTACAGTATGGGGTTATTAGCCCCATGCCCAACCCCCAAACTGGAGGACCAGGATTTGTATGAGGTTTACTCCTCTAGGGAAGCTGGCTTCACTACGCCTCTAGAGCCCTCCCTGCCCTATGTTGTGGGACACACTTTGTCTGGCTCCTCTGTCGGGACCAGTCCGGCTTGGGAGACCCTGCCAGTAGCTATGCTACCGCCGGCATAGCTCTCGACTTCACCGAAGCACGCAAACCCTCCCGCCCGGCACTGAAGGTGCCTACTATAAGGCGGTGTCCCCTGGAGATTGTGGCGATACAAGTGAGACTCTTTAGATACATGCAATGTTACTAATGGCGCCTTGCTAGGTCGTAGCCATGGACTTAGCTGGAGCCTATTCTAACTATCTGCTCTGCAAATGAGCGAGGCTTCGACAGTGTGCATCGCTAGCTACGTCGTCCGTACAACTGGGGCGAGTGCTACTCCGTATCTCGAGACCTGCCTTGTGGTGGTGCTCGGTCTGCGATCACACAGTGGCGACACGAGGGTCCTACATGTAATAATGGACCGCGGCCTATTTAAAACTACCACCTAGCAAGTGTGGTGTCTGGCGGTGACACCACATTTACATTAAGCAAATATCACTTTAAAACACTTGAATGCAAGAACTGTTTATTTAAGTCAGGATACTCGGTTTTAGTAGCACTTACGTGAGGACCCTGCACAGGTTCGTGATCAGGATAGAAAATATGGTTCTGGACACAAATTTGTTTTTGTAATTATTATTCAAAACACACACAAATTAACTAGGTCCATGGCCATATACATTACTGAATGTATGAAGTTAGTGAAGCAGTGGCGAAGGTTGGTGGCAAGCGACATGGCGGCTAACTGTACTCACGGCTATTGATGTTCGAATGCTCTATAAAATCTCTTCTTGGCGTCGGGTTTTCACAGTATTAGAGCCATTCCTTTTTGCCGAGAATACCAAATAATAGCCAGATCCAACGCAAATACATTGTAAAGCAGCTTCCAATTGCCTCTCATAGCACCGTCTAAATGTACCGTGCTACGGCTAGCCACATACTGCGTACCGTTCACACCAAGGATCCGCTCAGTTCGACCACTAAAACCACCTTTTACATTGCACCATGCCACTTCCTTTGCGGAGGGACTTCCCTACATCTTTTATATATTAAAAATACAAGTGCCCTAAGCATGAACCAGCTTTCAGTAAACATTTTCTTTTTATGCACACACGTATATTATAACAATCTTTTTCATTTTAACAAATCATTTTGCTTTCTTCATATATATACATTATAAAACTCTAATTTTACTGTCACAAATCAAGGAATTTAAATAACAAAGAATACACACTCTATAATTGCAGATACACAGTTACATAATATAAACGTACTTCTAATCGATATAAGTGTTACAGGTGGTGTTGCACAGCGTTATCGATACTGACCTTGAACCCACGGACCGACATGGTTCAAATGCTAATCGTTTCTGCAGAACATACTAATATACATGTCCCGTGAATATGAACGTTTTATCTGTATTCGTTCTGGGTGTTCTGTTTCTTACTGAAGTTGGGCATCAGCTACACTGCAGATAACAGACAACAACGTGAACAACGTAACGCGCTATTATGAAAATAAACGGACTCTTCACATGACGGTCAAATTTCACTAAAATATTTATGGGTAAGAAATGAAGAAAATTATGTTTGCTCAATGCAGAATCCTTTTCCAAAACATACTTATTTGAAAGCTGACACGGACATAAAAAGTGAGCATTAACCTCAGGTTGAATGGACGTATGCCTATTTGCTGAGAGACATATGGTGCGTGAAGAAAAAAGTTTGTATTAGGAATTCGCTAACCGCACACTATGGTCTACAGGCACAGCTGCATTGCACATGTGTGGTACTTTTCCCGGTTCCTGTTCCATTCGCGAACACCGTACCGGAAGACGACTGCCAGTATGCCTCACTATGAGCACGAATTCCTCTAATTCAATCAGTGCTGTCACTTCGCAGGATGTACAAGTGTATAGGAGGAAGTAATACGTTACATAGCTCCTGAAAGAGCGCTCTTTGCATTTTAACTGTGAATCTCATGCTCTCTTGCCGCCACTGGAACTGACTAAGAATTTCCATGGGGCACACGCTCCTATTAAACGAAAACGTGACGAAATGTGTTACTTTCCTTTGCATCATTTGTATCCCTTCTGGTGATTCTCGTTCGTTATAGTCCTGGACTGCCAACAGATACTCAAGAGAAAGTCAAACACAGGATTTTATAAGTTACCTCCTTCGTGAGGGAATCAGATTTCTGTAGGATCCTTCCAATGAATCGCAAAGTGGCATCTGACTTTCCTATAAGTAATTTGATGTAGGCAAGTTACTTTACGTCCCTCCTTGCGCATACTCCCAGACAGTTTACTGTTGCGGCTGCCGACAATGCTTGGTCGCTAGTCATGTGGTTGAATAAAAATGTGTCTTTCAGTACGTCAACGAACGTCGATTTTCTCCAAGTATCACCAAGCGAGGTGGCGTAATGGTTAGCATACTGGTCTTGTATTACGGAGGGAGGCGTTTCAAATACCCGTGCGACCATCCACCAGACAGTTTACTGTTGCGGCTGCCGACAATGCTTGGTCGCTAGTCATGTGATTGAATAAAAATGTGTCTTTCAGTACGTCAATGAGCGTCGATTTTCTCCAAGTATCACCAAGCGAGGTGGCGTAATGGTTAGCATACTGGTCTTGTATTACGGAGGGAGGCGTTTCAAATGCCCGTGCGACCATCCACATGTACTTGTTTCGCGGTATCCCTAATTTGCTTAAGGCAAATGTCCGTATGGCTCCTTTGAAAGGTCACGGGCTATTTCCTTCCCCAGTCCGTATCTAATGACCTCATCATCGACAAGATGTTAAGCTCTATTCTTGCTCCCCATCTGCGAGACATTCCGCATTTTGCTTGACTTTCATGGCGCTGCGACTTCCCCGTACGGTACAGTATCATATGCAGAAAGAACGAGGTTCTGACATTATCCACCAGATGATTTACTGTTTCATGAACAGTAACGAACCCACAACATTCCCATGGAGAATAACCAAAGTTACTTTCAGATCTTCCCCTTAAGAAAGACATACTGAATTCTATCCGCTAGGAAGTCTTCAATTCAATCGCAAAGCTGGTCCGATTTTCTGTAAGTTCGTATTTTATTCACAAGGCGAGAGTGCTGGACGGCATCGAACGCCTTTAGGAAGTCAGGGAAGACGAGATTCAACCCGAACGCTGCTAGAAAATACCATCTGGATCTCATCCACGAACAGAAGATTGAGTTTCAGGAGATCACTGTTTGCGGAATCAGTGTCTGTTCCTAAAGAGATGTTCGGTCTTGTAAATGGGCATAACATGAGAGGATAAAACGTATTCATTAATTGTACACATATATCCAACAAGCCATCTTGAAAAATGGAGTAACTTCGACTTTTTCGAATCACTTAGAACACTTTATCTCTCTACCGACCTGGGAAAAAATACTGCCAGAAAAGGAGCAAGTTCTTCAGCGCAGTCCATATAGTGTCGTATAGACGATCCTTCATTCCAGTTCCTTCCTATCGTTGACTTATTTTACTTGATTTTTGGATTCTACGATCTCTTATCACATTATGTTTCATAACCACTTTAGTACGATATTCTGGAATGAAAAATTTGGAAAGAATGAATTCACCATTTCGGCTGCCGCTGTATCGTCCTACAAGTATGACCGCTGATTAACCGTAGATGGCTATTATCCGTTTAACGACTTTACGAGCGACCAAAACTTATTACGATTTTTCGTCGGATAGGCAGCCAAAATTTTTACTCTACTTACTTAATCTGATTTCCTTCAATTTTGTTTGTTAAGAATCTTTTGCCATAGTTTAAATCTGTGATTATGCTCTCTTTAATCTCGTAACAGCTTCCTAACACCAATGAACCATGACGGATATTTCCCATTCCTCACAATCTACCTCGTTCATGTCTAAAGTTTATTGTAAAAAATTCTTGAATTTCATCCATTGATACTTCATACCTTCGTTCCCAGATTAAATATCTTATGTTGACTGCTCCTGTCACTCTGGTTAAACAAACATATTTTCCTTCCTTTCTTAACTTTACTTACCTGTAGTTACTAACGCAATAACAGACAAAAGTTGCGTTTACACCAGTGCGACTTGCAGCTAGTCGCCGTGCGGTTATAGCTTGCTCCAAAAGGAAATATATGCGCCCAGTGTGAACACAGTGTAAATGGAACCACTCTCACGCGCATGCCTAGGATTAGCCACGAACCTATACTAGGGCCTCTACTTGCTTGTGAGGCAAGTACAGTCGCACGGAGACTAGACACAAGGTGCACAGGTGTAAACACACCTTTACAGTCACTGATCCTGTCTTATGTGGTAGTTGAATGGATATGTTCGTTACCAGGAGAATTAAGACATTACCCTCCTGATTTGGTTTTCTAACAATTCCTAAAGGTAAATTAGATAAGAGACGTTTTGAACAATCAAACGCGACTCACTGTTTGGGTTTCGCTTTAATCACGTGACAATAAGAATCTCGCAGTGTAGTTGGTGAGTTGAGATCTACCTCTATTACCATGGAATGATCAGGAGATTTACCGGCGATATTCTCTAAGTTTTCTCTGAGGCCTTTTGACAACCGAGCCGCCAACTTAGACGTTCTTTCAAATCACCCAGTTTATATATTTGAACCACATTTGACATTTGCCTTCAGCCATATTGTTGCGCATTCGGAATCTGTGAGAACCAATATTATAGGGTTCTTGAGGACAACAAGAGCGTGGCTTCTTTAGCGTCTGGTCTATTCTTGCATTATATATTCCTGTCTGAATTTAACGTAACGCTAAGTATTCACTTCTGGTTTCTACACCTTTTGTATTCTAGTATTATGTGGGCGTTATCACGTTCATGAAATAAGTAGCGCACCATGAACAGTTCTCCAGTTAAATATAAGGAGCGGTCAAACAGTTTCCGTTTGAGCGCGTTTGCTGAAGCGTATATGCAACGTAGCGCGACTCCGGTGGGGCATGAAAGCGCCGACATGTAGGGAAGGGGCTACTGTGACACTCGTGCCTTTCCGAAGTGAGTGCGGTAAATGCGGAAATGTCAACAATGGCGACGAAATTACCAAATGCGTGCTGTTATTATTTTCTTGGGTGTCGAAGGACAAACACCGGTACACATCCATCGGAGAATAAAGAATGCGCATTGGACAGATGTCTGTCGAAAATGGCCGTTGGGGAATTGTGCACCCAGTTCGACACAAGACGCCAGTCAATCTGGGAGGCCTGCCTCTTAAAAGTAGAAGTAACACCAAACCTAAAGTGGGAGACACTTTAGCACGCGCCCTTGTAGTCCTGATCTCTCCTCATGCGCTTATCAAACCTCTCGTCCCTTAATAAACGCCTTGAAAAGTTGACGATTCTTGTCGGACGAGGATATGCAGGAGGTAGTCACGGACTTGCTCCAACAGAAGGACACGGTGCTTTACCAAACTGGTTTCTTCAACCTGGTACGTCGGTGGGACGATTGCCTCAGTGGTCATGCCGATTTTGCCTGCTTGGTATACCGATTCTGTATTTTACAGACTTCGAACGTAAACTTTTTGATCGCCCCTTGTAGTACCGTACTAACACATTATCGTCCTGTCCATAAAAGATGAATATTCCCTTTTGTTTTTGATGAAACTGATCTAATGCGTAATCATCTGGCATGTACATGGCTTCCACAGATATTCTGAAACCCGAGCAATCGCTTTTTGCAGTAATGATTCGAAACGCTGTGATCACGTGTTTAAAAGCGTTCAGGATTGGAGCTCTATAAATCAGGGTTGCCGTGGGGCAGAGATTCGAAAAGTCCTTGCTAGATTTCCGGAGTTATGTGGCATCAGACGCTTACCCACAGGTCACGCTTTCCCCTACATTACGGGCCGGTGTTTTGTGAGCTCGGAGATGACGCTCGATAGCGTGCCAGATGTGCGCCATTGGATTCAGATTAAGCGAAGTTGGCAGCCGAGACAAGAAAACTATCATGCTGCAGAAACCAGTGTTGCACGATTCTCCTTATGACATCTATCATTCCCGAAGAAGCCATCGTCGTCGGGGAAGGCATCAAGCAAGAAGGATGCAGGTAGCCTGTAATAATGTACACGTAATCCACAGACAACGCGTTTAAATTTCATAGAGTGGCTATACGTCTGCCATGTTTGAAGCAAAGTAAATTCGCGTCCCCACTTTTTGTAGTTAAGCGAGTCGTTCGCTTTGTCATGCCCTCTTGGAATTACCTTTAACTAACTTTAAATATCTCATGCTAGCTTTATTTCTCCTCAAAAAACTGTAGACATTGTTAGTTTTTGTGTGCACTGGCAGCAACAAGTAAAGTTTTAATCGAAATATGAATAAACTTTTCGATGCAGATAAGGCTGCAAGACGAGTCAAAATATGTTCGTCTACTCACGATAACGTCTAGTTGTTCGTAAACTGAACATAAATAAATGAAATTTCAGCAGGTATCACCTGAATATTATGTAGTAACGAAATGAGTTATTGTTAGCTAACAGAAACGGTGACTTGTTCAAAATTCTCAATTTTTGTTTGTATTTTAAGCATACAGTAACAGCCTCGAAAACCAATCAACTATGGACGACAATAAGTGATGTGAATAAAAACGAGATGTAACTAGGTCTCGCGCTAATTTGAGATGTTTCTAAGTTGTTTGTGAATAAACGTTGTAGATTCTAACGTGCCAAGATGTATCTTGACTTTTCCTGCCGGGCTAGATTTAAACTGTGAATAATGAGTAAAACGTAGTTTACACACTGAGATACATCTAGGTTTTTCGTATGACTATGGTGGTGCATGCTAGTCAGTCTGCGCTATGACGAGAAACGTTATCAGATTCGGAGGGATATTAGTAGATGTAAACAGCTGCTACGAGTTGAAACTGAAAACGTTGACTTTTTAACTGCGGAACTTGTGCAGATACAGAATTTGTCGCGATCAGGCGAACGCCGGCTCACAGTGAAAAACAAGATGTATCTGCCCTTGGGTTGCATCTATCCCTGTAGAATCTTTTTGCATTTTCCGTCTGAACAAGGTACATTGACCTAGACTTAGCTTGTAATTATTCATTCCATAAATAGTAGGCGCTAAATCTAGACCCTAGAGACTATTAAGTAGACTACTTTTTATTCACATCACTCACTGTTTTTTAACAAATTATATGATTTTCAGTGCGAAAGGCTCTGCATCTGTGATGAATTTTTTGCATGAATTCGTGGTGCCTTCAGCTGTCATTTTCTTTCTTTCATGTACGATTGTACAATTTCGGCCTTAGGCCATTTTCAAGTACCTAAAACGGAAGTATTACACACTGGATACATTCGTGACACTTGTGATTTTGATATAGGAAAAAGTCATATCTGTAGATATAGTAGACGCATTAAGGATGATTCTTCAGTAGTAAATTATGCTGTGTACGTCCTTGCGGCTATGGCTGCATGTTTCGCCCATAAAATAAATTAGAGAGGTTCTATGCTGTTTTAGGAGCAAATTACTTTGTAGCAGTTGTTGGAAAGCTCTTATATATAACGTCCAAGTTTTAAAGCACTTAACACTAAGAAGATTAGAAGTATTTTACAGTAATTTGTTAATCGACTTACATATGCTTTTATTCTCAGTTACATTTGATTATCTTCCATCATTGGTGTAAATATCACTGTATGTAGTTTCTTTAAAGTGACGTGTAAATATTTGTTCTCTTATTGTGGAACACGTCATTTTTGAATAGTTGTTACAAACATCTTATATACAAAATCGATCACAGTACTCTAATGAAACAGTACTGATAACTATGAGTGTAGAAAAAAAACTGTTTTATGACTGCGTGATGTTTCGCATTACTGTCATATCTGTTAGTGAAAGTAACGATAATTTTACATTCTGTGGTTCTTTAATGCTTTGTCGTACAACTGGTAAAGTTTTATCTAGGAATTTCCAATTTCGCAGGTCTTTTTGCTCAATTCTGTCTGACTGGTATTTTAGATGGATGTAAATTTCAATTTCTTTTATTAGATCCATAGTTTTTTTTCTTCCAGTAACTTATGTAATATTTGAAGTGATCATTCTATAGAGTGTTTCCGTAAGAGCGTGCAAAAACATAACAGGGCATAGAGGATGCTCCAATCAACAATCTGAGGTAGGGAACCTGGGGTCAGAGAAGCCAGCTTAAGGAGATAATAGAAATAAAACCAAATTTCTGTGTACTTTTTTATTTACATTAGTTACAGTTAACTGCAAATACCATCACTGACACAACGAACGTTCAAATGTCTATGAGCACTATGGGACTTAACGTCTATGGTCATCAGTCCCCTATAACTTAGAACTACTTAAACCTAACTAACCTAAGGACAGCACACAACACCCAGTCATCACGAGGCCGAGAAAATCTCTGACCCCGCCGGGAATCGAACCCGGGAACCCGGGCGTGGGAAGCGAGAACGCTACCGCACGACCACGAGCTGCGGACACACAACGAACGTACCATTTGTATTGCATCTTACAAAATCTGCGGAAACTGAAGGCCAACCTCAATGCAATCATGACGTCAGTGAACAAGATTCTGACGCACCTTGACAAACATCCCTGGTTTGTTTCGAATCACATCACAGGCAGCTACAATTCTGGCAACTAATACCTCCTCCGTATCCACTGGGGTTTCATACACAAGTGACTTTAGATATCCCCATAGGAAATAATCAAAGGACTCAGGTCAGGTGACATCGCATACCATGGAATAGGACCTCCCCTTACAACCCAACGGCCAGGAAATACAGCATCGAGTTGGTTGGGGACATCCACACTGAAGTGAGGCGGTGCACCGTCATGTTGTTGATTCATAGCACGTTCTGTCATGGAACAATGTAAATGCGATACAAGAGAGCCACCTTCTGGACAACTAAAATAAACAAAACAGCATCGTGAATTCCTAGTAAACAGGCTCGTCGACATGTTTCTTGCAAGAAATAAAGAATGCACATGTAAATAAACAGCACAGTACGTGCAAACTTTTACGCCTGTTAGTTTTAAATACGACGGAAATCAGTAATGCTAGACAAAGCGATAGACAAATTTGTTTTCATATCTTCTTAAGCAGGCTTCTCCAACCCCAGGTTCCCTGTCTCAAATTGTTCAGTGGAGCATTCTCTATGTCCTGTTACATTTTTGCATGCTCTTACGGAAACATCCTGAATATTAGGTATATTGGTATCTTTTAAGTTTGCAGCAAATGTCTGTGTGTTATTCTCCCATATTGTCGTGCGTTCTTTTAACCGTATGCTAACTTTCTCTTATGTTTGTCCAATATAAAATTTTGAGTACTCTCCACAGCTAATTTTGCAGATTCCTGAGTGAGAAAACGGTTCTGATTTCCGTGGTATGTGTCTCAATAATCGTTGTAGATTGTTAATGCTTATGTAGCTGGTGTATACTTTTGTGCCGGCCAGGGTGGCCGAGCGGTTCTACGCGCTACAGTCTGGAACCGCGCGACCGCTACGGTCGTAGGTTCGAATCCTGTCTCGGGCATGGATGTGTGTGATGTCCTTATGTTGGTTAGGTTTAAGTAGTTCTAAGTTCTAGGGGACTGATGACCAGAGAAGTTAAGTCCCATAGTGCTCAGAGCCATTTGAATCATTTTTTATACTTTTGTATGCTTGAAAGATGGAGTAATTTTATTGGAAATAGCACCTAGATATGGCCATACAGAACTTTGTTTTTCTGTGGTTCGTTTGTGTCTCTGGTTAAAGTTATTTCATATTTGAGACTGGCATGTGTCTGATTGGTTTTCTTTTTGAATAATGGGTCTACTACGTTTATAGGATAACCGTTACGTATTGCCACGTTTCGGAGAAGATCTGGTTGTTTCTTAAGCTTTTCTTTTTCTAGTTGTAAATTGATCAGTGTATGTATCATAGAATGAAAATGTGCGAGTTCATGTGCTCTCGGGTGGCATGATTCCTTGTGGATAATAGTGTCTGTTGTCGCTGGTTTACGAAAAATATCGAATATGCGTTCAGATTTTTCGTTTTCGGCATATCTATTGTAATAAAGGATTTTTTCGGCTGTTTGCGTGAACTTATTAAATTTTTTTTCTAAAGTGTTAACGAAAATATCAGCTGGTGTGCCCGCTAGGCATGAGCCCATTGCTACCCTATCTTCTTGGAGATTCAAAAATGACGTGCTCCCACAATAAGAGAACAAATATTTACAAGTTACTTTAAAGAAACTACATACAGTCATATTTACACCAATGATGAACGATAATGAAATATAATATAGAACAAAAGCATATGTAGGCTACTTAACAAATTTCAGAAAAATATATATAATCATCCTGGTGATAAGTACGTTAAAACTTGGACCTTACATATAAGAGCTTTGATACAACTTCTAAGTAACGTGCTCCTAAAATAGAGTATAACCTCTCTAACTTACTTTATGAGCATAACATGAAGTCATAGGAGCAAGGACGTACATGGTATAATTTACTACTAAAGAATCATCCCTGAAGTAAGTTATAATGCGCCTAGTATATCTACAGATATGACTTGTTCCTATGTAAAAGTCGCAAGGCCAAAATTGTACAGTCGTACATGAAATAAAGAGAATGGAAGCTGAAGGCATCACGAGATCATTAAAAAAATTATATGTTACAACTGACTGCGACAAATGGTTCACTAATAATACTGATGATTTAAAAGAAAATAAAATAATTTATTGCTATTTGATTTTTACAATATTTTATTAACATTTCAGTCTACAGTATTTTATTGGTATTTCATTTTTACAATGTTTTAATGGAAATTCTATTTTTATAATGTTTACAGTGACTTTAAAATAAAATAAGCTTGGTATATAGTTGTCTTACAACTTTATCTGTTCCCTCACAAGATTTAAATTTACGTAAATCATTTATTCTGCAGATAAAATAATACTTGAAGCCCAGCTTTATGCTTCACATAATGCGCTTCTTCCCCAAATTCACTATCTGTAAAAAGATGCTCACTGTTTATAAATAAGGAGCTTCTCAGTAATTACAATGAAGTGTTCTTTGGGTGAGATAATTTCATAAACGTTCGTAAGTAGCTCTATACCTTACAGAATAAAAATACAAGGTCAGAGCCATTTCCTTATTTGCTGTGAATATTGTGATACTTTACGATCAGCTAAAAGAAAAGTTCCAATAACTCCTTAAACAGATCCGTTACGTTTCCACAACTTAACTTACCAGAAACAGAATTACACAGCCCTTTTTTTAAAAACCAGCAACTCAAATTTCCAAATCACCATTGTTCTTGTGTAACATCATTGCAATGCCTCTTCAGTAGCACATTTCCTGCTTGTGCTCTGTCATATTGAGCTTTCAGCGTTTTTGGGCTTGAAAGACCGTAACGATTATCGTCGTCAACAGGTGTTCTAGGCACCAAAAGAATTAAATTCCCCATTAAAGAAGTAATAATAATTCTACGGCACAAAAAAAAAATATCAGGAACCGTCGGTGTCTCCAGACATACTCAAAGCCGAGAATTGACGAGCCTGATTTTGGCTCTTTGGGCTCCTCTTAATCTTCTGACCATTGGGGAAATGGCGGCCGTCTTAACGTTGGTTGCCACAAGAAGAGCTGTAACTCGTGTGTTAGCCACTCACTGAAATCATAACTCGTTACCCATAGCTGTAACGATACCTTTTATCACCGCCACAGATCCCATGAAATTTCAAGCGAATGATCCCCATAGCATAATACTGCCCCAGCTAATCTACATCCGTGGCGAGGCGCACGTTTAGAGCAGTCATTCGTCAGGATGACGGCGTCTCCGGACGCCACCATCGAGCTGCTGTAACAAGAAACGTGGTTCATCCAACAAGATTACACGTTTCCATTGATCCGTGGTCCAGTCTTATCCCTTCCCTCCGACACCATAATTGACATGGGAACACGTACGGGTCGTCTGCTGTGGAGTCCTGTGTTTAACAGCATGCGCTGGACCATGAGCTCCGAAACATTTCGGTCCACACCAGCATTGTCCTCTGTTGTCAGATCTGACACAGATCGCCGCAAAATTTACTTTACAGATCGGGGAAACCTCCGACCACGTTATGTAATGAGTCGAAGGTGCCCAACACCTTGTCCCATACTCGAGGTTTCACATTCCTCTATCCATTGTCCATATACACTGAAGCGCCAAAGAAACTGGTATAGGTATGCGTATTCAAGTACAGAGATATGAAAACAGGCAGAATACGTTGTTAAATCGGTTACTGATGCTAAAATGCTGGTTATCAAGATTTAAGTGAGTTTGAATGTGGTATAGTCGGCGCACAAGCGATGGCACACAGTATCTCCGAGGTAACGAAATGGGGATTTTCCCATACGACCATTTCTCGAGTGTACCGTGAATACCAGGAATCCGCTAAAACATCAAATCTCTGATATCAGGGCGGCCAGAAAAAGATTCTACAGCAACAGGACCAACGACGACTAAAGAGAATCATTCAACGTTACAGAAGTGCAACCCTTCCGCAGATTGCTGCAGATTTCAATCATGGGCCATCAACACGCGTCACTGTGCGAACCATTCAACGGAACAACATCGATCTGGGCTTTCAGAGCCGAAGACTCACTCGTGTGCCCTTGATGACTGCACGACAGAAAGCTTTACGCCTGGGCCCGTCAACACCGACATTGGACTGTTGATGACTGGAAACATGTTGCCTGGTCGGATGAGTCTCGTTTCAAATTGTGTCGGTCGGATGGACGTGTAAGGGTATGGAGACAACCTCATAAATCCACGGACCCTGCACGTCAGCAGGGGACTGTTCAAGCTGGTAGACGCTCTGTAATAGTTTAGGGCGTGTGCGGTTGAAGTGATATGGGACCCCTGATACGTCTAGATACGACTCTGACAGGTGACACATACATAAGCATCATGTTTGATCACCTGGAGGAGGAGATTAGTGTTTAACGTCCCGTCGACAACGAGGTCATTAGAGACGGAGCGCAAGCTCGGGTGAGAGAAGGATGGGGAACGAAATCGGTCGTGCCCTTTTTCAAAGGAACCATCCCTGCATTTGCCTGAAGCGATTTAGGGAAATCACGGAAAACCTAAATCAGGATGGCCGGAGACGGGATTGAACCGTCGTTCTCCCGAATGCAAGTCCAGTGTGCTAACCACTGCGCCACCTCGCTCGGTTTGATCACCTGCATCGATTCATGTCCATTGTGCATTATGACGGGCTTGGGCATTTCCAGCAGGACAATGCGACATCCCACACGTGCAGAGTAGCTACAGAGTGGCTCCTGGTCCGCTCTTATGAGGTTAAACACTTCCGCTGGCCACCAAACCCCCCAGACATGAACATTACTGAGCATATATGGGATGGCTTGCAACGAGCTGTTCAGGGGAAATCTCCACCCTCTAGTACTCTTACGGATTTATGGACAGCCCTGCAGGATTCATGGTGTCAATTCCGTCCAGCACTACTTCACACATTAGTCGAGTCCATGCTACGTAGTGTTGCGGCACTTCTGTGTGGCCGGCCGGAGTGGCCGAGCGGTTCTAGGCGTTTCAGACTGGAACCGTGCGACCGCCACGGTCGCAGGTTCGAATCCTGCCTCGGGCATGGATGTGTGTGATTTCCTTAGGTTAGTTAGGTTTAAGTAGTTCTAAGTTCTAGGGGACTGATGGCCTCCGCTGTTAGGTCCCATAGTGCTCAGAGCCATTTTGAACTTCTGTGTGCTCGCGGGGGCCCTACACGATATTAGGCAGGTGTAGCAGTTTCTTTGGCTCTTCCGTGTATATTCACGCCAGTAACACATAAACAGCCGACCACCATCACCGTTTCCGAGTTGCTCGAGCTCAGACGTCGGGCTACAACAATTTGCCAGTTGTCAAAATCGCTTATGTCAGTGGGTTTCACTATCGGCGGCCCGTATCGCTAGAATGTTTCTAAATTGGTCTCGGACTCGCTTACACTTTCCTTACTGAGTCGTTTGTACCTGTAACGCCACCAGGAAGCACTCCACCACGCAGACCGCAACGCCCATGTTTTAGCTTATCAGCATATGTGCGGTGCACATCTTACGTAGTGCCCAGTATTCTATATCCAATAGCGGGGATCAAGAAATGTGCACCCCTGTTCATCATAAAATAGTCTGAGCCGCTTGTTTAATCCCTTACAAGACGAAAAATTATGGGTGGTAATCATACTGGACTACATGATCTTCAACGCTGAATGTATCCTCGATCTGCCACATCAGAGGGGAAAGTCTATTCGTTTTTATCCGATTCGACAGATCATCCAGCTTGAAACTAGTTTTTTTTTTGTTGTTGGGTGTAGAGTGCTTCCGACCGACTGTGGATGCATTGTACTTGGATATCCGCGAAGATACACTGGCGTTCCAGTTATACTGGTATTAAGATGACACTCACATGCCATGATCCTACTGTGGCGCCAATACAGTACTATCATATTTCACGTTGTAGCTACGTAGGGACTTCAGAAAGGAAGTTACACATATCCCAGTAACTTACAGGAATCCAGCTGGATGATGTCGACAACTGGCTACATTCCCGTAAATTATTTGAACATTGTATACGCCGGGAGACGCTAAGATATCACATAAGTTACACTTGTCGTCCCACAATAACGAGGAACCCCTTGAGCGCGAGGTCGCAAGTTAGATCTTTAGTTAGGCTCATTTCAGTGTTGTGTTAACAAACATGACAGTAAAAATATTAACTACTGATGACTCACCATGTGCACCAGGAGGGCAAAAGGAAATGATTGTCTAGGAGGTACATACATCAATCTTCTATGGGAAGTTCACAAAATGAACATCGTCGACATTCAAGAAATGTTCAAAACAAGCCATTAACTTGCGCCATGAACACCGAATGAAAAATGGCGAGCAACAGTGATCGCAGCATCGAGATCAGAGGCGAACTCCTTGGGAGTTACAAACCGTGCAGCACGTTCAGCTAGATATTCACATTCGAAGAATGCATATATAATCATACTGGT
The DNA here is from genome assembly GCF_023864345.2 of Schistocerca serialis cubense. Classification (NCBI taxonomy): domain Eukaryota; kingdom Metazoa; phylum Arthropoda; class Insecta; order Orthoptera; family Acrididae; genus Schistocerca; species Schistocerca serialis. The sequence continues at coordinate 159,005,187 of NC_064640.1, forward strand.
GTAACTGGGTGATGAGGACTGATGGAATGTGATGGCATGAGACCGAATGCGAAACAATGTCAGGTAGCTTATCGTGAAATTGACTCCTTTATGGTGTAGCTACAGATAGTGAGATAATACGTTTTAGAGGCACCGAAAAACCAAACATCCAGAAGGTGAGTTTGTCCAGTAGTTCCAGTTGGTATGAATTGCAATGTCACACACCTTTTAGAAGGGATAATTTCCTCTAAAGGCCTATGAGTTTTATAGACAGACCAGGAATCAAGCAAAAGAAAGTTATTTTGACCAGCTATTCGCCAAAAACAGAGCTCATACCATTTTTGTAGTTCTCTTACGCCTATTTCATCACTCTTTCTTGCTGTGACATAGTCCAAATACTCTCCACTGCCCTCGCAAGATCACGCACACGAGAAAGAATCGTAGGGGGAAGAGCACCTCCAACTTCTCGCAACACAATAAATAACATTCCAACCAGTTTACCATCCAGATTAACAGTCACCATAATTATATACGAATGCGTTAAGGCATTTACGTTAGTTGATATTGATACAACTCTCTTAGTACCTCTAATTTACAGGGTTCCTTTCTTATGCATTTCCTCTTCAAATCCCGGTGGGTGGGAATTGAAAACAAATTCCTTACTGAACGATGGTATAGGTTAGTTTATTCCATTTACAACTTTTCGAGCCGATTCTTTCGTGTGTTTAGTACCCGCTCCTCGGACGACGATTGCCATTCACTACATTTAACTGGAGACAGGATTTGTGGCTCCCTGCCTAACAAGGATGATGGACTACATGTTTCAATATCACTATCACTTGAGCACATACCGTCATCATTATACTCCTCATGTACATTGTCCGCACAGTCGAGCGTATACGACACTGCAAATTCCAATGACTCATCTTGCAAAAACGCTAATATTTCATCTGCCACTTCTTCCTCACTCTGCGAGATTCCTTGGCTTCCCTGCTGACGAAATGTCAACGTCGGCAACTGTTGTCGTAGATATAATGCAATGTTTGCTTTGTTTATCTCTGCCATTGCTCTGCTTTGCATAACACCAGTAGCGCTGTAGCACTGTTGTGGGTCACTCGTCGACTAAGCAGTTCAACTACGCTTCATATCCTCATGTTGTGCTGACCATTGGATACCACCAGTTCCGCCCCCCGTTGTCATCAGCAGTCAATATTGTGGTTGCACGGTAGACAATATGTCGGCCGTCGAATCCAGTAAATGTCATTGGCCTTTTGCAACCTCGCATTCAAGAGGTTCCTGGTAAGGCCTTTACGCAACAAAGGTGTCGCCTTGTCAGAAGCGTACATGTTACAGGCTGCCAACGGACAAAGATAACAGGCGCACCACAATGGGAGAGTGAAATGACACCGCTACTGGAAACTTCTCCAGAGTTTAAGTACGATGGACAGTACGATTCTTGTGGAAAAATGTTGAAGAAGCACGCAAATTCACCGAGAAATTCTGGTGGTATATGGAACAATGGAATGTCACGTCCAGCCGTATGAAATGGTGCCAACATATTGACCAAAGGTGCACAGACAACGGTGATGCTAATCGGCAAGTCCATATCTGGTACCATTTGATTTCCATCTAATCGGCAAACTGAAAAATCATCTGGGAGGAAACAAATTTTCCATCAATAAGGACGCTCACGCAACGCTTCTCGAATGGCTCTGTTACCACGCAGTGGATTTCTATCGTCGAGAAATTGAACGATTGCTAGAACATTCCGACCGTTACTTACGAGGGCTACAGACTTTGCTGAAAAATAATGTCAGGTGTAATGCAGCATTCAATAAAGGCTACTTGGCCTACCACAGTAAAGAATAACTTTTTGAAGCGTCCACCCCTTTAGTCAGCGCGTCCTACTGCCCTGCACCTGGCCGGGGTTCGATTCCCGGGTCGGAGATTTTCTCCGTTGCGTACTGCATGTTTGTTGCCCTCATCACCATTTCATCCTCTCCGAGATGGAAGTCGCCCAATGTGGTGTCAAGTGCAAAGGCTTGCAAGTCAGCGGGCGAACTCAATCAGGTGGGGACTCCCGGCCGTCAGTGCCATTCGATGATCATCATCCCTTTCCGAAGGGACAGGCTGTACGGGGGGAGAAGGGAGGGGGGTGGAATAGATACTGTTGCACACAAAAATCAAATTACAGTACATACTTCGCAACTTCTAGGTGCAAGATTTTCCAGTCCGTTGTTGTTTAATTTCACCCACACCCAGCGACTGAAAAATCACAATAATGACTACTATGTCTTCGGAAACAAGAAATAAATTCTCCTGCATTCATGCAATATTGGTCTCAGCTCCCAAAAATTAAATTTACGTCTCCTAGTTCACGATCGGGAGGAGTTGATCCAAAGAATGTTACGGTGTGGTATGTTAAGCCACAGGGAAGGAGGACAACTTCCGCAGTACATCTACATCTACATCTACATCTACATTTATGCTCCGCAAGCCACCCAACGGTGTGTGGCGGAGGGCACTTTACGTGCCACTCTCATTACCTCCCTTTCCTGTTCCAGTCGCGTATGGTTCGCGGGAAGAACGACTGCTGGAAAGCCTCCGTGCGCGCTCGAATCTCTCTAATTTTACATTCGTGATCTCCACGGGGGGTATAAGTAGGGGGAAGCAATATATTCGATACCTCATCCAGAGACGCACCCTCTCGAAACCTGGACAGAAAGCGACACCGCGATGCATAGAGCCTCTATTGCAGAGTCTGCCACTTGAGTTTGCTAAACATCTCCGTAACGCTATCACGCTTACCAAATAACCCTGTGACGAAACGCGCCGCTCTTTTTTGGATCTTCTCTATCTCCTCCGTCAACCCGACCTGGTACGGATCCCACACTGATGAGCAATACTCAAGTATAGGTCGAAAGACTGTTTTGTAAGCCACCTCCTTTGTTGATGGACCACACTTTATAAGGACTCTCCAAATGAATCTCAACCTGGCACCCGCCTTACCAACAATTAGTTTTATATGATCATTGCACTTCAAATCGCTCCGGACGCATACTCCCAGATTTTTACAGAAGTAACTGCTACCAGTGTTTGTTCCGCTATCATATAATCATACAATAAAGGATCCTTCTTTTTATGTATTCGTAATACATTACAATTGTCTATGTTAAGGGTCAGTTGCCACTCCCTGCACCAAGTGCCTATCCGCTGCAGATCTTCCTGCATTTCGCTGCAGTTTTCTAATGCTACAACTTCTTTGTATACTACAGCATCATCCGTGAAAAGCCGCATGGAACTTCCGACAATATCTACTAGGTCATTTATATACACTCCTGGAAATTGAAATAAGAACACCGTGAATTCATTGTCCCAGGAAGGGGAAACTTTATTGACACATTCCTGGGGTCAGATACATCACATGATCACACTGACAGAACCACAGGCACATAGACACAGGCAACAGAGCATGCACAATGTCGGCACTAGTACAGTGTATATCCACCTTTCGCAGCAATGCAGGCTGCTATTCTCCCATGGAGACGATCGTAGAGATGCTGGATGTAGTCCTGTGGAACGGCTTGCCATGCCATTTCCACCTGGCGCCTCAGTTGGACCAGCGTTCGTGCTGGACGTGCAGACCGCGTGAGACGACGCTTCATCCAGTCCCAAACATGCTCAATGGGGGACAGATCCGGAGATATTGCTGGCCAGGGTAGTTGACTTACACCTTCTAGAGCACGTTGGGTGGCACGGGATACATGCGGACGTGCATTGTCCTGTTGGAACAGCAAGTTCCCTTGCCGGTCTAGGAATGGTAGAACGATGGGTTCGATGACGGTTTGGATGTACCGTGCACTATTCAGTGTCCCCTCGACGATCACCAGTGGTGTACGACCAGTGTAGGAGATCGCTCCCCACACCATGATGCCGGGTGTTGGCCCTGTGTGCCTCGGTCGTATGCAGTCCTGATTGTGGCGCTCACCTGCACGGCGCCAAACACGCATACGACCATCATTGGCACCAAGGCAGAAGCGACTCTCATCGCTGAAGACGACACGTCTCCATTCGTCCCTCCATTCACGCCTGTCGCGACACCACTGGAGGCGGGCTGCACGATGCTGGGGCGTGAGCGGAAGACGGCCTAACGGTGTGCGGGACCGTAGCCCAGCTTCACGGAGACGGTTGCGAATGGTCCTCGCCGATACCCCAGGAGCAACAGTGTCCCTACCTTGCTGGGAAGTGGCGGTGCGGTCCCCTACGGCACTGCGTAGGATCCCACGGTCTTGGCGTGCATCCGTGCGTCGCTGCGGTCCGGTCCCAGGTCGACGGGCACGTGCACCTTCCGCCGACCACTGGCGACAACATCGATGTACTGTGGAGACCTCACGCCCCACGTGTTGAGCAATTCGGCGGTACGTCCACCCGGCCTCCCGCATGCCCACTATACGCCCTCGCTCAAAGTCCGTCAACTGCACATACGGTTCACGTCCACGCCGTCGCGGCATGCTACCAGTGTTAAAGACTGCGATGGAGCTCCGTATGCCACGGCAAACTGGCTGACACTGACGGCGGCGGTGCATAAATGCTGCGCAGCTAGCGCCATTCGACGGCCAACACCGCGGTTCCTGGTGTGTCCGCTGTGCCGTGCGTGTGATCATTGCTTGTACAGCCCTCTCGCAGTGTCCGGAGCAAGTATGGTGGGTCTGACACACCGGTGTCGATGTGTTCTTTTTTCCATTTCCAGGAGTGTATATTGTGAAAAGCAATGATCCCATAACACTCCCCTGTGGCACGCCAGAGGTTACTTTAACGTCTGTAGATGTCTCTCCATTGAGAACAACATGCTGTGTTCTGTTTGCTAAAAACTCTTCAATCCAGCCACACAGCTGGTCTGATATTCCGTAGGCTCTTACTTTGTTTATCAGGCGACAGTGCGGAACTGTATCGAACGCCTTCCGGAAGTCAAGGAAAATAGCATCAACCCGGGAGCCTGTATCTAATATTTTCTGGGTCTCGTGAACAAATAAAGCGAGTTGGGTCTCACACGATCGCTGTTTCCTGAATCCATGTTGATTCCTGCAGAGTAGATTCTGGGTTTACAGAAATGACATGATACACGAGCAAAAAACATGTTCTAAAATTCTACAACAGACCGATGTCAGAGATATAGGCCTATAGTTTTGCGCATCTGCTTGACGACCCTTTTTGAAAACTGGGACTACCTGTGCTCTTTTCCAATCATTTGGAACCTTCCGTTCCGCTAGAGACTTGCGGTACACGGCTGTTAGAAGGGGGCAAGTTCTTTCGCGTACTCTGTGTAGAATCGAACTGGTATCCCGTCAGGTCCAGTGGACTTTCCTCTGTTGAGTGATTTCAGTTGCTTTTCTATTCCTTGGACACTTATTTCGATGTCAGCCATTTTTTCGTTCGTGCGGTGATTTAGAGAAGGAACTGCAGTGCGGTCTTCCTCTGTGAAACAGCTGTGGAAAAAGGTGTTTAGCATTGCAGCTTTACGCGTGTCATCCTCGGTTTCAGTGCCATCATCATCATGATCATCCCAGAGTGTCTGGATATACATCGGTAAAGGTAGGTGATCTAACACATACAAAGTTTACTCTATTGTGTATTAGCAGTCCGACGTTAGCTGTCTACGCTTACTTGCGAGATGGAGTTATTTCGTTACTGTCTGTAGAATTTTACAACCTTCCGCAAAGCTGAAACGGATTTGAGGCTAATAAGGCAGATATAGTATTTTTTTTATTTTTCAACTGTTTACAGATTTTAGAGTTTTTACTAATTATGTTTGTGGTTATTCTGTAAAGTGCAAGAACCCAGGAAGAGGAGTCAGGAACAGTAGCTTGAGTGTAAAGAAGAAGTGACGTCATTTACTAAAATAGCAGAGCAACAAGAGACGAATGCCTGGGAAAGGTCGTCAAAGGATGCACTACGCTGTGCAAAAGAAAGGCTAGAAAAAGAATAAGGCCCACGAGTAAAAGAAAGAAAAGATAAAAATAAAAAATAGTAGTTAAGAGCCCGAATATAAATTCAAACCCCAGAGTCAAATCCAAGGTCATCTGCGGAATTTTTCTATTAGTTATGGCTTGTTTCATCTCTGACAATTAGCCTAATTAAGTATTCATGTGAAAATGCCTAGGTGCACCGTGGTTCGGAGTCCAAGTTAAGTTGTAGGCTTTCCTGTAACTGAGCAGCTACTTGAGTTCAAAGACGAGGACATACCAGTTCCAATTGAACCTTACTAAGTAACGCACTGAGGTGATCAAACAAACCTTCTGGTAATTAAATTGCGTAGGATAACTGCAAATGATGAGGTGGAAGTCACGGAGTGAGTCTGAGAGTGGTTTGTTCTACAGTTAATATCTGATTCTTAGAAGGGTTAATGTTGAGGAAACATTGATGGCACCAAGAGCTAAACTGACGGGTAATGAGTTGAAGGTATAGTTGAAATGTGTAGAGCGTAAAGCACAGGTCTATAAAGGACGTTCAGTCTGCTTACTGGGGGAAGCGGATAGGAGTACGGGGTTTAGGTTCATATTAAACTGTTAGAGTTCTTCGACAAATCTTGTGTTGAGTCTAGGACCACGTTTTGACTTCTGTAAAAGGTTTTGAATGAGACCTACTTGTGCTTCAATTACACATCCTATCAGAATGGTCAGACTGAAAGGCAGCCTGGTGCTCGTATGCATGGAGTAAGCGTCAAACAGTTAAGTTCGTGAGATGATTTGTAATTAAGTCAGTTTTGATTCCACTGATTCACTGGGCATTATCTCTCACCAGCATTTGATCAAATTCAGAATAAAACCTCCGATTTACGCCAAACAAAATACGGTATTAAGAAACCAAATAGTCTATTCAGATGACTCTGACTGAACCAGGCTAAAAGTAACGTTAACAACACAATTTACAGATCATTTTGAATTTATTCACGAACAAAATCACATGTAACTTCAATTACTAAATTTAAAGTCGTTAAGGGGAAGTTTACTATCTTTGGCCCGGAAAAAGAATGTTCTTTGAGAATTTTTGTCTCGGGATGTGTTATAGATATCAGTGTCAAATTTGGTCAAAATGTTTATTGGTATTTCCTCTATAAACTGGAATTTTTTCGACCGAAAATGTTGAAGAGCAAAGGCGGAAGTGCCGTCGGAAAGAAACAAAATTTCGATGTAGACCTCCACGCGCGGTATGTCACAGGCCAGCCGGCTCGTCTGAAATCAAAATTGAGTTGACGTTAGCGAAGTACGTAAGATTCTTTAGGAGTTGTACCTCGTTTAAGTTATTTGGATCATAGGAAACAAAATGGAGGCCATTTGAAAAAATAGGGTTTCTTCACCGATTTTTCGACTTCGTCAGCCAAGTAAAAATATTTATAGTTGATGGATCGGAATAAAAGTGGTAAAACTCCTACAAAATTTAGCTAGCTTCGTCGGAAACAAAGAATCATGATAATCGGTTCAGTATATTTGCAGTTACCATACCGCGCGATAAAAAAAAGAAACGTTATTTCGAGAAAAAAGCGTTTGAAGTTTTGACTACATATAAATGCAATATTATGGAACGTACGTTCAATCTGCTATTTCGGGTCCATAAACTAGTTCTTCCTGTTCCTCAATGAGGGCGTTCTGCTCGATCTGGGCCATCCTGTGCTGCTCCAGAGCCGCTCGCACGGCCGGTGACAAGCGGTTTTCGGCCGCTTGAATCCGGTGGTCGTCCGAGTGCTTGACGAACTGCGTCGAATAGAGTCCCAGGGTGACGTCCATCGTTGTCATGGACTTCAGAATTGCTGAAAACCCTTCGTTGAAGCTGCTCATTGCCAGGAAAGTCGCAATCTCCAGTCATCTCACCAGAATGCATATGCGTGGGGGCTAACTTCCAAACACACGCATTCAAACTTTCATTGTGTGTTTCCTCCCAAACACCGGTACAGTAACTCGTCCTCCGAAAGAAAAAAAAACTGGTGCGTGAAAAAGGCCGATTTCAGGCAGATGCATTTTTTTGTTCAACCGCGAATAACAAACATTTCCGTTCCGTATTCGGAAAAACCGTTTCAGGGGTGGAGTCTAAACACATTTATCGATCCAAAACTGCAGTTATAAAAAATTCAATTTTTTGAACCAAAAGATAGTAAACCTCCCCTTAAAGGAATACTTGATATCGTTTGTATAACACAGTAACTATTTCAATTACTGTTTCTCAACAGGTGGGAAAAGCCTCAGCTTGGTATGAGAATGGATTCGTGTGATTTACATGAACACACACATTCATCCCACAGTACACACACACAGAAAGAAAAACACATAAGGATAAAATTTATGCACTACACTGAAACACGATGTGCCAGAGAAACGTTAGCTTTACTGATCAACCGTGTGGTCGGTAGGTCGCGTAGAAATCCTCCATCTCGAAGGTACGAAAGAATACAGAAATATATAAGATGAATGCAAATTCTCATACGATTTGAAATTCTAGTTAAACAGCACGTTTGAATCAATAATAGCGTTGAACTGAAGGCTGTCCACGTGGCATAAAGGCACATGGTCTAGTTTAACTAATCAATACAGAGGAACACCTAACTTACTAACTGAATTTAAAACTGAAACATGAAAACAGAATTCTAATACGAGAACACCCTTCCCCACAAGCGCAACACATTCGCACATAAAAGATTCACACTAACAAAAGCGAGACTCAAAGCACTCTACCATCAATAAGTAGCGGTAGGACAAAGAATCGCGTTAAACAACTAAAATGTTAATAAGCATAGCCGTTCTCCCTAACTGAAATAGATACTCCAGTACGACTTGCCACAGCTATGCTGCTAAGAAACGTATTAGCATCTTAACTTCGACCAAATCCTTACACATTACAAGTATCTGTACTTACATAACAAGAGATGACCCGAGCAGACAATCTCACCTTGCGACGACCCAGTGAACGTTGCTCTTCCACGCTAGCGGATAGAGGTCCCCAGGTAGTAACGGAAATGGGCAGAGAAAATACTTTCCGATTACGTGTACCAACTATAGAGCAGAACCATCTATGGAGTGAGCATTCGGATGAGCAGAACGCGAATTCTGTCCGCAACATCTACTACGGCTCAAGTCAAGTGATTTTGGGACGGCTCATTTTAGCCCGTGTGGCACTTGCCGTATTTTGAGTGTTATTACTTCGCTGCTACAGACTGATCACGTTCAGAGGGTTGGGGTGTTTTGGGGGAAGAGACCAAACTACGAGGTCATCGGTCTCATTGGATTAGGGAAGGACGGGGAAGGAATTCGGCCGTGCCCTTTCAAAGGAACCATCCCGGCATTTGCCTGGAGCGATTTAGGAAAATCACGGAAAACCTAAATCAGGATGGCCGGACGCGGGATTGAACCGTCGTCCTCCCTTCAGAGGTGTAGTGAAACACTGTCTACGTGTTTTACAGACATCTCAACAATTTGATACCAGAAACGGAAGTTGGCTTAAAGATGTGAAAAACAGTGGTTTTGTGGTTTTTCGTCACAGTATCATAGCTCCGATTCCTCTTTACTTAGGTTTTTTCGGTAACGGGATGAGAACTGACAGCCAACAATGTTTTCTTACCTTTTCTGTTGCACTGATCAATATTGTCGAATATGTTGTAATTAATTACGTTAGCATGACACTGTATAGGAAACTGTCTCATACAGATATACTTAAATACACGCAAGAGTCAGAGAACGTGCACAAATTAGAGGAAATTAATCAGACTGTCATTAAATTTAGTCTGCATATGAACGTAGCACCGATATTTAGACACTGACTGGGAGTCTGCCGAAACACACTTGCAAATTTATCTAGCACTTGTCTCGTAAACAAATGGCCGCATTATCGCAGGAATCATCTCTACAATGCAAGACATTACAATATCGTGTCTCGACATTTTTCAACACATTTGTTTTACATACCTATGAAAGCTAACTGGTCTTCCTCGCACGTACTTCTCTGTACGTCCGTAGCAACGACAATACTGCCCCATAGCTGTTACTAAAACTCAAACGTGCAGAAACGTATGTTGAATAAGGTGACTACGTATAATATTCAAGTTTAATTATTGTCGAAAATTTCAGACAAGCAGCGTCGTCCCAAAAGTACGTGAATAGCCCGGTTTGATTTGGAGAACATGCAAAGTAGGTTATGCTCACTCCGTAGATGTATATATGTGGCCTGTTGTACCAAATTATAGCTGCTAATCAGTCTCCCCTAATGTCTCTACGGTTCAGCAGAAGCTACTTAGTCTTTACACAAAACTTGGCTAAATTGCCAGTACCACTCAATGAATCCCTGTCCAAGAACCAAAGTACAAGGAAGCATCACAACAGAGAAATACACACGCTCTCTCTAGCAGACGAGACAAGGAACGGAAAATGGAAAAATAGAGGCGTAACATAGAATGTAATATACAAATGGGAAAAGGCAAAACAGGACTACATACCCACTTAGTATACCTATAGATGCAGGGTATGTAAACTATAACTTGAGAGAAGTCTATTAAAGTGCCGCTGTGGCTGTCTCACGAAACGCTCTGCTGTCCATCCTTCTTCCCAGAATCGAAAGCACAGACGAACCGACCACTAGGGGTGCAAATAAGTACAGAAAGGCTGAAGGCAGCTCAATAGTCGCAATGAAAACAAGCATATTGTAAAGTTTCTGTATGGGAAAGTAAATCAGTAAACTGTTAAAGATTTTTATGAAAGATATTTAACTGAGATCTTTTATATTGTAATACTGGTCTTAGGTATGTAAAAGATATACAGAGTGTTCATCGGAGGTGAGGGTATCATCTGGAGTGCCCCAGGGAATTGTGGTAGGTCCACTGTTGTTTTCTACCTACATAAATGATCTTTTGGATAGGGTGGATAGCAATGTGCGGCTGTTTACTGATGATGCTGTGGTGTACGGGAAGGAGTCGTCGTAAAGAATGGCAGCTAACTCTAAACATAGATAAATGTAAATTAATGCAGATGAATAGGAAAAAGAATCCCGTAATGTTTGAATACTACATTAGTAGTGTAGCGCTTGACACAGTCACGTCGATTAAATATTTGGGCGTAACATTGCAGAGCGATATGAAGTGGGACAAGCATGTAATGGCAGTTGTGGGGAAGGCGGATAGTCGTCTTCGGTTCATTGGTAGAATTTCGGAAAGATGTGGTTCATCTGTAAAGGAGACCGCTTATAAAACACTAATACGACCTATTCTTGAGTACTGCTCGTGTGGTGTCACCGCCAGACACCACACTTGCTAGGGTGTAGCCTTTAAATCGCCCGCGGTCCGTTAGCATACGCCGGACCCGCGTGTCGCCACTATCAGTGATTGCAGACCGAGCGCCGCCACACGGCAGGTCTAGTCTAGAGAGACTCCCTAGCACTCGCCCCAGTTGTACAGCCGACTTTGCTAGCGATGGTTCACTGTCTACATACGCTCTCATTTGCAGAAACGACAGTTTAGCATAGCCTTCAGCTACGTCATTTCCTACGACCTAGCAAGGCACCATATTCAGTAATTAGAATGAATTCTGAACACATAATATTGTGAATCGTGTACGGTCGAGACCGACGTTCATCATTAATGGATTAAAGTTAAGTATCAAACTAATTACGTCCGCTTTCTGAATTCTAATTCCTTGTCATGTTACAGACCTCACGTCAGTATGGTTCTTCCCTCCTCACACCAGCCAGCGTGAGCTAAAACGCGTGCATTTCGGCCTCCTCTAGTAACCCGGTGTTGGCTCTTCTGCCAGCACAACAGCTCGAGCGTTTGGGATCCCTATCAGGTCGGACTGGGGGAGGACATAGAAGCAATTCAGAGGCGGGCTGCTAGATTTGTTGCTGGTAGGTTTGATCATCACGCGAGTGCTACGGAAATGCTTCAGGAACTCGGGTGGGAGTCTCTGGAGGAAAGGAGGCGTTCTTTTCGTGAATCTCTTCTGACAAGGGAACCTCCCCATTGCACCCCCCTCAGATTTAGTTATAAGTTGGCACAGAGGATAGGCCTTGAAAAACTGAACACAGATCAATCGAGACAACAGGAAGAAGTTGTGTGGAACTATGAAAAAAATAAGCAAAATATACAAACTGAGTAGTTCATGCGCATGATAGGCAACGTCAAGGAGAGTGTGAGCTCAGGAGCGCCGTGGGCCTGTGGTTAGCGTGAGCAGCTGCGGAACGAGAGGTCCTTAATTCAAGTCTTCCCTCGAGTAAAAAGTTTACTGTCTTTATTTTCGCAAAGTTATGATCTGTCCGTTCGTTCACTGACGTCTCTGTTCACTGTAATAAGTTTAGTGTCTATGTTTTGCGACCGCACCGCAAAACCGTGCGATTAGTAAACGAAAGGACGTGCCACTCCAATGGGAACCGAAAACATTTGATCGCAAGGTCATAGGTCAACCGATTCTTCCACAGGAAAACACGTCTGATGTATTCTATACGACACTGGTGACGGCATGTGCGTCACATGACAGGAATATGTTGTCGACCCACCTAACTTGTACACTTGACGAATGGGTAAAAAGATTCTTCTACCTTGCCCGATTTAGGTTTTCTGGTGGATGTGATAATCACTCCCAAAAAAGTGATGAAATCCTAAGAGTTTGTCACATAAACTGCAACAAATGAATGCAACAATTTCACAGTCGCACAATTTTTCCTGTGCTCTGTCAAAACATATGTTTTTAACGTTTTCAAATTTTTCCGTGTGTAGACCGTCAAATCGTGCATATATCGAAGCAAATCTGAACATGTCCTGGAATTTTGGAGAGCGAAGTTGATTATGTGTGAGTGCCTGAAATTTGATAATTGAACACGATCACGTAAACAATGCTGCTCTGTGTACCTGTGCAGCTTCGCAAAATCGCAGAATCTTTTCACAAAGTATTTCACTTGCCGAAAACCAAACACATCTAACGGTTGCACAAGAGGTGTACAACCTGGAGGAATGGTAATCACGTCTACACCCACACTAAAAGTGTACAATGCCTGACCCTTCTGTCCTGTATACCTGTCAAGGAGTAAGACAAAATCTTTGTCCGCGTAAGGTGCAATCACACGTTCACTAAAGTCTTTCACTAGTCTTTTCTCCATTTTTCCCGACGCACTGCAATTCACAATGACATTCGGCGTTTGCGCAAGTACCCTATTCACCTGTTGCTGAACTTGCGGTCCAAATACACCATTTTTTTCCTGCAACCATAAATAAAATGTAGGTAAAAGAAATCCTGCTTTGTCCAGAGCATATTGTATGGTATAACTATGTGAAGTGGTATGCAGCTGGTCTACAGTGCATTCCGTGTCGCCTTCTCCAACTAACGATAACGTGCGGGTCGATTTCATTTCATAGGTAAAACCGGACTGATCTGTATTGATAATATATGCGTCATGATACTGTTGGAATCTGAAGTTAGTTTCTGTAACAAACGTCTTGGAACACTCTAAAAGTTCTTCCAGTTTATTCGCGTAGTTCTTGCTTACATATTTCGTAATCTTCCTGCTCGTAATTTCGTATTTTCTTTTGAACGTGACAAGCCAATGAGATGAAGCCTTTAAGTCCAGGCCGATTTGTTTAGCGTAATGCAATCCCCAAATCTGTAGGTCTGTATCATTCACTGCATTTCTGGCTTTAATAAATTGTCGGTATACATGGTTTTCTAGTTCACTGAACTTCTGTCTTCGGGTTCCGCCTCGTTCCACGACTTCTTTGCAATATTTAATTGTGCTTTTTTCCTCCATCCCTTTAAATTTCTTAAATTTATTTGTTACTTCACTCCATAATCTATATTTGCGTCTTTTAATTGGTTTGGACAGTAACCTGTATTGGATCATTTCCTTCATGTAACCCAAAGAAATACCATCAGATTGAAGTCGCAGTATTTCCTCTTCGTGTTCTTCGTACGGATCGTCAACAATCTCATCATTTGGTACATACAGCCCCGCAGCAGTCAGCAAGGTATCGTCATCACCACACATACTATTTATCAACAAATGTAGGAAATAATCATACAAATGTTCGACAATCGATCGATCCCTTAAGGAACTTTCCGATTCCTTACAGTTCGGAAAATATTCATTGACCTTGTTATTGAATTCGCGAGCTATATTTGCTGGATTCATATTTCCCGCGGAATACGTTTCACGTATTTAATTCATTCTCGTCCAAAGTAGCGAACAGTCAACTGCCAGCCAGGGAGCCTCGTTAGCAGGAATACTCTCTCTTCCGCGCTCTGTAGTCAACTGACGTCGTGTGTTTAGATGTTTGTTTAGGTGTAGCGCCCCCATACTACGGCGCAGTTACCTCGCATCGGACGGACGGACGGACAGATAATAACTGTCTGAAAATAAAAAAATTAAACTTTTCACTCGATGGAAGACTTGATCCAAGAACCTCTCGTTACGCAGCTGCTCACACTATCCACGGGACCACGGCGCTCCTCAGCCCAGACTGTCTTTGATGTTGCCTATCATGCGCATGGACTACTCAGTTTGCATATTTTGCTTATTTTTTTCATAGTTCCACACAACTTCTTCCTGTTTTCTCGTTTCATCTGGGTTCAGTTTTTCAAGGTCTATCCACTGTGCCAACTTATAACTAAATCTGAGGGGGGTGCGATGGAGAGGTTCCCTTGTGAGGAAATTTAGAGAACCAGCATTTGAGGCTGACTGCAATACAATTTTACTACCGCCAACTTACATTTCGCGGAAAGACCACAAAGATAAGATAAGAGATATTAGGGGTCGTACAGAGGCATATAGGCAGTCATTTTTCCCTCGCTCTGTTTGGGAGTGGAACAGGGAGAGAAGATGCTAATTGTGGTACGAGGTACCCTCCGCCACGCACCGTATGGTGGACTGCGGAGCATGTACACTACTGGCCATTAAAATTGCTAAACCACGAAGATGACGTGCTAAAGACGCGAAATTTAACCGACAGGAAGAAGATGCTGCGATATGCAAATGATTAGCTTTTCAGAGCATTCACACAAGGTTGGTGCCGGTGGCGACACCTACAACGTGCTGACATGAGGAAAGTTTCCGACCGATTTTTCATACACAAACAGCAGTTGAACGGCGTTGCCTTGTGAAACGTTGTTGTGAAGCCTCGTGTAAGGAGGAGAAATGCGTACTATCACGTTCCGACTTTGATAAAGATCGGATTGTACCCTATCGCGATTGCGGTTTATCGTATCGCGACACTGCTGCTCGCGTTGGTCGAGATCCAATGACTGTAAGCAGAATATGGAACCGGTGGGTTCAGGAGGGTAATACGGAACGCCTTGCTGGATCCCAACGGCCTCGTATCACTACCAGTCGAGATGACAGGCATCTTATCCGCATGATTGTAACGGATCGTGCACCCACGTCTCGATCCCTGAGTAAACAGATGGGGACGTTTGCAAGACAACAACCGTCTGCACGAACAGTTCGACGACGTTTGTAGCAGCATGGACTATCAGCTCGGAGACCATGGCTGCGCTTACCCTTGACGCTACATCACAGACAGGGGCGCCTGCGATGGTGTATTCAACGACGAACCTGGGTGCACGAATGACAAAATGTCATTTTTTCGGAGGAAACCAGGTTCTGCACGCAGCATCACGATGGTCGCATCCGTGTTTGGCGTCACCGCGGTGAACGTACATAGGAAGCGTGTATTCGTCATCGCCATACTGGCGTATCAACCAGCGTGATGGCATGGGGTGCCATTGGTTACACGTCTCGGTCACCTCTCGTTCGCATTGACGGCACTTTGAACAGTGGACGTTACATTTCAAATGTGTTACGACCCGTGACGCTACCCTTCTTTCGGTCCCTGTGAAACCCTACATTTCAGTAGGATAATGCACGACCGCATGTTGCAGGTCCTGTACGGGCCTTTCTGGATACAGAAAATGTTCGACTGCTGCCCTGGGCAGCACATTCTCCAGATCTCTCACCAATTGAAAACGTCTGGTCAATGGTGGCCTAGCAACTGGCTCGTCACAATACGCCAGTCACTACTCCTGATGAACTGTGGTATCGTGTGGAAGCTGCATGGGCAGCTGTACCTGTACACGCCATCCAAGCTCTGTTTGACTCAATGCCCAGGCGTATGACGGCCGTTATTACGGCCAGAGGTGGTTGTTCTGGGTACTGATTTCTCAGGATCATTGCACCCAAATTGTGTGAAAACGTAATCACATGTCAGTTCTAGTATAATATATTTGCCCAGTGAATACCCGTTTATCATCTGCATTTCATCTTGGTGTAACAATTTTAATGGCCAGTAGTGTAAGTGGCCTGTTGTACCAAATTATAGCTGCTGATCAGGCTCCCCTAATTTCTCTATGGCTCAGCAGAAGCTACTTAGTCTTCACACAAAACGTGCCTAAATTGCCAATACCACGCAAAGAATCCCTGTCCAAGAACCAAAGTACATGGAAGCATCACAACAGAGGAATACACACGCTCTCTCTAGCAGACGAGACCAGGAATGGGAAATGGAGAAATACACTCCTGGAAATGGAAAAAAGAACACATTGACACAGGTGTGTCAGACCCACCATATTTGCTCCGGACACTGCGAGGGGGCTGTACAAGCAATGATCACACGCACGGCACAGCGGACACACCAGGAACCACGGTGTTGGCCGTCGAATGTCGCTAGCTGCGCAGCATTTGTGCACCGCCGCCGTCAGTGTCAGCCAGTTTGCCGTGGCATACGGAGCTCCATCGCAGTCTTTAACACTGGTGGCATGCCGCGACAGCGTGGACGTGAACCGTATGTGCAGTTGACGGACTTTGAGCGAGGGCGTATAGTGGGCATGCGGGAGGCCGGGTGGACGTACCGCCGAATTGCTCAACACGTGGGGCGTGAGGTCTCCACAGTACATCGATGTTGTCGCCAGTGGTCGGCGGAAGGTGCACGTGCCTGTCGACCAGGGACCGGACCGCAGCGACGCACGGACGCACGCCAAGACCGTAGGATCCTACGCAGTGCCGTAGGGGACCGCACCGCCACTTCCCAGCAAATTAGGGACACTGTTGCTCCTGGGGTATCGGCGAGGACCATTCGCAACCGTCTCCATGAAGCTGGGCTACGGTCCCGCACACCGTTAGGCCGTGTTCCGCTCACGCCCCAACATCGTGCAGCCCGCCTCCAGTGGTGTCGCGACAGGCGTGAATGGAGGGACGAATGGAGACGTGTCGTCTTCAGCGATGAGAGTCGCTTCTGCCTTGGTGCCAATGATGGTCGTATGCGTGTTTGGCGCCGTGCAGGTGAGCGCCACAATCAGGACTGCATACGGACGAGGCACACAGGGCCAACCCCCGGCATCATGGTGTGGGGAGCGATCTCCTACACTGGCCGTACACCACTGGTGATCGTCGAGGGGACACTGAATAGTGCACGGTACATCCAAACCGTCATCGAACCCATCGTTCTACCATTCCTAGACCGGCAAGGGAACTTGCTGTTCCAACAGGACAATGCACGTCCGCATGTATCCCGTGCCACCCAACGTGCTCTAGAAGGTGTAAGTCAACTACCCTGGCCAGCAAGATCTCCGGATCTGTCCGCCATTGAGCATGTTTGGGACTGGATGAAGCGTCGTCTCACGCGGTCTGCACGTCCAGCACGAGCGCTGGTCCAACTGAGGCGCCAGGTGGAAATGGCATGGCAAGCCGTTCCACAGGACTACATCCAGCATCTCTACGATCGTCTCCATGGGAGAATAGCAGCCTGCATTGCTGCGAAAGGTGGATATACACTGTACTAGTGCCGACATTGTGCGTGCTCTGTTGCCTATGTCTATGTGCCTGTGGTTCTGTCAGTGTGATCATGTGACGTATCTGACCCCAGGAGTGTGTCAATAAAGTTTCCCCTTCCTGGGACAATGAATTCACGGTGTTCTTATTTCAATTTCCAGGAGTGTAGAAGCGTAACATGGAATGTAATAATCAAATGGGAAAAGGCAAGACAGGACTATATACACACATAGTATACCTATAGATGTATGGAATGTAAATCAGAACTTGTGATCTTCATCAACATCCTCTTCCATTTCCATAATATTGTCCTCAAGTACATCGCCCTTGTATAGACCCTCTATATACTCCTTCCACCTTTCTGCTTTCCCTTCTTTGCTTAGAACTGGGTTTCCGTCTGAGTTTTTGATATTCATACCAGTGGTTCTCTTTTCTCTGAAGGTCTCTTTAATTTTCCTGTAGGCTGTATCTATCTTACCCCTAGTGAGATAAGCCTCTACATCCTTACATTTGTCCTCTAGCCATCCCTGCTTACCCATTTTGCACTTCCTGTCGATCTCATTTTTGAGACGTTTGTATTCCTTTTTGCCTGCTTCATTTACTGCATTTTTATATTTTCTCCTTTCATCAATTAAATTCAATATTTCTTCTGTTACCCAAGGGTTTCCACTAGCCCTCGTTTTTTTTATATTTAATCCTCTGCTGCATTCACTATTTCATCCCTCAAAGCTTCCCATTCTTCTTCTACTGTATTTCTTTCCCCCATTACTCTCAATTGTTCCCTTATGTTCTCCCTGAAACTCTGTACAACCTCTGGTTCTTTCAGTTTATCCAGGTCCCATCTCCTTAAATTCCCACCTTTTTGCAGTTTCATCAGTTTTAATCTACAGTTCATAACCAATAGATTGTGGTCAGAGTCCACATCTGCCCCTGGAAATGTCTTACAATTTAAAACCTGGTTCCTAAATCTCTGTCTTACCATCATATAATCTATCTGATACCTTTTAGTATCTCCAGGGTTCTTCCATGTATACAACCTTCTTTGATGATTCTTGAACCAAGTGTTAGCCATGATTAAGTTGTGCTCTGTGCAAAATTCTACCAGGCGGCTTCCTCTTTCATTTCTTAGCCCCAATCCATATTCACCTACTATGTATCCTTCTCTCTTTTTTCCTACTCGCGAATTCCAGTCACCCATGACTATTAAATTTTCGTCTCCCTTCACAACCTGAATAATGTCTTTTATCTCATCATACTTTTCATGAATTTCTTCGTCATCTGCAGAGCTAGTTGGCATATAAACTTGTACTACTGTAGTAGGCGTGGGCTTCGTGTCTGTCTTGGCCACAATAATGCGTTCACTATGCTGTTTGTAGTAGCTTACCCCTATTCCTATTTTTTATTCATTATAAAACCTACATCTGCATTACCCCTATTTGATTTTGTATTTATATTCCTGTATTCACCTGACCAAAAGTCTTGTTCCTCCTGCCACCGAACTTCACTACTTCCCACTACATCTAACTTTAACCTATGCATTTCCCTTTTTAAATTTTGTAACCTACCTGCCCGATTAAGGGATCTGACATTCCACGCTCCGATCCGTAGAACGCCAGTTTTCTTTCTCCTGATAACGACGTCCTTCTCAGTAGTCGCCGCCCGGAGATCCGAATGGGGGACTATTTTACCTCCGGAATATCTTACCCAAGAGGACGCCATCATCATTTAACCTTACAGTAAAGCTGCATGCCCTCGGGAAAAATTACGGCCGTAGTTTCCCCTTGTTTTCAGCCGTTCGCAGTACCAGAACAGCAAAGCCATTTTGGTTAGTGTTACAAGGCCAGATCAGTCAATCATCCAGACTGTTGCCCCTGCAACTACTGAAAAGGCTGCTGCCCCTCTTCAGGAACCACACGTTTGTCTGGCCTCTCAACAGATACCCCCTCCGTTGTGGTTGCACCTGCGGTACGGCTATCTGTATCGTTGAGGCACGCAAGCCTCCCCACCAACGGCAAGGTCCATGGTTCATGGGGGGGAATACTGGTCTTAGGTATGTAAAAGATATACAGAAGTGGAGAGAGAATTGAATCTTTGGGTACACCGATTGGGATATGAGAGATACGGGAACTGTTGCTGTTTATTTAATCGGCTCCGTTAATCATTCTTACTTTTCTTTGAGATGGTGTTAAGATTATAAAAGCGTTCGTGTTGACAGCTGGTGAAAATAGAGGCTTATGAAATCGTTGTACGGGGGCAGTGTGAAGTTAATTGTGTCCCGGCGAGTAAGAGGGCCCGAGTACTCCACCGCCGCAGGGACGTCAATGAGCGGCCCCCGCGCGCTGGGAAGCGAAACTGAGTGCCGCAGGACGCGTCGGGCTGCGGGGCCGGGCGGAAGAGCGCCGGCGAGCGGCCGCGCATGCGCCGTGGGGCGGTGGCGGCGCGGCGGCGGCGGCGGCCGGCAGTCGCAGCGGCAGTGGCATGGCACCATGGAGCGACAGCGCCAGCAGCGGTCGCTGCTCCACTACTCGCGCGTCAGCCCCAAGCCCGAACCGCCCTGCGCCTTCTGCCTCGAGGACGAGCACGCGCTCGTAGGTCAGTCTCCCGGACCCGCTTCTGTAGTGTGTAGCCAACTGTGTTTTGTAGACCTCTCACCTGTAGAAGCATCACAGCTGCTGTCGCGCTTCCGACTGCTTCTCCGAAAGTAGTCTGTTTCGTCTCCCACGCCTCGAACAGCTGTACCGAAACAGATCTTACCTATTTTCCTGTAAACGCCAGAAACTCCCATTCTCGAAACGTGCCCGTAATATTTTGCATTTTCTACGACGAGTGCTGGAATTTCCCTGTACGTACCTCACCTGTAACTAGAACATAAGTGCTCATTCAATTTCGACAAACAACTGTTTCCAGAGAAACCGTAGCCTATTTGTATCGTACGATAGCGTTCTAGGCACGAAATTACCAATCATTTTACAGTTCTCGCGGCTCTGATAGTCTGTCAATGACAGCTCGTACCGTGGTCGGGTAGATCGCTATTTGTTATTCGGCAGTAATTAGGCTCGAGGGTCTACAGAGTTTGGCTGCGAACGAACGCCAGAGAGAAGCAGCTGCTGTCTGTGGATGCCACGTGCGCCAGCTGAGGCTGCGCCATCCGCTTTACGAGCGCTGCGCGAATCGTCCGCAGACGGCCGCTCGCTGTCCCGTTGATTAAAACGCCTTGTCGCCGACGTCGCCTCCCCCTCGTCCCGGCTTCCCCTCCGTCCCATCGGCGGTTCCCATTCACCGTACCCTCTCACCGTAATGCATTTCGTCAGACTGCGACCGTATTCCTTTGAAAGCATTCCGGCAGAATACAGCAAGGTCACCGGCACGTTCTTTGTTGTCTAAAACAGCCGTAAAATCTGCTACTGTTCACCAATTAAAACCCTTACAATTTAACCATTGCCTTGTAGCATTCGTTCAAAGAATAGCATTATAAACGAATATTTATTTACAGTTACGCTACACATTCTACTTGGCATTACATCGTAATCTCAAGTGTACCGTAGAAAATCTTAGACACCGACATTAATATTAAGAAAATATAACTTAAGCGATGACTGAAAAGGTGTGCACTGCTCCAGAAACCAACGTTTTCTCGGTATGCCGTGCCCACTTGGTAACTTCACTGCTGTTCCGAACCCCCAAATCAGAAGAAAGTTTCTCTGAGAACCTAAGAATTCACTGAGGCCGCAAAACTAATGATTTCGCTCGAATAATTCGAATATTTCGGCAAAATGCCTAAATTGTTTCAAATGTCGGCCAATTTGTTTGCGATGCTCGTTATTCGGTTACCGTAACAATGCAGTGGTTCTAAGAGGCGCTTTGCTAAACACTTTTTACTAAATTATATAACAATACCCGTTGAAAGAAAGAAAATATTTTAGTAGTAGTATCGGCCGAGTTGCGAGCTGTGCATCATTACGTTTAATTTACGAAACCGTATTCCTTGCTGCAGAAAAATGTGCGTTTAAGTACATGAGTAACTAAATAAGAACTTCAAATAATGATTTCATTTATCACTGCAGATTAAAGTACGATCTGCACCTTTAGCACGATAACTGCACGTAGTTCGTTCAAAATGTTTCACATCTTTGTAAGGCATTTGCATCGTTTATGTACGTTATTTTTACGTAAATATTGAGAAATTTTTTACGAACGTCTACCAACTGTATCCTTTCAGCGTATCTGTCTGCTTTTCTCTAAAATAAACAACTAACTGGAGATCATAAATTATTTCTCTATAAGTTTTTTGACCCCTTACACAACAATCTGAAAAATGTGTAACATATGACATTTTCTAGAAGTAAGTTCGGATACCTCGTATCACAGTTCATCGAAACTTTCCATAAGCTGACACACTTACCCAGTAATACAACCAAGTGAATCTCAATTCATCACGTCGTCATGTAGATTTATGCTCTACATATTTACCACGAATCTTCAGGCGACACAAACCTACATCGGTCATAACAGCGCTTCTCATTAATCATGATACCAAAAGAGAAATTTTGTATCGTTTTGGAGTTTTGAGCTCAATTCCGGTGCTTGCAGAAAAATAATAATGAATTAAGAGTGGATCCGCCTTTTTCCAAGTACACAAATTATTGTTTCGGTTTATCATCCAAAAATGTTTCACCATAGTTCTGGCATCCGCAATGGTTTTTTTTTAATTATTTTTCTGAAATATATACATACATGCTATTTTTAGGTTAAGGAATATGATACATCATGTTTTGTTTAATTACACTTTATCCTTTATTTTATACTATGTGTGTCTTGTGGCTGCCACCCAAAATCAACCGCAGGTCTAAATTGGTACACAATGTCATATGCACACATGAGGGATGTCAGAAAATTTTTTGATTGCTATCCAATCTGTAAAATGTATGTTCTCGTAAAATTCGTGGTGTATGCCCCTTTTTGTCTTACCGTTGTGGTATTTTGCTAGTCCGTAGTTGTGACAAGTTTGTTTTTGTGTACGAAACGTCTTTTTGTGCAGTTGAGCTGAACCTGATTGCTACACAAAAGAAACTTGTCACAGCTAAGGACTAGCAAAATACTGTGATGGTAAGGCAAAAAAAGGGCATATGCCACGAATTTTACCAGAACACACATTTTAAAGATTGGATAATAATCAAAAAATTCAATGATGACAATTTTCTGACATCCCTCATGTGCGCAGATGAAATGGTGTACTAATTTAGACTAGTAACTGATTTTGGTTGTCAACCACAGGACATGCACAATGTAAAATAAAAGATAAAGTGCACATACAGTTTAAAGGACAACAAAATCTGATGTATCATATTCCCTAACCGAAAAGTAACCGGTATGTATGCAATTCAGGAAAATAATAAAAAACCCACTGAGGATGCCACAACTATGGTGAAACATATTTGAGTAGCCGGCAACTGTGGCTGAGCGGTTCTAGGCGCTTCAGTCCGGAACCGCGTTGCTGCTACGGTCGGAGGTTCTAATCCTGCCTCGGGCATGGATGTGTGTGATGTCCTTAGGTTAGATAGGTTTAAGCAGTTCTAAGTCTAGGGGACCGATGACCTCAGACGTTAAGTCCCATAGTGCTCAGAACCATTTGAACCATTTGAACCATATTCGAGTGTTAAAACCAAACAATAATTTGTGTACGTGCAAAAAGGTGGACCCATACTTAAGAGAAATTTATTGTTTCTCCTATATATTAAACTTTATATCAGTGTTTTCATCAAACAGTCTACGCATAATGTGAACTACAAACGTAAATTTTATTTCTTTGTTAAATGTTACTTTATGCTTGAGATCTGAGGGTATTTTGTCCATGGTTTCCGGATTAATGAAATAATTCATTTTTACTTAATTTGTTCTCGGGAAAATATACATTACGTATATTTCAGATTATGGACCATCCGCTCTGAAGACATCGAAAGATCCATATTCACTCTTCCTTATTTTTAATATAAATCTGCCAATTTTCGAAGGTCTAACGCGATTTACAAATAAATTTCTGTGACATGCTTAGCATTGCAAAATGAAAGCATTAATAGTTTGTGTTACTCCCATAAAAGAATTCATGCTTCGTCGACTGACTCAGTGCACAATTTAATTAAAATTTTATTTATTGATTAAGAAATCTTTAAGTGTGTAAGCACTTCCTGTCGGAAATATTATAACATCTGCTTTATTTAATTCCGAGTTCCGTCCCATAAAATAGATATGGCAGAAGCGAGATTCTATCTTTTATCACTCGTTAGCAAACATATAATAAACCATTCAGCACGATAACAATATTTCACTGGCCTTGCAGGTGTAATTTAACGTTTCACCATCACGGTAGTGTATCAGCTACTACTGCTGTCAAACTGGAAGATACACGATCACCCGAACAACAACTGAAATGATAACACGCTTTACTGCAGACTAACGACCAAAGTATATTTCCGATAGAAATTTACATAGCCATTTAAGTCACAGTTTTTATTATATTGTTGGCAAAACGTGGAGTGGATAACATATTTTTTGTATAAAGAACAAAATAATTGCTTAATACTTACTTACTTAGTTTAAACTTTTTTACTCAGTATGGGTCTGCTCCAGGAAAGCAAGTAGGAGTTGAAGAGTCTACCAAATTAGGTGTCTTGGAAATCGGATGAAGCCTTGCTCTTATGCGGAAAGTAAATCGTACAAGTGACGCAGTGCTTGAGATAGGTAAGTAATTCACACGAGAGTTCATGTACGTGCTGCCATGCCACCGTTAACATGCGTCGAGGGGTAGCGTCCTTTTATTTTTTCTTACGCTGCATAAGTAGCGACAGGATACAACTACGACATATTGTAGTTTATTTCCAGATATGTTATACTAATGACGAAGGAATATATCATTTTTTGGAAAAATGTATAATGTATATGCACTTTCGGAACACTCAAAACAAGAGAACATTTGCTCAACGGATGGAGCAAGGAATTCAGTTTCAGTCTGAAACGCTATCAGGATACCGATGTCACTGAAACAAAACTGTATCTTTTATTGACGTGATACAAATAAGAATACCTGTCATAATTTTGTCCGGAACTCACTCTCATATCCAGTGTCAATGTCCAATGTCCATTAAATTCTTTATACAAGATTAAACTAAGTTGTATAAAATGGCCTCAGTTAATGCATTTCGTGTAATGTATGAAAGAAACACCGGTTTTAGCAACTCTGCTCATAAATCAGGCCTCCATTTCCTTTATCGAGAATACTATTCTTTTTCTTCGTCAATAGGCACTTTATAGCAACAAACATGACACTTAGGTTAAAGTCTGCTACTTGCAGATCACAAGAATGTGAAGGCAATTGCAAATTTCGATAAATTAGTATCACTTGCTACCGGTGTCAATAACTGAATACCTTTTCAGAGGTGTTCATACGACCTTATTTTGTTGAGGTTTCATGATTTAACCCATAGAATTTGTAGACTTAAAATGAAGTAATCCAATGATAATGCCGACAAGAAGAAATCACAGTCTTATAATTTACATTTTTATAACGAAAGAGCGTATCCAGGAATTCTGAAATTATACAAAAATATCGTTTTTTAAAAGCAAAACGGAGAAGTCCAACGAGCGCTTACTCCAAGATAAATGCAAAGGTACTGGGAAAGAAACAAGCTTAGACACTCATCAAAATGTTTCAAAACATCATTTCAACTGAAGGGGAAATGATAACAGATCTGTATATCCGTAATGGCTTGTCAACAGAGCTGAACACAGAACTTCTTTGACACTTCAATACTGCTTGAAACGTATTTGTTCGTATGTGGAAAACTCAGACAGTTCAAGAAACTCTTCAAGATGGATTTTAAGTGAAATATGCAATATACTGAACATGTATGAAGGAGCTGCATCATAGCAGCGTATCAAATCCATAGCAGTTCATTCTTTCAGAGATCAGTCGACTATCTGAGAATAAATGTAAAATGTTCAGTGTAAACTAGATACACAGGTTAAACACGCTACAGACAAATAAATCGGCTTTTAAATAAAAATTCCAAAACTATATGTGCACAAAGCTTCAAAAGTATTTGAAGCGTGTTTCACCAGATCTTTTTTACAAGAAACAGAAATTTTTATTTTCTTAATATTAGTTAGAAATTTTGAAGTTTTCAAAAACTAAGTACGAATTTATATCACATTGGAAATACAATAAATCTTTAACACATGCGTGATAGTTAACATCCGCCTGGGGCCTGTCACATCGGCCAAATACGTAGTACAAAATTCAGGAGCTGTAAATCCGAGAACATTAGAGTAATGAAGACTATCGCTTCTTGTAAACTTCTAGTACACATTCACAGATTTGAAAATTTTAATTATTCTCATAAAACTTATCAAAATAGAAAACTAATTAACAATTAAGAATTTTCGCTATAAAAGATCCGTAATTATATGCAACTAAGACTTCGACTTATGTATAGGAGCTTTTCCGACAACATGTAGTGATTATGCTAATAGGACCAACTCTATTTTTTTCACATTACAAGAATTATAAAGAACTCAAGGTTCGTCATTAACATGAAACCAATGATGTTAAGAAGAATTCGGCTAACAGCTGGTAATATTCTTGTTTTATGGATACACAACCGGTTTCCTGGCCTAGAGCAAAATCTTCATGTGCAACCTATGTGACAAACAGACATAGAGTGTGCCTCAACTCTGTGGATGACAAAATTAATGATGCTGATATTTAAAATATACCAACATTGTTAAAAGGTCATAGGTGTACCCATGACTCCTAGTCAAGATATATTATTCAGTGAATACTGTCACTTTATATTGGCGAACGAATGGTCGCTTGTTAAAATTTTCCTGATTCTGAAAGAAGAAAACAATATTTTATAGTGAGAGGGTACTAAATTGTAAAAAAAAACAGATTGCCAATAAAAAATAGTCTCTATAAACACGATTAGTCGGGGCACAATGTAAGTTACTGTGTGTAATCGTATAAGATGAGACTTTCTTACCGGTGCGACGGCAGGGCAACCCGGTGTTGCGAACGGAAGAAGCGACCCGCACAAGCTGCAAAGACCCACAAACAGGCTGGTGAAAAGGAGACTGCCGGCCGAAGTGGCCGTGCGGTTAAAGGCGCTGCAGTCTGGAACCGCAAGACCGCTACGGTCGCAGGTTCGAATCCTGCCTCGGGCATGGATGTTTGTGATGTCCTTAGGTTAGTTAGGTTTAACTAGTTCTAAGTTCTAGGGGACTAATGACCTCAGAAGTTGAGTCCCATAGTGCTCAGAGCCATTTGAAAAGGAGACTATCTTGTGGACGGTGTGACGTCATATACTTATGACTAGGAGCGCTCGTTCCCTCCCTTTAGACGCCAGAATAACACTGAATTTTATCACATACTAACACTTAAACGTACAAAAAATCAAAGTTAGCCGGAATGCTAAGGTGCTTCAATTATAACTGATTATTCAACGTGAACTATGCAGTACCTAAAATTTTCAGCTTCTTCTAATACATTCAAAATACGGCTTTTTTCTTTTTTTGAAGTATTTTTAAATTTTTAAGGGCTTGTGACGCTGTGCCCCGCTTCGCGTAAGTGCGTTGTTAATGGAGATCAGCGATTATTTGAGTGAAGGTACTCTTGATATATTTTTTGAAATGACCCACCAGTTTTCCCCATATATTTCTTAGAGCGATCATTCGATGTAATACAGTACACAACCGCTTCATTATATTTATTTACCACAGCTTTTTCCTTATGGCTGAGTTTACTACCTAGATCCGAAGAAGTAAAATACGCTGGAATGATGTTTCAAC
Source organism: Schistocerca serialis cubense (assembly GCF_023864345.2). NCBI lineage: Eukaryota > Metazoa > Arthropoda > Insecta > Orthoptera > Acrididae > Schistocerca > Schistocerca serialis. The sequence continues at coordinate 159,032,790 of NC_064640.1, forward strand.
TTCTCACAAACATGCCTATTTTTTCAGATACCGCACGCAAATATGGTATTCTACCAAGTAAATATCATCCCCGAATTTAAAGTAATTGAAACATAAAACAATTTGTAATAAAGCCACCATTTCCCTCGCATCCATAGACGATCTTTCCGAATGGGCATACCGATTCTCTGTGATAACACTTTGCACCTGATTATTAGATATATTAGTATACATATTTTTGATGTCACATGTCATCATATGTGTAGTTGGCGGTTATGAATACATCCTGCAAATTGGTAGTATGCTATTTCCTATTTTTATGCTAAAATTAGATGTTGGAAATATTTATTCAAATACTCAGCTAGAAAATTTTCTACTTCATAACCTGCACGCCGTCTAGCAGTCACAATCGAGCGTAATGTTTTATCTGTTTTGTGAAGCTTTACAGTAGCACGTAATTTTGGTGCAGTTGGGTTCCTTGGTAAAAGTCGCTTCTATTGAATTTTACTTCGAAACTTTTCCGATTTACAGAAAAACTTTTTTAGGTTCGCTACCTATTTTGCCGTTAAATCATATCTAATTTTCATTTTAGTACTCTGCTCATAAAAAAAATTGAAATTTGCTTCTTTAGTCCGCCTCTAAGATTACTACCGCTGACTTACCTTTCCCGACCTATACTACGACAGCCTGATGTTCTCATAACTTACTATTAACTGATCTTAAAATGTCTCCTCGCAAGTTTTCATTTTTTGTTTTTGTTTTTGTCTCCTTTTCCTGCGTAGATATAAGCTGATTTACTTTCACCGTGACTTCATTACGCTCTGCAGTACATATTCGAGTGGTAACAGTATGAGCTACTACGCTATTCGTTTGTCCCCGAGAGCATGTCATTTGTGAATTGTAGGATAAACCCTTTTGTAATAACTTCTCCTCTTTTTCGGCGAATGTAATGTTCGTTTGGTTACATAACATAGTGTAACCTAAAAATTGCATTTTGGGAGTTCCAGCACCCTTAAAAACCCGTATTCTCGGTGTAGCACTTCTAATTCCCTTTGATGTGTGGAAGATAACTTCAAACTCACTGTGATATATCATAAGTCACATGATTGCAGGCCATGTCAAATTGGAGAAAGCCAGTTGTGCCAAATAGAGTTTCCTATTAATCAGATCTTTCTTAGTATACTAGGCCTTGACTTTATTAGTAATGCAAAAACGCATAATCCGCTTACGGCTACTAACAGTGATCCTATATTTACTATTCAGCATATGTTTAACACAGTTTGGGATGCAACATCGTTTAAGGCCTTAAGATTATCACACGGAAACTAGCAAATATCACTGAAATAATAGCAATTAATTTGTTTCATTTTGTAATCGATGTTTCTAAGGCACCACTTTGCGGTGGCGCAGGACTCGGAGGTAAGCCAATTCGAATTGTGGTAGTGAAAGTGATTTTCACCACCGGTATTTGGTCAGTGAGGGCAGGAGAGTTGGTGCTGTAAAATTCTCGGTCGCAACTTTGCGACAATGTTCAGGTTTTGATACCAATCCTCTAAGCAGCGACTGATGGACTGATTGATTGTCTGCATCTATTGGTGCAAATTCGAATCCTGTTCAGTGTGGTCTACAGATTACGTGGTAATTCGAAGATGGATACTTGAGTGGCTGGATCATCACTCAGTATTTAGTAACGAATCTTCTTCGTCTGCCACTCTCTTTGTCAGCCGTCAGCTTTAATAGTGTCTGGATCTGTGAAGAAAAGAATAGCTTTCGGGATATGAGGGGGCGACTTCGAGGAAGAAACTAGTGGATATTACTTTTATGAACTGTCTGCTTTATCCTTCACTATGTTTGCTGGCATATGAAATGGGGAGGGATCTCAGTGGGTCAGCATTGGAAACCAGGGTTTAGGTGTAACTCTAAAAGCTCTAGATATTATTCGTATCGCTTCGTTGAACCGTTTTTAGATCTTCTTGACATGTGCGGCAAACATCCAACCAAGTATGCATTATTCCCAAACACTGTAGACCAAGATCAAGGTTGAGGTACGCAGCGTGTTAGCATTACAGGTTTCTACTACAGATTATATCTCGTTCTTATCTTATGGGACGTATCTTCCACATTGGGTTTGTACGAGAGTTAGCGATCAAGTTTAACCTCTAGATAAATTTGGGTTGAAACGTATTGGTTAACTGGCTTAAGATTCTAAGCTTCTGTGTACTTCCCTGTCACTCAAGTCTTGTCTACAATCATATTAGGGATCAAAACAATACGAGGGCTATTCGGAATGTAAGTTCCGATCTATCGCGAAGTGGAAAACACTGTGAAAATTAAAAAAAAAGCTTTATTAGCAACTGTTAGGTACAATTTCCAGCCACTTCTGTACGTAGTCACCGCTCCGACATAGACATTTTTCGTAGCCTGGTACGAACTTTCCAATACCCTCGTCACAGAAGGCAGCCGCCTTTGCTTTCCGCCAGTTCTCTACGGTGATTTACAGCTCCTTTTCCGTGCCAAATCGTTGTCTTCACAGCCAACAATACATGTGAGCAGAGACATGGGCTGTATTGTGGGTGATGAAACACTTCCCTTCGAAAACGCTGGAGGAGCATCTTCAATGCCCTTGCAAATTGCGGCCGATAATATTGTCAAGGAGAAGGAATCGTACGACAATAATATGTGGGCTGCATGACATCAGGCGAAATCTCACACCAGGTCGTCATACTTGGCGGGAGGCACTATTTTCTAGGTATTTTTACGTGATCACCGTGCACTCAGAACTGTAAAGAGTTTAGAGACGGGAGTACTAGAGACACTGCCCAACACATACATACAGAGCTTCATCGGATTTTCATAGTGGTTTCCATTTCGTGGCTACACGATGCAAAAACGAAAAAACGAAACTTCATATATCTGCTACACCAGCTGGAAATATGCATATATATATATATATATATATATATATATATATATAGTTGGAGTCAGCCTAAACAAATACTGGTCATCAGGTCCAGGTCTTTAATTCTACACCAACTGTGAACAGAAAGCGTCGGTTTGTTTCCCGCTGCAAACGTAATTATTTTTAATGCGGTACTTTACGTGCGCATTCGATAGAGCGGTCCCAGACAGTGCAGTACGGTATTCGTTTTATCGCTTTGTATTGACAGGGATATTACAACGCGAAGAACAAACAGTACTCCAGCAGCGATAGCTGTCTCCTGGCCCGCGCTGACTGCTACCGCCAAACATGCAGCGTTACTGAGTCGCTGCCAGACTGATGTTTTTTAATGTGTGTGAAATCTTATGGGACTTAACTGCTAAGGTCATTAGTCCCTAAGCTTACACACTACTTAACAACGGGGAGGGGGGGATGTAATTTAGACTTCTTAATACGTTATTTTGATTTTGATTTCAAAATTGTGAATGCATCTTAAAGTACAGTCTACTCTCGCAGCAATTAGTGGTAGTTTTACATCGGTTCAATCCCAGCAAAAGCTCTAACGTACCACATCTCGAAATCTGCGGTTCTGATTCTTTTCCTCGGAGGTACTGGTAGGGGGTACTGATGAGTACCATCACAAATGAAGCACTGTTTTATTGTCTGTAAGTGCCGGCATCGCCTGATTAGTGTGGAGATTGAGCCCTACTGAAATTTAGGCATGAAGTGATAGTTATACACTGCTGGAAACGGAAAGTAACACACAGAAGCACCAGTCCAATATTTGTCAAACGATGTGGAGGTGCTCAGCACTTAACGGGATTAAACGATTGAACTTTATTTATATTCGTAAGTGATGTCCATCATAAATATTAGTATGAGGTGTGCCCCACAGCTACGAACATGTTCTATTACTCGTTGTGACATGGAGGCAAACAGTCCCCAAATTTCATCTGGAGAATTTTCTAGCCATACGTGAAACAAATTATGTACCGGCCATTGAAGAGGCTAGCATGAAAGTAAATATCTTCCTGTCGCATCCCAGATTTGCTCTATGAGGAACAAACCAGGGTTCTGGGTAATTCAGTCTAGGTTTTTGTGGGTTTATAACCAAACTATCTTTTATGTCAAAATCAGTTAAAATGACATTACGGGATTTGATGGTCTTCTTTGTCTTCGCTACAAATCTATAGTTGGATTATAGGTAAGTTCCGTGATATTGTTCGTATTAAAGAAAGACATAATTTTACCTATGTAATCAGTGTGATACATACAGACAATAGTTTCCTTTGTCAGCTTTTATAGCAATATCATTATTTTTAGATAATTTGTAATTTATGTTTCTCAGTGTTTTATGCTCTGAAGCTTACTCATATTTGTATTTTTAGTAAGTAATTATTTCTCAGTTATGTTTGTTAGTTCACTATGAGCTCATTTTGCTTCCTGAATGTGAGATCGGATATGTCCAGCGCAACTTTCGTAGTAGATATCAAGTGTTCGATGGCGGAATCATTAAACTTGGTGCTAGACTGTATTTAAGTCCCTTGTTAAGCACATCAGCTTCGTGTTCTGTAAATAAACTATCTGTTAGGTACTTATTTATTTTATACTAAAATAATTGTGGATTGTTATACACTGTTCAAATGGAATGACGTACATATAACATCTCTGGCAACTGCATTTTGATTGTCGTTCTATATTTGTTGAATTAAGGTAGTAATTAATTTGTTATGACAGTAATTTAATAGTTTAGAAGCTACGATGTCATATGTTTACAAAGTATAAGCACTGTTTTACGGGTGATATTTACAGTATTTGGTTGCACATATACATATGGTTGCTGTATGTTTGTAGAAGTTTATGTCTATAAGAATCGTAGGTGCTATTAATTTATAGGTGTTTATTGGCTTGGGGTTTCTTATTTGACGCGAAAGCTGCTGTGAACTTCTATGTTCAACAATTTTTCGTAAATTATGACTTTCTTGTACGTATTTTATTGACGCTCTGACATGTTTTCAGAGTTTTTATGTGAGCATCTATGGTAAAATTTAATTTTGGTGTGTCTCAGTCGGCGGAGTGGCCGAGCGGTTCTAGGCGCTACAGTTTGGAGCCGCGCGACCGCTACGATCGCAGGTTCGAATCCTGCCTCGGGCACGGATGCGTGTGATGTCCTTAGGTTAGTTAGGTTTAAGTAGTTCTAAGTTCTAGGGGACTGATGACGTCAGATGTTAAGTCCCATAGTGCTCAGAGCCATTTGAACCATTTGGTGTGTCTCATCTTAGGCTGTGAATTAAAATTGTGAACCCATGCACACTTAGACTACGTGCGCAACAACCTGAGTCACACAAGTCGTCGATTGCGACACACTCGATCGTTAACTGCATTAATAGCTCGACTGTTCTACCAAGCAAAAAGCTCAATAAGATACTGACAAAATGATTTACGTACACTTAACAATGTACAGTAAAAACCTCACAGCTTTTAGCAAAAGAGATAGAAGACATCCATATCCTATCCAACGCTAAGCTCATCTCGTTTGACATCACCAATTTATATACGAATGTGCCAGTACAAAAAACAATACGAATCATTAAACATAATTTACTGCAGTTCAGAAAATCATCAATCGCTGCTGCACATGAATTTGTATCTCGTTTGGAAATCGCGTTATCTCAAACGTACTCCAAATTTAATAATAAAATCTATACCCAGGCCGGTGGAACGGCTGTGGGTTATAGTATGGCGATTCTAATCGCGCACATTTTCCTCAGCAGCCTGAAAAACGTTCCTCACTTCCAGTTGGTGTAAATTAAAAAAAGTTTCATGGTACTAAAAATACGTGAACGACATCCTTATGCTACTTAACGAGACTCAAACAGATATTAATGAAATACCCCCGGCTCTATACGTCAAGAAACAAATTCACGATGGAAATAGAGAAAAACAATGCTATAAATTACTTGGACCTTAAGATCAGCAGTAACGATTGCTACCACAAATTCGACATTTGTAGAAACCTTCCACCTGCAGACAGCCTCGTAACTACTAACTCCTGTCACCAAAAGTCTCAAAAACTCACATATTTTCCTCCATGCTTAATAGACTACAAAATCTACCACTAGAAGCACACACAATTCAAATAGAGACAGACACACTCCAATACTACGGCCGCAGGTTCGAATCCTGCCTCGGGCATGGATGTGTGTGATGTCCTTAGGTTAGTTAGGTTTAAGTAGTTCTAAGTTCTAGGGGACTGATGACCACAGATGTTAAGTCCCATAGTGCTCAGAGCCATTTTTGAACACTCCAATACATAGCGCATAATAACAATTTCAACCCTAACATCGCCACTAAATTATACAATAAATACGTGACACCTACGCCCAACACAATACACAGCGAAATACGACTAATTAAAGAAACGGTATCTAGAGAGGGAACCAAATATATACCAACTGCATATATTGGTCGAATCTCGGAAAAAATTAACGAATTATCCAGAACTACAAATACACAGCTAGCTTTCCAGACTACTAACAACCTCAAACTGAATTTATGATCAGGAACACTGAACCAAAAATCTATGGTGGCCCTGGTATATACAAAATCATATGTAACAGCTGCAATATTTTCTGCATAGACCAGACCGGAAGAAACATTCTCACACGGTTTAAAGAACACATTCGTAATAGCGATAAAAATTAATCAAAACTTATTCTCTATGTAAAAGATTGTCAATACGTCATAGACACAACTCAATACGCATTTCTGGTACTTCATAAAACTCCGAAAGGTCCTCCCATGAACATTCTCGAGGAAAATGAAATTTGTATACACATACGAAACCATCTACAAGACTTTTCGAACGAAGACTTACTACTTAAAAAAATTTATTGAAATACTGGAAGAATAAAATAGGTAAATTCAAAGCAGAAAGCACAGCCAAAGATGACGCTCACCAAAATTAAACTTTAAGGTAGTTGCTCATGCACATACTTTGGAAACATACATCAGAACGTCAATACAATATGTACGAGAATGTTATAATTTACGATAGGTTATCGAAAACCAAAGTTAACAACAGCATGCACGTCAAGCAGAAAACCTCTACGCATTAAATAACTATAAATGAACAGCACCTACGACCTCTGTAAACATACGCTACTACAAACGTACAGCAACCACAGATATAGGCGCTAGCAAATAATGTATATATCATTTGTATAACAGTGGTTATACCTCGTAAATATACGACATTGTAGACAAAACTGTCAAATTACGTCATAGCATCTTAATTAGTACCTTAATTCAACAAATATAGGACGACAGTCAAAACACAGTTGCCAACGATGATATATGAACGACAATCCATCTAGACAATATACAGGGTGTTACAAAAAGGTACGGCCAAACTTTCAGGAAACATTCCTCACACACAAACCCAATTGAAGGAAGGTAATGTTGACTTCTGTGCTTGTGTTGACATGCGACTCATTGCTCTACAGTACTAGCATCAAGCACATCAGTACGTAGCATCAACAGGTTAGTGTTCATCACGAACGTGGTTTTGTAGTCAGTGCAATGTTTACAAAAGCGGAGTTGGAAGATGCCCATTTGATGTATGGATTAGCACGGGGCAATAGCAGTGGCGCGGTACGTTTGTATCGAAACGAATTTCCAGAACGAAGGTGACCCGACAGGAAGACGTTCGAAGCAACTGATCGGCGTCTTAGCGAGCACGGAACATTCCAGCCTATGACTCGCGACTGGGAAGACCTAGAACGACGAGGACACCTGCAATGGACGAGGCAATTCTTCGTGCATTTGACGATAACCCTAATGTCAGCGTCAGAGAAGTTGCTGCTGTACGAGGTAACGTTGACCACGTCACTGTATGGAGAGTGCTACGGGAGAACCAGTTGTTTCCGTACCATGTACAGCGTGTGCAGGCACTATCAGCAGCTGATTGGCCTCCACGGGTACACTTCTGCGAATGGTTCATCCAACAATGTGTCAATCCTCATTTCAGTGCAAATGTTCTCTTTACGGATGAGGCTTCATTCCAACGTGATCAAATTGTAAATTTTCACAATCGACATGTGTGGGCTGACGAGAATCCGCACGCAATTGTGCAATCACGTCATCAACACAGATTGTCTGTGAACGTTTGGGCAGTCATTGTTGATGATATCTTGATTGGGCCTCATGTTCTTCCACCTACACTCAATGGAACACGTTATCATGATTTACAACGGGATACTCTACCTGTGCTGCTAGAACATGTGCCTTTACAAGTACGACACAACATGTGGTTCATGCACGATGGAGCTCCTGCACATTTCAGTCGAAGTGTTCCTACGCTTCTCAACAACAGATTCGGTGACCGATGGATTGGTAGAGGCGGACCAATTCCATGGCCTCCACGCTCTCCTGATCTCAAGCCTCTTGACTTTCATTTATGGGAGCATTTGAAAGCTCTTCTCTACGCAACCCCGGTACCAAATGTAGAGACTCTTCGTGCTCGTATTGTGGACGGCTGTGATACAATACGCCATTCTCCAGGGCTGCATCAGCGCATCAGGGATTCCATGCAACGGAGGGTGGATGGATGTATCCTCGCTAACGGAGGACATTTTGAACATTTCCTGTAACAAAGTGTTTGAAGTCACGCGGGTACGTTCTGTTGCTGTGTGTTTCCATTCCGTGATTAATGTAATTTGAAGAGAAGTAATAAAATAAGCCTTAACATGGAAAGTAAGCGTTTCCGGACACATGTCCACATAACATATTTTCTTTCTTCGTGTGTGAGGAATGTTTCCTGAAAGTTTGGCCGTACCTTTTTGTAACCCCCTGTATACGTAAGTAGCAATTAATGCTCACTGTTCTGCTATAACATAAATACGTATAATGAAAATAATGTCACCCATATTGTGCCGAAGGTCACTCGATAATATCAGTTTAGCTGAAACAGATCTGTTGTGAAAGTGAAAGAAATAAAAATAAATATCACACAGCATCCAGTCTGGACATTCCTTATAAATATCCAAATTTAGGTCTTGCATTATTTGTGGGGACCGTTCCTTAGAAAGGGTACGACAAATTTTCTTCCCCAGTCAGAGCTTGTGCTCCGTCTCCAATGACCTCATCGTCCACCTGACATAAAACATTAAACTTCCTTATCTCCTTGTTAGGTTTCATATCTAGTATCCTGCACAACTTCCCCCGCTATTACATTAAAACATCTCTAGTCATCGTGCAGCCAACAATTCCACACGAAAAAATTACCAGTTGCTTATGCTTAAAAGAAAGTAAAAGACCTTCATTAATAAAAACTATTTTTGTTATAACACACGTAAAAAGAAATAGCTGATATCTCATCTAAAAATTTCCCTGATCACATCAGTATTTTTAAGGAACCTAACCAATGTTTGGAATTCAACAGGAAAAGGACTAGCCTTGTTATCAATAAAGTATTCATCGGTGATCTTAAAGTATATAGACTATACCTCGCGAATGACGTAATATCTGAACGTCACAATTCGTTATAGTAAACGTTCCTCTTACTGACGAATGTGGTCAGCAGTAGAGTAACATATTACAAAAAGTTTAATGTTGTATAACGATCATCATAATAAAATAAGGGGAATCAGAGCTCGCACGCAAAGATATAAGTGTTCGTGTTTTCCGCTCGCTGTCCGAGACTGGAATAATAGAGAATTATTGTGAAGGTGGTTCGAAGAACCCTCTGCCAGGCACTTAAATGTGGTTTGCAGAGTATCTATGTAGAAGGAGATATAGATGTTATATCCCTTACGAGTTCAGCTACATAAGTGTTTCTACAAAGATCTGTGAGTGTTCGATCTTAAATGCAAATTTTTAACTTTGGCGACTGTGGTCAGTGTATTTGCAGGGTGGTGACATATTTTTGTTTTTGATAAGGGTTTAGAATCCTGGCCACGCTATTTAGTATCCGTCCATTTCTGATAACCTCTTCGCCGATGGAATTTGAAACTGATCTTTCACTTACTCTAATATTCCAGGGCCTGCCATAACCATGGAGACAATCTAGAACCCTAACGTGGGTGTGCAGTCGTCTACATTGGATTGGGCACAGCGTCTGGCACTGTTCTGCACGTTAAGTAAATAATGGGATGGCGACTCACTGTGCTGTACATGACAGTGTCGCACACTTATCTGCCTGAAACAACTGCTGACCTGGACTTCGATCGGATGCTTATTGGACTTGTACTGTAATGCTGGTGCGACCTCTTTGCTCTTCAGTGGACTACCACTAGACATTCTTTGCGCCCATATTAGCACCGCTCGTAATGGTAAGCATGTCTGTGGTCCCGTTATTGTGCACAAAAGGGCAATTTCTTATTGTAGAGCGTGATGATGTGTTAATACAGCTCTGGCAAGCGAACCAGGAAAGACGAAGGAAGGGTCACTGTGGTTTAACGTCCCGCGAGAAAGAGGTAATTAGAGACAGAGTACTAGCTCGGGTTTTTGGCCAAGAATGTGGATGAAAATTGGGCGGGTCCTTTTTAAGAGGGCCATCCCGACAATCACGTTAATCTGTTTGGTAAAACAACGGGAAATCTAAATGTTATTGACCAAACGGGGATTTAAAATCTATTTCTCTTAAATGTGGGTCCAATGCCTTAACAACCTCGCTCGGCCATAAAAGACGTTGACACAGTCTACGAGAGTGGGAATGAAAACAGTATCACCTCCTAGCCTACGCATCTCAAATAGTACCATGAAGATACTGAACACAACGTCTCGATTACATGGACGGACTTCCGGCAACATGCTCTCACTCCACGAGACACAAAAGAGAGGTCTGGGATAAACTCGAACAGTATTGCTGCGAGACATAGTCATCAGAAGCCTTACACCATCACCTCTCCCCTGCTTACTGACCAAATACTAGTGATCAATACTTCTTTCACCACCAAAGATCGAATCAACAACTTCTGGGGCACGCCCCTCCGCATTACAGTGTGCACCTACGCTAAGAAAATGTAAATAACGCACTGTTTCATTTCGAAAGAAAAATCATTTGCTTGGTTGTGGTCTGTTTTACTTGTGCAATTGTGGCAGTAAACTTTACTCGTCTTTAACACCTGACTTTCATTTATGTATTGAAAGACAAGTATCTTATAACTGTATTCAATTCGAAGCAGAAATATGCATTGTGTATTGTTTTAAGGTATTACAGTTATTTCTTGTGTCTTCCCTTCATGCATGGACGGACAGTCAGAGATTAAAGGTCGGTCCACGATGACGTTAAAGGCCTGCGAAAATTGAGGGCCTTAGACACGTAACAGAAGCTTTTAATCGACAAGAGAGAAGAAGGAATATCAGCCGTGTCCTTATCAAAGGAACCATCTCAGTAGTTGTCAACAATCTATTTAGAGGAATAACGGTAAACTTATAGCACCACGGACTGACGCAGATTTCAATTTAGGTATGTGATCCTCACCAATGGTACAAATCTGGGTCGTCACTGTTTACTGTATTCATACAGAACTAATATCAGGTTTCTTCCGTCTGGTACATGCGGTCACTGGCACTCTAAAAATATTTACGTGGCTTATATACTTAATATACGTCACGTATAATGCCTCTCACGATATAATAATCCTGATGGCTATGCCTGTAAAATGGAAGAATTTATATATACACTGCCTGACAAAAAGGTGAAACTTCCAGAAAGTGGAGGAAACGAAATGAAACTTTACGGATTGTCCCTATTTCAGTGATTACGGTATCGTGTACATTTACAAATAAATTGGCAGTATGAACTCTCTGGTTAACGTTGCCCCCCCCCCCCCTCCTCCACCCGGGTTACATGCTGTGATTCATTTGGGAAGGGTGCTATGAAGCCATTGTACCTTCACGTGGGGCAAGGTGCCCCACAACTGTTGTAACTGGTTCTTGATATCCTGGACACTGGGAGTGTGATGGAATTGACGTTCGAGCTTGTTCCACACGTGTTCTATCGAGGACAGCTCTGGGGATATTATTGGCCACAGAGGTACCTCAACAGTTCGCAGACAGTTCATAGAAACACTTTCCATGTGTAGACGAGCATGGTCCTGTTGAGAAGTGCCTCCACGATACTGTCGCTTGAGAAGTACCACATGAGGATGCAAGATGTCCGTGATGTACCACTGTGTCGTCAGAATTCCGTGGCACCACCAGCCGTGACCTCAAGCTATACCCAATGGTTCTACACACCATGACACCAGGAGTAACAGCGCTGTGCCTCTCCAAAACATTGGAAGAATGGGATCTGATGTGTTGGCAAATGTGCCAACACCTTGTAGATCGAGGAGACCGAAATGCAAGCTATCTAATGCAGACGGGCGTGAATTCTGGAACAGGGTAAGTAGTGAATTCTAATAAGAAAAGTATGCAGCTCCTCGAATACTTAACTTTATTCCATGTGAATACAGCATTCTTGATGAGACATTTCATACGATAACTGTCAAACTATGTAAGGCTAATGGCGCCTTGCTAGGTCGTAGCCATGGACTTAGCTGAAGGCTATTCTAACAGTTTCTCGGCAAATGAGAGAAAGGCTTCGTCAGTGTAGTCGCTAGCAAAGTCGTCGTACAACTGGGGCGAGTGCTGTTGCGTATCTCGCGACCTGCCTTGTGGTGGCGCTCGGTCTGCGATCACACAGTGGCGACACGCGGGTCCGACATGTACTAAATGGACCGCGGCCGATTTAAGCTACCACCTAGCAAGTGTGGTGTCTGGCGGTGACACCACAGGATCTCTCCCCGGGTCGTCTCCATACCCGCCAACTATGGTCGTTCGGGTTGGAGAAGAGCCGCGAGTCATCACTGAACACATTGCAAAGGGACTCATCAGCAGTCCATGCATCCTGGTCGCGGCACGAGTCCAGAAGCAGCCATTTCCGTTGTGGTGTCAACATCAGCCTCAGCAGGGGCCGGTAGGTCCCTATTCCGGCTGCTAATAGTCTCTAGTGTGTGCTGCGGGCCGGACGCTATGGTCGAGCGGTTCTGGCCGCTTCAATCCAGAACCGCACTGCTACAGTCGCAGGTTCGAATCCTGCCAGGGGAATGGATGTGTGTGATGTTCTTAGGTTAGTTAGGTTTAAGTAGTTCTAGGCCTAGGGGACTGATGCCCTCAGATGTTAAGTCCCATAGTGCTTAGAGCCATTTGAACCATTTGAATCAGTGCTGCGGGATGACACAGAAAGTTGCAAGGAGTCAGTTACTTGATCTCGGATGGCAGGTGCATACGTGAAGAGATTACGACGTGCTTGGTACAGAGTACGGTAATTCTCCCTGTTGGTGGTCAGACGTGGTCGACTACAACCTTGACGGCGAATATGCCTGCTCTTACGTTCTTATGCCGTCCAGCATCAGGCCACCGTCACAAATGGCTGTCCTGGAAGTCCGGGTGCTGCACGACTCGACCAGTTGGCCAAATAGAGACCCACAATGAGTCCCCTTTCAGTCACTGTCAGGTGGTCGTATGACTAGGGCCTCCCGTCGGGTAGACCGTTCGCCGGGTGCAAGTCTTTCGACTTGACGCCACTTCGGCGACTTGCGCGTCGATGGGGATGAAATGATGATTTTTAGGACAACACAACACCCAGTCCCTGAGCGGAGAAAATCTCCGACCCAGCCGGGAATCGAACCCGGGCCCTTAGGATTGACATTCTGTCGTGCTGACCCCTCAGCTACTGTCAAGTAATGAGAAAGCTGTTTTACATGAGTGCGTGGTATCTCCATGTCCTTCAGAGTGATAACATCAGAAGCTGTTCATGCCCCTGATATACCCTACCAGTCCGAGTAACAACATTGAACGCGAACTGTTCTAATGCACTCTGGGGGTCTTCTACTTGTCACAGACAATTGAAACTCTAACCCTTTACATACCCGCCAACTCTGTGTACATGTATAAAGTTACATTGACATCGCAGCTTGTCTTCTGTGTGCCTCACCTTTTCTTTGTGAGGAAGTGTAGATACAGCGGATTCAGCTAAATCGTTCAAGATATCATTATGTTTTCAGCCAGATGATTCGTGAAAAATTTCTCACAAAAATTTCTCGCTAAATGACGTGTAGCCTCTTGTCATAGCTATATTATTTCCAGATATATCGGTATCAACTTTGCTTTTTCAAATGTAATTATAGTAATTTTTGCGGACGGTATCATAGGTGCAAAAGAGACGAATTCAACGGCATTTCGCATCACGATGACTAGTTTCAGAGAAATTAAAATATTCAGAACATATCATTTAATGTTTTGAATATGAAGTCGATTGCTGTCTTATACGGAAGCTCGCGATGTTATACGGAACTGTCGCGTCAGGCTGGCGCGATGCTCTAGCTTGACGCAGCTGAAAGAAAGAGGAAGGAAGTTAAGGCTATGACGTGCTGCTGACAACGAAGTCATTAGAGACAGAGCACAGACTCGAACTAGTTTATTTATTTTAACTCTTTTTGCACTACGATACTACACAGGTGCGCAAAACCTAAAGATGAAAGTAACATTCGTAGTGATGGACGTGAACTCATTTGACGAGTGGTAGGAACACTTAATGCACTCAGCAACATGGTCGAACATGATCGTTTTGGTGGCTCAGGTGCGGGGAGGCCTAATGTTGCGTAGACGTACTAATCCTAAATCTTTGAACACGGTACACTCATTGGTCAACGTTACTATGACACTGTACTCCTTTCCCACGTGCGTTTCTTCAGTGTGCATTCGTCGTCTAATTTCATTTTTATGGATTACAGTGCGTGACCGTGGAGCAGCTCTTGTAACGATAGGTTATTCAGCGAACGGACTGCCCTGCCCGTTCCCTCAACTTAAATTCCTTTGAGCGAATGTGGAGTTCGTTGGAAAGACGCTTTGCAGTATACTCACATCCACCAGTGACCATCCGGCAGTCGTCAACCGCGCAGGTGGAGGAATAGAATGCCGTACCCCAAGAACTCGTTACCCACCTTGTGGCCAGCATGGCAGCTCGTTGAAGAGCTTGTATTGTCGTCCGTGGTGATCAAAAACCCTATTAAAGTTAAGTGGACCGTCATAAATTGCGGTGACTTCAGTGCAATTATTGTCTTAGAATAAAAGTGTAATTTCTGTTCGTCTCATTGCGTATATCTTGCAATTACCTTCTGTACTAAACTGTAACAGTTCTTTCTATATGTGGTCGAAAATTCATCGAACTGCGTTACAGACTATACGAAAGTTCCTTTCGGCCTTACGTTTTTTACACCGTGTAGCAGCACAAATAATTATTATTCCCTTTAAGGTGATACTGATACCTCTGTAATTATTACAGTTATGAAAACACAATTAATTTGCGTGGAAACAGATTTACGATATGTTAAATTTGTTCTCATGGGTTAGCGAATAAAGTTAAATTCCTAGAGTTTAAGCATTTTTTCCAAGTATTACTATTGCAGCGAATGCTTTTCGAATTTATCGGTCATAACATTACAAAATTAGGTAATAAAGATTATGAGTGGCGCCTGGAAATGTTTCTGTATGTTTGTCAACAGTACCTCCATAACGACGCGATTAATGACGTGATATTTTTAAGAGGCCTTCGTGTCTTAGTGTGCAGAGGTTGTGAGTTTAGATTCAGCGATTTTTATTGATTCATCTAACATTAGTCGGTTAATTCACTTAAATTAAAGTTAAATTCAATCGCATCTCCATGCCTTTCCACCTACCTTTAGTGTATATTCGTACTGCAGCTATATCATTAATAATGAAAGCAGTTAAGGACGCCAGCGGAAATAAGAAGGTGACATTTCCTGTTGTGCGATCATCAAGTAAATGCGTCTTGCGGACTGGCAAGATATTTAAAAGCTACTGGGTTCCGGCAGTGAGCGCAGCAATTAAGTAAATGCACTTCTGTCTCAGTGGCAGTCCAAAGACGAAACTTGGTTCTTCCCAGACGAGCTCCCTGAAACAAATTTTCTGTGACGGTTAACTACCTATTAAGGTTCCAATGTTTTACTCTATTCCAGAAAGTTCTTGAATTTAGTAGTATCCCTTACAGGAATTATCTTTGAAGTCAAACAGTATCAATGGAATTTACAGCAGTATGCTCCACCGAAAACTGAACACCAAACAGTATCTCTTCCACAGAATATTGAGCCAGGCTAGAAACTATGAAGGAGTCGTAAGTCTAAACACATAACTAAACGCAAAAGAAGAATAGGAATGTGCGTTTATCATCGGGCAGATATATTCCGTTGTTCAGATACTATAACTCATAATTTTCGCTAAATAATTACTCTACCAGTCACTGGGAATGACTTTCGATGTAGTTATGAAGGCATGCTGAAACACAATGTATCCGAATTTTTTATGTGAAAGCTCTTTTTTATTTAAAAAGCTTTAAGACTTTTCACATAAAAACTTTTATGTGAAAGCTCTTTTTTATTTAAAAAGCTTTAAGACTTTTCACATAAAAAATTGAGAAGCGTTACTTTTCAGCACGCTCTCGGAAGACAGGGATGAAGCACAGGATGCTATGATTGGTGTTTGACATGTACTTGCCATCTACGTCTACATCTACATCATACGCCGCAAACCATCTAACAGTGTGTGGCGGAGACTACTTCTGGTATCACTAACTTATCCATACTTCCCTGTTATATTCGCGAATGGCACGTGGGAAGAATCATTGTCGGTAAGCCTCTGTATTCGCTCGAATTTCTCGAATTTTCTCGTCGTTATCGTTTCGCGAGATGTATGTGGGAGGAAATAATGTTCAAATGGTTCAAATCGCTCTGAGCACTATGGGACTTAACATCTGAGTTCATCAGTCCCCTAGAACTTAGAACTACTTGCACCTAACTAACCTAAAGACATCACACACAACCATGCCCGAGGCAGGATTCGAACCTCCGACCGTAGTGGTCGCGCAGTTCCAGACTGAAGCACCTAGAACCGCTCGGCCACATCGGGAAGTAATGTGTTGTCCACCTCTTTCCGAGAAGTGCTCTCTCAAAATTTCAATATCAAACCTCTCCGTGATGCACAAAGCCTCTCTTGAAACGTCTGCCGCTGGAGCTTGTTGAGCATCTCTGTAACGCTCTCTCGCCGACTAAACGATCCCGTGACGAAACGCGCCGCTCTTCTTAGGATGTTCTCTGTCTGTAGGTAAGGATCCGAGGGTGATGAATAATACGCAAGAATGGGTCAGACGAACGCCTTGTAAGATACGTTTTTCGTGTATGAGTTACGTTTCCTTAAAATTCTTCCTATGAAACTCAGTCTCGCATATGCTTTTCCTACTATTTGTTTTATGTGGTCATTCCACTTAAGATCGCTCTGGATAGATGGTCCTACATATTTTACGGTAGTTAATTTTTCGAGAAATTTTTCATCAATAGTGTAGCCGTACAGTAGTGGATTTCTTTTCCTTTGTATGTGCAATACGTTACATTAATTTACTTTTGGGGTCAACTGCCAGTCCCCGTACCAAGGTCCTTCTGCAAATCATAACTACCTTCTGGCGTTGTTACTTTCTTATAGACACCTGCATCATATGCGAATAGTCTTAACGTGCTTCTGACACTTTCTACTAGATCATTTATATACACTGTAAACAATAACGGTCCTATCACACTTCCTTGGGGTACTCCGGAAATTACCTTTACATCTGTCGATTTTGTTCTATTAAGAGTGGTGTGTTAAGATCTGCCTGCAAGAAAGTCTTGAAATCAGTCGCAAAACTGGTCCGTTACTTGGTAAGCTCATTTTCGTCACCAAACGGCAGTGCGGGATGGTTCAAGTGCCTTCCTGAAGTCAAGAAACACGGTATCGACTTGAGCGCCTTTGTCTACAGAGCTATAGATCTGATGGAGGGACAGAGCGAGCTGTGTTTCGCAAAATCTCTGTTTGCGGAATCAAGACTGATTTTTATGGAGGAGATTTTCGTTTTGCAAAAACGTAATAACTTTTAAGCATAAAACATGTTCCATAATTCTACAACAGATTGACGGTATAGGCCTGCATCTTGTAACACTATTATCGATATTACCTATAATTGTCTTCTCTAATTTCATTGTCTGTTTTCACTTAATGTGACTTCTGTAAAACCATGCTCTTTGATGTAATATCTGTGTAAATGTTTTATGAAGTATTTCTGACCACTTAGGTAACTGTAATTAATCTATGGATGTAATTTCAACAGTTATATATTGTGAATGAATGGAAATGTCAAAATTTTACTTGTAATACTGGTTTGTGCATAGGGAATGTAGGTTTGTAATTATGTAGAGCAGAGAGGGAAGACTCTTTGCAACGAAATTGGCTTGACGGGAGTAGAGAAGGTGGATGTAGCGGTCGAACTGCAAAGTCCTTTGTGGGAGGAGTTAGTCGGTGGCTACCAGGCGAAGTGTTAACACCTTGTGACTCGGACGAGGCGAGAAGAACGGCAAGATTATATAATATAGCCCTGGATGTGGAAGTAATTTGACTTATTATTCATGGCATAGTTGGCCATCTCTGTACTACGAAAATCCTACGCTAAGAAGAGAATTTTGCGAGCTTGTTAGACAGCAAGACTGACGTCAACGATGCAGGTCATCCACATCGAAAGAGGCTAAGGCGTACGAAAAAAATTTTGATGCGAACTTCCTTCACTTTCAGTCTTTGCTGATTGAACGAAGAGACATACGCCATAATTTATAAACTATTGCAGCATGTGTAATATAACAAGAAAAAGCATATACGTTTGGTGAAAATGGGGGAACACTGAATTTTCATATGACATGAGCAATTCACCGTATGTGTCCCTATGGGATCCACTACTCAGACTCAATTATTTTTAATGTCCCCGGCAACAAGCACTTCGTTACTGATATCAGGAAGTTGAAGCAACGATAACTTTCCTTTCGTTCTTAATTAGCTGTTGCCTAAATAGTCCTGTCATATTTTAAAACCCCAATTTTTAAGTTATCTGAGCATATTCTCATCACATACGCCGCTGGATTCACATTTTATATAATTATAAGTGCCGTATACACACAATTTATAATTGAAGTGGTCGTATTGTAATAACAAGCATCACTTGTGTGACCTGAATAAATGAAAATTAATTTCCATAAATAAGAAAAAGAAACTGACTGGATCCGATCGCAACGAAGTTGTAAGATTCTAAAGACTTACAATTAGCAATTTAAATGGGTATGTTTGACAGAAAGGTGACGCTGTTTTTTGCAAATTCTCTCTGATAAATTTAGAGAATATTTCTGCTGCCTCCATCATATATCCCCGGCATGGATTTTGTGTATAACGTAAGAGACATATGATGTGAACGTGATCATACAGACAGTTTAGAAGGGGTAATGCAGGGAAAACCTGATATTCCTACAAGATATACAGAGCCATGTTGTGTGCACTGACTCGTGGAGTATATATGCAGATGTAACTGTAAGATGTTCCTTGAGGTACGGAACATAGCATGGATCAAGAAACAATAAATAAGATTCATGTTGCAAAGGAAGATGTTTAAAATTTATTAAAACAGATTGGTCTGAAAAGATTTTCGGTAGAATTAGTGACATAATTATGTCTACGTCGCTACATTCAACCAATGAGTAGAGACAAAAGTCATGTATTTGTCAACTTTCTTCTTACGCGACCGTTTCTTCCAATACTTTCCTGTAACAGATATACAGCGAGCGTTAAAAAGACTAATCAAATCACAATTATTAATTCCCACTGATAAATAAGATGTGTATCAGTACTGGTGATTAACAGTACTTAATTTAGTTTGCACCTTCATATGGAACGGCATGGTTGATCTATATAACAGGCCTATACCAAGGCGTACTGAGCAGAGCTGTAAGCGTACTGGCAAGCGGCAGGTTACGTAGCCTTACAGGAGAGGCTGGCACTAAGAGATTTCCCAGAAGGACTTGCCGGCAGCGGCGAAGATCAATGCCACTTGGTCAGCCGGCCTTTGCTTTGAACATCCACGCCTGGGCTCTGCTCACCAGAAAGTCACAACGCAGATACCATCTTTCATAGTGCAGGGCCACCGACAAAGACTGTTTTTAACGACCTGAATGTAGAAGGAGGAGAAATGCCTTATTTGGCGAGGCCCAGAAGAACGCTGTTGTGAACGGAACATAGAAAGTAGAGCTTCTGCAAAACACACTGCCCCAAACAGAGAACATCAGTAAGTGGCATGAGAAACCGGGGGTTAGGCCAGCTTTGAAGGCGAGGGGTACCGCCAAGCTCAGAAACTGCAGAAACCATATGTTTAACACAATTCAAGAACAGCCAGGACTCAACAACACAAATAATTTATAAGTTAGAGACTCGGCTGTGCTGCTGATGTCCGATCTCATTGGCAGTAGAGAGGGACAGAGAGAGAGAATAGGACACAGGTTTTCAGAGACAAGGGTTAGGGAGCGTGTTATTGGTTAACCGCTTGAAACGCCAGTCAGAGAAGGGGACCAGCACGTTTTCTAAGGCATCTTTTTATTGGTTGGCACTCGGAACACCCGTAGTTCAGCCAATCGAAATGATGTGACGAACGAAAAACACGAAAATACGAGTCTTCCTTTCAAAAAGCAGCTGGCACAAAACCTCTGCCAGATTATTCTTCGCCAGTGTTCTCCTGTGCCAGACTTTTTTTCCACACCTTATCAGCTGAGCAGCCAGGCGCCTCTTCAAGTCGATGAGCAGGTGACTTAGAAAGTTTTCCAGCTGAGCTAAACTTAGGCACGAAACCAAAGATTGATTATTCAGCCATTTCAGCCTCCACCTGCAGATTAACGTGATGAGACCAAACCGTCACAGCGAGACAAGCCATAGGGACAGTCAAATCATTTTTACTGAGTTTCAGTTATTTCAGTTTCATTCTCAGGGCTGGTTCGGAAATTTTACGATGAACATGCTTTCATCTCCGGCCACAGATGCAAACGCGTATCCTTCTACAGCGCTATCTGCCTGTTAATACTAACATTTCTGCATTTATGTTATGTAATAGTTTCATACTCATACATGTTTATTAGTGTCAGACTCTAGATCTTTTGACCACATTTGCCAAGGTGTTAGTTAAGATTTGTCAATCCTTGTCGGGTGATTTAGCATGCACTTTTACTGTAATAAACTGAGTTAGCTGCGATTCTTGTTTAATTTTGTAGAAAATAAATTCTTTATTCTTTATTTTGGAGGGCAAAGATTAACCACATCATATGGTTCAAATGCCTCTGAGCACTATGGGACTTGACATCTGAGGCCATCAGTCCCCTAGAACTTAGAACTACTTAAACGTAACTAACCTAAGGACATCACACATATCCATGCCCGAGGCAGGATTCGAACCTGCAACCGTAGCAGTCTCGCAGTTCCGGACTGAAGCACCTATAACCGCTCGGCCACCGCGGCCGGCTCATATCACATCATATCATATCAACAGGACCACTGTGCACGCCTGTTGTCAACATCACGGCCCATACGCTTACATTCTGTACAGTAGACGGTATTTCTAGCACTATCCATCTATCTGTATAACTTACCTGATTGTTTTACGCCGACAACAATTCTCTGCGAAACCATAGTGCAGTCTGAAAGAGCAATTGATACTGTTTCATGTGTAAGAGGCGATCAAAACTTTTCCTTTTAAGGATGTTGCTTCAGCGTATACGCAGCATAGCGCCACTCCGATGCGAGTATATAAGCACCGACATCTAGGCATAGGATTAGTGTGTCCTTCGTGTCTTTCTGACGTAAGGAAAGGTGGTGTATGGCGACGTTATTACGAAATGCGTCCAAACAGGAGAACATGCTGTTATTCTTTTCTTAGGTGCAGAATGACATGCACCGGTAGACATCCATCGGAGAATGAAGAATGCATACGGGGTAACATGTCTGACGAAAACCACCGTTGTGAAATGGGGCGCAGTAGGTGCAGCTGCTTCATGATAACGCACGTCCACATATCAAAAACGTCGTAAGGCAGAAGTTATGCCAATTCAAGTGGGAGAGAGATGAGCATCTGCCGTATAGTCCTGATCTCACCCGTTCCATTATCAGGCCTTCCGTCCCTTAAAACAGGCCTTGAAGGGTCGACGATTCCTCGGACGAGGATGTGCAGCAGGCAGTTACGGAATCTTCACGCAGTGGGACACGATGTTTTATGAAACGCGTATCTTCAATCCGGTGCGTCGGTGGGACGATTGCTTCACTGCTCACGGCGATTTTTCCTGATCTGTTTACCGATTCTAGACTGTACAGCCTTCGAACGGAAACTTTTTGTTCGCTCCTTACGTAATGTGAACCCGAAGTCTACCAACAAAATTTCACAGGTTCTCCAGGGATATTTTTTGAGTTTTTTGGCATCAGGGACCTAGAGTAACTACATTTCGTTTGGTTTCTTACCCTGATTTATCGTGTATATGTTTTGTGCTCGAAATATGTCAACGGTATTAACTGTGCCTCTTGTTTGGAAACAAACTTCTTCCATTCAGTGCTGCTCGGTACAGTGTCAGGTTTGCTATGCCCGGAAGTACTAGGTATACCTTATCACTGATAAACAGCAGTATGGATCGGTTTACTGTTGAAGTGTTGGCTGATATTCACATCGAGCATGGGTTAACTGATTGCAATGGGTCCCTGATACCAAAATACCCCTTAACATCCTCCAAAATTTTGTAGGGTGTTCGGATTCAGCCTGCAAGCACACATTGATCTGGCGTAGACGATAGTGTAGACGATCTTATAGCCAATATTTTACATCAAATTAAGTTGCGTCCAATGTGCAGCTGCAAAAAATTAGAACATATGAATTAGGAAACCAAGCAGAGCTTTGTTTACATGACCCAAAGGCAGGTGGTGTTCGCAGTTCATCGACCGATGCTGCTCAGCATGGTGAGCTACGGCATATACCTTTTAGAGACACCAACGTCTAAAATGTCCAGTGGTTAAAAAATTATACACCGATGAGCCAAAACGTTATGATCATTACTTAATAACGTATACAAGGGGCAGTCAAATTAAAACGCGACGGAAAAAAGAATGTAACCTCTTTATTATTTCAAAAGTAATCGACGTAACTGTTAATACATTTATCCCACTGCAAAACAAGACGGTCAGTGCTTTCATGGAAAAATGTTTGCGGTTGCCTACGGAACCGTGATTGTAGAAATAATTCAAAAGCCTAGATCACTTAAATACTGTTTACTGGATAACCGGTTTCAACAAACTACGGTGCCATCATCTGATCTGAATGTAGATTAACATACACTACTGGCCATGAAAATTGCTACATCAAGAAGAAATGCAGATGAGAAAAGGGTATTCATTGGACAAATATATTATAGTAGAACTGACATGTGATTACATTTTCACGCAATTTGAGTGCATTGATCCTGAGAAATCAGTACCCAGACAACCACCTCTGGCCGTAATAACGGCCGTGATACTCCTGGGATTGAGTCAAACAGAGCTTGGATGGCGTGTACAGGTACAGTTGCCCATGCAGCTTCAACACGATACCACAGTTCATCAAGAGTACTGATTGGCGTATTGTGACGAACCTATTGCTCGGCCACTATTGACTTCACGTTTTCAGTTGGTGAGAGATCTGGTGAATGTGCTGGCCAGAGCAGCAGTCGAACATTTTCTGTATCCAGAAACGCCCGTACAGGACCTGCAACTTGCTGTCGTGCATTATCCTGCTGAAATGTAGGGTTTTACAGGGATCGAATGAAGGGTAGAGCCACGGGCCGTAACACATCTGAAATGTAACGTCCACTGTTCAAAGCGCCGTCAATGCGAACAAGAGGCGACCGAGACGTGTAACCAATGGCACCCCATACTATCACGTCGGGTGATACGACAGTATGGCGATGACGAATACACGCTACCAATGTGCGTTCACGCCGATGTCGGCAAACACGGATGCGACCATCATGATGCTGTAAATAGAACCTGGATTCATCCGAAAAAATGACGTTTTGCCATTTGTGCACCCAGGTTCGTCGTTGAGTACACCATCGCCGGCGCTCCTGTCTGTCATGCAGAGTCAAGGGTAACCGCAGCCATGGTCTCCGAGCTGATAGTCCATGCTGCTGCAGACGTCGTCGAATTGTTCGTGGAGATGGTTGTTGTCTTGCAAACGTCCCCATCTGTTGACTCAGGGATCGAGACGTGGCTGCACTATCCGTTACAGCCACGCGGATAAGATGCCTGTCATCTCGACTGCTGGTGATACGAGGCCGTTGGGATCCAGCATGGCGTTCTGTATTAACCTCCTGAACCCACCGATTCCATATTCTGCTAACAGTCATTGGATCTCGACCAACGCGAGCAGCAATGTCGCGATACGAGAAACCGCAATCGCGATATGCTACAATCCGACCTTTATCAAAGACTGAAACGTGACGGTACGCATTTCTTCTCCTTACACACGGCATCAAAACAACGTTTCACCAGGCAACGCCGGTCAACAGCTGTTTGTGTATGAGAAATCGGTTGGAAACTTTACTCATGTCAGCACGTTGTAGGCGTCGCCAACCTTGTGTGAATGCTCTGAAAAGCTGATCATTTGCATATAACAGCTTCTTCTTCCTGTCGGTTAAAATTCCCGTCTGCAGCAAGTCATCTTCGTGGTGTAGCAATTTTAATGGCCAGTAGTGTATATCCGATGATGGCACTTTATCCAGTAAACAGTATTTAAGCGATCTTGGCTTTTGAATTATTTCTACAACAGAGTGATGGCCCCACTAGGCACTATGTGTTCACTTGAACCATGACTGTACGGCTGGCCGGTGTGGCTGAGCGGTTCTAGGCACTTCAGTTTGGAACAGCGTGACCGCTACGGTCGCAGGTTCGAATCCTGCCTCGGGCATGGATGTGTGTGATGTCCTTAGGTCAGTTAGGTTTAAGTAGTTCTAAGTTCTAGGGGACTGATGACCTCAGATGTTAAGTCCCATAGTGCTCAGAGCCATTTGAACCACGATTGTACGCAGCATGCACCTCTTCGTCCGAAGCAAATCGACGGCCAGGAATGTATTCCTTCAGGGCTCCAAAAATATGCATATCGCATGAGGAGAGGTCGGGATCGTCTGGAGGATGTGTAAGAGCTTCCCAGAGAAACCTTTGCAGCGTTGACCCAGCCACATGTTGCTAAGGCCTTTTCGATCACGCTGCGGGGAAGTCCTTATTACTTATTTTCCATCTGTCACGTTTTCATTTGAATGACGCTTATACTTTCGCCTATGGAACGTAATACAGCAGTGATTCTGAGTGGCATTCGACAATCCCTTAGTACGTTTTCGGAGTTATGTGGAACCAGATGTCCACGTGCAGGTCACGCAATTTCCGTAAATTATGGGCCGGTGGTTTGTGGGCGCCGAGCTGGCGACAGGTAGTGCCCCACATGTCTACAATAGTGTCCAGAACAAGCGAATTTAGTGACAAAAACATCAAAATGAGTCAACTATCACGCTCCTCAGATCGCTGTAGCACTATTCAGGGCCTGTGACATGGGCAGTTAATCTGACGGAAGAAGTCATCGCCATCGAGGAAGATATCAAGGAAGGAGAGACGCCAGTTGTCTGCAACAATGTTCTTATAGTAAAAAGCTGCCATGATACTTTCTATTGCAACCAAAGGTCCCACGGAAGCCCAAGTGAATATCCCCCATAGCATAACAGTGTCCTCACTGGCCTACCTTCGTCTCACGGTGCTTGTTTCGAGCAACCGTTTGTAAGGGTGACGGCGTTTCTGGGCGCGAACGTCGACCAGGTGTATTAACAAATGTGATTCATCCGTCCAGTACCACAGTCAGTTCTCAATGATCCAGTGCCCATTAAAATCGTAATTAGCGATGTCGTTGGGTCACCATGGGGACACATAGAGGTCGTCGGCTGTGGAGCCCGATGCTCAATGAAGTGTGCTGAACGGTACGCTGCAAAACACTTTTGCCCTGTCGTCAGATTTATTTATTTACTTATTCACAAGTCAAGCTCTGTAGGACCAAATTGAGGAGCAAATCTTCAAGGTCATGGAACGTGTCAGTACGCGAAATTACGACATAAAAGTAATAACAGATAAAAATAAATGTTTATTAACCCGAAAAAAGTCAAGCTATAAGTTTAGGTAACTCAATCAACAATACAAGAAGAATCAGTTTTATTTTTCAAGGAACTCCTGGACAGAATAGAAGGAGTGACCAATGAGGAGACTCTACAGTTTCGATTTGAAATTGCGTGGATTACCGCAAAGATTTTTGAATTCTAGTGATAGCTTAATGGAAATGGATGCAGCAGTATACTGCACACCTTTTTGCACAAGAGTTAAGGAAGTCCGATCCAAATGGAGGCTAAATTTCTGCAGAGTATTAACTAAGTGAAAGCTGCTTATTCTTGGGAATCAGCTGACATTGTTAATAAGAAAAGACAGTACAGAATATATATATTGAGAGGCCAATGTGAAAATATCCAGACTAGTGAACAGGGGTCGACAATATATTCGCGAACTTCCACCACTTATTGCCCGAACCTTCCGCTTCTGAGCCAAAGCCGGCCGGTGTGACCGAGCGGCTCTAGGCGCTTCAGTCTGGAACCGTGCGACCGCTGATGACTTCAGATGTTGAGTCCCATAGAGCTCAGAGCCATATGAGCCATTTCTGAACCAAAAATATTCTTTTAGAATGGGAAGAGTTACCTCAAAATATAATACCATACGACATAAGCGAATGAAAATAAGCGAAGTAGATTAATTTTCGTGTCGAACGATCACTCGCTTCAGATACATTCAAATAGTAAAAAATGGCAGCATTAAGTCTTTGAACAAGATCCTGAACGTGGGCTTTCCACGACAGTTTACTGTCTATCTGAACACCTAGAAATTTGAACTGTTCAGTTTCACTAATCATATACCCATTCTGTGAAATTAAAACGTCAGGTTTTGTTGAATTGTGTGTTAGAAACTGTAAAAACTGAATGTTACTGTTATTTAGTATTAGTGTATTTTCTACGAGCAATGAACTTAGGTCATTAACTGCCCTCTTTGAAACCGAGTCAATGTTGCACACAACATCCTTTACTACCAAGTCAGGGTCATCAGCAAACAGAAATATTTTAGAGTTACCCGTAATAATAGAGGGCATATTATTTATATAAATAAAGAACAGGAGTGGCCTCAACACTGATCCTAGGGGCACCTGCCACTTGACCATACCCCACTCAGACCCCACATCACAGCCATTCTCAACATTGTGAATAATGACCTTTTGCCGTCTGTTGCTAAAGTAGGAGGTGAACCAATTGTGAGCTACTCCACATATTCCGTAATGGTCCAACTTTTGGAATAATATTTTGTGATCAACACAATCAAACGCCTTAGTTAAATCAAAAAATATGCCTAGCGTTCGAAACCTTTTGTTTAAACCATCCAGTACCTCACAGAGAAAAGAGAATATAGCATTTTCAGTTGTTAAACGACTTCTAAAGCCGAACTGTACGTTTGATAGCAAATCGTGTGATATAAAATGATAAATTGTCCTTACATACACAGCCTTTTCAATAACTTTAGCAAAACAGTGTGGCATAGAAATAGGTCTAAAACTGTCTACAGTATCCCTTTCTGGCTTTATATAGCAGCTTTACTACTGAGTACTTTAATCGTTCAGGAAACTGACCATTCCTAAAGGAAAAATTACAAATATGGCTAAATACAGGGCTAACATGTGCAGCACAGTACTGTAATATTCTGCTAGGCACTTCATCATATCCATGAGCGTCCTTAGTCTTCAGTGATTTAGTTATTGACTCAATCTCTCTCTTGTCTGTATGAAACACGAGTATTCCAGACATCAATCTGGGAAAGACATTTGCCAAGAGAGTTATATGATTCCCAGTAGAAACTAAATTTTTATTTAATTCACCAGCAATGCTCGAAAATGATTGTTAAATACTGTACATATATATGATTTATCAATAACAGAAATATTTTTACTACGAACTGACTTTATATCGTCGACCTTGTGCTGCTGACCAGACACTTCCTACACAACTGACCACATGGTTTTAATTTTATTCTGTTAATTTGCTATTCTATTTGCATACCACATACTCTTTGCCTTCCTAATAACATTTTAAGCTCCTTACAGTACTGTTTGTAATGGGCTACTTTAGCTTGATTGTGGCTACTTCTAATATTTTGATGAAATTCCCGCTTTGTTCTACATGATATCCTTATCCCACTAGTCAGCCACCCAGGCGGCCTTTTACTGCTAGTACCTCGTTTAGAACGTGCTAATGGAAAGCAAGTCTCAAAGAGCATGAGAACTGTGTTAAGAAAAGCATTATATTTGACATCTATGTTATCGGCACTATAAAGGTCCTGCCCCTCTCGTTCCCTGACGAGGTTTAAAAAACTCTTTATTTCAGTCGGATTAACTTTGCTACATAGTTTGTAGTGATATGTGACATGTGGTTGAGTACAGAAACCTTTTAGTGTTAAAATTTGTGCATCATGGATCATGGTCTGAAAGGCCATTCACCCTTTTACTAACAGAATGCCCGCCTAGTACTGAAGAATGAATAAAAATATTGTCTATGGCTGTACTACTGTTCCCCTGCACCCTAGTTGGAAAAAATACAGTCTGCATCAGATCTTATGAATTTAGGAGATCTACCAACATCCTTTTTCTTGCACCATCATATACAAAATTCATATTATAGTTACCACATATAACTAATTTCTCTTAGTTCCTATAAAGTGAATCAAGAACCCTCTCTAGTTATCTGTCACAGATAGTCGCCTATTTTGCTTCACACTACGAGCTAGCCTCAGACCTTTCAGTTCCGTGATGAATCATGATTGGGTTTTACGTCCCGTCGACGTCTAGGTCATTAAAGACGGGGCACGAGCTCGGATTATGTCAAGTATGGGGTAGGAAATCGGCCGCGCCCTCTCAAAGGATCCATCCCAACATTTGCCTGGCGTGATTTAGGGAGATCATGGAAAACCTAAAACCGTATGACCAGACGCGGGTTCCGTCTTCCTCCCAAATGCTAGTCCAGTGTCACAACCACTGCGCCACCTCGCTCGGTATTCCGAGCACTTCCAACATCTTGCCTATTCATGGTTTCGCCGCCCCTCAACAGCTTTCTGTAGATACTCAGGATAGTAGCGCTCCAATAGCCGATCAGGTTCGGCGTTTCCTAGATTCTCATTCCAATGCAGCAGGCGATAACAGTGCCTTTTGTCAAAGTCCCTTATATCAGTGTATATTCCCATCTACAGCCCACATCTAGAACGATTTGCTATTCGTCTCCGTTCCACTTACACTGGCTGTTCCACAATTGTTGTTACATGCTTCCAGGGGTTGTAGAAGGACTTAGAAGTTTTGATAAGGAACTCATGTCCGGAAGTGCATTGTTTGGACCTAAGATAACTTTGATCAGTTACAAACCTTTCGCTTCACATTACGCACACAGGGGAGGCAATGAGCATCGGTCAATGTGCTCCACAAGAGCTTCTCCACGAGCTGACTCCTTCTGTTCGTTGAACAAGGTGCATCTGCGACGCACGCATTCATACATACGGTCCTCAGACATTGGTGAACGTCCGTGGGGCACCGCAGTCAGCCCTCTTGGTTGCGAATGACCAGTTTCTCGCGGCCGTTTTGTAGCTGGATAAAATGGTATGTGGTAGACTGAGGCGATCCAGAAAACTCTCTCGATACGTGTGTTGCGCAGCTCTACCATTACGTACTGTAGCGTGAAGCGGGAGATTTGAAACAGACTCCATCGTAAAAATCTCACTTTGCATCTAAACGGTACATCTCTAGATATATGTTCCTTACCAAAACTTTATCTTCTAAGTCCCCTCTACAATCTCAAGAATCCTGTGACTGGAATTATTGAACACTCTTAACACGTCACGTGCCAACAAAATCACTAGGCGACATTCACTCTCCCGGTGGGCAGTGCTCATAATGTTTTGGACCATGAGTGTATATATGGATTACTCAAGAGACCATGACATGCTGTGAAATACCGTCCACACAACAACACCTTGTCCAGTTACAACACATTTGTCTCTCTTATAGTCTCCTTTATTCCTTGGACCTTAGTACCCACTCATGATCAGATTATTTAGAAAAAGCTATTGTCTTGGAGAGACATTGCCCTCGTACCATGGTGAGTGAAATAGGTTGCCGTGTTATGTGACTGATGTGTCGTCAAATTTTGTATTGGCAGCCGGCGTGAGAGTCGAGCGTAGGATAGGTGAATATTTATGGATATTTGATGGTGGCCTCGTCGTGACTGCTCTACAGATCGGACACTTCATCTCCACGGATGAGCAGGCACTGGACATTTCCTGGCCCGTCTTGTCAATGGTGTAGCGTGAGTTACTTGATTCGTGGAGAACCACCGTCGTCGTTGTAATATACATTGGGCGAAGGCGAATTGATATCAAGTGTCGTCTACGATTATTTGTGAACTAAATCTTTGGAGAATTTTGTACAGTACATTACAAAATGGTGAGCAGCTGTAGGATTCTGAACCCATCACCCACGCTTCTACCATTGCTAGCCGGCCGGAGTGGCCGTGCGGTTCTGGGCGCTACAGTCTGGAGCCGAGCGACCGCAACGGTCGCAGGTTCGAATCCTGCCTAGGGCATGGATGTGTGTGATATCCTTAGGTTAGTTAGGTTTAATTAGTTCTAAGTTCTAGGCGACTGATGACCTTAGGAGTTAAGTCGCATAGTGCTCAGAGCCATTTGAACCATTTTTTCTACCATTGCTCTCCACTTCCCACAGGGAATGGAGGTCAGCGAGAAAGAAAACAAAGGAAGATTGAAACATAACGACCCGTAGACTGAACAGTCATTAGGCACGGAGCATAAGCTCGGATTACGAAACGATGGTTAAGGAAATCGGCCGTGCCCTTTTCAAAGGAACTACCGCAGTAACTACCTGGAGTGATTTAGGGAAATCGTGGAAAATTTGAATTTTGGTGGCTGGGCGCGAATTGGAACCATCATCCTCCCGAATGCGAGTACAGTGTGCAACCTCGCTCGTTTGCAGGTCAGCGTGAGCACAGAAGCATCTCTACTGGTCGTTCTAATCATAAGATAAGGTTGCCTGGAGGGCTGAGTCACTGTACGCCTTCACATACGTCGATGGCAAGCTATGAGTGCCCCTACAATCACAAAAGGCTTTGCTTCCTGCTTGCCAGCATAGCATCATTCACACAGATGGTCTACATCTACATCTACAGCCATACTCCGCAAGCCACATGACGGTGTGTCGCGGAGGGTACCTTGAGTACCTCTATCGGTTCTCCCTTCTATTCCAGTCTCGTATTGTTCGTGGAAAGAAGGATTGTCGGTATGCTTCTGTGTGGACTCTAATCTCTCTGATTTTAACCTCATGGTCTCTACGCGAGATATACATAGGAGGGAGCAATATACTCCTTGACTCTTCGGTGAAGGTATGTTCTCGAAACTTTAACAAAAGCCCGTACCGAGCTACTGAGCGTCTCTCCTGCAGAGTCTTCCACTGGAGTTTATCTATCATCTCCGTAACGCTTTCGCGATTACTAAATGATCCTGTAACGAAGCGCGCTGCTCTCCGTTGGATCTTCTCTATCTCTTCTATCAACCCTATCTGATACGGATCCCACACTGCTGAGCAGTATTCAAGCAGTGGTCTAACAAGCGTACTGTAACCTACTTCCTTTGTTTTCGGATTGCATTTCCTTAGGATTCTCCAATGCATCTCAGTCTGGCATCTGCTTTACCGACGATCAACTTTATATGATCAGTCCATTTTAAATCACTCCTAATGCGTACTCCCAGTTAATTAATGGAATTAACTGCCTCCAGCTGCTGACCTGCTATTTTGTAGCTAAATGATAAGGGATCTATCTTTCTATGTATTCGCAGCGCATTACACTTGTCTACATTGAGATTCAATTGCCATTCCCTGCACCATGCGTCAATTCGCTGCAGATCCTCCTGCATTTCAGTACAATTTTCCATTGTTACAACCTCTCGATACACCACAGCATCATCTGCAAAAAGCCTCAGTGAACTTCTGATATCATCCACAAGGTCATTTATGTATATTGTGAATAGCAACGGTCCTATGACACTCCCCTGCGGCACACCTGAAATCACTCTTGCTTCGGAAGACTTCTCTCCATTGAGAATGACATGCTGCGTTCCTTTATCTAGGAACTCTTCAACCCAATCACACAATTGGTCTGATAGTCCATATGCTCTTACTTTGTTCATTAAACGACTGTGGGGAACTGTATCGAACGCCTTGCGGAAGTCAAGAAACACGGCATCTACCTGTGAACCCGTGTCTATGGCCCTCTGAGTCTCGTGGACGAATAGCGCGAGCTGGGTTTCACACGACTGTCTTTTTCGAAACCCATGCTGATTCCTACAGAGTAGATTTCTAGTCTCCAGAAAAGTCATTATACTCGAACATAATACGTGTACCAAAATTCTACAACTGATCGACGTTAGAGATATAGGTCTATAGTTCTGCACATCTGTTCGACGTCCCTTCTTGAAAACGGGGATGACCTGTGCCATTTTCCAATCATTTGGAAAGCTACGCTCTTCTAGAGACCTACGGTACACCGCTGCAAGAAGGGGGGGGGGGGGGGGGGGGCAAGTTCCATCGCGTACTCTGTGGAAAATCGAACTGGTATCCCATCAGGTGCAGCGGCCTTTCCTCTTTTGAGCGATTTTAATTGTTTCTCGATCCCTCTGTCGTCTATTTCGATACCTACTATTTTGTCATCTGTGCGACAATCTAGAGAAGGAACTACAGTGCAGTCTTCCTCTGTGAAACAGCTTTGGAAAAAGGCATTTAGTATTTCGGCCTTTAGTCTGTCATCCTCTGTTTCAGTAAAATTTTGGTCACAGAGTGTCTGGACATTTTGTTTTGATCCACCTACCGCTTTGACATAAGACCAAAATTTCTTAGGATTTTCTGCCAAGTCAGTACATAGAACTTTACTTTCGAATTCATTGAACGCCTCTCGCATAGCTCTCCTCACATTACATTTCGCTTCGCGTAATTTTTGTTTGTCTTCAAGGTTTTGGCTATGTTTATGTTTGCTGTGAAGTTCCCTTTGCTTCCGCAGCAGTTTTCTAACTCGGTTGTTGTACCACGGTGGCTCTTTTACATCTCTTACGATCTTGCTTGGCACATACTCATCTAACGCATATTGTACGATGGTTTTGAACATTGTCCACAGATCCTCAACACTATCTGTACTTGAGACAAAACTTTTGTGTTGAGCCGTCAGGTACTCTGTAATCTGCTTTTTGTCAATTTTGCTAAACAGAAAAATCTTCCTACCTTTTTTAATATTTCTATTTACGGCTGAAATAATCGATGCAGTAACCGCTTTATGATCGCTGATTCCCTGTTCTGCGTTAACTGTTTCAAATAGTTCGGGTCTGTTTGTCACCAGAAGGTATAATATGTTATCGCCACGAGTCGGTTCTCTGTTTAACTGCTCAAGGTAGTTTTCAGATAAAGCACTTAAAAAAATTTCACTGGATTCTTTGTCCCTGCCACCCGTTATGAACGTTTGAGTCTCCCAGTCTATATCCGGCAAATTAAAATCTCCACCCAGAACTATAACATGGTGGGGAAATCTACTCGAAATATTTTCCAAATCACCCTTCAGGTTCTCAGCCACAACAGCTGCTGAGCCATGGGGCTTATAGAGACATCCAATTACCATGTCTGAGCCTGCTTTAACGGTGACCTTCACCCAAATTATTTCACATTTCGGATCTCCGTCAATTCCTTCGATACTATTGCACTACTTATCGCTATAAACACGCCTCCCCCTTCACTGTCCAGCCTGTCTCAGCGGTATACATTCCAAACTGAGTTTAGGAATTCATTACTGTTTACGTCTGGTTTCAGCCAACGTTCTGTCCCTAGTACTATGTGGGCATTATTATGTTGAAAGAACGTTCACACGGGATAAAATGTGACCTCCGACACGTCTGCCATCGTCCCCCCACAAAGAAATGATACAGGAAGCCACTGTCCTGTCATGTGCATCCGTTTGTTCGCCTACAGGTGACTTTCGTGTCTAATAAGATAAAATAACCCCTGTCGCTTTCCAACTGCG
This sequence comes from Schistocerca serialis cubense, assembly GCF_023864345.2. NCBI lineage: Eukaryota > Metazoa > Arthropoda > Insecta > Orthoptera > Acrididae > Schistocerca > Schistocerca serialis. The sequence goes on from NC_064640.1 coordinate 159,066,864, forward strand.
GCACACTGGTTTGGGGAGCACTGTGCCGGGCACTTAATGCACGAGACCCACCTCTAACAAACCTCTTGCGAGTTGGGGTTCAGGATGACTCGGCAGCGCATTTGGTGTCTCGTGCAGTCTGTTTCATGGCACAGCGCCTCCATCATCAAAGCGAAACTGGTGCTACACGCTTATGTGTAAGTTTTTTTCTAATACAGCTACTCATAAGTGTATTTCCGGTAACAAAATCATTTGAGATCCGCATGCTTAACGTGCTGCAGTTGTGGCCCGCAAGATCAGACGCAGCGGTTGCACAGTCAAGAACGGAAACCTTCTAAAATTCGTTCAGAAATGGTTCAAATAGCTCTAAGTAATATGGGACTTAACATCTGAGGTCATCAGTCCCCTATACTTAGAACTACTTAAACCTAACTAACCTAAGGACATCACACACGTCCATGCCCGGGGAAGGATTCGAACCTGCGACTGTAGCAGCAGCGCGGTTCCGGACTGAAGCACCTAGAACCGCTCGGCCACAGCGGTTGGCTGAAATTCGTTTTATAGCTGTTTGAATACTAGTATTCATTCTGTATGAAACTGAAGGTTGAGGCATTCTGGGTCCATATACATGCATAGTGAACATATTAGCCTGTTGGAATTCAGTCGTGCAAGTCATAATACATTTTAGTGCGTCTACTATTCACTTACTTAGTACTTATTTCTCTATCTATATTGTCACACCAGATGAACCAGAGAGAGATGATTGTGAAATTTCGTCGAGCAAATGATGAACTACGAGTCAAGAAAGAAAAACACAGGAAAATGAAACGCCGACCATAAAAAGACATCTAGTATAATTGATGACTGTGCATAACAGCCTAATTGATAGTTATCAGACTTGAAAGTCAGCAGTGTACCACAAGAACACTTGTAATAATAATAATAATAATAATAATAATAATAAATCCATTAACGCAAAATTGAGGCACTACAACACTGTCGTACTTACGGAGGCACTGTATGCATCTGAAACAACACAAATAGGTGGGCAAACTAAAATCAAAGAAATAGAGAAACAAGAAAGGAAAATTCTCAGGAAAATTTATGGCCTGATACAAGAGCAAGGAATCTGGAAGAAGAGACCAACATCAGAATTATATAAATACACAGACAAGATTACGGATACAATAAGGAAAAGAAGAATGCAGTTCTACAGACATATCCACAGGATGAATGAAAACAGGATTTCAAAGCGAATTCTTAAAGTCATCAACGCAGGCAGGGGAAAAACAAAATGGATAAAAGAAGTTGAAGAGAACCTCAGACAAGCACACATAACAGTAAACGATGCAGAAAATAGAACTGAATTCAGGAACATCATCAAAAAACATAAATTTGACACCACAACACAGAAGAGACCAGGATGCAAATGGACAGCGGAGCGAAAGAAACAACACAGTGAACACATGAAGAAAATTTGGGCTCAGAAAAAACATAAACAATCATCATAAAGGAATTCAAATCCAAACGCTCTCTTTAAATGGCAATAATCGAAAATAATAATAATAATAATAATAATAGTTAAGCTTCCTAAGATACCTAGGCATGATCTGTCACACGACAATGTATTTTCGCTAACATCGCACATTACTTACTGCTCTAACCTTTCGTAATGTCGAAAAGGAAACTGCGCTAATAAGTTAGTGTTCAGCTGTTAATCAGTACATGTAGGGCGATATTCCCAGCAGTTGTGGAGTATCAAGGTAATCTAACACCTCAGAACAATAACTCGCCCTCACTGCCATTAAGAAATAAGAATAATATATCCTAGAGAGCGCCTCATACACCAGCGATAGCTACCCATTCCTATCGTGTTCTATTCGCGAAAGTAATAGCAGGGCGCAGTAATTTCCACCATGCACACTGCAGCCAGCTATCTGATGTTTAACTGCGTTTGGATACAGATGGGAAAAGAAGAGTGGAACTTGTCTGGTAAAACTAATTTGTATGGAATTCTTTGACTTGTCGTCAGTATTTTCTAAACGAGATGTTCCAGCTATAGGCTGCTTTCACAGATGGTAATTGAACAAAACGGTTCTAAAAGCTAGCCTTCACAGTGATTCCTTTGATCATAGGGGGTGGGGGTCTTTAAAAGCACCACATATATATTTCGTAAATAGAGTAATGGCTACTTTACTACGAAACTGATGTCAAGAATGGTTTAATTAATATGGAGTTTATGAAGTTATTCGCTGATTGAGAATTCTTTGACGTCAGCTGTATTAGATATAAATGTACTAGCAATTCGTCTTGAAAGGAGGATATAAGATGAACATCAACAAAAGCAAAACAAGGATAATGGAATGTAGTCGAATTAAGTCGGGTGATGCTGAGGGAATTAGATTAGGAAATGAGACACTTAAAGTAGTAAAGGAGTTTTGCTATTTGGGGAGAAAAATAAGTGATGATGGTCGAAGTAGAGAGGATATAAAATGTAGACTGGCAATGGCAAGGAAAGCGTTTCTGAAGAAGAGAAATTTGTTAACATCGAATATAGATTTAAGTGTCATGAAGTCGTTTCTGAAAGTATTTGTATGGAGTGTAGCCATGTATGGAAGTGAAACATGGACGATAAATAGTTTAGACAAGAAGAGAATAGAAGCTTTCGAAATGTGGTGCTACAGGGGAATGCTGAAGATTAGATGGGTAGATCACATAACTAATGAGGAGGTATTGAATAGAATTGGGGAGAAGAGGAGTTTGTGGCACAACTTGACAAGAAGAAGGGACCGGTTGGTAGGACATGTTCTGAGGCATCAAGGGATCACAAATTTAACGTTAGAGGGCAGCGTGGAGGGTAAAAATCGTAGAGGGAGACCAAGAGATGAATACACTAAGCAGATTCAGAAGGATGTAGGTAGCAGTAAGTACTGGGAGATGAAGAAGCTTGCACAGTATACAGTAGCATGGAGAGCTGCATCAAACCAGTCTCAGGACTGAAGACAACAACAACAACAACAACCAATTCGTGGCTCATGAAAGCTTGTGCCGGACATGAACTCGAACCCGGGTTTCCCGCTTATCGCGAGCCGTCGCCTTTATCATTTTGGCTATCCGTGAAAGCTCCCCGAACCGATCCAAACCTCCATATGCCATACTGTCTACACACGCTAAGGCTCACACTTTCCAGAAGCAACCGGGAGACTGAGAGTACAAGAGGCCTATCTCAACAGTATTCTCACCATTTTTCCCGTTGAGAGTTGTAATACTTTTTTTTATTAATGAATTCACATCACTAGTTCGCGTAGAAGAATTATGGGCAAAGTTTAAGCAGACTGCAAATCGTGCTCACAGTTCCAAATAGAACGTGCAAGTGATGACAATCAATGGTTAGTAGAGATTCGCGCGCCCCTGAAAAGAGCTATGCACGAAGCGTACAACTACAAGCACCATCAAACCTCGCCAAAAGATCTGGCAGAGAAACCGAGAAAATTCTGGTCCTATTTAAAACCGCTAAGTGGTGCCAAGGCTTCCACCCAATCACTTCCATGGAACAAGCATGTGGGGATTGTTGTAGGAAAGGCGAATAGTTGACTTCTAGGAAAGTGTGGTTCATCTATAAGGGAGACCGCATGTAGGACGGTAGAGCGACCTATTCTTGAGCACTGCTCGAGCGCTTGGGGTCCGTACCAGGCCGGAATAAAGGAAGATATCGAAGCAATTCGGAGTCGGGCTGCTACGCTTGTTACTCGCAGGTTCGAACAATACGCATGTGCTACGGAGATGGTTCGGGAAATCAAAAGGGAATCCCTGGAGGGAAGGCGATGTTCTTTACGAAGAACACTACTGAGAAAATTTAGAGGACTGGCATTTGAAATATACGAGAAATTAGGGCTCGTGCCCAGGCATGTAGATAGTCGCTTTTCCCTCGTTTTATTTGCGAGTGAACGAGGAAAGGAAATAACTACCAACAGTACGGGGTACCTTCCGCCACGCACCGTAAAGTGGACAGCGGAATATCGATGTAGATGTAGATTTGTATAAACATGGTGAAAGATGCTATTGACAGAGTGTGTTCTAATGTAGCGTTTCTTGTTCTACAACCAGATAGATACAACTGGGAGTGATTCTACAAGAGGTAATGATGTTGTTGGTGAATTTTGTGCCCTTATAATTTCTTTTATGTGTATAAGTTTGATTGCAACAATGAAACAGAAAGAGAAACTTCCTGGTAGATTAAAACTGTGTGCCAGACCGAGACACGAACTCGGGATCTTTGCCTTTCGCGGGCAAGTGCACTTGCCCGCGAAAGGCAAAGGTCCCTAGTTCGAGTCTCGGTCCGGCACACAATTTTAATCTACCAGGAAGTTTCATATCAGCGCACACTCCCCTGCAGAGTGAAAATCTCATTCTGGAAACAGAAAGAGGATTAGGGTTAACTTGTCGTCAACGACGAGATCATTAGAGACTGGGCAGAAGTTCAGAATGGGTAAAGATGGGGAAGCAGTCATCCGTGTCCTTTTCAAAGGAACCATGCCGCCAGTGTCTTACCATTTTGTCACCCCACTCGGGCAGTCTCATAGGTAATTTGGTATAAACTAAGTCTCCTAGCTCGGCAAAAAATAAATTCACTTTAAAATGTGTATTAGTATTTGTTCCACCAACTTTGCGTAGATAATCGTTTTGCTTTCGACATATATTTTTTTCATTACATTTTCCATGTCTCCTGAGAGTCGTCGTTTTAAAAGCTGTGTTCAAAATGACGAGTAAGATCCAGTTTCATTTTCAGGGAAATGAGTCTACTTTACCAATATATTATGGAGAAAGTGAGCATAATACCATTTTATTAAATTTAAAATCATATTCACACATACCTTCCATTATTTGAAGCGTAGTAACTACAGGTTTCACTTTATGCAGCCATTGGGTAGGTAAAATAGTCGGACACTGTAAACATAAGGCATCGCATGTATGCGAAGCGACCAATGACGTCTGCACTGCTTGTCACTTCCGACAGGGAGGAGCATTCTCAGAGGGCACGTCGAAAGCTAATCTGAACGCACGTCTGCAGAAGATAATTCTCTTCATAGGTGAGTGAAAGATTAGCTTGAAATGTGACCGCAGGCGTAGGCGAGAAATGGCAACTCAATATCATGCAGCAGACATCGGTGAAAGGGATTCATTCTGGCGAAATGGAGTCTTTCAGTGGGTAGCTATAACTTGCTGCATAGAGTCGCATCCAGCCCCTTCCTTCTCATCGTCTCTAATGACCTCGATGTCGACGGGACGCAAAACCCAATTTTCCTTCCTTCCTATTCCCGCCCCTCCCTGCTCCATCCCTGCTTCCCCTACACTTCCCAATTCCTACCCTCACCAACGCCATTCCCACGTCACTATTCTAAACGCTTGTAGTAGAGAGAGAAGCGTTGTAAAGAGAAATGACATTCCCTTTCGTGAAGCAGTAAAACATGTGTATCGATGAATACTACACCACTAAAGCTCCCATTCGTTGTCATTATCGTACCACGGAACGCAATAACCGGCAGGAAATCTATAAGCGGCGGTCGGTGGGGTACAATAATTACTCATGGCAAGTTGCTCTTTCTCGGTACAGTATTTTTGTGAAATTCTTGCCTAAGATTTTTCACTGAGCTATCTCTTTCCTTTACAAAAACACCACTCGTTTATTACACAGTAATCGCAAAAAGTATATTTTGCATCACAACAGTTTAGACCCTTCATCCATTGAGATGATCTGACATTATAAAATATACACACTTTATTAAAACCAACGTGTAAAATAGAGGTGAAAGCTTGCGTTGACACAGAATATCCGCAACTATTGTTGAATTAATTACACCCTGAGATGAATAAAATACGTTTTGAGTTATAACCGTCTCTCATTCGCTTTTGGAAACTTACTAGACTTCATACTTTCGTGACCAGTTCGTTTTTCATGCATCTATGGTCACCCATAGTTAAGAACCCATAGAGCCCGATTGGAATTATATGGCCAAATTAGTAAAAAAAAAAAAAAAAAAAAAAAAAAAAAAACCCACCGATAATACCCTAGTTCTTCTTCCATTTCATTAGCTCAGATTATTAGAATGTGGTTGTTGTACACGATTCTGATTCATTTAAATTTCGTAACGTTATGTGACTTACTGAAATAAGAGTAATGCAGTGAAGGTGTGAAATAGCAGCTCTTTGAAAGAGCGGAAGCGTGCGATGCTGGGGCTAAGAGCTTTTCTAGATATGGTGGCAGCCTATGAGCCCAGTAGGACGCTAAAAGTAACTGTAGGCGCTGAAAGGAATGGTTCCTATGTTTTGTTTAGAGGCTCAACCGATTGTGACACTTATTGCAAGTTTTCCGGTAAGATCTCCATGCCGATAAGAGCGAAGTGTCATGTCGGCGTCCCCAGCCATTATTGGTTATGTGATTTTACATTTAATCATTCGTTTCGACACATAGGTTTCTAGAAAAACTATGCATTTCTGGTCATATATTTTGCTTTTTGCATGTCCACGTTGTATATATATATATATATATATATATATATATATATATATATATATATATATAGTAGTTTTATCAGTTCTCTGTTTCTGCTACTGTTAGTAAATACGTATGACATTTTCTCTATTATCCAATTCAAGAAATACAGATATCACTGCCAAACACAGACGACACTTAATATTCAAAAAAGTGTGTACAAAGTTCTCATTTAAAAAAATAAGCAGTTTTCTTGGATTACTAGTGGAGGAAAACTGTTTTCAGTTTGGTAGAGACAACACACACAAATATTGAATATAATACCAGTTTTCCCGGTAGATATAAAACCAAAATGCCACTCATATACAGGCTGCGTGCCGCACCCAAAATGGAATAATCCGTGTTATCGATTACAGTCCTCTGAGATTTAAGGAGTTAATTAGGTTTGTTTATTTTACAAGTGGAAGAAAAAAAATTAAATGATACGAGATATATATAGCCCCGCCTAGCGTTATACATTTTGCTTTCTTCATCTTATAGTTAACATTTAATTATTATATGTATCTTCAAGCTTTATCTTTTTATAATTTTAAGCACTAACCATAACATTTCTAGTTATATTACTCTGGTGGTACATAGCTTGTGTGCTAGCACTAAATATACTAGAAAACGTAATGATCTTGACTTTTCTTTTAAAAGTCGTTTTTAATAAAATTGTAAACAATATTCCTCGTGGACTATGAATCAAATTCCTTTTCTATGTTCAGACAGAGATGGTATTGAAGGTACACTCAGTCTGTAAAATTATCCAAGTTTATCTTTTGTTTTCAGTTTTATTTTGTTTAATTCCTTTCGTTACTGATTAATTCACGCCCATTGTGTCTGAGAGTAATACATCTGTCTTATCGAGAACATGTATTCTCATACATGTGTTCTCGTACATGTTGTAAGCCTTGCATTTGTATCGGAGAAGAATTCGAGGTAAGCGTTAGAGACCACCAGGAATCGACTTTGAATCCCCGCTACTCAGTCTGGTCATGAACTAAGACGCAAAACATCTACAGAAATCAGATTGGTAGACACTTTCAAACGCTGATGACATAGTACTAATAGCAAACTCTCTACCAGAAATTCACGGCAATCTTAAGCTTGTTGCACGGCATTAGAACGAATAGGATTTAGAATAAGTAGGACCAAAACGGACTATAGGTATTGCAAATTCTTAACAACGGCCACCAGTTTGAAACCGTAGCTACATCTGGACAATGCCTTTATAACACCAATGGATCAGTTAAACTACCTCTGATCGGTAGTAACATCCACAGCTCCAACGGACAAATACATTGAAAGCTGTGTAAAAATTGGGTAGTTCAAATGGACGTCTCTAAGAGATGTCATCAAGGGGAAAAAATGTCTATCAAAGTCAACGGAAATAAATACAAACGATCGATAGGACTAGCTCTAATGTACGGTTCAGAATGCGGCCCAAGAGCAAATCAGATGAGCGGAAGCTCCAAGATACATAAACAAGAATGCTACGTCCGTCTGGAGGAGCGACCCTAAAAGATGGAATAATAAACGACCACATCCGGGTACAGTTTGAGGTGGCGAACACAGCGGAGAAGCTTCAAGAGAACTGCCTACGTCAATATGAACATGTTACATTGTACTCCTTGAACCAAACCATATGGTAAGAACAGTACTTGACACAAAAGCACCGAAAATCGGCCACACACGCCCACCGAATACATGGGCTACAATCTTAAAGAATGACCTGAAAACGATGACACTGCACCCTAAATTATGTAAATACGTTCAGAACGGCGTAACAAGACTAGGAGGACTGACGCCAAGAGACATCGGAATACCACACAGAAGAAGAAGTTATCGTTTTACTATCAAAATTTTATTCCTGCTTCGCAATGAAGGAAAACCTATTGTGGTTACCATCAACGTAACGTTTTATGGTAATTAAACAATGGTTCTTTGATGAGTTTTACGAGTCCCCGCCAATGTAAATAACTCACTCTTCCAATCCACGACTTTGGAGGAATAATTCTTACCTTTTGCTTTGCAGCATTGTCTGGTTTTTGTCAGGTTTTTAGCTTTTCTTCCTTTATGATCCACAAAGAATTCTGTAGAATTGTTTATTTACTACTTTGGAAAAATCAGACGTTAGACACTGACGTAATATGAAAAAACATAGTGTCCGAAATCAGTGAAGCAATTATAACTGCCTTACGAACACAATTAGGGCTATCGTAGGAACACGCTTCAGACACATAGTCTAAACCTTTACCTACTCAGCTAATGTTGATAGAAATTCTTTTATAGGTGTTTCCCGTAACGTTATTGTTCAAGTTTGAGCCGAGTACTTAACATAGTGGTCTGATGGCCAGTTTGCAGTATAATTAAGTGAAAAAAATGGCTCTAAGCACTATGCGACTTAACATCGGAGGTCATCAGTCCCCTAGACTTAGAACTACTTAAGCCTAACTAACCTAAGGACATCCCACACCTCCATGCCAGAGGCAGGATTCGAACTTGCGACCGTAATAGCAGCGCGGTTCCGGACTAAAGCGCCTAGAGCCGCTCGGCCACAGCGGCCGGCTAAGTAAGTGACTAATAACATTTATGCATGCTAATCATATTTATGAGATAATGATTTAAGCACATTGACAAGAAGATCTGCATCTAAAACTATGTAATTCCCGTTTAAGTGTTCGGCAGTAGGTTTCTTGAAGAAAAAAAATACTTTGTGTTGTGGCTGTGCCCTCTTGTAATGTTTTGCGGTTCCTGGCTGGATGAGGAGAGGACTTTATGATAGTTGGGTGGCCGATTTCATCTCACTACAACATAAAATGCACACGTGGTTAAAATACACCTTATTACAGGAACAAACTGAGTACTGGTCCTGTAGTTAACAGCAATCAAATAAATGTACTAATTCTTGAATCTTGTCCGTGTACATATCACAACTACTCATGTTCATAAATTAAGGATAATGCTGGTGCATGGTGAAACAACGCTCTGGTGGGCGGTTTGAGGGTTTAAATCACCTCGGAATATGACCGTGCGGTGCATTTGACCTGCGGTCGTCGCACTGTGGCGCTGGCAGCAATCCACATACGCTCAGGTGTGTTGGTGCATGTCAGAGTACGATGCAGAGAGTAAGTGTGTAGACGTTTTCAGACGTGCTAATGGTGACTGTCTGTTGAAAATGGCTAAAAGGACACATGTAGATGACGTTATGAGGGGTAGAATACTAGGGCGACTGGAGGCTGGTCAGACACAGCAGGTCGTAGCAAGGGCCCCCCGTGTGCCACAAAGTGTGATCTCAAGATTATGGCAACGATTCCAGGAGACAGGAAACGTGTCCAGGCGCCACAGTACGGGACGTCCACAGTGTAAAACACCACAAGGACACCGATATCTCACCATCAGTGCCCGCAGACGGCCACGGAGTACTGCAGGTAGCATTGCTCGGGACCTTACCGCAGCCACTGGAACAGTTGTCTCCAGACACGCAGTCTACAGACGACTGAACAGACATGGTTTATTCGCCCGGAGACCTGCAATGTGTGTTCCACTGACCCCTGGTCACAGGAGAGCCCATAAAGCCTGGTGTCAAGAGCACAGTACATGGTCATTGGAACAGTGGTCTCACGTTATGTTCACGGACGCGTCCAGGTATAGTCTGAACAGTGATTCTGCCGGGTTTTCATCTCGTGTGAACCAGGTACCAGATACCAACCCCTTAATGTCCTTGAAAAGGGACCTGTATGGAGGTCGTGGTTTGATGGTGTGGGGTGGGATTATGATTTGTGCACGTACACCCTTGCATGTCTTTGACAGAGGAACTTTAACAGGTCAGGTTTTATCGCGACGTCATTTTGCTCCATTATGTCCGCCTTTTCAGGGGTACAGTGGGTCCCACCTTCCTCCTGATGGATGATAACGCACGGCCGCACCGAGCTGCCATCGTAGAGGAGTACCTTGAAACAGAAGATATCAGGCGAATGGAGTGGCCTGCCTGTTCTCCAGACCTAAACCCCATCGAGCACGTCTGAGATGCTCTAGGTCGACGTATCGCTACACGTCTTCAAACCCCTACGACACTTCAGGAGCTCCGACAGGCACTGGTGCAAGAATAGGAGGCTATACCCCAGCAGCTGCTCGACCACCTGATCTAGAGTATGCAAACCCGTTGTGCGGCCTGTGTACATGTGCATGGTGATCATATCCCATATTGATGTCGGGCCACATGCGCAGGAAACACTGGCGTTTTGTAGCACTTGTGTTTCGGGACGGGTTTCTCAACTTATCACCAATACCGTGGACTTCAAGATCTGTGTCGTATGTGTTCCCTATGTGCCTATTCTATTAGCGCCTGTTTTGTGTAGTGCCACGTTGTGTTGCATCACATTCTGCAATTATCCTTAATTTATGAGCATGAGTGTATATTAAATGACTAACGTTCCCTCAGGGCTAGCTAACGTGCGAGGCGACGACTGTCACTGTGGAAGACTAGAGCACAGTGCGACGTATTGAGGTGCAATGCGAACAGAGCCCCGATATGACGTACTAAGGGTACGCGGCGGCGGTCTACGAGTATATGCACGCTGCCCGGGGACGTTATCGTCGCGTAGCCTGGGAGCGTGTCTTGGTCTTGTCACAGGTGCGCTTAGTTCAGCCTGTTATACAATGTTTCTTAGTGCCGACTGGTGTGCTACCGAAGGTATACTCCAGAACACTTAGCATGAAGCAATGAAAAATAAAGTGGAATTTCATTACCAAGCAGATCGAACGGTGGCAGTTGCTTTGAGGAATATGAGTCTCGAATAGTATTTTGTCTAGGCAGCGTGTATGAAAAGTAATCTATGTTTTCATGTCGATGTTTTAATTAGTTCATATTAATCAGAATATATTTTTTGGGATAAACAGGTATCTGAACCCAGGGGTTTTTGAATCTGTGATTCGGCAAAGTTTGTTCAGATACACCAAAATGCTGTTTTAAAGAAAGGAACTAAAAGCAAATAGCGAAGTTCTTTTGTCTCAGTGAGAATAAAAGAGAACTCTGATGGGCGTAACTGATAATAACATTAGTTACTATAGTGAAAAAGGAAACCAAAACAGGAGACTTGAATCATATGAAGAAAGGAAATGTCAAACGTTCTAAGTGCCTTTTTACCCCAAAGGCGTTTTCTGTGCTTTTGTGTTCTCGGTACTTTGTTGCAAAGTCCTTGACTTGTTCCAAGTGCCAAATCGTGGAGATAAGTTTTCGTCCATGGCGCATGGACTTTGTACCAAGAACTGCTTCCCTCTAGAGTTCCAAATACCACGCAAGGTCTTCTTCGTTTAGTTGATGAACAGCCAGGGATGGTTTGAAGAAACTAAAAGTTTTTGGTGAATGGGCACAGCTGTTTCAGCTTTGACACATATTTTGCAATTATAGAAGCGAGATTTACACATGCCTGTAGACTCAAACGTATGAACCCATTCCATGTAATTCCAATGCATATAGGCGACCTGTTTGATTTTTAAAGATGCTGCTGAAAATTGTTGTCATTGCAGGATTATAAGATCTCCGAATGCAGTCAAAGTGTCTTTTACTCATATATCACAAATAGCTATTAATAACTCCGCGTCTGAATCAGAAGACTGGAAAAATGTCAGTGTATTGAAAAGAGGAAAGACCTCGACTGATTTATGTCGCGTCGTAATTCACCTGAAAAACCATTCATATTTATCAATTGCGTAACAGAAAGACCTGTTGACACTGTTACCATTACTTCCTCAACAGCACAGAGAATTCTAGCGTAAACTTAGCAAAGTCTGATCCTAAGAATGGACTTGTGTAAGAAACTGGAGGCAATACTGAGAGATTCTTTTTTGTATTTAATTTTGTATTTCTCTTGTAAAATATTAAAAGATGTAAGAGATGTCTGTCGTTGACTACAGTTTCACCGCTTAAAACACTAATTCTGTATTTCTGTACTTCTATTACCACAAATAAAACGTAGTGGCACTAGAAAAAAGAGGCATTCCCTGGTACGGCACCTGGAATGTTCTTACTAAATTATGTATTTTCTAATCTGTCTCATTATTGTTTTAGATTATGAGGTGGGCTGCATAATTCTGTGGTATCAGAATACCTTGTCAATTTTTTGCATACAAATAAGGAACGTACAAAAAAAAAGATATATTTTTTTTCTCCTGACAAATCTAAGATCTGGCACTTAAAACGGTTGACATTTCCATACTTCATACATTGTCATCAGTCTGAGTGAATAAAATACTTGGTACTAAGGCAGACGTGTACTGTAAGTAGATCAGAAAAAGTAGAAATTTGTCGTAAGGACTATGGGACGAAACTGCTAAGGTCATCGGTCCCTAGGCTTACTCACTACTCAATCTAACTCAAACTAACTTACACTAAGAACAACATACACACCCATGCCCGAGGGAGGATTCGAACCTCCGACGGGGGGGAGCCGCGCGAACCGAGACAAGACGCCTCAGACCGTAGATCAGAGCTAACTATAATGACGACCTAATCTAGGTTGGAAAATCAAAGAGCTTTTAGTTCCAATCAATCTAAGCGTTTTCTGTTGTGTCCTTGCTATCGCTCTCTGACAATAGAAAGCGATGGATTATTGAGAATTTCATCATATCCTCAGAATGTAATACCAATTCTTTAAGCACAAAAGTCACATGAAATCATTGTAAGGCTTTTCTTAAATTCACTCTGTGGGAAAAAGGAAAGCCAGCACTCACCTACGTTCGTGGAAAATAATCGCCGTAAACAAGCTGCCATCCGCGGGAGCCACGCGATCTTCTATATTATGTAGGCCAGCTCTGTTTCCGCTTGCGGCGAGTCACAGAAACACACAAAATTCCTCTCCGTCAAAATCGACGGGTGCTCGCTCAGTTAAATGAGTTTTAGAGGTGGAACATTATTGGACTACACTAAGGTAAATAGATGGTTACCTCTCTCATTGAGGCTAGACTGTTTGATCGTGTTGGGACCAATGGATGAGTTCGCTTCTCCGCACACCACATATTGGTCTGCAAAGTACAAATGTTGATCTACGGTGTGCATATAGGCTGGCGGGGTACCGACTGCACCCGTGATAATACCCAAAGAGAGACTCGTCACGTCATTTGTTTCGTGTACACTGAGATTTCGGTATCTGCTTAGAAGCGCAATTTTTTCATTCTTTTATTAAGTGTAATAACAGTAAAATAAAACTCATGGCTGCTCCCAAGCATTTAAAAACCGCAACAGTACTGGCGCTTCTGACTCATCAGGAATATTCCATAGCCTACTCAGGACACAATCATTGTTTTGCCATTGATACGATATTCTCATCTCTCTCTCTCTCTCACTCTATCTATCTATCTCTCTCTCTCTCTCTCTCTCTCTCTCTCTCTCTCTCTCTCACACACACACACACACACACACTCTACATGTCTATGTGGAAGAGTGGTTAGCACGCTGGATTCGCAATCAGAAAGACGATGCTTCAGACCCCCCTGCTGCCATCCAGATTTAGGTTTATCGCGATTTCCCTAAACATCTCGAGGCAAATGCCGGCGTACTTACTTTGAACAGGACGCAGCTGATTTCCTCCCCAATCCTTTCATAATCCGAGATTGTGCTGCGTCTTTAATGACCGCGCTGTCGACGGGATGTTAAACTCTAACCTTTCTTCCGCCTCCTTTATTTAATAAGGTGGCTCAGTGGTTGGCGAACTGCATTACTGTTCGTGAGAAATGGGGTTCAAACACCCGTATCTTACTTTAGATTTTTCCGTCCTTTCTCTAAATTAATTTAGGCGGATACCGCGAAGGTTCTGTAGACTAGGCCGCTATCAGTTCCTTCCTCTATTCTTGTTTATTTCTAGTTATCGGTGCGTCTTTAATGACCTCGGGACGACACACTCTAATCTTCGTTCCTTCCATATGTTTAATTTTCTACCGTGATAAAATTTCTCTATAATTGTGCATGACTGCTACATATGGTGGACGTATGTTATCTTACAGTGTTTTAGGATTTACAATATTGTGTTTGGTTCGTTATAAATACCGAAAAGTTTACGCTTCATAACTTTACCTAAAAGTTTGAACTTCCACAGTAATTAATTATTTTTGTTGTTTCCAAGGATTCCTCGCGTTGAATGCAACTAAGTTCAGTGTCAGTTCTACGTAGATATACACCGAGCGAACTTCTTACAGTAGAGCGACATTGGACCTTCATTTAGCAGGATAGCAGTTCAAATCACCGTTCGGCTATCCATATTTAGCTTTCCTTGGTTTTCCTTAACCATTTAATTCAAATGTAAGAATGCTTCCTATAAGGACACGGCCGAATTCCTTCTCAACTACGAGCTTGTGCCTTGTCTTTGATGATCTGGTCGTCGACGAGACGATAAATTTTAATCGCCCTTTTTTTACCCAGAAAATGGTTCCAAATATTTCGCGCAAAGTCTATGTGCTATGGTCTTTCTCTGACAGTTCTCCTAGCTCTGAAGTCTTGAAAATGCAAGATAAGCGAAAACGAAAGCACTTGAGCTTATCTCGTTACTTTCTTTTCTATCGTAATGTGACATATTTCGTTTTTAAAACAGTGAATTTGGATTCTCATCACTTTTATTTAATCTATGCGGGTCCGTACTTGTTTCTGTGAGCTGAGAGACCCAAGGTCATCAGTGGCTTGACGTGCGAAACCCTCTGCTTCTTCGGCTAATCATCGCGTGCCCGTTTCCTTCGCATTGACTCTTGGCACTGTGTGGCACGAGCTATTCAGTTAGGAAGCAGCGAGGACGAGTACTAAATTTAGAAACAATAGAGTACGTATCAACGCTACGGCGTCTGAAATTGGCACATATGCTTGGAACCGGACGTAAGCGTCTTTCTCAAACTCTTCAGATACGTCTTGCTACACCGCAGTACACATTTGCACAGAAGAAACAAATTCTGATGAAAGTATTATCGTCTGTAGAACTCAGTAAATAAGCTGACATAGTAATACCTTTGATGTATTTGGCGATGAGACCATCTAATGCAGAAACTACATCGCGGATCTTCAAATGTAACTAGAAATAATAGATTCTTAAAATACAAAGAGGTGTCCTTTTGGCGCGAAGGAAGCTATGAAGTAGGACTGTTTTTCGCTTACTTCCGTATGCTGCGATAAACTCGTGAGTAATTGACTAACTTAGCAACGTAGGTGGTAGCGTGAATACCCCGTTTGGATCAAAAGACAGTGGCGATGCATCTCTGGCATTGCCTCCACAAGACAATGAAGGTAATGGGGAGCAGTCCACAATTCGCGGGACTGACCATGGTGTACGCGCTGCCCATATATGCTCGATATGACTCATGCCAAGCGACAAGGGCGACACACAATACCCTTACATCTCTAGAGTGAATCTCAAATCATTCTGACAGTATCCTAGAGTTGCACTGTCTTGCTCTAGGGACATGTCGTCGAAGGGGTACTGCAGGCGAACAAATGAGTGCACATGATTGGATTTCAGGTTGCTGTATCAATCGCATGTGAGAGTCGATGATCTATGTATGAAAAACTATTTCGTTCGTCGCAAGATTCACCCACACATTAATTTCTTTAACATTTGCCAAAATGGTACCCAGTTGGCAAGCGGTGTACATTGTTTCGTGTTACTTTCACGTACTCGTACCCTGTGACAGGCGTGCACGGAAGTGTTTCACAACTCATCAGTCGAGGCGACCATGCAGTTTTCCTGATCATGCTGTTGTGATGGAAGATGACTTCAACTTGCCATGTACAGATTTGGGGAGTCATGTCATCAAAACTGGTTCCAGAGACAGGGATTTGTGTGATATTGTCCTGAATGTCTTGTCCGACTATGACGTCGAGTATATAATTAGAGAACCAATTCAATTTCAAATGGCTCTGAGCACTATGCGACTTAACTTCTGAGGTCATCAATCGCCTAGAACTTAGAACTAATTAAACCTAACTAACCTAAGGACATCACACACATCCATGCCCGAGGCAGGATTCGAACTTGCGACCGTAGCGGTCGCTCGGCTCCAGACTGTAGCGCCTAGAACCGCACGGCCACTCCGGCCGTCGAGAACCAATTCACGAAGATGACATCTTACACCTCATAGCAATAAACAGACGTGAACTTACCGAATCAGTTAACGTATAGGAAGCTATCAGTGATAATAAAGCTGTGATAGCAACTGTAACTACGTGTTTTACAAGAAACGTTAGGAAAGGTAGAAAATATTTTTGCCTAGCAATAGTAACGGGATACAAATTTCAGGGTATCTGAGAAGTCAGCATCAAATATTCAGTGATGAGGATAACGATGTGGAGCTCAAATGGAAAAAATTCTGCAACATCGTTGAGTATTCTTTAGACAAGTATTTTTCGAGCAAAGCCTTAGGGGATGGGAAAGCCGCACCATGGTTTAATTGCTGTTTTATGAATGCGAGGTGTCTGTTCTTTCGGACAGGTCCAAAAGAATAGACACCACGCCTTCATACAATTGATTCAATGGGCAACGAATCCACCTTCTTCAGTGCGGATGCACAATTACGTCCGGGAATCTCTGAGTAGCGAGCATGCAAGCCATGGACAGGGACTGGGGATAGCTGGCACTCGGTAGCAATGTGGGCTGGCCGAGAAGCGTGCTGAGATAGTCTGCGCAGTTGTAATGAACACTGTGTCTGAGTAGAGCTGTGATTAACACAACTGCCTAGTAAGCAGGTGATCCAGGGTTCGAATCCCAGACCGGCACACATTTAGCTGCGTTATAAAACTACTGCTTAAACAGAGAAAAGTCAAACCCTAGTTGACAACCAAAAGCTGAAGAAAGCGACATGAGCGTAAGGAGAGCAACGAGAGTAGCGTTCAAAAACTTTGAAAATAAAATTTTGTCGGCCAATTTGAATAAAAACCCTAAAGTCTTAAGCAAAATCAGTAAGTGGTTCGAAATCGTCTATTCATTCAGTCAGTGACCATAGCGGCATCGAAAAGGAAGATAACGAAACTGCTTCACTGCGGAAGGTCGTAATGAGATCCTTCCTTTCGATCATCGTCGAAATGGCAGATACTGAGAAAACCATCAGCGGAATACAAAACGCGCAGGTCATTCCAGTTTATAACAAGGACTGTAGGAGCGATTATAGCACTACTGCCTATTACTAAATTAGCAATACTCCTATAATGTTACTCTTACGAAAGGATTTTAATTTTAACCGTGACTGTGTGTTATCAATAAGTTATCGGACTATGTTTGTTTTCCTAAAGATCTCTGTAGATGGGAAGCAGTTGCGGAACAAACAGGAGGCGAATCAAAGTACTGTAAGTTATAAAGTAAACCGTTAATTACGTAGAAGGAAAACAGTCGCCAGCCTAATTAGGCAAAGTTGCGCAAAGTATTAGCACGTGTCGTAAAGAAAGTAAACTATTGGCACTGACTTTACTTGATACTGAAATAATGTTTTGCAAAGAAGGTACCAAACGGTAACGCAATTTATCGAGAAATCAAACCGTAGCTTGTCATCAACAACGCGGAAGGAATATTAACAACTGGCTCTCAGTAACGCTTACTATCTGTCTGTTAAAGCAGGAAATTAATGACAATTACAAGTAAAAGATTTACTGATGGTGGGCGTTTACTAACTTGGAAAATGAATTACTTTTATCAGTTTAATTATTGGAAAATACTGTCTCTGAAATTTTTTCAGATAAGTACATCTTTTGTACTGACAATTAATAGTATTCTCGAGGAGCATTCACTTCCCATACTATTTAGTTCAAATGGATCTAGTACAGTTTGAATAGTTGTAGCCATTTGCTTATTAATAACTCACAAATGTTAGAGAAAAGACAAATGCACTTCTTTAATGATATAGTTCTAATATGACACTAAAATCTGGCTCAACAATTAGCATGGGAACCTAGTAACTAATCTATCAGTAGGCTCATACCAAGGATGTCCATTTTAGTCAAAACACAATATTAGAATCACTGTTTACTATCTACGTATGAAACTATAAACACTGTTACTTCCATTCCTGCTCAATAACTAATTCCTATGGTAACTCTTCAGATTCTAATGGTCAGTAAGTATTATGAATCATCACAGTGTTTTCAGGTTACTGTAATAGTGTACTGAGATTTCAATAAGAACATTCTTAAAGATGAATACTTTAAAACTTTTCTTGTCAGTGAAACTTTAACCATCTTTTTATGAAAAATACGTGAAGTACTTCAAAGCTTACTCTCATTTAATAATTATGAAATTTACTACACAGAAATTATTAACCGTAGTGAAAGTTTACTGAAATGACGTTTCAGCTCAATAAAATAGGATACTCGGAAATACCTTAGCACTTGGGATAGACCCCTGCCTTGGAAAACGATAAAGGATAAAATAAGAGTGCTGGACACAAAGTTTACAGAACACAAACTTATTGCTGAAAAAGAAATTGCATCACTGATCCATGCAATTATACAGTACCCAACTGACAATTTGGGATGAAGGTGATGGCAGTGCAGATCTGCTGTGACTATTCAAAAAGGGCGGCGAAAGTATCCATGGATCTTGCTGTGTAACAGATTCTCAAAATTGCGCGTCCGATTTTCGTAGTACAGAGCTAGCCAAAGTATACCATGAGTAATCAGTCAAATTACTTCCACATCCGAGGCTATATTAAATAATCATGCAGTTCGTCTCGCCTCGTTCAGTTCAGAAGTTTCGAACACTTTGACTGCTGCCATAAAGGAGCTTTGCAGTTCGATCGCCAGATTCACCTTTTCTATTCCCGCCAAGCCGGTTTCGTTGGAGAAGGACTTCCCTCCATGTGTTACTTGATTAGAAACCTACATGTCCTATGCATTAACCAGTATTACAGGTAAAGTTATAACATTACCATTCCTTAACAGTTTAATACTTTTGAAACCACATTACATAAGTGGTCATAAATAATTAATAAAACATTTATATAGACGTTACACCAAAATGATTGGATATACAGAAGTCACATTAAGTAAAAACAGACAAAGAAGTTGGATAAGACAGTTATACGCTATATCGATAATAGCGGCCGGCCGGTGTGCCCGAGCGGTTCTAGTCGCTTCAGTCTGGAACCGTGCGACCGCTACGGTCGCAGGTTCGAATCCTGCCTCGGGCATGGATGTGTGTGACGACCTTAGGTTACTTAGGTTTAAATAGTTCTAAGTTCTAGGGGATTGATGACCTCAGATGATAAGTCCCATTGTGCTCAGAGCCATTTGAACCATTTTGATCATAGCGTTACAAGATGCACATTACTATAGGCTTATAGTGTTAACGCCAGTTTGTTGTAGAATCATGGGACATGTTTTGTGCCAAAGAAGACTGACGTTTTTGTAGAACTAAACTATCCTCTATAAAAATCAATATGAATTCCCCAGATAGATCTTCCGAAACTCAGTCAGCTCGTTCTGTTTCTCCATGAGATGCACAGTGCTGTAGACAGCGGCACTCAGGTTGATACCGTGTTCCCTTACTTCAGGAGGTGTTCGGCTCTGAGCACTATGGGACTTTACATCTGAGGTCATCAGTCCCCTAGAACTTAGAACTACTTAAATATAACTAACCTAACGACATCACACACATCTATGCCCGAGGCAGGATTCGAACCTGTGACCGTAGCGGTCGCGCGGTTCCAGACTGAAGCGCCTAGAACCGCTCGGCCACACAGGCCGGCGAAGGTGTTTGACACCGTTCCTCACTGCTGGTTACTGAAAAAAATACGAATCTGTCGAGTATCAGACCAGATTTGCGACTGGGTTCAAGACTTCCTTGCGGTTAGAGCTCAACACGTCACTCTTAACCGAACAAAATAGACAGATGTAACGGTAATTTCCAGAGTACCCCTAGGAAGCGTAATAGGACCATTACTATTTACAGTTTGTATAAATGATCTAGCAGAACGCTTGAGAGGCTCTTTAAAACTGTTCGTAGCTGATGTGATTGTCTATAGGAAAGTAGCAACACCAGAAGTCAGTATAGATTTGCAGAATATCCTACAAAGGATTGATGAATAGAGCAGGATCTGGCTGTTAACCCTTAACATGATTAAATGTAACACTTTGCCCATATACAGAAAATGAGATCCACTACGGTACAACTACACTATTGATGACAAACTGCTGGAAACAGTATCTAACTTAAAATATTTGGGAGTAACTATCCAGAGCGACTGTCTGCCCGGACAGACCTTAAGTGGAATGACCACTAAAACAAATCGTAGGAAAAGGAGATGCCAGACTGAGATCCATAGGAAGAATCTTAAGGAAATGTAACTCATCCACCGAGAAAGTGGCTTATAAGACACTTGTTCGGCCGATTCTTCAGTCCTGTTCATCAGTCTGGGATCCTTACCAGGTAGGACTGGTAGAAGAGGCAGAGAATATCCAACGAAGAGCGGTGCGTTTCTTTACAGGATCGTTTGGTCGCCGCGAGAACGTTGCAAAGATGCTCAACAAACTCCAGTGGCAGACGTTGCAACAGAGGCTTTGTGCATCACAGAGAGGTTTACTAGAGAAACTTCGTGAGAGCATTTTCCGGGAAGAATCGGACAACATAACAAGGTCGTATCTTGTTTGTAGAATCTGACTCTCAGTGTGATTTGAACTGTCTAATGAAGTGTATGCATTAACAACAGTAAATACATAAATTTGGCAGTTCACTGCTCTTCATGTTTGTAATGTTTTACTTCCCTAGAGAGCATGCCTTCTCTATAGAGAACAGTCGTTCCAGCGTTTTCTTCTATCGCTACGTCTATGTCTTCGTTGAAATACGGTATATCGAGTAAAGTATATTGACTCTTATGACCACAGGAACGTCGATTTCTGACTCGTACATACATTCTTGTACCGAAATATCTTCCAGTTTTATACAGAGCTTATTCATTCCACAATTGTGTAGGTACTTCTCTGCACTATTAAGCACTACCCAATTTTTGTTTGGATTTTTAATTTAGAATTTCAGTATAATTTACAGCTCATTTAATTCTGTGCGTTATGATATGTTACTGAGTTCTGTTTAGTCATTTCCATTAACTTTACCTCTGTCTCCATAGCTTTGGTCCTCTAAGGTTAAAATTCGAAGTTTTGGTGCGAGAACCGTTGTCTCTACGTTGCTATTCGCTCTACTTCTATCAAATTCCACTGTTGGACATCCTTGGACCAAAACTGAATATTTGATGACGATTGTCAGGACGCTAAAACCATTCCTAAACCAGTGTTGTGTCCTTAATAATTGCGCTATTTCCAGTCACCACTCCATACCAGCTTTACAATGCTTTCAGACGTCTTGCACGTGCGTGACAAGGAAATCAGTCGATAAGTGGTGGCTTCAGATATATCTTTTCATGCTCTCAAAATACGCAACACGTGCTATATGTTTACTACATTCCTCTGGAAATGTACTATTACTCCAAAACAGTTATACATTCCAAAGAGAATTTACTGAAGAGCGCTTCGGTAGTCGAGAGATCGTTGACTCGGTTATGTAATAAGGCACCTAGTTCTGTATCTTCTCGTGACTCCAAAGCTTGTTCCAGCTCTCCAATCGTGAGTGGCTTTGGTAGGATCTGTAGTGATTTACCTCGCGTGGTGGAGGGTCAAAATACAAGCTCCTCATTAATGCACATTATGGAAACGAGCCTCATTGCAGATTTCTCTAGTCAAAATCGTAGATTATAGAACTTCTTTGCTTTCTTCTTCAGAAGTTAGATCGTAGACCAAACGACTGACGATGACAATAACCGCCTAGATATTGCCCTTTATCTGCTTGATTGTATGTTTCAAGCTTTTTCTTGTCTTTAGGTAAATTGCCCCAACTACGCGCTTCTTTCGATATTTTAAAGCCCTCTTCACACTTGTTAGTAAAAGAGTCGCTTCCGTTGTGCTACGAAGGTGGCCCACTCGGAGTACATACTGGATTTTTGGTAGGGATGGATGCAGTCTTTTAATTATCAATAATAGAAACATATTATTTGTAGCTTTTTATGGGCGACTATGATGAAGTTAGCATTTACGAGCCTTCCTCAACTGTTCTCAAAGATTTCAAAAAGTTCGCATTGTTAACACAGCCCTATCTAACTGTGTTACTGAACATCGGAAGATAATCTTCATTCATTTACATCTTCATGGCGTAGCGTTTTTATTCCAGAGACGGTCGAAACTGTTTCTTTGGATGTTTGTGGAAACATGTATTAAGCATAGCTGAAAGGAGTAGTTCCGGTTTCGGGACCAAAGCGGGCAAGCTATCGTTTAAAACAAGTAGTCTAATGTCTTCTATAATTAACTGCTCCATAACAGTCATCGCAATTATGTCTTCAGATGTGGGAGTGCGTATTTAAAACTCAGTAAATATTCAGTGACGTTTCCGTTTGTTACATTAAATTGTAGCACTCTCGTCTTGAGATGGTCTACCTCAGGGACTATACAGTGACTCTATCACCATTTCTTTGCCTATTATTTCAGTCCTAACTGTCCCAGCCTGCAGCTTACTAATTTCCGAGTAACTGACATTTATTTAATTACACTCGTTTGTGTCTTCTCGATTAAACACGTGCAAGACTCCGAAGTAAGCAGAGAATTCTGGTTTGTACGTATAATTAACTCCCAACATATGAACCCTTCGTTCGTCATATTGATTGAAAAATCGACTGAAATTTATGTATTTAATAATTAATATAGTATGGTTCATGGTTAAGTAAATAACAAGCAGTTGTCGAAACTGTTGTATCGGGTCTTGGCTTCCTGAAATATGATTACTACAAAATAAATTATGTCCTTCTATTCCGAATTCGCTCCCATTTGTTGAGATCATGGGACAGTGAGGCTAAACTGGATACAGGTTACGTAAGATGGGGAGGATAGGAAGACATTGTGCCACATGAATTCCCTGACTCATAAGTTCATAGTCCTATCGGTATATACAGACTGATTCTGTTTCCTGTTAAGGGTGGTAACCGTATAGACCATTGTTGTTGTGCTTGAGGCTTTACCTGCTATAGTAGTAACAGCAGGTAAAAGCAAAGCACTCCGTCTTCAGGCCACAAGTGGCCCATCCGACCGCCGTGTCATCCTCAGCTAAGGGTGCAGATAGGAGAGGCGTGTGGTCAGCACACAGCTCTCCCAGTCGTTATGATGGTTTTCTTTGACCGAAGCCGCTACTATTCGGTCGAGTAGCTCCTCCATTGGCATCACGAGGCTGAGTGCACCCCTAGAAATGGCAACAGCGCATGGCGGATTGGATGGTCACACATCCAAGTTCCGGCCACGCCCGATAGCGCTGAACTACGATGATCTGACGGAAATCGGTGTATCCACTGCGGCAAGGCCGTTGCTACAGTAACAGCACGTAGAGTGATAGTAATTGTTGTTGTCCTTACTGTTGTGAAATTGACTTCATTTCGTAATCGTATAGCGTAGATGCTATTAGAGGTTGCCGATTCCCAGGTTACATGGATGGGAAGACCATATTACTATTAAATGTAGGAAGTTTGCTGTTGGGAAGAATTTCTCAAAATTTATGCTGTCCTACCATAGGTCACACCACGTCCTAATTCTTGCTAGTGCTTTCATCACATGTCTTTTCTGCAACGCGATGACAGCAGCGGTAGTCTAACAAGGGAATGATCCAATTCGACGTGGCTAAACCTGCCCTAAAAATTTCTGTACGGTAATAATACACCGAAAGAAATACACTGTCAAAATTTTTGTTACTAAGGTACACTGCAGGTATTTTAAAAAAATGTTGAAAATTACCAGCTTTGTAGTTCTCCAGACATGTATACCCCTGCTGTTACTGTAGCAGACAGCGTATGTGCAGCATGGCGGGTACATATCCTAGGTTGACAGCACATCACTAGGCAGATAACACGTCACAATACAATCGTAATTTGTAAAGCGAATTTCAGATTCCGTTGATAATTTGTCTGACGCAATTGTTTAAAGATACTATTCGCTCAAATACGCAACTGGAAATAGCTCAGACGATTCCGTGAATTGTAGTTATGACGATAATTGATGTGCTAATTAAAGTCCACAACAAAAGCAGACTGCCTTCCAAGCCCAAAATCAACACGTGCAGTGATGACTTTCAGTGCCAAAGAAAAGGCTTTTTTTTTTTTTTTTTTTTTTTTTTTTTTTTTTTTAACGAAGGTGAGAGAAAACGTTTAAGCTTAAGCAGTGTGCAAAGCTGGTTTCGTTTCGCAAAATCTGAACTGCAAATAGAAGAAAGATTTACATGAAGTACGAAATGTGCACCAAAATGTAATACGCAAAACTGTGAAAGAAAAACTATTCGAAAAATTTAAAACTGCTCGTGGTAGTCAGCGTAGTGTTACCGAGGAAAATACACGAGACTGAGAGCTCTGCATTATAAGTGGGACGAATATTACAGATATTCAGGCTTCTTCGACCTGATTAAACAGATTCACCAAACTATACGGGAAGGAAGTCGCAAAATTACGAAGTTTACTTCAAGTAAACGTGAAGAGGAGATATCGTTAATAGGTAACATTATAGAGTAATTCGTAGATGACGTGAAATTGAAGCTTCTTGTTTTCCTCTAAAATGCTATGCATAATGCCAGTCAATAGGTTTCTCGCAAGAACTTATCATTTCGAGCGAAAAAATATAGTCCCTTGTGCAGTCGATGGATGCTGATACATTCGTATACAACTATGCCAGCGATATGTATAGCTTTATATCTGCCTTCAGGAATATCAAAGCAAATTGTGAAAAAATAAAAAAAACGACTGTTTATTTGCAAAAATCTTGTAAACTACGTAGCAAAATCTGGAAAAATGGGACAGAATAATGTTCAGTACTACATCCGAAACGCCTTCTTATCAGTAGCACAAAATAATTCATTGCTTTCGTTGGACTCTTGGCTTGGTAACAACGACATCTCAGTCTTTAGGAGAACGTCGAAAAGACTGTTAATACCATTTGGATTCCACCCAGAACTAAAATTTGACTCAGCGTCTCGGAAAAAAACCAGTTTAACAGTGTAAAATATATTTCAGAAAATTATCGGACAATATAATTTCCGGTAGCTCTTTGTCATTTCAGGTTTACCAGTGAAACAGTATTGTTAAACTTCAGTCTTTTCTGCGTTATCAATTTGCATCACCACATTATATAGCCGTGTAATGAGCAGAACAACTGCCACGACCATTTCTTACTCTTTTCCAGTTCTATATAAATAAACCTAGAAATTACTGTGAAGTGCCTGAATCCGTTAATATCTTGTCAGGTGTACCTGGTTTAACTAAAATGTTTCTTTTCGTGATCCAATAGACACTTCACATTTTTGTGATGATTACAGGGAATAACAAAGGAATTGTTTCATAGTTAGTACAACATACATTATTCAAAAATTATCATGAGAACTGCACAACTGAAATTGTTATAAAATACTTAATTTCAATAAATTAAAGTCCCGGTTGATGGAAGTCGTCTGTTATGTAACATCATACACGGTCTTGTTTTCTTTGTCTGCTAGACACTTGTGTGACAAATCAGCTGAAACAGTTTTTCTGTCGATATGATTTGCAGGTTACTAAAAAAATATTGATTTGCAACATTTCACTGTGGTTTAAGTACTAAAAATTCTCTTGTGCGCACTTTGTAATTCGCACCACGCGGCGCTACATTCTCATGTCACGGCTGCGTCTGCTTATTCGCAATAGCGCACTAGGCAAGAAGTGCGGTACAAACCGCCGCTATAAACGGTTCTTCGTGCGACAAAAATTAGTAACTTTAACATTTATTTAAAAATACGGGCAGTGCGCCTTAGTATCTAAAATTCTGACAGTGCATTTCCTTCGATGTATTCTTCCTGTGTGAAATATTTCAGTGTAGGTTTAGAAATGTCGGATTGGACTATTCCCTTGTCAGTTAGACAGTTGTGGTACCGTGCAAGCGTTTTTTTAGTGGTGGGCGTTTCTTTTATTCCATCTAGTGTGAATTTTGAATTAGATAGCGCGATAGTTGCATCGTAAATATTTGCAGCATTTTATAACTGTGGCAATATATTGATTTACTAGGCACCTTGGCCGGCCGGGGTGGCCGAGCGGTTCTAGGCGCTACAGTCAGGAACCCCGCGACCACTACGGTCGCAGGTTCGAATCCTGCTTCGGGCATGGATGTGTGTGATGCACTTAGTTTAGTTAGGTTTAAGTAGTTCTAAGTGCTAGGGGACAGATGACCTCAGAAGTTCAGTCCCATAGTGCTCAGAGCCGACCAGGCACCTTGTACCCAAAATAGTAACGTGGTTGGTCAATATTTATGACTTAAATGCAGTCTTATAGAGAGACAGTGGCAGGTTCCTTTTCGAGTTTGAACAGTTTAACAAAAGAAACGCCAGAAGCTCATCGAACAAAAGATGAATGGTTCAAATGGCTCTGAGCACTATGGGACTCAACTGCTGAGGTCATTAGTCCCCTAGAACTTAGAACTAGTTAAACCTAACTAGCCTAAGGACATCACAAACGTCCATGCCCGAGGCAGGATTCGAACCTGCGACCGTAGCGGTCTTGCGGTTCCAGGCTGCAGCGCCTTTAACCGCACGGCCACTTCGGCCGGCAACAAAAGATGAGTTCTTAAAAGAACACATTGGTGTGTTAGAGCGCTGTAAATTATCTTGAGAGTGTCGAGTTGGTCATGTGACCATCCACCTCTGATGTAAGACATGCTAGTGAAGTAATGTGTATGTGCCAGCCAATTGTAGAGATTTTGCGCAGTAAGATGAGACGACTTAGAGACGTAACGTAGTGACAGGAAGGAGCTTCCATGTTTGGACGGCGCAGTTTGAATGATGGTCAGATTTACTGTTGTATCAACTTGTCTATATGAAGTGATGCGCCAAGTTTTTTCAGTGACATCGGTTTCAAACCAAACAGTTATTGCTGCAGCCAATGAATGCAGGTCCATCTCAACCAGTTACAGGGTAAACATTGCGAATGGAACTGCTTGCAGTGGACATTTGGAGTTGAGTACATCGGAAAAATGCCATTACTCAGAGCGCCACATAAACCTGAACGTCTGCAGTGGGACAAAAAACACAGAAAGTAGACAGTAGCAGACTGGAAGTGTGTAGTGTGGTCCGGCGAGAAGCAATTTTAGCTCTTTTCAGACGATGGAAGACGAGTGCCGTGACAGTGCAACGAGGTGGTTAACAGTCGCTGTTGGAAAGTGTAGTCCAGGCCGGAGGCAGTTCCGTGATCGGGTGCTTTTCGTACCATGACTTCGACCCACTCATTGTGGTTACAGCGAATAAGAACCAGATTGTTTATTGTAGCGTCTTCTGTGACAAAGCGGTGCCCTTTCTTCTAAATCTTCATCATGTGTATACTGTGGACGCTTCCGTCCTCCAAGATGTCGACAGCCGTGTTCATAGAGCTGTATGATTATTCCTGGTTAGACAAAAACTCAGAAACACTTACACATCTCGACCGGCGCTACGATTTGCAACAGCTGGTGAAACGTAGCAACTACGACGGGTGTTTGAAAAGTCCGTGCAAAGTCTGCGAGATGGCGACACCGGCGCGTATCGTGGTCATGTTTAGTTAGTAGCTTCTTTGGAAAGAACACACACCAAATTTCAGTCATATTGGTCTATTTCTTTGGGTTTGGCATTCGTGCGAATCAAGGAAGTCGAGTGATTGTCGAAAAATGGACGAAAAAGAATTTTGTGTGGGGCTTAAACATTACTTTATGAAAGGCGCAACGCCTCAGGAGGCTAAAGAGAAGCTTGATAAACATTGCGGTGACTCTGCACCTTCGGTTAGAACAGTTTATAAGTGGTTTCAAAATTTTCGGAGTGGCCATATGGGCACAAGTGATGCTGAACGTTCTATGCAACCTGTGGGGGTTACGACTCCAGAAATCATTGATAAAATCCATGATATGGTGATGGATGACAGAAGAGTTAAGGTGCGTATGATTTCTAGTGCTGTGGGCATCTCGAATGAACGGGTACATAATATTTTGCATAAACATTTGGACATGAGAAAGCTATCCACAAAATGGGTTCCGCGATTGCTCACGCTTGACCAAAAACGGAATCATGTGCAGTGTTGCAAGGATGGTTTGAAGCTGTTCAGGAAGAATCCGCAGGACTTTAAGTGTCGTTTCGTCACTGTGGATGAAACATGGATACATTACTGTACTCCTGAGACCAAACAACAATCTAAACAATGTGTTAACAAGGGATAACTTGCACCAAAAAAGGCGAAGACCATTCCTTCGGCCGGAAAGGTTATGGCGACTGTCTTTTGAGATTCGCAAGGAGTAATTCTCATCGACCATCCGGAAAAGGGTAAAAACTATTACAGGTGAATATTATTGCCGGCTGGTGTGGCCGAGAGGTTCTAGGCGCTACAGTCTGGAATCGCGCGACCGCTACGGTCGCAGGTTAGAATCCTGCCTCGGGCATGGATGTGTGTCATGTCCTTAGATTAGTTAGGTTTAAGTAGTTCTAAGTTCTAGGGGACTGATGACCACAGCATTTACTCGTAAGTCCCATAGTGCTCAGAGCCATTTGAACCATTTTTTGAATATTGTTCATCGTTATTGGACCGTTTGAAAACCGAGCTGCAAGAAAAACGCCGGCGATTGGACAGCAAGAAGTCCTTTTCCATCATGACAGTGCACCAGCAAACACCTCAGCAGTTGTGGTCGCAAAATTAATGGAAATAGGATTCCAACTCGTTTCACATCCCCACTATTCTCCAGACTTGGCTTTCTCGGACTACTATTTGTTCCCTAATTTGAAGAAATGGCTGGTGGGACAAAGATTTTATTCAAATGAGGAGGTGATTGCAGCAACTAATAGCTGTTTTGCAGACTTTGGCAATTCCTATTATTCGGAAGGGATCAACAAATTAGAACAGCGTTGGACTAAATGTATAATTCTAAAAGAAGACTATGTCGAAAAATAAAAAAGGTTTACCCCAAACTTGTAAGCAGTTTTTATTTTTGCATGGACTTTTCAAACGCCCCTCATATATGCCTGCAGTCTGGTCCTAATCATCAATGAGTGGCTTCAGCTGCGTATGCCACTATTCGCGTGATACATCTACATCTACATTTAGATACATACACAGGAAGCCACCATACAGTGCGTGGCCGAGGGTACCCTACACCACTACTAGTCATTTCCTTTCCTGTTCCACACGCAAATAGAGCGAGGGAAGAACAACTATCTATGCGCCTCCGTTTGAGTTCCAATATCTCGTATCTAATCTTCGTGGTCCTGGCGGTATGTTGACGACAGCAGAATCGTTCTGCAGTCAGCTTCAAATGCTGGTTCTCCAAGTTTTCTCAATACCGTTCCTCGAAAAGAACGTCGCCTGCCCTCCAGTGATTCCCATTTGAGCCTCTGAGGCATCTCCATAATACTGGCATGTTTTTAGAACCTACCAGTAACAAATGTAGCAACCCGCCTCTAAATTGCTTCGACGTCATTCTTTACTCCGACCTGGTGCGGATCCCAAACACTCGAACAGTGCTCAAGAATAGGTCACACTAGCGTCCTATACGCGGTTTCCCTCACAGATGAACCACACTTTCCCGACTTTCTCCCAATAAACTAAAGTTGACCATTCGCCTTTCCTACCATAATCCTCACATGCTCGTTTCATTTTATATCGCTCTGCAACGTTACGCTCAGATATTTAAACCTTATGCGGATGACTAACATTTTGTCTGAAGCCTTTATTTACTTGTGTTTAGTGCGTTTGGCTTCTCTTAACCCTTAGCCACCGCTTGCCGAAATTTCCACACTATCATCTGTCGATCTGCAGAGCTCGATGAAGGCATCGCGGCCGTTCCTGAGCTCGTAGAACGGTCTAATCTGTAGTTGTTTCCAGATCTCTCCCACACAACGGCCTCCCAGAAGCTTGGATTACAGAAGTACGCCACTACTCCCAGCCTTTTATTTACTCTTTACTTCTGTACACATTTATTTATGTGTTGCCGTTGAATAAAAATTTGCGGAAATCTCTTAAGTGACATGAAATAAAAAGACTGCACTAGGCGGATGAACAACCCCAGATGGTGTCTCCCGTCAAAAGTGTCACATCATTTCATACATGTTAGTTTGATCCTAAATTATGTAGTAAAAAATTGAAAAAGTACACATCCAGGTTTTCTTGAATATTTGTGACTATATTAGACTTTTTGCTACTGGATTTGGCCTCAGTTCTGTCTCGGCTCTTGCCTGAATAATTAATACCTGTGACATCATAATACGGGCACTGAACGAGTACATTAACTCATTTATTACGGAATAAAATGTGCCCGTCTTTGGTTTTCGGGTTTCCACAACGTTGTCAGAAATTTACGTGAAGATTTATTTGTGACTGAGTGATTTGAAAAGCCTATTGTGTGTCAGTTGAATGTTTTCTAGGCACTGAAGTTTCATTTATCACGCCGCTTAAGCTTAGATGCAAAATAATATGATCTCTGGTTTATTGAAATCATGCGTTTGAGATTTGTGGACTTTATTTCACGACAGTTTGAACGGAAATGAGCTGCTTAAGGTCTTTCTAAGGCTAAACGAACTTTATATCCTTTCTGAAGTGAAGAATTATAAAGTAAATGTTCTGGTCAGTTTTCGAGTGACAGTTCTTAATCACAAGACAAAAACGATCTTTGCAACGAGCGTGAAACTTATATCAGCGACAACAACAGTATCTTTGGATGTTTTAAATTTCTCGGCATACAGTATTACTTTAAAAAGGATATCGTTTTCAGGAAATAACTATGTTTTAAAATGTTTAGAAGTTAAAGCATTAACTAAGACAGATAGCGTATAGTGATGGAACTCATGATTAGTGAATTTATTACGGACTTTTCCACAAATAAATATTGATAGACCAGAAAAATATACGGCGTATTCTCCACATCGAGCGAATAGCTATGAGTTACTATACAAACAAGATACCGACAAACCGTGATAAGGCGATTTTATAATCTCAAATATTTCAAAAGCTACTGCTAACAACAAGCTTACGTCCTGGTCAAAAATGAACCTGCAAATTGATTAAAAATTTATATGGGAAAATATTCAGTGGTACGAATATTCAGTGGTACGAATTTCACATTATTGTAACAATACATCGTATCAGATAGGCGTTTCATTTCGTCGACCAGTAAGAAAATCTGACCGGCCACTGAAAAATACGTTTTTTGCTACCATAGGCGTTCAGTGGTTCCTCAGCCCTTTAGTGACTTCTTGATTTGGTATTACTACAAAGCTTCTGAGTATATGAGATTCTGAGTTAACTTCTGTTCACAGACGTTTATGTTTGGGTCCAACACCTTCTTCCTTAATAGCAATACGGCTTTGAAATTGTGGTTAAATTCTTGTTCAATAACTTGGCGTGGTTATTGTTGCTTTGAAGATTGCTTCTGAAGTTGTGGTTCTTGTAATTCTGACTGCAGTTGCTGATGCCGTGGCTAGTTTAGCTACTGTTGTTGTTGTTGTTGTTGTTGTTGTTGCTGTAGCATCTACTCGGGCTGCTGCTGTTGCTATTGCATTACCGCTATTGGCTACAGTGTAAGGTGATGTACGGCAACCCGGTAACAGGATTGTGTCGCTGCCTGCATAATCTGACCTGTGTCGGGGGGATCCCCGTGTTCTCTCTGTTAACGGACGGTACTAATCAGGAGGTAGTATCACATGACACTAAGAGACGCGAAAGTCAACGCAGATGCGATAGGACCACGATGTTTTACCGCACTCGAATGTGTTGCGGCGTGAAATGGAACCAGATGTCTAACTTAGTCGCTGTTCACATTTCGCAGATCACTGATGAGGCCTAATAATTTAATAATAATGGAATATATTTAATTAATATTTAATAATAATTTGATAATGGAGCGGTCGTGAGAGCCATGCGCTTCTACGGGTATTTGTTGCCGATGTGTTTTTGTCAGTTACACACAGTGCATGTTCTCGGCTGGCGTCATATACGTTAACATAAAGCACAGCAACCATTAACATTAGGAACTGCCAAATATGTTTTTGCACCCCACTGTTTGCCTGACACCATTTAATATCTGGATGGCATCGGCTATCTTAGTAAAAAGAAGTGATCCATAATTCTCAGTGTACGCATCTCTACCCATGCCAAAATACATTGAGCATTTCAGCAAAGTGATACATTTTTCAGTTAGGTCACAATAATTTGTTAGTTTACAATACAATATAGGTCTCTAATTATACATAGTCAAAGTTCAGCTTAAATGATACATGTTTGCCGACTGTGTCCTTCATGGACATTCTGACTTTTTCAATTCACCGTCAGTGAAACACACAGGAAATTCTTAACTTGATTACTACCAAAACAACACTACGAAGTAAATTGTTTCACAATCTATGACCTTCAAAAACACTTTCAACATAGAAAACCAAACAAAATTATAAAAATGACAAACACCTACAAGATTATATTAAACCACAGCTCCCAAATGTCGAAGACTGCTGCCACTCACAAAGCTGGGTCTGCTGTTCGTTCTCGCTCTGAGCAATTAGAAACCTTTGCATTTCGCATATTTCGTTATAGCGACGACCGGAAGTGTATTCTCTCATCCATATTTTCAGTTCTTGCTTCCTGTATCTGTGAGTAATGACAGCGCATTCCATCTGCAGAAAAGCTTTTGCGTAATCTTAGAGTAGTTCTACAATACCGACATCATCATTTTCGTGCAACGATCACTTCTTCCGAGTGTTCCTCAACGTAAATTAAAGAAAAAAAAATGGTAATTCATGTCAGGTTTTAATGCTGTTACGTACGAAAGGACTTTTATATGCACGCTAATAAATATGAAGTGTTGCAGTGTTGACAATAGGACGAATGTGACTATTTTTATGACTCGATCCACCGAAGTCGTACATTAACTGTACACAGCTACAATGAAACGGATCTAACTAGTGATTAGTAACACTATATCAAATCCCACTATACCTACAGTATGCATCATGGTTCAACTAGAAGCACTGCGCACTTCCACTCCCCCGACTTGCAAAACGGGTCTCAAACGGATGAATCTGCCGTCTAATGTGAATTTAGAATCGTGATTCAAAACAAAGCTATGGCGTTTCCAGAGGTTAGGTAATTTGCAAGTATACGTAAAACCCTTAACGTCATAAGAAGACTTAGCAGCAGACTGATGAATTGAAAACTAATTCGCGTAGCCACATAGGCACAGTTAGAGCTTTCTATTGTCTTTTTATTCAGTGGTGATCCACCTGTGAAAGTGTGTTACTGTCATGAAACCATAACTCAAGAATGCTTCTGAACTAACAGTAATCAGCGTTATAATGTAAACCTTAGAAATAGATTGCTCGGAAATTGTGAAATATGGGCCGGGCTTTATTCATATATAATAAAATATATAAGTTGCAGCTGCTCGGAAACGAGAACGGAGTCCGGGCTTCCTTTCCCTTAACCTCAATAATCGATAATCAACATTATGTTAAAGATGTGCCCAACACTGCAAGTAGTAAAGTCTCACAGTAAATAAATAACGTGATAAGGCTGGCTGAACGGAGGTCTTTCAAAACGCATTTCAGTAATAAAAGTGGATTGACGGAGGTCTTCGAAACGTTTAAAGACGGGGAGCTCCTTCCGCATTACCGTGAAATAAGGGAAACTGTGCCAAGGATATGATAGGAAAATTGGCGTAGAAATCATTAAAACCAAGGCGTCTTTCGTTGCGGCAGGAAATTTCAGTCACCAACTTTCTCCTAAGAATGCGAAAATATAGGGAGAAATGATCATCATAATAAAATAAAAGTGATTAGAGCTCGCACGGAAGGATTTAAGTGTTCGTTTTTCCTGCACGCTGTTCGAGAGGAACAGTAGAGAAATAGCTTAAAGGTAGCTCGACGAAACCTCCGTCAAGCACTTAATTGTGAATTGCAGAATAATCGTGTAGATGTAGATCGTTAGATTCATTGGCCAAAGAACTGTCGTGCTGATCAAATTTTCCGTACTTTAAGAAACGTTAAATTATTGTTGTCGTTTTCCTTCCTTTTTGCAGCTTTGTCCCGCTCTGTCGGTAACTACTTTGCCTGCTTTGCCGCTTGCGATACGTTTAGTGCCCCTTACTCTCTTCTAAGATTATTGCTTGCGTGTATTTGCTATCATTTCCCTCCATCGAGACCATATCGCAAATACGATTACCTCATGTTATCGTATACTGAAAAGATTTATATATGTACAGCGACTTTGTTGGTATGCAATCAAACTGAGTTATAGCGGTTTTGATAGATTAAAAGTCTGTGTTATACGTTCAAGTTAAAAACATTCCAAAACATGCGAAACCTGTTTTCGAGAATCGCCGAATACTATACCAAACCCAACTATACCTGAGTACCTACTCCAACTACAAACTGGACCCCATATATCTCTTTTTTTCTAAATCAAATCACGTTCCCATTTCATAAGGACTATTCCAGAAATTTGAAAAAGAGTTGTCAATATGCAAATGAATTGTAGCTCGATTTTTAAAGTTGGGGGATATTGGAGGAGTACTTTATTGAGTACTAATACAAAGACGATTATAAATTTCTGGATGAAGAAAGTACTGCGTATACTGAGAATCAAATGAAATGACTGTGGTTATACCTGTAGGGCTCACTGTCATATCCTAGGCTAGTTCATACTCAGCCCATGACGGATCTCATGAAGTGTTTGGAGATGTTCATTAAGAACAATGTACTGTTGTAAGCACTAAATATGTTACATTCGGAGAGCGCCAGTCAATTGCAAAGCAATTGGGACGTATACACTGTGTGATAGAACTGAAGTCCACTTTTTCGAAACCACATAATTTTGCCCCATCCCGACGTTGAAATATGGTCCAAAGGTGTCTACGACCTTCTTCTTTAACGGTGCAAAAGCTTAGCGCACTGCGATATCACCCTCGTCTTCTACGACGCTTCAAGCAGCAAAATTTCTACACATGTGAAATAAAGGCCATAGCTCAGAAGTTCATGCGACGTGTAAAATGAGTTAATGGTATCACATTAGAACCAAAGTTCTCCGCAGTTTTGCCTGATGCAACCGTGGACGTGTCACACGATGGGAATGTAACCACAGCCCCTCTTTACCCACATTTCACCCCTTCTTTTGACACCTCTGTGATGAAAGTCAGAGCAGCGATGTGCACGGATGAAATCACTCGGTTTTCCTATGACTGGCTGAGGAAAGCATTTCAGACACACCGCCGTTCAGAACCAAAAAGAGAAGGCCCTAGGGGACGACATAAAGTGCGTCAGTGAAAACAACCCTTTCCGTGGGACGTTGATTCTCACACATTTCGCGAGTGAAAACGACGGTTCACAGTGCAGGGAGCAAAAGGACGACGTTATTGATAACATTTGGCACTGTTGACACCTCATGGGCGATTAAATCCTTCTCGGCGGACACGACGGAGTTGTAACCACATTGAATGTGATCTGGAGTGCAGTTCAAATGCAATTTTTGCTCTGGGTACATGGTAGAATCGCTAGGGACGGTTCAAAACAATGGTCTTTACGCTTTTTCAGTACTCCTGTTTCACTCCATCGTGTGGTATGATCATGGAGGGGTGCGTCATTAACACAGGTGTGAATGAAACGGCAAAGAATCCTTCTAAGACTCCCAGTTCGCCAAAATCCTTGGTGGCTCCCGCTCACATTTGTTGAGTACTTTAAAAATGTGCCTTCACACAGAAAACATGAGAAATACCACTAGGCGACTCCAGACAGACAACTGGGCGTGAAAGTGAATTTTACCTACACCTTGGACTACTTC
The DNA here is from genome assembly GCF_023864345.2 of Schistocerca serialis cubense. NCBI lineage: Eukaryota > Metazoa > Arthropoda > Insecta > Orthoptera > Acrididae > Schistocerca > Schistocerca serialis. The sequence continues at coordinate 159,103,216 of NC_064640.1, forward strand.
ATAGGTTGTCTCTGTAAAGGTACATTCTCAAAATACTCAATAAATTTTGGGTGGATGTCACCAAGGGTTTTAATAATAGTTTATTAACGAATCTGTCAACAGTTGCAGTACTTATATTTGGTGACTAGTTTCAAATCTTAAACGTTCATTTTCAAGCCTGGCCTATTGATGCTGCGTTGAAAGTGTCTGATGTTAATAACGAACATCAAAGTGGCACCACATGGTTTACAAAATGTTTGCAGAAAGAATGTCACAATCCACACGTGCATCTTAGCAAGTCAGAATCAAGTAAAAAGTTTGATTTTGGGTCTGAATTTGAAAGTTTGATTTTGAGTCTGAATTTGATCCTGACTTGCTAAGAGGCACGTGTAGATTGTGATATCCATTCTGCAAACATTTTGTAAAGCATGTGTTGGCATTTCGGAGTCCATTACTAAGGTTAGGCACTTTCAGTGCAGGCACAATAGGCCAGGTTTGAAAATGAACCTGTAAGGTTTGAAATTGCCAACGGCCTTGCCACAGTGGTAACACCGGTTCCCGTCAGATCATCGAAGTTAAGCGCTGTCGGGCTTGGCTAGCGATTCGATGGGTGACCGCTCTGTCTACCGAGCGCTGTTGGCAAGCGGGGTGCTCTCAGCCCTTGTGAGGCAAATTGAGGAGCTACTTGATTAGGAAGTAGAGGCTCCGGTCACGAAAACTAACAGCGGCTGGGAGAGCGGTGTGCTGACTACACGCCCCCCCCCCCCCTCCATATCCGCATTCAGTGTCGCCTGTAGGCTGAGGATGACACGGCGGTCGGTCAATACCGTTAAGATCTTTCGAGGCCTGTTCAGCCGGAGTGTAGTTTAGTTTAGTTTTTAAGGTCTGAAATTAGTCTTCAAGTATAATTATTGCAACTCTTAAAAGGTTCGTTACGAAACGATTTGCTGTTTCCTGTCAACATGTTGAAACTGAAAAAAAACCTATAGTCTTACCAAACTGGGCGAAGTTACAAAGATCCTTCGCCGTTTTATTTACGCATGTATCAGCGTCCCACTCGTACATGATAACACCACAGGAGGTAATGAAACAGCTCTGAAAAAGCATAAGGACACTTGCTTCGGATCACGTTCAAATTTCGTGGAATGGTTTTCAACGGTCTCTAGTGATTCCAACCTGTACACCAAAACAAAAATTGCGGTTGCCCTGCACTACAAAGGGAAGCGGTTACGTTCAGTTTAATTACAGCTCCGTGAGGTCCGCCGAGAAGGGTTGAATCGCCCAAAGGATGTCAAGAATGTCATCATTTTGTTCATCGCACTGTGAACTGTCGGTTTCGATCGCGGAACGTATGGGAATCAACGTCCGAAGGAAAGGAGTGGTTCATTCACGCTCTTTATGCCACTTCCTGAGGCCACTCGTAAGTAATCCGCGCAATTTGTACCCTGGGCTTCGTGGTTCTGACATCCATCACAGAGGTGTCAAAATAAGGGGTGAAATGTGAGTAAGAGGGGCTGCGACGACCTTCTAATCGCGTGACAAGCCGCAGTGGCGTTGGGCATAATTGTGGTGAAATTTGGTGTCAATATGACATCACTAACCCATTTCACACATCACATGAACGTCTGATCTCTGGTCTCTTTTCAGCATGTATGTCGACGACACCTTCCTGTTTGAAGCGTCTGCGAACCCGAGGATACCGTCGCAGAGCTCCACGTTTTTATATCTGTACAGAGAAAGAATGTAATAAACTCTGAGCCAATTTCAAACTTATGCGTTGGAATGGGAGACAATTACGTCGTTTCGCAAGAACTGATGCTTTAATTCTTTGCACAGTGTAAATTCTACGATCGTTGCACTTCTTCATAGCAACACCTCTCAGTATTGATTAGGACACATAACAAAACTTGACTGTTAAAACATGAATCTGAGAATAACTCACAACTCCCTCAAAGTGGGTGGAAAAGGTAAATCCTTTTGACAGATCCTGTTTGACAGATCTAAAATATACTAAAATTTGTGAAGGGGAAGTTTGTGTTATACCACTTTCAGATTGTGGGGAATCCTGAAACTAAGTGGTAAAGTAAATACTGCTATGACTCGTCGACTCCAAGGGGTGGAGTGTCAGCAGGTGAGTTCGAATGGGATGGAATGATCTATCTCTGGGAATAGATGCGAGTCCAGTGTTCACCATTGTGCTACCTCTCTCCGTGGATAGGAGAGGGCTGTACACATCTAGGAACGAATATGTAACGACAGTGACGAAAAAAAGAAAAAAAAACGTAATACGGAAAAGAACGTATGAACACTACCGCTGCCATGCTGATACGCCAAAGCGTAGTGGTTTTGACGAATCTAGTTTCAAAATGTCCTATAGTCTGTGCTGCATATGTGTCAGCTGTTGCCTCGGTGGCTTCAGTATGACAATCTGCGTTTTCGTGTGACATGGCGGACCCCACCATAAGTGTGATGATTCGTATGACAATTTCATATAACATAGCTCTCTGTTCCTGTATACTGGAGACAATCAATGCATCAAGATTTTGGAGCTCGAGAAATTACCTTTCCTCGTAACCCTACATGAAATATTTCAACAGTAAAGGCCATATTACATGTATGGATGCATTTTCAATTAATTTTCGGAAAACTATCGCTCGCATTGTTTCGTTGGTCTGTGCGTTCATCTGATATGTCTGGTAGATGGTTGGCCCACTGTCAAAAGACGTTTGAAGCCGCTGATGTTAGCACGTGTAGGTCTTGCTGAATTCTCTAATTTAGATCTCGTATACCATATTTCCAATCACCAGTGTATGGTCATGTCTGTTGTACACTGCTCATTTGTGTCACAGGTACCTTTTTGGTATTGATGTTTTCGCAAACACCTGTGGATTCGCGGACTTCAGACCGAAAACGAAACTAATACTTGTTAAGAAAGTCATATTGTTTAACAAATGACAATACTTCATTTTTTCTGAGGCGAAAGTGATTATTACTCGCTGCACGAAGATCAAAACAAGGAAGATTAGTGTTTCACACCCTTCGATGACGAGGACATAATTGGCGAAACACAAGCTCTGATTGGTGAAGGGCATTGAAGAAATTCGTCCGTGTCCTTTTTCCAGGAACCATCCTTAAGCGATTTAAGAAAACCATGTAAAACTTAACTCAGTACGACTAGACCGGGATTTCAGCCCAAGGACCTCCCGATAGTGAGTATAGTATCCTATCCCCTGTGCAACCTTTGTAATCTGAAGCCACAGAAAATGAATTTTTTTTCATGTTTGTTCTGCCGCCCTTGTAAGAATCGGCATATAGTTACTCCTCCATTCTGTAAAGCTTCAGAGAATAATTCGAGAACACAGCGTGTTGCTACTGCAACAGAACTCTCTTACGCACGGGAGGGGGGGGGGGGGGGGGGGGGGCTCTGATAAACGCAGACGGAAACCGAAAGTTCGTTGGTTAGACTGTTAACACAGGGTCCGCTACGGCGTGCAAAAATTCATGCGTACACCGTGTTCTACCCGCCTGCTGGTCTAGGCATGGTACGTCTCGGCTTTTCTCGGTTCTTCTAGATATAGCGCTACATTTTATTTAGTAGTGCTATGCGATATTTTCTTCCAGCATTTGGTGCAGCTGATTTTGGTTGGCACGACTTTCTTCAGTTCGGCAGAACCGTAGTGTAAGCGCTGTTTATCCTTCGTTATTTGTTGGTGGTATAAAAGAAGTTCGGAGATCCAACGGTTGTTTGCGAAAACAGAAGTAGTCTAGCGAACTATTGTCGCAGTCCTTTAAAAATGAATATGAATCACAGAGGAGAAGGATGAGATATATCAACATCTATTACGTAGTCGCATAATAAAGATTTAGTAGACGAGGAAAGAGCTAAAAATTCTAACGATCGACAGCCTATTTGTACAGGACTCATTTTTCTGTACATCAAGAAGCACTTCGTGTTAAATATGCAGGCATGGAAGACACGATGGAACTGGTAGTGCAAATAGTAAATTAGATCGATCATTGCAACGGTTTTTGGTGGAATTGAACGAAGACTATGGGGACGTTATATATTACAGGAAAGGACGTTGGTTAAGTCAAAGGACAAACCTGGAAAAGCAATTTATTTCTGATTCACTTGAGAAAATGGATACATTTAAAAAGAAAATCGCATTGTGGAAGGGGCAACTTATGACAACGAACGCTCACGATATCCCTTAACTCATCAGCATTAAAGAAAACGTAAAATGTGACAAATCCATACTGGCGTTAAATCAATTCCAGGAATAGCTTACTGAACTTTTGAGGACGATGCAAATCTTAAATCTTTTTTGAGCTTTTTGCGAGGCAGTTTGCCATTTCACTTGAGAGCACCCCTAAACATCTGCAGGTAGAACTGGTGAATCTGCAGTGTAATTACCATTTAAAAGACAGATTCTTTTATGTTAAAGCTGTCCAGTAGTTCTGTACTGTTTTCCATGGGAAGAGGTTGCCAACCCGATATCAATGTGTTGCTCAACATAAGTGAATGAAAGGCTTTAATCGATTATGAACTTATGAAACTAAATAAGTCACGATTACTCGGCAACCTGAGTGACAAACATCAGCGAGACTCTCTGTGTCTGTCTGTATGGCAACAGTTTGTGCCAGATATAAATTTTACTACGTAAACAGCGTGCCAAAAATTATTAAAAATATTAAAAATTTGTTTTGTTTGTGATCTATGTTGTTGAGAAATATGAACTATGAAACATAGCCACATGCGGCGCTTTTGTAGTTGCCTCCCCTCCCTCCAGCATCCCCACTCTTTCCCCTCTTCCAACACAGACAGCGTGGCGTGGTAGATGTGGAAGTGTGCGCACGGACGTTAGAGAATGTCACAGGTGCACGAGCAGCGTACATGGGCAGAGAGTTCTTGGCCGTTCCTGATGTAACGTAACCACTATTTGCTTTCTTTCTCAGAATAGTTGCCGTGCTTCTCAGCATCTGCTAAACTTTTCGCTGATAACATAGCCATAAAAAGAACATCATTTTGCCTACATCTGTTTTATTTTCGAAGGTACCAAAGAATTTTAGGAGATCACAGAAGGTCACTCTAAATGGGAATGCGCCATGAGAAGAAACGTAGGGACAAGCGTATCTCAAGGCAATATAATAGGGTCGCAGCTCTTCAATATATACAGAGTGACAAAAAGCTAAGCTGTTCCCCTCAGAATTTACCGAAACCGTTTAAGCTATCGGAATTCTGTATTCACCCTGGTGAATTTTGAATAAATCGTCCTTAAATAACACACAGCTTCTTAGTTAAAATTACATACATACCAGTTCCACTTTATCCGATGTAACTAGAATGACTTAAGTTGCTAAATACCAAAGTGACAAATTTAATCGCGTTTCATTCTTCGAAATCTGGAGAGTAGTTTCGGAGAAAGTACGGTATTTTGTACTTAGGATTTGTCTATTTTGTACATCAAACTGATTATTATCTTGACGGGAAGTTGGCAGTTTTACAGAAAAGTGGACAAATACGTCACAATGGATAAAGGAAAAACAGAATGCTGGACCATACTGATATCAGTATAAAGAGGCACAGAGCAGCTTTATATTTTGTTTGTGTACTTCACGTGTATCCTGAGCCGTACACACAAAGGAATTCTGATAGTGTGTGTCCAAAACAAATGACAATTCAAGAAATGTGCAAGCAATTTTTATATTACAAGCATCCGAATGCAACGCAAGAGGGTAATGGAGAAGCCCGCAACGAGTAGAGCTAACGACATAGATGTTCTGCGAGCTGTTGCTCATATTCCACATTTTAGCTCTAGAGAAGTTGCGATTACCTGCGGAAGTAGGCCACCCAGAATTGTTCACATGTGCTCGCACCAGCATCCATCTGCATCATGCAACTTTACCACCGGGACTGCGGTATCGCTTCAAATTCTTTCATATGGTATTGATGTTCGTCAGGATATAGGTCCTTTCTTAAAGATTTCTAATTACCGATGAAGCGATCATTGTGTATTGTGGAGAGTTGAATAGAAGAAATATGCATTATTAAACCACTGAAAAACCGCACTGGCTGAAGCGGGATGAACATTAGATGAAATTTAGTGCGAACGTATGGCGTGGGGTTGTTGGAGACAACGTAACAAGTCCTTAGTTCACTAAAGTAACATTAACATTTAACAGATACGTTTGTTTCTTACCGCAGTGTTACCAGCTGTCCTAAAGAAATTATTTGAAATAAGTGTACGTATGTGATGCCAGCGCGAGGCGTTTCCCGCTCACCACTCACCTATAGTTCGAAAAACCCTGACACAGCCTTTTCATGGTCCCTGGATACGACGTAAAACGTTATGAGTTGGCCTCTGCACTGATTCTGACGATCCAAGAGGGATCAAAACACCGCACTGCTGCAACGTGTCCACTAATATTGAAGAAGTCTCCACAGTCTCGCCAGAATTAGTTGATCCAACAATGGCAAACTGTATTGCAATATAAAAAGACATTTAGAACAATTTGTAACATAAAAGAAATTTCATGGAAGAGTTCATGACCACTTTCCTTTATTTTTTCCTTTTTACTTCTATTGTTAATGTTATAGTTTTATGTTGTACCTATGTATCACGAAATCAGTTTCATATTAATTTCCTTGTTCGTGTAAGGGTGTCATATAACACTCTGTATACCCCAACTTGCTGTTTTAAAAATCTATGTAATTTATAATATTCACTTGTTTTTCAAGACTCTGACAGAAACGCGACGAGAGCTATTACGTAGTAACCTGACGAATCATCGTTAAATGCAACGGCCTTTGCATTCTAATGTGTATGTCGATACAATTAAATGTAGTCAAGTATGATTAGTTGTAGTTTAAAACTGACGTTTTCTCAAGTTTTCCAACCTTTTTTTTTAATTAGACTCTCTTCACTAAGTCAGTCTCGAAGACCCAATCAGCCGTACGGGACAGTTTCATGTGATATCTTAAATTTCTGCGTCAGACATCAATCGGTTTAGTACTGCAAACAGATAGATCCTAAACAATAAATATTTTGATTTCTCTGAAATTCGCTGTAGAATTTCGGCCAGTGAGAGGTGGTTGAATTTGTCTCTTTCTGATTTACTACACGAACAGCAGAAATTGCTGTCTGAAAAAGAGAAGTTCTTACGAATATCTCTGTAATTTGTATAGGTATGTGGTTTAGTCAGGAATTTCCTTCAGTTCATCGGGGTAAAATACAGTATTGCGATATCTTAAACAGTTCCGGAAATATCTGAAGGGAAATCTTCCTGTACCGGCACGTAACCGAGCTTTCAGTAGCTACCTCATTTCCCTTGAAAACGAATAAATGTTCGTAGACCCAGCAGTAACGTAAAGGTGGTAGTACCGTTAAAAAAATGTTTCAAAATGTAGCAGAAACTACAGCTGTCTCCAGACATAAATGAATGTAGTGTAATGCGCTAAATATTATAACAGATATGCTACACAATTGTCAATCAATCAGTGGGAACAGTCACTAGCCACAAGTATTTAAGAATACCTGGTAGAAATGGTTGGTGCCGTTACATCAGTCTAGACTATCACCGGTTTTTGTATATTAGAAAACTCCTGAGTTATAGTAATTCACATACCAAACATATCGCTTACAAAAATGTCGTTCGACTGATTCTTGAGCATTATTTATCGGTCTATGGCACTTGCTAAGTTAAATTAACGGGAGAGGTAGAAAAGTCTGAAAGAAGAATTAAAGGCTCGTCACGGTTTCTTTTAGACAATTTAACGACACAGAGAAATTACAAAAAGTGCGTTGTGCATTGCGGAATTTGTTACAGGGTCCGTGTTCCAAAACGACTTGAAAAACAAATTACGTCCTCCAAGACACTTCTCGTGTAATGACCTCGACGCTCAAATGAGAGAAATTCGGGCTCATACAAAGGGACAGACAGCCTTTCATTCTGCAGAACATCCGTCAATCTAATTAGACAGGAGGAAAAAGATGCTGGTCCTCTTTGTGCACCCCTTCCACTCCCTCACTCTCTCAAACCTCCCCTCCCACCCGCCACGAACCGTCCGCGGCTACAGAAGGACAAATGTATATTCAAAAATCCTGAAAATTATTACACACCTCAGAAGCCATTACATCTTTTGACACTGGTTAATTGGTTTACATGGAACTCTCATTATTCAGCACCTCTAAAATGCAAGGACATATCGTTTTAAAATCAATTTTAAAATAAATTTACTATCATCATACGATCCAAGAAATCCACGTGGACAACGAAATCTCCAGTAAAATACATATTACTGTATTATATATTAAGGCTGTCCAGTGTACACGTATTTTGTAAACCTCTAGAAACGCATTTAACCTCGAAACTTCCGTATTAGTTTTCCCATGCTACCTTACTATTGGTCTCCATTTGGATCATTGATTTAGATGCAGTTAAAATAAAATTTTTAGTTTAACTTGAATGAATTATCCACGGATAACTGCAAACATTATCTAAATTTGACACTTGATAAAATCTACATTATGAGCGATCCTGTACAATGCAGTCAGGCTTTTGAGTGTGTTAGTATTAGATCCTGCTCGTTCTGACAACCTCGGTCTTGATCACTGTTTTATTTACATTTTACAGATCCATATGAAGCGCTGATCACTGTTTTATTTACGTTTCAAATGGATGCTTAAAACTTCATCAAAACAGAGATAAATCCCGAGATTGGCCTAAATGCCGTAGTTCCTAACTACGGCACACCATCAGTCGTTTGTCACCCACTGCCGGATAAATGCAGACTCCAGCATTCTCGATGCCTTACATTCCTCACCCTGAGCAACTATGGTGCTACTGCATGTTTCCGCATGTCGTCTATCCATCTTTCTCTAGCCTCTGTTCTCAATATTTCCCTATCTTCATGCTGTTCAAAACTGTTTTGTGGTTATTGCGGTCTTCAGTCCGAAGAATGGTTTGATGCAGCTCTTCATGTTAGTCTATACTTTGCAAGCATCTACATCTCTGCATAACTACTGCAACCTGCATTGATTTGAACTTGATTATTGTAGTCAAGCCTTGGTCTCTCTCTACAATTTTTACCCCTCCAAAGTCCTCTCCATTACCAAATTGACAATTCATTGATGTCTCAGGATGTGTCCTATCAACCAAACGCTTTTTGTTGAGGAATACATTTATCTTTTTTCCAGTTCAGTTCAATACTTTCTTTATTACTATTCGAGTTACCAATCTAATACTCAACATTCTTCTACAGCACTACATTTCAGAAGCTTCTATTCCCGTCCTGTGTGAATTGCTTATCGTCCACCTGTTACTTCTACACAAGAGTACACTCCAGACCAATAACTTCGCAAAGCTCTTCATAGAACTTAATTTTTTATTAAATATTAACGAATTCCTCTTTTCCATAAATACTTTTGTTGCAGTTGTTAGTCTAAATTTTATGTCTTCCCTACTTCTACCATCAATAGATTTTTGTTGCCCACATATTGAAACTAGTCTACTACTTTCAGCGTCTCAGTGCTTAATCTAATTCTCTCAGCATCGCCTATCACGTTATTTAATTCGATTGCATTTACATCTACATGAATACTGTGCAATTCACACTCAAGTGGCTGGCAGGGGGTTCATCGAACCAGTTTGTGTCTATTTCTTTACTGGTTCACTCTCGAACAGTGCGCGGAAAGAAACGAGAGACATAAGCACTTAAAACTTTCCGTGCGAGCTCTTATTTCTCATATTTTATTACAATGATCATTTTTCCCTGTGTAGGTGGGCGTTAACAAAATATTTTCGCATTCGAAGGAGAAAGTTGTAGATCGAAATTACGCGAAAAAATCTTGCCGCAACAAGAAACGCCTTTGTTTTAGCAATAGCCACCCCAACTTGTACCACACATCAATGTTCGTCCCTCCGCTCTATCGCGATAACACAAAACATACTGCCTTTTTTAACGTTTTCGATGTCCTCTGTCAATCCTACCTGGTAAGAATCCCTTACCGCACAGCAATACTCTGTCAGAGAACGAAAATTTGTAGTGTAGACAGTCTGTTTAGTAGACCTGTCGAATCCTCTGTGTTCTGCCTAGAAAAACGCATTCTTTTGTTCGCCTTCTCCACAATATTATCTGTGAGATCGTAATTACTATCCCAAGGTATTTAGTTGAATTTGGCAACCTTTAGGTTTGTGTGATTTATCGCATAATTGAAATTTAACGGATTTCCTTTAGTACTAATGTGGATTACCTCATTTTTTTATTATTTAGCGTCAACTGCCACTTTTAGCACCACTCACATATCTTTTCTAAGCCACTGTGCAATCGGTTTTGATCTTGTGATGACTTTACCAGATGGTAAATGAGAGCAGCACTCTGCAGACAATATATGACGGCTACTCAGATTGTCTCCTAAATCATTTCTATAGATAACAAATAGCAGAGTGCCTGAAACACTTCATCTGCATCCATTAGTACGAACTGTGTCCTTTCTGACAGGAAATCACAAATCCAGTCGCACGGCTGAGTCGACGCTCCATAGACACGAAATCGAGAAATATGGTATCAATTTGAGATCTCATGTCGATAATATTAATTACTTCGTGACAATAAAGAGCTAGTTGTGTTGTACAAGAACGTTATTTTCTGTATCAGTGCTGGCTATGTCTCAATAGACCATTACCTTCCCGGTAATTCATAATATTCGAACACAGTAGATGTTCCAGAATCCCACTGCAAATCGATGTCAGTCATATGGGTCTGTAATTCCTGATTTGAATTCTGGAATATTTACTCCGCCTCTTTGAAATTTTTTGAAAATTTGTGGTAAGTTCTGTGGGACCAAACTACTGAGGTCATCGGTCCCTAGGCTTACACACTACTGAGTGTAACTTAAACTAACTTACGCTAAGGACAACGCACACACCCATGCCCGAGGGAGGACTCGAACCTCCGACGGGGACAGCCACGCGAACCGTGGCAAGGCGCCAGACCGCACGACTATCCCGCGCGGCTTGGTCTCTTTGTTGAAGGAATTTCGGAAAACCGTATTTCATAACTCCACTTTAGTGTCTCTTTCATCGGTAACACTACCATCACTATCATACAGTAAGTGCATTGTTAGTGTGTTACTGCTGATGTACTTTACATACAACCTGAATCTCTTCGGACTTTCCGTCAGATGTGGGTTTAGTTGTGGAAGCTATCAAACGCATTTCACATTGAAGTCCGCACTACGTTAGGAGCTGCTATAAAACTTCGCCATTCTTAGGGATTTTGCGTTCTTTTAAATTTGGCATGCTTTTGGCATGACAGTGTTGGGACGTGTTTTGTGCATCATGGAGGATTAGTTCCATCTCTCATTAATTTATTTGGTGTAAATCCCTTCATTGTTGTCGACACTATATCTCTGAATCCAAGCCACATCCGGTCTACGCTTACATATTTAGCTGTGTACGAACGGAGGCTGTCTTTAAGGGAGGCATCAAACGATTTTTTATTGGTATTTTAAAACACATATATATTCTCGCTTCAACGACCTTGTGGTCATGATGCTCCCTGTTTACTCTGGATTATTTGTTGCTAAAAGGTCAAGCACGAGGGTAATCCCAAAAGTAAAAAAATCAAATGGCTCTGAGCACTATGGGACTCAACTTCTGAGGTCATCAGTCGCCTAGAACTTAGAACTACTTAAACCTAACTAACCTAAGGACATCACACACATCCATGCCCGAGGCAGGATTCGAACCTGCGACCGTAGCGGTCTCGCGGTTCCAGACTGTAGCGCCTAGACCCGCACGGCCACTCCGGCCGGCTCCCAAAAGTAAGGTCTCCTATTATTTTATAAGTACATACATCTGTTTATTTCTACATTGGTGTACATCAGTTTACAGCTTGAACATTTAGCTATTTTTCGATATAATCATCATTTCTGTCAATGCATTTTTTGTAGACGCTGTGGCAGTTTTCGCATGCCATGTCATACCAGCTCGCCGCCAGATCCGCGGCTTTGGCGAAGAAGGATGCCGCCAATGGCGTGATTGTTGCTTGGTCTCAGGTGTAAAGTGGTATGCCCAGGTTTCGTCACCCGTGACAATTGAGTCCAGAAAGTTGTCTGTTCGGCTGCAAGGCGGTGAAGCATGAACTCGTTGCCGCATGTGGTCCTCAGTCAGCATTCGTGGCACCCATCTTGTGCACATCTTCCGGTAGTTCAATGTTTCCGTTAAAATTCTGTGAGCGGTGCTTCGGGAAACCTCAGGAGCCAACGAGCAGAGATCATCCAGGATGATCCGCCGATCTTCACGCTTGCTTTGCTCAACCTTCAACACTGTCTCCTCAAAAATTGATGGTCTTCCGGTCCTTCGTTGGTCGTGAATTTCGGTCCGACCAACTGCAAACTCTCTAAACCACTTACGAACATTTTTGACATCCATGCACGACTCAACATACACTTCCGTCAATTTCCGATGGATTTCAATCGGCGCAGAGCCCTTTGCGTTAAAAACCGAATAACTGCCCGCAATTCGCACTAGGCGGTAACATCCAACGGGAGATCCATTCGCAACGGCTGCCAAGCCAAGACTGAGCGCCTCAGCACGGCGTGTGCATGTTTACACACAGCGCGTGAAGCACTCTTCATAACAGTGTGACCAACTGCCACACATCCAGAGTTCTGTACTTAGAAAAAAATAGGAGGCCTTACTTTTGCGATTACGCTCGTATGTTTTCTCAGCCATTTACACTTCGACTGGGCTCCTAAACGAATTGTTCAAAATAATCTTCAGAGAACGCTTGAAATATGACTTCGGACGATGTTTTATTCCTACGATTGGTTTTAAACAAGTATTTTCGCCTATATATCGAGAGTAAACTGAAGTCGCCAATAATTACAATTGTATGAGTGGGGTACCTATTTGAAATGAGACTCAAGCCGTCTTCGAAATGTTCAGCAACTTTATCATCTGAGTCGTGAAGTCGGTAAAAGAAAACAATTATTAATTTATTCCAGTTATCAAGTACAGCCTCTACCGATACATACTCAGAGGAACTGTCCACTTCAATTTCGCTACGAGATAGACTACTTCTAACAGCAACATACACGCCACCACCAACTGTATTCAATCTATTCCTTACGAACACCATTAGGTCCTTTACAAAAATTTCGGCTGAGCTCATTTCCAGCTTTAGACAGCTTTCAGTACCTCTTCAGAGCTTTCTATAAACGCCTGGAGCTCTGGCTTTTTACCAATTCCTGGATCTACCATTGTCCTGCATCTGACCGGCATTCTTTGAGTCTGAAGCCTTTTTTGTTTCTTCCTGAGACTCTCTAATCGAAAAAACCGCGCAGTCCACTCCACACAGACCCTGCTACCTTTATAGCCGCCTCCTGTGTGCAGGAGATTCCATACATATTAATCTGGACCCTATATCCCAACATCCTATGGCACAAGTCGAGGAATCTGCAGCCGTCACGGTAGAAAAAGCGTCTGAGCCTCTGTTTCAGCCTCTGCACTTTGCGCTGTAGCGAAGGCCCGCAATCGGTCTTGTGGACGATGCTACACTTGGTGAGTTCTGTCTTCATCTCATAAGAAAGTTTGGCAGTCTTTATCAGTACTCGACACACACAGCGTGCACGATGGACGTCTCCCCTGATTGACAGCCATGTCCCTAAGAGGCCCCTTCCACATCTAATATTGGAACTCCAAATTACCAATAACCCCCTGAGAGGCTTCCTCTGTAACAGGGCAAGTATACTGCAGTCTGACGCAGGATCTTTATCAGCTACCTCAAACCTATTTGTCATGCAAACTGAGGAGGCTTTCGATTGGCCCTCCAGAAAGTCTTTCACTGCCTGCTACACCTTGGAGCTACCTCCCATTCGACCACATATGAGGGACCAGTCGCAGCTGGTACTAACTGGGGTGGCCACAGTAGTGGAAAGATCGGGGAACACGTGGAACGTGCTGGATTTCCCTTGGATCTCCCGACTGGCACCATAGAGTGATGCTCATTAGCAACAGCCTCATGTTGCGTGAATGAATCCAGCACCGCGTGGAGTTATGAGCGAAGGGTTACCAACTCAACTCACCCTGCATCCGAACACAGCATCACAGTCCCTATCCATACTAAAGACGGCGGAACTCTGCGCTACACAGTTATCAAAACGGTATACTGTGGATAGCTAGGACACAAACAGGCAAGAAAATTAAGAACTAGACTAGTAACCACACAGGTAACTGAAAATAAGTCGCTCCCGTTTGGAGCTCCTAAAGCTAATTTACAAACAAATGCTATACTTACCTGTGCTACTGCAAGAAAGGAACTTGCCGAATTATGAGGTCCTTAACATTCCACTACAGTGGTTTTACTTTTGTTGATTTTCATCTTCTAACTTCTTTCCAAGACATTATCCGTTCCGTGCAACTAATCTTCAAAGTGCTTTGCTGTCTCCGAATAATTAATATATCATCGATGAAGCAAATTGTTTTTATTTCTTCTCCCTGAACTATAATTCCATTTCCAAATTTCTCCTTGTGTTCATTCATAGCTTGCTCAAAGCACATTTTGAATAGCATTTGAATAGCATCAAGGATAGGCTACAACCCTCTGTCATTCCCTTATCAACTACTGCTCCCTGCTTCGACTCTTATAACTGCATTCTTGTTTGTGTACAAGTTGTAAATAACCTTTCGGTCACTGAATTTCATCCCTGCTAAAGAGTATATTCCTATTCACACTGTAAGAAGCTTCTGTAAGTCTACAAACGCTTTAAACATAAGTTTAAATTTCTTCAACCTATCTTCTAAGATAAGTCAGAGGTTCTGTATTACCTCATGTGTTCTTACATTTCTCCGTAACCCAAACTGACCTTTCCCAATATCGACCACTGCTAATTTTTCCATTCCTCTGTAAACAATTCGTATGAATTTACTTGTTTATCTATTTACTTATTTCGTTGTTATTGTTGTTGTTGTGGTCTTCAGTCCTGAGACTGGTTTGATGCAGCTCTCCATGCTACTCTGTCCTGTGAAAGCTTCTTCATCTCCCAGTATATACTGCAACCTACATCCTTCTGAATCTGCTTAGTGTATTCATCTCTTGGTCTTCCTCTACGATTTTTACCCTCCACGCTGCCCTCCAATGCTAAATTTGTGATCCCTCGATGCCTCAAAACATGTCCTACCAACCGGTCCCTTCTTGTTGTCAAGTTGTGCCATAAACTCCTCTTCTCCCCAATTCTATTCAATACCTCCTCATTAGTTATGTGATCTACCCATCTAATCTTCAGCATTCTTCTGTAGCACCACATTTCGAAAGCTTCTATTCTCTTCTTGTCCAAACTAGTTATCGTCCATGTTTCACTTCCATACATGGCTACACTCCATACAAATACTTTCAGAAACGACTTCCTGACACTTAAATCTATACTCGATGTTAACAAATTTCTCTTCTTCAGAAACGCTTTCCTTGCCATTGCCAGTCTACATTTTATATCCTCTCCACTTCGACAATCATCACTTATTTTGCTCCCCAAGTAGCAAAACTCATCTACTACTTTAAGTGTCTCATTTCCTAATCTAATTCCCTCAGCATCACCCGACTTAATTCGACTACATTCCATTATCCTCGTTTTGCTTTTGTTGATGTTCATCTTATATCCTCCTTTCAAGACACTGTCCATTCCGTTCAACTGCTCTTGCAAGTCCTTTGCTGTCTCTGACAGAATTACAATGTCATCGGCGAACCTCAATGTTTTTAGTTCTTCTCCATGAATTTTAATACCTACTCCGAATTTTTCTTTTGTTTCTCTTACTGCTTGATCAATATACAGATTGAATAACATCGGGGAGAGGCTACAATCCTGTCTCATTCCCTTCCCAACCATTGCTTCCCTTTCATGCCCCTCGACTCTTATAACTGCCATCTGGTTTCTGTACATATTGTAAATAGCCTTTCGCTCCTTGTATTTTAACCCTGCCACCTTCAGAATTTGAAAGAGAGTAGTCCAGTCAACATTGTCAAAAGCTTTCTCTAAGTCTACAAATGCTAGAAACGTAGGTTTTCCTTTCCTTAATCTTTCTTCTAAGATGAGTCGTAAGGTCAATATTGCCTCACGTGTTCTAACATTTCTACGGAATCCAAACTGATCTTCTCCGAGGTCGGCTTCTACCAGTTTTTCCATTCGTCTGTAAAGAATTCGCGTTAGTATTTTGCAGCTGTGACTTATTAAACTGATAGTTCGGTAATTTTCACATCTGTCAACACCTGCTTTCTTTGGGATGGGAATTATTATATTCTTCTTGAAATCTGAGGGTATTTCGCCTGTCTCATACATCTTGCTCATCAGATGGTAGAGTTGTGTCATAACTGTCTCTCCCAAGGCCGTCAGCAGTTCTAATTGTAAGACATTTCCAGGGGCAGATGTGGACTCTGACCACAATCTATTGGTTATGAACTGTAGATTAAAACTGAAGAAACTGCAAAAAGGTGGGAATTTAAGGAGTTGTCTACTCCCGGGGCCTTGTTTCGACTCAGGTCTTTCAGTGCTCCGTCAAACTCTTCACGCAGTATCGTATCTCCCATTTCATCTTCATCTACATCCTCTTCCATTTCCATAATATTGTCCTCAAGTACATCGCCCTTGTATAGACCCTCTATATACTCCTTCCACGTTTCTGCTTTCCCTTCTTTGCTTAGAACTGGGTTTCCATCTGAGCTCTTGATATTCATACATGTGGTTCTCTTTTCTCCAAAGGTATCTTTAATTTTCCTGTAGCAGTATCTATCTTACCCCTAGCGAGATGAGCCTCTACATCCTTACATTTGTCCTCTAGCCATCCCTGCTTAGCCATTTTGCACTTCCTGTCGATCTCATTTTTGAGACATTTGTATTCCTTTTTGCCTCCTTCATTTACTGCATTTTTGTATTTTCTCCTTTCATCAATTAAATTCAATATTTCTTCTGTTACCCAAGGATTTCTACTAACCCTCGTCTTTTTACCTAATTCATCCTCTGCTGCTTTCACTACTTCATCCCTCAGAGCTACCCATTCTTCTTCTACTGTATTTCTTTCCCCCATTCCTGTCAATTGCTCCCTTATCCTCTCCCTGAAACTCTGTACAACCTCTGGTTTAGTCAGTTTATCCAGGTCCCATCTCCTTAAATTCCCACCTTTTTGCAGTTTCTTCAGTTTTAATCTACAGTTCATAACCAATAGATTGTGGTCAGAGTCCACATCTGCCCCTGGAAATGTCTTACAATTTAAAATCCGGTTCCTAAATCTCTGTCTTTCCATTACATAATCTATCTGAAACCTTTTAGTATCTCCAGGATTCTTCCATGTATACAACATTCTATCATGATTCTCGAACCAAGTGTTAGCTATGATTAAGTTACGCTCTGTGCAAAATTCTACCAGACGGCTTCCTCTTTCATTTCTTACCCCCAATCCATATTCACCTACTATGTTTCCTTCTCTACCTTTTCCTACTCTCGAATTCCAGTCACCTATGACTATTAAATTTTCCTCTCCCTTCACTACCTGAATAATTTCTTTTATCTCATCATACATTTCATCAATTTCTTCATCATTTGCAGAGCTTTCTTCATCATTTGCAGAGCTAGTTGGCATACAAACTTGTACTACTGTAGTAGGCGTGGGCTTCGTGTCTATCTTGGCCACAATAATGCGTTAACTATGCTGTTTGTAGTAGCTTACCCGCACTCCTATTTTTTTATTCATTATTAAACCTACTCCTTCATTACCCCTATTTGATTTTGTGTTTATAACCCTGTATTCACCTGACCAAAAGTCTTGTTCCTCCTGCCACCGAACTTCACTAATTCCCACTATATCTAACTTTAACCTATCCATTTCCCTTTTTAAATTTTCTAACCTACCTGCCTGGATAAGGGATCTGACATTCCACGCTCCGATCCGTAGAACTCCAGTTTTCTTTCTCCTGATAACGACGTGCTCTTGAATAGTCCCCGCCCGGAGATCCGAATGGGGGACTATTTTACCTCCGGAACATTTTACCCAAGAGGACGCCATCATCATTTAACCATTCAGTACAGCTGCATGCCCTCGGGAAAAATTACGGCTGTAGTTTCCCCTTGCTTTCTGCCGTTCGCAGTACCTGCACAGCAAGGCCGTTTTGGTTAGTGTTGTAAGGCCAGATCAGTCAATCATCCAGACTGTTGCCCCTGCAACTATTGAAAAGGCTGCTGCCCCTCTTCAGGAACCACACGTTTGCCTGGCCTCTCAACAGATACCCTTCCGCTGTGGTTGCACCTACGGTACGGCCATCTGTATCGCTGAGGCACGCAAGCCTCCCCACCAACGGCAAGGTCCATGGTTCATGGGGCAAGGTTATCTATAATTCTAATCTCAAAGAAGACAGGTGCTGGCAGGTGTGAATAATACCGAACCCTCAGTTATTAAATCATGGTCGTAAAATAAATAACGACCATGATTAAATAAGTGAGGGTTCGGTATAATTCACACCTGCCAGCACCTGTCTTCTTTGAGATTAGAATTATAACATTCTACATGAAGTCCGAAGATATTTCACTCATCTCGTATATCTGGCATATCAGGTGGAATGGTTTCGTCGCGACTCCCCCCCCCCCCCCCCCCCAAGGGTCTCAATAACTCGGAGTGAATGTCATCTACACAAGGGGCCATAGGGCCATATTTCGCTTAGGTCTTTCAGTGCCCTGCCAAAGTTTTCTAGCAGATTGAAGATCGAGGAAATGTTATGTCAGCTGAAGCGTTTGGATAAACACGCAGAGTCGTGATCTGTAGTAAAAATGTCCGGAAATTAGTTACAGGTCTCTATATAGTTTCCATCTGGTAAGAAATACATGTCTTTAATTATTTTCTCTGCATTGTGATGGTTCTCTTTTGTTTAATTACAAATGCACGAAAGTAATATAATTATAGTTTAAGAATATGTATTCTCTCTGTCAAGTTTCCAGCAACCGCGCAAGTTCGATGAAGTTCTGAGATAAACGCAAGTAATGATGTCACAATGTAGACATCTGTCGCTAGACATAATCTGCAGTCTTTTTGACATTAGATGAAGAAATCTGTACGAGTATGAAATCGCAGGAAATAGAACACAAGCAGAGGTGCAGGAGACTGAGAGTAGATTTTAACAAGGGCGAAGCAAATTCTATAAATAAAACAAGTACATATAAAACTATGTAACGTTCAGAAACTCTGAAGTCTACATTACAATTTTAAACATATTTTGGACTTCAAATACAAGAATATGGGCTGATATGCAAATGCTACAGGAGTGTTGCAACGGAATGAAGATAAAAGCCGTCCGCAGCGTGCTCAGCGCATAGCGTTTGTGGCGTTGACGGAGCTAAAAGCGCAGAAAATCCGCGTCCCTTCTGAGTTAAAGGCGGCCCATCTCGTACAACGTTTCATTTCATGTTTCTAAAAACAGTTTATACTCGTACCATATTTTAGACGTACTCCTAGAAAGATTTATGAAACCTTTTACAGGCTTAGAGGCACTAATAAATTTAGACGACAATTTCGCAGGAGAGCTTCTGTAAAGTTTGGAAGGTAGGAGACGAGATACTGGCAGAAGTAAAGCTGTGAGGAGCGGGCGTGAGTCGTGCTTACGTAGCTCAGATTGTAGAGCACTTGCCCGCGAAAGGCAAAGGTCCCGAGTTCGAGTCTCGGTCGGGCACACAGTTTTAATCTGCCAGGAAGTTTCAATTTTGAGTCTGTTTCATAAAGCAGCTGGAAGATACGTACACTTATTTGTTGTTCATCTTTTATTGTATATTTAACAGATTATACCGTTATATATATAAACTAGCTGACAAACCCGGCACTGTATTGGAAACAAAAAATGATCTGTGTTTATACTGTAATATCAAAAATGCTTCATTTCCATGTATTCGTGAAAACGCATTTGAAATTATAAAACAGTCGTAAAAATAAATATGCATAATGTGCAAAGGTATATGTACAGCTACTTTATGTGTCTACAAACGATTTTGTAAACGTCTCTATGGCAACACCTCTTCGTAGCTCTATAGACAGCTATTGTTTTCGTCTACAGCTAATTGCGTTTCGCAGTTGAAAGCTGTCAAAAGCGTTGGAATGTGTCAGGGTATTCCTTACGTTGATTCGACTGTAGGAGTGTCTTAATAGTAAAGAATAAATGTATTAATACTTGATGCTTGTTGATGTATGATGTGTTTATGACGTCATATCTCTTGAAATATGTGTCGTAAAATGATGTATTTTTGTAGGTACGTTCAGTATGTGGATATCATCTGTGGAAAAGATTGCGAATGGAGTTAGTAGTAAAGAAGTAATAAATTCAAACGTCATCCGTGATGCGGCAGTTACTCGCGCACTTCATTGTTTATGACGTCATATCTCCTGATCGATGAGTCATAGATTAATATAATTTTGTAGGTACAGTCAATGGCATATTTGGATACTTTCTGCAAAATGTGTTGCGAATGGAGTTAATATCAAAGAAGTTATCAATTTCAAAGTCATGCACAATGCGGTAGTTTTTCACGCACTCAGTGTTTATGACGTCATATCTCCTCAACTATTTGTGATACGTTGATATAATTTTGTAGGTGCGTTTAGCGACATATGCGGATACTGTTTGAGAAATTTTTTGCTAACAGTTATTAGCACAGAAGCAACAAATTTAAAACCATAAATGGTGCAGCAGTTTTTCACCCATTTGTTTCATCTCCTGAACTATGATAGATAGGTGGTTCTTACCCCAACAATGTTTGTTGCCTGGCTGTAACGGATATGTGTACCAAGTTTGATTGAAATGGGGTCAGTGATTTAGTACGTGATGTGGAACACACACACACACACACACACACACACACACACACTATCTTTTATAATATGTTTGGATTTAAAGTGACAGTGATTGTAATTTATTCTCTGATAGTTAAAAATACAGAAAGAAGCTTAATTAAAATAATCATAGCAATAGCTCAGCAGTAGTTTTAGAAAGAGTGAAATGCCCAAAATCTCATGCAGACTCCAGTATAGCCGTTAGATAATTATTTTTAGTTAAACTGATGCAGTATGTAGGTGTTAGTTGTAATGTGGCAACTGGTTCATGACAAAGGTACGTGGATGATTTTAACGTACTTAGGGTAAATAGAATATGCTGCACCTGGCGGGCGGCGTGAGATTCCTTATTCCAGTTCAATACAGAAGTGTATCTAGCAAAACTTAGTCACGTCAATAGGTTTAATACAAATGAGATTTAAAAAACGAAGCTCTGGCAACGCTGTAACTGCGTGCAGTGTGGCCAATAACAGGTAGCGTGAACTCTTGGTTCAAATGGCTCTGAGCACTATGGGACTTAACAGCTGTGGTCATCAGTCCCCTAGAACTTAGAACTACGTAAACCTAACTAACCTAAGGACATCACACATATCCATGCCCGAGGCAGGATTCGAACCTGCGACCGTAGCAGTCACGCGGCTCCGGACTGAGCGCCTAGAACCGCGAGACCACCGCGGCCGGCTAGCGTGAACTCTGCACGGTGTCGGAGGTATCCGATTATCTCATTCCCACTTCGCGCATCGGTGTACCAGGTTATCCTAGTTGCAATAAAAGGACGCATTCAACCTGTCCGGCAATAAATAAGCACTCCTCCCGCGATTCCACGCCATAGATTGATGCCAAAACGTGTCTGAAAGCCATGTTCATGGGTGACATGTGAGTGGTACTCCGACCGATAATGGCTGTTGTGGAGGTTGAAAATATACCTTGAAGAATAAAGCTACGTAGGTCATTCAGTCCATATCACTTATTTATGAAATGTTCATTATCTTCCACTTGGTACGAAAGCTTTTCACAAAACTATACTAGTCGAATTCGGTCTTCTGGCTGCTGATGCTGAGCTAACGTGTAATGATATGGATGCAGTTCTTCATCATTGAACACTTCAACAATCTGCATTTGAGATATCTTGAACTGCCTTGCAATATCACGAGTACTTCGCCGAGGCTACTGGTGGACAGTTTCAAGAATCACGTCCTCTACTTGTCGAGTACGTCTAGACCGTGGGCGACCACTGTCCATTTCCTGTGGACGAAGGTTACCGGTTCCGTGAAGGTGTTGCTCCAGGCGACGAAAAATGTTAGTATCAGGATGGCGCCTTTAAAAGTACCGAGCAGGATACTCACGCAGTACAGCGTAGCGGCTTCGATATCGGAGGCACCCAGCACCAAAAGCATATCGACGTATCTACCGTTTGTGCCTTCCATCTGGAAGCCGCCCTACGTGAACTTGACACTTTCAGCTATGGTTGTGCACTGCGTTGTTAATAGACATACTTTAAAGTATCCCACTGTTACGTGACGTCAACGGCCTTGCCGCAGTGGT
Source organism: Schistocerca serialis cubense (assembly GCF_023864345.2). NCBI lineage: Eukaryota > Metazoa > Arthropoda > Insecta > Orthoptera > Acrididae > Schistocerca > Schistocerca serialis. The sequence goes on from NC_064640.1 coordinate 159,125,602, forward strand.
AACACCGGTTCCCGTCAGATCAACGAAGTTAAGCACTGTCGGGCTGGGCTAGCACTTGGACGGGTGACCGTCCGGTCTGCCGAGCGCTGCTGGCTAGCGGGGTGCACTCAGCCCTTCTGAGGCAAATTGAGGAGCTACTTGATTGAGAAGTAGCGGCTCCGGTCTCGGAAACTGACATACGGCCGGGAGAGCGGTGTGCTGACTACATGCCCCTCCATATCTGCAGCCGGGCGGAGTGGCCGAGAGGTTCTAGGCGCTTCAACCTGGAACCGCGCGCCCGCTACGGTCTCAGGTTAGAATCCAGCCTCAGGCATGGATGTGTGTGATGTCCTTAGGATGGTTAGGTTTAAGTAGTTCTAGGTTCTAGGGGACTGATGACATCAGCTGTTAAGTCCCATTGTGCTCAGAGCCATTTGAACCATTTTCTCCACTTCCGCATCCAGTGACGCCTGTGGGCAGAGGATGACACGGCGGCCGGTCGATACCGTTGGGACTTCATGGCCTGTTAGGGAAGAGTTTAGTTAGTTTTTTTTACTGTTATGTGACAAGTTACTGTCATGTGACAAAATGATATCCAGCTTGTAAAAGACGAGAACTAGGAAACGGACATCTTATTCCGATGTGCTACATGGTGTGACATTGTTGCCAGCTCCTCGTTTTCATACATGTACTTTCAAAATGCAACCGATATGATTTTTACCTTCTCAAAGGCCGGTCGGGGTGGCCGAGCGGTTCTAGGCGCTACAGTCTGGAACCGCGTGACCGCTACGGTCGCAGGTTCGAATCCTGCCTCGGGCATGCATGTGTGTGATGTCTTAATGTTAGTTAGGTTTACGTAGTTCTAAGTTCTAGGGGACTGATGACCTCAGAAGTTAAGTCCCATAGCGCTCAGAGCCAGTTGAACCATTTTTTACCTTCTCAAAAACGCTTACATGGAGTAAAAATTACTGTGAAGCAGAAGTTATTTCAGTTTATATATAGATGGCATTGCCAGAATGACGGCGATCTGTACTATAATGAGCTCCGGAAGATCTCCAGACAGCAAAGATCCCTCGTAAAGTACTTATTTACATGACCGGTTCAAAAATGGTTCAAATGGCTCTGAGCACTATAGGACTTAACATCTGTGGTCATCAGTCCCCTAGAACTTAGAACTACGTAAACCTAACTAACATAAAAACATCACACACATGCATGCCCGAGGCAGGATTCGAACCTGCGACCGTAGCGGTCACGCGGTTCCAGACTGAAGTGCATAGAACCGCACGGCCACACCGGCCGGCTACATGACCGTAATCTTCAAATTTACAACTCATCCAAGCTCAGCTATCAGTGCTTTGTATTGTATCATAAATGTATACTGATGATGTGTTGTAGAGTAGATAGATATTCCTTGGCATGCAAGGAGAGTGTATGAATTGTAGAGCTGAATATACGAAGATGGTACCTTAGCCTTACCGAAACGCCGCGCGGGATTAGCCGATCGGTCTTAGGCGCTGCAGTCATGGACTGATCGGCTAGTCCCGGCGGAGGTTCGAGTCCTCCCTCGGGCATGGGTGTGTGCGTTTGGCCTTAGGATAACTTGGGTTAAGTAGTGTTTAAGCTTAGGGACTGATGACCTTAGCAGTTAAGTTCCATAAGATTTCACACAAATTTGAACATTTTTTCATACCGAAACCGGTCATGTAAATAAATACTTTACTAGAGATCTTTGCTGTCTGGTGTTATTCCGGAGTTTATTTCAGTTTATTTCTAAGCTTGGTATCAATTACAATCTATAAACACCTTTCACTTATTGGGGTGTCTGTATAGCTTTTTACGAATACATAATTTTCTACTTTTCGTACCAAAATCAGTGAATCATGTTAAGGCGTTAATAACTGAGGTCATTTTCTTTCCCAATACGAAGGGAAAGAAAGTTACACATTTCGTCCCATGCTAAAACCATTGCGCAACAAGGGTGGTGCATTGTTAGAAGAGTGTACATGTTCTGGGATTCCTGCAAAGATATTTCTGCTGCGGTATGGATAACAGCTGCTTCACAGAGTGCGAATGAAATGACGCGGCAACTGGAGTACGCTTACGGTGGGCAAAACGTCTAAAAATCACAGAAATTCACTGTAAAATTCTCGCAGTATATGGACCAAACCCCCCCCCCCCCCCGCCCCCCCGTGAACCATGGACCTTGCCGTTGGTGGGGAGGCTTGCGTGCCTCAGCGATACAGATGGCCGTACCGTAGGTGCAACCACAACGGAGGGGTATCTGTTGAAAGGCCAGACAAACATGTGATTCCTGAAGAGGGGCAGCAGCCTTTTCAGTAGTTGCAGGGGCAACAGTCTGGATGATTGACTGATCTGGCCTTCTAACATTAACCAAAACGGCCTTGCTGTGCTGGTACTGCGAACGGCTGAAAGCAAGGGGAAACTACAGCCGTAATTTTTCCCGAGGACATGCAGCTTTACTGTATGATTAAATGATGATGGCGTCCTCTTGAGTAAAATGTTCCGGAGGTAAAATAGTACCCCATTCGGATCTCCGGGCGGGGACTACTCAGGAGGACGTCGTTATCAGGTGAAATAAAACTGGTGTTCTACAGATCGGAGCGTGGAATGTCAGATCCCTTAATCGGGCAGGTAGGTTAGAAAATTTAAAAAGGGAAATGGATAGGTTAAACTTAGATATAGTGGGAATTAGTGAAGTTCGGTGGCAGGAGGAACAAGACTTTTGGTCAGGTGATTACAGGGTTATAAATACAAAATCAAATAGGGGTAATGCAGGAGTAGGTTTAATAATGAATAAAAAAATAGGAGTGCGGGTTAGCTACTACAAACAGCATAGTGAACGCATTATTGTGGCCAAGACAGACACAAAGCCCATGCCTACTACAGTAGTACAAGTTTATATGCCAACTAGCTCTGCAGATGATGAAGAAATAGATGAAATGTATGACGAGATAAAAGAAATTATTCAGGTAGTGAAGGGAGACGAAAATTTAATAGTCATGGGTGACTGGAATTCGTCAGTAGGAAAAGGGAGAGAAGGAAACATAGTAGGTGAATATGGATTGGGGGGAAGGAATGAAAGAGGAAACCGCCTTGTAGAATTTTGCACAGAGCATAACTTAATCATAGGTAACACTTGGTTCAAGAATCATAAAAGAAGGTTCTATACCTGGAAGAATCCTGGAGATACTAAAAGGTATCAGATAGATTATATAATGGTAATACAGAGATTTAGGAACCAGGTTTTAAATTGTAAGACATTTCCAGGGGCAGATGTGGATTCTGACCACAAGCTATTGGTTATGAACTGCAGATTGAAACTGAAGAAACTGCAAAAAGGTTGGAATTTAAGGAGATGGGACCTGGATAACCTGAAAGAACCAGAGGTTGTAGAGAGTTTCAGGGAGAGCATAAGGGAACAATTGACAGGAATGGGGGAAAGAAATACAGTAGAAGAAGAATGGGTAGCTCTGAGGGATGAAGTAGTGAAGGCAGCAGACGATCAAGTAGGTAAAAAGACGAGGGCTAATAGGAATCCTTGGGTAACAGAAGAAATATTGAATTTAATTGATGAAAGGAGAAAATATAAAAATGCAGTAAATGAAGTAGGCAAAAAGGAATACAAACGTCTCAAAAATGATATCGACAGGAAGTGCAAAATGGCTAAGCAGGGATGGCTAGAGGACAAATGTAAGGATGTAGAGGTTTGTCTCACTAGGGGTAAGATAGATACTGCCTACAGGAAAATCAAAGAGACCTTTGGAGAGAAGAGAACCACTTTTACGAATATCATGAGCTCAGATGGCAACCCAGTTCTAAGCAAAGAAGGGAAGGCAGGGAGGTGGAAGGAGTATATAGAGGGTTTACACAAGGGCGATGTACTTGAGGACAATATTATAGAAATGGAAGAGGATGTAGATGAAGAGGAAATGGGAGATAAGATATTGCGTGAAGAGTTTGACAGAGCACTGAAAGACCTGAGTCGAAACAAGGCCCCGGGAGTAGACAACATTCCATTAGAACTACTGATGGCCTCGGGAGAGCCAGTTATGACAAAACTCTACCATCTGGTGAGCACGATGCATGAGACAGGCAAAATACCCTCAGACTTCAAGAAGAATATAATAATTCCAATCCCAAAGAAAGCAAGTGTTGACAGATGTGAAAATTACCGAACTATCAGTTTAATAAGTCACAGCTGCAAAATACTAACGCGAATTCTTTACAGACGAATGGAAAAACTGGTAGAAGCGGACCTCGGGGAAGATCAGTTTCGATTCCGTAGAAATGTTGGAACACGTGAGGCAATACTAACCTTACGACTTATCTTAGAAGAAAGATTAAGAAAAGGCAAACCTACGGTTCCAGCATTTGTAGACTTAGAGAAAGCTTTTGACAATGTTAACTGGAATACTCTCTTTCAAATTCTGAAGGTGGCAGGGGTAAAATACAGGGAGCGAAAGGCTATTTACAATTTGTACAGAAACCAGATGGCAGTTATAAGAGTCGAGGGGCATGAAAGGGAAGCAATGGTTGGGAAAGGAGTGAGTCAGGGTTGTAGCCTCTCCCCGATGTTATTCAATCTGTATATTGAGCAAGCAGTAAAGGAAACAAAAGAAAAATTCGGAGTAGGTATTAAAATTCATGGAGAAGAAGTAAAAACTTTGAGGTTCGCCGATGACATTGTAATTCTGTCAGAGACAGCAAAGGACTTGGAAGAGCAGTTGAACGGAATGGACAGTGTCTTGAAAGGCGGATATAAGATGAACATCAACAAAAGCAAAACGAGGATAATGGAATGTAGTCAAATTAAGTCGGGTGATACTGAGGGAATTAGATTAGGAAATGAGACAATTAAAGTAGTAAAGGAGTTTTGCTATTTAGGGAGTAAAATAACTAATGATGGTCGAAGTAGAGAGGATATAAATTGTAGACTGGCAATGGCAAGGAAAGTGTTTCTGAAGAAGAGAAATTTGTTAACATCGAGTATAGATTTAAGTGTCAGGAAGTCGTTTCTGAAAGTATTTGTATGGAGTGTAGCCATGTATGGAAGTGAAACATGGACGATAACTAGTTTGGACAAGAAGAGAATAGAAGCTTTCGAAATGTGGTGCTACAGAAGAATGCTGAAGATAAGGTGGGTAGATCACGTAACTAATGAGGAGGTATTGAGTAGGATTGGGGAGAAGAGAAGTTTGTGGCACAACTTGACTAGAAGAAGGGATCAGTTGGTAGGACATGTTTTGAGGCATCAAGGGATCACAAGTTTAGCATTGGAGGGCACCGTGGAGGGTAAAAATCGTAGAGGGAGACCAAGAGAAGAATACACTAAGCAGATTCAGAAGGATGTAGGTTGCAGTAGGTACTGGGAGATGAAGAAGCTTGCACAGGATAGAATAGCATGGAGAGCTGCATCAAACCAGTCTCAGGACTGAAGACCACAACAACAACATGGACCAAACGCACTAGTGTCCAGCTGTAATGAAAAGGTGTCAGCAATGTGGCACGCTGGTCAGCTGTTCCCTGAAGATGGTCTAATAAGCCGAAAGCTAGTTAGAAATAAATCAAAATCAGTAGAACAAAAATAATATGCCTGTTATTCAACATTCAATTTGAACAAGGCCGCACAGGCTTACTTCATGCTGATCGGGAAGGCCAAATCTTGAACAATGCGATTTCCATTTCTACGAATGGTTCAAATGGTTCAAATGGCTCTGAGCACTATGAGACTTAACATCTGAGGCCATCAGTCCCGAAGAACTTAGAACTACTTAAACCTAACTAACCTAAGGACATCACACACATCCATGCCCGAGGCAGGATTCGTACCTGCGCCGTAGCAGTCGTGCGGTTCCGGACTGAAGCGCCTATAACCGCTCGGTCACAGCGGCCGGCCCGTTTCTTCGGAGAGATTTTCCAACGATGGGGATCTACACACAACGGTTCTCGAATCGTTCCGTTACCAACGTGCAGATTTCTATCGTCGAGGACTTTACCCATTAGCAGATCGTTCCGCCCTTCGTTTACAGAGACTTGGTGTCTATGTTGAAAAACGTGTCATATACCGATGAACCCTCTGTCACGCACTTAAATGTGAATTACAGTGTATCGATGTACATGTAGATACACTACTGGACATGAAAATTGCTACACCACGAAGATGACGTGCTACAGACGCGAAATTTAACCGACAGGAAGAACATGTTGTGATATTCAAATGATTAGCTTTTCAGTGCATTCACACAAGGTTGGCGCCGGTAACGACACCTAATACATGCTGACATGAGGAAAGTTTCCAACCTATTTCTCATACACGAACAGCAGTTGACCGGCGTTGCCTGGTGAAACGTTGTTGTGATGCCTCGTGTAAGGAGGAGAAATGCGTACCATCACGTTTCCGACTTTGATAAAGGTCGGATTGTAGCCTATCGCGATTGCGGTTTATCGTATCGCGACATTGCTGCTCGCGTTGGTCGAGATCAAATGACTGTTAGCAGAATATGGAATCGGTGGGTTCAGGAGGGTAATACGGAACGCCGTGCTGGACCCCAGCGGCCTCGTATTACTATCAGTCGAGATGACAGGCAACTTATCCGCATGGCTGTAACGGATCGTGCAGCCACGTCTCGATCCCTGAGTCAGCGTTTGCAAGACATCAACCATCTTCACGAACAGTTCGACGACGTTTGCAGCAGCATGGACTATCAGCTCGAAGACCATGGCTGCGGTTACCCTTGACGCTGCATCACAGACAGGAGCGCTTGCGATGGTGTACTCAACGACGAACCTGGGTACACGAATGGCAAAACGTCATTTTTTCGGATGAATCCAAGTTCTGTTTACAGCTTCATGATGGTCGCATCCGTGTTTGGCGACATCACGGTGAACGCACATTGGAAGCGTGTATTCGTCATCGCCATACTGGCGTATCAACCAGCGTGATTGTATGGGGTGCCACTGGTTACACGTCTCGGTCACCTCTTGTTCTCATTGACGGCACGTTGAAGAGTAGACGTTACATTTCAGATGTGTTACGACCCGTGGCTCTACCTTTCATTCGATCCCTGCGAAACCCTACATTTCAGCAGGATAATGCACGACCGCATGTTGCAGGTCCTGTACATTCTCCAGATCTCTCACCAATTGAAAACGTTTGGTCAATGGTGGCCGGACAACTGGCTCGTCACAATACGCCAGTCACTACTCTTGATGAACTGTGGTATCGTTTTGAAGCTGCATGGACAGCTGTACCTGTACACGCCATCCAAGCTCTGCCCAGGCGCATCAAGGCCCAGGCGTATCAAGGCCGTTATTACGGCCAGAGGTGGTTGTTCTGGGTACTGATTTCTCAGGATCTATGCACCCAAATTGAGTGAAAATGTAATCAAATGTCAGTTCTAGTATAATATATATGTCCAATGAATACCCGTTTATCATCTGCATTTCTTCTTAGAGTAGCAATTTTAATGGCCAGTAGTGTATATCACTCTGAAGTGTAGTGCAGCATTTAGTAAAAGTGACTTGTCCAGTCATAATAACGTGTCACTTACTTTCTGATGTCTCTTCGTTCTATATACTCTTTCATTCTTATATGCTATCTCGTCCTGTGCAGACCCTTTTAAATACATGATATGCACGACAATACTGTGGGTTTTCAGGCTACCACTTATTCGTTTTCCACCAAAAACATGTAGTTTCTCCACTAACAGTGAGGATTATGGTGAACTGCTAAGACGATCATTTATATTATTTTTGGATGTCTCTTCCAAACATAGCGTAAACTGTCTTAATGCAAGAGATTACAAAGTTATAATCAATTTTAGGGTGTAAACCCCTGTTCACTGCGTGATGGCTTTTAGTCTCTATTACGCTCTGTTGTGTAGTAGTGTGTAGTAACGTGTCTTCCGACCGTTTACATGTACTCGTATGTCAATGTTAGTCTCCTCCATCACAAGTCGCTTTCAATTGATCATCGACATACACACTTGGAATTTTCACTTTCCGGAGCACCTAGCTCTTTTAGAAGTTACTTCATACAGTATACTGTGTATATGTTTCGCAGTTTATTTATTCCTAGGAATCTGCTTACCGTAAGTTAGTATACGAGTACAATAACGAAGCACCCTTCATATGACCGATAAGATTTTTATGTTTCCGAATCTGTATGGAAAAACTTCCCAAGGGAGGAAATTTTTTATGAAACTGTTGTTCATATATCTAGTTGTCCAAAAAGTTGTTTGCTCAAATTGTTGTTTTTAGGAAACTAGAAGGTGTAAGCAATACACAATCCTTATTATGCCTTCACTGTAGATAATAGACGATGAAATAGTCGAGTTATTCTTAACGAATTTACTAATTACTGCAGTCAATGACTAGAAATATTTTGAACCCTAATTTAGAACATAGAAAAAATAATATAAAACGTTGTGATTCTTGATAATCAAAATATCCACGGGTGTACTGCCGGTCTACAGTGTCCAGCGGGCACAATATTTCGGCGATCATACATGTGGTCAGCGCGCCTGATTGCCATGCAGCGGACCCGGTTTCGATTCGCAACCGGGTAGGAGATTTTCCACGCTCGGACTGGATATTGTGTTGCCCTCATTTCATAATTATCATCGACACTCAAGTCGCCCACTGTGACGTCAGCCGAAAAGACTTGCAACTCGGTGGCCGAGCTACTCTAAGTGGGGATTCCCACCCATAAATGCCATACCATAATCATCATTCAAATAAAGCTGGAATTATTTTGAGACATCTGTTTGTTAGATGTCCACACATCATTCATAGCGAACGCAATACACTTGCCCGTTATGTCTAGGGCATAAGTTGGTAGAAGACAGCGCGACTTCCCACAAAGCATATTCGTTTCGCGTACATTAATCTCACTCAGCGTTCATTTAAACACGTTTACCGTAAGTTACTGAACGCAGTAATTGTGTCTTCTTTATTTAGCTTGTTATATGAGCTCACAAGGTACTTGAAAGCAAATGCTGTCAATTACTATCAACAACACAACGACACAAACGGTACATGGGGCGTTATTGTGATTCCATGTGAATTCACAATCATTTTTACGTTACAACTGCAGCCTGTGGCTCGAAAAAACGCTAGCATTTACAGTACCCAAGTATTAGTGTAAAGACACTGCGTAATTTCATCTTTGATATGTCGATGTATATCAGTGACTATGGCCAACGACCATTTCAAATAATTCACTTCTGAAATTATTCAATAACCACGATCATTCACTGTCCCACTAAAAAAACATTCTGTGAAAAGTTATAGAAAAGTTGTAGTGCATTACAAGAATAAAAATCGCAAATATTCCTCTGATTTTATGAGATCGGTTATTTTTGGTTTTTATTTTTTATACGTCAGACGAAGTAAGAAGTCTCAACAAATAATATTTTCGGAATAATGGTCATTCTTCTAGCTCATCAGTTTCTTTCAATAACCTTGGCCCGCTGGTAACCTGCACTAATCTGATCTAACGACCAGAGGCTGAAAATACCGCTACAGTTGTAAAGTTATTTTACTATCACACACCCGGTTTGGGCTCTTATACGCCCATCTTCAGGTGTCGTAACTTGGTGCTGTAACGCCGAGCGCCGCGGTGGACGTGTACGAGGCGCGGTGTGCTAACAACGAGAGCACAGCTCCATACTGTAGCAGTATTTTCAACGTCTGGTATATTGCTCAGTTGCGGGTGTTCTTCCAACAGGATTATTTGCTGATTTAACGAATCTCAGCCTTCAGCTTCATCAAAAAATCGAAATTTCCCTTCTCTTTGCATCCGAAATACATTATATTCCATATTATAGTTTCTTCCAGTTACCTACTTTTCTCTAGCATTACAGATGTTGACCGTCTTCACAGCCCAAAGAGGAGATTCTAACACTACTGTCCTTTATTTGGAACAGACATCAGATTACTACGTTAATTCAGTGATTTTGTAAGTACGCTGTACCTATCGTGAAAAAGCGGTACACAATTTTGAGGCTTGGTACCACTTTTTCACAAGTATATCACATACTGTATATTATTCTGCGGGAAAAATAGATATCCGTTTTACATTATTCCATAGGAAATAAAAGAGAGTACATCTGGGCGAGAGTTTGAATGTGGAGTGATACAGAAGGTACAAGTGATTCAATACACACAATTCGTCGCATGTTGTTACAAATGCGGCCTGTCAGCAAACAATATGTACGTATGAGGTTGTTGACCCAGCGTTTGGCTAGTTCGATTGCAACGGACTCGGAACCTCGTGTTTGGACAGTGAAACATGAAAACGATTTGGCTGTTCCATTGAAATGCGCTCTCTGTTAGCCTTTCTGATGGTCGTGTTACGATACGCCACTGGCGGGAGGTCACCTGCCCGTCATACGAACACTCGTCGCGATGGCAATTTTATAGTGTCGTATGTGTTCTGATGCGACGTCTTGGCATTTGTTATTATTACTGAAGGCACCATGACAGCAACAGATTATGTCTGATTTATGCTGATCACTTCCATTTTTTTCATACCTGGACGTATCAGAACAATTCTACACCAAACCACGAGACCGGAATCGTGCTGTTACCGTTATAGATGCATTATGATAAATTTCACTCTAATATCCTACACTCCAACCCTCTCCATCCGCAAGCAGAGGAATATCGAAATCCGCTGTTAATTCATTTAGTAACCATACTGGTACCGAAACCAAAGATAACAGACAGAAGGCCAAATTATTGAATTCGGTCTTACGAAATTGTTTCAACGCCGAATATCCAAACACTGTCCCTCCTTTCAACCACCGTACGAACGTAGAAATCCCAGATATTGAGACAGTCGATAGCGGAATAAAAAAACATGTACAATCACTTGGTAGTAGAAAGGCATCAGGACCAAATGAAATGCGTATAAGATTCTACAACGATTGTGCGCAAAAACTTGCTCCCCTTCTAGCGTCAGTTTGTCATAGTTCGCTGGAGCAACGAAGAGTACCTAGCAACTGGAAAAAAGCACAGGTAATTCCCCTTTTCAAGAAGGGGCGCAGACAGATGCACATAACTATAGGCCTATTTCGTTAACGTCAGTCTGTTGTTGAACTGCGAAGCATGTTCCCTCCTCACCAAGTATGACGTTTTTGAAGAATGAAAATCTCCTCTGTAAAACTCAATACGGATTCCGCAAATAGATATCTTGCGAAACTCAGCTCACTCTGTTCCTCTACAAGATCCGTCACGCTCTAAACAAAGGCACTCGGGTTGATGCAGTGTTCCTTGACTTAAAGAAGGAATTTAACACCGTCTCGCATTGCTGATTAGTGAAAAAAATACGAGCTTACCGAGTATCGGGCCAGATTTGCCAGTGGATTTAAGACTTCCTTGCAGAGAACGTCGCTCTTAATGGAATAAAATCTACAGATGTATAGGTAATTTCCGGAGTACCCCAAGGAAGCGTGATAGAACCACAGCAGCAGTATCGATTTGCAAAATGACCTGCAGAGGACTGATGAATGGTGCAGGCTCTGGCAGCTGTTCTGAACATGTTCGAGTATAATGACTTTTCTGGAGACTAGAAATCTACTCTGTAGGAATCAGCATGGGTTTCGAAAAAGACGATCGTGTGAATCCCAGCTCGCGCTATTCGTCCACGAGACTCAGAGGGCCATAGACACGGGTTCGCAGGTAGATGCCGTGTTTCTTGACTTCCGCAAGGCGTTCGATGCAGTTCCCCACAGTCGTTTAACGAAAAAAGTAAGAGAATATGGACTATCAAACCAATTGTGTAATTGGATTGAAGAGTTCCTAGATAACAGAACGCAGCATGTCATTCTCAGTGGAGAGAAGTCTTCCGAAGTAAGAGTGATTTCAGGTGTGCCGCAGGGGAGTATCGTAGGACCGTCGCTATTCACAAAATACATAAATGACCTTGTGGATGACATCGGAAGTTCACTGAGGCTTTTTGCGGATGATGCTGTGGTATATCGAGAGGTTGTAACAATGGAAAATTGTACTGAAATGCAGGAGGATCTGCAGCGAATTGACGCATGGTGCAGGGAATGGCAATTGAATCTCAATGTAGACAAGTGTAATGTGCTGCGAATACATAGAAAGAAATACCCCTTATCATTTGGCTACAGTACAGCAGGTCAGCAACTGGAATCAGTTAATTCCATAAATTATCTGGGAGTACGCATTAGGAGTGATTTAAAATGGAATGATCATATAAAGTTGATCGTCGGTAAAGCAGATGCCAGACTGAGATTCATTGGAAGAATCCTAAGGAAATGCAATCCGACAACAAAGGAAGCAGGTTACAGTACGCTTGTTGCCCACTGCTTGAATACTGCTCAGCAGTGTGGGATCCGTACCAGATAGTGTTGATAGAAGAGAGAGAGAAGATCCAACGGAGAGCAGCGCGCTTCGTTACAGGATCAGTTAGTAATCGCGAAAGCGTTACGGAGACTCTGCAGGAGAGACGCTCAGTAGCTCGGTACAGGCTTTTGTTGAAGCTTCGAGAACATACCTTCACCGAGGAGTCAAGGAGTATATTGCTCCCTCATACGTATATCTCTCGAAGAGACCATGAGGATAAAATCAGAGATATTAGAGCCCACACAGAGGCGTACCGACAATCCTTCTTTCCACGAACAATACGAGACTAGAATGGAAGGGAGAACCGATAGAGGTACTCAAGGTACCCTCCGCCACACACCGTCAGGTGGCTTGCGGAGTATGGATGTAGATGTAGATAAATAAATGTCACATATTGCGCATACATAGGAAAAGAAATCCACTACTGCACAACTACACTGTTGATGACCAATTGCTTCTAACAGTATCTACCGTAAAACATCTAGGGAGTAACTATTCGGAGCGACCTTAAGTGGAATGACCACGTAAATCAAATAGTAGGAAAGTCAGAGGCCAGAATGAGATTAATAGGAAGAATGTTAAGGAAATGTAACTCATCCACGAAGGATGTGCCTTACAAGGCACTTGTTCGACAGCTTCTTCAGTACTGTTCATCAATATGGGATCCATACCAGGTAGGACTGATAGAAGAGATAGAGAAGATCCAACAAGGAGTGGCGTCTGTCACGGGATCGTTTAGACGGCCCGAGAGCATTACAACAAACTCCAGTGGTAGACGTTAAGAGAAAGATGCTATGCACCATGGAGGGGTTTACAACTGAAATTTCGAGAGAGCAATTCGCTGGAAGAGTCGGACAACATACATACATTAAAAAAAAAGGTTTGCATTACCCCGGTTCTCAGAACTCCTGAAGATAGAGGTTCACTGTGGATACTGTATCACAGACACAGTCCCTTCGACTGTTCAGATATGGCACTAAAACCGCCCATAGATGTATACAACCATGCATGAGCAGAGCAGGTCTCTTTGTGTCTAGGAAGCCTGCATACTCGGTTCGCTAGACAAACAATTAAAAAGTCGTATTAATGAGTTTTATTACAATAAGAAAAGATACAACAATTAACTTTCGCGATCACACAGATGTGTCGCAAGCAAAGGGCGACATACAAAATAATCAATCTTCTTCAGTATAGACAATCCCAAGCCTGTGCTACATAGAGAGTGCAAGCGAAGCGACTCGGGTTGACGCTGCATCGAAGTCGCTAATCTTGAAGCCGCTATTGAAATGGGCCATCATCTGCCGGTCGCGGCGCTTATGTCCTCTCCACGTAGGGGCCGCTGCTGTCGCGTTGTCATCCTGGAGTGAGGTCTGGTCAGTGTGCAATTGGCTGACTTCTTCTCACAGCCTTCTCTTCCCTGTCGTTCCCGACTGGCGTGCCGGCGCTTGACTTTATGCCGTAACAAAATGAGATGTCTTTCTTATTACCAAAAATATTACTTACACAATAGACGAACATATAGCCTACGGTTTCTAAATACACGACCAAAGTCGGTAACAGTAAGGGATGTAACATTTCCAAAAACAATGTAAGTGTCGATATCCCGGGCAACACGTATAAAAGAGATGTTATTCTTGATAAGGTTCAGATATGATGATGTGTTCTACAATTTAGTGGATCAAAACGTAAATGACCTTAGAGGTTCTGCCAATCCTTGGTGCTGCTACAGCCGAAATATACACTTAATATCAAGTGCCCGACCACACGGTTCATATTCGGACCTCTGTAAGCAAAGCTCAAGCAAAATTGCTGTAATTATCGCAAGGAATGGGACCCGAACATTGCATTGTGACAACATGACAGTATCGCTTTGCAGTGATGAAGATATCAGCGTCATAATATATGAAAAATAATGTGATTATAGAGGTGATTGCGGCACTGAGTTGTCAATAACTGTCGAAATGATATAATATACAAGTCAAGTACATTCCTAAACAGTTTGAAAACTCTGAAAAATTATATATTGCGAGACGTCTCATACTTGGCGAACACAAATTAAATATTGCCGCATGTAAACTGTCTGCTTAACTCATTAAAATACATGGTTATCGTAAAATAAACAAAATCGCTATGAAAATTGATTTCGTACACCTTGCAGGCATAAAGAGCCATCATAATGCCCCTAACGCCTAACGCAAGATTCTATATGACCACCCTCCATTGCCATAATTGCTAAACAATTGTTAGTACACATATTAAAGTGATGCCATTCTCTGTAACGTATAGATATATAGATGTAGATGTAGATGTGCAAGTCTCCGTATTCTAAAACTTAGTGGATCACAACCGGAATTGACTTAGAGATAGTAGCAACCCATGATGCTGCATAGGCTGAAATATACGCTTAATATCAAGCCCTCGTTCACATCGTTCATGTTCCGGCCTTCAATAACCAAAGCTGAAACAAAATGGCTCGAAATTGCAGTGTGACGGCATGGCAGTACCAGTTTGCAGAGACGAAGATATCGACGTCGTAATATGTGGAAAATAATTGAATTATAGCAGCAACAGCGGTGAGGCATTAGCAATACTTGCCGAAATGACATAATTACATTCCCTAACAGAGTAGTTGCAAAGAAAAATACAAGTCATCTTGTAGATACTCGAACAGTCTAGTAAGGGAACAATCACGCGATCCATTCAATATTGGTCTCCAGCTAGATCAATCATTTCTCTGATCACTTAATAAAATCTACAATGTGGTTTCCAATAACGTTGCCCGCTCCTGGGCTTCTGATTTAAACATGTAATATATTATATATAATCTTATTTATGAATTCTTCCGTCGCTTCTTGACAGAACAATTCCATATTGAGGGATGAATAACACTTAGGCGGTTTTTTGTTCTACTGATTTTTATTTGTATGAACTAGTTTTCGGCTTATTAGGCCAGCTTCAGATAACTACTGGCTATTGTTTACAAGGAGCTTGTGTTCTTACGAACCAAACATTCTGGATTAAGATACAATGCACTTACATACGATCTTTAGTTGTGGTATTGTCTTTGGAATTGTCAAACGGGTCTTTTGACTTTTTGCTCTGTAAAACTGTTCTTTAACATAATAAATCACGTTTTATGGTTTATCAGTACCATGTATGACAACAATTAGAATTAATTAGAATACACATTACTACAAAATTACATATTTTTGGCATTTGTTGTGAACAGTTGCACTGGACACTAATTGTTGGTTGTACAACAGCGATGTTTTCTTTGGGGATTACATTTATGCCCCCTCTGCAATAAAAACCACACCAAAAGCCAACTGGTGTACTATTCCATATCTAGTTAAGCTATCAGACAAACTAGCCTAAACACTGAAATCCGAAAACTATAAAACATCATTTTATGTAAGAGGCACTACAGGTAATCTCTTTTTCAACAGCAAGGACAAAACAGATAAACCAAGCAACAAAAAACCTGCACTGACTGCAATAAACTGTACATTGGTCAAACGGGCCGGGCCATATCAACAAGGCTGACTGAACGTGAACGCAGCTGGAGATTAAATAAATCAGACTCCACCTTTGCTGAACATGTGCTCAAAGAAGGACACAAATATCTAACACACGCAGAAGTGCCACATATAGCCAACAAAGACAGAAAACTCAGCCTACTAGAGGCACTTGGAATTAACAAGCACTTAGCCCTAAATCCCCAGCTGGTTCTAAATGACCAATTGCAACTGAGCACATCACCACTCTTAAACTTTACACAATACAGTAAACTTGCTACTAACCACAAAGTGTCCCAATAGCAAACAAATTCACACCCCAATATAATGTAACATCACTTATGTGTTTACATTCCTAACTGTAACTCAACTTAACAATGTAATATTTGGTATTTAATAATGCACGATTTTTCTAATAACAAAATTTAATCCCCAAAGAAAACATCGCTGTTGTACAACCAACAATTAGTGTCCAGTGCAACTGTTCACAACAAATACCAAAAATATGTAATTTTGTAATAATGCGTATTCTAAATAATTCTACTTGTTGTCATATATGGTACTGACAAACCATAAAATGTGCCTCATTTGTTAAAGAACAGGTTTACAGAACAAATAGTCAAAAGACCCGTTTGACAATTCCAAAGACAATACCACAACTAAAGATCGTATGTAAGTGCGTTGTATCTTAGTCCAGAATGTTTCGTTCGTAAGTACACAAGCTCCTTGTAAACAATAGCCAGTAGTTATCTGAAGCTGGCCTAATAAGCCGAAAACTAGTTCATACAAACAAAAATCAGTAGAACAAAAAACCGCCTAAGTGTTATTCAACACTCAATATTATATATAAGTTTTACTCCACAATTGCATGTCATCCTCATTAAACAGTCAACCCGAACTATAGTATAACCCTAGGTATCGCTTTACATGCGAGATGTCCCCCCCAATTGTACATTACGCTCGAACTAGGAAAAGCTTTATAGAACTACCAAAAAAGGCTGGCTCCGGTAATATAGATTTATAGTGTAGTTTTTTGATGTAAAATACATGCGTTTTGTACACATAAATGACTTCATAGCATAGTCCCTAAAGAAAGCAGCGAATAATAACGTAACGGGATAATTTAATGATAAATACCGCGAATTGTGTGAGAGAGTATCACATAACGACAGATAGGCTTTAGCAAGCCTCCTACCTTACATCACAATAGTAGCGTATGTACCAGTAAATACTGATACTGTGCTCCGCAGCCATGGGAGACGTATAAGTTTCTCGTAGTCGCCTGTTCTAACAAATTATAAAACTTTGTTTATTCCTGAACGTCAAATTTCACAAAAACATTTATTATATATCTTTAAAATTGGAGGTTATCCGCGGTAAGCACTCTATTCCAACTCACTTATGGTTTCGCACAGTCACATTGCTTTTCCTCTGGCATTCTCCTAGCATGCAGAAGTTGTAGTTTGATGTTAGGTATTCGCATATATCCATTATGTTAAAATTCCTGGCAACATCTTGTGTTATGTACAAATTCGAAAGCTAATAGTCATGTACATTAACTAACTCCATACGAACAGGTCTCGGAAGGCCCAATGGCACCTACTGACCGCCACGCCCTCCTCAGAACCTAGGAATCACTGGATGAGAATATGGATGAGCATGTGATCAGCACGCCACTCTCCCGACCGTTGTCCAGTTTCGTGATCAGAGCCGCTACATCTCAATGAAGTACCTTCTCAATCGGCTTCACAAGGGCTGAGTGCTACCAACTCACCAACAGTGCTCGGCAGACTGTCGGCCATGCCCGACAGCACTTAACTTCGGTGATCCGACAGGAACTGGTGTTACCACTGCAGGCAAGGACATTGGCGATGTACATTAAGCTGTTGCAGTATTCCAGGTAGCCTTTGTATTAGAACACCCATTTTAATGTAAGATAATGCCACTGTATATCTTATAGCCAGAAGGTGTTTATATTTGCTTGAAATAGTTTCCAGTGCTTTCTTGTCGACTTCTTCCCAGTAGTCCTCTTGCTGTCACACTATCGTCCCCATTTAGGAGAAAAGGAAGCTTCGCCTTAACACGATTCCTCACTGTGACGAACCTGGAGAAATTGCTACATAGATAACAGTTAAATGATCCACATACCACCTTCTTTAAAATTACACGCCCCCACCCTTTCTCTAATTGTTCCTGGCAGTCCATTTGATCAAGATTTCAACAGCCATAATGTTATCGGAAAACGGTTCTATAAGAAGTGTAAAGACACTTAAATTCTTCCTGCTAAGAACAGTGCCATGTTTGGCATATTTTATAGTACTAATATCAGTATCAATACTCTCCATGTTCTCCAGTAATAATCACAAGCCAAAGCGTTCGTCATTTGGTCTTTCTTCCTGACTAATAGCTGAATGATGTTTAGCACGTTGGAGGAAGACACATTAATACTCTCCACTACCAGAGAAGCCATCTTTTATACTCTGAAGATCAAAGATGGTGGTACTCCTGATGACATCATCTTCCACTTGTTGCTTCTAAATTTATTTGTACTAGCAATCTAATTGTAAACTACTAGCTCAGTTGCACTATCCGTGTGCACACGCATCACTTTCTCACAGGGCATCATGCATCATGCAGCATGTGTCAAGCATCAGGTGTCAGACGTCATGTGTCTGTTCACTCAAAGGTAGGCAGAATCATCTACGGAATTTCAGGTTAATGATCACGTAATCTTCAGTTTGTGAGGCTCAAGATATATATGCATACATGTATCTGTAACATATATTTGTACCACAGTAATCATGCAGTCTGTGATTTTCTATACTAGATGGAGCAACTTCAGATAAGTCATGCATTCTGCATAAAGATCATATTATTGTACGTGTTATCTAGCAACCAGCAAGCATCTATCTACGTCTTATGGTTTTAATATTTAGCGAAATTACCATGCTGTGCCACTTATTGAATGTGTGTTGTCGGCGACATTTCCCATGATTTTTTCAATATTTATTCATTCTTTCCATATTTCAAATGTACATGTAGAAGTATAAATATGCTCTTTTTCCTTACATTACCGGATATCGTTTGTTGAGCTGTACATTAAGCTATTAATGTATATAGGTCACCTAACAACCCAGTGCTTGCGAGATAACCTTCAGTTAATGATCAAATGATTAACATAGTAGTAGACCATTGCTGTTTCTAAATCTCGAGTTGTAGATGCTGGCATCTGCCTGTAACATATTACAGTAATTTTCGTGATGAGTGTGGAGGTGGGAGTGCACGACAGTCCCTCCACTGACACCAGAGGCGGCGTTGGAGGCACTGGCAGTGGCAAGAGCGGTGGCAGGGCAATGGTGGCTGTAGCATCAGACCTAACACAGTAAGATCCGACTTTTTGACACTGCCCTAGATCATTTGTGGGTGGATCCATACCAAACATTATCCAGGAATGATTTATAGATGCATCCATTCGGAGATTTACCGTGTCATGAATCCTCCCTGAACAATATTCCCGGACATAGCAATGATGGATCCACATTTTGGACTATACCTTGTGTCATACATGTGTGGATCCATACAGAACATTATCGAAGAAATGTTTTCTGCAGCTGGATCCACCCAACTTTTACCTCAGTCTTTGCTCAAGTAGATTCATCCTGAATAACATCCTGGATGTGGTGCATACTGGATCCAGCTGTAACAATATTCCCTGAGGTACTAAATGCTGGATCCAGCTGGAACAATATGCCCAGACATAGCGCAGGTGATTCAGCTTTTGGCTGCAGCTCTGAACCTATCATAGGATACTGCAGCCACTGCTACGTCGCCATTGCCGCCACTGCCTCGGACGACAAAACTGGCGTTGTTGGGGGGACTGTTGAGCACTTCCACCGCCATACTCATCGAGAAAACTACAGTCTCCATGGGTACAGTGATACAAACATATGTTACAGATAGATGCCCATATCTATATGTCGAGTCTTACAAACAGCAATGTCTCAGCTATAATGTTACCATGTGATCATTAACATGAAGTTGTCTCACAAGCAGTCTGTCGGCCTAAGTTATCCATATTAATTAATATCTTGATGTATAGGTGAGGAAACCATACCTTGTTATTAACCAATAAGAGCATATTGTTCATTTACATATGAGATATGGAAAGAATGGATAAGTATTGAAAAACCATGAGAAATGTCACCAATAACACACACAAAAACAAGTAGCACAGCATGACAGTTTCGTAAAACATTAAAACCATAAGATGCAGACAGATGCTTCCTGGCTGCTAGATAATACATATAATGCTACGACATTTATGTCGAATACATGCCTTATCGGAAGCAGCTCCATCTCCATATTCGTCGATAAAACCACAGACTGAATGGTTACTGTTGTATAACTATGTTACAGATAGATGCCTGCTTCTATATCCTGAGCCTCACCAACCACAGGTCACGTGATCATTAACTTGAAATTCACTAGGTGGTTCTTCCTACCTGTGTGTGACATCAGTCTGCTTTATGCCTATGTTGCTGCACCATTGCTTATAGCGTGTTGTTGCTGCTGGAGAGAATGAGGTGTTACCTTCGTATCTACCATTGCTGTTGTTGTTGTGGTCTTCAGTCCTGAGACTGGTTTGATGCAGCTCTCCATGCTACTCTATCCTGTGCAAGCTTTTTCATCTCCCAGTATCTACTGAAACCTACATCCTTCTGAATCTGCTTAGTGTATTCATCTCTTGGTCTCCCTCTACGATTTTTACCCTCCACGCTGCCCTCCAATACTAAATTGGTGATCCCTTGATGCCTCAGAACATGTCCTACCAACCGATCCCTTCTTCTGGTCAAGTTGTGCCACAAACTTCTCTTCTCCCCAATCCTATTCAATACTTCCTCATTAGTTATGTGATCTACCCATCTAATCTTCAGCATTCTTCTGTAGCACCACATTTCGAAAGCTTCTATTACCTTCTTCTCCAAACTATTTATCGTCCATGTTTCGCTTCCATACATGGCTACACTCCATACGAATACTTTCAGAAATGACTTCCTGACACTTAAATCAACACTGGATGTTAACAAATTTCTCTTCTTCAGAAACGCTTTCCTTGCCATTGCCAGCCTACATTTTATATCCTCTCTAATTCGACCATCATCAGTTATTTTGCTCCCCAAATAGCATAACTCCTTTACTACTTTAAGTGCCTCATTTCCTAATCTAATTCCCTCAGCGTTACCCGACTTAATTAGACTACATTCCATTATCCTTGTTTTGCTTTTGTTGATGTTCATCTTATATCCTCCTTTCAAGACACTGTCCATTCCGTTCAACTGCTCTTCCAAGTCCTTTGCTGTCTCTGACAGAATTACAACGTCATCGGCGAACCTCAAAGTTTTTATTTCTTCTCCATGAATTTTAATACCTACTCCGAATTTTTCTTTTGTTTCCTTTACTGCTTGCTCAATATACAGATTGAATAACATCGGGGAGAGGCTACAACCCTGTCTTACTCCCTTCCCAACCACTGCTTCCCTTTCATGTCCCTCGACTCTTATAACTGCCATCTGGTTTCTGTACAAATTGTAAATAGCCTTTCGCTCCCTGTATTTTACCCCTGCCACCTTTAGAATTTGAAAGAGAGTATTCCAGTCAACATTGTCAAAAGCTTTCTCTAAGTCTACAAATGCTAGAAACGTAGGTTTGCCTTTCCTTAATCTTTCTTCTAAGATAAGTCGTAAGGTCAGTATTGCCTCACGTGTTCCAGTGTTTCTACGGAATCCAAACTGATATCTACCATTATAGAACCTATATTCAAACAGGTGTGTTGTAGCCTGACGCCTGATGCATGATGTCTGATGCATGAAACATGACACTTGATGCCTGACATCTGAAATGCCTGAGAGAAACTGACACATGGGCACATACGATACTCCAACTGAACTAGGAGTTGACAGTTACACTGCAAGTACATGCAAATTTAGGAGGAATGAGTGGAAGTATCGCCACCTTTGATCTTTAGAGTGTAAAAGGAGGATTCTGTGGTGGCGAAAAGTATTAACGTGTCCCTCCAATGTGCTAAACACCAGTCAGCCATTAGGGAGGGAGAAGAGACCATCCTACTTACGCTTTGTTTTGTGTTTATTACTGGAGAACATGGAAAGTCTTGTCACTAATTGTGGTGTGCGTACTGAAGGACCTTCGGTACGCACACCATCAGATTATTTGACTTGTAGCTCTAACGAAGTAGGCGAATGTCAGAAATATGTCTCGTGGTCTTATCGTGGCGTGTTTATCTACTGCTGTTAGGTCAGACGATAGAAATGCCACTTGCACGCTTAGAGTAGCAGATTGACGGTGACCAACTTTAAACAGAACTTGATTAATTTTCACACACATTTATTAAAATAATAAAAATCATAGATATTACGTAACTTGATTCTGGATGCTGTTTACAATTGACAATCTGAAGTTCCTTTGGTCTTGGTACGTTAATCTTATTCTCACATATCTCTGATACTTGACAAAGTGTCTACACATTTCTCATCATGGCTATGTACAGGAATATGATAATCTTATTAGGCGCAGATTGAAACTTGACTATAGACTGGTACAGACTAATGCAGACTAATGCAGACTGACTAATCGGAAGTCTGTACACGCGTTATAATACCTCGCGCATTCAGGTACCACTGCGCGAGTGTGATCAGTGAGGAGAAAAGGTTCTACGTTAGCAGCGATCTCATTGGCTGCGTTACATACTGTATTAATACGCGGATCGGCGGAAGCAGAATTTGGTCCGTCTCTAAGACAGCGCCATCTCGTAGTGCGGAGACGGACGAGCGCTGCGTCTGCGCTGTTGTGCTTAGCGGGGCGCGCTCTAGTGGGAAAGTTGTGTAAGCGCTGACTACGCGGAACTATGTACACAACAATAATATTGGTAGTATAACGTACATCAGACATGGCATGCTTCATAGTAGAAAGAATTTAAGTGTGTTTACCTTTCTTAAAGAATCGTTTCACGACAGCGTTATGTCTGTTAAAATCTGTGATCAAGTGGACTGTGAGGAGCAGCTAGAGAATGGGCGGTCTGTAATGTTAAAGAAGGAGATGTGTGGATCCTTTAACTGTTTTCTACGTAGTAACTTCTCCAGGTTCGTCATTGTGAGACATAGCGTCACGGCAAAGCTACCTTTTCACCTGCAGGAAGGAGCAGTGTGACAGTAAGCTCAGTATAGGAAAAATTCAATAAGAAAGCACTGGAAACCATTTCGAGCAAATATAAACATTCTACAGTTGTACAATATATCGCGGAATTAGACGACGTTGCAATGGGTGTCCTGATCGAATAACTGACTGGGATATTGAAACAGCTTGTCATTGATGGTTCAAAATGGCTCTGAGCACTATGGGACTTAACTTCTAAGGTCATCAGTCCCCTAGAACTTAGAACTACTTAAACCTAACTAACCTAAGGACATCACACACATCCACGCCCGAGGCAGGATTCGAACCTGCGACCGTAGCGGCCGCGCGGTTCCAGACTGTAGCGCCTAGAACCGCTCGGCCACCCAGGCCGGCTATGATTGATGACTACTGTCTATTGGATGTGCACATAACGCAAGATTTTGACTGGATTTTTTACACAGTGGATGTGTGCAACTACCTATTATCAAACGATAACTTCTGCATGGAAAGAGACAGGCACGGAAACAGAATTGTGATTGTGGGCAACTATGATACAGTTGGAATAGAGTGCTTAACGTGCATGGCCTCCAATTGTAGAGTCAAGATATACACTCGTGACCAAAATTAAAGCAACAAACGGAAAATTTGAAAGGTTGCTTTTATTTTGCTAGAAAACAGTATAAACAGATGATAGAAAAGTAGAAACAATCTAAAGAATGCAGAATGTAATCAACTGCAACATGCATAACAGTAGACGAAAATGTTCTTCGTTATTTCCAACTTAATACCCTTGCACACACATTCCGACAACTGGTTAATGTGCTCACTATGGAGTGTGACCACATCTGGCAGCAAAACAGGCCCCACGACGATTGAGCATGCTGTGAATAACGTCGTCAATGTAGTGTTTGAGGCAATAATGCCCATTCTTCCTGCAGAGCAGCCGGTAAATCTTTGGGAGTGGTTGGTGGATGCTGACGTGATGCAGCCCGTCTCCCTAGTGCATCCTAGACATGCTCTATCGGATTCAAATTGGGAGAGGGCGCAGGCCAAGCATTGCGTTTCCCAGAAAACATCAACCATTCGTGCTCTATGAGGTCGAGCATTATCGTCCATCAGTGCAAAGTATGGGCGGACAGCACCTAGTAACAACCGTAGATAAGGTCCCAGGACCACGTCACACTACCTGACAGCAATTAAACCTTTCCGATTCACCCACACAGTATCATGAAGAGATATTCGAGTAGTCAACATAATCTAATCCCTGCTCACACTATTAGCAATCCTCCTGGATAAAAACAAAATTGGCCCACTGTTCGACTGTCCACGTAACATGTTGATGACTCGACTCTAGACATTCCCTTAAGTAAAGACGCGTCAGAGGTTTTATATCGTCTCATTGTCTCTGTAGAGCTGCACCATGGGAAGCAAGGAGAGGATTTTGTATGGTGGCCGGTATCCTCTTTCTATAATACAAATTGCCTGCATAGATTAACTGGATTCTTTATTTATAAGAATAGAAAGTTACTTATCTCAAGATCGTCGTGGCGGTACTAGCTCTCTGTAGTCCACGTTAGCCTCACTGCAGGTGAAGTACGAAGTCCACCATGTACACTGTTAGGCTTGTTATGTGCTGCCTGTCTCTGAGTTAGCGGCGGAGCTAACTGCTACTGCGATTCCCGCTGGACTGCGATAGTTGACACTGGAGCTTACTCGGTGCGACAACTGCGGCAGACTCGCCATCTGGTCCGCAGTGGCAACCTAAATCCTAGCGGCCGAGAGGGCGTTTGGCGGGCGTTTCCTGCGAGTCTGTTGTTTACCTCTGTCGATCTTTTCGCAACCTCTTTGCCGCATGTTGTGCTGGCGCCAGCTTACACCAGCAAAAGAGGCACACGTTGCAAGATCTCGACAATAAAGGCCATTCTGTCGAAGACTTCTTTACACTGTTTACCTCGATACAACACGTCCTGTGGATGCTGCGAGGACAGATGCCGCCGGCCGGAGTGGCCGAGCGGTTCTAGGCGCTACAGTCTGGAACCGCGCGGCCGCTACGGTCGCAGGTTCGAATCCTGCCTCGGGCATGGATGTGTGTGGTGTCCTTAGGTTAGTTAGGTTTAAGTAGGTGTAAGTTCTAGGGGACTGATGACCTCAGACGTTAAGTCCCATAGTGCTCAGAGCCATTTGAACCATTTTAGGAGAGATGCCAGATGCAGCGCAGTACTAAGGCGGTACCGTCGTGCCGTTCTGGCCAAATAACGGTCCTTTCTTTCTGATGTCACGCATGGTCCGCCCTGCCCCCGTCTACGTGATACAGTTACGCTCTCTATAAACTGTCGCCACATCCGAGAAAAAACAGAACGATTCATGTTAAGTCATCGGGCCACATCAGTTAGCGATTGTCCTGTTTCCATTCTTCCTGTGACCCTCCACTGCAGAGATTCTCGTAGGCGTGTTCTCTGTACCATACTGCACTGTCTGTGACAGTGTACACTGCAGTTGTGGATGTACGACTGCCCAGCAAACAGAACTCCGTTTGACAGGTGCCCTTATGTCATCATTGGCGTGGTTTTCTGTTGACCGAAACGCCATCTTCGGTGCAGAACACTATCATACGGACATCTGGTAGCAGACTGTATGATTCTATTCTGAATTAGGTACAGGACGGAAAAACAGCGGTTTATTGCTTTAATTTTGGACACCAGTGTAATTAATCTTATGCACAGGAATGGAACATGCGACTACGAGAAACTTTCACCTCTTCCATGAATGAGGAGGATGGTATCAGTATTTACATCATCACTGGTATATACGTTTCTATTGTGATGTAAGGTAGTAGGCTTGCTAAAGTACTGTATATACAGCCATCCATGCGATTCGTTTGAGAGCGTCATATCAGCAGTATTGGCTTGTTGGTGATCACTGACACGGCTGCAGCTTCACCTTCCTGCTGCAGTCAATTCGTTTACCGCACGTGAGAACTGAGTGACAAATGACAATTTGCTAATATATTCAAGCACCCAATCCAGTAATGCGTCTCCTACAGTTGTATGCTGTGACTACGTTGGTTCTGCTAGCACTGGGTCGCACGCCCCTCCGCTGTTTGTCTTCTGGCGTACAAGTCGACCATTATCTGTATACAGCAACAATAAGCTACTTTGACATCGACAGAAGTGGTACGCTATGTGATAAAACGTATCCGTACACCCCCAATAACATGCGTTTTTCATTTCAGGTGCATTGTGCTGCCACCTTCTGGCAGGTACTCCATATCAGTGACCTCAGTAGTCATTAGACATCGTGAGAGAGCAGAATGGGGCACTCCGCGTAATTCACGGATTTCAAACGTGGTCAGGTGATTGGGTGTCACTTGTGTCATACGTCTGTACGCCAGATTTCCACACTCCTAAACATCCCTAGGTCCACTGTTTCCGATGTGATGGTGAAGTGGAAACATGAAGGGACACGTACAGCACAAAAGCGTATAGGTCGATCTCATCTGTTAATTGACACAGACCACCGACACTTGAAAAGGGTCGTAATGTATAATAGACAGACATCTATCCAGATCACCACACAGGAATTCCAATCTGCACCAGGATCCACAGCAACTACTATGACAGTT
Organism: Schistocerca serialis cubense; assembly: GCF_023864345.2. Taxonomy (NCBI): domain Eukaryota; kingdom Metazoa; phylum Arthropoda; class Insecta; order Orthoptera; family Acrididae; genus Schistocerca; species Schistocerca serialis. The sequence continues at coordinate 159,152,305 of NC_064640.1, forward strand.
AGGTGAGAGGCGAGAAAACTTGGATTTCATGGCCGAGCGGCTGCTCATAAGCCACACATCACGCCGGAAAATGCCAAACGACGCCTTGCTTGGTGTAAAGAGCGTAAACACTGGACGACTGAACAGTGGAAAAACGTTGTGTGGAGTGACGAATCACGGCAATCAGTTTGGCGATCCGATTGCAGTGTGTGGGTCTGACGAATGCCCGGTGATAGTCATTTGTCAGCGTGTGTAGTGCCAACAGTAAAATTCAGTGGCGATGGTGTCATGGTGTGGCCGTGTTTTTCATGGAGGGGGCTTGCACCCCTAGTTTTTTTGCGTGGCGCTATCATAGCGCAGGCCCACATTGATGTTTTAAGCACCTTCCTGCTTCCCACTGTTGAAGAGCAATTCGGGGATGGCGTTTGCATTTTTCAACGCGATCGAGCACCTGTTCGTAATTCACGGCCTGTGGCGGAGTGGTTACACGACAGTAATGGACTGGCCTGCACAGAGTCCTTCTCTGAATTCTACAGAACATCTTTGGGATGCTTTGGAACGCCGACTTCGTGCCAGGCTTCAACGACCGACATCGGTACCTCTACTCAGTGCAGCACTCCGTAAAGAATGGGTCTCATTCCCCAAGAAACCTTCCAGCACCTGATTGAGTGTATGCTTGCCAGAGTGGAAGCTGTCTTCAAGGCTAAGGGTAGGGCTACTCCATATTGAATTCCAGAATTACCGATGGAGGGGACCACGAATTTGTAAGTCATTTTCAGCCGGGTGTCAAAACACTTTTGATCGCATAGTGTATATTACAACAGGGGAAGCGTTGTTCTCCACAATACCGTCAGTAGTACAACCTGTCCAGCGTTATGTGATGCTCTCTCACACAAATCGCGGTATTTATCATTAAATTAACCCGTTAAGTTATTATTCGGTGCCATTTTTTACGGAATATGCTATGACGTCATTAATGAATACACAGCGCGTGTATTCTACCTCACAAAACTACACGAATCATCTCGCATATACAACGATACCTAGGGTTATACTATACTATAAGACAGTTACGAGTGACTAATGTGGGTGACCTGCAATTGTGAAGTAGAACTTATATATCACATGTTAAAATCATGAGCCCAGGATCAGCCAACGTTATTGGAAACCACATTATTGATTTTATAAAGTGACCAGAGACGTGACAACATGGTAGTAGCTAGCTGGAGACCGCTATAGAATGGATAGCGTGATTGTTCCCTGTACGAGACTGTTCGAGTATTTATACGATGACTTGCCTTTTTCTTTTTAAATATTCTGTTATGGAGTATAATTACGTTATTACGGCAAGTATTGGTAATGCTTGACCATTGTTGTTCCCCGATAGCTGAGTGGTCAGAGCGACGGATTGCCGTCCTACGGGCCCGAATTCGATTCCCGGATAGGTCGGGTTTTTCCCCGCTCAGGGACTGGGTGTTGTGTTGTCTTCATCATTATTTTATCCCCATCCGGCGCGCAGGTTGCCCAATTAGGCGTCGAATGTGATAATACTTGCACCAAGGTGACCGGACCTGCCCTGCAAGGGACCTCCTGGCCAATGATGCCAAACGCTCATTTTCATTTTACCGTTGTTGTTGCTGTAGTCCCTTTGTTTTCAGCATGTTACGCCGGCGATGTCTTCGTCTCTGCAAACCGGCACTGTCTTGCCGTCACACTGCTATGTTGGGGTACTATACCTCGTAATATTCAGAGCCAGATTGGAGGTCTGAACATGAGCCACGTGGTTTAGTGCTTGGTACTGAGCAAATATTTCAGCCTAGGCCACATCGTAGGTTGCTAGTAACTCTAAGTCAATTCCGGTTGTGATCCACTAAATATCAGAACCCAACAACTTCCACAGCTACCCCTATATATCTATACGTTGCAGAGAATGGCATCATATTAATACGTGTATTTAGCATTTATAGCAATGGAAGGTTGTCATACAGAGTCTTGCCTTAGGCGTTAGGGGTCTTACAATGGCTTTTTAGGTCTGCAAGGCGTACGAAATCAATTTTCGTATCTATATTGTTTATACTTAAAAAATCTTTATTCAGCCAGTAATATCAATACATAATAACCCACCACCTTATACGTTAGTGGGTCTTGAGTGTCTACTATACAGTCATTTATTTTAGCAGCATTGTTACTATTTCAAATTTTTATTTCTTCTTACATGCTACAGGATGTGAAAATGTTTGTTATGCTATGGGTAAGTGTTACAGTCTACTTAACTCTACTCTGACTATCCTAACAAGCTAACTCCTGCACCGTTACAGACGTTCCAGTAGATTTTGTTTATATTACGATAAAAATGTATTTTAATAAATTAACCAGACAGTTTGGATGCGGTAGTATTTAATTTGTGCTCGCAAAGTATGAGACGTCTCGCAATATCTGATAAGCAGTTTTTTCCGAGTTTTTCAAGAGTGTTGAGGAATGTACTTGACTTGTATCTTTCTTTTCAACTACTCTATTATGGAATATAAGTATGTCACTTCGACGATTATTGGCAATTCAGTGCCTCAAACTCCGCCGTAATCACATATTTTCATGTATTATGACGTTGATATCATCGTCACTGCAAACCGACACTGTCACCATGTGATGTTGTTCGGGTAGCATTCCTTGTAATAGTTACAGCCATTTATTTGAGTTTTGCTGATCAGAGGCACGAGCACGATCGGTTTGGTCGGGCATAATGTTAAATTTAACGTCATTTCCGGTTTTCTCCCACTGAACTATGGAATACATTTACATATCCGTAAGTTATAGAGAAGAACATCATTTTATTACGTGTTGCCGGAGATATCGATTCTTACATTGTCTTCGGAAATGCCACATCTCTCACTGTTACAGACTTTGGACGTGTATTTAGAAGCTGTAGGCTACATGTTCATGTGTTGTCTAAGCAATATTTTTGGTAATTAAAAAATCTCATTTTGTCGTTCCTTTCCTAATAAGACAATTCTGTTGTGTGCATATTTGTGGTCGTGTAGTTGGTTACCGGTTTATATTTACGCGCTCTGTACTTTCCTGAAATGCTGCTGTTCCAAATGAGTAGACATAGTATGGATTTTCTGACTGCTTCAGTGTAAACTTTACGTTTTGCGACGCGTTTTAAAGTAATGTGACTACTTAGACGTGTAAAATAATGTAGAAAATACCATGTGCAATAGGTTTTAGAGAGCCTTACCACCATAGTTCTGATTGCAAACTGCTGTTATACTACTTAGCTTCCTGAAGCTCTGTGTCATTTGTAATAATAGCAGTTATTTTCAATCAGTAGCGTTGTCTATATTTTTTCATGTTGTTAACATAATCAATTATCTTTATTCCTCCTAAAATGGCGCTTCATAATAAATTAAATGTGGAAATATTGTTTTGTGACTCATATTAATATTAGGATAATTACATTCAGTCCATCTATTTCTCTGCTTAGCTGGAATGTATTTTTTTCTGTAGTTGAAAGCCTGGTCAGGAAAGTTTTATGACATCAAATTATTAGGCCTTCCTTCTAAAATTTCAACTGTTGTAATGCACTTATATCTACCATTCAGGGACATACTTTAGGATTTAGGGACACTAGTTTGATGAATAAGTATATATGTGAAAATTCACCCACACTTGCGGATGTACCTGACGTCACTTTAATTGACTTCACTCTTACAGGTTTCTTTTTTCATGTAATATCTTCATCAAGCAATGTAAACATCGTACTTTTTGCGTTCTTTCGGAAATATTTTGTTTGAGGGTGTGGCTAATTAGTTACATTCAGTCTGTGTATTTGCTTGCTTAGCTAACACTTATTTTTCTGCTGTTATAAGCCTGGGAAGGGTAGTTTCATGACATCAAAAACTTAGGACTAAATTATAAAATGTCAACTGTTATTTGATTTTGAAGTCTGTGTAAACATCGCACTTTTCCGCGCTGCTGACGTATTTCACAGACAGTTTACAATTTTTGCCACATATAAGAGGCAGAAAATAATTAATTTACAAATCTTTTGCATTTTTAATTGCAATATTTTGATATGTCATTAACTGATTAGAGTTTTTCGTATATTAATTTACAACTCATTTGTGTATTTTACTGTGATTCCATCTGTTGGTAAGAGAGAGAACTACTTACTCACAGTACAACTGACAACCTACGGACGATTTTTAACAGTGAACCAATTACTGGTGCGGTCCAATAAGCGAAATTTGATCATGATGTTACAGTGCAGCCTTTGATCATGATGTTACAGTGCAGCCATCTGCTGTTGACAGGATGAACTGGGATATGAGGCTGGTTTTGCTATTATTTCGTGTTTACTGGGTTATGTGGGGAGGTATTTGCGGTGAAACCCATGTTGAACAAATAGGAATTCCTAAATCGTTATTTATATTTCATAAGCAACTGTTGGTATTTAATTATCTACAGTGAAATATCGTTTTTTCAGTGGAGCAATCTGCTAGTTACAGGAGCAAGTACAATGTGAGAGGGGAGTCCCTTTTATTTACATTTTCAGAGGTTGTGGGATGGTATTTAAGGTAAAAAATTCATTTTCACCAAATAAAGATTCTTATTTAATTATTTATCCTTCTAAGCAAATGTTGCTTTTTAATTATTTATAGAGAAATAAACTATCTACTAGTTCCAGTATTCCATAGCGAATGATACGTAGTTTCAAATCGACGTTACCAACTTGGGGGCTGGTGAGCCAGTCCTTAAAAAATTTTTTGGAAATCAGTAAGTGCTGTATGGAGGAAAGATGTGCGCAATAATGTGGGTGTGTGGGGTGTGGTGTCGGGATGCTTCATAAAAAATTTGCAGAAGTGGAATACGTGGAGCGTATGGGTGCTTGTATCAGCGAAATACGAGATATACGGGAACTGTAGTCGAGTTTCGCTTCTATGAATACTGAGTGTGGGAGCACCCGGTGAGGAGTGCGCTTCACGAAAAATTTGCTGAAGTGTGGTGGTGGTGGGTAGGCCCTCCCATCCTTGACTTTGACATGTGGCAGGATGTCACGATTCCTGATTGATGCTGACATCAACGAAATATGACATGAGCAATTGTCTCCGCTGTAATGTGACTCCGCTGATGGGAAAATGCTGACGCCGATTTCAGCACGTTACTGCCCAGACCCGTCCCTGCCCTTCTACTGAGGCATTATTTCCAGGATCATCCAACTTACTGTGAGATTCTTTCGCATTTCTCCCCTCAGTATGTGTTGCTTCCCTCTCGAATGACGCTCACCACACAATTCATTTCACAGCACACTCTTTGCTACTACCAGCATTCGCAGAGTCATCTGTTTTCATGAATATACATTATGATTGCATAGCTTCCAGGTGACAAACAGGAGTTTATGCGCTCGCATATTTGCAAGAAAAATATAACTGAAATAACTTTTGTCCCAACCCTCATATGGGGTTATGAGGACGACTGAAAAGTAATGACTCCGAATTTTTTATGTGAAGACCCTTAAAACTTTCTTAACGAAACAAACGCTATTAACATTCTACATCTTTTTTTCTTCATGTCTACATATTTATTTTTCAACATAGTCATCCTGGCGATGAACACATTTCTCCCAACAAGAGACCATTTGTTGATTCAGTAATGTAGAATGTTTGACTTTGTTGAAGGAGCGACAGCCTGATATCTCCTTCCACCGCTTCATCAGTACCAAAGTTGAGTCCTCGAAGGTGTTCTTTAAGATTTGGGAACAGATGAAAATCGGATGGGGTCCAAGTCGGGAGTGTATGGAGGATGATGGATGACAGAGAACCAAAGATGTCGGATTGATGCAGACGTCCCAGTGCTCGTGTTTGTTCTGGCTTTGTCACGCTGGAGGAGAGGGTGCTCTATGGGCCACGAACTCTTCTGCGGTTACAAATTCGATTACCAAAAAAAAAAAAAAAAAAAATGGTTCAAATGGCTCTGAGCACTATGGGACTTAACTTCTGAGGTCATCAGTCCCCTAGAACTTAGAACTACTTAAACCTAACTAACCTAAGGACATTACACATATCCATGCCCGAGGCAGGATTCGAACCTGTGACCGTAGCGGTCGTGCGGTTCCAGACTGTAGCGCGTAGAACTGCTCGGCCACCCCGGCCGGCAATTCGATTACAGCACGCTGTTTCTCACTCAACGACATAGCTGTACGACACACCGCCTGTTACACGCTACAGCTCGGAGCTGTTTTTAGTGGCAGACGGCCGTAAATTGAAGAAACGAAGAATAAAGATGCAGAATGTTAACAACGTTTGTTTTAGTTAGAAAGCTTTAAGTGTTTTCAGATATAAAAATCGTGAGTCATTGCTTTCCTGCATACCCTCGTATTTGCATCGCAGAATTTGATTTAAATTGCATAAAGATTAAGGAAATTAAACGTGACAGTACTGAAACCGAGAACATAGATGTTTAGCAATTGGGTAATCACTGAGACTTCATTTAATATAGGACTGTCTTTGGACACCTGGTCTGTTTATGATCATGGATTTCATCGTGGGTGGTTATGACCTAGGGCAATTGCCTACAAGTAAAAGAAGGTTAGGGTAATTGCGGTATGACTATGGAAAGCTCTAACGGAAAAGCAAATAACAACCAACACTGAGATCCATTTATTTCTATTTCCGTTAGTTGTGAAGCTATCATTGGTAACAGTTTTTTGCTGTATTTTTACATCTGTTTATCTTAGTATCCAAGAGATCTTTTGAGCTGATACGTCACCGCGTGTTGGGTTGTCGATGCAGACAAAGTTTCTCGAAACCGGTACTTGTAGTCTTGGTGCAAATTCGCGTTTTACCTGTATGATCTTCAAATTACGGAGAGTAACTTTCTGAAATTCTAACGGTAATAATGATTCATATTTCATCTCAGACCCTTATCAGCTTAATTTCAGTATTTCTGTAGTCGGAAAGGTGCTTTGTTGGATACTGTTATCCCCTCTTCGAAATTAATAAACCAAGATTATCGAACAAAATTAACAGAAAAATAAGAAATAACTATTCGAAAGCACGGAACTGTATTAAAATGAAAGACATGGAGAGTGTCGGGGGAAGGGGGGGGGGGGGGGGGGAATGCAGTGTTTGTTATGTTTGTTAACTGAAGAAAACTTCACAAGCCAAGATCGCTAAAACAGCATTTTATTTGATGACCGGTTTCGACAGAGTTATGCTATTATCATTGGATGTTATGCTTCTGAAATACGTTCCAAAAATACAAAAGCATAAAATCCCATAATGACAGCATAGGTCTGTCAAAACCGGTCATCCAATGAAATGCTTCTTTTAGCGATCTTGGTTTGTGAAGTTTTCTACAGTTGCCATTTCTGAAGTGCTAAAGAGGAAAAGCAAATGTTGGATAGTGGCGAAAGCAGCTTGACACACACAACTTATACAGGGTGATCAAAAAGCCAGTATAAATTTGAAAATTTAATAAACCATGGAATAATGTAGACAGAGAGGTAAAAATTGACACACATGCTTGGAATGACATGGGGTTTTATTATAACAAAAAAAGGTTCACAAACTGTCCGACAGATGGCGCTGGACAGCAAAACTGCTACCGCGACGGGTGAGAGGTACTCCAATATGTTACAGAATCGCATCATCCCCAGCCTGGCTGATAAACACCTGCTGGAACGTACGATGTTTATGCAGGATGGCGCTCCACTCCATATTGCTAGACGCGTGAAAATCTCTTGCGCGCGTCGTTTGGTGATGATCGTGTGATCAGCCGCCACTTTCGTCATGCTTGGCCTCCCAGGTCCCCAGACCTCGGTCCGTGCGATTATTGGGTTTGGGGTTACGTGAAGTCGCAAGTGTATCGTGATTGACCCACATCTCTAGGGATGCTGAAAGACAACATCCGACGCCAATGCCTCACCATAACTCCGGACATGCTTTACAGTGCTGTTCATTACATTATTCCTCGACTACAGGTATTGTTGAGGAATGATAGTGGACATATTGAGTATTTCCTTTAAAGAACATCATCTTTGCTTTGACTTACTTTGTTATGCTAATTATTGCTATTCTGATCAGATGAAGCGCCATCTGGCGGACATTTATTGAACGTTTGTATTTTTTTGGTTCTAATAAAACCCTATGTCATTCCAAGCATGTGTGTCAATTTGTACCTCTCTATCTACATTATTCCGTGATTTATTCAGTTTTCAAATTTATACTGACTTTTTGATCACCCGGTACATTCTTACAGAGTGATCACATACACTACACTTCCGTAGTCTAATAGAAAATAAGCAGCAAATGGAACACAAGCGGTTCTGCCAGCCCCAGGAAGGTTCATATTTGTCTGTCGATGGCTGCTGATGGGCGGCGCTCCATCAAACTGCTGTGGGACTGTGTTTGCTGTGCCTCGCAAACCTGTTGTTAGTTAATCTGGCGCTGCGCTTCTCCCATCCCCTCTGACACGCTAAATACACAAGGACGCCTGCTTGCACCCTCGCCAATTAAATGTATTGTTCAATTAAGAGGCCATTCTCTCCCCAGTGACAGCTCATAAAATGTCGTACTTGACGTCAGTGCGCTTCCGATTAATGAGTAAACGACTCGAAATGCCGCTTTCTATTAAGAGTCAACTGACCTACATATGAGCGAGGCACCGTTGTGTGTTCCAATAAACACACAAGTATAAACACCACTTCAACGTCACACACGCGGGAGTGGTAGTTACTGTAGATGACGACTCTGAATATGAAATGAGGAGTTTAGCATCCATGGACGCTAACGAGCAATTGAATTAAGGTCATCGCACTAGCAGCGTGTAGTGCCACATTTTTTCCCCGGCGACAGATATAAAGATTTGAGTTTAACTTCAGTAATGTAGCATAGTGTCGTTTCAATACGCAACCCACTTATTAAATATGTAAGTGAAGATTCTTAAATTAAAGAAATACGTTTCATTTAGATACCTCATGGTAATTATGGTAATGTCGCTGTGTATACACATGAATTATACAAATCTTTCTTCTCACTCACTACACTTTTTTTTTCTTTTTCCTTGTTTAGCATGTCATAATAACAATTGGGTATAAGTATTTTAGCATCCGAATTCAGAGTACCAGCCATAATCGGAACATGTTTTAAATAAATTATGTTATTGCACAAAATTAAAAACAAACAGTGTCAACTAAACTTCAAAACCTCGAACAATCTAAGATTCAAAATAAAGTATTGCACCAGTAGTCATTCGAAACGTAGATAAGTCTTTATTCCTGCATGTTTCAAGAGTGATCTTTCCTCTAACTTGATATGGGTGAAGCTCATGTTCAACATATTGCTGAAATACACTCATATTCAGGTAAACCAGAGCACCTTGATCGACTAGAGATAGGACGTTCATATTCAAATGGCTCTGAGCACTATGGGACTTAACATCTGAGGTCATCTGTCCCCTAGACTTAGAACTACTTAAACCTAACTAACCTAAGGACATCACACACATCCATACCCGAGGCAGGATTCGAACCTGCGACCGTAGCGGTCTCGCGGTTCCAGACTGAAGCGCCTAGAACCGCTCGGTCACCATCGGCTGGCACCGTGGATTGTCTTGCTGAAAAATGGCGTCTGCGGTGTTGTGCAGAAAGGGTAGAGCTACAGGCCGCAAGATGTCATCCATGTAGGTCACACTGGTCACACAGCCCCGGACACACACCAACTGTGATTTGTGGTTATACTCAATAGCACCCTCTACCATAGGGCTTCTAGTTGGCGCTGCATGTCCTGTGCGAACGCAGTCACTGCGATGCCACATTCCCTGTCTGCTGCGAACCAAAATGCGGTCATCATTTTCAAACAAGCAGAACAGATTCATCCGAAAACACTATCTGATGCCATTCCTGTTCAAAAGTGGTTCAAATGGCTCTAAGCACTATGGGACTTAACATCTGAGGTCATCAGACCCCTAGTCTTAGAACCACTTAAACCTAACTAACCTAAAGACATCACACACATCCATGCCCGAGGTAGGATACGAACCTGCGACCGTAGCAGCAACGTGATTCCGGACTGAAGCGCCTAGAACCGTTCGGCCACAACGGGCGTTTGCCATTCCTGCCCCAGTGATGTCGTTCCATACACCATTGCCATGTAACGTATTTCTGCACATTCGTTAAAGGTAGGCAGAGAAGTGGACGACACGCATGTAACCCATGTAATAAACGGCGACGGACCGTCACCCCCCACCCCTGCTAGTGTACGATGTGTTACACTGTTACACGGTTGCGCCAGAGCCGAGGAGGTCGCAGATCTGTCCTCCATTTCCATTCGGATGACTTGTCGATCTTCCAGGAGGGGGGGGGGGGGGGTGACCTCAGTTGTGCGACCTGATTCATATCGACGTGTTCTACGACCTTCCGCGAACCATTCTGCACACAGCCGTTGCACTGCCGAAACACTTCGGCCCACAAGAGCAACAATTTCCCGGATGGATACATCACATTCTCTCGTACCAATAAGGTACCCCCTTTCAAACTCACTGATTTGATGGTACGGTTCGTGCATACATGTGCAAGACATCCTGTACGTCTGCTCAAGTCACCCTGATCCAATACTTTCGGGTTATAGCGACGACAGCCACAGGCACGTTTTATCGGAAGGTGGTGTTGCGCCGAAATTTCGATAACGATGTTGACCTTGAACCCGCGAACCGACGTGGTTTATAACACTAACGTTCAGTGAAAGACTTTAATGTTACCCTCTGAAAGGATTTCGAAGTTCGACCGCTCGTGTGTCGCCGGACAAGGGTATCGGACTATAATTTTGAATTTGGTGAAATAACAGAAAAACCGAACGGGCTTTAATCATAGGAGTCAACGAAAGTAGTGAAATCGTAATTGAATGAAAAAATGTACGGTCGCCAGCCCAATTAGGCACATTAATTTAGAAATATATATTTGAGAAAACTGAACATTGGTTATTGTAGTTACCTTTGTTGAGATTTTCCTTTGAACAGCAAACAGGATACAAACTGGCACAGTGCACTCTGTACTGTGTGTAGCAGCAGTTATCAATAACATACACACCAGTAAATTATGGGGAGAAAATTTGCTCCAAGCTCATACTAATGACAGCCACACTCAAGAGCATTACTTAATCAGATACTGAAATATCATTGCATGAAGTGCAGAACTAAATTTGGACATGAGGGGCTTCTGTCTTGATTAACATGAAAAACACATATAAAGATGATTAATATCATAAATACACTGTTTGAGCTCCTCTACATATAACATTTTTCCTTAGTAACAGTAGTAGTTCAATTTTTTCTTAGTAGGTAGAGAATATTATGGGGACCCATAAACTAGTACAGTTTCACTAGTCAAAGCTCTTTGATTATTGCAATAGTAAGGACTAACTCTAAAAATTAATCATTCACTTACATTACTTTGAAAGACAATAAAATACAACACTGGGTTCAATTAACTTCAAAAAAGCAACCTTTCATGATGGGTACCAAAAGTACCGTAAATCTGTTCATTAAAGATTTATATGTACTTGAACTTTAATTACCTGTGAAGCAGGTATTCTTTGCAATAATATTTAGACGATCTTGCACTGTAATCCTACAAAACTATATTTTATAACAAACAAAGGTTACCTTAGCAAAAGCCTATTCCACTTCACTTTCCTATTACTTGATCTTTGGATTTTTGTACTTAAATTTACTACCTTAACAATTTCACTTGCAGTAGTTCCTTAACAAACCATCCAAATGTTACTCTTACTTTAACTTTTACTACTCCTTTTACTTTAGACAAAAAATCACTTTTAAATACATGAATGCTAGAATTGTTCATTTAAATCAGGATACTCGGTATTAGTAGCACTTAGTTGAGGACCCTGTGTAAGTTCGTGATCAGGATTGAAAATATGGTTCCGGACACGAATTTATGTTTTATGTGATTATTATTGAAACAACACACAAAGTAACTGGCCCACGCCCACATACATTACTTAAGTGAATGTATGAAGTTTGTGATGCAGTGGCGAAGATAGGTGGCTGGCACAATGGCAGCTAACTGTAATCACGGCTCTTGATGTGCGAATGCTCTATATATTCTCTTTTTGGCGTCGGATTTTCAACCTATTAAAGGCATTCTATTATTCCGTGAATACCAATTAATAGCCAAATCCACATCCGAGGCAAATCACTTATAATGCAGGTTCCAATTTCCTCTCTTAGCATCGTCGAGGTGTACCGCGCTAAGGCTAGCTACATACTGCGTGTCGTTCACACAAAGGAGCCGCTCAGTTCGACCGCCAAATCCACCTTTTACATCGCGCAATGCCACTTTCGTTACGGAGGGACTTCCCTACAGCGTTTACATGTTACAAATACAAGTTACAAATACAAGTGTCCCAAGCATGAACCAGCTTTTAACAAACATACTCTTTTTTTATAAGCATATTCGTATCAAAATAATTTAAAATTTCAGGATATATATATATATATATATATATATATATATATATATATATATATATATATATATATATTTCAAAATTCTAATTTTCTTGCCATACATCAAGGAGTTTAAGCAACACAGAATACACACTTCATAAATTGCAAATACTCAGTTACATAAAATAAACCTACTCCTGATAGATATAAGTGATACAGGTTCAAATGGTAATATTTTTCCACAACTTACTAATGTACATGTCCTGTAAATATGAATGTCCTACCTCTATTGTAACACCTGAAAGACTTTAGAACAATTTCTGTACATCTTCCTTCTTGAAAACGCTTAGTTTCACATCGAAACATGTATACAAAATTTGACGTCCAGACCAAGTTACCTATTTTATGCTCATTAACGTTTTCTACAGGACCCTTGTTCTGTCGTGAATGAAGCCACAGTACTGATCACACTTAGCTTAACGGACAAATAATGAACTAGATTTGAAAACGCATTTATTTGATCACCTGAAGTACACAAGTAACTTTAATCCTTATTTATGTTTCTACGACGCGTTTCGGAGGATTATACCTCCAGTTTCAGCTATTTAATCAAATTAACGTAACACTGATGCGTCATATCCATCGTGGATGACAAACTGCAACTGTGATTTAAACTGGCTATCTGTTTAAGTATGATGGGCAGCCAGTCGCTTTTTGAATTTAATAATATTTATTGTACCGTTAACTTGTTTCCGAGCCACCGCAGCGTCATCATTAAATTTTGGTTTTCCCGGAACATTATTTTCTGGACCATATGAAGCTGGACGCTAAGATCGTGATGCTGGTGAAAATAATGGAAATCGAGGCATCAGTTGGCGAAATGTGTACGAAACGGAAAATTCGTTACAAGTAGACTATCAGACATTAGATTATATTAGATGTTCTTTTCATTCCAATTGATCTACATGAAGAGATCCACCAGGATACAGAATATGTTAGAAGAACAAGAATACATAGTAAATTTTTACAGTGGAAAACAAATATCCTAATGTACCTTCCACAGATCGATCGTCATGGATCGGAAAAGAGTCAAAAAAATTTAAAACATATTTTCATTTATGAGCTACTAAACACTGAACAGAAGTATACTTTTACAACATTATTTGCAATGATTGCATTATTGCAGTGAATTTGTACAGAAGTCAAAGTGTACTAATATTCGCATTATTTTATATTATTATTAATACACAATCGTATCAGTTGTTTCTACTAAAAAATTCGTAACCGGAATAGAAGGAGATGTTCACGAATAAATTCTTTAGGCTCCTCGTAAACATAACTTCATTGTAGTCTAACATTTTATGGCCGCAGGAAAATTACTGAAAATTTGTGTTTCTGAATAATGGACGCCATTTTGGACAAAGGTAAATGACTTTAAATCCTTGTGAACATGGTCCTTATCTCTGGTGTTGATTCCATGAACTGAGCTGCTGGTTTAAACAAGAGATATATTTTAATGACAAACTTTATTAAGGAATAAATATACTAGGAAGCAGGAGTTAATATCCTTAGTTCCCGAAACAGACCTCTGCAGGATGTTTTTGAGCACACACCACAAATAGTTCTTATTACATGTTTTTGTACCTGGAATACTTCAGCTAGGCTTGACGAGTTACCCCAAAACAATCCCATTAGATATTATGAAATGAAAGTAAGGATAATACGGGAGCTTTTTCTCTTTTATATCCCCTGTGTCTTACAACATTCACACTACAAATAGAGATTTGTTTAGGCAGTTCTTTGTTGTGCTTCTTCCAGCTGAATTTATTATCAAGCTGTATTCCCAAGAATGTAACACTATCCACTTCTTCAATCTGTTTCTCATCATATTTTATGCATATACTGGTGGGAAACCTCTTACAGGTTCCGACTTGCGTGCAGTGTGTTTTTTCAGGGGGTAATGGCAAAGAATTGGCTAGGAACCATTTATTAACGTCCATTAAAATTTCATTAATCGATCATTATAAGACTACGGTACACTTGATTTGCTATTTACTGAAGTGAAAAGCAAGCGCCCCAAGTTGGAACTTTGTGACATGCCAAATGTAGTTCACAGTTGGGTGATGTCTGATAGATTAATTCATGTCTCTTTCCTACTGACACCCATTGTTTCCTGTCAGAGATATAGGAACTGAACAGAATGAGATTTTCACTCTGCAGCGGAGTGTGCGCTGATACGAAACTTCCTGGCAGATTAAAACTGTGTGCCCGACCGAGACTCGAACTCGGAACCTTTGCCTTTCGCGGGCAAGTGCTCTACCAACTGAGCTACCGAAGCACGACTCACGTCCGGTACTCACAGCTTTACTTCTGCCAGTACCTCGTCTCCTACCTTCCAAACTTTACAGAAGCTCTCCTGCGAACCTTGCAGAACTAGCACTCCTGAAAGAAAGGATAGTTCTGCAAGGTTCGCAGGAGAGCTTCTGTAAAGTTTGGAAGGTAGGAGACGAGGTACTGGCAGAAGTAAAGCTGTGAGTACCGGACGTAAGTCGTGCTTCGGTAGCTCAGTTGGTAGAGCACTTGCCCGCGAAAGGCAAAGGTCCCGAGTTCGAGTCTCGGTCGGGCACACAGTTTTAATCTGCCAGGAAGTTTCAGGAACTGAACAGTTTTACTGCATTTGCTGCTGCACCGTAATACTGGGTGCTCACACAGTCAGGTGCCTTTGGCAATTCACAAAATGTACCAGTAGTCTGTAAGGTATTGTCTATGAATTAAGTACATTTTCATTGTATGTTTAGATAGCCTTCTCAGTATCAGAACCCTTTTGAAATCCAGACTGCGACTTGAACAATGTATATTATTTGTTGTTAGATGGTTAAGAAGCCGACTGTATATTACCTTTTCTAAAAATTTTGAGAATGATGGCAAAAATGAAACTGGACGGTATTTCCTTATCTCGTTTCTTAAACAAAGGCTTAATTTCAGCATATCCCAACCATTCAGGAAACGTTCCACTGGTAAACGACTGGCTACACAGATTGCTTAATATGTTACTAAATCAGAAGCACACTCATTAATTAAAATAGTTGTTGCATAAATAAAAGACAAAGAGTTACAGGCATACGTGGCAGACATATATACGAATATGGAAAACTGTAGGTATGTTAGATGAGCTGCATTGTTGATTTTTCAATGGTAAAATAATGTGCTATGCAGGAAGATGAATAAATCACATAATTTTTTGAAGGTGTTTTGGTTAGAGGCTGTCTTAAAAATTCTGGAAGAAATAGTTCTGTATCGATTCAGTATTATTGGCAAATGTTTTATGAGGTGAGTTTAGTTTGTGATGAAAACGTCTGACTGTTCAAGACCCCCAAAAATGGCAACAGCGCATGGCGGCCTGGATGGTCACCCATCCAAATCTTGGTCAGCAGTGTGTTACATGCAAAGGTTGTTGTTGATAGCACTAACAGAGTGTACATGATGGCCAGTGAGTGGCGCAAATCTCCACTTGTTTAAGATTTTATTTTGTAATTTATTTTTTCTGTATGGAAGGATATTTTGGTATTATTTGGTCTGAAAAACTTTACAAATTTGTATGAAACTGTACAGACAAATGGAAAACTGGAAGCATTTGGAATGTACCTTTTATCTTGCAGTGATGGTAGTGTTTGCCTCTGTTTACTTTGGATTTGTTCAGCTAGGTTCTTTATGAGGGAGAAATTATATCCATTATTTATGTCTATATATTTGAATGTTATCATTTCGTTACATGCACTGCTTCACGGTTTGGGATGCAGAGCATACAGTTCATAGCTGACCTGAAGGACACGATTTTATGTTGGGTGTAGAATAACAACCGCTACCAGTTACGATACAACGTGCACACGATTGGTTTTGAGCTTGTATCCATCATCAGGTGGCTTACCGCCATGTAAATGTTTCCATACGTAAGGTTCATCACTGTTCAAACCTAAAACAAAGTGATAAAGACTAAATAGACGCCGCGCGGAGTGGCCCCGTGGTTTGAGGCGCCGTGTCACGGATTGTGCGGCCCCTCACCCCCCCCCCCCCCCCCACCCCCAACCTCACCCCCCCACCACCCGTCGGGCATGGTTGTGTGTATCGTTCATCGTTCTTAGCATAAACTAGTTTAAGTAGTGTGTAAATCTAGGGATTGATGACCTCAGCAGTTTGGTCCCTTAGGAATTAACACACATTTGAACATTTGACTAAATAGACACAAATGAAACATTAGGAAGTGTGTCTATTTTGTCATCATCACATTATTTGTTTTTGATTTAAATAGTGTTCTCCAACACTGAGTGTGGGAACATTAACATGAATTTAAACTAGCTAAAGAGTGGAACAAGCTCGAAACCGATCTTATGTCACATACAATCACTTTCTATTGTCACTAGTACCGGTTCATATTCTACACTCTATAAAAGAACAGTCACAGAATTCAACTGCGGCCATTATGGATAAAATAGATTTCATGTTGTTTCGGGCGGCACCTGGTACTGTTATCGTAACATCAGTGTAGATGAGTTTTCTGCCTATGTGGAAGGTATGCTTATTATTATAACTGGAAATATTATGTCAAGGTAATTAATTCCTTCTGATGTTTCATGTTCAACTATGTATCTTATTTTTCTGTGCAGCTTATTTATTTCATTTATCATTCATTTCATTTATTACTTATTATTTCATTTATTAAGTTCTTCTCCAAGCCCATTAAAAAGTAATATGTCTCTTCCACATGTCTTGTACAATATGATTGTGTCTGTAAATTGTAGAAGGGTTGCCGGTATTTTACGAGTATAGAAATATTTTAGCAAGCAGACGTGCAAAGCAGCTAGACATTATCAGACCATTTTTTTGCATATACACACCTACAGCTCTTCGTATTTATTTCTGTCTGCTATGTATTCTTCTGACTTCTTACTCTTCTGATATGTAACAGCCATTTCATTGTGTACATTTAAAAAAAACTCTCCGTCTTCAGGCCACGAGTGGCCTACCGGGACCATCCGTCCGCCGTGTGATCGTCAGAGGAGGATGCGGATAGGAGGGGCGTGGGGTCAGCACACCGCTCTCCCGGTCGTTATGATGGTGTTCTTGACCGGCCGCTACTATTCGGTCGAGTAACTCCTCAATTGGCATCACGAGGCTGAGTGCACCCCCAAAAATGGCAACAGCGCATGGCGGCCTGGATGGTCACCCATCCAAGTGCCGACCGCGCCCGACAGCGCTGAACTTCGGTGATCTCCCGGGAACCGGTGTAACCACTGCGGCAAGGCCGTTTCCCATTGTGTTTATTTACCTGTAACTATTTTGCTCTTTCCTATTTTGTATTGTCAAGGCTCCACAACCAACAGTTCAATTCAGAACACACTTACAAATGGTTCAAATGGCTCTAAGCACAATGGGACTTAACTTCTGAGGTCATCAGTCACCGTTAGGACTAATTAAACTTAACTAACCTAGGGACATCACACACATCCATGCCTGAGGCAGGATTCGCTCGGTTCCAGACTGTAGCGCCTAGAACCGCACGGCCACTCCGGCTGGCAACACACCTACAGCTTACTATGTTCATCTATATCTGTTTCATACACCAGTAACAGATTAACACTTACTTATGTAACGAACATTTCACTGTATTTGTTTAATTTTTTCATATTGCCAGTGTATGGTACTCCTATAGCTTGCAATGTTCATTTACGTCCATTATCTACGCGTGTGGATGTTCTATTCTGGTATCTCTCTCAAAGTTCGCGATGTGACAAATGCGTGTTATCAAATGAATTTCTAACCGATAATAAGAAGCTATACAATATACTTATCCTGAAGCATAATGATCTTTTCATTTTGTACTTCAGTGCACATTTCATGTACTTATGGCTGACAAAATCTGAAGTGACTTAGGGCAAGCCATTAGAACAAATTAGTTTTAATTACATGCTCGACAACACACGATTCCGTTGCCTTTCAGCATATGATTACACTTTTAAACACGTCTGCAGTCTCTCTCAGCAAGTGTGTCTGTCTATCTCAGTCTCTCTCTTTTCCCTACGACAAAAGCCTGCATCAACTTTCTCTTTCACGCTCTCTCCCACCAATATTGACTCTCTCTCACCCTGTACCTCTTCCCCGCCTTCATCCTCACTCCCCCCCCTTTTCTCCCCCCCCTCTCTCTCTATCTCTCTCTCATCCATTACATACATACACAGACACACACACACACACACACACACACACACACACAAAATGGCTCAAAATGGTTCATATGGCTCTGAGCACTATGGGACGTAACTTCTGAGGTCATCAGTCCCCTAGAACTTGGAACTACTTAAACCTAACTAACCTAAGGACATCACAAACATCCATGCCCGAGGCAAGATTCGAACCTGCGACAGGAGCGGTCACACACACACACACACACACACACACACACACACACACAGTGTATTGAATAGCTTTATATGCAACTGAACACTGGCCACTGGCCACTGTCGGCAGCATGAGTATATAATAACAACGCTGTATTTGTCGTGGGATCACAGTCTTGCAGAATTTTTTGAACGTCACCATATTCGCCATCGACTGTATTATTTATTTAATCGTCCTTATGCCATTCAGTATAACATTATCAGACATTAGTTATATTATAGAAGTAACATATAAACACAAACAAAAAAGTGGCAGGATTAGGGATGGATAGGATAGGAAGTCTGCCTCCCGAATGTGAGTCCAGTGGATTTTTTGCCTTAGCCACCTCGCTCGGTACATGGTTAGGAAAGGAAACCACATATACCTCGTCTACAAAAAAATTACAACGTGCACAAGAAGGATAATTAATGATGTTACTAGAACATGATATTTTGTTATATTATACTCCTGAAACATGTAATACATGAACACACGAACACCTGGCAGTAATTTATCCATCATAACTAATTTTGCATCAGATACCTTCTCTGGGGAGATATGTTGTACTGCATCTGAAGCAGAGAAAACGGAAAACCAACAACAGAAACATTTCTTTGGAAGAACAAACACAGCAGAGATGGTGCGACAGTTACCACATTAAAAAGTGCTCAACAATAAACTAGAGCCTAGTATCTCTGTAAACATATTCACTTACATTGTAGAAACACTACAAGAAATGATTTTAGCTCTGATCCAAAAGCCGTTTCCTTCTCGAACCGCTTCATGAATGTTGGCAGTGCATCGTAAAAAACGACGCCACAGTGGCTCATGGGTCTTTGAGTAGGAATTGTTCTTTCTTGTTGTACATGGAGAGACCGACAGTTTCGAGTGTTACAACAATGGTAATCGCTATTGGTTTGCAGTAACTAAGTTAAGCTCTTGTTATCAACACACATGAAGAGTACAACTTTTTAAATAGGAGCTTGCAGTTTTTATCAACATACATTCCTACAACTTTTGTGCATCGTAATCTTTCTAACTTATTCCCACATAGTACCAGTTGGTTATCTTGATTTTGATCAATTTTCCCGAACTGAATATAATTTGCTTTTTTTTCGCACTAAGGGCCAGCCTTTTGGCATTGAACCATGAATACAAGGACCTTAGCACTTAATTGTTTGTTGTGGACAGAGATTACTTACTATCGCTCACTAGTACACTAGTGTCGTCAGCAAACATGATCTTTGCTTCTGATGTTCGCATGTCATTTACATAAATAAGGATCACAATGGCGCCTAAAACACTACGCCGTTGTACACCTACTTCGTGTTTGTTTGAATCAGATACTAATGTGATTTTATATGTCCAATGACCTGAAGCATATTCCACAACATGTAACCTATTTTGCAAATATGATTGAAGCAACTTATTTCTATCCCTTTTATCCCCGTTGCTTCCAAATTACCTAAAATAATTTCGTGACTAAGAATATTGAAAGCTTTACAATAATCTAAATTAACTCCTAAAAACATCCGTTCCAAGTTTTTAATTATTTAATTTGTGTATTCGATTATTATTTCTGTACTTCTTCCTGTTAGAAAGCCATGTGGATTAGAATTCAGTAGATTGTGGTCGTTCAAATACTTGGAACTCTTTGTTTCATTAATCAGTTAGTTTGAAAGGGTACAGTACCGCCCGACATTGAAAATAGGTACAACATTCTTCGTTATTCTTGTCAGAACAACATATTTTTTGTAATAATAACTCAATTTCACTTAATACACCGAAGCCGGATACCAGTGTAGGAAAGAAGGACAATTCATTTATTTAATTGATCACATGTGCACTCCCACGAAATAAATCCCTACGTCCAATTGGGTGAGATCTGTGAAATGAATGAATGTATGGTCGTCTGTTAACTGGAGATAGTGAATCTGTAATATATGATCATCTTTGAGACGGTACTTTGGTCACCTTTGGTGGAACCAAAGAGATGAAATTTACCTGAGCTTTGAGCGCCTGAAATGTGGCTGGCCAATACGGTAGCATGGTGCTCCCCCACCTTGAGGGAGGTGCGAGATGACCTGAAGAACGGCCATGTTTCAGCACTCTGGCGCTGGATCTTGTGTTAGTAAGACCTGTCTTAGGTGAGCTCCGTAAGGACAAAAGAGTGGAGAGAATGGTATGGATGTGAAATACTTACGAGTAGCTTTGAATAATAATTTCTCTATTTCAGGAACTTTTGGAGGGAGAATTAAATGCAAGGCAGGTAATATTAAGGGGATCGTAGTAATCTTCGGAGGTGACCAACGGTCACAATGAAACCACATGTAGCAATAAGTTGAAATACTTCCGAGTGCTAAAGTTAAGTTGAATTACTGGCGTGTGTACTATAAGTTGGAAATATTTAAGAAATGGCGTGTACAGGACTTGAAATTAGAGACGAGTACTTCCACGTGGTGAGAACTGTGTGAGTCTCAATCTACGTATGAGACAAAGGATAAAGAGAAGTACTCGTCCATGGCATCAGTTGAGGACTCGCCTGTATGACGAATACGATCTTAGTATTACTTTGCGTGTTGTGTTTCCGCGTGACGCTGGATTCATATTCTAATACTCTGAGAGAGAAGCAAGGTGAGTCAGCCGTCTATCCAGCAACGCCACTTGGCTTGCATTGCACAGGAAGACGTGCATATATCGTCCAGAGTTCGTAGTAGGAAGGAAAAGTTACGAAGTGGGGCAGTGTCGTGTGAAACTGGGATGAGTACTAATTGAAGTGGGAAAGCTGAAAGTGAAGTGATTCTAACGTTGTGACTATTCTTTGTGATGTATTATATGTTGCCAGAGTGATGTATTTCATGTAATTTAAGTATGTGTGGTTTGCATGGGAGAGTAGCAAGATAAGTTTCAGAGGCAGTGGGTTATTCATGTTCCTTTTTGTACCGCTTGGTCTGGAGGACATTTTCGTGATGATGGGTGTGAGAGTCGAAGTGTGAGATATAGCAAAAGATCCACCACCCTATCCAGAAAGTGCACTGTAGCGTTCAATAATTACGAGACCATAAGATAGAGAATCACCAATGTAAAGCCATGCCCACTGGGCTGAGTTTCTCGTGTGTAATTATTGTATAAAATGTAATGGTGTGTTTAGGTTATCTTTGAATCATAACAGACTTTATCAGAATAAAAAAGATAGTGAAAAGAAAAAGATTGGTGGCCTTGTTCTTCTAATAGTGTGTAGTCATGATATCCAGAATTTATAATGTGTGCGTCATTCATATTCAGTGAGATGGCCACGTGTTGATCAAAGCCATTGAGTAAGAAAGAAAATGTGGTATTGCCAGTGCAATCAGAGTTGTGTAAATTACTAATAGTCAGTTTGCGTTATCCGTTTCCGTTGCGTAATATTCAAGCAGGAGAATAATTTGTAGCTTAATTGTGAGCACTAGAGCTCATAATCAGTCATTGAGGTTTTGCGAGAAATGAGAATAAATCCACTCGCTTGACAGACCACTCATCTTGCAGACCTGACTGCTTGATGCCACAGTATGAGCAAAGGCATGCGGGTGCCACTCAAGTTTAGGTAGGAGCGATATGGGTCGATAATTTTAAGCGTTATGCCTATTATCACTCTTGAATAAAGGCATCACTTTTTAATCTGTAGAGGGACACTCCCTCAGTGATTGATAAATTAACAACGTGACGTATGGGCTTTGTAATTTGCGAAGCAGTACATCTTAAAAGTGGCACTAGCACTTCATCTGCACCTGCTGACGTTTTGCAAATCAGACCTTTAATCATCATTACTACTTCAAGTTCCCTGATTGGAACTTACCTTATGCTTTATGTGGGTGTGCAGTACTTAAGATTATGCTTTTTTATTCCAGTCTCTGATCACAAAATGAAACCGTCAAAACATATAAATATAATCAGCATAGCATCGTCACATAGACGATGCCATTATGGCCGTATCACTTTAGGACAAGGTGTAAAAAGGATCTGAGGATGGTCATTACAGACTAAAACCGGTCATCGTCTAATGAATTCATTTTGTGATCAGAGACTGGAATAAAAAAAGCATTTTACAGTATTGGATCACTGTTTGTACACGCAATTATGTCACAGTTGGTGAAACTTAAGGTTATTCTGATTTCTGAAATTTAAGATAAGTGTTTGGTAAGCATTTATGCAGTAAATGCAGTAATCATTTATGTAAATTGGCAGGTATTTTTGCCGATATTAGTCTTATCGAAATTTGTAAGTGTAATTTACTGCCCCTTTTATAATACCCCATATAGATTTTGAATTATTGCCGGACAGTCTTATTATGCTGTTGCTTCTATGTAGTACTGCCTGTGAAATTACTACATATTTTCTTTACATATTCTATAAACTGGGCGTCTGTTGATCTTTCCATCCAAGAACTGAGCCTTTTTAAAGTCCTACAGGAAATCTTAATGCCTGATATAATCCAAAAACCTGATTTAGTGAACCGACATGAACGGACTATAGTTAGTTCCTTCGGGGAACACATGTCAAAATTGGTCACGAATACTGAAGAGAAAGCATTGTAAGCTTTGTTAGTATCTGTTGGTGAAAGAACTTGTAATCATAGTTCATTACTTAGAATATCTACAAAACTAGCACAATTTTCCGCAGAGAATTTTCTTCTATAAGAAAGAAGCACATTTATTTCTTTCACAGATATAGCAGGAATTGTAAGGATGAGCGAACTATGAACAGACAGCCCCAAGTCAGTTTTAGTAATTATATTATCCACTATATCAATTTCGCTCTTATGTCATTTTCAGGTACTTACAGTTGCTGAAAAAACATTACTACATATTTTCTTTACATATTCTATAAACTGGGGGTCAGTTGATCTTTCCATCCAAGAACTGAGCCTTTTTAAAGTCCTACAGGAAATCTTAATGCCTGATATAATCCAGAAAAGGAATAATAGAGGCTCAGATCATTTTTATTCCTTTAATTAAAAATGACTACTGCAGAGTTTTCAGCACCTGTAACCACTTGAAAATGAGCTAAGGTCACAATTCTGAGAGAGGATAGTGAAACAAATCATACGTTCGATAGAGAATACGTGTCATTTAAAAAAATAGTATGTAGTAAATTTATTTCTATTGTAACCACCTGGTACGTAATCTCTACATGATAAGAAGTTAGGTCTGTGAGTTGGAAAATTTCTCAGTGAAACGTATTTGAATTGCTGTTTACATATGAACCAATACAACTATAAAGTTTCTGATCGATGCACTAAAATAATTTTGCTTTTGTGTTTTGCTGCCAGAGAGGTTACATAAAGAGAAATAAACCTGATTGTTAAGTTTTTTGTGTACTTAAATATAACATTCTCATTTAGACGCAACATAATATCTCCACATCTTTGGTTTGTACGTGCAAGATACTGATGTGTATATTAGAGATATAAGACAGCCACAATAAATATAACCACCACTAATATCGCAGATATGCACTAAAAGTAAAGTTTCCTAATTTTTCCAATTTTTTTCGAATCTGAAGCTTCGCAAAGATCAGTTCTGAAGTTTCTAGATCTTTTGCTGATCATAGATGCTCTAATTACGCTCTCGTAAATTGGAACGTAAGAAAGTGATTACTTTTGTGTCTTTGACACCCGAGAAATCATATACTCAAAAGTCAATAATAGTATGTGATATTCCCTTCCCCATTTTACTGTTCTGAGTGATTTAAACACCCGTTGCTTCATGTCTTATCTTTAGTTTAACATTAGAGGTAACAGCTGAATCAGTTGATGCGTAAAAAAAAAGGAACAAAATTTGAGTTCAACGGTTTGGTTGTACCAATGATTTCTTTTTCTGTCTCTTGAAATGTAAGCGGACATAAATGGCAGTGGTCAAGCAGAAAGATACAGGGCTCCCAGAATTACTTGCGAGGTTTTACTATGTATCCCCGTGCCGCAGTTAACTCATGGATTTCGCACTGTATGAGACACAGTAATTTGCTTTCTCTGAATGCCTCGCCTACCTGTGCGCTTCTGCTTTCCATCGTAGCTTCCTCCGTTTGGTTACTTCTGAACATGAATCATTCAGAGCTCCGTGGCTGAAGTATAGTTACACGAAAGCGCATTTATTCCCCGAGAGAGAAGTTCTTTTCTGCTGCGGCCGTGGTTCGCTACTTGTGTGGACGAGCTCTTGTCACGCCATCGTTCTCCAGAAACCGCCGTGAAACTGCCGATCAGATGCAAAGGGACACGAGTACTTATCTTGGCCATTACACTACAAAGTACAAGCCCAACTTTCGCCGTCCAGATACTTGCCGCTGCTTATGGCATGAGAAATATCGTCCACTTCAGCGGTAAAATATGTGCTGCTATGACTAGTCTGGTCACATATATTTTTTCTTATCTTTACCTTTCTTTTCAGATGGAAACAAGGTTGCGATTGTTTCTGTTACGCCATTTAAAATATTTGGCCTGTGTCAATTAAAAAAAAATGGTCCTTAAATCACCAACATTTTACACGACATCTGCCCATCAATGTTTTACCTAATCAGTTATTCAATGTTCGTTGAAAGACTGCGACTGCAAAATATATAGCCTGCATTTAACCTAAAAATTAACATTCTGCTTTCGGTGACGACTTTTATTTATTCATCTAGCACAATGGTTCCCAAATTAGGGGTAATTATCCCCCGAGTGGTAAAACGTAATTTTCTGAGGGCTAAGAACAAAGAGGTTCAGTTTTGTTTTGGACACGCAACTAAATAATGTTCGAAAGGCCATTACTATTATCACTATTTCGTAAGACTGTAATACTGATTACAAAGTTCCGATAATTATACATTAAAGGAAAAAAATTGCAACACCAAAAAGGATTTGTGTGACGTAAACAAAGGATGACAGGCGTGTTTCTACGTCTGAAGGGTGATGTCTGTTCCAACAACGCGCCAGTGGCATAAGAGCAGAGCTAGTAGCGCCATTATGAGGATGAAAATTTGGGTTGCTTTAAATATAAGCAGTAACGGTCGTAATTGTTACTTACGTATGAGATTGGACGTGGTGAATGACATATGGCAAGAATGCCTTAAAGGCGACGAAGACGCCATCGTCAACAGCTCACTGAGTTCGAAGGAGGTCATATAATAAGGCTAATACACACATCAAAAAAGTTTTCCATCACCTCTGTTCCGAGAGTTCCAGAAAACTGGAATAGACATCCACATAAACATCATTTCCGCCCTTCTTATTGCTCCTGACAACCACACATTGCATGTTGTACCACCATACAGCGAGACCTTCAGATGTGGTGGTCCAGACTAAATGGACCTATTTTATTGCTACATGCTATACGAACTTTTTCCAAAGCACCTTGGTCTTCAAATATTTTCTTCTTTGCTCTATCATCCAATGTTAAACGTTCCACTCTTACATTAATTCTATATACATACGTAACTACTTTATTAATTATTACTAAGATTCCAAATAGCCAATACAGTGTTAACAAAGTGCACTGATCCATAGCTGTATTTGTCGCGACATACTATCTTCAAGCACATCAACACACTGTTGGTGCCGGCCGGGGTGGCCGAGCGGTTCTAGGCGCTACGATCTGGAAGCGCACGACCGCTATGGTCGCAGGTACGAATCCTGCCTCGGGCCTGGATGTGTGTGATGTCCTTAGGTTAGTTAGGTTTAAGTAGTTCTAAGTTCTAGGGGACTGTTGACCTCAGTAGTTAAGTCCCATAGTGCTCAGAGCCATTTGAACCATTTGAACACTGTTGGTCCAGATTGTCTCATTCCTCAACGGCAATTCGGCGTAGATGCCTCAGAGTGGTTGGTGGATCACATTGTCCATAAACAGCCCTTTTCAATCTATCCCAGACATGTTCGATAGGGTTCATGTCTGGAGAACATGCTGGCCACTGCAGTCGAGCGATGTCGTTATCCTGAAGGAAGTCATTCACAAGATGTGCACGACGATGACGAATGCCTCGCCAATATGCTGCCGATATGGTTGCACTATCGGTCGGAGGATGGAATTCACGTATCGTACAGCCGTTACGGCGCCTCCCATGACCACCAGCGGCGTACGTCAGCCTCACATAATGCCATCCCAACACATCAGGAAACCTCCACCTTGCTGCACTCGCTGGACAGTAAGTCTAAGACGTTTATCCAGATGGGGTATCCTCCAAACACGTCTCCGAAAATTGTCTAGTTGAATTCACATGCGACACTCATCGGTGAAGAGAACGTGATACCAGTCCTGAATGGTCCATTCGGCATGTTGTTGGGCCATCTTTACCGCGTTGCATGGTGTCGTGGTTGCGAAGAAGGACCTCGCCATGGGCGTCGGGAGTGAAGTTGAGCACCATGCAGCCTATTGCGCACAGTTTGAGTCGTAACACGACGTCCTGCGGCTGCACGAAAAGCGCTGTTCAACATGGTGGCGTTGATCTCAGGTTTCCTCCGAGCCACAATCCGTAAGTAGCGGTCATCCACTGCAGCAGTAGCCCTTGGGCGGTCTGAGCGAGGAATGTCATCGACTGTTCCTGTCTCTCTGTAGCTCCTCCATGTCCGAACAACATCGCTTTGGTTCCCTGCGAGACGCCTGGACACTTCCGTTGTTGAGGGCCGTTCCTGTCACAAGGGAACAATGCGGACGCGATCGAACCGCGGTACTGACAGTCTAGGTATGGTTAAACTACAGACAATACCAGCCGTGTATCTCCATCCTGTTGGAATGATTGGATGTAATCGGCTGTCTGACCCCCTCCGTCTAATAGGAGCTGCTCATACGTGGTTGTTTACATCTTTGGACGGGAGTAGTGACATCTCTGAGCATTGGTTCAAATGGCTCTGAGCA
The DNA here is from genome assembly GCF_023864345.2 of Schistocerca serialis cubense. Lineage (NCBI taxonomy): Eukaryota > Metazoa > Arthropoda > Insecta > Orthoptera > Acrididae > Schistocerca > Schistocerca serialis. The sequence continues at coordinate 159,180,045 of NC_064640.1, forward strand.
CTATGGGACTTAACATCTGTGGTCATCAGTCCCCTAGAACTTAGAACTACTTAAACCTAACTAACGTAAGGACATCACACACATCCATGCCCGCATCTCTGAGCATTCAAAGGGACTGTGTCTGTGATACAATATCCACAGTCCACGTCTATCTTCAGGAGTTCTGGGAACCGGGATGATGCAAAACTTTTTTTGATGTATGTAGAAGCTGGATGTTCCTTCCGCGATATTGCAGAAAGCCTTGGCAGGAATTTAGCGACTGTACATAACTGCTGGCAGCAGTGTTCACGAAAATATACAGTAGCAAGAAGACTGGCGCCGTACGGTCAAGGGGCAATACCGCGAGGGAAGACTATCGTCTTCGGCGTAATGATCTTTTGCATCGTACTGCATCTGCAGCAGCCATCTGAGCAGCAGTTGGCATCACAGTGAGCTGTTACAAATCGGTTACTTCAAAGGCAGCTCCAAGCCAGACGCCCTGTAGAGTGCATTCCATTGACGACAAACCATCTCTGTTTGCGACTTCAGTAGCTTCAAGTGAGAGCTTACTAGAGGGCGTGGTTGTGTTTTCTGCTGAAAGCTGGTTCTGTCTCGGCGCCAGTGACGGCCGTGCGTCGGTTAGAAGGAAGGCAGTTGAGGACCTGCAACCAACCTGTCAGCATGCTAAACACACTGGACCTACACCTGGAGTTATGGTCTGGGGTGCTGCTCTGTATGACAGCAGGTGCACGCTCGTGGTTATTCCACGCACCCTGACTGCAAATATGTACGTCCATCTGATTATTCGACCTGTTGTGCCGCCATTCATGAACAGCATTCTACGGGTGTTCGTAAACTGGATTACGCTCGCCTACATACCGCTGCTGTAGCCCAAGATGCTCTACAGTGTGTCGACATGTTGCCTTGGTCTGCTTGACCACCAGATCTGTGTCCAAAAGAGAACATATGGAGCATTATGGGACGACAACTTCAGCGTAATCCACAAACAGCATTAACCGTCCCTGTATTGACCGACCAACTACAACAGGCGTGGAATTCCAAGCAAAAAAACTGACATGCGGCACCTGTACAACATAATGCATACTCGTTTGCACGCTTGAATTCAACATTCTAGCGGCAACACCGGTTATTAAAGTACCAGCATTTCACATTCGCAATGGCTTATCTCGCGCTTTCATTAACTTGGGATCTTGCAATGTTAATCGCGTAAATATGTTACCTAGACAAATGCACTTCCGATTGGTGCTGCGATTTTTTTTCTGTCAGTGTATTTTATTTTCAAATATTAGTAGTAACGAGAGACACATTGTGGTGGAGGTTACCGCTTGTGGAACAATTGTATGTACATCTTCCTCACATTACCCACCCATTACAGACATGCGTTGTATGTTCTACCATGCGCCTATGACAGTAAAACTGAGACATAAGCGTCACATATGGTTAAATATCTCATGGAAATGCCGTTTCTGAAATGTAAGTAGTTCCTGCAGTAGACCAGAAGCTGTTTCAGTATTCACTTAGCAATAGTGAACGAAGTAATTGGCAGCACAACATAACTATGAAATGGATACTACACTTTTAAAGGGCCAACGTTGCATTATTATTATTATATTACTGCCAGTGCTCAGATACAAATCATTTGCCACCTGTAATCTATCAAGTTTTGTCAGTCCAGAAGTAAGGAGTCCAGCAATCAAGTGATTAACAGACAGGAAGTTTAGTACACACATTTTAACTTGGCTGATTTTAAATGAGGGTGCAAGGTTTGGGTGATGCAAGGGTCTCTATGGAGAGACATGCTGCAGAGAACGGACGTTTTGTAACAAGTGTCCACCCTCAATGTGAATAGTTAGCGTCTTTTCTGAGAAGGAGTTCTAGCAAGTACTCGCAATGCAGTGAGAATTTTTTGATCGTTCTATAAAGGAAAAAGTTGTTACAAAGAAGCAGAAAGAAGCAGTAACAATTGTATCACTGACTCGTAGTTAGTTGTTTATGAAATGACTGAAAACACTAAATATCATTCATCTTTTGTTATGGTAAAAATGAGTGTTCAAAGAAATTTTAACACGTTTTTATTAACTCGCTGTGTTGTCAGTCTGCTCGTTAGGTACAAATTTCGCAATTGATTTTAAACCAACTTCCCATTGAGCTAAGGACTTCAAACTTTCTACATAGTTCAGAACTGGAGGGCACTGCTATATTAACTCACGGTGTTGTCCGGTATGTGGCGGAGGATACTTCTCGTATCACTGCCATTTGCCCTTTTCCTGTTCCAGTTGAGAGTGGTTCGCAGGTAGAACTTTTTCTGGAAGGCCTCCGTCAGCGCTGGAGCTCTCTCATGCTGACCTCTACGTCTTTTCGCGATTATCTCTAGGAAGCAAGCTATTGATTAACTCACGTGAAGAGAAACTGAAATAAATCTGGAAGATAACACATTTCTCTGTTGAGATCTCATCAAGATGTTGGGCGTCGATTGAAAAATTATTTAAATAAATTATTTAAATAAAAATGCTTGTGAATATATACTACTTTTTTATATCGGCCTAAAAAGTATTAGGTCTGCAGCTTTACTACCACCGTTCTTTTTGAGGATTTATTGTGAAAAATATTGACTATCACTGCCCACTACTCTCTCACATCTTTTCGGCAGCGTATGAATCCCGCGGAAGAGCTGGACTTCTTTTGAGGATATGCATGGAACCATCTAGTTTTGCACTTGTTCACGTACCCTGAACGCCTGATCAGCCAGGTCGTGTGCCATTGACCGAAAAATGTGTTAGTCAGGGGGAGCAATGTCTGGAGAATACGGCGGGTGTGGTAGGAGTTCCTATTTCAAGGATTTTAAGTATGACTATGCACGTGGGATCGAGCATTGTCATGATGCGAAACGATCTTTTCATGTTTATCGCTGCATTGTAGCCGTTTGTCTTTCAGTGCTCAATTCAAACGCATCAACGACTTCCCATAATGATCTTCTGAGATTGCATCAGCAGGTTTCAGTAGCTTCGAAAACCTTCTCTCTTCCAACATCGTGCCGGTCTTCGATGTTAAAATCGCCGTCCTTGAAGCGTTGAAAACATTCCCTGCACACTCTTCCACTAACAGCCGCCTCACCATAGATCTGAGCCAGCATTTTATGAGCCTCAATCGCAGATTTCTTCCTGTTAAAACAGAAAATTACAACTTCCCACAGATGATGATCTTTGGGATCGCAAGGTGATATATTCAATCTAAAACAACTTCATGGCGCTGTCACAAAACGACCAATATTTTGGTGGGTTATGTTCACGAATGCGTAATCTTACTGCACGACAGTTACGACCTACCACCTGCACCACCAATTACCGCTACTGCAGGGACTGATGGCCCAGTGACCCTGTACTTTGGTCCCTTTATCCCTAAAACCAACCAACCAGCCAGCCGTCTATTCCAAACCGGCGGAAGCAAAGTTGTAGACATAATACACGCAGTCGGAAAAAAGTTATTACACCCTTTTAGTGGTTTTCAATTCAATCAAGATTAATTGTTGCAACAGCGCAAATGAAGTGTGTGAAATGATTACATTTACGGATAAATACTACAGGCGGTTCTGAGGTACCAGGTAATGACCCATGCTGAAACATTTATATTAGTACGTGGTGTTGCCTCCACGGGCGGCAATGCAGACGCCGACTCTGGCATTCAGTCAGTCGCACAGATGGCGAATACTCTCCTGTGATACGTTATTCCACGCCTGCTAGACCTGTGAAGATGGCGACTACTGTCCTGGGATATGTCATCTCACGCCTGTTCGCGTATTACTGTAAGAATTGTTGGCTGACGAGCTGCACGAGTCAATTCTCGACCCAGCATATCCCACACGTGCCCAGTTGGAGACATGTCCGGAGATCGTGCTGACCAGAGAAGTTGATGCACGTCTTGCAGAGCACGTTGAGTGTCACGGCCAGTGTGTGGGCCAGCATTATCTTGTTGGAACAACACGTCACCTTCCTGTTGCAAGAACGCAGAGGAACGAGTCTAACAACATTCTGCAGGTACCGAGTGCTGGTTAACGTCTTCTCCAGAAACACCGAAGGGGAACAGGTATTGTAGCTTATCGCACCCCAGACCATAGGCCTGGCGTGCGGCCAGTGTATCCTGGGCGAATGCACTCCACGAGACAGCGCTCATCAGGTTTACGTCATGCGCACAAACGACCATCACTTGCGTGCAGATAGAATCTTCTTTCATAGCTGAAGACAGCGGCGAGCCATTCCATCTTCCATGGGATCTTCTGACGGCACCAGTGGTACCGTGCACGTCAATGCTGTGGCGTGAATGGAAGATGGATTGAGGTGTGCGTGCCTGTAGTCCCACAGATAAAAAGCGGTTCGTAACAGTTAAGCCGTCGGCACACGGACCGTGCATCCGAACGTTGAACGTTGAGCGTTCCGAGTTTCTGACGTCATAGCGTGGAATAGCACGCTCAGGTGTCTTTCCAAACGTGTAGATCAATATCTGGCATGTCAGATATTGTGAGCGTGCGTCTGAGCGTTGACCAATGAGATGGCACAATGCCACCTACGTCACAGGCACGCCGTCTCCCTTCAGTACAAAGTTGTGAGACGTCATATTGGCATTCATTTCAAGTCTATAAGAATATATGCCGTTTCTGAGCACCAGCAAATTGAGAATCAATAGAAAACCCATTGTTAATTGTGTGATTCGTATCAATAAAAAAATGAGAAACATCATATTCATGGCAAAAAAATTATTGTAACTTGCGTATTATCAGAGTAGGCTATTTGAAGGCAGCGACACACTGAAGATCCACCCAAAACGCATTGTTCTTGGTACAATTTGTTATAATTAAATTTCAAATAGTAACATAATTATCTACAATAAACATTTTTAACAAGGCGTAATACAATATGATTAAGTAGGAGGGAATTGTTGTTGGTTTAGCGAAATGAGTAGCGTCTCTGTCTAATCATGAGTTTTTGTTGGGGTGGTGGTTCGCGTCTTATCACTTCCAATTTTTTTTTTCCTGACATTCGCGTTTTTAGTAGGTTTTGATACCTTATTATTAGTTTAATATAAGTATATGCTATAATATTTGATGTTATGTAAATATAAGTCCATCTTTTCTGAGGGGTGACTTCGTTCGATTGGCTTAATCTACAGGACAGCTTGCGCTACTTGTATAAAGATATTTTGCTCCTTTTTCTTTTACGCTTCGTAATTCAGATGTTGTAAAGATTCTGCAACTGGGTAGGAACAGTGATCAAGTAAGACTAATCTTGGGGCTTTTACTAAAATGTGGGAATGATGAAATAATGTTTATCTTATGCGGAGAAGTATTGCAAATTTGTACCGCACTGTTTGTAACGGAACTTCTATAAGTCTGTGTCCTTATTGACTGGACGTGGTACTTTCCTTTTCGTGGACGATGCAGGAAATGTGCGTTTTAATAGAGCAAACGTGGGAATTTTACGCGCACCCGTTGAGTAAACAGTGTGATTTACGAACTAGAAACATCCCTCAACTGCCGCTGGAGTGCGTTGCGATCGAGTATACCACGTTGGGACCCACGTGCCGTATGCACAAGTCGCATCGTTCCTGAGCGTTCAGCAGAACGTTGAACTTGGCACGCTCAACGTTAACGTTCGACAGCACAGTCCGTGTGACGACGGCTTTAGTGTCGACACGTCTGGGTTCACAAGGTCTCATATCTGTGCTGTGATAGCTGTGCGATCTGCCACTGCTGCCCTTACAATATGACGATCCTGTGACTTATAGCTTTTGAAGTTACAGGATTAAACATTTCGGCGTTTTGTGATGTGCGCCGTTTTCCATTTATGAATATTTTAAGTATGTTTCCAGTCTTTACACCTCTCTGTGACCGAAAATCTGTGCAGTTCTTTCCAGACAGTTTACTTTTAAAGATAACTGCGTCATCTACAGAAAGTCTCAGGCTATTGTTAAAATTTTCTGCCATGTCATTAATATGCACCATGAACAGCAAAGGTCTCAACACTTTTCCCTTTACAGCAGAACCTTTGGAGAGGACAGCAAAAGATTTTTCTACTTATAACACAACTGAAACTGAAATTTCTTGTATCATAAAATGGGTTGTACCAGAGAGAAGGATTAGCTGTGGAGCACATATTCAGTGCGTTCTGTACATAATGATTCTGTGTTTAACTGGTAAGCTTGTAAAGGATATGTTTTTCTACTCAAATATTTTTTGGTTTGCTAGTAGTTTCGATACGACATGAAAGTGTTATTGATATATATAATTTTGTAACAGTACCTGACTTCCACTAGGAGTGTTATCACATGTTAACAGAATCTTCCGTCGGTACTTGGTAGAACAACATTATAATAAATGAAAAGCACCAGTTTGCTTTTGTTCTACGATATTACTTTTCTTGTTTACCGGTTACAATAAAAGTAATATTGTAGAGTGATTTTCATTTATTATACTGTTATCACATTTGGTAACCCCAGTATCTGTGAACTGTTCTAAGTCAACGCAACACAGCTGAAATAATTGATGTAGATGCCATATTAAATTGTTTGACAAGAACCTTGACATTGGATAATGCCCCACGAAATCGAACTTAGTCCTTGTAACTAACATTATTGAAAATTTTATCATTATAACGACACATTTGCACCATTGAAAAAAATTAAATTGTTCTCTCTAGATACTGCCTATTTTATAATCAGACTGGAGAAACATACGATTCAAAGTGTCGATTCCAAACCACTAAAAGTCAAGCATGTAAATGAATTAGTTAACAAGGAGGACTGTGACACTGCGCTTAGCCGTTCACCTCTGTTTATTTGTGTCACACCATTTGAAAAAATCTGCTATTACCATTTATATGCACTGTCATAAGACGAATGATAGAAGGAAGGGAGATAAAACGGTCTATATTTCTATGATAAAGATCAACGTAACTAATCCGAGACACATTGACTTAATGATTCAGACAATACCACACCAAGGAAGGTACCTCAGTATCAGCTCTAAAACAACCATACCGGTTGTGTGAAGTGAAATGAATGCGTTTGATTACTGCTGTAGCCACAGGATTTCCTCTATTGTAAATTTCAATACACTAGGATGTAATTCTGAGTTCTCTACACCATAGGATTTGGACAGTACAGATCATGGGTAGCCACAATGTGGCTCTTGCCTTGATCTAGTGCTAGTTTTGTCATTTTCACAACTCTGTAGACTTTTCTTGTTGTACTAAGTCACTAACTCTGGTAACGATTAACGTGATGTTGTTCCCTGCGCATTAATATGGTTTAACTAAAATTATGTTTATTGCTAATGCCCTAACAGCTACTATTTTATGGTATTAGCGTAAACATGAAGAAAAGTATGGAATAATAAAGTTAAGAAGAGAGTTCTTTTTGTAGAGACAAAAAGTAAACCAATATTCTTGTGTAAAATGACACTGTCTCAATTGAAGGCCATAATCCCAAAAGAAATAACTAAAATGCTATTATAAGGACTTTTCTGTGGCTCTTCAGTTAAGTAAAACTTAACTGTTGTTATTTAAGGAAAATATTCAGGATAAAATAGAGTTATATCCATATTTACAAAGCAAACTAATTTAGAAAATGAAGCTGGCTTCGCCTTAGTTTTTAATATTGACAAGCGGGGGAAGTTTATGGAGAAGAATATTGCAAACGATGTTTGTATTTTATACCCCAAAACTAAAAAAGGGAAAAATTCCCGCCGTTATTAGCGGCAAAGAACAAAATGTGAGTTGGACCAGACTGAAGATAACAAATATTATCCGCAATTTCGCATATTTGTAAGATACGTATCAATTGACAAATGGAATAGTGGCAGGGGTCTTAGTTTCTTCATTAATATTAACTATTAGGCCTGGTTTCTAAACAATGTGGCTCTCTTCGAAGCGGTTTTACAGATTTGCGGTTCCCATAGGTAATGTTAGTGGCCACTCATGGTACACAAGGTCTAGCGAAATAATATTTAATTGATTTTTAGATTACCAATGAAGACGTTTGTTCGCTGACATCATGTGGTGCACGGGCTCACTCCACGCCAAAACTGAATTTTAACCCTTGTTAAAGTCGAACAGCAATACGCGAAAGGCAGTTTATTCAGCGTTACGGTATTACCAACCTATGAAGCTGCATCCTGTCTGCATTTCCCTCGTTGTTCTAGAACAGCTTATTTCAATTCAAAGACCGTTTTTTTACGCATTTCTGCGTCTGCTCCTATAGCGATTGACTTCCAGTGCTGAACATTTCAGATGGAAATGAATATTCTTGTGTGACTTTGTGTTTTACATGTATTTCTTTCCATTTCTTTTACACAGACGGGTATATTTCGCCAACTGGCTATACGGAGTCATCATTCACAGAGTGGCCGTGCGAACGTTGTAAGTAACTATATATTTGCCTTTTGTGACTAAAATAGTTCTTGAACGTCCATTTCCCGTCGAATTTCTTTATTGTTTGCGTGATTTTTGCATGTTACATTATATTCCTCTTTTGATGCTCAATTATCAAAATATATAATACACAATTAACATTATATAATAAACATTTTTTTTCAGTTGTATTATTTTAGCTAATGCTAAAGCTGCTCTAAAGTTAGCATGCTTCCAAACTACAAGTAATTTTTAATCAATAAGGCTTTTAAAGAATGCATTTTGATTGCTTTGATACTGACACGCATGTAAAATTCTATTCAAATATGGGATTCATGCATTAAAATCTCGTTCTGCACTGCCATAGCATAGAGACAGAGTAACTTTTACAATATTTTGAACTGTTATCAATACTTACCACAATAAGCACTTTGGAACTTGTTTTTCTAGTATATATACGAATTTAAAACAGTAGCAAAATTTTAAAGCGGCCTTTTCGAATGAAGCACTGTAATTTTACAATCACGCAAACAATAATTTTCTGACAGTATATGTGGACTCTCAGGCTATTCTAGTTACAAAAGCAAATATGTTGGAAGACCGAAAACTGATATGAAAACATGGTTTTAAAATATATTAGTGCACATTAATTTATATAACATTTTATCAAAGAATCGTCACGCACAAACTTATTTCCCCACGTAATTTCGTTATTTACCATTTTACTTCCTTAAATTTTATTTGCACAATGAAATGAGAGGAGAGCACTTAAAAATGAATCAACAGTTACCTGCACAACTCTTAATTCATTCTTTGGTCAGTGAAAATAACTGCTTTTGAACTTCGTACAACATTAATGCCTCCACTATTGCTATATCACCACAACAACGGTGAAGTCACTGATGACATTGCCACCAAAGCGGAGTTATTGAATACAGTTTTCCGAAACTCCTTCACCAAAGAAGACGAAGTAAATATTCCCGAATTTCCATCAAGAACAACTGCAAAGGTGAGAAACATAGAAGTAGATATCCTCGGTGTAGCAAAGTAGCTCAAATCACTTAATAAAGGCAGGGCTTCCGGTCCAGATGGTATACCAGTCAGGTTCCTTTCAGAATATGCAGATGCAATAGCTCCATATTTAGCAATTATATACAACCGCTCGCTCGCAGAAAGTTCCTTACCTAAAGACTGGGAAGTTGCTCAAGTCACACCAATACCCAAAAAGGGAAATAGGATTAATCCGTTGAATTACAGGCCCATATCACTAACGTCGATTTGCAGTAGGGTTTTGGGACATATACTGTATTCGAACATTATGAAGTACCTCGCAGAAAACGATTTACTGACACATAGTCAGCACGGATTCAGAAAATATCGTCTTGCGAAACACAACTAGCTCTTTATACTCATGAAGTAATGAGTGGTATATACAGGGGATGTCAAATTGACTCCATACTTTTTTGATTTTCAGAAAGCTTTCAACACCGTTCCTCATAAGCGTATTCTAACCACACTCTGTGCCTATGGAATATCGCCTCAGTTGTGCGACTGGATTCGTGATTTCCTGTCAGAAAGGTCACAGTTCGTAGTAATAGACGGAAAACCATCGAGTAAAACAGAGGTAATATCCGGCATTCCCCAAGGAAGTGTTATAGGCCCTCTACTGTTCTGATCTATATTAACGACATGGAAGACAATCTGAGTAACCCTCTTAGATTATTTGCGGATGATGCTGTCATTTACAGTCTTTTAAACTCATCAGATGACCAAACTGAATTGCAAATTGATTTAGATAAGATATCTGTGTGGTGCGAAAAGTGGCAGTTGACCCTGAGTAAAGAAAAGTGTGAAGTTATTCACATGAGTACTAAAGGAAATCCGCTACATTTCGACTACGCGATAAGTCACACAAATCTGAAGGCCGTAAATTCAACTAAATACTTAGGGATTACAATTACAAATAACCTAATTGGAACGATGACATGGATAATGTTATGAGCAGAGCAAAGCAAAGACAGATTCATTGGCAGAACACTTAGGAGGTGCAACAGATGTCCAAAGAGACTGCTAACAATACACTTGTTCGCCCTATTCTGGAGTACTGCTGCGAGGTGTGGGATCCGTATCAGATGGGACTGACGGATGATATTGAAAAAGTTCAGAGAAGGACGGCTCGTTTTGTATTATCGCGAAATAGAGGAGATAGTGCCACAGACACAATACACGAATTGGAGTGGCAATCATTAAAACAAAGGTGCTTTTCGTTGCGACGGACCGAGCGAGGTGGCGCAGTTGTTAGACACTGGACTCGCATTCGGGAGGACGACGGTTCAATCCCGCGTCCGGCCATCCTGATTTAGGTTTTCCGTGATTTCCGTAAATCTCTCCAGGCAAATGCCGGGATGGTTCCTTTTAAAAGGGCACGACCGACTTCCTTCCCCGTCCTTCCCTAATCCGATGATACCGATGACCTCGCTGTCTGGTCTCCTTCCCCACACAACCCAACCCCCCCTCCCCTCCCCCCGTTGCGACCATATCTTCTCATGAAATTCCAATCACGATAAAATAAGAGAAATCAGGGCACGCACAGAGAAATTTAAGTGCTCGTTTTTCCCGCGCGCCTTTAGAGAGTGGAACAGTAGAGAGACAGCTTGAAGGTGGTTCATTGAACGCTCTGCCAGGCACTTAATTGTGAATAGCAGAGTAATCGCGTGGATGTAGATGTCAGATACCAGTGTGATATTAAACTCTAAGATGTTACTGGACAAGAGAGCGCCGATCCATCCTGATGCATGCGATGGCATGAAAAATTAGGTAGTACGCTCCATCGGTGACGAGGTCATTTGAGATAGAATGACGTACTGGCACTAGAACTAAAAGATATCGTTTGTCGACGGAACGTTTCTCAACTACGACAACCATGTGGACAGAACGAGGTTAATCAACAGAAATCCAGCTGCTTGGTCAGTAATAATATAGGTATAGATACATCTCATTACCAGGTATCGTTAAAGTAAACACAAATACATATGATTATTTGTATTACAATATTTTCTTCCATGTTACTGGAATTAATGTGGTGTAAAATAACACTTTGCCGATGATAATGCACAGAGAACAGTTTTCGTAACTCTGAGCTGATGTCCAGATCTGACCCCGGCACTCAGTGAAGAAATCTCAAGGTAAAAATGTGCATGTTCGAAGGGGGTTCATGGCAGTGAAAATTCAAACTTTTCTACTACAAGAGGAGAGAGGTGCAAAATTACAGGGGAAAATTGACAGAAAACAAAGAAGCGTTCATTAATGTTTCACGGTTAATTCTTAACATAACTGTCAACAACACCTAATTACAAACTTAGGTATCAGGTGAACTACTTTCTATTTCGACAGATAATTAAGTTCACGAATTTTGTTGGATACAGTCTGTTCAGCGATGCTGATTATGATCAATACACAATACAGAAAATACGTAGATTGAACGCTAGAGAACTAGAAGAATGTAATTTGAATTAACAAATTCCTTGGTGAAGATATCGTCTTCATTACGTACGACTCAAAAATTTTTGATATTCGCTTTAAGTGGCAATAAAAAGTAAATGAAATCGTCTAGTTGTGAAATGCAAGTAATATGCTAAACTGAATTACCTATTTACGCAACAAAATAGTGCAGTAAGATCAAAACATACAAGGGCAGAAAAATATACTAAACGCAAGAGGGAAATGTATTCCTATGCAAGCCAAGTTTTCTAATTTCTTCGTTAGCATGAAATTATGGAATACGTTTAGGAGTATGGTGCGTATAGTTGCAAGGATTCGTCGGGTGTGTATTGAAGATGCGAGAGAAAGAATGGAGGAGCGTGATTTTGAGGCAGAAGAGCGGACGATGTACAATGCAAAATATAATGTTTATAGGTTCAACAGTTGATGAGAAAATTCTTCTGAAATGTCTTACACCTAAACGGAACATGTTGTCATTGGAATGAGTAATATCTGTAGCGAGGCATTATTAATATTTTTGCTTATGATAAAAAGGACGGGGCGAAGATCTGCATATCTTAAAACAGACTACGAACGCGCTACTTGAAACTATATACCTGATAATATCTCGAAAGCGACAGAACCTTTTTTAATCTCCACCAGATTCTGTTCTCGAAATTATAATTACTAGATTTGACTGCCACGTGTTATTCAGTGTTTCGGATCAGTCATTTTTAGCTTCAGCTATCCTTCAAATGGCTCATGATCCATCCTCAGTTCTCATCTGGAACAGGTCTCTCCTGTTCTGAAAAACCTCTGGAGGCAGCGTCGACAGCCAGCTATATTACTAATTCGAATCCCTCAGCTCCACACGTTTCTCTTATTTCAAAGGTAATTATTATCACATGCTACAGGACGTGTCTTACCAACTGGCCCTTTCTTAAAGTTTTTTTCCCGATGGTGTAGATGATCATTCTTCAGTTAATAAATTAAAAGCCCTCTTTTTCCGAAATTTGTTGTAAATTGCTGTCGCAGCCTTGCACAAATACCACATCTCAATGCTAGAAGTGTTTCCTTCTTAGCCTTCTCCATGGTCAGTACCTCACAAAAACAATATACGTGTGATAAGTTGCATCATTACTGTACTGTAATTTTTAAATGCCTGCTAGTCTTTTTTTGGTTTTTTATCTTTATTTTTATCTTTTGTTTTCTGTAGATATATTCTCATCTTATTTTCCACGTGGTTACGGACAACGTATTTTACATGAGAAACGGTAATCTATAAATGCCGTAAACATTTGATGGTTAAAAAAATCACCGTTAAATCACTAAACTTATACCTAGAGAGTGTCTTTGCAGTTTCGATGATAAACTGAATATTGTTTAATATCATTCAAATTTCTTTATTTTTTTTTTTTTTTTTTTTTTTTTTGCTCTGTATTTTATTCTAGTCATAGAGCAAGTGCATGCTTTTTAAACTGACTCTTGAATAGTTTTCATGTTTGCATATGTTTTTTCTTTCTTTGGAGATACGATAGTAATGTTTTCCTAGACAATGTTGTCTTCTGTCTCATAACCTTTTAATGCAAATGATTTTTAGAATTTCTTATGTTTAATTTCATTAGACAAAGCAACCCCAAAATGGAGAGCAAAATATGTAGCAGTAAGTGATCTGACACGCTGCGTAAATGTAGGGTAGTCTTCTTTAAAGTTAACTAATTAATCATCATTAAATACGACGAGTTCAGGATTGTTGTTCTTCTTAATCATACAAATAAAATTTGTTGAGGTGTACCAGCTTTAGTAACGGGATGCAGGGACGTTACAATTAAATGTTTTCCCCCGAGCCTTTGATTCTCTGACACGGATGAATCTGTTGTAGTTACCCATTGCAGACACCGGCTGTTGAAGATAAATTAATTACAAATTTAAGGATTTGAAATTTTCTCGTAATGGGTTAGTATTTAATAAAATTATTGCCCAATGGAATTTATGATGTCGAGATCAGTTCCCATAGCTGTTAAGTCCTCATCGCTTTTAGAAACTGAGACTTTTGTTTGGGTGCTGAGTGCAGTTTTTTGCTATATAGCGGGCAGCGACTGCAGTGTCAGTGGGAGTTCACAACTTCCGCAAAACAGTCACGGAGAGTGCCCACAAGCCGATCGGCTGGAGCGTCTGCGACCAGAGCGAGTGCCGACTGACGTCATCTGTACTTCGAAGCCGCTAACCCTGAACCTTGAACCCTAAATCCAAAACCCGGTTCCTCTTGCACGTGGCCTATCTGACGACTTTAAAAATTTAAAATGCTGTCATAATCTACTCATTAAGAGGTATAGTCTTGTGTTAAAAGTTAAACACAATAAGACAGGCATTACAGTTACAAACTATGTGTTTGAGACACCGTAACTGACGGTGCACAAATACACGAACTTCATACCTCCAGTGTTTGAGGATGAGCTTAGCAACTTCCAACAAACTTTACACACAATTTCAAACATTTACGAAACCTTTTCTCCCTGATACCCCCAACCAAATGATGAAAAGAAAATTTTTTACCCTTTATTACATTTTCACTGTTCATGCAGTAAAACGTCAGCATCAGATATGATGTTCTAATTTATTCCTTCTTTACTAAAGACTGTATTCACAACATAGTTAGCAGACAACATCCACGTATACCACTGAATGTACCTACAAAATTATGTCATTGTACGAGAAAGAGATCAGGGTATATGACGTGCGTGATAAACATTGAGAAGCGTGGAAAACTTGCCTTTGCTTAAATTGGAGCGCAAATTACCCAGACTATATTCATCCAGTGTCTCAAAACTAAAGCACTTAGCGGCTTCGAAACATCAAGTATAATTTCAAACCTTTTATAAACTTTATTTCACTTACATGTTTAACGTCAAATATTTAACACATTCAGTCATTTGTGATAAGAGTTCGATTCTTTAAAGGTACGGCGCTTTGCTGGTACAGGGCTACCAGAAATTTGCAGTCTTTCGACATCTCATCAATGCTCACGACGAAATTATTGACCTGACTTGGAAGCAGAAGTGTTCAGTCATAAGTCTAACACTGAATCAAAGGCAGAAAAAAATCAACAAGGAGGCTCTGTCTGTGTCCTCTCACAGTTCCTACAAACCTTTACTGAGGTGCGTCTTGAATTTGATTCGCCGGCTCGAGTTTTAAGTCCTGCCTACTGAATTACTTGCTCAACACAGTTTTTGCGTTAGATAAAATTCCATTTACACCATACCCAAAACTCGCTAAAAATTTATAGTGCCTCAATTGTTCTAGCGTTTTCAGTTGCAGTGACCTACAAATAATTCTCACTGTACGGCATGCATTAACCACCTGCTTATTATATTTGTCTCAAAGTGATTGTGGAGCACAGTTTCTCATACGTATTTCTGAGCATTTCCCTGCCATGTTTACCTTTACCTACAATGTGTATGACTCAAACATTTGATGTAAACATAAATATGATAGAAAATTAATATTTATCTGGACGGAAAATATAAAAGTAAAGTAAATTCTACTTTCAAATAATACGAGGGCGGTTCAGAAAGTAACCTCCGATTGGTCACAGTGCGAGTTGTGGGGGAGTAGCGACGCCATCTGCGCGTTCACGCACTCAACAGGTCAGTCGGCATCAAGCCGTGGTCGAGTGAACGTCGTACCTGCACTAGTTTAGTTTTTGTGGCAGTTTGAAATGTGTGCTGCAATAGAAAACCCCGCCAAATGTGAAGTGCGTGCTGTCATAAGGTTTTTTACAGCCAAAGGATATTCTGCAGCAGCTATTCATCGTGAGCTTTGTGCCGTGTACGGACCAAGAGTTATGAGTGAAGGAGTTGTCCGTGAATGGGTACGTTTATTTAAAAGTGGACGAGAAAACGTTCATGATGAAGAGAGGAGTGGTAGACCATCATTGGTGACTGACGAACTCGTTCTGACAGTTGATGCAAAAGTTCGTGAAAATCGACGTTTCTCAATGTCGGAGTTGTCTACTGGTTTTCCACAGATTTCTAAGACTCTCTTGTACGAGATAGTGACAGCAAGTTGGGTTATCGTAAGTTCTGTGCACGATGGGTGCCCAAAATTCTTACCGACCACCACAAAACTCAAAGAATGGCCTCTGCATTAGACTTTCTGTCACGTTATGAGGACGAAGGAGAACCATTGTTAAACAGAATCGTGACCGGTGACGAAACCTGGATTAAGTACGTGAACCCTGAGACAAAAGAACAATCAAAGATGTGGGCACATTCAAATTCGCCTACCAAACCAAGAAAAGCCTCGCAAGATTTTTCTGCCAGAAAACTGATGGCAACGGTGTTTTGGGATGCCAAAGGGGTGTTGTTGGTTGAATTCATGGAACGTGGTACGACCATTAATCAAGACGTGTACTGTGAAACAATAAAAAAGCTACGACGGGCTATACAGAACAAACGCCGTGGTATGCTGACTTCCGGTATCGTTTTTTTGCACGATAACGCCCGTCCTCACTCTGCTCGCAGAACAACGGCCCTTCTTGAGTCCTTCAAGTGGGACGTTATCAACCATCCACCTTGCAGCCCAGACCTGGCGCCAAGTGATTATCACCTCTTCGTGCATTTGAAGAAATGGCTCGGGTCACAGGGGTTTGATGACGACGAAGAGCTCAAAGATGCGGTCACAGGTTGGCTCCAGGCACAAGCGGGTGATTTTTATGCAGAAGGAATTACAAAGCTTGTGAAGAGATACGATAAGTGCCTCAATCGCTATGGAGACTATGTAGAAAAATAGTGCAGAGATGTAGTTGTAAGATGTATATATTAAAATATTTTTATTTAACTTGGTGTATTTTTTTAAATCAACCGGAGGTTACTTTCTGAACGGCCCTCGTATATCTAGATGGTAGATGGAGCATAGCATTTCTTTGTTGGTTTTCACGAGATGAGGAATGACGGAGAGGACCTAACGGAATTGGATAGACGACATTAGGAAAGATCGAGGAGGAACGTGGATGCATGCTTATAAGTGAAGACATTAAAGCATCAGTAAATATATAGGACGCACTACGAGCAGATGGTCGATGCTTTACTGACAAATACAAACCAGGTCAGTTTTCTGAGGCTCAAACCCTAGGTACCACGAAAATCACAATAATCTAATACCATTTGCGGTGTTGAGAATTTTGTATCTGAATGTTATTGTTAATTCAGCCCACACATTCATGGTAGTAGAAAACTGCTATGCTTCATTAAAGGTGGCAGTTGCATACTATTATTATTAAATAAACACTTGGTTTGACAAGATAGCACTAGGAAATATACGTGGCAACACAGTATGAAATAACCAATAACATTTATTAAGATTATGTTCCGATGTGGTACGGTACTTAACTATGGTACAGTTTCATGCGTGTTACTTGATGTTTTTACACAATACATTGAAATCTAAATAACTTTGCTGTCTCCTGCCAAACTACGATACAGTCACTATAACTGATAGTATCAACACAGACGCAATTGGTTGTCCTATTAATCCGTACACAGCAACTACTAAGTCGGAAAGTAGCCTTGGAGAGGACTGCACTGGGCTGGCTGCAGGCTCTAAACTGAACTGCCTCACTGCTGTATCGTAATTGTGCGTGCGTGCGTGTGTGGGAGTGAGTGCGTGTGTGTGTGTGTGTGTGTGTGTGTGTGTGTGTGTGTGTGTGTGTGTGTGTGTGTGTCTGCAGCATGTCGTGTTTTGTGCCTGTCAGTGGAAGAATTTCCATGTCCGCCAGTACAAGGCGGCTGCAATGTAGTCCACGGCTGACTGCGCGCCCTTTGGCGGCTGTCCACAATACCGGCGGACGAGTGATACGCACAGATGGACATGGCTCGGAAGCGGAAAATGGTCAGAATGTGTGATCGCCATATGAAGTTTGCTGCCACGAAGTGAGAGGCGCCATTCGAGCTGTTGTTAGTAGCTCACTTAGACAGTTAGTTGACATCACTTAGTCCCAGTAAGATGGAGGTAGAGGAATTATGGGCAAAGTTTAAGCAGACTGTAAATCGTGTCTGGAAAAATATGTACCTAGTAATGGACTAACGATGGAAAACATCCGCCATGGTTTAATAACAAAATTCGGAGAATGCTGAGGAAGCAGAGGCTGTTGCACTCTCGGTTCAAAAGAGAACTCGCAAATGACGACAGGCAAAGTTTAGTAGAGATTCGTGCGTCTGTGAAAAGATTTATCCGCGAAGCATACAAAAACTACCGTCGTGATACCTTAGCAAAAGATTTCACCCAGAACCCGAGAAAATTCTACTCCTACGTAAAATCGCTAAGCGAGTCAACGGCTTCCATCCAGTCACTTGTTGACAAGTCTGGTATGGCAGTTGACGATAGCAAAACTAAAGCCGAAGTTTTAAATCTCACGTTCAAGAAATCGTTCACACAGGAGAGTCGTACAAACATACAGCCGTTTGACCATCGATATTGTGATAAGCATCCCTGGCGAAGATAAACAGTCGAAGGAGTTGGAAACAAATAAGTCACCAGGTCCGGATGGAACCCAAAGTTCCGTTCTATAAAGAGTACCCTACGCCATTGGCCCCATACCTAGCTTGCATTTATCGTCCAGCACGAAGTCCCAAGCGACTGTATAAAAGCATAGGTGACACCAGAAAAACAGACCCATAAAATTACAGACCGATATGCCTAACTCCGGTTTGCTGCAGAATCCATGAACATATCCTCAGTTGAGACCTTGAAGCTAATGTCCACGAATCAGCATGGTTTTAGCAAGCATTTCTGGAGCGAAACTCAGCTTTTCCTTTTGACACATGATGAATGGCAACAGACAGAATCCATATTTCTTGATTCCCGGGAAGCATTTGATACGGTGCCCCATTGCAGGTTGTTAACGAAGGTACGAGCATATGGAATAGGTTCCCACATATGTGAGTGGCTCTAAGACTTCTTAAATAATTGTATGTATTGTTGTATGTTAACCGGGGGCCTAGAAACGACGGAGAGGCTCCGTCCCCGCCGCAGCCGCAGTGGTCCACAACCCCACGACGACTGCCGCAGTCCATTTCACCCCTCCACCACCCCACACCGAACCCAGGGTTATTGTGCGGTTCGGCTCCCGGTGGAGCCCCCCAGGGAACGTCTCGCACCAGACGAGTGTAACCCCTATGTTTGCGTGGTAGAGTAATGGTGGCGTGTAGTGTGGTAGTGTAGCTGAGGCGGAATAAAGGGAACTAGCCCGCATTCGCCGAGGCAGATGGAAAACCGCCTAAAAACCATCCACAGACTGGCCGGCTCACCGTACCTCGACACTAAGTCCGCCGGGCGGATTCGTGCCGGGGACCAGGCGCTCATTCCCGCCCGGACAGCGACTGTTCAGCAGAGAGAGAAGTAGGAAAGGATCGCTGTTGTACTCTATATACTAAAATGACTTGACGGAAAGGCTGGGCAGCAATCTGCGGTTGTTTGCTGATGATGCTGTGGTGTACGGCAAGGTGTCTAAGTTGAGTGAGTGTAGGAGGATACAAATTGACTTAGATAAAATTTCTATTTGGTGTGATGAATGGCAGCTAGCTCTACATGTAGAAAAAAAAGTTAATGCGGATGAATAGGAAACATTATCCAGTAATGTTCGGATACAGCTTTTGTAGTGTACTGTTTGGCACAGTCACGTCGTTTAAATATCTGGTAGTAACGTTGCAAAGCGATATAAAATTGAACGAGCATATTAGGACTGTGGTTGGGAAGACGAACAGTCGACATCGGTTTTTTTGGAGAATTTTAGAAAAGTGTGGCTCCTCTGTAAAAGAGACCGCATATAGGACTTCACTTGCGACCCATTTTTGAGTGCTGCTCGAGTGTTTAGGATCTGTACCAGATCAGATTAAAGGAAGACATCGAGGTAATCCGGAAGCGGCCTGCTAGATTTGTCACCGGTAGGTTCGAACATCATACAAGTGTTACGGACATGCTTCGGGAAATTTGTAAGGTGTCAGGCAAATCCAACACCTTCCATGAAAACCCTCACATGATAAGCAAATCCAGTAATATGTCACATAGCTGCGAATAAATCGTGACATTAAATTAGCCAAAGTAATACGAGTAACGAGTGAGCAAGTGGAATACCACAGACTAACACAAGAATGCCTAAATGCATGTCATACCTTCCCACCGTGAGACAGACGCAGTTCCGAGGGTAGAAACGAGAACAGAAGCCGAGATCAGAACCGTGTTAAGCTGGAAGGCCCTACGATAAGGGGCGGACGGACACCCACGTCGCCAGCTAACTGCTAGGACCACACCACCCTCAAGTTTTAGCGTGAAACTTTTTCACGTCTCTGTTACGTCAGGACCACCCCCCAGCCAATGTTAAAAGCTAGAGCCCTCCAGAAGAACAGTATAGATCTTACGATAACACAAAAAGGGCTACACCATCCGCAAGTTTTAGCGTGAGGATTTTTCGCGTCTCTGTTACGTCAGGACCCCCCCCCCCCCCCCCCAGCCCATGTTAAAAGAACAGTATAGATCTTACGATAACGCTAAAAGGACCACACCAGCTGCAAGTTTTAGCGTGAGACTTTTTCGCGTCTCTGTTACGTTGCAAACTTTAAAAAACATTGCCCCACCACGAAAAGTATAACGTTTCTCATTGGATAGACAGAATTTTTGTAGGTGGAGCTTAAGGTTAACATTGAGACCCTGATTGGTCAGATGAAAACACAGCCAGATAGTTTTTTAAACCAACTTCGGTAAATTGTAGTAAGGAGAAGTTAGGAGAGAGTTGCTTCCGAGACGGCGAGGTGAGCGGAGCTGTGCTGTTCGCCGCCCCCTGACGAACACCGACAAGGTAATGAACGCACGCGATGCCGCATAACAGCGCATAAAGTTTCACTCAGAACTGCAGAAGTCTCATCTGTTACATCATCTTTTTGCGTAATACTAGTGTCGATCGTCAATTAAAGCTCATGGCGTTCACATTTTCCACTTGAAGTAAAAATCTGAAACGCGATGATTTTTCTGTTATATAGTTATTGAGAAGCCACATCAGCCACTGTAATTTACGAAAAGTTAGATAAGTAATTAAAGATAATTGAGGGTCACTGTAGACCATTTTGATAGTTTTCTCTTTTGTGAAACTTAATTTAAACCTAGATTATAGTTGTGATATGGCATAGGTCATCCTTCGATCCATTGTAGAATTTGGAAACCCATTCAAGGAATATTCGTTCACATTTTTGTTGAACGCAGTTGGTTTTTACCATCCTGTATTAAAACATTTCACCGCGAGGCTGCTACGGTCGCAGGTTCTAATCCTGCCTCGGGCATGGGTGTGTGTGATGTCCTTAGGTTAGTTAGGTTTAAGTAGTTCTAAGTTCTAGGGGACTTAAGACCTAAGATGTTGAGTCCCATAGTGCTCAGAGCCATTAAAACATTTCCTTTTATCAATAGTGCAATTTATAAACAATGTTTTGTGAGTAGAATAAAATTTCCAATGGTAAACTTAACTGCTTTTTCGACGTTATTTTACCAGCTAACTAAAAATAGGAAAGCCTTGAACCCCTTCCACTAAATTTAGTTAGTATTAAGATTCTTTTACAGGGAGTGCAGTGGAGCTGACGCTGAAATCATTAAGTATTTGGTTATATCATCGCTAGTCTCACTGAACTCTTCTGAATTCTACATGTCATGTGTGGTCTGGCGTCTCCTTACCAGCAACAGGTCCCAGGTTCAAACTAGTCAATTCCCTAAAAAACACGCTCAGAGCGTCGTTGAGCGAAAGTGGTAGGGAGACACGACTTAGAACAAACAGACACCACGCAGAATGTTAGAAATTTAATGGGCATCCCTGGAGGGAAGGAGATGTTATTTTCGAGGAACGCTATTGATAAAAGTTAGAGATCCGGCATCTGAGGCTGGCTGCAGAACGGTTCTACTGTCGCCAATATACATTGGTGTAAGGATCATGAAGGTAAGATACTAGAAACTAGGCTTCATACGGAGTCATATAGACATCCGTTTTTCCTTCGCTTTGTTTGCGAGTTTAACAGGAAAGGTTCAAATGGTTCAAATGGCTCTGAGCACTATGGGACTCAACTTCTGAGGTCATTAGTCCCCTAGAACTTAGAACTTGTTAAACCTAAGGACATCACAAACATCCATGCCCGAGGCAGGATTCGAACCTGCGACCGCAGCGGTCTTGCGGTTCCAGACTGCAGCGCCTTTAACCGCACGGCCACTTCTGCCGGCAACAGGAAAGGAAACGACGTGTAGTGGTACAGGGTACCATCCGCCACGTGCCCTACGGTGGCTTGCGGAGTATCGATGTAGATGTAAAGTGGTTATGCCTGTGTTTCAGTGATTTCTCGCGGTATTTGTTGTGTACCCTAAAGCCTGGTACAGAACAGTTGCCAATTAGACACTACAGACTTGAAAAATGTATCATTGAACACGTAGAAACAAACATGAAATAAGTATGCAAGAAAAAGCAGGTATATTGCGAAACTGTTCTTACATACTGCTGTGTAAGTTGTGATGCATCAGTGAGTGCTTTCTTGGCCACCGACACATTTGGTGCTCAAACATGCATTCTCAACGAGACGCAAATTTAATTTTTCAGGAGCCAGCACCTTAAATACACACATCAAAAAAGTTTAGCATCACCCCGGTTCCCAGAACTCATGAAGATAGACGTTGACTGTGGATATTGTATCACAGACACAGTCCATTTGACTGTTCAAAGATGTCACTGAACCCGCCGAAAGATGTAAACAATCATGCACGAGCAGCGCCTATTAGACGGTGGGGGTCCGACAGACGATCATTTCCAGTCATTCCACCAAGAACACAAGTGTTGTCTGTAGTTCAACCATGCCTAGACGATCAATACCGCGGATCATCGTGTCCGCATTGTTATTTTGTGCCAGGAAGGGCTCTGAACAACGGAAGTGTCCAGGCGTCTCGGAGTGAACCAAAGCGATGTTGTTCGGACATGGAAGAGATACAGAGAGGAACTTTCGATGACATGCCTCGCTCAGGCCGCCCAAGGGCTACTGCTGCAGTGGATGACCGCTACCTACGGATTATGTCCCGGAGGAACCTTGACAGCAATGCCACCATGTTGAATAATGCTTTTCGTGCAGCCACAGGACGTCGTGTTACGACTCAAATTGTGCGCAATAGGCTGCATGATGCGCAACTTCACGTCCGCCGTCCATGGCGAGGTCCATCTTTGCAACCACGACGCTATGCAGCGCGGTACAGAAGGGCCCAGCAACATGCTGAGTGGGCCGCTCAGGAGTGGCATCACGTTGTCTTCACCGATGAGTGTAGGATATGCCTAAAACCAGACAATTGTCGGAGGCATGTTTGGAGGCAACCCGGTCAGGGCTGGAGGTTCCCCGCTGGTATTCATGGAAGGCGCCGTAACGGCTGTACGATACGTGAATGCCATCCTCCGACTGATAGTACAACCATATCGGCAGCATATTGACGAGGCATTCGTCTTCATGGATGACAATTCGCGCACACATTGTGCACATCTTGTGAATGACTACCTTCAGAATAACGACATCGCTCGACTAGAGTGGCCAGCATGTTCTCCAGACATGAACCCTATCGAACATGCCTGGGACAGATTGAAAAGAGCTGTTTATGGACGACGTGGCCTACCAAGGAGTGGGATAATCTGAGCCAACAGTGCCTTGATGAACTTGTGAATAGTATGCCACGGCTAATACAGGCACGCATCAATGCAAGAGGACGTGTTGCTGGGTATTAGAGGTAACTGTGTGTACAGCAATCTTGACCACCACCTCTGAAGGTCTCGCTGTATGGTGATACAACATGCAATGTGTGGTTTTCAAGCGCAATAAAAACAGTGGAAATGATGTTTATGTTGATCTCTATTCCAGTTTTCCGTACAGGTTCCGGAACTCTCGGAACCGAGGTGATGCAATACTTTTTTGAAGTGAACATGTTCCGAAGATAAATATGCAGAGGTTGCATATTCAACGTTACATTTTATCCAACGTAAAATTCTACAAGACTGAGTTCATTAAGTTAGGCAATGATATTCGATTTAACAGTATATCTAACTCTATTTATGCTACTGACGGCATTAAGTGTCTTTCAGTCCACGTTCCTTTTCACTTATCATTTAATTCACCACTATTGCCAGAAGTCGGATGTGCTGTGAAAACCTCTGGCTCAACAGGTGCTCCTTGGGTATGTTAATTGGATTTAATGCCAATTCGATCACCCCAGATCATATAAAATGGTGGGTTACCCTATGACTTAAATAGGCTACTTGAAAGTCAACTGCCGTGATCACTGGAAACACCGAGTCATAATTTCCCGAACTTATCAGCGGCCTTGCCTATTGCTTGCGGCTGAAGAATCTGGGGACTCAATTGGACAAATTACTTTATTAGTTACGGAATTAAAGAGTTTGATCTGGTAAACACGACCTTTATTCGGAAAACATAGGAATTACCAGTAAGCAAAATATATAAAAGGTGAGATTATCTAGCATTTTATAATGAATTTACTTCAGCAGAACAAAATTAGAAGAGTGAATACTTATTTGGGTTGCCACCAGCTTGGTACTGAACAATTACGGCTAAAGTAGTGCCCAGACACATAAAAGACACGAACTGTGATACAAAACTTTATGCGGCCCCTCCCGTCGGAGGCTCGAGTCCTCCCTCTGGTATGGGTGTTTGTGTTGTTCTTAACATAAATTAGTTTAAGTAGTGCGTAAGTCTAGGGACCGATGACCTCAGCAGTTTGGTCCCTTAGCAATTCACACACACACACACACACACACACAAATTTTTGATACAAGAAATAATAAAAAACTGTATGAATCAGAACAGAGCGCACTACAGGTTAAGAAATAGTGAAAGGATTAGAAATATCAACACAAGACGCGTGAACTCGTTCGAGTCAACGCAACAACGAATCGAAACGTGAATGGTTATATGAATAAGGAAACAATCACATTGAAACAAAGAATTAAACTTTATAGCACATTCATGTAAGTGCGTGAGACACGTGGAGCATATGATGCATAAGCTAAGACCATAGCTCGGAAATGAACCTCTCGTCTCTCATTCTGTCGCGACTTACGTAGCATGATGAGAGCATTGCAATCGCGATATTAGCGTGGCTGCGAATGACATGGTTGCTGACGTATCGCTGCGCCGTATTGCAGTGGCTGCTATTTGGTGCTGGTGTGGCCTGGAAGGTCGTCACTGCGGGCCACGTACCTCATATTCATGATAATCGATCACAGATGAGGAAAAAATCTGAATTCCGAGTAAGTTCAGTGTAAAAGACTCGGCAGAAGGCTTAAGTCAGGAAAACATGGACGAGCACGGACCATGAGTTGCGTTAATATCCAGAGCCCTGTCTCCTATTCGATGGCTTCTCTTCATGTCTTAGAAAATCACTCAGCACAATCTTTCTAGCCAATCACGGAAAGGGCATAAGTGCTCCTCCAATGAGAGATCTGGAAGTCAGTTCACCAACAAGTTATTGATGTATCCGCATAAGAGCTTCCCGTTTTCGGAAACGAGAACAGAGTGTAGCCGCGTTCTCACACCCGGGTCGCTTGTAGGAAATTCTGCATTCCCACGGAAAGACAGAGTTAGGAAATTTTATACACGCATGTACGGCCATATGTTTAGGTTGGGGAGTGGAGTCTGAAGACCAAACACAGTGGAATATCGGCAAGTGGTCTGCTAAAAACAACACGAAAGTTTACTAACAGCCGGAATTCTCACCCCTACCACTGCAGGTGTCCCTTTCTGCTAATGAAAGCGCTGGACGCTCCTTCGCCCGATCTTTCGTCACACTGTACGAGGTAACGCAGGATTAGCATCAGGCTCACTCGGGTGCTTGTAAAGCCGCTCTTTGAGTAACGGATGGTTCCTCGAGACCTGTGCGAAAATTTTACTTGTAGCCCGATCAAAGTGAAAGGAGTTCCCGCAGCACCAGAGCCAGATACGTTAAAGAGAAATAGCTACTGTAGATATGATATGTCAAATAAATGGTACCGAGAGATGAACTGCCTAGATTGCTACAAGGTACGCCCTAACGACTCACGTAATCTGCGCGCAGTAGGAGTGACTTGTCATCAAATAAGAGCTGAATTGGAAAGTAAATGAGGTAAGAAGAGTCGCATATGATCAAGTGCGGAAACAAGATAAAAATGTGACGAGATGGCAGAAACAGGCTGCTACATCACACTATGAGTTTCACAACGCAAAAGTGTTTCTCTCTTAGAGTCCCCTCCCATACTTTTGTTAGTAAATTTGACATGTCCATCACTTTATGAGATCCCTTTGTCCTCTGACGCATATTAACCTAGTCCTGTTGAGCATTGTCGACTGCAACATACCCGGTGTATCAGATCGACTAGTGTGAAATACTTAATGTGAAGGACAATCAAACAATTTCAAACCAGAGATGGTAAAATAGTCTATATTAAACTGAATGAAAGTCCAAATCCGCATTACCTGTTTATTGTGTTTTCACTGCATGACCACCTGTTTCATGCCCAGGAGGTATACCTTGAGGTCATATCTGCATACAGAATGAAACTACATAAGTAAAAGGGCTAATAGTCAACATAACTTACCCAACAAAGTAGCCAGTAAAGCGATGTACTCAGAAAACTAATAATACATGTGCCAAGACTTCCAAGATGCAAGAGCACGTAACAACATGTCACTCCTGGGTAAATACTTGGATGAAACGGCAGATGGGATCCCATCCGGACCATGCATGATCGGTAATACATCTACAAAACACTCTCAGAAGACGATCCCGGACAGCCAATGAGAATCCACGTGTGTTAGGATGGAACCACCGTCAAAATCCGCGGCGGAAACAAAGAATTACGAGACACACAATCTTTCGGAGTCCTCAAAATTCTAAAATATATTGGCAAGCGTCAAATAGAACTGCACTTTACAGCGCTAACCACACACTGAATACTGTTAAGCCAAGCACCCGACACCCCATTGCGGGTTGAAGTTAGCGACATCAAAAGAACACGAAAACTGCACCTTGGAAATCGCAGTTAGAAAATGGATCTCGGTGTTAAATAGCAATTGGTTGGATGGTTAGTCCGGGGGAGGGGGCCAAACAGCGAGGTCATCGCTCCCATCGGATTAGGGAAGGATGGGGAAGGAAGTCGGCCGTGTCCTTTCAAAGGAAACATACTAGCATTTGCCTGACGTGATTTGGGGATATCACGGAAAACCTAAATCAGGATGTCCGGACGCTGGTTTGAATCGTCATCCTCCCGAATGCGATTCCAGTGTGCTAACCACTGTGCCACTTCGCTCGGCTAAATAACAATCCATAACAAGAGACAGAAAATATTAACTGCTACACTTATGAGAAGTAAGATACATTCAAAATTACTTGCAGCTAAGAAAACTGAACTGTGCACCTTGGGCGTCATGGCGCATGAAGTATTAGTTTTGTGAGTACATCACTTTACTGATTACTTGTTCAGCAGGTTATGTTGACTATTAGCGCTTTAACTTACGTAGTTTCATTCTATATGCAGATTTGACCTGAAGGTATAAAAAAAATGGTTCAAATGGCTCTGAGCACTATAGGACTCAACTGCTGAGGTCATAAGTCCCCTAGAAGTTAGAACTACTTAAACCTAACTAACCTAAGGACAACACACACAGCCATGCCCGAGGCAGGATTCGAACCTGCGACCGTAGCGGTCGCGTGGTTCCAGACTGTAGCGCCAGAACCGCTCGGCCACCAGCGGCCGGCCCTGAAGGTATACTTCCAGGGTATGAAATCAGTCGTCATACAGAGAAAACACAATAAACAACGATTGCGGGTTTGAACTTTCATTCAGTTTACTATAGACTATTTTACCATCTATGATTTTAAATTGCTTGTTTGTCCTTCACATTATGTACAAGTTTTTCAGCTGTGGTTGTCCGGTCTATTTGGTTATTTGAATTGTGAAGTGTGAAATGGTTTTGTCACAGGTTATCAAATGTTAATATCTCTATTTTAATTGGAAATGACGATATGCATGTTGTTTAATGCTTTGGACAAGACTTGCTTAGCACCATCTCAGAATTCAAGGATCCAAAATGCATATTTAAGCGAGGTGTTTGTAATGCTAGTTGCTTCTATTGTTTTGTCGTCCAATCCACAAGTTCATACGTTATTTCAACCCAGTTGCTTATGAGCGTAACAATTATTCCTCTCTAGTGCCAGGACTCTTATCGACACACTGTGCGGATCACTAATTTCTCATGCTCTAATATAAAACAGTTTAAAGTAACTGAGACTTGCAGTGAGTTTCACACTTAGTGAAACCGTGGCTTGCAGACAGAAAGGATTTGTCATCTTCATTGACATTTAAACAGTGTTATTTCATGTTAACTTATAATTCAATAGATAATTCACTTGGGGCTAGGGCTACTTAGAACCGAACACATATTTTTCATGAATTTCATATACTAACACTCCTATAGTAACTTCACCCTTTTCAAGGAAACATAAAACATCACATACAACGCTGTCTTTTTCAGCACTTCACTAGAAAAGAGAGGATGCAACTTAACACAAACAAGAACTTATAGAAAACATCACAACTGAAAGAAGTTTGCATTTTAAAACTGAACAAATTTTAAAATAACGTTCGATTTGGTTTATGTTTTTTAAAACACAATGGTGCGAACCGTATTGTTTTATGTTATAGTTTCAGTGCTTCAACGCAAAAGAAGTTTGTGGCAGGTTTAACATTTGTCAGCTATACTGACCCACGGAATTCAGGTGTGTATGCCTCGTTACATAACTAATGGATGCTTGTACATTGCATTAAGATATCGCTAAGCTGCATGTTACTGAAAGCTGGCGCTCTCATTGTAGTTTCTTGCGTCACACAGCCCATTCACATACAGCTTGGAGCCGTGCGACATCCTACGCCGTGACTTTCGTGTCTGCCGTGTGTAATTGCTTGTTCAATTTTCTGCTCATTCGTCGCGTTTAATCGCAGATTGTATTTTAATCATTACATTCCATAGTTCTTGATATGCTTCTGTTTCTCGGACATGAGACTGTGGAGGTAAAACAACACATTTTCATTATTCGTGGAATAATACTTATGTGCGTTCTTTATGATCTTTACAACAAGTATAATATAAGCAATTATCTGCATTTTAGTAATAGAGAACTTTTTACACATCAGATTAAAAAAATGGATGTAATACTTTGCCGCGTGTATTGTAATTTTCACGCAGTGCTCCACATTCTATCCATCCATTTACGAGAGTGTGCTGAAAAGTAATGCCTCCAAACTTTTGTGGGAAAACTCTTAAAGCTTTTTAAATAAATCAAATGTTATTAACTTTCTACGTCTTTATGAGTCATGACTACATATATATTTCTCAACATAGTCACCGTGGCGACGAACACATTTCTCCCAACGAGACACCAGTTTGTTAATAATGTCACTGTAGGATCTTAGACTCTGTAAACGAAGCTACATCCTCACCTCTACTTGCACCGCTTCATCCCTTTCAAAGTATAACCCACGAAGATGTTCCATAAGTTTTGGAAACAGATGGGAATCGGATGGGGCCCATTCGGGACTATGGGGGATGATTGACGACAGTGAACACAAGTCTTCGGATTGTTGAGCACTGTCATGCTGAAAGAGAGAGTGCTCCAAGTGTGGACAAATTCTTCGAATTCGAAACTCGACTATATCACGCTGTTTCTCACGCACCGTATAGTTACATTACGCACCACCATTATTTACACGCCAGAATTCGGAGCCGTCTAGCGGCAGAGGGGTGCACATATTTAGCCATGAAGAATGAAGATGTGGAATGTTAATAACGTTCGTTTTATTTAAAAGGCTTTAAGAGCTTATACATAAAAAAATCGAAAGCATCACTTTTCAGCACGCCATCGTATGTTACAGGCTACTAGAAGCTAAAACATTGTGTCAACATAATTCTGAAATTAAATTTTTTTCAGTGAAAAGCACCCTGATGCAGAGGAATAATGCTATTCTAACGTGAGTCCGTACCCGAAGTCGCTAGCGCACGCCTGTGCGATGACGCTCGACTCGGAGGTTCAAATGGTTCAAATGGCTCTGAGTACTATGGGACTTAACATCTGAGGTCATCAGTCCCCTAGAACTTAGAACTACTTGAACCGAACTAACCTAAAGACATCACACACGTCCATGCCCGAGGCAGGATTCGAACCTGCGACCGTAGCGGTCGCGCGGTTGCAGACTGAAGCGCCTAGAGCCGCTCGGCCACAATGGCCGGCTTCGACTCAGAGTTAAGCTGGTTTAATCCTGGTGCTGGATAAAATTTTCACTGCCAGTATTTGGCCGAAAAGGGGAGCAGATGTGGTGAAGCTTTGCTCCTGACCACCAGTCTTTGCACCGACATCTTAGATTAAATATACTTATATGAATATGTTGACTGTTCTTTCGGACATGTCCGAAGGGGAGCAGATGCGGTGAAGCCTTGCTCGTGATCACCAGTCTTTGCACCGACATCCTAGATTAAATATACTTATACGAATATGGCGACTGTTCTTTCGAACTCTTACGGGACTTGGTAAGAATGTCTTCCACGAGTAATGAGTGTGTTGGGGTGGGACACTACGAATGTAGTGTGCGGACATACAGGGTGAGAATGTGGGTCCCGCGGGAGGCGTGCGTGAGATAGTCCCTGCAGTCGCACTATCCTCTGTGCCCTCGCTGGCTCGGATGGATAGAGGGTCTGACACGTAAGCAGGAGATCCCGGGTTCGAGTCCCGGTCGGAGCACACATTTTCACCTGTCCCCGTTGATATATATCAACGCCCGTCAGCAGCTGAAGGTATTAAATTGATTCTGATTTCGTTCTAGATTAAATTCCGGACGTCACCGTAGTATCCTATGAAGTGAGGAAATGTGAGACTGCCGATGATGATCCGTCCGTAGGATGGGGACGTCAAGTTCGGCGGCCTCCTCGAGAGGAGTGGGCCATCTGAAGGGATCGGGTTTCATTTTGTCCCTTCTCTCGTCGTCGTCGTCGTCGGCGGCGGCGGCGGCGGCGGCAGCGTCGTTGTCATCACCATTATCATCATCATCATCATCATCATGCGGCATACCGAGCGAAGTGCCGCAGAGGCTAACACACTGGACTCGCACTCGGAAGGACGACGGTTCAATCCCGTGTCCGGTAATCCTGGTTTAGGTTTCCGTCATTTCCCTAAATCGCTTCAGGCAAATACCGGGTTGGTTCCTTTGGAAGGGCACGGCGTTTTTCCTTCTGCATCCTTCCCTAATTCCCGTTGGAGGTTCGAGTCCTCCCTCGGGCATTGGTGTGTTTGTTGTCCTTAGCGTAAGATAGTTTAAGTTAGATTAAGTAATGTGCAAGACTAGGGACCGATGACTTCAGCAGTTTGATCCCATAGGAACTTACCACAAATTTCCAAATTTCCTCCCCTAATCCGATGGGACGGATGACGTTGCAGTTTGGTCCCTTCCCCCAAAATCAATCAACCAACCAACTAACCAATCATCCGGAACAAACATAGAACTACTGTACTTTAGAGACAGTACACGGCTACAACTACAGAGGACGCCACCGATCATGCAATCTTCATTGTGGCGTCACACATTACCGATTAGTCGCCACATAGATGGCGGACATAACAGGAATCAAGTGATGCTTCCACTACACGACTTACAAATATTACCCTGCATCCGCCGATAGTTGTGTCTTCCACCACAGAGGACGCAGGTATGAGCAACAACTTCCTTCATCCACGAAATAGTACGCAGATAAGCATCCTTTCGTCGATCGAGAATGAAAGTGGCTGCGAACCTTCACTTGGCCAGTTATGCCGACCAGTAGCAGTTATCTACAGTTCCACCGATATACCTCAGTGATTATCGGGACGGTCTTCGCCGAGAGTCAAAGTGATATTCGAGCCCGAATCGTAACTTGTCTGACAGCTGTCAACTCTGAACACTGTTATTTTAGTTAGCCAAGGTACACTAATTTAGGTTACACGAAAGTTCGGATCTTTTACTTCAGTGTCATGCCTTATCATCAAACTAAAGATGAGTACTTGTGCACATATTATCTTAATAAATCATTGTGTATTATCAGTCGTTGTGTTGCCCATATTATTTGTGTTTTAGTTTACTATCGCCCAGTGACGAGTCTAGTTACGAATATGCAAGCACGCCACCTAAATACAGCAACTACGTTTCTGTGACAATGGCTTCGCTTCCTGCTACCTGTTACGTCAAGGACCAAACATCTACATTAACAACTAACTACATTATGAATGAAGAGACGAACGACACTCGTGTACCATTTAACAATTTTTTTTAATTTTACGAACTGGTTTTCGGCTGCTACGCCGTCATCAGGTACAAGGATGAAATTTTTGTACGACAAAAGTAGTTCATCTACAGAGTAGTTTCCAAAGGTGAAAGTTTTTAACGTATGATCTAGGACTAAAACGAGAGGAGTTATTTTAGTAAGACTGTGATATTAAGCTACTGAACTTAGATATTATTTAATCTGTCAAATATTTTATCTAAGTTAAATAATTTTACATCGGATTTTCACTGAAATAATTCCTCTCGTTTTAGTCATAAACCTAACATTAACAGCTGTGATCTTTGTAAACCAAATGAGATTCTCTGGAGATGCACTAGTCTAAAATCATTGACCCTATAAAATTTCACAGCCATAAACATTTATCTCTGTACCTAACGATAGCGTAACAACTGAAGACCGGTTTGTAAATTAAAATAATAAATATTCTAGAATATCACTCCAGTATCGTGTGTGTTCTCGTTCGTAATGTATAAAATATTCTATCAAGGCCCGTCTTAACAGTCAGTAAATACAATAACTCCACTATACCCTTACCTGCACCTTTCAAACACGCATGCAGCAATACAACTCTCACATTTCCGCAAGCAAAGGTGCCGGCGTACACTTAGAGCAGCCCTTCCGACAAGCTACTGTACGCACCCCGTGGAATATCCCTGCCAATAATGCCAAACGACTTCTACTGTTTTTTTACAGTTATTCCTTTACGTATCTTACAATGAAATTCCCTATCAATTTCGTGTCTTTCGTTGACGGGTAAACATTCAAGATTACAAATTTTGTAATATGTGACGCAACATACACGTGGAAGGCTTTGCTAGATACTTCCATCCTGTGTCGGATAGTTTGACTTTTGATACGAACACAACTAGTCTAAACAGTTTCGTCTGCTTTCAGTTCGATGTTTCTTCATTATTACGACTTTTCCAGGGACATATTCGTCGCAGATCAAAGGACATGTCATAACTTTCTTCGACACAATCTTCATCGAATTTACATGCTGTCCTGAGCTACGTGATACTAATTTTTGTCTTCCATTAATAGTTTCGCCTTTTTCATGGGTTGTCTATACTTAGGATGAGTGGTATACTATTCTGGATTCGGAACATTTCATCGATCACACAGCACTCTTTGATACTCCTCTTAACTTGCTTCCGGTGCATTTCTTGTGTTAAATCTTCTTCAGTGCATATCCCAGCGCTCTGTCTTGCACCACTTACAGTACACAGTATCTCAGAAACATTCAGCACTCTCATGTAACGGAAGGGTTACTACTTTAAATATCGCATTATATTCTTGCCCTTCATTGTTGCTCTTTATCGTGCATTTACCAATGCTATCACCATCACTTTTCCACTTTTGTAAACAACATTCCGATGATGTTATTTTCCAGTTTGTGATAGTCTTTGTTTCTGGTAAATTATCGGATCATCGTTTTCAAGTCCAACACTAAAAACATAACTGCATCTGCAGGGTGAAAAAAATAAAACTGGCACGAAAAGTTTTTTGAGATTTCGTTTATATACATAAACTAGAGATTCAGTTTATATACATAAACTAGACCGTAATAAAGCTATCCGAAATGAATCCTGACACTAAAAACCATTGTTCAAGTGAAAGATAGATAGCACAAAAGTACGACAAAATCCTGACTCCTCCTACCAGAGCAAGTTGGAATACAAATGTCAGTTTTCGAGAAAAGACTTAATCTTCAACTCATACATAACACAATATTTATAAGGATAAAGCATCGAGACCAAACTGCGCGTCTTCGGTTTTCCTGGTTGTTTCTGAATGGATTGGTATTGGTATATTTGGAGCATTAGTTCGACATTTCTTCAGTGAGTTCTGGTTCAGCTTGTCCGTTTTTCGAGCATACAAAACAGGCATTCAGAAATTCATCAGCACGTTGAGCAGCCGCTGTATAATGTGAAGATCGGTGTCTGGTGCGCGACTTCCAGGCCAGTTTTATTTTCGCCACCATGTGTATATCTGTCGCCGACCTCCAAGTGAATCTATGCCCGTCTATTCCTCTACTTATTCTTAGCTTAGAATGCTGGCACCAGTGCTAATATTTGAGCGTTATTTATTGGCCATTTCCGTCTCAGGTCAATATTGTCTAGTAAGGATGCAGCTATCAACTTCATATCCATTCACGACCTGTTATCCACAGAACCATTTCAATTAATTTCATTGATCTCTGATTAGATCAGGAGATACTTTGACATGGATTGATTTTTTTTCGTTTTGTTGTAAACTGTATCTACTGTAGAGTTTAGAGCCTGCGTCGAATCACACCATTCCTCTGCCCCACAAATTATCAAATTTCCATTGTTAGTTTTGGCTTGGTGAATTCTCATCGTATTTTGCCATCGTATTTTCTGGAAATTCTGCAGTTTGTATTTGCACAGCTGCTAATACGTTTTGTATTCTATTTTGTATATCAGTCTCACAAGGGGCCACATGGCAATCGGATTTTTGTATTTTTTTTTTCTTGTTATACTTATAGTACGTGAAGTTCAGGAGTCAAACATCAATCAACAAAAACAGTTCGATTAAACTCTGAAAAATTGTAGAGAAAATAGACGTTGAAGGTTTCCGACCGTCTATAATACGCTAAAATAAGGCTGACACTTCTTGACATGTCGTGCGGCTGTGTGGTAGGTTGCTCGCCTTCCATGTGTCTCGGCCCTTCATCTATATCGACATTGATACTCTGCAAATCACATTTAAGTGCCTGGCAGAGGGTTTATCTTCACAATAATTCTCTATTATTCCAATCTCGTACAGCGCTCGTAAAAAAACGAACTCTTATACCTTTCCTTGCATAGTTTTAAATAAAGGAGTATGTTCCAATGTTCCATGCACATAGTTCCCTGAAGCGTAAAATACATCAGGATAAAAAAAAACTTAATTTTTATTTTTTAAAAGTTTAAACTATCTTTTATACGTCAGTAATTAAGAAACCATATTTGCAATGAAAAATGAATTTTTGTTAGCGTACATTTTTCATAAAAATAACAATTAGATATCTGTTAATTAGCATACACTTTTACATTTAATTAATTAATTAATTAATTAACTTTATATTTAAATGTCCTAGGTATTCGAACTTAACGGAAGAAATTACTGCAACGAGACTCGAACTAGCGACTACCAGTCTCTAGTGTTACTGATTTTTTTCCTATCTTTATGTACTTTAAACTTCACAGAATTGCAAGCAGAACATGCACCTGTGTTTAAAAATTTGCATTAGTCCAGAATAGAACGTAGAACCCCTATGTGGCAGACGAGTATTCTACCCCACATCCACATGGCCTGAGGAGAAAAATCGACCTTGCTTCAGCATTTTAAGAAAGGTCGACAAACTTCATAATCGATTTCCTCGAGAATTTTAAGAATTGCACCGAAATTTTTTTGATAATTTATTTTTGAGTTCTAAACTTGACGTACCATAAATATAAAAATTACAAAAATCCGATGTCCGTGTAGTCTCCTAGTAAGTATTTCGATCAACTCAACTTTCGAAAATGCTGTTGGAAGTATGTATCACGTTTTCATCGGAAATTGAGACCTCACTGTGTCACATCGTTTTTAATCAGATATCTTGCTATCTAGATAACGTTTCTCTCACACGTGCGATAGTCTGCATTCTGAACACGAAAAACATTACGTTTACGGCGGTCTGCGCCAAAATATCCAAAGAACCCCCATGAATTTCTCTGTAACTTCTTGATATGTTATCCACTCCGTACAAGACACTGCGAATCATGTGCTATCTAGCACCTGATGAATAATGAAAAATTTTGTGCTTCATCACACTTTCTCCCGAAAATATTCTTCAGTATCCCCTAGTGACGTGGCCAGGTTAATATTTCTGTTGCACCCGTAACTTGGTAACGCAATACCAGTCACTGACTTGCTTGTATACCAGCATCCATTTTCAGACGCACTACTACATCTTTCGGGAGAGACATCTCCTGTTGTAACTTACTGATCACTTATTCAGAATACTGCGTCAGTTCCTATATTCTCTTTTCTATACCATATGCAAGCTCGTTTATGGCTTTCCTAAACTTCAGACACTTTCTCTGTGAAAATACGACGTAGGGAGATGATAACGATGTATGTATACAATGTGATAATGATACAAACTTTCAGGGATGATAGAGAAGGGTAAATGTGTTAATTTGAAGTCAGCAATCCTAGTCCGGAAACAACCGAATCGAAAGCTATAAGCGAAAATGGTGATCCCTCTGACAGTGGAATACATATATGGAGTCTGTTGTTGCTAAGATTGTAGGCTAGGCAATCCTAACGAGCATTTGGGTATTGCAGTTGGGATGGTAACTCAATTAACCACTCAATCCAATGCAGATAGCGTAATGTGTTCTGACATGACCAATACTCGTATACTAAGTTTGCACAGCAATAGACTGCACTCTGTGGTTGCAAGTTGAAGAAATTCGATCAGCCCTAACCAAATGGATTTGTACATGATGACAAAATTGTATATATGATTTTCGTGTATGGGCAAGCTAGTGAAAACAGCACATAAGCGGAAAGGTTGTACAGGCCCAAATATCCACGTAGAAGACATCAGGCGCACACTGTGTTTCGAAGACTGTTCCCACGATTAAGTGAAACGGCAACTTGTAGCACGGTAAAACGACCCAGGAGGTAGACTAACTACACGGACTCCCGACTTATAAGATGAAGTGCTTGCTCGACTGAATCAGGCGCCAGCAATCAGCACCCGATCAGTTGCAAGTGAAGTGAATGTTTCGCAGATTAGTGTGTGGCGAGTATTACGGAAAATGCTGCTACATGCCTACCATCCACAGAATGTGAATACTTCGACACATATTGCCTTCAGATCTCGTGTCGTGCTCAGGCAATGGTTCTTGCACCCCCTTACATTCGATCTGCACTCTGCATGGATGAAGCCTGTTTCAGCAGAGACTGAATGCTAAGTAGTCGCAATAGTTATATTTTGGCCGATGCAGATCCCCACACTACAATTGTGACGAGCCATCAACACAGACTACTAGTCACCGTGTTGACAGGTATAGTCAATGATTACTAGGCCCGTTTCTTCTTCCTCCTCGCTTAAATGTACCAGCGTACACAGTATCTGTCAGAGACATACTGCCCATGTTCCTGGAATATATTCCACCTGTTATTCGTCAACAAATGTGGTACCAACATGATGGAGGCCCATCTCGCTTTAGACTGAGGATTCGTGAACACCTGGATCAAAAATTGGATGGGCAGTGGAGGTCCTGTTTCGTGGCCAGCACGTTCATCTGATCTCACTCAAGTTGATTTCTTCTTGTGGGCAGTGGAAAGTGGATAGGCAGTGGAGGTCCTATTTCGTGGCCAGCACGTTCATCTGATCTCACTCAAGTTGATTTCTTCTTGTGGGCAGTGGAAAGTGCATAGGCAGTGGAGGTCCTATTTCGTGGCCAGCACGTTCATCTGATCTCACTCAAGTTGATTTCTTTTTGTGGGCAGTGGAAAGTGGATAGGCAGTGGAGGTCCTGTTTCGTGGCCAGCACGTTCATCTGATCTCACTCACGTTGATTTCTTCTTGTGGGCCCATCTCAAAAGCCTTGTGTCGAGACTGAAGAGGATGGCCTGTCAAGAATTCTTGCTGCCTGCGACTGTTCAAACGACGCAGGGGATATTAGAACAGGTGCGATAGAATTCTGTACAACAATGCCACACCCGCATTGAAGCTGCTGGACACCATTTTCAGCAACTGTTGTAAACGTAGCAGCTTGTGAAACTTGTGCAGGGAAATATAATTTATTATTGTTGTTGTTGTTGTGGTCTTCAGTCGTGAGACTGGTTTGATGCAGCTCTCCACGCCAATCTATCCTGTGCAAGCTCCTTCATCTCCCAGTACCTACTGCAACCTACATCCCTCTGAATCTGCTGAGTGTATTCATCTCTTGGTCTCCCTCTACGATTTTTACCCTCCATGCTGCCCTCCAATGCTAAATTTGTGATCCTTTGATGCCTCAGGACATGTCCTACCAACCGGTCCCTTCTTCTAGTCAAGTTGTGCCACAAACTCCTCTTCTCCCCCATCCTATTCAATACCTCCTCATTAGTTACGTGATCTACCCACCTAATCTTCAACATTCTTCTGTAGCACCACATTTCGAAAGCTTCTATTCTCTTCTTGTCCAAACTATTTATCGTCCATGTTTCACTTCCATACATGGCTACACTCCATACAAATACTTTCAGAAACGACTTCCTGACACTTAAATCTGTACTCGATGTTAACAAATTTTTCTTCTTCAGAAACGCTTTCCTTGCCATTGCCAGTCTACATTTTATATCCTCTCTACTTCCACCATCATCAGTAATTTTGCTTCCCAAATAGCAAAACTCCTTTACTACTTTAAGTGTCTCATTTCCTAATCTAATTCCCTCAGCATCAACCGACTTAATTCGACTACATTCCATTATCCTCGTTTTGCTTTTGATGATGTTCATCTTATATCCTCCTTTCAGGACAGTGTCCATTCCGTTCAACTGCTCTTCCAAGTCCTTTGCTGTCTCTGACAGAATTACAATGTCATCGACGAACCTAAAAGTTTTTATTTCTTCTCCATGGATTTTAGTACCTACTCCGAACTTTTCTTTTTTTTCCTTTACTGCTTGCTCAATATACAGATTGAATAACATCGGGGAGAGGCTACAACCCTGTCTCACTCCCTTCCCAACCACTGCTTCCCTTTCATGCCCCTCGACTCTTATAACTGCCATCTGGTTTCTGTACAAATTGTAAATAGCCTTTCGCTCCCTGTATTTTACCCCTGCCACCTTTAGAATTTGAAAGAAAGTATTCCAGTCAACATTGTCAAAAGCTTTCTCTAAGTCTACAAATGCTAGAAACTTAGGTTTGCCTTTCATTAATCTTTCTTCTAAGATAAGTCGTAAGTTCAGTATTGCCTCACGTGTTCCAGCATTTATTATTAGTGTAACGATTTTAGTATTTCGGGTTTCAAGTTAGATGCGCCGCTACTAGTCTATCGACAGGAAAAATTATCTTAAGGTATTGGGGAGCATTCAGCGGAAATTCTGAGTCCAGATCAGGTTTCAGAAGTAGGGGCACTTAGTTTGAAGCTAAGTCAAAACTAGAGTAGATTTCTGCAAATGCCTTTCGACTCGGTCATTCCCGCATCAGGGGCCCTTATCTCACACCGATACCTTCACCCTTCACCTGCATGTTTGTAACATTATCATGGAATCATCATGGATATCGTAAACATTGTTTGTTGAAATAATGTCGATAATTATACGTCGTAAGTACGCCGATACAGTATCGATGCCTATGTCAGATACTCCTGGCTTTCGTAACCCTATTTTGTATGTAACTAGCGAACCGCCCAGTCTTCGCAAGTCTAGCACTAAGTATCACGGCCGTAGCAGTAAGAAATTGCATACATAAACCTTCCTCGTGACTCAGTCTATCTGTTAGTGAGACCGTACCAAAAACTTTGCATTAGGTCTTGAGGTTAGACTTGACATGCAGTCAGAAAAACTTGGCGGGGTACTTTAATTTATAATATGTATAGGTAGCTATACACGGTGGTTTTTTTCTCCGTGTACAAACCCTAGGGATTGATCGATGAGAGGATACGGGACAAAAAAGGTCTAATGAATTTATGTCCGGAAATGCATGGTTTCCATGTTAGAGTCTATTTATTCAATCATACTTTGTTACAGGAACTGCTATCTAATACGCGCTGTACCATGCAGCCACAGTTACAGTATGAATGGTTTCCACCTAGAGCGTGGTACTGTTCCTCATAGCCGGCCGTGGTGGTCTCGCGGTTCTAGGCGCGCAGTCCGGAACCGCGCGGCTGCTACGGTCGCTGGTTCGAATCCTGCCTCGGGCATGGATGTGTGTGATGTCCTTAGGTTAGTTAGGTTTAAGTAGTTCTAAGTTCTAGGGGACTGATGACCACAGCTGTTAAGTCCCATAGTGCTCAGAGCCATTTTTTGTTCCTCATACGTCATGTCGTAGCACCCTCTCCTGCCATTGTAACTGGTAATGTTATATCCGATTCACTTCTCTTGCTGACTCCCCTTGTAGTGGATGTGATACAGCGTTATACACCAGGTTTCCGTACTCGAATTGAGCTTTCCGACATGGTGTTTATTTACGGAAAGGCAAATGGCAACGGGCGGCTGGTAGTAAGGTTGTATGAGGAGACCTATCCCCCCCGACAACGACCACAGCGTTCAATTTTTGCAACAGTGTTTCGCCGTTTGTCTAAGACAGGATCATTTCAGGAAGCAGGTAACCATGAAGGACATAACAGAAATGTTCGAACACCAGACTTAGAGGGAAATATGATTAACAGTGTGGAAGGCAACCGCCGTGTCAGTACCAGACAGTTCGACCGAAAGTACGCCAGACGACCGTGTGTAACATTCCCCACGACAGTTGTTACTACCCTTATCACTTAGAGCGTGTGCAGGGTTTCCTAGCGACAGACTTTCCGTATCGGGAGCAGTTTTTTCACTGGTTTCTTCACCAGGCAACCACGATACCGGTATTTGTGTCATCCATCCTATTCACAGATGAGAGCACCTTTGCGCAGAGTGGTATATTCATCTTTGGGACAGTATGCTGAACCCCATGGTATGGTGACTGCGAATCATCAGCATTGGTGCAGCCGGAATGTGTGGGCCGGGATAATTGGCGACCATATTTTGGGACCAGTCTTCCTTCCACGTCGCCAAACAGACCGGAACTATTGGCGTTTATTGTGGGTGACTTCGTGTCCCCTACTGGAAGAAGTGCCATTGATGATTCGAAGGGGGTATGTGGCTGCTACATGATGGTGCTCCAGCCAACTTCGCCGTTACCGTCCGGGCGCAACGCAATCGTGTGTTCCCTGGACGATGGATAGAACGATGGGGTCCAGTTGCATGGACTGCTCTTTCGCCGGACCTCAACGCGTGCCATTTCTGGTTATGGGGCCATCTGAAAAGTATCGTGTATCCAGAGCCCATTACAGATGTGAAGACACTGGAGCAGCGTATTCATGGTGACACTGTTCGGATGCAGCCTGGCCGATGTGAACGTGTGAGACAGAACATGCTACAGCACGTACACGCATGCGTTGAGGTACATGGAAACCATTTTCAGCACATACTGTAACTGTGGCTACATGGTTACAGCGTGTATTAGACCGCAGTCTCTGTAACGAAGTATGACTGCATAAATGGTCTCTAGCATGGAAACCATGCATTTCCGGACATAAGTTCACTATACTATTTTTGTTCCGAATGCTCTCATCGATCAATCCCTAGAGTTTGTATACAGTGGAAAAAAACACCCTGTATAAGGAGAGATCAAAAAGTTTCCATCTAAGGGTGTTACTGCGGAGTATATACAACGGAGCAAGACTCCGATGCTGGTATATGGGCACCGACATGTAGGCAAGGGATTAGTCTCGCATTCGTGTCTTTCCGACGTGCATGCGGTAAATGCAGAAACGGGAACTATAGCGACGTTATTACCGTATGTCCGCCCCGATAGCTGAGTGGTCAGCGTGACGGACTGCCGTCCTACGGGCCCGATTTCGATTCCCGACTGGGTCGGGGATTTTCTCCGCTCAGGGACTGGATGTTGTGTTGCCTTCATCATCGTTTCATCCCCACCCGGCGCGCAGGTCGCCCAATGTGGCGTCGAATGTAATAAGACCTGCACCAAGGAAGCCGGACCTGCCCCATAAGGGGCCTCCCGGCCAATGACGCCAAACGTTCATTTCCATTACCGTACGTGTCCAAACAGGACCAACGTGCTGTTACTCTTCTTGGCTGCCGAAGGACAAACACCGGTAGACATAATGAAGAATGTGTGTGGGGCAGCATGCCTGTCGAAAACCACGGTTGTGGAATGGTGAGCGACAAGAAATGTTGCACCTTCGTGATAACACACCTACCCATATCGCTAATTTCGTAGTGCAGAAGTTACGTTAACTCCAGTGAAGACATTCGACCACCCGCCCTACGCTCCTGACCTCTCCCCATGCGGTTATCACGCTTTCGATGACTTAGAAAAGGTCTTGAAGGCTCGACAATTCTAGTCAGACGAGGATGTGCAGTAGGCAGTACGGACTTCTTCAGGTAGCAGGAGGCGGAGCTTTACCAAACGGGAATCTTCAGTCTGGTGCGTCGGTAGGGTGGTTCTTCAGTGCTCACGCTGATTTTGGCTGATTGGTGTATCGATACTGAACTGTACGGCCTTGCTGCAGCGCATGTGCAACCCAGCACGAATGCGATGTGGGTATATTAGCATTGACATGAAGGCAATGGGTTAGTGTGACCTCCGAACGGAAACTTTCTGATAGCCCCTCATACATTTTACTGGATGCCATATTTGCGGCCGGCCGCTGTGCCAGAGCAGTTCTAGGCGCTTCAGTCTGGAACCGCGCGACCGCTACGGTCGCAGTTTCGAATCCTGCCTCGGGCATGGAAGTGTCTTACGCAATTTTTAAAATTTGTGCATGCTGTTGACCATCGCCTAATCAAGACGTTTAATTTTGTGTGATTATAACCATCGTAAGACATGATACGTTACTTCAATACATGAAATGTATTCGCAATTGCGAATATGGGCAACCATCAGCTGTATAGAGAAAATTTATGCCGAACTGCCACTCGAAGTCGGTTTTCCCGGCCAACGCGAGCGGCCGTCTTACCATTAGGCTATCTGAGCACAATTCACGACCAGACCCAAACATCCATACGTCGTCAAACATGCGTTTACAACCTGTACTCGTACTTCCGTGATGTGCATTGCCGTACAGGCGAGACATTTTAAACGAAAGTCGCTTGCCCTGAGTCAGCGGATAAATACGATATTGCGGTGCCTATAGTATTCCCGATTAGAAGACAATGTTCCCTTGGATATGCATCGTAATTGGGAAAAATATAGGCACTGCAATATCGACAATATTTTAAAACATTATTGCCCTTGTTACTGCACTCACTAAACAAGTAATACAAAAGAAAGAAGAACAAAGAAGCCTTGAACTCAGGAAAAGCGTCGCTGTCTTAGGTACACGCTGTAGCTGGTCAGTCTATGATGTAAGGGACAGTCAAATGAAACAGAACAGGTGGAAAAAAGTAAGTAAGCTCTTTATTATTACAAAAGTAATCGCCGTAATTGTTAATACATTTATCGCACTGTGAGACAAGACGGTCAATGCCATAGTAGAAAAATGTTTGCGGTGATCTACGGAACCATGATTGTACCCAGACATGAGTCTCCTAGTCTGACGCAAATCGACGGGACGAATATCTTTCTTCAATGCTCCCAAATCTCGTGAGGAGAGGTCGGGATGCTATGGAGGATATGTAAGGGTTCCCCAGCGGAAAGTCAGCAGCGTATGGCAACGGCAGCATTCTATTACAGGATAATGACCACCCACATGTTGACAACGTTGTTTCGAATACGCTGCAGAAGTTTCGCTGGGAAGATCTTACACATTCTCCATAAAAGCCCCTATCTCTCCCCACGCGATTTCCGTATTTTTTGAGCCATAAAGGAAGACATTCGTGGCTGTCGACTTGCTTTGGTTAAGAGGTGCACTCTTGTGTACAATCATAGTGCTGCAGCCAACCGCAAACATTTTTCCATAGAGGCAATGACCCTTCTTGTTTCATAGTGGGATAAACGTATTATTAATTATGACGATGAAGATATTTGGTTTGTGGGGCGCTCAACTTCGCGGTTATCAGCGCCCGTACAAATTACCGATCTTTACACAGACCAGACTCGTCACTTTCACGAATGATGATGAAATGATGCGGACAACACAAACACGCAGTCCCCGAGTGGAGAAAATCCCCGAGGCGG
The DNA here is from genome assembly GCF_023864345.2 of Schistocerca serialis cubense. Classification (NCBI taxonomy): domain Eukaryota; kingdom Metazoa; phylum Arthropoda; class Insecta; order Orthoptera; family Acrididae; genus Schistocerca; species Schistocerca serialis. The sequence continues at coordinate 159,224,231 of NC_064640.1, forward strand.
CCGGGAATCGAGCCCGGGTCTCTGTGATCCAGAGGCAGCAACGCTAGCCACTACACCACGAGCTACGGACTTAATAGTTATGGTGAGTACTTTTGAAATAATAAACATTTTATTTACTTTTTTCGATCTGTCTCGTTTTGATTTGACTGCCCCTTATAGACCTGAAATAATGACATGTACACATTACTCCTTCAAACGAGGGAAGTCACTTCGTGAGACATAATACTTTCTATATTCATGTGATATAATTTACCAAGAATAGTAATGAGGGTTTATTAATCAGCTTTCCGTTTCATGTTGCTCACAATAGCGTTCGTACAGTGAAAACGCAATCAACAGTGAGTCAATGCAAACACTGCGGATTCCTTCAGACATTTTGTTACCAACTTACTGTGAAAATTATATAGTGACTCGTTAAATGACGAAGTACCTTTGGCTCACATAGTCTCACGAAATCCGATTAGTTGTAGAGTAAAGGTTGAAGAAGTAAGAGCAGGAAGCGTTAGAAAACCTCCTAGTGGGCTGCGATAGTCCGACAGCAAATGGAGAGTGGAAATTGAACACGTTCTTCGTTTAATTTTTTCAAAGAAAGGATTTTCAGTGCTGCTGTGTGCTCGCCGCGCGGGATTAGCTGAGTGGTCTCAGACGCTGCAGTCATGGACTGTGCGGCTGGTTCCGCCGGAGGTTCGAGTCCTCCCTCGGGATGTGTGTGTGTGTGTTTGTCCTTAGGAAAATTTATGTTAAGTAGTGTGTAAGCTTAGGCACTGATAACCTTAGCAGTTAAGTCCCATAAGATTTCACACACATTTGAACCTTTTTTTTTTTTTTTTTTTTTTTTTTTTTTGCCGTGTGCTCGGTACTTCGTTACATGCTCCAACCAACAACTACTGTAAACAACGACATACGTAATATAAACATGAACAGCTGGCTGAAGATGAACCTGTCGATTCGACAAAGGTAACGGCGCTATTTATATAAATAAATAACATTTTTACAGCGACTGGTTCATGTTTTCTTGGCTGCAAGAATCATCTTGTAAGAACTTCCTCATTGGCACTTAAAACAATCTTAATAAAGTATGTATTCCCTGATTTGTTTCATTATTCAATGTGGTCGTGCAGTGAACAGCGTAATTACTTGGTATGAGAATACGTTCTCAATTTTGTGGATAAAAATCACTTATGTACAACCAGAGAAACGCCATTTTTTTCCTTCTCCTGAAAAATGTCATATTTCACACTTAGAAAGTTTTCTATTTCCACTCTTCAAATTATGGTAATCAGCGAAGAGTGTTACACAAAATAAATACGGGAGAACGTGTGTCTCTTAAATATAAACTGCGAAAAAGCTGTGTCTTCACCATACCGGCTATACCGTAGAATCCAAGGTTGCTATTACATCAAAAAATAGTAAAATGTTTACTGAGAGTATGAATGTACCATGTAGGAGTTAATCAGAATTTCCAGAGAGGAATCGGGACCATCCATGAAAATATATTGCAACTAGTATTAAGAACAGAGAAGAAACAAAGTTATTTATTACAGTGTATATTCCGAAATTAAAAATATAGGTAAATACTTGGGTGTCAGCTGTCTGTGTTAAGGCCGATTACAGTTACAACATAAATGAGTACACTACCGAGCACAGTTTTTATAGATTGACGATGATATTTATATTACGATATATATGAGCGAGGGGTACCATCTCCTGAAACTATAATTGATGTTTCCGCGCTGATGACGATTTTCATCTCATTCAAACCCGAGTGTAGGGGATGTAAGGGTTAGATGTTACAAGGGATGGTTGTCATAGCCCCTAGTAGCGGCACTTTCTGGACAACACAGTATCACAGGACTTTGCTCGTCGCCAACCTTCCCATATCCCGCTAGGATGTCACTATGTGAGGATTTATTTTAATTGTGTGCAGACACGAACGCAGTGATTCTGCAGAAACAGCGGCCGTGAAATCTGCCGCATTGGGTTTCTGTACGCTCTCAGCTGCCATGTGCACAGTGAGTTCTGTTGTTACAGGAGGGCAGGACACGTCGTTCCATTATAACACTGTCCTGGAGCTATGCTGCTCTACCCCCAACTCAAAGAGCGGCAAAAAAGAAATCAAGCGAAAAAGTATAATCTGCGGTTCTCACGAGCTCTCCAATGCAGGCAATACTGTAAGCAGAAAAATCAAAACCGAGAAGCTAGAGAAAAAAGTAGTACGCATGTAAGTCTTACTTGTTGAAACAACTTGTGCAGCGTGATCCTTTATCTTGAAGTTCTAGTGTTGAAGGTAAAACTCGGTGTGCCTCAAATATTTGTAGCATTGGTAGCAATTAACAAGACGCCAGTCATGTGCACTGTATGCAGTGCAAAAGATGGGTTCGCTTAATCAGACCTAAAATTACACATATTATGCTTGCCAGAACTGCAACTCAAAACGCGAAATCGAGGAATAGTGTGATTAAAATATTTAATATAGGTGGTTTGCTGTGATGTTCGTTTCCGCTTGAAGTATAAACTATAGGGTACTATTCATCTCAATATTTGTATTAAAATTCTACATTCACCCTAAATTACTACAACTGCTAAAATTACGATTGCAGTTGGTACCAATTCGTGGTTCCTGCCAATCTGATAGCGTCGGTATAGGGTGTAAAACTGGACGTTTTGTACTTACTTTCTTGCAGACAGTTTGAAAAGTCTTCCTGGCATTCTCTAGTTGACCAACAAAAATCCCGAAAAGGCCAAGTCACAATTCCCAATGAGAAGTTGATCACAACTCTTTCGAACGACCGTGCAATGACCTAAACACTCCGCTACCTCTCCCGGTGTGTGACGTAGCATACTTCTTACTAAGCGCCTATGGAATCGCTCGAAATACTTACGTTGTTCGGCTGAGCACATACGATGTGCTTTCTTCGTACTGAGCGAAGTGGCTAAGCGGTAAGACGCTGGACACACATTCTGGACGACAGCGATTCAAATCTCTGACTGGTCACACAGATGCAGTTTTTCTATGAGTTTCCTAAACTGCTGAATGAAAATACTGGACTATTTCCTTTAAAAATCAATCGGTCGATTTCCTTCCCGATCCTTCCACAATTTTAACCAACGTTCCATCTCTAATGACCGCATTGTTGACAGTAGGTTAAATCCTAATTTCCCTTTTCGTCTCTCCCTTGTTCTAATGATAAGTACCGCCTGTGTTGGTGCCATTGAGCAGTCTGATATTAATTGCGAACCGGCCGGAGTGACCGAGCGGTTCTACGCGCTACAGTCTGGAACCGCGCGACTGCTACGATCGCAGGTTCGAATCCTGCCTCGGGCATGGATGTGTGTGATGTTCTTAGGTTAGTTAGGTTTAAGTACTTCTAAGTTCTAGGGGACTGATGACCTCAGCAGTTAAGTCCCATAGTGCTCAGAGCCATTTGAATCATTAATTGCAAACGTTGCACAGTTGTATAGTGGAAACCCTTTATCTAGTCGCTCCAGAGAGAAGAAAGATTCCTGTTTAACGTTTCGTCTACTGCTACACTATTAGAGACAGAACACTAGCTCGAATAGAACATGAGTGGAACAATAAATCGATTCCGAATTTTTGGGATCGCCACCGTGGCGCTAACATGATTTTATTTCGAGGAAACGCAGGAAACCTATTTTAAACGAGCCGTCTAGGATTCGAACCCTGCTCCTTCCGAATGTAACGCAGTGTCTTAATCACCCTGCCAAGTCACAGTATCTCTGACAACTCCATTCTCCCTTACATAGTGTTAATTTTCGTCAACTATCGCTTGGTTAACAAGAATTAATTTACTGTTATCCAAACTCTTAGAAATAATTTGCAGTTCGTTGATTTTAATTATATAAACTGGTATTCTCAGTGAAACAGAATCCCTAGCCACTTCTGTGTAAGTGCAGGAGGCATCAGAATCTCGTCTCAGTATTTATTCGTCATTTACCTAATTTAGTTAAGTGTAACAATATCTATACGCGTTTGTCTATTATAGTGGGGAGCTTCTTCTCAAAATCACATCAAGTAGTGTTTATCTTAGGTTATAAGGCAATACCATTTATGGTACCTTCTATGTTATTTGCACAAGTGAGTTACTACCTGCTGCGTAACAGAAACTCAAAGTTACTTTAAACCATGAAATGAAATGAAAAGAAACAAGGGAAACGGATTAGGGTTTAACGTCCCGTCGCCAGGAGGTCATCGGAGACGGAATAAAAGCTGATATCACTTCAAGGATGGGAAGGAAATCGGTAGTGTTCTTTTAAGGGGGGCGCGCCTGCATTAGCCTGGAGTGATTTAGGGAAATCACGATAACCTAAATCCGGATGGTCGGACGCGAATTTGAACCGTCTCCTCCCGAGCGCGAACTCAAGTCTGTTATCCACTGCACCACCTTGCTCAATGAAAGAACAGTTGTGGGTAGAATATACCGAGGCACCTCAAGTGTTTTCATTGTGTAAGCATCGTCCAGAGCCAGGTGATGCCACATTTGAAAAGATTTCCCTACAGACCTTTCTCTGATCATCAAATATTCAACAGCAGCAGAACTGCGAGAATTTTGTAGGTTGTGGCTCTTTCGTAACCACACACGTTTCAAGTACGCTTCTGGCTCCGTCCCACAACAGCTCCGTCAAACAGAAAACGTAGAGTTACGAAGACGTCGCTAATATGTGAAACTTGAAAATGTCAGTTAATTACTCTTATTTCTTTATCCCATATTTCTGGTTGTGTTATTCCTACTTCCTCCGATCAAACGGGTTTTGTGGGAAATAGTTATAGCTTTAATCATGTTGTTTCGTATTAGAAGGGTAAACTACTCTATTTCTTCCCATTACCTGTTTAGAGGTGATAAACGTAACACGGATTACTCTATAAAGGCTATTCAGATACATACCATGGCACTTCGTTTTTTAAAATACCTAATATTTTTCTCACATGCAAAATAGGTTTCTGTCGAATGAGTCACAGGTATATGCGACGTGAAAGGTAATTTCACATGAGCTATAGGTTAACAGGCCATTCTGTGTAACTACGAGTGTGCATCGCTTCTTTGGATATGAATTGCTAACGGCGTGCATTACAAGCTTACCAATTGTCAACATAAATTTACCCTTCTTTCCCATGCGAAAAATAAAATGTTAAGGCTTGGCAAGATATTTCACATAGCTGAAAATGTGGAAAGCTGTTATTCATCAGTTACTGTTGTTTTATAAACTGATGCTAGTCTGTTAAACAAACCAGCTACAACCTTCTTCTTCTTAGCGTTTATCCCACACTAGTTTGGTCCATCTCTCTCCGTTTGGGTCTGTCAAGGGCATCTTCACAGGTAGCATTGATGAATTCCATATCCTTCTTGATACGGTCCAACCATCGTTTCTTGAGTCTGCAACGGGGTCGTCGGCCATTTATGTCCAGGTGCATAGCTGTTCTTGCCACCGAGTCTGCTTTACTGTGCATGACGTGTCCGTACCATCTTAACCTGTTTTCCCGTAATTTAACTGAGATGGGTGCAACTCCAACTCGCCGTCGAACGTCGACGTTTGTTGCATGGTCAAATCGGGTAAGCCCAAGGGATCATCGGAGCATTCGCATACCCATCATGTGGAGAATCTGCTCATGCTTTGTTGTCGTTGGCCAACACACCGACCCATAATGTGCGACTGGGCGCACTACAGTCCTATAATCCTTTGACTTTAGGCGTAAAGACATAAGGCGATCACACAGGACGCCGATCACGTGGTTCCATTTCATCCAGGCTATGTTAACACAGGCACGGACATCCGGTAGACTTTCACCATCACTGCACATGAGTGGGCCAAGATATTTGGATTCCTCCACTTTCTTCAAGTCTTCGCCGACATTGACGGTCCCATGTATTCTGTCTTCATAATATTCAGTCGGAGGACAAATCTGTCAATTCGTTGATTCCGTTCGCTTGCCAGTAAAACATAGTCAGCATATAGGAGTGACCGAGTGTGTGGTGGCTGTAGGTCGTATGTCACGGTGTCCATACAGAGGCTGAACAATAGAGGTGACAGTGGTAAAACTTGGTGTACTCCGACACTGATAGTAAAAGGGGGTGATGTTCCCACTGCACGTCGGACATTGCTGGAGACATTTTGATACAGCAGTTGGACCCATTAGTCGCAGGCTTCAGGGACATTGTGAGATCATAATGCTTGCCAAATAAGCTGATGTGGGACACGGTAGAAGGCCTTTTCCAGATGTAGGAATGACATCTGAATATCCCTTTTCTTCTCAAGGTGTTGCTCAATAATTCAAGAGGAAGAATAAAGTTGGTGCACGTATGCCTAATGGTGATACAAATACTTGGTTATCCTGTCAAAGCAATACAAGCAAATCGCTTTCAAAATATACAATTTGTGAAATCAGTAAGAGCTTAAATAAAGTCTTCTGTTCATTACAATATAGTGTTAAAAAAATCAGTCGATGTGTTCCTTAGTTATAGCTTGCTACGCTACTTTCATGTGAGTTCACAAATGCTTGTTATTGACTACTAAGGTTCAAAGACGGCCCCATTTCCCATGTACTCTATAAGCAACATGGCAATGGCCTTGCCGCAGTGGCTACACCGGTTCCCGTGAGATCACCAAAGTTAAGCGCTGTTGGGCGTGGCCGGCACTTGGATGGGTGACCATTCAGCCGCCATGCGCTGTTGCCATTTTTCGGGGTGCACTCAGCCTCGCGATGCCAATTGAGGAGCTACTCGACCGAATAGTAGCGGCTTCGGTCAAGAATACCACCACAACGGCCAGGAGAGCGGTGTGCTGACCCCACGCCCCTAATATCCGCATCCTCCTCTGAGGATGACACGGCGGTCGGATGGTCCCGGTAGGCCACTCGTGGCCTGAAGACGGAATGCTATAACAACATACACTCCTGGAAATGGAAAAAAGAACACATTGACACCGGTGTGTCAGACCCACCATACTTGCTCCGGACACTGCGAGAGGGCTGTACAAGCAATGATCACACGCACGGCACAGCGGACACACCAGGAACCGCGGTGTTGGCCGTCGAATGGCGCTAGCTGCGCAGCATTTGTGCACCGCCGCCGTCAGTGTCAGCCAGTTTGCCGTGGCATACGGAGCTCCATCGCAGTCTTTAACACTGGTAGCATGCCACGACAGCGTGGACGTGAACCGTATGTGCAGTTGACGGACTTTGAGCGAGGGCGTATAGTGGGCATGCGGGAGGCCGGGTGGACGTACCGCCGAATTGCTCAACACGTGGGGCGTGAGGTCTCCACAGTACATCGATGTTGTCGCCAGTGGTCGGCGGAAGGTGCACGTGCCCGTCGACCTGGGACCGGACCGCAGCGACGCACGGATGCACGCCAAGACCGTAGGATCCTACGCAGTGCCGTAGGGGACCGCACCGCCACTTCCCAGCAAATTAGGGACACTGTTGCTCCTGGGGTATCGGCGAGGACCATTCGCAACCGTCTCCATGAAGCTGGGCTATGGTCCCGCACACCGTTAGGCCGTCTTCCGCTCACGCCCCAACATCGTGCAGCCCGCCTCCAGTGGTGTCGCGACAGGCGTGAATGGAGGGACGAATGGAGACGTGTCGTCTTCAGCGATGAGAGTCGCTTCTGCCTTGGTGCCAATGATGGTCGTATGCGTGTTTGGCGCCGTGCAGGTGAGCGCCACAATCAGGACTGCATACGACCAAGGCACACAGGGCCAACACCCGGCATCATGGTGTGGGGAGCGATCTCCTACACTGGCCGTACACCACTGGTGATCGTCGAGGGGACACTGAATAGTGCACGGTACATCCAAACCGTCATCGAACCCATCGTTCTACCATTCCTAGACCGGCAAGGGAACTTGCTGTTCCAACAGGACAATGCACGTCCGCATGTATCCCGTGCCACCCAACGTGCTCTAGAAGGTGTAAGTCAACTACCTTGGCCAGCAAGATCTCCGGATATGTCCCCCATTGAGCATGTTTGAGACTGGATGAAGCGTCGTCTCACTCGGTCTGCACGTCCAGCACGAACGCTGGTCCAACTGAGGCGCCAGGTGGAAATGGCATGGCAAGCCGTTCCACAGGACTACATCCAGCATCTCTACGGTCGTCTCCATGGGAGAATAGCAGCCTGCATTGCTGCGAAAGGTGGATATACACTGTACCAGTGCCGACATTGTGGATGCTCTGTTGCCTGTGTCTATGTGCCTGTGGTTCTGTCAGTGTGATCATGTGATGTATCTGACCCCAGGAATGTGTCAATAAAGTTTCCCCTTCCTGGGACAATGAATTCACGGTGTTCTTATTTCAATTTCCAGGAGTGTATATCCCTCTAAATCCAAGTTAACAATGATGTAAACATTTTTCAATATTTGAAACATTGATTCGACATTCTAGGCACTAAGTGTTTGAATATAACTTTAAACTACACTGAGTCAGTGATTGCCGGCCGTTGTGGCCGAGCGGTTCTAGGCGCTTCAGTCTGGAACCGCGCGACCGCAACGGTCACAGATTCGAATCCTCCCTCGGGCATGGATGTGTGTGATGTACTTAGGTTAGTTAGGTTTAAGTAGTTCGAAGTTCTAGGGGACTGATGACACAATTTCCGGTGCAGTTTTATTTGTCCCCCTCTATATTTGAAGGTTTACTCACGAGCAATTCAAATATGGACCTTTGCCTTGTGGTGTGTAGGGCGTTCGTCGTAATGGCGGCGATACATCATGGCATGACATCCTTCAGACATAGAAAGCTTTGGGGAGCAGTGACTCACAAGTCACTTGGATGAGTCCAAGAACCGTCTATATTGATGGCGCCTCTGTGTTGAAAGAGACTGAGGTTGGGTAGCCTGTGCTGACAAAAGAACCCCATCTCCATGGAGAGTTCCTCAATCTCTTATGGTACAACTGGAGAGTGATGGGATGGTACATTGTTTTGCTGAAGGTGCGAATTAGATACAAGTAAGTTCATTTTAGGCTAATATAAGAATGAGAATCGTCGGACTAAAGGTTCGAGCACCGTTCGCCGCTGAGAGATGGTTGCAGACGTTGTAAGGCGCTATTACATCTCACGTGAAAATCCCCCAAACAAGGAACCCTCAACGGTGAAGTGTTGGCGAGCGAGATTCATTTTGCCACATTACCACTATTTCGGAACAACTATTGAATCCTTGCTATGACATGGTTGAGTAGTGCATTTTTCACATGTTTGTCCTTTTTTGGATGTAGTGAAGATGTCAGCCCGATTAATTTCTCATAATTGGGGATTTCAGTCACGCAGCATTTTTTAAAGGACATCATATTAGTCGTTGACTGTAGAGATTACACTGAACGACCAATTTAAAGTGAAAGTGTGTAAATTGCATGATTTTGAGTTACTGATGTTTATTTCAGTATAAAAGGATACAAAATCATCATCTTCACAAACAGTTAGATCTAGTATTTTAAAAAAGTAATATACATTCTTGTGTAAATAACTCACTAACTAAATATGCATTCATGTTCCAAGATTCAGCATAACAAATTTTAAGTGAATAATTACTTGAATTATGTTATGTGTTATGCACTGATAAATCGCAGTGCAATTCTGAAAGTACAAAAGTAAAATATTAAGAAAAAATGAAGATAATATTACATGAATGAAAATACTTTGTAAGTCTACTTTGTACCAGAACTATGTAAAGCACAAAAGTAAATATGTAAACTAACTGGTCACAAATGTATATAAAGGATTACAGATGTTAAATGTCCATATATACAGTATATACAATTACATATTTTGTTCAGAGATAAATTCAGAAGCTCACCGCTTTCGCGTGGCTTGACGTTTATACACATACTCAGGAACATCCCTTATGACAGTCCAGCAGTAATCTGCTAAAATAGAAGGGCTCCACTTTCTGGCATACCTCTTCTCAAATGTGCAATATCTTGATGAAATCGCTCCCCATGTTCGTCGCTTACTGCACCACAATCTTTGGGGAAGAAGTCAAGATGACTATGTAAGAAATGCATTTTCAATGACATGTTGCAATCAAGTTTTTCATAAGATGACAACATGTTATCTACAATCTCCTTGTAATTTATTGCTCGTTTGTTTCCTAAGAACTGTAAACAGACGGTCTTAAAACATTCCCATGCATGCTTCTCATCACCTTGTATGATTCCATCAAAAAAAAAAAATGTTCAAATGTGTGTGAAATCTTATGGGACTCAACTGCTAAGATCATCAGTCCCTAAGCTTACACACTACTTAACCTAAATTATCCTAAGGACAAACACACACACCCATGCCCGAGGGAGGACTCGAACCTTCGCCGGGACCAGCTGCACAGTCTATGACTGCAACGCCTTTGACCGCTCGGCTAATGACGCGCGGCTCCATCAAAAGTATGGTCTCCAAAAATCTCTCGAATGTGTCGGCTTCCAAAGATGCCCTCCTTTCCTTTGACATCACTTAAGTAAGGGAATTTTTGCCTTAAGTACTTAAATGCACCACCATCTTTGTTCATTCATGTGACCCAACTTGATGTGCAAGGGCAGGAGAAGATTCTTTTTAGGATCTACTAGAGCTTTTGTCTTAATTTTCTTTATACTTGGTTGAAGAGATTTTCTGGTGGGCCATTCATGTTTACTGTAGTGAGATGCACGAGCTCGGTTGTCCCATTCACAGAGAAAGCAGCAATACTTGGTATACCCTAATTGCATACCTAGTAGCAGTGCAACCACTTTCAAGTCACCAGAAAGCTGCCATTGAGAGTCATTATACTTGATCACTGCTAGTAAAATTTTCATGTTTTGGTATAACTCTTTCATATGCACACTATGTCAAACTGGAATAGAAGGAAGTTCATTACCAATATGTAAAAGCACTGCTTTTAAGCTCAGTTTTGACGAATCAAGAAAGAGTCTCCACTCATCAGGGTTGTAATTTATTCTGAGAGCCTTCAGTAGACAATTACGTCTACACATGCCTCAAGACTATCTTGCATATTCAAAAAAGGAGTGGCCAGCCGGGGTGGCCGAGCGGTTCTAGGCGCTACAGTCTGGAACCGCGCGACCGCTACGGTCGCAGGTTCGAATCCTGCCTCGGGCATGGATGTGTGTGATGCCCTTCGGTTAGTTAGGTTTAAGTAGTTCTAAGTTCTAGGGGACTGATGACCTCAGAAGTTAAGTCCCATAGTGCTCAGAACCATTTGAACTAAAAAAAGGAGTGAATTGTTGCTCTCTTCTGCGGTAGAATGAAACATTTACGTTGTTTTCCATAAAATTGCGCTGCTGCAATCTTGTTGCTAAAATCTCAGCCTTAGCTTTAGAGAGCTCCAAATCTCTAATGAGATCACTTAACTCATTTTGAGACAGTTTTTGTGGATCATCAGTTGATGACATATTTGGAAGAAACTCTCGATCTTGTGATGTTCATGGTTCAAGATATTCAGAATCCTCATCAGAAGTCATCTCGTACTCTGTATTGGCAATCCTACCCTTGTAGAACTGTACGTATGGCAGATGGAATGTTAGGATAGATCACTGTGCGCTTCTTCCTATTAGATATTCCCTTCTTGATAGGAGGAACCATACAAAAGTAGCAGTCACTGACATGGTTAGTTGGCTCACGCCAGATCATAGGCATTGCAAAGGGCATTGAACGTCCTTTCCCATGCATCCAATTCCTGAGGTTGCTGGCACTAGTGTTGTAGATAACATTTGGAGCCCAGGGTTTATCCTTATCACCTATTTTGCACCCAAAATAACAATGTAAGCTTTTTTATTCAGTGGAGTTATCTGCTGTTTTTGAAGCAAATGTTACTTCTCCACACACATAGCAAAATGTGTCAACATTGTTAACACAAACTTGTGGCATTTTTGTTCCCTTCAGTAGCAGTCAATTTGAACAACTGGTAGTTAATCTGCTAAGATCAAAGGTGCAAAAATTATTACATGCATTAATAAATTCATTGAAGTTGAAGAGGAGGGAGGCAAAAAGATGACTAAAATTGGTATCAAAATGTTAATATCCAAATTATTGCACAAACGTAAGACCAGGGACAATAATATAATTCATTGTTACTAGTTACTATGACTTCGACAAATCATTATAATATTTGATTTTAAACTTAACATAAAAATCCATATGTAATTATATCACCATAATAAAACTGTAAAATGAAAACTAGAGCTAATTTTGAATTGTCTTTGTGATATTCGCGATCAGCACATTAGAACTGCTAGGAATTGGCTATTTTTATTCGATTTACATTTTCATTGCTCCACAGTGTTATTTGTTTCAAAACTGCAATTTCGGCCCTAAGGCGATTGTCAAGCGATACTGCAAAAACTTTGCTTCAACACACGTTAAACTTGGAAAATCTCCAGATGCATATATATCATCGTCATAACGGAACTTTCCACTGTAAGAGTATGGCAACATCGAATGAGCGCGAAACTCTGTACATCGTCAATTGATATAAATTACATGAACTACTGCCAATGTTAACATCCTAAACATAGATAGCAGCCGGCCGCGGTGGTCTAGCGGTTCTGGCGCTGCAGTCCGGAACCGCGGGACTGCTACGGTCGCAGGTTCGAATCCTGCCTCGGGCATGGGTGTGTGTGATGTCCTTAGGTTAGTTAGATTTAAGTAGTTCTAAGTTCTAGGGGACTTATGACCTAAGATGTTGAGTCCCATAGTGCTCAGAGCCATTTGAACCATAGATAGCAGAGTACTGATGTTCTCACGCACTGTTTGTGTGAAAGAAAATCTCAATGTTAAGAAAATGGCTTAACTGCGATTTGCGATTTGCAGTGCCACTAGATAATGGCGTTAAGCTCGAAATTGCAATTTTGAAATAAACAGTCTCTACAGTCAACAGCCACTATGTCCTTTAACGAAACTGTCAAGCAGTGAAGATAGCGGTATTTACATTCACGACAAAATGTCTGAATATTTCTTCCCGCTTGACTACAGAGACTGACTGGAATAACTTCAAAATAATTACAACTAATGTTACCGGAATTTATTTCCTTTCGCAATAAATTGGAACAAATCACTTAAACGTTTAAATCAGTATTAAAACTATAACTGTTTATGGAGTGAGGCGACAGCAAAATCGGTGGATATTCCCTGCAGAAATGCTGAGCCACGCTGCCTCTATAGCCGTCGATAACTGCGAAAGTGTTACCGTTGCAGCATTTCGTGCACGAACTGGCTTACGATTATATCGCATGAATTGTTGACGGGATTCGTGTCGGGCGATCTGTGTGGCCACATAATTCGCTCGAATTGTCTAGAATGTTCTTCAAACCAATAGCGAACAATTGTGACCCGATGACATGGTACTTTGCAATCCATACAAATTCCATCATTGTTTGGGAACATGATGTCCATGAATGGCTGAAAATGGTCTCCAAATAGCAGAACATAACCATTTATAGTCAATGATCGGTTAAGTTGGTCTAGAGGACCAGTTCATTTCATGTAAACATAGCTCACACCATTATGGAGCCACCACCAGATAGCACAGTGCCTTGTTGACAATTTGGGTCCATGGCTTTGAGTGGTCTTCGCCACGCTTGAATCCCACCATTAGTTCTTACCAACTGAAATCTGGACTCATCTGACCAGGACACGGCTTTACAGTCGTCTAGAGTCCAACCGATATGGTCACGAGACCAGGAGAGGCGCTGCGGGCGATTTCTTGCTCCCAACAAAGGCACTCGCGTCAGTCGTTTGTTGCCATAGCCCATTAGCGCCGAATTTCACCGCACTGTCCTAACGGAGATGTTTATCGAACGTTCCACATTGATTTCTGCGGTATATCACGCAGTGTCGCTGTTTAGCACAGACAAATCTACGCGTACCTCGCTGCTACTCGTCGTTATGTGAAGGCCATCCGTGGTGAAAGATAATTTCTGGAATTTAGTATTCTCGGCACACTCTTGACACTGTAGGTCTCTGAATACTGAATTCCCTAACGATCTCCGAAAATTAATGTCTCATCGACTAGCTCCAACTGCGATTCTGCGTTCAAATTCTGTTAATTCCCGTCTTGCGACCATAATCACGTCGGACGCTTTTCGCATACATCACCTGAGTACAAATGACAGCTTCGTCAATACATTGACCTTTGATATCGTGTACGTGATACTACGGCTATCTGTATATGTACACATCGCGATCCCATGACTTTTGTTACCTCAGTGTATAACGTGCTAATCCAGGGGACAGGTTATTTTCGATGTACCCGTTTAGACAATTTCTTTCGTATAATTTACATTTGGCTTTTTAGTTCTTTGATGTTATTCCTATCATCCAGTTCCTTCAAAAATGGTTCAAATGGCTCTGAGCACTATGGGACTTAAAATCTTAGGTCATCAGTCCCCTAGAACTTAGAACTACTTAAACCGAACTAACCTAAGGACATCACACACGTCCATGCTCGAGGCAGGATTCGAACCTGCGACCGTAGCAGTCGCGCGGTTCCGGACTGAGCGCCTAGAACCGCTCGGCCACCAGGGCCGGTCATCCAGTTCCTTCCCTTTCAGTGTAGACGCCAATGCAGAATGAAATATTTGTTCAAAAGCTGTGCCTAAGGTACTCTTCGCCACATCCTCATACCAGGGGTGCTTGTCCAGTAAGGTGTGCAGGTGCTATAGTATGGGGCCTGAAATACGGAAAAGAAGCGTTAAGAGGGGATAAGAATTAAGATAATTTAGTGCTTGCAGAACAGTGAATGTGAAAAAGAAGTTCCAGTTCTCTAAGCAACTCTAGTTCGCCGAGGAGTTTCATTACAGCACATGCTCGGTTGGATAGTGATAGATTTATTCTGGAGATTGGCAAGCAACTATTTGTCCTGTGTAACATTAACTTCACGTCGTAGACAGATTGCGAGTTCTGGGACAGAGAGCAAAATAATGAGATGCACACGTTGCTTAACTTGAATAGCATCAAGTCCATATGATATTCCAATGAAAGTCCTTTGAGATAGGCCAGATCGATATCCTCAATTACAACAGGAGCTAACTGATAACGCTTCGACTATGCAGGCAGAACTGAAGAAACAGACAGACTAGACTGAGGGTCAGTGCGGCATCCTTTTAAGTCGGCTCCGTGGTGGCACTGGCCACGTGAAGGACACGTGTTTCGGAGCAGGCCCCAGGTTGGCTTCCCCGTCCGGCGTCGGCGGTGAGGGGCCTATGGGAGGCTGAGGCGGCTGAGGCTGCGGAATCCTCCTGGGCAGCGAACCTACAAATGAAAAACCCGCCACAGGATCACGCAGCCCACACAAACCAAACTGAAGCTAATGGCACTTCTGCATCCCGGGGGAACCATACATCATATACAAAAGAGCCGCCCAACGCAGCGTTGAAAAATTGCAGTTGCGGATGCGCCGACAACGGGAACCGCAAAAACGTAAATAACCCTACGTAGGTGTTGATCACAAAGATTCGTTGGGACTGTACATCCAACGGACACTGCAAAATAAGCATCGTGAAGGTCAATCTCGGAAAAGAAGTGGCCTTTACCAAGTTCGGCCATGAGTTCCTTAGGCCGTGCCAAACGAGAAGAGTCAATCACTTTCGCCTTGAAATCTGCACATAATGGTAATTTGCCTGAAAGTTTCCTTAAGATAGCTAAAGGGTAGGCCTACTGACTGACTGCTACAGAGAAAATCACACCATTATCCTGCCAAGATAAGAGTTCCTGTGGTGGGCGACTGGCCATTCTCGGCAAAACATTAGTTGCGCGTTGTCTTTCAAGGTAATGTGAACGTCAAAATTATTAGGTGTGCCTAGACCATCCTGAAAAATGTCACTGTGTTCATTACAAAATTAAGCTACTCTGTCTGTAGGCACAGAGCAGGTCACAGAGAGAACATTTTCTTAAAATTGCAAACCAAACAGGTCAAAAGAGGCAATACTAAAAATATTTTCACTGTCACGTGAACACAAAACTGTGAGAGAAACTGTCTTTGTAATGTTACGAAATGTGGCAGGTAGGCTGCCAATACCTATCACAGGAGTGTCATGTCCAACGTAACCAGTAATACTTGCCTGTTAGGTGTGTAGCTTTGGCTTGCCTAACAGTTCGTAGTGACAAACAACTTATTGGCCAGAAGCTGGATGGAAAAAGTGTGACTTCTTCGTGCTACACTTGACTTGCCATGTGTAACACTTGAATCACAACGAGCTCGGAAAATATTGTATTTACATTCACAGACTGAGACCTTGGAGAACATCCAGAGTGCTTGTTGGGCTTACATTTTTGCAGACAGACAGACAGACTGAATGGGGCCGAGCTTGCCACAATGACAAAAATTAGGCGTCACTATACAGGGGAATGCCTGCCGCTCGTGGATCGTGAAACACCGAGGGAAGGATTTAATACCGGTATCCTGCTGCTTACAAGGGAAACTACCCATCGTATCCCCCTTAGATTTTGTGGTAAGAGGGCCCATTGGACAGCCCGTCAAAAACTGAACACAGATCAAGCTTGAAAACAGGAAGAAGGTGTACCGAACTGTGAAAAAAAAGTAAAATAGAAACAATGAACGGTCCAAGTACAAGAAGTGAAATCTAGAGCAGCAACATTGACGTCGTGGTTAAGGGGTCTTAGTGTTCAAACCTCTCCCGTGACATTTTTTATCTTTTTCCGTTTCTTTCAAATTTGTGTGTGTCGTTGTGTAACGTCCATTTGCAACAGAGTGTTGTAAGGAAGGGACCTATAATGACAGTTGATTCTGCGAAACTACTCTGTTAGCAGCCGAAAGGAAGTGGCTTTCGAATGGGAACCGTAAACCTGTGATGACAAGGCAGCAAGTCAACAGAATCCTCCACTGGAAAACACGTCTGATGTGTCATACACGGCATTACTGACAGTGCGTGTGTCATGTGATTGGAATAACTTACCGACGCAGCTAATTTGTACGCCTGGTAAGTGAACGAGATATACCTCCTTCCTCAATTTAGATATTCGTATGAATGTGAGTGTGACCACTCCCAAGGAAATGATGAAAACATAATAGTTTATCACAGAAGCTGCAACAAATGAACGCAACAGTTTCACAATCACACAGTCTCTCTGGGCCCTGACTTGTTTTTAGCGTTTTTAAATCTGCGTTCCGTTTTGGAAGCTTTGATTCTTGAATTCCATTGTTGTAACATTTTTCACACCCGTTTATTTGTTGTTTATGAGACTTCCATCTGGTATCTCGCCTGCTCTCTCTATTCATCACATTTACTTGTGACGGTAACGTATTCCTACCACATGACAATGTATTGTACGACAACTGTCAAGACTACAGAAAGAGAACAAACATTTCAATGACCGGACGGACAGAACGTAATGTTGTGGGAAAAAAGTGAATGGCACAAGTGAATTTTAAACAAGGCTCGTCCGCTTCCTAATATAACACCTTGACCACATACACATGACGCCAAGGCTGTTCAACCTGCGCTTCTGAAGCTTGGACCGTTCACTCTTTCTCTTTTGTTTTTATTTCACTGTTCGGTACACCTTCTCTCCGTTTTCATGCTTGACCGGTGTTCAGTTTTTGAGGGGCTATCCACTGGACCATCTTACCACTAAATCTGAAGTGGGTGCAACGGCGAGTTTCCCTTGTTACCGCACTGTTTTTTTTTTATCCTTGCTGCCCTGTCTGAGACTTTGCGTGCAGAGGCGCGATAACTACCGTCACAACCTGTTCACCATTATTTTGAACTGCACAAGCATTGTTGTACGAATCCTGACGCTGCACCAATTCCAAAACGTGACGCAAGCTAGGATCGGGAATCTGTTCACGTATGCGAGAATGTGACACATTTTGAGTAATGGCGTTCCTAATCATGGCATGATTATAGGAAAGTCCTTGTATTGTATTGAACTGGGGACCTAGAAACGCTTCGTCACCGCCGTAGCCCTTAGTGGTTCACAATCCAACAACAGGCTACAGCAGTCTTCTCACCCCACCGCCGTCCCACACCGAACCCTGGGCTATTGTGCGGTTCGGCCCCCAGTGGGGACCTAGAAAGTATTCCTTAGGAAGAAGTACAAATTCTTTTGCTTGCACAGGCAAACGAATAAGACGAATAAGCAATGGGTGGCTGACTTACAAGTACAATCCATTGCAAATTCAAGTGAGAGTAAGGACGTTCCTGGCCCGTCCGGTTAGCCGTTCGGTCTAACGCACTGCTGTCCGAGCGGGAAGGCGTACCGGTCCCCGGCACGAATCCGACCGGGGATTAGTGTCGAGGTCCGGTGTGCCGGCCAGTCTGTGGATGTGATGCGCCGTGAAGAGTGAGTCGAGCTGTGTGTCCTACTGGAACCATTCCTCTTGTGAAGAATCAAATGCACGATACGGCGGTACAGAAACAGGCGCTGGTTGTTGTAGTGGTGCTGCGGCTGCGAGACTGTGTCAGTTTGCTGAGCGAGCAGTCTTGTTATCATCTCCGTGACTTGCTGCATCTGAAACTGGACAGTCTAAGTTACTGGAAGTTCTTGGAGTGGACTGGCCGTGGTGAAACACACAAAAAGATCCTTGAAAGTTGAGCGGAACCATTAAAGAAATTATAGGTTAGTATCACTAGAAGGAACAGCCCCTGAAAAGCACAAAAAAATCATTTTCAGGGCTATTGGTCAAAATTCACTCAAAAACACTGAAGCAAAGTAGCAGGCAATCATTGTGGAGGACCACCGCTCCGCAAGAAAAACACACACTTAACACCAGTTATTTGTTTGTGGCCGAGCGGTTCTAGGCGCTTCAGTCTGGAACCGCGCTACCGCTACGGTCGCAGGTTCGAATCCTGCCTAGGGCATGGATGTGTGTGATGTCCATAGGTTACTTAGGTTTAAGTAGTTCTAAGTTCTAGGGGACTGATGAGCTCAGAAGTTAAGCCCCATAGTATTCAGAGCCATTTGAACCATTTTTTGAGTTATTTGTTTATCGAACAGTAGAAAACGCAATTGAATACCCATGGGAAACAGCCTAGGCCAGATGTTTGAATGCCCCGGTGATGGATGCCAAGGAGTCGGTGGGTTCTGCGCCAGAGTACAAAATAATTTGATGCACACACAGTGTTTGATAACTTCCTTTTACTTGAATAACAGCACCTCCAGAGGATATTAGAGTGCAAGTCCTCTGAGACAGCCCAGTTCGATATCTACAATTAAAACAGAGTCTAAGTAAAGACGCTTAGACTACGCAGGCAGAACTCAACTTACGGATTGCACTGAAGATCGGTGCGGCGTCCTTTGAAGTCGGTTCCATGGCGGCGGCGGCGGCGTGTGCTGGGGAAGATGCGCCTGGGAGCCGGCCGCAGATTGGCGGTGCAGTCACATGGCTTACTGCCAACTTCTGGAGTGAACTGGCGCGGCGTCGTATCGATAGCGCGCGATACCACAGCATCACCGATGACTGCTTTTGGAATTCCTGCTCGCTTTGCAATTCGCTGCTTGTGACTTTCTCTTCGTGCTGTTTTGGTTCTGACAGGGTTCGAGTGCAACATTCAGTTCTGCAGTGACTTTTGCTCTGTCGTCCTCCTATTTTTTCTCACAATCCCCTTCAATGACCGTCTGTCACGATCGCTGAACACACACTTTCGTATGCTTTGTGACTTAGCGCATGATGTTTTTCTTATTACCCTGTATGCAGTATAAATCTTCGATACTGGCGCCGTTTGAAACAGCAGACACTCCAGCTGCCTTGGTTACAGAAGCACCCGCCACACGAACACCAACAATTTAGCGCCAGTTCGAATGCACAGAGCTCCGACATAGTGAATGCTCCACTTATCACGACTGACAATTACAAGGCATTGAGGACAATGCACAAATGCCGTTCGTGGTCAAAGACATCAGTGCGACTTCCTGCAGGCTAGCTTGCATCTGCATTTATGTCCAAACACGTAATATCTCGCTGTTTGCATATTTTACAATCCCTGTGTATGAATCGCATAGCGTTTGAGGCTTTAAGAACAAGAAGTGCAATACACAGAAGTTGGGCAGAGAAATGGCGTCGTGGTCACGGTGTGGAATCCTCAAGCGGGCGAGCCGTGTTCAATTCTCTCTCGTGCCAATTAGTTTTTATCGCTGTTCGCTGTTGTCAATTGTGTATCTGTGTAGTGGTGTAACGCCCGTTTGCAACAATGAAGTGTAAGGGAGGGACCTATAATGACAGTTGATTCTGCACGGCTGCTCAATTAGCAGCCGAAAGGAAGTGACTTTCGAATGATAACCGCAAACGTGTGATGACAAGGTGACAAGTCAACCGAATCCTCCACTGGAAAAACACGTCTCGTGTGTCATACACGGCGTAAGTTACAGTACGTCTGTCATATGATCGAAATCTCTCATCTACGCACCTAGTTTGTTCTATTGTTAAGAGAGGGAGATATGCCTCATTGTCCGATATAAGTGTTCATGTGAATGTCATCACTCCCAAGTAAATTATGAAAACATAATAATTTGTCACATAAGCTGCAAGGAATGAACGCAACAGGTTCACAAACACACAGTTTCTGTGTGCTCTGTCAAAACATATGTTCTTAACGTTTTTGAAGTTGCGTTCCGTTTTGGAAGTCTTGACTCATTAATTCCTTTGTTTTAAAATAGTTCACATCCGTTTATTTGTTGCTCCATTTCTGTGGGACGTCTATTTGGTATCTCGCCTGCTCTCACTATTCATCACATTTAATTGCGACGGTAACGTGTTCTTACCACATGAATCATGTTCTACTGTATAATCAGTGCGTAGTATGACAGCTGCCAAGAGCACAGAAAGAGAACAAAAATTTCAATGACCGGATGGACAGTTCATAATGTTGAGAGAAAAAAATATGTATGAGACACGAGGAAGTTTCGAACACGGCGCGCGCACGAGGCTCTCCAACACCATGACCACTTATCCACGACGCCGTTCATGTTAGACGCTGCTCGTTATTGCTCGTCTTGTTCTGGGCCATCTTACCACTAAATCTGAGGGGGGAGCAATGGGGAGTTTCCCTTGTGAGTAGTGCAACTTCTACGTATAGGGCAGTACAAATACGCAATAAATATCATCAGTTCAAATTGCACCAAATAAATTAATAAAGACTCTAAGGAGCAAGTAAATAACTCTACCCTACATAGGAGAATTAAATCGTCAATAAACGACGGTTTTAGTGTTATCAGGCTCATCTTAGGTGGAACAGTCCAGAGTTCAACCCACCACGATTTTATAAATATCTGTCACCGTATATGGGAACCTATAATAAATCAAATTCAAAATCAGTGTCTTTTATTTTGCAATTATCCTTCATCACGCGACCGATCTAAAAAATGGGAACAAATACGAGTATCACGACAAGCTTGCCTGCCGAATGTTACTGAAAGCAAACGCCCGTCACTTTATTTACAAGTGGAAGAAAACCCACTAAATTATTGTTCAGTCCCGCCGCCCAAACTGCACACAACGTACCGATCGGGACAGATGCAGCATCCGACTGAACACGCCTCACTGCTCCCGCGCCAAAGTCCACCGCTTAAATAGTTACAGCCTGACCCAGCTCGTGACCTCGATGGTTGAGCTCAGTTTAATTTAGAGCTTGACCTATTACTTAAATCGACAACACTAGGTATGAAATCTGTATGTCAAACGATGCTTATTACTACGTTGTTGTGCTCGATACTATAAACATCATTTGAATAAGGGAAAATATATTACTGTCCATCGACAAATCATCCAAACAATAAAAGTATGAGTGATAATTAACATAATGCGACAGCACAAGGCACGGCCTTCTTATAAATATACCCAATAGTTAATAAGCAAAAACCTAGTGGTAAAGATATTTTAGTAGTAGGCTAGTGATAGGGCGATGTGACGGCTGATAGTGGGCGTTGGGAGGGCTCAGCAGAGCTAGGGGAAGCTGTGCTCTGAACAGGCGACATTTTTTGTACTTGAGGAACGTGTTCTATTTAATAAAAGAGTACGGTGTTAGTGAGAGTTTATTTGACCACTCACAGCAATTACGGAACAGTGTGAAAATATTTACCAACTGTTATTCTAAAACGATGGTAGAACATCATTATATTTACAAAAGTAATGCACGCATTAGGTCAGCTTTTACACAGCAATTTCAGCGGCGCTTTGTTGTTTATTGTCGCGTACGCCGTATTTGAAATGTAATGTGCTTGTAAACCACGAAACATGATCTACTGTTAAAAGCAGGATGGTGAAGGATAATTATGATAACACGTGCTGATTAGCAATTGCGTGTGGGACTGGCTCTCATTAGGCTACAGTTTTGTTATTGTTTCGTGCGATATTAATTAACTGTCTTGCTGAGAAACCGCTTCGCCAACTTGAATAACACATAGATATGCTGTAGTGCTTTGGATGATCGGTCATTTGATATGTCATACGTCCCAGCGGCATAGGAGTTTTCAAATAGTGATTAATAACCATAGTTTAAAACCCAGCCCAACATAAAAATCACTATGGTTTCTGCAGATTTGGTCACACGAAGTAATAGTTTGTGGCGTTGTAATCCTCTGGACGAAACGCTTATTATGGTAGATATGTACAATGTGTAATAACTGTAGAAGTAAGAGCAAATTTTGTGTTCATCAGCACTTTGAGGTTTGTGCATGTGAACTTCAGATAGATAATGTAGCATTGATAGTAGCAACAGTGTACAGGTCCCCATTAGGAGACTGGGATCTATTCATAAAAAAGTTTGACTCCTTATGATGCTGCCTGTCAGACAAAAAGAAGAAGTTATTAATCTGTGGTGATTTCAGTGTAAACTTTCTAAATAATTCTGAGAGGAAAAGTGAACTAGAAGTGTTGTTAACAACATATAACTTAGAATCAGTGATCAATTTCCCTACACGTATAGCTCAAGAGAGTAGCACGCTAATAGACAACGTATTTGTACAGAAAGAGGATGTAAAACAAACACACGCTTTCCCTGTGGTAAATGGATTGTCAGACCATGATGCAAGACTGATTAGCTTACAAAACCTTACAGGGTGTACAGTTCTGAAAGCATTAAATAAAAGTGTAAGGTTGCTCAACCTGGTATCTATAGAGCACCTCAAAGAAAGCTTAAGAAATGTTAATTGGGGAGATGTATATAATGAGCCAAATGTAAATGATAAATGTAGCATATTTCTTGATAAATTTATACCCCTTTTCGAACATTGTTTCCTAAAGAAAATTACTAAATGTGACACCACACACTTTTCAAAGAAACCTTGGATTACTACACGTATTAAAGTGTCTTCAGAAATAAAAATAAAACTTTATGAGACAGCAAGAACTAGTAAAAATCCAGAAGTAGTTTTACGCTATAAAAATTATTGTAACATACTGAGAAAAGTTGTAAGGAAATCAAGAAATATTTATGTTAGAGAAGAAATTAACCACTCCGGCAGTAAAACAAAATCAATATGGAATGTTGTTAGAAGGGAGACAGGAAAAGTAACCACTGTGCTAGGTAGTATTACTAACCAACATTACACAAGTAGCTAATGTATTTAACAACCATTTCTTAAGTGTAGGAGAAAAAATTGGTGAGAACAGTTCAAAAGAAAAAGCCAGCAGTACATGGAAGAGTCTGTTTTGATAAAATTTAGTCAGATTAAGTTTCACCTAACCACCTCTTGTGAAATAAGTTAAATTATTAAATCTTTGGAAAGTAAACGTTCTGTAGAAGTAGATGACATCTCTAATAAGATATTAAAACAATGTGGAGCAATTACAGCTGATGTTCTGTGTCACATATGTAATGCATCATTAACTCAAGGTATTTTCCCAGACAGGTTAAAATACGCCATTGCAGGCCGCTCTACAAAAAGGGGGACACCACAGATGTCAATAGTTATCGGCCAGTGTCCTTGCTTACAGCATTTTCAAAAATCTTCTAGAAAGTAATGTACTCAAGAGTGGTTAGCCATCTCAACAGTAATGGGATAGTTAGTAAATCACAGGTCGGATTTCAGAAATGCTGTTCCACTGAAACAGCTGTGGCTAAGCCATGTCTCCGCAGTATCCTTTCTTTCAGGAGTGCTAGTTCTGCAAGGTTCGCAGGAGAGCTTCTGTAAAGTTTGGAAGGTAGGAGACGAGATACTGGTAGAAGTAAAGCTGTGACACCGGGCGTGAGTCGTGCTTCGGTAGCTCAGATGGTAGGGCACTTGCCCGCGAAAGGCAAAGGTCCCGAGTTCGAGTCTCGGTCGGGCACACAGTTTTAACCTGCCAGGAAGTTTCATATCAGCGCACACTCCGCTGCAGAATGAAAATCTCATTCTGGAAGCAATATACAATTTCACTGTCTTTAAATAGCAAAAATCACCAATAGGAATTTTTTGTGACTTGTCCAAAGCATTTGATTGTGTGAACCATGACATTATGTTACAGAAATTACAGTTCTATGGTATAAATGGAATAGAATATGAGTGGTTTAAGTCTTACCTACAGGACAGGAAGCAAAAAGTTTCCTTTTATGGGTCAAGTGATTTAAATAAGTTTGCCACTTCATCTAACTGGGGTGAAATTACATTAGGTGTTCCACAGGGTTCAATCATGGGTCCCTTTCTGTTCTTGATATATGTGAACGACATTCCTTCCTATGTGAAACAAGAAGCTGAACGGACACCGTTTGATGATGATACAAACATCATTATTAATCTGGTAACAGAAACTCCAACAGAAAATCATACAAATAAGGTCTTTGGAAAATTAATTGGTTTTCTGCAAGTGGGTTTGCTCTAAACTTTGAAGAAAAAACACAGTACATCCAGTTTTCTGCTGCAAAAAGTAAAGTTCCTTCAATAAATGTAACACTTCAACAGAAGTCAGTAGACAGGGTAGAGCATACTAAGTTTTTGGGTGTACACATAGATGAGAATCTTAATTGGAAAATTCATATTTTGGACCTTCTAAAGTGACTAGGTTCAGCAACTTTTGCAATCAGAATAGTTGCCAATTTTGAGGATATAGAACTTAGTAAGCTAACATACTTCGCATACTTTCACTCTCTGATGTTATACAGAATAATATTTTGGGGTAACTCAACATGTGGGCAAAAAGTATTCACTGCTCAAAAGAAAGTGGTTAGAATAATGTGTGGGGTTCATAGTCTCACAGTAATTTTACTCACTAATGAAATTTATTGTCAACAACATGGACCAGTTTAAAAACAACAGTGACATTCTGATTATAATACCAGAAAAAAGAAAGACTTACACTATACTCAACCAATCTTTGGAACAGAAAGGGGTAAAATATGCTGCTATAAAACTTTTTGATAAATTACCAGATGAAATAAAATGTCTGACAGACAGCAGTAATAGCTTCAAAAATAAATTGAAATCATATCTCCTTGACAACTCCTTCTATACCATAGATGAATTCTTGAATAGGAATAAATAAATCTATAAATATGGTATATGCATTTTGTGTCTTTTAAGGGAATGGGGTAAAAAATAGAAATATTAATCCTTAACTCCGTATTGTAATATATATTACAAAATCTTGTTTCATATGTGCATTTCTTGTGCACTTGACACGTTCCACATCATAACGGCTATCGTATCGTGCGATTGATCCATGGAACACGCAACCAACTAACTAACTAGTTTAAGAGCTGCAATTGTTCCACACAATTAGATAGTAGTTCTCAGTATATCTTTACAGCACAGTGAGAAAAGTTCTGCGTTGACAAACACGTGGTTGATTGTACAAGTATCGTTCTGTATATATAGGTAACTTGTCTGTTTCAGATAATGTTAATAGTAACCTCAAGACTTTCTGTAAATGATGCAGTTACCCACACTGAAGGAGTAGCTGAAAAAATGCAGAACCATACTGTCAGAACTTCATAAGATTTAAAAGTAATTAAAAGATCGGCAACTTACCTTAAATGTTCTGAGATAAAAAACTGAGCACTTCACAAAGCACAAAAGATAATAACTTATGAGAGCGATATCAATGATTCTTAACTGTCTGTCAAACAATTCATAGAAATACATGAATGTAGGAGTTTGTAGGAAAATTAAATGGAGTGATCAAATAAGCTCAACCGTACGTAAAGCAGGTGGTGTACTTCGTTTCATTGGTAGGATACTGCAAAAATGCAGTCAGTTTGAAAAGAAGGTTGTTATAAAACACTCGTGCGATTCATCCTAGTATACGACTAGCAAGGATATTCGCGTATATAAGAAGAGATGCACTATTTGTTTCATTCATGACAGACGACACGAAAATGCTGAAGAGAACCTTACGAATGACGGCAACAAAACCGTGAGAATCTACTTACAAAGTTTCAAGAACCAGTACTCTTCCAGGAAGCTCCGATTATACTAAAACCTCCACGTATTGCACCAGTAGGGATCGTGAATACAAGTTTAGCCAAGGTACAGCACACATAGAGAAGATTACACAGTCATTTTTCGGCATTGTATAAAGGAATTGAACGGATAGAGTCCTCAATACACTTCAAGACAACAAAGAACATCTCTCGACGAAGGAATTATTTGAATGGGACGGAAATCGGTAGATGTGAAGTATATGTACAGCCAAGCAAATGATTATAATTTCAGAAAAATTGATGATGTATTCAAGGAAAAGAGCATCACAAATTGAGAAAGTCAGTAACGAGTTGGTCTAGCACTGGCCCTTATGCAAGCAGTTATTCGGCTTCGCGTTGACTGACAGGGCTGTTTTATGTCCTCCTGAGGGATATCGTGCCAAATCCTGTCCAACTGGCGCAACAGATGTTCAAAATCCCGAGCTGGTTGGAGGTCGCTGCACATATTACTCCAGACGTTCTCAATTGGGGAGAGGTTTATATCCGTTTGTAGGTAGGGTTTGGCGAGCACAAAGACAAGCAGTAGAAACTCTCGCCGTGAGCGGCGGGCGTTAACGTTCTGAAACGTAATACCAAGATGTGTTGACATGAAGAGCAACAAGACGGGGCGAAGAGTATCATCGACTTACCGCTGTACTGTATCGATGCCACGAATGGCAACCAAAGGAATTCTGCAGTGAAATGAAATGACAGTGCAGACCACCACGTGATTGTCAGGCCGTATGGCAGGCGACAGTCAGGTTGCTATCCCACTACTGTCCAGGACATCTACAGACACGTCTTTACGGGTCATCGGGGCTCAGTTCGAACCGGGATTCATCGCGTGAGTGAATGAGAGTCCATTCCGAAGATGAGTCTGGAGACGGCCCAGGCAGAGGTTGGATATCAGCGCGACTGTCACCCCCTTTTTGTGGCCCGACAACCAGGAGTGATGGTCTTTGGCTGTCATTTAATTTTATAACAGGATCGCTCTGGTTGTCATTCGTAGCACCCTTACAGCACAGCTGTCCATCGACAATATTCTACACCCCGTTTTGTTGCCTTCATGGATAGCCATCCTGGGCTTACATTTCAGCAAGAAGATGCCCGTCCGCGAAGGAGAGAGTTTCTACTGCTTGTCATCATGCTTGCCAAACCCTGCCTTGGCCAGCAAGGTCGCGAGATCTCTCCCCAATTGGGAACGTTTGGAGCATTATGGACAGAGCCCTCCAACCAGCTCGGGATGCTGACGATACAACGTGCCAGTGGGACAGAATTTGGCGTGATATCCTTTAGGAGGACATCCAACAACTCTATCAATCAGTGCCAAGCCGAATAACTGCTTGGATGAGGGCCAGTGATGGATCAATGGGTTATTGTTTTGCTCAATTTCTGAGGCTCGTTCTCTTCAATAATTATCCAAATTTTCTGAAATTATAATGATCTGTTTTCCTGCACAAGTACATCAAAACTACCGATTTCCGTCCCATTCGGATAATGCCTTCGCCCTGTACCTTTTTTTCTTTTTCTTTCTCTTTTTTATCTGTTTGAGTGTAGTTGGTACAATAGAAGTTACCCTCTGCTACCCACATTACATACTTATATGCAGGTAACTCACTGTCGTCCAGCTTAACAAACACAAACTTTAAACCTTCAAACTGATATCATTAGATTCAAAGTACAAACATGGATTTGAAATGTCCTCATTGTTCAGGCCCTGAAGGCCCAAGTGATGTCGATCGGCCACTGCATCATCCTCTGCCATTCGGCATCATGCAGATGTAATACGGAGGTGCATGTGATCAGCACACCACTCGCTCGGCTTGTTTGCCCACTTTCCTGATTTTGGAGTCGCTAGTTTTCACTGAAGTAGTTCCTTAATTGGCATCACGAGGTTGAGTGCACCCCATACCAGGCCTCCCCCAAGGAAAAATCCTCCTCCGCAAACCATCCATTTGCTAGCTACATCTACAGAGGTGGACTTAGAGCAGAAATGCAAAGGGAAATAAATTGGCCGTATTATTCTTTAAGGAACAATCCAGTCTATAACTTAAATTAATTTATGGAAAGCACAACAAATGTAAGTCTCGATATCCTCTAGAATAGGATCCCCGAGCCATTCGTGAATGGTTCGTGTACATAACGACTGTCAGCCTGCTCCTTGTGAGCTCCAATCCCTCTGAAATAAGTTTACCGTCGGTAGTGTTGAGAAACAGCTGGAATCGTTGAAATTGAACAAAGTTCCACGGCCCGATGGTTGGTTTGTTGGTTGGTTTGGGAGAGAGGACCAAACAGAGTGGTCATCAAAAATGGTTCAAATGGCTCTAAGCACGAAGGGACTTAACATCTGAGTTCATCAGTCCCCTAGACTTAGAACTACTTCAACCTAACTAACCTAAGGCATCACAGACATCCATGCCCGACGCAGGATTCGAACCTGTGGTCGCAGCAGCGCGGTTCCGGTCTGAAGCGCCTAGAACCGTTCGGCCACAGCGGCCGGCAGAGTGGTCATTGCTCCCATCGGATTAGGGATGGATGGTGAAGGAAGTCAGTCATACCCTTTCAAAGGAACCATCCCGGCCTTAGCCTGTAGTTATTTAGGGAAATCACGGAAAACGTAAGTCAGGATGGCCGGACGCATGTTTGAACCGTCGTCCTCCCGAATGCGAGTCCAATGTGCTAAACACTGCGCCACCTCGCTCGGCTGACGGTCCGATGGAATACCTACCAGACTCTACACTGAATGTGCGGCTGAGTTGGCCCCTTTCTTAACTTAACCAGAACCGTCGAACAACAAACCGTACCTAATAGTTGAAAGAAAATACAGGTCACACTCCTGTACAAGAAGAGTAGTAGAAGTTATCCGCGAAACTAACGTCCAGTATCCTTGACATCTGTTTGTTGTAGAATCTTAGAACATATTCTGAGCTCAAATGTAATGAGGTCTCTCGAGCGGAACGACCTCCTCCATGCTGAAAACATCGCGCATGTTTAACCCAACTCCCTCTTTCCATACGTGTTTAACTGAAAGATTCGGATCAAGGCAGTCAACTAGATGCAATATCTCTGCATTTCCGAAAAGCGCTTGACTCTTTACCACATCTAGGCACACTATCAAAAGCAAGCCCGTATGGGGTATCACGCGAAATTTGTGACTGGATTGAGGATTTTTTAATAAAGAGGAAGCAGCAAGTCCTCTTGAACAGAGAGTCGTCGAAAGATGTAGAAGTGACTTCGGGTGTGCCCCATGGAAGTGTGTTGGGACTCTTGCTGTTCGTGTTGTATATCTATCACGTTGCGGAAAATATTAAAAGTAGCCTCAAACTTTTCGCAGATGATTCTCTTATCTATAACGAGATAATGTCTGAAATAAGCTGCATAAACGTTCAGTCAGATCTTGATACAATTTCAAAGGGGCGCTAAAACTGGCAACTTATTTTAAATGTTCAGAAATGTAAAACTGTGCCTTTGACAAAACGAAAAATCGTAGAATCCTATCAAAATAATGTAAGTGACTCACAGCTGGAATCAGTCAACTCATACAAATATCTGGGTGTAACACTTTATACGGATATGACATGCAACAATCACACAAGCTTATTCCTAGGTAAAACAGGTGGCAGACTTCGGTTTATTGGTAAAATACTTGGGAAATGCACTCAGTTTACAATGGACTTTGCCTACAAATCACTCGTGCTACCCATCCTAGACTATTTATCAAGTGTGTGGGTCCCATATCGAATAAGACTAACAGGGCTTAGTGAACGTACCCTCTCGAAAATGAAATTTTAACATATAACATCTCCGTGTTGGACGAGGTCTCTGTTTTAGCGTAGGGCACAGAATTCTGTTTAGAGCTTCCAAAAGATAACCTGACGGAACCATATCTCTTCTTTGGACCCTCTTGCTTGATTGCTTGTTTGCTCACTTTGTCTCCCTCTCCCTCTTCCTCTCTCTCTGTCTCTCTCTCACTCTCTCTCTCTCTCTCTCGCCGAATCGGTAGAACGAGTGGTCAGTTATAGACACCAGTAAACAAACCCACTCCTCCGGAAGCAAGTACCAAGAACTGTGGACTTCGATCTAATTTATTCGGCTGGCAGTGTTCCAGTTACACATCAAAAGTCACTTTGAAACGTGATTTATAAAAGCTCTGATTTCATTTCATCGTAGTTTCAGAAGATATTGATTACGTGCCAACGAGTTCATCGCCTAGGCCTGAAACATTAATGGTTGTTTATGTCGCCGTTAGTCACGTGTGGCAACATAGAGAGTTCATCCGCTCTCCACTGGGCCCAGATGTGTGGCAACGTGGCTGGAAGCGGTTACTAGCGAATATGTTTTCAGTCGCTATGAAGTAAAGATATTCCACCTTTTTAATCGTAATTAAATGCAATATAGGAAGATTCAGAGTTACAAAACTGTTACCAATTTACAATTTTTTACGATTTTCGTCATAACCGTGCCCAACGTTAATTCCAGATATGTAATCGACTAGGTAATTAATTTAGAACGTCTCCTGCTAATATTAGTTTAAATCAAGTTCTTTAAGATTTGTCCAAGGATATATCGTTTCCAGATAACATACTGACTAGAATTTCAACTTTTTATCGATCACATGTGCCATGCACTGTAGAAATAAAAGCAGATTTTTTTCTCAGTAACTGCCTCGGGCATGGATGTGTATGATGTCCTTAGGTTAGTTAGGTTTAAGTAGTTCTAAGTTCTAGGGGACTGATGACCACAATTGTAAGCCCCATAGTGCTCAGAGCCATTTGAACCATTTTTTTCTCAGTAAGGTAAATATCAACGCAATATTTTAGATTACTTTTATGACCTGTACTATGTCTATAAAAGAGTAGGCAGTTACTACGTGCCGACTTTATAATTTACGCATGAAAATGAATGCAGTGTGTCACTGAAACACAATAATTTCAGCATTCAGTGCACTGGTGTTTGTTGCAAAGAGGCGGACCTCAGTTTTGTAGTGTTTAAAATATTAGTATGTATCATTCTAAGCTGCTCCCCATGCAGTTAAATCAACCTTATTAGCGCCTGTAAATGGGAACTCGTTCACACACGAATGTGGCATAATGCCGGGAAGGGGGGAGTTTTAAGTAGTTTCCTCAAATCACTTCCGACGAAACCCAGAATAGATCTTTTTATCAGATATCTACCCACTACCTTGCCCTTCTATTTCATGTTATTCAATACTTTGTTTTCATAATCAAGATATCTGTAAATTGTACCTCTGAAATAATATATTTTACTCAATGTGGTGTCTTCGCTACGATTAACACTTTTGCGTCAATTTTAGATTGTCGCCAAGTATGTTAATTGTAATTTTATTCCTTTCGTTGTAGATATAGCTTGAGAGCCGCTGGAAAAATATTTAGGATCAACTTACAACTCAACATCAGGAGATGAAAACTATGAGCAACGAACAATTCTGCTGTATTTGCAGGTGTGACTAGTTTGCGTTTTTAGTGGACTTAACTCTTTCATAGTGAATGAATGAAAAAGAGTTTTATTTTCTCGAGGACATGGTTTGATGCAACCCGTTTGTGGTGAGTAAGTTGTTCGTATAGGTTCAGAACATGACACTATGATGCCTGTCCACGGGATGTGAACACATGTAGCTCGAGCTTCCTGCGCGCTTATGACATGAATACCCGGTGGCCTGCTATAGCAGACGACGGCGGGCTATTTCGGAGGCTGGCGGAGGATGAGAGCAGCTCTGTGTGCCTGTATAATGCAAGTCACTCATCTCCTGCTGCCGGCACTGCAGGTGTGCTCTTTCACAGAATTCTGTCCCTCCTGTAGCGTGTCCACAGCAACAGCCCCCTTTAGTGACACGGTACAATTAATATTAAAATAATGTTTGGCACATTAAACGAAACTTCCATAGCTTTTTCGTCATGTGCAGGCTACAGCCTTGATATTTCAGACTATGTATGTGTGACCTGAGTACGAAGTAAATGAAGTCTGAACCCCTCCTCCTGCCCCCCCCCCCCCCCCATTTGAAATACATTGTTACATGTAAAAAATGTATCCTGCCAGAAAAGAACGGAGAATGTCTTCTTGTCTGTCTGTAATTGTAATCATTATAGATCGTGATTAAAAAATTTCTACTTGTGCACTGCCAATACATCAATATATAGAGGGGACTTAACACACAGGGTAAGCAGCATATGATATCATGCAATAGTAGAAGCAACTGAACAGATAGGTTCCGATTTCTCTTCCTGAGCTGTACTCAACCACTTTTTTTTTTTTTTTTAATAGCATTGCTGCCCTTGATTGGTGCTTTATTTCCAATCCTCTCGATTACATTTCAGACCGTCGGGACTTTTTCCGTTGGAAAATAAGAATTACAGTGCATACCTATTATAAATTATACATATCAACCAACATTAAATGTAGATCGCAATGTCACGTAATATTAAGCGAAGAAGAAGCTACTTACGTTTTATGTTTCACCCTTTGTCAACAAATTTTATGTTTCCTATGATGTACAAAAATTTCACGACATAGTTAACAAGGTTCTAACCAACAACTGTATATGAAATAGAAAGTATACTGTTGTCGGAGCGATCTAACATTCAAGGGAGGAAATGTCATTAAAAACAAGTATACTTCGTGTTCCTACATTTCCGAAAGGCGTTAACAAATACGTATATTGACAAATATGTGATTGACTTGAACAGTTTTTTGTCTTATATGACCTAGTATGATGTATCGGATGAGGAATCTTCAAAAGGAAAGAAAATAATATCAGATGCGGAAACAAAACAAGGCCGCTTGTTGGGTTCAAGGGCAGAATGATGCTTGTTGATGGAAAGAAATTTTCTGAAAGACTAAATGTCGTCCCGTGGCGTACTGGCTGATGTGTTCGCCTAAGGCAGCACAGGAAAAATACCCAGCTATAGAATGAACATGAAGTTTACTGTAACAATCTTCTTCGACGGGACTGAAGACAAGTCACTTCCCGAATATTAAAAGAACAATAATAATAATAATATCTGAAGGCTGATGGTTGAAAATATTATAGTAAATTTAAAGTTCCGAAATCCAATGTCCATATACCTACAATGGAATGGTCCAATCCGACATGTGTAAACCTTCCCTGGAATTTTGCGCACAGGAAGAAAACACGTAAAGAAATCCATAATTTTACCTGCTAAGGCGCACTGCAAGTATTTTTTAAAAAATATATTGAAGTTATTCATTTTTACCGCACGAAGATCCGCTTATAACAGCTATTTGTACAGCCTTTCCTACCAAGAGAATAAGCAAACGCATATGTTACTGGAGAACATGTCGCCGTGTGGTGCGTAGCCCAAAGCGCACACAAGCGAATTTTAAGTACTTAAACCATAATAAAAATGTCTCAAATTATGAATTTTTGAATAACGTCCAGTTCACATCAACAGCTAATGTAAATGTTACACAAATGACTAGCAGAGGAAAGAAAATCAAGGCAGTGAATGGTGTTAAATTACAGACGACTTCCATCAGTCAGGGCTTCAGTTTGTTAAAGTGAAATATTTTGAAGCAACTCCTGTAGCACAACTGTTATACTCTTATGATAAATTTTGAATAACGTATATTTTACTAACAATGGAACAGTTCCTTGTTTATTCGCTGTAATCGTCACAAAAATGCAAAGTGTCTGTTGGAGGACGAAAACAAACATTTTCCTTACACCAGACATACCTGATAGAAGAAACATTAGTGCATTCAGGCACTTTAGAGTAATTGCTAGTTTTATTTAAACACAACTCGGATGGAGTAAGAAATGGTCGTGCTGCGTACCAGCCATAACTGATCAAATTCGTGAAACATTTATACTATTAATACCGGGTGGTATCCGTATTATATCAAAAGTTTTTTCGTAGGTGTCCTACAGTCAGAGATGTCTTTATGTTCAGCCCAAGAGTCCAACAAAAGCAGTAAATTATTTTCTGAAACTGTAATAAGACGTTTCGAATGTAATATTGAAAATACTCTCTCCCATTTATCCAGATTTTGTTATGTTGATTACAAAATATTTGCAACGAAACAGTTCTTCTTTTTTTTTTTTTTTTTTTAAGTTTCTCCTAATTTGCCCTGAGTTTCCTGAAAATGGATATAAAGCTGTGGAAACAGTAACTCACTGACATTGTTGTATACGAATGTATCATAGCAATCGTCGACTGCGCAAGTGACTCTGCCTTTTCTCGCTCGAAATGATAAAATGCGGTTCGCACGCAGTTCTTGCACGAAATCTAATTTGCTTTATACACAGCATTTTAGGGGATAATGAAAACCTTCGTCTTGATGTCACCTACAAATTACTCTATAATATTATCTATTAATTTCTGTATATGTTTACTTGAAGTAAACTTCCTAATTTTGCGGCTTCCTTTTCCGTATAATCCCGAATACGCCTAACCATGTCGAAGAAGCCTGGAAATTAGTGATGTTCACCTGACTCGCAATTAACAGCGCCCAGTCTTGTAGCTCTCACTCGTAAATGTGCACTGACTCCCACAAGCAGCTCTTAAAAATTCGAATAGTTTTCCTTTCACATTTTTGAGAGTTAAATTTTGGCACTTTTTTCGTCCTTCGTGGTAAGTCTTTCTTCTATTTATGCAATTAATGTACAGATTTCACATTGCTTAACTTTCAGTGTTTTTTCCAACATTTGTTTAACCAAACAATTAACGACCTTCTTTTTACCACTGAAAGTTATTGCTGTTCATGTTTTCTTTAGACTTCAAAGATACTGTATATTTGTTCTGGACTTTAATTAACACAACAATCATTGTTTGAGCCACAATTCACGGAATCGTCGATTACGTGTCTCATATAATGTTTCCACAGTTTCCAACGAAATGACGACAACATTCGAATGAATGTCCAAGAAATTAACTAATAAATAACACATATGCATGTCTTCCGGAGAAGTAGGTGATTTCGATTGCACACCACGTTCTTCATATTTCATCTTTGCAAGGTTGAAAACATTAATTGGATTCCTCATTACTAAGAAACTCTGGAACCTATACGAAGACAGGTGGTATTAACAAGCATATACGAAGAAAACAAAGAAAATTAATTAAGTTTAATCTCCATTGTTAACACTTGGTAATAACTCAAAGGCAACTGCGAACTATTATGGATGTTAAATGAGACGGAAATTCGACGAAATAGTAACTGTGAACAATTGTGTCAGATAAACTATCAATGGAAACTGAAATTCGCTTTACAAATTACATTCGCATTGTGCCATGTTATCTGTTTCCCTGTGTGTTGTCCATGCCACAGCTATGGTGTAGGTGTACTTTTCTTCCCAGCCTAGTAAGCTACAAATTTAGCAATGTTCAACATTTTTAAATACTTGCAGTGTTTCTTAGCTGTTAAACTCCTGATACTATGTTTCTTTTGGTGTATTCTTCATGCACAAAACGTTTCAGGGCAGGATTGCGCATGTCGGATTGGATTGTTCCTTTGTAAGAGTGCCACAACGAGAGTCCAGAATGGACGTCCAAAAGTTAAAGTTCCAAAAGGATGCATATAAGATTAATTTCCGTCTACAGCCGATGAAAAAAAAAACACAAATATTAGAAAGTCCAGTTGCTGGTCACAGCGCCGGATGCCACAAATGGTGTAGGTCCATAGGTGGCAGCTCCTAAGGGGAAGGTCGACGTGGACGGCGTCGTCGTCATAGCGACGGCTCCAGAGTGAGACGCTATACTGAATGAACCTGCCACTCTCGGATCCCTTCTCTCTGTTTCCGAACACTAATATAACGAATGCTTTTCAGCCCAGTATCTCACTCGAATTAAAAACCGCTGTTTTTAAATTTTTATTTTAGTTACGAGGACTATTCAGAAAGCAAGGAACGATAGGTCGCGAAATGCAAACCACTGTGAAAATAAAAACTGTTTTATTTGCAACAGTTAGCTACACCATCCAGCTACTTCTCTACACAGTCGACTCTCAGACTTAGACATCTGTCGTAGCGTTGTACCAATTTTTCAATTCCCTCGTTATAGAAGAGAGCTGCCAGTGCTTTTCGACAATTTTCTACTCTGGACTGCAGTTCGTTGTCTATGTCAAAATACTGTCTTCATAGAAAGCGGTTCATTTGAGCAGAGACAAACCTCAGGGGCACCCAATTACGGGGTGTACTGTGGGTGATCAAACACTTCCCATCGAAAACGCTGCAGGAGCATCTTCATTCCCCCTGCAGAGTGCGGCCGAGAATTGTCGTGTAGAACGAACCGCATGACAGTTATGTTATGTTGTTTGCATAGCTTCAGGCGAAATCTTTCGCCAGGCCCTCATACTTGGCGGGGGACGCTAATTTATAGCCATCTTTATGCTCTCAATGTGAGCTCAGAACTGAAAAGAGCGGCATGATGCGATCCACAGGTGTACTAGACACAGTGCTCAACTCATCTGTGCTAAGCTTCATCAGATTTTCACTGTATTTTCCATTTCACGACCGATAGTTCCATACCTTTCGAATAACCCTCGTATATAACTACCACTTTAAAAATTAAAGATAACTGTAAGTTTGTCGCTTAAATATGAAAACGTCGATTAATTGAAAGCTTAGAATTAACATAATCAATTGATATTACAGAAGTGAAGTGGCAGATGAAGATTTTAGTGATTTGATGAACATACGTGAAGGGCAAGTTCCACAATAATGGAGAGTTTACATAAAAGTAGGTCAGAGTAAGGAGAGCAGTTTACGCGGTAGATGTCTTTCTATACATCAAAAAAATAAAAAATTAAAAAAAAAAGTCAAATGGCACTTCTGAGGTCATCAGTCGCCTAGAACTTAGAACTAATTAAACCTAACTAATCTACTAAGGACATCACACACATCTATGCCCGAGGCTGTATTCGAACCTGCGACTGTAGCGGTCGCTCGGCTCCAAACTGTAGTGCCAAGAACCGCACGGCCACTCCGGCCGGCTTTCTCTACATCCAGGGATATAATATTTATGGATTAACAGTTATTTAGTTGCTGTCAAACAGAATGGTTGAGGTTCAGAGTTGGTCACCGATAGAGAAGCGACTTAAAACGTCATGGTGAATAATGAAGAATCATACAGGCTGGTTAAGACTTTTATGGATGCGATAGGCAAGGGTCGGTTCAGACATCTTGCTGTAAACCGAGGGTCGTTTGTATTTTGTTATAATAATTGCTTAGAATTATTAGAAAAGGATGCGAACATTGTTTGCAGTATAACAGGTGCTGCAGTTCTAAGAAAGCTCTGTGCTGCATTTCTTATTGTATGTGCATTTGATTTCGTTTTCTATAATAAGTGCATTAAGCTCTGTTCTAAGTTTTGCAGTTACTGGAAACTTGTTTTTGTATGCACAAAGTCTGTATCGAAGATGATGTGCCAGCCGCTGTGGCCAAGCTGTTCTAGGCGCTCCAGTCCGGATCCACGCTGCTGCTACGGTTACAGGTTCGAATCCTGCCTCGGGCATGGATGTGTGTGATGTACTTAGGTTAGTTACATTTAAGAAGTTCTAAGTCTAGGGGACTGATGACTTCAGATGTTAAGTCCCATAGTGCTTAGAGTCATTTGAACCATTTTTTGAAGATGATGTAAGGACCATAAGGTATGAGGACGATGTAGAACAGATATACTGTAAAGTGGTTAGTTTTGTTGAGATCCGCTCATATAGCGTAACGCGCGGCGCGTTGGCTTACGAGAGATATAGAGATGAGCCAGACACAAATCGAGTGCGCGTGGCGGGCCCGGATCTTGGAGGGGAAAGGGGGGGAGACGGGGGAGCGTGGCAGCGGCAAACCGGTGGCAACTTCAGGGGGGCGCCAAATTCGTATTCTTGAATAAAAAATATCTAGTTTCAATAAGCGCCTAGCATCCAACGCATGTCAGTCTATCGATTATTCATATGATTTTGATAAGCCTCCCGGTTAGTTTTTGAACATTTTTGAACACGTTCTAATATCTGAACGAATCATAAGTTGATTTTTGAATGCCTGTGTAGGGTATGTGATGTCTCAGCCAGGGGAATCCTCGTCGCATCTAGAAATAAAAGACATTCCCACAGACAAAAGGGAACGGGGCTATACGAGGAGAGGAGAACAAAACCGAACGGGAGACTGTCAGTCGCTGTTTGTTTATGTGGTTGAGTGGGTGTGCGAACGGTCAGTGTTGTTATAATTATTAGCGAAATCCGTAGATTCAGACTACCAGAATGGAAATAAAGGACTAACAGGAATAACAGGCAAGAAATATTTCACATTAATTTTCTCTTTGTATTCAAGAAAATGAAATTTTGACAGAAAAGTTTTGTCAGATAGGTACACTACTAAGGGCCACTTGTGCAGTCCCCGGTTAGCATCCGCTTAAGTTCTATTCTAGGAATAGCGCGGAAAACGTGTTGTACGAATACGTATAACGTCTAACCGGAGAATAAATGCGAGATAACTAAACTGGTGATTCTGGCAGGGATAGCGAAGTTAACCGGAGAATAAGTTTTGACAATGGCAGGAATAATTACAGAATTAGTAATGACAAAATTGTTTGTTAGAACAAGGAGGGAGAAGAAACGGGGCCATCACATAAATTATATGGATGTATATGACTGTTCCAAATGTGTATAAAAATTTCACACTACAACTTCTCAATTTCATGCTTGAGAAACTGGAGGGTAATGAATGAAATGTGAAACTATTTCCTAACATAAAATTTTTTGCTTGTAGTAGGCCTAAAAGGCATTTGATATTGGCACTTCGTGAATTATATTCTGTCGTGCTATTTATGTAAATGAGGTAGATAAAAATTACCATTTGTGCCAAAACAGTCTCGCTTATTTGGCTTGTGTTACAATTGTTGCAATAATAGAAAGGTCTATCTCATTTTATCTGGCAGACAGTGACAAAGTAGACGTAATGAAATCGAGGAACAACACAAATCTCGCGTCCTATACGTATTTTTCAGTATTGTACAACGACATTTTGATTTTTCATGTAGCAAAACGTTTGAAGAAGTTTGATGAGGTAACGCATTCTTTCGCAGAAAGGAAGGCTCGCCGTGTAAAGCTGTAGCAATGTTGGAGAGAGAAAAAATGCTGGGACTAAGGATTGAAGAAAAGTATACTGTCTTGCTTGTCTCTTGTCTTTACTTGTTTTATGTTTCCTATATTTAATTTTATGTCACACAAAAGAGAAAGTTATTAGCAAATAGGTAATAAAGAGTGCAGATTTTCTGAAGAGTTCTTATTCTCCGGTTATAAATATTCCTACCCAGTATTAACTGCGAGTTTTTCGTAAGAGGGGTAGGATGTCAAACCAGCCGACTGGGAGCAGGAGAGTCACCCCAGGACATTTTAATTTCCACTGCCTTGAATATAGGTTTGATGACTTCCATTTCAAAATATATGTATTTGAATTCCACAAAGCGAAATACAGTGACGTGCGTTAGAAAACTGCTGTGAGAAGAGGCGTGGCAGTGCCCTTTGGCAACTTAAGACCAAATAACATTTCTTACATTCTCTCTAATATATGTTTTGTATATCAAACTCTTCAGAAAGATGTGCTCTACAAAATGGACATATTTTTGAAAAATCAATTTTCTTTTTAAATTTTTGACTTCCTGTCTCACACGCTCGAGGGGACAGGGGGCGCCACTACAGAGTTTTTGCCCCCGGTTCGGAAATATCGTAGGTCCGGGGCTGCATCGGCCTGCCCCGGTGCGATTTTTAGGCAGTTTCCCATGCTCGGTTAGGCAAATGCTGCGCTAGTCCGCAATTTCTGCCTAAAAAAATACGATACACAAACAGTGAACCGCAAAGTTAGATAGCATAAATTTGCCAGAAGCTAATTACAGCAGAGCGCGTACCTAGGCGCGATTAACGCTAACGAAAGGAAGAAGGTGTTTCCTTTTCTCAGACCTTCACGTAAATGGATAATGAAAAGGACCAGTTATTTGGGAGGAGAAATATCGATTGTGAAACGATAGACGACATTTCACTATAAGAGACACTCGTCGGCAGTTTATTCATTATTAGTTCAATATGGATCCATTTATAGTTTCGCGTCTCGTTGAGTAAATTTGTGATATATGTCCGTAATTAGTGGTGGAGTGTGAGTGTATTCCGTTCACGAGTTTCAAAGTAGGAGCAATACATTAGGGAACTTAAGAGGACGAAGGGTAGATCACGGAAGAAGGGTTGGTCGATTATTATAAATAGACTGTATTGGGATGCTGGACGGTGCAGTGTAGTGCCCAAAAAGGGGCCTTTCAGAAATCATCTGGCGTTACAAACGCCATTAGGGCGCTGCCGGAAGAGTAGAAGGTTTTCCTTTAGAATGTCCATAAGCTTACAACTTATTGGGGAAATTATTGGGGTGATGTGTAAGTTCGTGTCGTTTTTCCATAATTTTAATAAACACAGTCGATACACACAAGATTTTAGTCATCAGTACTATATTCTCCTTCGCTATTTACAATAGTCTGTCAACGCGGAGGTAACTTATCGATTACGCGATTGTAGAAATGACGTGGTTTTTGAGGCGAAGAACTCTTCGAGCCATGTTCGGAGCGCATTTTCATCCGGAAAGGAAGTTCCTTGAACGTTGTTCCATAGAGAGCGGAGAAGGTGAAAATCTAAGAGAGCAAGATCAGGAGAATAAAATGGATGCGTAATTACTTCCAACCCAACTGCTGTATTGTATTTGTTGTCAGTCTAGCGCAATCCGGTGGGCGTTATCGTGGAGTAGCATCAGTTCACGCTGTTGTTGACAGCGAATGTCAGCAGTGAGGAGTACCCCTCGGTGGAACAATTCGTTGTACGCCGTATCGTCGGTGTTCCACCAGATGCGTTGTACGGGGAGTTGCTGCTTTGTCTGGGCTCAACCATTCCTTTTTTTCTCTTATGTTAACATAAACACACCATTTCTCGTCACCAGTAACTATACAGAATAGCAATGGTGATGCTGTTCGCGAGCCAATTAATGACGAGCAAGCAGAAATGGCCACCCTCTGATTTTTGTGATTTTGGTTTAGACCATACTGTACCCATGAACCCGATTTTTGAAACTTCCCCTTCGTATCCAAATGTCGCGCGATGGTACAATGATAACAGTTCATCACATTTACCAATTCGCGAGTAAACTGGCATCTACATCTACGTGGATACTCTGCAAATCACATTTAAGTACCCGGCAGAGGGTTCATCGAACCACCTTCACAATTCTATATTATTCCAATCTCGTATAGCGCGTGGAAATAATGAACACCTATATCTTTCAGTACGAGCTCTGATTTTCCTTATTTTATCGTGGTGATCATTCTTCCCTATGTAGGTCGCTGTCAACAAAATATTTTCGCATTCGGAGGAGAAACCTGGTGATTGGAATTTCGTGAGAAGATTCCGTCGCAACAAAAAACGCCTTTCTTTTAATGATTTCCAGCCCAAATCCTGTACCATTTCTGCGACACTCTCTCCCACATTTCGCGATAATACAAAACGTGCTGCCTTTCTTTGAACTTTTTCGATGTATTCCGTCAGTCATATCTGGTAAGGATCCCACACCGCGCAGCAGTATTCTAAAAGAGGACGGACAGGCGTAGTGTAGGCAGTCTCCTTAGTAGGACTGTTGCATTTTCTAAGTGTCCTGCCAATAGAACGCAGCCTTTGGTTACCCTTCCCCACAACATTTGCTATGTGTTCCTTCCAATTTAAGTTGTTTGTAATTGTAATACCTAGGTATTTAGCTGAATTTACGGTGTTTAGATTAGACTGATTTATCGTTAACAGAAGTTTAACGCGTTCCTTTTAGCACTCATGTGGATGACCTCCCACTTTTCGTTATTTAGGGTCAACTGCCACTTTCTTTGTGGATTAATACGTTTAAATGGTCCTCATAAAACACCGAAGGCCTTCCTGAACGTGGAGAGTCACCAATGTCGAAACGATCCACCTAAACAATAAAACCATTTTCCTTGCTGTTTTCTGTCAAATGGCATTATCCTCATACACGGCGCAATTGTTTCTGTTGGTCTCCGCTGTTGTCACCCCTCTATTCAACTCAAACAGAAGAATTTGTCGGGAATAATCCGATTTCTCCTCTTGTAACTCCATTTTCTAGCGTCCACAGTTACACCCAATCTCCGACTGACACAATGACAATTGCGAGGGTCACTCCAAAAGAAATGCACACTATTTTTTTTTAAAATCCATCTTTTATTCTACATGTTTGAAAGTTTTACAGTGTGTAGAAACACCCGTTAGCAACAATATTTTCATTTCTCCATATAATTTCCATTCCTCTAAACTGCCTTACGCCATCTTGGAATCAGCGCCTGTATACCCGCGCGGTAAAATTCTGGACCAACCTGTTGGAGCCACCGTTTGGCAGCGTGCACAAGGGAGTCATCATCTTCAAACCTTGTTCCACGAAGAGAGTCTTTCAGTTTCCCAAAGAGATGATAGTCACATGGAGCCAGGTCAGGACTTTAAGGTGGGTGTTCAGTGTTGCCCATCCGAGTTTTGTGATCGCTTCC
The DNA here is from genome assembly GCF_023864345.2 of Schistocerca serialis cubense. Classification (NCBI taxonomy): domain Eukaryota; kingdom Metazoa; phylum Arthropoda; class Insecta; order Orthoptera; family Acrididae; genus Schistocerca; species Schistocerca serialis. The sequence goes on from NC_064640.1 coordinate 159,267,097, forward strand.
TTGGTTTTTTGACTGACATGTGGCCGTGCATTGTCGTGCAACAGCAAAACATCCTGCTTTTGCCGATGTGGTCTAACACGACTCAGTAGAGCTTGAAGTTTCTTCAGTGTCGTCACATATGCATCAGAATTTATGGTGGTTCACTTGGCATGATGTCCACAAGCAAGAGTCCTTCGGAATCGAAAAACACCGTTGCCATAACTTTCCCAGCAAGAAGGTGTGGTTTTGAATTTTTTTCTTGGGTCAATTTGCATAATGCCACTCCATTGATTGCTTCTTCGTCTCTGGTGAAAAATGATGAAGCCATGTTTCATCACCTGTCACAATTCTTCCAAGAAATTCATCTCCACCATTCTCGTACTGTTCCAAAAGTTCGCTGCATACCGTTTTTCTTGTTTCTTTGTGAGCTACTGTCAACATCCTGGGAACCCACCTGGCACAAACCTTTTTTAACGCCAATACTTTCAATATTCTGCTAACACTTCCTTTCCCTATCCCAACGTAGCGTGACAATTCGTTCACTGTGATGTGTCTGTCAGCAGTCACCAATTCGTTAACTCTCTACACATTGTCTGCAGTGTGTGCAGTACGAAGCCTGCCGCTGCGATGACAGTCCTCAATATTGCCGTGCCCGCTTTCATCATGTAACCTGTTTGCCCACCGACTAACTGTACTGCGATCGACAGCAGCATCTCCATACACCTTTTTCAACCTCTTGTGGATGTTTCCCACTGTCTCGTTTTCACAGCACAGGAATTCTATGACAGCACGTTGCTTCTGACGAACGTCAAGTGTAGCAGCCATCTTGAAGACATGCTGTGATGGCGCCACTCACGGGAACAGGTTTAACTAAGTTTGAAAACAAGTGGGAAGGATGTATCTACATACTGTAAAACTTGCACACATGCAGAATGAAACCTGTATTTTTACAAAAATAGTGTGCATTTCTTTTGGAGTGACCCTCGTATGTATACACAAACAGCAACAGTGAACTACAAATAAAAAATGACAATCGATAAATAAACCCATAGCCACCGTAATGCCAACATGCAAAAGAAAAATGCTACGAGCTTACGCACCAACCTGATTTACAGTAATATTTGGCTTTACTGTTGCCTGGCGTGCGTTAGTGACAGTGTGGAATGGGTAGTGAGAAGGTCAGATAAGTGATCACCTGCATCTGAATAAAGGATTATTACAATAAATGACTGAGGAGAAGCAAAGACAACGTTTGTGCGCATTACATTTAAGACAGGCATGCGGTTGCATTCGGAACATGTCGCTATGTAGGAGAACGGTAGACAGGATCAAAAGTCGGGCAAAAGGTAAGGAGATCCTGTCGGCACAGAGGCCGTTAGAAACACGATACTAGTTCACTTCAACATACACATCTACATACTTTCTCCGCAACTCATCGTACAGTGCAAGGAGGAGGGCATCTTCTCCCAGTATTTACGAGTTTGTGTCCTTCTCTATTACTAAATTGAGCAAGGAAAAAGTTATTGTATATACGCCTCTGTTTACGCCCTAATCTTTCTTAACTTGTTCTTGTAATCTCTGTGCGAGGTATGAGATGGACAGTAGGGCAGTAGACTGTTTCTACAGGTTCCGGGATGGAATAACTTTTGACGTATTTAATGAAACAATTCAGGATCTCGACAAATGTGGAAAACATAAATCAGAATGGCTACGCTTCTTTCGAATGTGAGGATAGTGACTAGACTATTATGCCAAAGACAATTTAGTCCATCCTTCTAAGTAACCATGTTATTACCTTATGTCATTACAACACTGACTTTCTGATATACCTTTGCGTGACAATTGCACGTTTGCATCGAGCAGAGGATGACGTGTAGCCCGAGGTCTACATGTATGTTCACACGGTTCTTCACATGATCAACTAACATTATTTCCCTATGACGGAGCATAGTATGAAAAAGAAATATGACTTTCGGATCATCACTAATATCCTGTATGAATTTTTCCACCTGTTCTCTTCCTTTATCTTGTACTTACGTTTACCCTGACTGGTCAGGTCTGAATACCTTCATATGACGATCACATGTTACATAGACGCATGGACTAAATCGTCTTAGTTATTTAACAATGCTTTAAGGGCATTTAAAGAACGATATGGTTCTTTAGTTAATCTACATCTACATCTACATCTACATTGATACTCCGCAAGCCACCCAACGGTGTGTGGCGGAGGGCACTTTACGTGCCACTGTCATTACCTCCCTTTCCTGTTCCAGTCGCGTATGGTTCGCGGGAAGAACGACTGTCTGAAAGCCTCCGTGCGCGCTCTAATCTCTCTAATTTTACATTCGTGATCTCCTCGGGAGGTATAAGTAGGGGGAAGCAATATATTTGATACCTCATCCAGAAACGCACCCTCTCGAAACCTGGACAGCAAGCTACACCGCGATGCAGAGCGCCTCTCTTGCAGAGTCTGCCACTTGAGTTTATTAAACATCTCCGTAACGCTATCACGGTTACCAAATAACCCGGTGACGAAACGCGCCGCTCTTCTTTGGATCTTTTCTATCTCCTCCGTCAACCCGACCTGGTACGGATCCCACACTGATGAGCAATACTCAAGTATAGGTCGAACGAGTGTTTTGTAAGCCACCTCCTTTGTTGATGGACTACATTTTCTAAGCACTCTCCCAATGAATCTCAACCTGGTACCCGCCTTACCAACAATTAATTTTATATGATCATTCCACTTCAAATCGTTCCGTACGCATACTCCCAGATATTTTACAGAAGTAACTGCTACCAGTGTTTGTTCCGCTATCATATAATCATACAATAAAGGATCCTTCTTTCTATGTATTCGCAATACATTACATTTGTCTATGTTAAGGGTCAGTTGCCACTCCCTGCACCAAGTGCCTATCCGCTGCAGATCTTCCTGTATTTCCCTACAATTTTCTAATGCAGCAACTTCTCTGTATACTACAGCATCATCCGCGAAAAGCCGCATGGAACTTCCGACACTATCTACTAAGTCATTTATATATATTGTGAAAAGCAATGGTCCCATAACACTCCCCTGTGGCACGCCAGAGGTTACTTTAACGTCTGTAGACGTCTCTCCATTGATAACAACATGCTGTGTTCTGTTTGCTAAAAACCCTTCAATCCAGCCACACAGCTGGTCTGATATTCCGTAGGCTCTTACTTTGTTTATCAGGCGACAGTGCGGAACTGTATCGAACGCCTTCCGGAAGTCAAGAAAAATAGCATCTACCTGGGAGCCTGTATCTAATATTTTCTGGGTCTCATGAACAAATAAGGCGAGTTGGGTCTCACACGATCGCTGTTTCCGGAATCCATGTTGATTCCTACATAGTAGATTCTGGGTTTCCAGAAATGACATGATACGCGAGCAAAAAACATGTTCTAAAATTCTACAAGAGATCGACGTAAGAGATATAGGTCTATAGTTTTGCGCATCTGCTCGACGACCCTTCTTGAAGACTGGGACTATCTGTGCTCTTTTCCAATCATTTGGAACCCTCCGTTCCTCTAGAGACTTGCGGTACACGGCTGTTAGAAGGGGGGCAAGTTCTTTCGCGTACTCTGTGTAGAATCGAATTGGTATCCCGTCAGGTCCAGTGGACTTTCCTCTATTGAGTGATTCCAGTTGCTTTTCTATTCCTTGGACACTTATTTCGATGTCAGCCATTTTTTCGTTTGTGCGAGGATTTAGAGAAGGAACTGCAGTGCGGTCTTCCTCTGTGAAACAGCTTTGGAAAAAGGTGTTTAGTATTTCAGCTTTACGCGTGTCATCCTCTGTTTCAATGCCATCATCATCCCGTAGTGTCTGGATATGCTGTCTCTGTGCAACCTGGCGCTGTACAAAGTTAGGCCTTATTATGATCTAGCTTCTATCCAAAATAGAATTATTTCACTACTTTTCAGCCTGCCGCGGTGGTCTCGCTGTTCTAGGCGCTCAGTCCGGAACCGCGCAACTGCTACGGTCGCAGGTTCGAATCCTGCCTCGGGCATGGATGTGTGCGATGTCCTTAGGTTAGTTAGGTTTAAGTAGTTCTAAGTTCTAGGGGACTGATGACCATAGATGTTAAGTCCCATAGTCCTCCGGGCCATTTTCACTACTTTTCACCCTGTACATGATGTATCTACAGATATATATTTGTTTAACAATTCTTAGGTTTCGCTGCTGGGATGATTTTTCATTTCGTTATTATAGTGTCACCACTGCTAACTTGCACTGTCATTAGTTCTCGAATTACCCTACCAAAGATGTTCAATGGAGATATCCCACTTAACTCTTTACAGTTGATACAATATTTTTCTGTTATAAAGTTACGTTATTACTGGTACGGTATTAGTTGTATCACGGACATTATTATGTGTCTTTGCTTTTTACGTGCTTCCTCCATGCTTTTCGTCAATTTGGCATTAATGACTGCGGTACTGTGTTACTACTGAAATAAAATGTAGTGTGGCGAGGGCCTAACGGCGGATAGACCTGGTCGCCTGATGGAAGTCTTTTAACGCCACTTGGGTGACTTGCGCGTCGATGAGGATGAAATGATGATGATGAAAACAACACAAACACGCAGTCCCTGAGTGGATGAAATCTCCAAGCAGCTGGGAATCGAATCCGGTCCCCCCGGCACGACAAGCCGGCACGCTGTCCACTTTTTTCAAATTTTGTTTGGTATTGTTCGTTGCGTTTGGTTAGGGCTGACGTCACGTGACATCTGTTCAATTTGATCGTTGATTCCTTTACTCAGTTTTGTTTTATGATAGAGGACCACCGGCTCTCTGACCGAACACGCTGAGCTACCGTGCCAGAGACCACTCAGCCATGGTGGCGGACTTTGGTACTGCTGTAAGTGCTGCATTTAACTGTTGATTGTGGATTTTCACTGTGATATATTTGACGCTACACGAGGAACATGAAGTAGGCTTTCACCTGATATGTTTTCACCTTATAGGTACATATACATATGGTATAACCACATTTTTTCATGTTACATTATTTTCGTGTACAACACATGTATTCAGTTTAGATGTTGAAACACGTCCGGTGATGACGGTCTATGACTGAAACCGGTAGACATGTAGGTTTATAACAAATTGCTGATGGTTTATAATGCATTTTCCCAACTACCTAACGACTGTTGGTCGTCACTTAGCCAAAACTTTAAATACTTTTTTAAGTTTACTATGGGTTCCTAAACCAACAAATGTCAGCGTCTTTCCTTAGGGGAAGAAACCAATAGCTTTCTTTCCACCTTCTAATACACTTATCGAGCTCATTAATGGTTTCAGTTGATATCGTCGTCGGTGTTAATTTAAACATTAGCCTTCCCTGCATTATTCGTGCCTTATCAGAAGAGGTTAGAGCTGTCGAACGAAAATGCAGAACTGTTAAGGTGGGTCTGTCTTAGAAATTCATCTATACTCATATTTTACACGCATATGATGTTTTTACGAATCGTACATGTATGTCTTTCCTTCAAAATCTTAAAATATGAAACAGAGTAATTGAAGTGTAATTTAAATTACGAAGAAGTAAAATAGAAGAAAATCATTATTACTACACAGTTTATTGGCACAGAATATGAAAAGAAATCATACATTTTAATAGAACAGGTGATGTAGTGCGCAACACATGTTGCAAATATATAATTAGGCCTCGTCATTGTTATTGAGCAAAATTCTCAGATGTTCCTAAAATTACCAAAGTGCGCTCTTCACAAATTTTAAGTAAACAACACATAATATGGAACATTTTTCAAATGATTCATTTTAAAAACATTAAGCTGGCATTAACTATCAAATAAGCTGCATTATCATTGTAACTTTATATCCTTCGCTAAAATCTAAAGCCTACAATGCGCACGCCGGTCACTGGCACACCTTTACTGAATAATCATGAAGTAAATTCCGAATTCACTTCTAAGCTCGCTGACAAATTGGCAGTTGAAACAGCAAATTCCGCTCATAATTTAATCCCTCCATTACTGGTTCATGCTCTTGAAAATGCGCTAAACCTACGTTATGCTGTGGTATGTAGAAGTAATTAAATTTGGAGGTTTCCGCGTCCACCTACCACCTGTTCGTCCTTTTTCATTTCCTGGCGTATCAGGGCTTTTGCATAATCTATGGAGAACCACTCTGTCAGCGGAGGCAAGAATACTTTGTGCCGGTAGTTGCAAAGCGGGATCGGCGGCCAGTGAAGGCTCAGAAATACTGTCGTGTTCGAATCCCTCGTCGGTAGGGGGACGGGGGCACTTTTTCGTGAGTTAGTTCTTATTTGAGAAGTTAGAGTGCGTAATGCAGTTTGTAGCCTCCGCCGCACCTGAGGTCTCTCAGTATTCCCCCCCCCCCCCCCCCCACCTCTCTCTCTCTCTCTCTCTCTCTCTCTCTCTCTCTCTCCCCCGTTCTGCAAACGAATAAATCGTTGCCTTAGGATAGCAGGCCATGAGGACGAAAAACCCATCAGAACTGGCTTCAGAAATAAAAGGAGGCTTATAAGTTGCGAAAATGTTCGAACTGCGTTTCTAGACGTCCAGTTTCATATGCAGCGTAGCATATAGGGCTAAGGGTATTTTTTCAAGTATTTGTAGTTAAGGAAATGGATGCAAAGGCATCTCAGCACCACGTTTCTAAATAATAAATGGCGTTCACTCGGGGCGCAATTGGCGGCCAGACAAATGACTGAATTCTACATAAAGCTTATCAAAGCTAGTACGAACCTTTCGTATTCATGCAGTAAAGAAAACAAATGAACGTCCAGCTATCGAATGGGTGTCACCATCAACTGTCCGGAGCAGAAGTATTAGAGCCTTCAGTCCATACCACAACAAAATTCCTAAAAAGGGATTTAATATCGATTCCGTATTTCTGGATTTCCGGAAGGCTTTTGACACTGTACTACACAAACGGCTCGTAGTGAAATTACGTGCTTATGGAATATCGTCTCAGTTATGTGACTGGATCTGTGATTTCCTGTGAGAGAGGTCACAGTTGTAGTAATTGACAGAAAGTCATCGAGTAAAACAGAAGTGATTTCTGGCGTTCCCCAACGTAGTGTTATAGGCCCTTTGCTGTTCCGTATCTATACAGGGTGTTACAAAAAGGTACGGCCAAACTTTCAGGATACATTCCTCACACACAAAGAAAGAAAATATGTTGTGTGGACATGTGTCCGGAAACGCTTACTTTCCATGTTAGAGCTCATTTTATTACTTCTCTTCAAATCACATTAATCATGGAATGGAAACACACAGCAACAGAACGTACCAGCGTGACTTCAAACACTTTGTTACAGGAAATGTTCAAAATGTCCTCCGTTAGCGAGGATACATCCATCCACCCTCCGTCGCATGGGATCCCTGATGCGCTGATGCAGCCCTCGAGAAGGGCGTATTGTATCACAGGCGTCCACAATACGAGCACGAAGAGTCTCTACATTTGGTACCGGGGTTGTGTAGACAAGAGCCTTCAAATGCCCCCACAAATGAAAGTCAAGAGGGCTGAGTTGAGGAGAGCGTGGAGGCCATGGAATTGGTCCGCCTCTACCAATCCATCGGTCACCGAATCTGTTGTTGAGAAGCGTACGAACACTTCGACTGAAATGTGCAGGAGCTCCATCGTGCATGAACCACATGTTGTGTCGTACTTGTAAAGTCACATGTTCTAGCAGCACAGGTAGAGTATCCCGTATGAAAGAATGATAACGTGCTCCATTGAGCGTAGGTGGAAGAACATAGGGTCCAATCAAGATATCACCAACAATGCCTGCCCCAACGTTCAGAGAAAATCTGTGTTGATGACGTGATTGCACAGTTGCGTGCGGATTCTCGTCAGCCCACACATGTTGATTGTGAAAATTTACAGTTTGATCACGTTGGAATAGAGCCTCATCCGTAAAGAGAACATTTGCACTGAAATGAGGATTCACACATTGTTGGATGAACCATTCGCAGAAGTGTACCCGTGGAGGCCAATGAGCTGCTGATAGTGCCTGCACACGCTATACATGGTACGGAAACAACTAGTTCTCCCGTAGCACTCTCCATACAGTGACGTGGTCAACGTTACCTTGTACAGCAGTAACTTCTCTGACGCTGACATTAGGGCTATCGTCAAGTGCACGAAGAATTGCCTCGTCCATTGCAGGTGTCCTCGTCGTTCTAGGTCTTCCCCAGTCGTGAGTCATAGACTGGAATGTTCCGTGCTCCCTAAGACGCCGATCAATTGCTTCGAACGTCTTCCTGTCGGGACACCTTCGTTCTGGAAATCTGTCTCGATACAAACGTACCGTGCCACGGCTATTGCCCCATGCTAATCCATACATCAAATGGGCATCTGCCAACTCCGCATTTGTAAACACTGCACTGACTGCAAAACCACGTTCGTGATGAACACTAACCTGTTGATGCTACGTACTGATGTGCTTGATGCTAGTACAGTAGAGCTATGAGTCGCATGTCAACGCAAGCACCAAAGTCGACATTACCTTCCTTCAATTGGGCCAACTGGCGGTGAATCGAGCAAGTACATTACATACTGACGAAACTCAAATGAGCTCTAACATGGAAATAAGCGTTTCCGGACACATGTCCACATAACATCTTTTCTTTATTTGTGTGTGAGGAATGTTTCCTGAACGTTTGGCCGTACCTTTTTGTAACACCCTGTATAAACGATTTGGGAGACAATCTGAGCAGCCGTATTCGGTTGTTTGCAGATGACGCTGTCGTTTATCGACTAATAAAGTCATCAGAAGATCAAAACAAACTGCAAAACGATTTAGAAGAAATATCGGAATGATACGAAAAGTGGCAGTTGACCTTAAATAACGAAAAGTGTGAGGTCATCCACATGAGTGCTTAAAGGAACTCATTAAACTTTGGTTACACGATAAATCATCCAAATCTAATGCCCGTAAATTCAGCTAAATACCTAGGTGTTACAATTACGAACAACTTAAATTGGAAGGAACACACAGAAAATGTAGTGGGGAAGGCAAACCAAAGACTGCGTTTTATTGGCAGGACACTTAGAAAATGTAACAGATCTACTAAGGAGACTGCCTACGCTAAACCTGTCCGTCCCCTTTTAGAATACTGCTGCGCGGTGTGGGATCCTTACCAGATAGGACTGACGGAGTACATCGAAAAAGTTCAAAGAAAGGCAGCACGTTTTGTACTATCGCGAAATGTAGGAGAGAGTGCCTCAGAGATGATACAGAATTTGGGATGGACATCATTAAAAGAAAGGCGTTTTTCGTTGCGACGGAATCTTCTCACGAATTTTCAATCACCAACTTTCTCCTCCGAATGCGAAAATATTTCGTTGACACCGACTTACATAGAGAGGAACGATCACTAAGATAAAATAAGGGAAATCAGAGCTCGGACGGAAAGATATAGGTGTTCATTCTTTCCGCACGTATACGAGATTGAAATAATAGAGAATTGTGAAAGTGGTTCGATGAACCCTCTGCCAGGCACTTAAATGTGATTTGCATAGTATCCGTGTAGATGTAAATGTAGACAATGTTTCACATCCATCCCAGCACGTGTAGCGCCTTCTTGACATACAAACACGATTACTTAATGGATCCCGCGCTGCATTCGAACACACCCGTCAACTCCAAACAACCAAGACGTTGATACGATGTATCAACGCTAATGTTTCCAGTTCTCCATCGTCCGATGAGCGAATTCTAGACCCTGTGATGTGATACTATTTTGCCACCTTACATTCTTTTTCAATTTCATCATCATCTTTATTCCATAAGCCATCTTACAGCGTGTAGATGGTATACATAGTGCACGAATTCATTTTTCTACCTTCCTATTCTGTTCAAGGGTAGTAAATGGGATAGTAAGATTGTTGCTATCACCAAATTCCTGTGCTTTTCACTTTTTGCACAAGGATCGCGGAACTAATTTACTTACGAACGAAGACGAACTGCCGCGGTCAGGCGGATCTGCAGCGAAAGCAGTATCAGAAGTAATGCGGCGCCAAAATCGTCTTCACCGAGTTCCGAAGGCTGCTGCTGTCCAATGTGTCGACTCTAGACAGAGCAAAAAAAAAAAAGGTTCAAATGGCTCTGAGCACTATGGGACTTAACTGCTGAGGTCACCAGTCCCATAGAACTTAGAACTACTTAAACCTAACTAACCTAAGGACATCACACACACCCATGCCCGAGGCAGGATTCGAACCTGCGACCGTAGCGGTCGCGCGGTTCAAGACTGTAGCGCCTAGAACCGCTCGGCCACAACGGCCGGCCTAGACAGTGCAGTTTCTAGTTGTACACAGACTGCGAGCAACTCCCACTGCATTCGAGTACAACTAAAACAGTCCCTGCTCATCTTTTACTATCAGATAAATGGAAATGTCGTGTGGCTAGGGCCTCCCGTCGGGTAGACCGTTCGCCTGGTGCAGGTCTCTCGATTTGACGCCACTTCGGCGACCTGCGCGTCGATGGGGATGAAATGATGATGACTGGGACAACACAACACCCAGTCCCTGAGCGGAGAAAATTTCCGACCCAGCCGGGAATCGAACCCGGGCCCTTAGGATTGACAGTCTGTCACGCTGACCACTCAGCTACCGGGGCGGACTACTATCAGATAATATTATCTTCCACAGGAAAGAACCTTACGAACTGAAAGCACACGATAATATAAATAAAGAGAACGCTTTGTACAGACTGAGAACTGTAGCTCCTGAATTGCTGCTGTTTACCTTCCCCACGGGAAAATCTGATACAGTACTGTGCTGTATTTTCAGCAGTTGCTGAGTTCTTCGATCCACGCGACACAGGCTATTATGGTGGCGTGTAGCTGCAATGTAGCATCGTTACGTGCGATCCAAGCTAACGCAGTGGCGCAGTTGTAAGACACTGAACCCATATTCAGGTGGATGGCTGTCCAAATCACTGTCCTGCCATCCAGATTTAGGCTTTCTGTGATTCCCGAAATCACTTGGAGCAAGTTCTATAGCCGATCCCAGTGGGTGGCTACATTGTTAGGATGTTGAATGGATGAGGGTTGAAGCCGGTAGGCAGGCCGATGAAGACCCAGAGAGAAGCGGCTGTCAAAATCAATAATTTATGTTCTGCTTGTACATCAGCACTGCGTCGATATGGGAAGGTGACCACATTGCCAGCCCACGAAGACAGGGCAGGTAGTTGGCCAGGGGGCTGTTAGTGGCCGGCCAGCTAGCTGCAACACGTGCTCGTCTCCTGCTTTGCTGACGCCTGCACTCGGTGCCCGGTATGCGCCCTTACTGCGTGAGCCACAGCGCCGGCGTCAGTGGCACGTGCAGACGGACAGGAATCTTGCAGAGGTAGCCAACTCCGCAATGAGTGACCGCTCATCGTCGGCCGAAGTATGCAGCGACGATGTGCCGCTACCATACTGCTGGAAGGTGTCTGCTGTGCCCGGGCTGCGACCCGCTGCCCCTGGGCAAGAGGGCTGGAGTCCAGCTGCTGCTGGACTGAGCCTGGAAGGCCCATTGTGCTGTGGCACAAAGTCTGGAGAGAGGATTTAGAGCAGGAAGCTGGTACTGCGACGGAGACTGGAACCTGTGGCTGCCTCTGGCGGCTTCATGTCGCCACCTCATCTGGCATAGCCCCTTGTTACACTGCTGGGCTGCAAACGAATCAGCTACAAAATCCACAGCTATTTATTCCAGATAGCAGCGTATCTCCTACGCCAGTGCGTCGTTTCTACACTACTGGCCATTAAAATTGCTACACCAACAAAAAATGCAGATGATAAACGGGTATTCATTGGACAAATATATTATACTGGAAAGGACTTGTGATTGCATTTTCACGCAATTTGGGTGCACAGATCCTGAGAAATCAGTACCCAGAACAACCACCTCTGGCCGTAATAACGGCCTTGATACGCCTGCGCATTGAGTCAGACAGAGCTTGGATAGCGTGTACAGGTTCAGCTGTCCATGCAGCTTCAACACGATACCACAGTTCATCAAGAGTAGTGACTGGCGTATTGTGACGAGCCAGTTGCTCGGCCACCATTGACCAGACGTTTTCAATTGGTGAGACATCTGAAGAATGTGCTGGCCAGGGCAGCAGTCGAATATTTTCTGTATCTAGAAAGGCCCGTACAGGACCGACAACATTCGGTCGTGCATCCACTGTTCAGAGTGCCGTCAATGCGAACAAGAGGTGACTGAGACGTGTAATCAATGGCATCCCATACGGTCACGCCGGGTGATACGCCAGTATGGCGATGACGAATACACGCTTCCAATGTGGGTTCACGGCGATGCCGCCAAACACGGATGCGACCAAAATGATGCTGTGCCATTCGAGCACCCAGGTTCGTCGTTGAGTACACCGTCGCAGGCGCTCCTCTCTGTGATGCAGCGCCAAGGGTAACCGCAGCCATGGTCTCCAAGCTGATAGTCCATGCTGCTGCAAACGTCGTCGAACTGTTCGTGCAGATGGTTGTTGTCTTGAAAACGTCCCCATCTGTTGACTCAGGGATCGAGACGTGGCTGCAAGATCCATTTCTGCCATGCGGATAAGATGTCTGTCATCTCGACTGCTAATGATACGAGGCCGCTGGGATACAACACGGCGTTCCGTATTACCCTCCTGAACCCACCGATTCCATATTCTGCTAACAGTCATGGGATCTCGACCAACGCGAGCAGCGATGTCGCTATACGATAAACCGCAATCGCGATAGGCTACAATCCGACCTTTCTCAAAGTTGGAAACGTGATGGTACGCATTTCACCTCCTTACACGAGGCATCACAACAATATTTCACCAGGCAATGCCGGTCAACTGCTGTTTGGAAACTTTCCTCACGTCAGCATGTCGAAACCGGCGCCAACCTTGTGTGAATGCTTGTACGCAGAACGCTCAATTGCCAACTGTGCTCGGAAAGTTACGTTGAAGTCGAAACTTTAGCAATTTCGTCGAACAGTTACAATTAAATGAAAGTATATTAGACAGCCAACGGAAGGCTGGCTGTCCAGAGCAGCGAGAGCTTAGTCTTGTAACGTACACCGACCGAAAGGCGAGAGCCGACTCTCTCAAGAGCACCCGTACAAACCGAACACAGAACATTCCCGCCCCCACGACAGTGGCCGTGGTTAAACGTTCCAATCAGCAACTCGAAAACCGGCGGAAAATTCCACTCTATTGCCGAAGCACTACCATTCCACCAATGGAGATTCTTGGCGCCAATTTCTGTGCCGATTTTGCTACGTCACGGAGCTATGCCCTGAGCAAGCCAATCACTGTTACGATATTGCAGAAAACGCGGGAATTTGCCCGCCAAGACTGCCTGGGAACACAAGTCATTCCCACGCCTCGCTGTTAGCCCGCCAGAAAGTGTTTTCACTAAGTTTCTGCGAAGTAACAGAATCTCTAGCCCAGCCGCCCCTTCTGTCCCCTCTGGGCGTGTCGCTCCCGCTCTTATGACAATGTCAGCGTCTGGAAAGCATCCACTCGACTCCCTCACACCCGTTGGCTTAACCCCTTCAAGCTCAGCGGAACTTGCCTGTTACCGGACCACCCGGGTGACGAGAGACGCTGCGTGGGAAGTCCGCGTGTGAAGGAATCGCAACTTTTCACCGCATGCAATTGCAGAGGAAAATCGAATTACTCAGAGTAAGGTAGAAATATGAGAGGGGGCTCATGCCCCTCTCGATGTAGCAACTGTAATGGCCAGTAGAGTAGTTATGTACTTGGTAACACTACCGGAATCCTGATAAAGGAGAAATTCCCTTGCCTTTCTCGTGCATTATAGCTGTGCTTGCAGGTTGAGCGAGCCTAGCTTTTCCTTCACTAAATCAACATCGTTGTTGCCTTGTCCCAAATGACGATACGCCACGGTCACCAGCTACTAGTGCCTAATGTCACCGCACCTTCACCGGGATATTACCTTTCAAATGGTACCGACGGTATAGTTCCTTTGAAAACGGTTCACTCGATTTCCCTTTCCATCCATCTGCAACCAGAGTTTGTGCTCCACAGCTATGAACGACTTTGTCAGCAGAACGTTAAACCCTAAAGCTCCTTCCGTCCTTTGTTCCTTTCTTTCTTCCTACTTCCTGTCAACATACAATCAAGAAAAAATATTCAAGAATAGTGCACTGATACACACAAACAAAAACTAGAAAATGTTCACTTTCTCTCAGAAGCACGCCGTGTAATATGTAAACTATTAACCGGGCTCAGCTCAAATACTGTAGGTGTTGATACTGCTAGTTTAATAGGTGACACAGCACTGGAGCATAGGAAGAGCTACTTTTGGCATACCTCCTGGTAAGCCTGGATTTTTCCCATTCTGTAGTCGTCATAGTTATTACTAAATGATCTTATGGTAGGAAGTTATATGTTTCTTCAATGATCTTGAAAGTTTTACACAGGCCTTTACTTATAACTGAACGACTTAACATGTAGCCTTTCGCAGTGAAGATTATTGAAAATTTCTAAGATGACTCGTGTTAATTAATCAGACCCTGACAGACTTCTCACAATTTGAATATTCTTTCCCTGTTGTGTTAATCCAATTGGTAGGAGCTCCTGACTAAGGAACAATACTCGAGAACCGGTCCAAGAAGTGCTTTATGAGTGATTTGTTCGTAGATGAATTATACTTCCTTACCGTTCTCACAATGAATCAGCCTGGTACCTATCATTCCAACTGTATTTCTGTGTTCTCTTCACAGTTTCGGACCTTTCACCCTTTGTACGCACCACACCCAATCCGAGTCAGTACGTCAAAGCTGACGGACGACTGCGCATGCGCTGGAGACGGATCTTTGGTTCCGCAAGCTACTAGTCCTCGCTCGTAGGTAGTCGCTGCCAGTTGACCTAGTTTGACAGACCTGACTGACATCCCAGACGACGAAATGGACTACGACAAAGTAGAAAACCAACGTAACACAGGAGTCATCACGGCACCAGTGGCAAAAAACAGTCAATACCGTCACTGCGCGATAGCGATGGAAATGTTACCGATGATGGTGCCGCTAAAGCGGAGTTGGTAAATACAGTTTTGCGTAATTCCTTCACGAAAGAAGACGGAGTAAATATTCCAGAATTCGAAACCAGAACAGCTGTTAGCATGAGTGACATAAAGGTAGATACAGGGTGTTTCAAAAATGACCGGTATATTTGAAACGGCAATAAAAACTAAACGAGCAGCGATAGAAATACACCGTTTGTTGCAATATGCTTGGGACAACAGTACATTCTCAGGCGGACAAACTTTCGAAATTACAGTAGTTACAATTTTCAACAACAGATGGCGCTGCAAGTGATGTGAAAGATATAGAAGACAATGCAGTCTGTGGGTGCGCCATTCTGTACGTCGTCTTTCTGCTGTAAGCGTGTGCTGTTCACAACGTGCAAGTGTGCTGTAGACAACATGGTTTATTCCTTAGAACAGAGGATTTTTCTGGTGTTGGAATTCCACCGCCTAGAACACAGTGTTGTTGCAACAAGACGAAGTTTTCAACGGAGGTTTAATGTAACCAACGGACCGAAAAGCGATACAATAAAGGATCTGTTTGAAAAATTTCAATGGACTGGGAACGTGACGGATGAACGTGCTGGAAAGGTAGGGCGACCGCGTACGGCAACCACAGAGGGCAACGCACAGCTAGTGCACCAGGTGATCCAACAGCGGCCTCGGGTTTCCGTTCGCCGTGTTGCAGCTGCGGTCCAAATGACGCCAACGTCCACGTATCATCTCATGCGCCAGAGTTTACACCTCTATCCATACAAAATTCAAATGCGGCAACCCCTCAGCGCCGCTACCATTGCTGCACGAGAGACATTCGCTAACGATATAGTGCACAGGATTGATGACGGCGATATGCATGTGGGCAGCATTTGGTTTACTGACGAAGCTTATTTTTACCTGGACGGCTTCGTCAATAAACAGAACTGGCGCATATGGGGAACCGAAAAGCCCCATGTTGCAGTCCCATCGTCCCTGCATCCTCAAAAAGTACTGGTCTGGGCCGCCATTTCTTCCAAAGGAATCATTGGCCCATTTTTCAGATCCGAAACGATTACTGCATCACGCTATCTGGACATTCTTCGTGAATTTGTGGCGGTACAAACTGCCTTAGACGACACTGCGAACACCTCGTGGTTTATGCAAGATGGTGCCCGGCCACATCGCACGGCCGACGTCTTTAATTTCCTGAATGAATATTTCGATGATCGTGTGATTGCTTTGGGCTATCCGAAACATACAGGAGGCGGCGTGGATTGGCCTCCCTATTCGCCAGACATGAACCCCTGTGACTTCTTTCTGTGGGGACACTTGAAAGACCAGGTGTACCGCCAGAATCCAGAAACAATTGAACAGCTGAAGCAGTACATCTCATCTGCATGTGAAGCCATTCCGCCAGACACGTTGTCAAAGGTTTCGGGTAATTTCATTCAGAGACTACGCCATATTATTGCTACGCATGGTGGATATGTGGAAAATATCGTACTATAGAGTTTCCCAGACCGCAGCGCCATCTGTTGTTGAAAATTGTAACTACTGTAATTTCGAAAATTTGTCTGCCTGAAAATGTACTGTTGTCCCAAGCATATTGCAACAAACGGTGTATTTCTATCGCTGCTCGTTTAGTTTTTATTACCGTTTCAAATATACCGGTCATTTTTGAAACACCCTGTATCTTAAGTGTTGCGAAACAACTCAAATCACTTAAGAAAGGCAAGTCTTCCGGTCCAGATGGTATACCAATCAGGTTCCTCTCAGAGCACGCAGACATAAAAGCTCCTTTCTTAACAATCATATACAACGGCTCACTTGACGAGAGGTCTGTTCCTAAAGACTGGAAAGTAGCACAGGTCACACCAGTATTCAAGAAAGGATATAGGAGTAACAGATTGAATTACAGACTCATATCACTGAACTCAATTTGCAGTAGTATTCTGTAGCATATACTGTACTCGAACATTATGAATCACCTTTAAAAAACTGACTTCTTGATACATAACCAACACGAATTCAGAAAATATCGTTCTTGTGCAACACAGCTAACTCTTTATTCCCATGAAGTAATTAGTGCTGTCGACAAGGGATCTCAGATCGATTCCATATTCCTAGATTTCCAAAAGGCTTTTGATACCGTTCCTCACAAGCGACTATTAATTAAATTTCGTGCATATGGAGTATCGTCGCAATTTTTGTGACTGGATTCGTGATTTCCTCTCAGAGAGGTCACAGTTCGTAGTGACAGACGGTAAATCATCGAGTAGAACAGAAGTGATATCTGGCGTTCCGCAAGGTAGTGTCATACGTCCTCTGCTGTTCCTGATTTATATAAATGATCTAGGTGATAATCTGAGCAGCCCCCTTCGATTGTTTGCAGATGACGCTGTAATTTACCGTCTAGTAAAATCATCAGTCGATCAATTCCAGTTACAAAGTGATCTAGAGAGAATTTCTGTATGGTGCGAAAAGTGGCAATTAGCACTAAACAAAGAAAAGTGCGAGGTCATCCACATGGGTACTAAAGGAAATTCGATAAATTTTGGGTATACGATAAATCACACAAATCTAAGGGCTGTCAATTCGACTAAATACCTAGTAATTACAGTTCCGTGCAACTTAAATTGGAAAGACCACACAGACAATATTGTGGGGAAGGCGAAAAAAAAGACTGCGCTTTGCTGGCAGAACACTTAGAATATGCGACAAATCCACTAAAGAGACAGCCTATATTACACTTATCCGTCCTCTGCTGGAATATTGCTGCGCGGTATGCGATCCTTACCTGGTATGATTGACGGAGAACATCGAAAAAGTGCAAAGAGGGCAGCTCGTTTCGTGTTATCGCGCAGCAGGGGTGAGAGTGTCACGGGTATGATACGCGAGTTGGGGTGGCAGTCACTGAAACAAAGGCGGTTATCTTTGAGGCGAGATATACTTACGAAATTTCAATCACCAATTTTCTCTGCCGAATGCGTAAATATGTTGTTGGCACCCACCGACGTAGGGAGAAATGATCATCATAATAAAATAAGAGAACTCAGAGCTCGAATGGAAAGATTTAGGTGTATTTTTTTCCCACGCGCCATTCGAGAGTGGAATGGGAGAGAAGTAGTACGAAAATGGTTCGATGAACCCTCTGCCAGGCACTTAAGTGTGAATTGCAGAGCAACCATGTAGATGAAGATGTAGATGTAGATCACCCAGTACTGGACAGCATCCAGCTACTCTGACACCTACACTTCCGGCAAATACCGCCACTTCATAAGGTACATTTACATCTAATTAACTACACTGCATTTCACACATAAGTGCCTGGAAGAAGGTTCATTGAACCACTTTCACACTATTTCTCTACCGTTCATCTCACTAATAGCGTGCAGGAGAGTTCTGATTTATTTTATTAGAATTTTAATTTCTCTCTAAGTCATCGGGTCTCAGAAAATATTTTCGTATTCGTAGGAGAACATTGGAGATTGAAAGTTCATAAAAAGATCTCGCCTCAACGAAAACCGCGTTTGTTCTAGTGATTGCTACCCCACCACGCGTGTCATATCCGTGACACTCTCCCCATTTCGCGATAATACAAAACGAGCTTCTCTTCTTTTAACTTCTCCGATGTCCTCTGTCAATCCCCACTGTTAAGGATCCGATACTACACAGGAATACTCTAGAAGAGGACGGACAAGTGTAGTGTAGGCAGTCTGTCCAGTAGACTTGTCGCATCTTCTAAGTGTTCTGCTAATAAAACGCTGTCTTCGGTTTTCCTTCCCCACAACATTATCTATGTGATTTTTCCCATTTAAATTGTTACTAATTGTAATTCCTTGGTATTTAGTTGAACTGATAGTCTTTAAAGTTGCAATTAATAAAATTTTCCTGGCTATTATGCCCTGGTCGAATAGATTTCACCTTAAAACCCAACGTTTCGTCCCCATCTGCGGAGGACATTTTGAAGGAAGATCGCAGCTTCTTTGAATGTCCGATTCACACCCTGGCTCGCTACAGACTACAGCGAAATCCCGCTTCCGCGTACTTCCGCGTAGTGGCGTGACGTCACATATTTTGAAAGCGCGAGTGCAATTAACCGTTGTCGACTGCCGTCGTCCGCTGTTGCTGTCACTCCATGGTGGAAGTCTGATGCACATCTTCAGCACCGGAATCCAGATGTCATTCAATTTCACGCCCTCTTCTTTCCTACTGAAATTTTACAATCCCAGTGGCCTCTCTGTATAATCTTTCATGGGATCCGCTTATGGCTGCCAAAAGAAGATGTGCAGCAGTCTTCCACCATGTGGTGATAGCAACAGCATGCATGCCCGAAGGAAAATATCATCGTACTTCTTCACAGCACAGGCACTGCAATTTCGTACATACGAGAGACGTTTGCTTCACATTTGATATCCAATAATAAACCAGAAGTGTTACTTTGGAGTCACTTTCCAACCTGTGTGTCCAGTCCGTGGCTTATTGCATTTCTTACGCTGCTACCTCATCGTACATCCATGAACAGTCAGCACAGCTGCTACGAGAGACGTGAAATGTATTTGCAACTGCGAATATGAACCACATTCAGCTGTGTAGTGGAATGACGACAGTGAAAACTTTTGCCGGACTAGAAGCCGAACCTGGATTTCCCGCTTTAAGCGAGCTGTCTCCCCAGCCACTTCGGCTATCCAAGCGTGACTCACGGCCAGACCCAAACTTCCATTTATCGTCAACCATGTGTGCATATCCCAAGGAACATTGCATTGCAATTTGGAATAACACAGGCACTGCAATATCCTATTTATCCGCTGACCCTGGGCAAGTGATTTTCAAGTAAAATATCCCGCCTCTATGGGAATGTGGGTCTGGCAGTGAGTCGTGCTCGGATAGCCAATTGGTGAGGCGGCCGCTCTCGAATGCGGGAAATCTGGGTTCAAGTCCCGGTCCGGTACAGATTTTCGTTGTCGTCAGTTCACTATACAGCTGATGGTTGTCCATATTCGCAATTGCGAATACATTTCATGTATTTCACAACAGCTGTAGTCGCCGCTTTGCCTGTCCCTTTGGACATACATGCATGTCCAAAGGAACATTGCATCGTAATAACACAGTCTCTGCAATATCGTCATCATAACAAACTTCTATATGTCGTCCATGTGTCATACCTTTACTTTTATATCCCATTAATGTTACTCCTGCACAGAGGACACATTTTATTTGTAAGTCGCAGGCCCGGTATCGGACGATAAATATGAAATTGCAATGTCTGTGTTGTAAAGAAGTACGATGCAATATTCCTCCGGTGTTCTTCACAACACAGTTTCGTATTTATCGTCCGATACCAGGCCTGCGACTTACAAATAAAGTGTCTCCCCTGTGCAAGAATAACATTAATACATTTGGAAGTATGGGTGTAGCTGTCAGTCGCGCTCGGATAGCCGAAGCGATGAAGTCGACAGTAAAACGGGAAATCTAGGTTCGAGGTCTGGTCCAGCAGAAATTTTCATTGTCATTATCCCATTACACAGCTGGAAGTGGTTCATATTCGCAACTGCGAATACATTTCATTTCTTTCATGTATGGTTATGTGTTAAATGCGGGAGTAAATGAAACAGTCTGTCTTGGAATAGTGTATACATCCAAATGATGGCAGGAAAAGTGAAAGATTAGAAATATATTACAATGGTATTAATTTTCTGGAAATAACGAGAAAAAATAACTTTCGTTTGTTTTATTTCAGAGACTCTGAAGAGATTCCAGTTACTGATTCTTGAAATTAGCAGCCTCTACACTTTCAAAAATTTTCCCTGTCTCTGTACAGTTTATTTCGTATGATCCATTGTTGACCAAATAACTTCATCTGATAGAGAGGAAACCCAGCAAACTTTTCTTGTATTCTCTTTATAGCGACTTAACAAACAGTTTCAGAAACAATGCCACAGCTGCTAATTTCGAAGTACGAGGGACGTTTAATATGTAACGCTACACATTTTTTCTCGGCCATTTTCAGTCGAAAAAATGCGGAATTTGTTGCGAGACATAGAGGAATATTCCTACTTCTGCCGCTAAAATTTCATGTGGTTCCAATAGGTGGCGGCGCTATACGTAGTCTCCAAAATGTAGTCTGTAATGGAGATGCGTTTCAAGCAGAGAACTGTCATTGAGTTTCTTTTGGCGAATAACCAGATTATACTAGATATTTATAGGCGCTTGCTGAATGTTTAAGGAAATTTAGCACTGAACAAAAGCATGGTGAGTCTTTGCGCGAGGCCGGCCGTGGTGGCCGAGCGGTTCTGGGTGCTTCAGTCTGGAACCGCGCGACCACTAAGGTCGCAGGTTCTAATCCTGCCTCGGGCATGGATGTGTGCGATGTCCTTAGGTTAGTTAGGTTGAAGTAGTTCTAAGTTCTAGGGGACTGATGACCTCAGCTGTTAAGTCCCATTGTGCTCAGAGCCATTTGAACCATTTTTGAACCAGTCTTTGGGCGAGGCGTCTCTGATGATCGCAACAAGGTCGCCCAAACCTGTGCGATCTCTCGCGTGCCAGCCGGCCGCTCACAGCTGTAATCCCGGCAACGCTGAAACGTGCGAACACACTCATTCGAGGCCATCGAACGCATCACAGTCAAACACCTTGCTGAACAACTGCACGTCTCTGTTAGTAGTTCCGACACACTCGTTCACCAGTTGGGATACTTAAAGATGTGTGCCCACTGGGTTGCTCGCCACCTAACAAAAGACTATGAAGAGCAATGAAGGACCATCGGTTGGTAATTGTTTACGCGTTGCGAGGCTGATGGTGACAATTTTTTGTAGAACATCGTCACAGATGATGAAACATGGGTTCATAACTTCGAACCGGAAGCAAAACGACAGTAGATGGAGTGGCGCCATACCACCTTTCCTCCGAAGAAAAAGTTTTAGCCGCACCCTCAGCTGGTAAAGTCATGGCAATGGTCTACTGGGACCCTGAAGTGGTTATTGTGTTTGATGTACTCTCTCATGCTGCAACAGTCAACCCTGAAGTGTATTCTAAAACCCTCAGGAAATTGAAGAAACAGGTTCAGCGTGTTCGTCGCCACAAAAATGCAAACGAACTTCTCCTTTCCATGACTCATTGGACTCCTCTTCCTCAGTCACCCTACAGCCCGCATATCGCAACTTCAACTTTCATCTGTTTGGTCTAGTGAATTATGCACTCTACGGGAAGCAGTACGTGGATGAAGGAGAGGCTATTGATGAAGCAAGACGTTGGTTCCGACGTCGACCAGTAGAGAGCGTGGTACTACGCGGGCGTACGGGCTTTTCCAGTAAGGTAGCGTAAGGCCGTCGCGTTGAACGAAGAATATGATGAAAAATAGAGTTTTTTAGCCAAAATAGTAGCGAATAATGTAGCGAATTGGAATCCTGACTAAAACCAATCTGCTTTTAGAATTAAAAAGAATGTGTTGCATTACGTATTGGACGCCCCTCGTATATCCAATAAAAGTTGTTCCCCATGACGTGATCTATTATCCCTAAACCTTTCTTGCAAAACTGGACTCGCATTCGGGAGGACGACAGTTCAATCCCGCGTCCGGCCATCCTGATTTAGGTTTTCCGTGATTTCCCTAAATCGCCCCAGGAAAATGACGGGATGGTTGCTTTGAAAGGGCTCGGCCGACTTCCTTCCCCGTCCTTCCCTAATCCGATGGGACCGATGACCTCGCTGTCTGGTCTCCTTCCTCAAAAAACAACAACCTTTCTTGCAAAGACTGTGGAACACCAGGTATATTCTGCTAATACGTCATTTCATCATTATCATCATTCGTGACTGGTTAGACTGGACTGTGTACAAAATTCGGGATGTATAAAAATTGGGACTATGTACAGGCGCTGATGACCCCGCAGTTGAGGGCCCCACAAACCAAACATCAAAAACTGACTCTAAGTACTATGAGACTTAACATCTGAGGTCGGCAGTCTCCTAGACTTAGAACTACTTAAACCTAACTAGCCTAAGGACATCACACACATTCATGCCCGAGGCAGGATTCGAACCTGCGACCGTACCAGCCGCGTGGTTCCGGAATGAAGCGCCTAGAACCGCTCAGCCACAGTGGCCAGCAAGCCAAACATCATCATCATCTGATAATATTACAGCATGACGAGTGTTTAGCAATAAAATTAGGTATATTAGTTGTTATGTATCCAAAATAAAATTTGGCAATGGGACACTATCAAGTTCTTGAATAATAACAGATTCTACAAAATATTGTTGATTAGGCATTACTAATAGCATTTAATACTACAAAATTCTTACCTCACACCGAAATAAATTATTTGTAGGGTTCCACAAGCTGCTCTTACGATTCTCCTCTCCCGATTAAGTGCAAAGTTTCCCGTCTTTCTTTATGTCTTATTATCATGAAGCTATCTTCACTTATATTTTCACAATCAACAACAAAACAATTTTACATTGGGCTTGATTCCCGCTCATAGTGTGACTGTTTACATCATTCCAATAATGTTAAATACCTCATCCAATAACATGCACAAACGTAAAAAGACTTTGCCACAGTTCTTCCTACAAACTACATATCTCGCGAATTGCATTCAGTGTGTTAAAAACAACTTATATTAGCACACAAGCAGAAGTAAAGGTACAAGACTGGTAAAAATATTGGATCCATGTTCTGTCGCTTAGAGAGATATCGTCACTGATTACTCTCTCTCTCTTAATCATGGGCCACTCATTCAATTTTTTGAGAATGACAATCGTGTTTCCGTGTGTGTGTTCATTGTACTCTAAAAGACAGTTTTATAGCGATTAACATGCCCACTTCATCCATGTGGATCATTATCTCAATATATTTTGATATCTGTTTTTATGTTGTTATTTAGTAGCGTTCTGCAGGAATCGACTTTGGAGTCCCTGACAAAGCTTGGACGATATCCGTGTACTACTGAGACAACCTGAGTACTTACGCCAAAGTTCGCTACATTATCTTTCACTGACTGCATATTTCAGAACTATATTCTCAACAAAAATTGGATGCGCTTTAAATACAGGTAACTGCGTGACTAAAGTTTACGCCTGTTCAAAAATGTTCAAAGGTGTGTGAAATCTTATGGAACTTAACTGCTATGGTCATCAGTCCCTAAGCTTACACACTACTTAACCTAAATTATCCTAAGGACAAACACACACACCCATGCCCGTGGGAGGATTCGAACCTCCGCCGGGACCAGCCGCACAGTCCATGACTGCGGCGCCCCAGAACGCTCGGCTAATCCCGCGCGGCTTTACGCCTGTACTGAGACACCCTGGTTTACTTCTGACGTTTTTCACCACGGGTCTAATCACGTGAGATCTTTTTGTAGGTGTGTAAAATTGTTAAACATAGTTGGTCTCATGTAGCTTCTCTTAAATTTATTCCAAGAACTTTAGTTCCTGAATAATCGAGCTTGCAGCAACAAATCCTTGTTTCATTGTTGTTCCGTCTATTAAAGTATATAGGGTATAAAACATGTACATCTATACTCTGCGACCCACTGTGAAGTACATCTGCCGCGCGGGGTTAGCCGAGCGGTGCCGGCACGCTAGCTCAGCGTGTTCGGTCAGAGGGTTAGCCGCCCTCTGTAAAAAAAAAAAAAAAAAAAAAAAAAAAAGAAAAAAAAAACTGAGGTAATGGATCAACAACGAACTGAAACGAGTGTCTTTCGACGTCCGCCCAGAGGAGATAAAACGAACGAAATAAGATTTAAAAAAAAAAAGCGGTCTAGGGCGCTGCAGCCATGGACTGTGCGGCTAGTACCGGCGGAGGTTCGAGTCCTCCCTCGGGCATGGGTGTGTGTGTTTGTCCTTAGGATAATTTAGGTTAAGTAGTGTGTAAGCTTAGGGACTGATGACCTTAGAAGTTAAGTCCCATAAGATTTCATACACATTTGAATACTTTTGAAGTACATCTATACTCTGTGAACCACTGTGAAGTGACACACATACAAAATTACGTAAAACATTTTTAGAGGTTTTATAAGAGGAAAAAAGAAACATTTTTTTATGTGATAAAAATGTCACAGATGCGAACTTCCCCGATAGCGTCAATAAAGTTTTGATAGTAGTGATGTTTAGGGACGGTATGGTTAATATTGTTTTACAGATTTTGCTGGAAATATTGTCCTTTCACAATAATGAACAACTGCCATCTATGTGCTAATAATTGTATATCGCGCTTAAAACGACCACGTGTTTTGCGAATGAAGGCTGCAGCTTCAGCCAAACTGGCAACCAGCTCTTCTGGGATGTCTATCGGCGCCTCGTACTCACAGTGCTTCGTCTCTCCCAACAAAAAAATAGGAGTGAGGCCAGGAGAAAGTAGTGGCACATCCACTCCAGTGTTTTCCAATAACTCTAAAATTTGTGTACGTAGTTTTTTACATCCTGTGTATCTGTACGCAGCAAAATATTACTCCATTTACACTTAAACATAAGTTTGACTCAAGCTGTGCTCTACTACCAGTTATTTTGGTATCGCGCATTTTCCACCTTTCATTCTTGGCAGGCCTAAGGTATTATTATATTATGTTGCTTCTGTTTTCTTTGTCAAACTGAGATGGTCCAGGAATTAATAATATGACACTGCTTGGTGTTGCTTTACACGGTCGAGTTAGAGGTATCTTTACACTTACTTGCGTTATTCGAGGTATCGATGAGAATTTCGCACCATTTAACATGGAATACTACACACGCGTTCAGCATCTAGGTATAGACTCCATCATCATGCTGTGATGCTTTAATACCATGTCGACTAATTAACCTTATTATTTTTGGCATATTCATAACTTCAGCACCCTTATCGAAGATAATCCAAATTGACCACGTAAATTATAGATTTCGGTCAGTTATATGAAAAGTAGATTTTATTCTTTCTAGTTTATTCTGTCGACTAGATTTACTCCCCAAAGAGCTGTTCACGGTGTTTAATTTGTACTTTAGCATTACACTCACAATTTTAAAACCTACTATATTTGTTTCAGTATAACAACTTATCTGCGAAATGTACACCGAATGCCGTAGTTTTATTTTAATGTTTTCCTTAATTCACCTTTTATAACTAAATGAAGAGCAACACTGGACTACTTTTTATTATTTATGATGTCGTATTTCGTTTTTGCGTGACCGAAAAGTTGAGTCAGTGAGCATTTCTGAGTAACATTGTTCATCTGGGATTTTAAAGGACTCATGATCTGCATATTTATTCAACGAGTAGTCAACAAAATTTGTTACTGACGTCTGTGGATTAGGGTTGTTTTTGCCATGAGAATAATGATAGTAAACTTTGGATACCGCCACTGCCATCACAAAAAACTTCCTGTCAGGTGCTGGCTAACATCTTGATTTAGTTTAAAGTAACCCCCCCCCCCCCCAAAAAAAAAAAAAAAAAAACATTCCGCAGCACCCTCTCCCCCCTAAGAAAAGAGCGATGCGACGCGTTGCGGAACAATGATGTAGGAAACTCTGTTGCAATCGTGAACACTGTGCTTATCGAGCATAAAAGCACCAGCAACAATACCGGTTGGACGACATATTTCTATGTATTGGGATTCATGGAAACCTTTAATTTATTTGAGTTCAGTAGATCAGCGTCAACTTCTTTTATATTTTTTTCTACTTCCTATAAACATACAATACATTTGCTCTTAATATTCAGTCCCCTTTCTTATGTTTCCATCAGTTTCTGTAGCATACAGTTATGCCATTTTAATAACAACAAACACTAACTGCGTCACTATGACTTCAGTTATTTGTTTTCAGCCACCAGTCAACCAGATAAGCAGCTTTCTCCACACAGTTCTATGAGCTCGTTATTCAGTTCATCCGCCTATTACTAAATCATGCTCTCAGATTCCTATTAAGACCGTAAAAAATTTACACCTGCTTCGGCGTGAATGAGTTACCCGTCTGCAGTTCTCATACTGCAGTCCACTTGGCCGGCTCGCCGGTCCTCGGCGAGTTTAATAAAGAGCTTTATGAAGCGCCACAAAGCGGCTGTTTGAGTTAGCCGGTGCTTCCGGTAAGCGGGCTCCGCCGCTCCGGCCCAGCTCTGCGCATTGCGGCACGGAACGCGCAGCCTGCCGCATTCCTAGTCGCCTACCGCACCTGCCCCACCCCCTCAAACACTCCCCCGCATCCCCTCCCCACCCCCTCAAACATTCCCCCGCACCCCCTTCCCCCTAAAAAAAAAACGCGATGCGACGCGTTGCGGAACAGCCTGCCGTTTCCGTGGGAAACTCTGCCACAAGCGTGAAAACTCTGCTTATCGAGTATAAAAGCCCCAGCAACAAGTTTTCAAGAGAGACATTTTGCAGGCAGACCATTAAGTAATGGGGGTACGCGAACGTTCCACTTCGATGCTGTATTCGGCGTGGCCATAAACTGGCAACTACAGAGCGCACCCCTCAGTATTTCAAGATCTATGTAGTTAGTTAGTTCCCACACTTATTATTGATAGAGAACTGTCAGAAAAAGGAGAGATTTTACAACACTCTGAATATTTTACGTTAAGTTTTACCGCAACAATTATAAATATGAACTGAAACTACAATTTTTCTGTAACCAGTCGCACAATTTGTATTCATTCCGATTACGCGTTTCGGATGTTTAAAAAGCCATTATCAGGTGGATTTACATCAATTAATAACAGAGGTATGTGTTTTGTGTACGACTCTTAGCTGAACTACTTCATTACAAGACTCCATGTTTTGTGAGGGTCAATTTACATTTGTGAGTGAAGTCGGAAAACAATGACATAGTCGCCTATGTTTCTATTCTAATTTCCTCCTGGAATTTTTATTGTTACCTTGTACTTTCTTTTGGCTCACTCAGTATTAAATTACCGAACGTCCGGTGCAGTAGTTAAACATCATGAGTGGATATTTCGCGTATTTTAGTTTAGGTTTTTCATGGTTTTTCCCTACTCCTTAGACAAGGACTCTATGGCAACCCTAGAGGGCAAGTAATTGTCGGAAGGCAGAAGAAAGACAGAAGAGTTCAATGCAATCTGTGCTCAAAGTGTGTCTGGCAGCTGCATAGGACATACTGCGATCCAAACGTAAAATCAATAACGAAACAGTGAAAAAGGCCTTTAAATTCCTACGCTACAGAAGTTTCAATCTCGGTCCTAGATCCAGTCTTGTCCAGCAAAACGTTCCGGGAGTGTAGTCTGAAAATCATAACTGCGATATTCCATACATTAAGATACTGATTCTTCCATATACATGTCGACCTACATGTGTATTCAATAAGCCGCCATATGGTGTAAGGTGGTTGGTACTTAACAGGTTAGTTATCCGATTCGCTGATCGAAAGTGAGTCCGCTGCGCGGGATTAGCCGAGCGGTCTCAGGTGCTGCAGTCATGGACTGTGCGGCTGTCCCGGTGGAGGTTCGAGTCCTCCCTCGGGCATGTGTGTGTGTGTGTTTGTCCTTAGGATAATTTAGGTTAAGTAGCGTGTCAGCTTAGGGACTGATGACCTTAGCAGTTAAGTCCCATAAGATTTCACACACTTTTTTTTTCATTGTCAGAACGCCTAGAAATGTAGTCAATTCACAAAAGAAATGGCTCAAAAATCCTCATTCTACCAATACTTGAATATCGCTCGTCATTCTGGTATTATTGCAAGACAGGACGTATAGAAGAAAAAAGAAGGTCCAAAGAAGACCAGTGCGTTTTGTTACAAGTTCATTTATTGAGGGCGAAAGAGCGACGGAGATGCTCAACGAACTCTAGTGGCAAACCCTGGAAGAGAGGCATTCTGCATCACGATGTTGTTTACTGTTAAAGTTCAGGAGCGTACGTTTCTAGAAGAGTCAGTCATGTTATTGATTCCTCCCACATACCTCTCGTGAATAGACAAAATGGGTAAAATTAGGCAGATTCGAGCTCACGCGAAGACTTACCGGGTATCGCACTTCTCGCGGAATTAAAAGGAAAAGAGAGGAGTGACAGTGGTGCAAAAAGCACCCTCCATCTCACACCATAAGGTGTCTTGATGAGTATAGATGTAGATGTAGATGTAGATGTAAATTTAGAGCGACCATTCAGAAACACCTCCGCAACATCTACAAGGTACATAAACCCACACGTATACTCCTGAAGAGTAAGGTTAGGGGTTAGCGTACTGTTGACAATGGAGTCCTTAGGGAATGAGTCTAAGTTTGGGTTGGGAAAGAAAACCGTAGTTCCGTTTTCAAAGGATCCATTTGTGTTTATCGATGTGGGGACACCACGAAAAACCTACGTTGAGTTCTGGTCAACGGCATGTCGCGTGCCAAAGTGTTTCGATTGGGCAGAGGGCGATGGGCGCACTAAAGGATATTGTCTTGACAGTGCGGTCTGGTACACACCGATAGCAGGATTACGGGTCCACGGAAAACCACGTCAGACGATGTTTCCTGCTAGCCAACGATGACCAGTTCTTGCAGATAGGGGAGGTATTCTTATACTGGGGTTGTTTACCTTGTTTGAAATGGAACCCTTTATCCACCTTCCAATGTCTCATCTGTGAACCTGTTGAACGACCATATGCATTCGTTTGTACACCTACAACACGCCACATGACCTGTATCTCCACCATGACTATGCAGTAGCCAGTCACTCCCTATTTATCTCAGTCTGGTTTGAGGAACACTCCTCAGGCACGAGGATGCCTGTATGAGTCGTCAGATAAACTGAGCGAAATATCTAAGTTGAACCCCGTAAGTAGTGGTCAGCGCCCGAGCGACCATAGGTCAGGATGGCCACACCGCATTCTATATGTCTCGTGGAGCACTACCACCTCAGCTGCTGCAGTCACGTGGGCAAAAGAAGGTTCAGACCGCTACTAGGAAGGCCCTCTACCTCAGTTACTCAACAATGTATTAATGAACAGGAGACACACACGGTCTGGCCAGTCTCGTAGTCCAACGGTTGATCATTCTGCACGTGGGTCCGTTACGTCGCTGACATGCCTGTCTCGTAAGGTAGCTTTAAATTATACGAATAGGTCGAGAATAAATGTAAATAACGAAAACAGTTACAATCATAATTTCATTTTTTTCTTACGGTAGATATACATACAAGCAAAGGTTGAAGTTTCCTGGCAAACATTACGAGAATGGCAGAATCCTCTTAACATATGTAGTGCCGGAAAAAAATTAGTATAGACTTTTAGAGGTTTCCAGTTCACTTAAGATTTATGGTTGCAACCGTGCTTATGGAGTACTGAAATGATTACATTTACAGATCAACAGCACAAACGGTTCTCACTAACCAAATAGCGACCAATCCTGAAACACCCGTATTACACTACTGGCCATTCAAATTGCTACACCACGAAGATGACGTGCTACAGACGGGAAATTTAACCGGCAGGAGAAAGATTCTACGATATACAAATGATTAGCTTTTCAGAGCACTCACACAAGGTTGGCGCCAGTGGCGACACCTACAACGTGCTGACATGAGGAAAATTTCCAACCGATTTCTCATACACAAACTGCAGTTGGCCGGCGTTGCCTGGTGAAACGTTGTAGTGATACCTCGTGTAAGGAGGTGAAATGCGTACCATCACGTTTCCGACTTTGATAGAGGTACGATTTTAGCCTATCGCGATTGCGGTTTATCGTATCGCGACATAACTGCTCGCGTTGGTCGAGATCCAATGACTGTTAGCAGAATATGGAATCGGTGGGTTCAGGAGGGTACCATGGAACGCTGTGCTGGATCCCAACGGCCTCGTATCACTAGCAGTCGAAATGACAGGCATCTTATCCGCATGGCTGTAACGGATCGTGCAGCCACGTCTCGATCCCTGAGTCAACAGATGGGGACGTTTGCAAGACAACAACCATCTGTACGAACAGTTCGACGACGTTTGCAGCAGCATCGACAATCAGCTCGAAGACCATGGCTGCGGTTACCCTTGACGCTGCGTCACAGACAAGAGCGCCTGCGATGGTGTACTCAACGACGAACCTGGGTGCACGAATGGCAAAACGTCATTTTTTCGGATGAATCCAGGTTCTGTTTACAGCATCATGATGGTCGCATCCGTGTTTGGCTACATCGCGGTGAACGCACATTGGAAGCGTGTATTTGTCATCGCCATACTGTCGTATCACCCGGCGTGATGGTGTAGGATGCCGTTGGTTACACGTCTCGGTCACCTCTTCTTCGCACTGACGGCACTTTGAACAGTGGACGTTACATTTCAGACGTGTTACGACCCGTGGCTCTACCCTTCATTCGATCCCTGCGAAATCCTACATTTCAGCACGATAAAGCACGACCGCATGTTGCAGGTCCTGTACGTGCCTTTCTGGATACAGAAAATGTTCGACTGCTGCCTTGGCCAGCACATTCTCCAGATCTCTCACCAATTGAAAACGTCTCGTCAATGGTGGCCGAGCAACTGGCTCGTCACAATACACCAGTCACTACTCTTGATGAACTGTGGTATTGTGTTGAAGCTGCATGGGCTGCTGTACCTGTACACGCCATCCAAGCTCTGTTTGACTCAATGCCCAGGCGTATCAAGGCCGTTATTACGGCCAGGGGTGGTTGTTCTGGGTACTGATTTCTCAGGATCTATGCACTCAAATTGCGCGTAAATGTAATCACATGTTAGTTCTAGTATAATATATTTGTCCAATGAATACCCGTTTATCATCTGCATTTCTTCTTGGTGTAGCAATTTTAATGGTCTATAGTGCAGTACGTGGTGCAGCCTCCATCGGCTGCAATGTAGGTACTGACTCTGGCGTCCAGTCGATCGTACAGATGGAGAATACTGTTCTAGGATGTCTTATGCCACGCCTGCTCTACCTGCTCACGTAGTAAGAGTTGTTGGTTGACGAGACACACAAGTCCTTCTCGTCCAGCCGCGCAGGGTAGACACGTGGTCTTTTGCGCTTTGCCACGGTTCACTCTGCTCCTCTCATCGCAGGTTCGAGTCCACCCTCGGGCATGGGCGTGTGTGTGTTGTCCTTAGCGTAAGTTAGTTTAATTTATATTAAGTAGTGTGTAAGCGTAGGGACCGATGACCTCACCATTTTGGTCCCATTGGAACTTAACGACAAAAAAAAAATACCTTCTCGTCCCATCCTACATGTGCTCGACTGGAGACAGGTCCGGAGATCGTGCTGCCCAGGGAAGTTGCTGCAAGTCTCGCAGAGGACAGGCAGTCCGTGGGCGAGCATCATCCTGTTGGAACAATACATCACCTTCCTGTTGCAAGAACGGCAAAATAACGGGTCTGACAACATTCCTCACGTACCGAGCGCTGGTTGGCGTCTCCTCCAGAAACACTTAAAGTGAACAAGAGTTGTAGCTTATCGCAGCCCGGACCATAAGGCCTGGGATGGGGCCATTGTGTCTTGGACGAAAACACTCTACAAGACTGCGCTGACCAGGTCTACGTCGTACGCACAAACGACCATCACTTGCATGCAGTCAGAAACTGCTTTCATTGCTGAAGTCCACGGCGCGTCATTCCATCTTCCAAGAGATCCTCTCATGGCACCGGTCTGACCGTGCACGTCAGTACTGTGGCGTAGTTCGAAGACGGGCTAGAGGTGTGCTAATAACCAGTTTCCAACGGTTAGTGTTGAAACATCTGGGCTCACAAGTCCTCTTATATGGTAGCTGTACGATCTGCCACTGCTGCCCTCACAGTACGATGATACTGGTGGACATCTGTGCTGCGTGGACGTCCAGAACATTGTCTATGGGATATGTTCACGCTATGACTGATACCAGCAACGTTGCAAAACTGACGCCCAGTTTTGTGGCAATTCTCTGAAAGGACCATCCGCCATTTGGAAGACCACGATTTGTCTCCTTTGAAACTCTCTCAGGTGGCTGTACAAGGCACGAGTGAGTCTCTGTGGCATGGTTACCCGCTTGCTTCACACGTTTGCACCACACTGAGCATTCCTTATTAAAGGGTAGACACAGATGGCGATGTGGTAGCTGTGCCACTAAGCTGTCTGTTGGCGGACGGCTTGAAACCATTACCAATACGTTTACTACTCCCCATTGGCATATTCCATCATCAGATCAAAATTGACATCGTCTTTCTAAATGCACTAATTTTTTTATGGCAGTGTATTTACGTAAATGTCCTGGAGAATTGTCATATGGAAGTGAAATTTTATGACCTCGTGAAAATGTAAGTGATCTCGTGTTTATTAATCATAACTTGCGCTCGTCAAGCGTAAATGGTGACCGAACAGATGTGCATGGAAGAACCTAAAGAACTACCCCAATAGAAAAGGTTTCTAAAAAGTCCCATAATGGCCTTTAGGTCAAAAAATTCTGGCAGGAAATTATTATGATTCTCTGTTGTTGTTGTGTCACCACCATCACAATTGCCATTACAGGTTGTCTCGAACATGTACTCACCCCAAGACTGAAACAGTAGGTCTTATGTTTTAAATAAGTCTGTCACATTTATTTAACCTGAAACAATCATTGACAATGTTTTTGTAGGCTCACTTAAAGATGAGTTAAAAGCCAATGATAGAAGAGACGTATATTTCTTCACGGGTTCGTTGACTCAACATGAGGGCTCACAGGATGCTCAATCAACTCCAGTGGCACAACCTTGAAGAGAGACTCTACAAGTCATGGACACACTTCCTGTTAAAATACTGTGAGCGCTCGTTCCACGTAGAGTCAAATAACATTCCTTCCTCCCACGTATATCTCACCAACTGACAGTGACGGTTAAATCACAGGAACTCGAATTTGTAAACAGGTCTACCAATCGTCGTTTTTCCTAGCACAATTCTCCATTTACCCAGAACGAAGAGTGGGGAGATACTGGAACGTGATTTACCGTCTTACCGTCCTCTACACACTGTAAGTGACCTATGGTGTGTAAATATGGATATTAGAGTAATCAGATACAGTTTTCAGCCTTAATATTTTGTTTTCTGTAAGTCCAACACGTTCTGGAGCTACAGATCAGTTTTCACAAAATTAAATGAAATATTTCAGACTTATGTGCCCTTGTTTTCCACAAAATAGAACAGTAAGTAACCAGCTACTAATTCCAGTACAATGGTATCTCTGGGGCAAACTTAATAAACATACAACAAATGAACACCAGACACTTGGACCTTGCCACGGCGGAGTGGCCTGCGTGCTTCAGCGATACAGATCGCGGTAACACAAGTGCAACCACAACGGAAGGATATCTAAATAGAAGTCAGACAAACGTGTGGTTCCTGAAAAGGGGCTGCGGACTTTCAGTAGTTGCAGGGGCAACAGTCTGGTTGACTGAATGATCTGTTGCTGTAACATTAGTCAACATGACCTTGCAATGCTGATACTACGAACTGCCGTAAGCAAGGAGAAACTGCAGGCGTTATTTTTTCCCGAGGGCATGCAGCTTTTCTGTGTGGCTTAATGATGGTAGCAGCCCCTTGTGTAAACTATTCTGGACATGAAATAGTTCCTCATTTGGATCCTAGACGGGGTATACTGGGGTGAATATAGTCACCAATAAAAACAAATATTGGCATTCTACGGATCGGATAGTGGAATACCAGTTCAACTAATAGGGTGTGTAGGTTACAGAATATAAAACGAAAATGGATGGGTTTAAATTAGGTATAGAGTGTGTTAACTAAGTGCCGCGGTAGAAATAACAGAACTTCTGGTCAGATGAGTTCTGGTTTATTAAGCAAAATCAAATAGAGTAACGTAGTAATAGGCCTAACAATGAATAAAGGTAAGAATGCGGGTAGGCCACTCTGAACAGTATAGTGAATGCATTATCTTAAGCAAGACACACACAAAGCCGAAACCTACCATTTGCCATTTGTCTCCACATATAAAGAAGAGACTGAAAGACTGTTTGACGAAGTAAAGTAGATTATTCACACAGTTAAAAGACACGAAAATTACGAGGGGTTGCTGGAATTCGATACCAGGAAAAGAAATAGAAGGAAAAATAGGAGAAATTGACTGGGGGAAAGGAATGAAAGGGGAAGCTGCCAAGTTGAATTATGGAAAGAGTATAATCTAATCATCAATAACGCTTCGTTAAAGAGTCACGAAAGAAGTTTTATATGTGGTAAAGACCTTAAGGCGCCGGAAAGTTTCAGATTAATTATGTAATGATAACACAGATTTTTCTGAACCAGATTTTAAACTGTAAGGCATATCCAGGGGCAGATGTGACTCTGGCCATACTTTAATGCACATGAACTGCAGATTAAAACTGAAGAAACTGCAAAAAGATAGAAGTTTGGATTTGTATAAATAGAAGGAACCAGAGGTTGATGACTGTTTCAAAAGGTGCTTCAGGCAACATTGCACTGAAGCAGGAGAAAGGAATACCTTAGAAGACGAAGAGGTATCTTTTGAGAGATGAAATGGTGAAGACAGCAAAATGTGAAACAGTTAAAAACACAAGGCCTAGTAGAAATCCTTGCATATCACAGGAGATATTGAATGTAACTGATGAAAGGAGAAAACATAACATGCAGAGAACGGAGCAGGCAAAAGCAAACACAAACGTCTAAAAACTGAGACTGACAGAGAGTTAGAAATGATTATGTAAGTCTGTAGAAGCACATGTATGACTACGCGAAAGGTAGATACCACTGAAACGAAAATTCAAGAGGCTGGAGGAAAGAGAAGCAGCTGTAGGAGTATCAAGAGTTCAGATGAAAAACCAGTGCTAGGCAAAGAAGGGAAAGCTGAAACGTGGATGGAGTACGAAGGTCATTCCGGAAGTCATGGCAGCTATGATATATCGTCGTGCGAACGTGTGGCATCACCGCAATCGCAGTAAACACATTCGAAAGCCCGCCGCCAGCATTACCGAAATCAACCGACAGATTGCAGCCACGTCCTAAGATGGCTCCGTACCAGCGTACGAAACATTCAGTGCGAGTGGATTTTCCCCCAATCCAGCCTACTTACCGGATTTCAGCCTATGCGACTTTGATCTCAGTTCACAACCGAATTTCCTCACGGCATTTCGGCAACAGGTGGCATTCAGAGCCTTCCCCATCGATAGCAAGGCTGTGTGTGCAATAGGGACTATTTTGAAGCACTATTGCTGATTTTGATTCATATTTGTTTCATTTGTACTCGTACACAATAAATGTACGCTGAGTTCCAATGCACGTTTTTCCAGCCGGCCGAAGTGGCCGAGCGGTTAAAGGCGCTACAGTCTGGAACCGCACGACCGCGACGGTCGCAGGTTCGAATCCTGCCTCGGGCATGGATGTTTTGTGATGTCCTTAGGTTAGTTAGGTTTAAGTAGTTCTAAGTTCTAGGGGACTTATGACCACAGCAGTTGAGTCCCACAGTGCTCAGAGCCCTTTGAACCATGTGTTTCCTCCTGTATTGAAACCCTATTTTATTTTGACACTCAGAGACACACTGCCATGCCGCTTCAATGCACATCGTGGAATTCTCATATTGTCACGTTATCGCAAACTATATCATAGTTGCCGTGACTTATGGAATGACGCTCGTTTACAGAGGGGCTATACAAAGGATTTGAAGTTGAAGGCAATATTGTAGAAGAGAAAGAGGAAGCAGATAAAGATGGGAGGGGATATATGATACTGCGAGAAGAATTTGACAGAAAACTGAAAGACCTAAGTCAAAACAAGACGTCTGGAGTAGACAAAATTCCCTCAGAATTACAAAAGATCCGCGGGAAAGCCAGTCATCACAAACTATTCCTCCTGGTGTGTAAGGTATACGAGACGAAGAATATAACCTCAGATTTCAAGAAGAGTATGTTAATTTCAGTTCCAAAGAAGTCAGATGCTGACTTGTACGTAGAAGCCGATTTTGGGGAAGAGCAGTTTGCGTTCCGGAGAACTGTAGGTAGCATTCGGCAATGCTGATCATACGTCTAATCTTTGAAGAGACGCTGAAGGAAGGAAAATTTACAGTTGTAGCATTGTAGATTTCAAGACAGCTTTTGAAAATGTTATTGAGCTACACTCTTTGGAATTTTAAAGGAAGCAGGCATAAAATATAGAGAGAAAACGTTATCTAAAATTTGTACAGAAACCAGACTGCAATTATAATCTTGAAGGAGATGAAAGGGAAGCAGTATTTGAGAAGGGAGTGAGACAGTATTGTAGCCCCTTCCCTGTGTTATTTCATCTCTATATATTGAACAGGCAGTAGAAAAACCAAGTAGAAATTCGGAAAGGAAAATATAGTTGAAGAAGAAGAAATAAGAACTTTGAAGTTGCTGATGACACTGTAATTCTGTCAGAACCCGTAAAGGACTTTGAAAATCAATTTAACCGAGTGGATGGTGCTTGGAGTGTTAAAAGATGGACTTCAATAGAAGTAAAAGAAGTGTAATGAATCAAATTAAAACAGGCGATGATGATGAAATTAGATTACGTAATGAGACTCTAAAAGTAGTAGATGAATTTAACTGCTTGGGCTGCGTAGCTGATGACGGCCGAAGCAGAGAGGATATAAATTGCGCAGTACCAAGAAAAGAATGTCTAAGAAAGAGGAATTTGTGAATATGTAATATAATTTAAATGAAACTTCCTGGCAGATTAAAACTGTGTGCCCGACCGAGACTCCAACTCGGGACCTTTGCCTTTCGCGGGCAAGTGCTCTACCATCTGAGCTACCGAAGCACGACTCACGCCCGGTACTCACAGCTTTACTTCTGCCAGTACCTCGTCTCCTACCTTCCAAACTTTACAGAAGCTCTCCTGCGAACCTTGCAGAACTAGCACTCCTGAAAGAAAGGATATTGCGGAGACATGGCTTAGCCACAGCCTAGGGGATGTTTCCAGAATGAGATTTTCACTCTGCAGCGGAGTGTGCGCTGATATACTTTCTTTCAGGAGTGCTAGTTCTGCAAGGTTCGCAGGAGAGCTTCTGTAAAGTTTGGAAGGTAGGAGACGAGGTACTGGCAGAAGTAAAGCTGTGAGTACCGGGTGTGAGTCGTGCTTCGGTAGCTCAGATGGTAGAGCACTTGCCCGCGAAAGGCAACGGTCCCGAGTTCGAGTCTCGGTCGGGCACACAGTTTTAATCTGCCAGGAAGTTTCATATCAGCGCACACTCCGCTGCAGAGTGAAAATCTCATTCTATAATTTAAATGTTTGGAACTCTTCTCTCACTGCATTTGTGTGGTTTGTAGCCTTGTATGGAAGAGACAAGAAGTGAATAGAAATTTCCTGGCAGATTAAAATTGTGTGTCGGACCGGGGCACGAACGTGGGACCTTTGCCTTTCACGGACAAGTGCTTTAACTTCCTTCGCTTCTTTTGTGATGTTTGGAAGGTAGGAGATGAGGTACTGTCGGATGTACAGCTGTGAGTAGGCGTTTTGAAATTAACTGCGGCAGCTGAGTTGCACGCTGGCACGGTAGCTGAGCGTGTTCGGCCAGAGAGCTGGCTAATCTTTGTAATAAAAAAACTGAGTGAAGGGATCGACATCGAACTTCTACGGATGTCATGTGACGTTCTCTACGACCAAATACAATGAACAATAATGAACAAAATGGAAAAAATAAAAAAAAGAGTTGGTAGAGCACTTGCCCGTGAAAGGCAAAGGTCCAGGTTTCGAGTCGCGGTCCAGTATACAGTTTTTATCTGCCAGGAACTTTCACATTAGCGCACTTTTGCTGTGTAGCCAAAGTTCATCCTGGAAGATGTTCGTTAATGGGGATAAGTAGGAAAATCAAACCTGTTATGTTTGGGTACAGCACTACTAGTGTCCTGCTTGACACAGTCAAGTCGTTTAAATATCTGGGGGTAACATTGCAAAGCGATACGAGGTGGAACGAGCATATAAGAACTGTGGTAGGGAAGGTGAATGGTAGACTTCGGTTTCTTGGGAGAATTTTAGAAAAGAATGGTTCACCTGTAAAGGAGACCGCACATAGGACGCTGGTGCGACCTATTCTTGAGTACTGCTCAAGTATTTGGGATCCAGACCAGATCGGATTGAAGGAAGACATCGCAGCAATTCAGAGGGGGCTACTAGATTTGTTATCGGTAGATTCGAACAACACGTAAGTATTACGGAGATGCTTCGGCAACTCAGCTGGCAATTCCTGTAGGGAAGGCAACGTTCTTTTCGAGAAACATTATTGAGAAAATTTAGAGAGCCCGCAGTTGAAGCTGACTGCCGAACGATTCTACCGCCACCAACATGCATTGTGCGTAAGGACTACGAAGATAAGATAGGAGAAATTAGGGCATACGGAGGCATACAGACAGTCGTTTTTCCCTCGCTCTATCTGCAAGTGGAACAGGAAAGGAAATGACAAGTAGTGGTACAGGGTACCCTCCGCCACGCACCGTATGGTGGCTTGCGGAGTGTCTGTGTGTATGTAGATGTAGACAATAGAAGTTTTTGAAAAAAATGGCTCTGAGCACTATGGGACTTAACTGCTGAGGTCATCAGTCCCCTAGAACTTAGAACTACTTAAACCTAACTAACCTAAGGACATCACACACATCCATGCCCGAGGCAGGATTCGAACCTGCGACCGTAGCGGTCACGCGGTTCCAAACTGACGCGCTTAGAACCGCACGGCCGGCCGAAGTGGCCGTGCGGTTAAAGGCGCTCCAGTCTGGAACCGCAAGACCGCTACGGTCGCAGGTTCGAATCCTGCCTCGGGCATGGATGTTTGTGATGTCCTTAGGTTAGTTAGGTTTAACTAGTTCTAAGTTCTAGGGGACTAATGACCTCAGCAGTTGAGTCCCATAGTGCTCAGAGCCATTTTTGAGAACCGCACGGCCACACCGGCCGGCAAGTTTTTGAAATGTGGTGCTATAAAAGAATGCTGAAATTTGGATGGGTGGATCGAATACTTATGTGGAGATACCAAATCGAATTGGTGGAAAAGACATTTATGGCACAACTTGATTATGCTGAGTGGAGACCTGCCGCCCGTGTAGGGTAGCCGCGCGGTCTTTTGCGCCTTGCCACGGTTCACGCGGCTTCCCCCGTCGGAGTTTCGAGTCCTTCCTCGGGCATGGGGGTGTGTGCTGTCCTTAGCGTAAGTTAGTTTGAGTTAGATTAAGTAGTGTGTAAGCCTAGGGACCGATGAGCTCAGCACTTTGGTCCCATAGGAACTTACCACAAAATTTCCAAAGAGACCGCCTGATAGGAAACATCCTGAGGCATTAAGGGTTTGCTGAGCTACGGGAGAACTGTGGGCGGTCAAAATGGTTCAAATGGCTCTGAGCACTATGGGACTCAACTGCTGAGGTCATTAGTCCCCTAGAACGTAGAACTAGTTAAACCTAACTAACCTAAGGACATCACAAACATCCATGCCCGAGGCAGGATTCGAACCTGCGACCGTAGCGGTCTTGCGGTTCCAGACTGCAGCGCCTTTAATCGCACGGCGGGCGGTCAAAGGTGTATTGGGAGTCCGAGGCGTGAATACATTAAGCAGGTACAACGAGACGCAGGTAGCAGAGGTGAAGTTGCACAGGATAAACCAGTCGTCGCCAAACTGATATCCGCAGCCGGTATGTATTCGCGCGGCCCACAGTTCTCAGTCATATTTTGTAATAAAATGTGCCAACCAACTAACAACCGAATCCGAAAATGTCACCTAAAGCTAAGAGCTTCTTAAGAGTGTATTTCTCTTGCTCATTAACAACCAAAAATACTTACATAGACAGAAATATTTTAAGATCGGCTTAATTGTAGTTGATACTACTGAATCCGGGCGTGAGCTAAATAAAGTTTGCCCCTACGTGAGGGGCAGAGTGGTACGCAGCACAGCCACTGCAGGATTAAAAGAAATGAGAGAGAGAATATTTTCTCCCAATGCTGACAACTCACGCGCGTGCGCAACTGGCACCGATCAGCTGCGATGGTATAAATGTCAAACGGAAGTGATATGGATTCTTGAATGCGCATTACAGAGACGGTCATCTTAAAAAGTGATACATGTTTGTATCAAGTAATATTCAATCAAATTAAGGCTGTTTAATGCAATACAATTCGTAAAAAAATGACATTCAATACATTTAGTAAACTTTTTTGCGATCGTGTCTCTGATTGCAGTTACTGTTATTAATTTCTATAATATACTAATTTATGTAGCATACCAATTAATAGCGAGATCGATAGCAGAAGGTGTGGTGAATGCCTAGGACGGGAAAAGCGGCCATTGCAAATTTTTTGGCCTGAACAGCGCTACTGCCAGCAGTGAAGGGCTCACACTAGTTCTAATGTATATCGCCATTATTGCCAGTAAGACTGACAGAGGAAGTTTGTTCCATTACTTTTTAGTAATAACTTTTTATTTGTTTTTCAAACATCTGGTGTAAGATAAACCATTTATATTATTCTTGCTACTTCACTTGTACGGAGAGTAATTTTTTTTAAATATCGGTGTTTAATAACGTCTTTTGTTCTAGAAATGTAGTTCCTTGTTATTTATTTCAATCTGATGGTTTCATTTGTGGCCCACTATTGCCGACATTGCGTCCGATCTGGAAAAGTGGCCACACTACTCGTCGGGTGAAGTGGCCAACGTGTTCACCTCAGTAACAGTTACTCCCAAAGAACACGCATAATAAAACTGTCTTCTAAACCCTTTTATATGCAAATCTATCAACAGCCATTTTATTCTTTTGACTGACATTGCGTGAAAGCTTATCTGGTCTGTTGTATATGACCCAATACAAAAGTCCGATTTAAAACGATGTGCTGCATCCGCATGGCATTGTTTCATATACTGGGGTCTGAAAACGCCTAGAAAATGTGCCCAAAAATTCGAGCAATAAACATGAGATGCTGTTGCCATGTCACTCGCCACAATATCCGCTTAGGAATGGAAAACTGGTCACAATGAAAGGCTTCAGAAAAATTCATATTGTTCCAATGTTTTTCCTTTTTTACTTAAAAATAATTTGTGTGATACCATACACTATGAAGATTCAAAATATGTAAGTGCTAAGCTTCTATCAGTAACCACGGTTTGGTGAAAGCTGAATTCGTCTTTGAATTGTCATTTTATCCCCTCCTCCCCTCCTCACCATCCTAGGTGTCCGAGGCGTCGCCCTGCAGAGTCAGTATTGGCTTTAAATGATGAAGTTTGACGACCACTGCGACAGACTAGCGTAGAGACCAGCATCAAAATAGTCTTCGGACTGAAAACCACAACTACGACATAACACACAGTGGTTACTCTCGTTCAGTCACTGAAAATCACATTTGTCCTCTGCATTGGTCAAACACTGCCACATTTATACTTTCATTAACATAGTATGGGAAACAACTCCCTGCTCACAATCGAAATGTAGCACCAAAATACATTGGGCTTGAATATAAAATTGAAACATATTGACCGAAGAAAATAATATTCTTGTTGTAATATTTTGGAATCTAAAAGTAACAGCCACAGGCGGCCAAAAACGATGAAATGCGTATCAAACACAATACTGCAGTTACTGTCATGTAGCAAACAATATTTTAGTTCAGTAAATTCTAATTACAGTCCAAGACCATCAGAGGAGAATGTAAAATTTCATGAAACGAACTTAAAATAAAATTTCATAAAACGAACTTAAAAAGATACCAATACTATTAGAAGATCTCAGACACGATATGCCTGGTTTATTTATACCCTACAGATTTGATGTACAGTTCGGAACAGTGGCAGATGTGGGTCCAATACAACCTGGTGTATTGGCAGTGCTTGACTCATGTGACCTCCACAGGGCGGACAGCTACTACTGCCAACATTCCCACATCACGGCTACACGAGGTTGTCTCTAGAACTAGCAATATCACATACCGAGACCATCAATTTCTAGCTGGCAGCCCTCGCGTAAGTCTTAAGTTGTCTGAAGTCATACTCACGCTCAAAATCAAAGTAAATCTTCCAAACCAAAGTGTCTGTAAAATTTTCAAGGATCTTCTTACTTCCTTAGGTTCAGCAAACCTCACCATAATTGTACCTTGGTATGAACGGTGATTTCAGTGCTACAAATTTTCTGTTAAAACTTGTCGCTACAGCAGGCAGCACCCTCTTTTCGCTTCACAACTTTTTTAAAACAGTTCATTTGAAGGTATTTTTCAGTGTAATTATGCCAACATATATTCCATACGTTTGAAATACTTTCGTGGGACGCAGGAGACGGGGTCGTCGCTCTTTATTACTACGGTATTCTGTCTCTCGCTGCCGGCAAGTGTGGCCGAGCAGTTCTAGGCGCTTCAGTCTGGAACCGCGCGACCGCTACGGTCGCAGGTTCGAATCCCGCCTCGGGCAGGGATGTGTGTGATTTCCTTAGGTTAGTTGCAGGTTCGAATCCTGCCTCGGGCATGGATGTGTGTGATTTCCTTAGGTTAGTCAGGTTTAAGAAGTTGTAAGTTCTAGGGGACTGATGACCTCAGATGTTAAGTCCCATAGTGCTCAGAGCCATTTGAACCATTTGTCTCT
Source organism: Schistocerca serialis cubense (assembly GCF_023864345.2). Lineage (NCBI taxonomy): Eukaryota > Metazoa > Arthropoda > Insecta > Orthoptera > Acrididae > Schistocerca > Schistocerca serialis. The sequence continues at coordinate 159,310,538 of NC_064640.1, forward strand.
CCCTCAAGTTCGGCATTGACATTATTCTAGGTACTCTTTGTTCTATTTTCGATAAAACCTCCGTATCTGTGTTCGTCTACTTTCACTGGTAAACAATATGTCCACTAAGACACCTAGCGTCGTGTTGAGTACAACACACACACACTGACTGGGAAAAAAAAAACACAACAAGCAGAAGGAGTTGTACGACATTAACGAAAGTTGGTAGGGGTGTTTCTACATCGGAAAGCTGTTGTCTATTCAGATTTCGTGTCAGTCACGTAAGAGTGGCGCTCGTAGCGCCACTGTTAGAATGCAAATCAGGTTTGCTTTAAATAAACGCTATAACGGTCGTGAGCGTTAATTACCTTTGAGATTGGATGTGGTGAGTTGATGTTAGTCAAGAATGCCTATAAGACGACAATGACGCCATTATCAGAACCTCACCGAGTCTTTACGAGGTTGTGTAATAGGGCTACGAGAAGCTGGATGTTCGTTCTGCAATATCGCAGAAGGACTTGGCAGGAGAGTAGTCACTGCACATGATTGCTGGCAGCGGTGACCACGACAATTTACGGTAGCAAGAAGAACGGACTCCGGACGGTCACGTACACTCTAGAGAGGGAAGACGACCATGCTCTGGTATGGCTCTGGCGCATCGTACTGCATCTGCTGCAGCAATTTGAGCAGCAGGTGGCGCCACAGTGACACAACGAGCTCTTAGAAATTGGTTACTTCGTGGACAGCTCCGAGACATACGCCCTGTAGCTCGCATTCCACTGTCCCCAGGCCACCGCCGTTTGCGACTTCAGTGGTGTCAAGCGAGAGTTCATTGCAGGGCAGGGTGGAGGGCTATTGTTTTTTCTGATGGAAGCTGTTTCTGCCTCAGTGCCAGTGATGGCCGGGTGTTCATTAGGAGCCGGCCACGGTGGCCATGCGGTTCTAGGCGCTTCAGTCCGGAACCGCGCGACTGCTACGGTCGCAGGTTCGAATCCTGCCTCGGGCATGGATGTGTGTGATGTCCTTAGGTTAGCTAAGTTTAAGTAGTTCTAAGTTCTAGGGGACTGATGACTTCAGATGTTGAGTCCCATAGTGCTCAGAGCCATTTGAGCCACTTTTTTGTTCATTAGGAGGAGGCCAATTGAGGGAGTGCGGTCAACCTGAGCACTAGACACACTGGACCTGCACATGCAGTTGTGGTCTGGTGTGCGATTTCGTATGACAGCGGGAGTACTCTCGTGGTTATCCCGCGCACCCTGATTGGAAATTTGTGCGTCAGTCTGGCGATTCAGCATCTACGTCTACGTCATTATTCTGCTATTCACAATAAAGTGCCTGGCAGAGGGTTCAGTGAACCATCTTCATGTTGTCTCTCTACCGTTCCTCTCTGGAACGGCACGCGGGGAAAACGAGCACTTAAATTTTTCTGTGCGAGCACTGATTTCTCTTAGTTTATCGTGATGATCATTTCTCCCTATGTAGGTGGGTGCCAACAGAATGTTTTTGTTGTATCCACGGACCTAACCAACCAACGAAGTCGCGCACGCGCGCCCTGACTGTGACATCGCTGGCCACAGTTCCTGTCGCGGCCGTCGGTGTCTCAGGGCGTTACCGCCGACGGAAGAGGTTGCGCCATGGCTGAGCTCGGATCCGCAGCGCCCTTTGCCTTTTGCATATGAGGAGCGCTGGTCCCGAGACGAACAGTCGATTGTCGATTGTCTACTGCTAGCCTTTCGTGGAGTTTACAGCGCAGCCATTGCAGTGTGATATTAGCTATTGTTTTCGACTAGGCTCAGTACATGGATTACTCTTGGATATTACTTGGACTTGTATTGCTGGTGCACGTTTCGTCAGAAATAAAGATAAGTTACCTCTTCATTCTAGCTGGCACAATTCTTGTCATTAATTATTTTTCGGCCAATAGACATAGCTACAATTTGTGGTGGCTGCCCCAAAAGAACCGCCTAGGACCTTGGGTTTGAGAGCCGTCACAAAAGTTTTCCCAATCTGAGGAGAAAACTGGTGATTCAAATTTCATGAGAAGATCCCGTCGCAACGAAAAACGCCTTTGTTTTAATGATTGCCACTCCAATTCACGTATCATGTCTGTGGCACTATCTCCCCTATTACGCGATAATACAAAACAAGCTGCCATTCTTTGTAATTTTTCGATGTCATCCGTCAGTCCCACTTGATGCGGATCCCACACCGCACAGCTTGCCGGCCGAAGTGGCCGTGCGGTTAAAGGCGCTGCAGTCTGGAACCGCAAGACCGCTACGGTCGCAGGTTCGAATTCTGCCTCGGGCATGGATGTTTGTGATGTCCTTAGGTTAGTTAGGTTTAACTAGTTCTAAGTTCTAGGGGACTAATGACCTCAGCAGTTGAGTCCCATAGTGCTCAGAGCCATTTGAACCACCGCACAGCAATACTCCAGAATAGGGCGGACAAGCGTAGTGTAAGCAGTCTCTTTGGTAGACCTATTGCACCTTCTAAGTGTTCTGCCAATGAATCGCAGTCTTTGGTTTGCTGTACCCACAATATTATCTATGTGATCGTTCCAATTTACGTTATTTGTAATTGTAATCCCTAAGTATTTAGTTGAATTTACAGCCCTCAGATTTGTGTGATTTATCGCGTAATCGAAATTTAGCTGATTTCTTTTAGTACTCATGTGAATAACTTTGCACTTTTCTTTATTCAGGGTCAATTGCCGCTTTTCACACCATACAGATATGTCATCTAAAACATTTTGCAAGTCGTTTTGATCATCTGATGACTTTACAAGATGGTAAATGACAACATCATCTGCAAATAATCTAAGACTGCTACTCAGATTGTCTCCTATGTCGTTAATATAGATCAGGAACAACAGAGGGCCTATAATACTTCCTCGGGGAACGCCGGATATTACTTCTGTTTTACTCGATTACTTTCCATCTATTACTACGAACTGTGACCTTTCTGAGAGGAATCGATGAATCCAGTCGCACAACTGCGGCGATACTCCGTAGGCACGCAGTTTGATTAGAAGACGCTTGTGAGGAACGGTGTCGAAAGCCTCCTGGAAATCTAAAAACCTGGAATCAATTTGACATCCCCTGTCGATAGCACTTAAAACTTCATGAGTATAAAGAGCTAGTTGTGTTTCACAAGAACGATATTTTCTGAATCCGTGCTGACTATATGTCAATAAATCTTTTTATTCGAGGTACTTCATAATGTTCGAATACAGTATATGTTCTAAAACCCTACTGCAAATCGACGTTAGTGATATAGGCATGTAATTCAGCGGATTACTCCTACTTCCCTTTTTGGGTATTGATGTGACTTGAGCATTTTTCCAGACTTTAGGCACTGATCATTCTGTGAGCGTGTGGTTGTATATAATTGCTAAATATGGAGCTATTTTATCAGCGTACTCTGAGAGGAACCTGACTGTTATACAATATGGACCAGAGGGCTTGCCTTTATTAAGTGATTTAAGCTGCTTTGTTACACCGAGGATATCTACTTCTATGTTTCTCATCTTGGCAGTTGTTCTTGATTGGAATTCAGGAATATTTACCTCGTCTTCTTTGGCGAAGGAGTTTCGGAAAACCGTGTTTAATAACTCTGCTTTAGTGGCATTGTCATCAGTGACTTCACCGTTGTTATCGCGCAGTGAAGGAATTGACTGCGTCTTGCCACTGGTGTGCTTTACGTATGACCAGAATCTCTTTGGGTTTTCTGCCAGATTTCGAAACAGAATTTCGTTGTGGAAATTATTAAAAGCATCTCGCATTGAAGTACGAGCCATATTTCAAACTTCTGTAAAACTTTGCCAATATTGGGGATTTTGCGTTCTTTCAAATTGTTGTGCTTCCATTCATGAACAGCATTTCAGAGGATGTTTCCAAACAATATAACGCTCGTCCATGTACCGCTGTTGTAAACCAAAATGCTCTCCACAGTGTCAACATGATGCCTCGGCCTGATCGAGCATCAGTTCTGTCTCTGATCGAGCACATGTGTGACACCATTGGACGACAACTCCAGCGTCATCCACAAACAGCATTAACCGTCCCTGTACTGACCGACCAAGTGCAGTAGGCATGGAAGTGCGTCCCACAAACTGACATGCGGCATCTGTACAACGCAATGCATTCACATTTGCATGTTTGCATTCAACATTCTGTTTGTTACACCGTTTATTAATGTACCAGTGTTTCAAACTTACAATCGCTCATCTCGCGCTTACGTAAATTTGTCATCTCGCAATGTTAATCACTTAAATATGTTACCTACACGAATGTATTCCCGAAATTTCATTACTCTGCATAAATTTTTTGGTGTTGCGATTTTTTTCCGTCAGTGTATGCGCGAACATTCCACGGTGCACAAACATTACATTGATCACATCATCATTAGCTAGTGGGCATCCACTACTTGATAAAGTCAGCTTCTACAATTTTTGCCTGACTACTATTTCAATCACGAATATCCTACTACCCTGATGAACTCTAATAGCAGCTGTTGATAGGTATAAGGACTATCAAGAAATTTCCTCTTGAGGGAGCTGCTTCAGGGTATATCTTACGTAACCCGACTGCGATGCCGGATATGGGCAGCGACATGTAAGCAAGGGATTACTGTAGCATTCGTGTCTTTGCGACTTGCATGCGGTAACTGCGGATACGTGAAATACGGCGACGCACCCAGACAGGACCAACGTGCTGTTTTTCTTTACTTGGCTGCCGAAGGAGAAACACTAGTAGACATCCATCGCGGAATGAGGAATTATATGTGGCAGTATGTCTGTCGAAGACAAAGTGCGACAAGGGATTCTGCCTCTTTTTGATAACTTATGTCCCCATATGGCAAATTTCGTAACGCAGAACTTACGCTAACTCCAGTGGGACACACTCGAGCACCCGCCCTATAGTGGTGATCTCTCCCCATGCGATTATCGGGCCCTTAAAAAAGGCCTGTAAGGGTCAACGATTCCTGTTGGACGAGAATGTGCAGCAGGCATTTCAGATTTCTTCACGCAGCAGGACACAGTGTTTTACCAAACGAATATCTTAAACTTGGTGTATTGGTTGGATGATTACCTCAGTGCTCACGGAGATTTTGCCTGGTTGGTATACGATTCTGGACTGCACGGCTTTCGACTGGAAAATTTTTGATCGCCCATTATGAATCCTTTAGCGTGTTAATATAATCTTAATCAGTGATTTCTCCTCAGTGCTTGTTTGAACGGTTTTGTTGAAATTTAGTCATACACCTTCTCAAAATCTAAGAAACCCAGTACAAGTGGTAAGTAATACTTATTCGACCATTCCATAATTTGGTTCACCGCGTCCATAGTGCTATATCTCATTCTAAATCCAACTTGTTTCTTTGCCTGATTAACATCAACAGTACCCAGAAGATTTACATTAAAATGTTTATGCATTTCATACTACTGAGAGAGCTGGCGCAGTGGTAGGACACCCGTCACGTTATCGAGAGGATAGCAATTGAGAGTCGGCCAGCCTTCCAGATCTAAGTTACCCGTGGTTTTCCTAAATCGTTCAAGGTAAATACTGGGGTGATGTGTTCAAAAGAAGAACACAGCCGATTTCCATCCCAACTCTTTCCCATTCCGAGTTTGGACTTCGCCGTAATGACCTCGTCGCGACGTGACGTTAAATCCTAAACTATCTTCCGGATCATATTTCGACTGTCTGAAATCCGTCTCAGTTACTTGTCATCGTATCTCTGACTTTCGTCCAGTATGTTTATGACTCAATATTTTAATGTACACAGACACAAAATGAAAAAGTTGAATTAGTACCTAAAAACTTAACTCCTCCCGAACAGGCCATGAAGGCCCAACGGTACCGACCGGTCGCCGTGTCATCGTTAATCCATAGGCGTCACTGGATGCGGATATGGAGGGGCATGTGCTCAGCACACCGCTCTCCCGGCCGTATGTCAGTTTCCGAGATCGGAGCCTCTACTTCTCAATCAAGTAGCTCCTCAGTTTGCCTCACAAGCTCTGAGTGCGCCCCGCTTGCCAACAGCGCTCGGCAGACAGGATGGTCACGAATGATTACCTAGGTACTAGAAATAAAATTTTATACATTTAATTCGAAGCGGAAGGAAAATATCTGGAAAAGCTTCCGTGATTCAGCATGTGCGCGGCAATAAATAGCAAGATAAATCAATATTAGAAAAAGGTATGAGAATTTTCTGGAAAAGGTGCTTGCCTTCTCTACTCTATACAAGAAAGATGATACACAAGTGGATCAAATTACAAAGGAAAAGCAAAGAAAAAAATATGAACGAGCACACAGAAACAGTTTAATGAGATAGAATTAAAATCGGATTAGCATGCTACTGTGACTCTCTGGTCGGTGACAATGGGCGAAAAATCGTCTTTTCGTGTATTGTACTTGGTTTGTGCTTTGCTTGGCGTACAACATTCCGGCGTTGTCACTGCATTTCGACTGCTGGAAAGTCTTTAATTACCAAGGTTATAGTGAATAGAAACGACATTGGACAGTGCCAATAACGTAGTTTACTACACAAAACTCATCGTGACGTAATGCGACTTGCCTCATCGTGAATGCAAACAGTTAGCTGTCGGTAATTATAGTACGATATTCAGTACGCTTCCTTTCAAAATTGAACTACACACGTGTTCAAGCGAGTATGAGGCGTAATTTTTTGGTAACGGCAGTTACAGCGTGTATTTAAAGGATCGTGGCGCTAATAGCGACTGGCGCGAAATCTAAACAGGCATCATAATTCAGATGTAGAAACACGCCTACCAACTTTCGTTTATGTCGCATAATTCCTTTTTGGTTCTGCGATTTTTTTTGTCAGTGTATGACGAATTTATCTCAAATGAAGTACTGTCTGAAAAACGCTATGTAAATATTAAGCCAGATAGTGAGAGTATTTAAAATTGGTGCTGAAGTTGGGACCTTCCTTTAAACATACAGCAATGTAAAACTGTGAACTTAAGAAATCGAAAAATTTTGTATGCATTGGCTGCAATATCGAATATTCGTAACTGCGATCAGTAAGCTCATAAAAATACCTGAGTGCAACAATCTGTAGGTATATGAAAATGAATGCTCACATATTCTTAGACATAGGTAAATGCAGTGGCTGACTTCGATTTATTGGTAAGACACAGGAAAAATGTAATAAGTCTACAATGGAGATTGCTCTCGAAATTCTCGTGAGAGACATTCTAGAATATTGCTCAAGTGTGCAGGACCCATACAAAACAGGAGTAGCCATAGATACTGAGCGTTTACGGAAAACGGAACCACGGATGGTCATAGATTTAATTGCGTAGGCTTCCGCGGCGAGAGTCAGTCAACATAAAAGTTTTCCGGATATGGTGCCGCGTCACATTGTATAAAACTACTGCTGGAGAAACCCCAGCAGACCCAAAAAAAGGCCGCTGCAACCGTGGCCGAAACGTTGGTTTTCTCCAGCAGTAGTTTTATGCAATATGACGCGGTACCATACCCAGGAAATTTTATGTCGGTCACAGGTTTGTTTGGCATGTGGGAGACGCTTGAAGATAGACGCCAACCATCCTGCAATAGCCCAGTTACAAAGTATCAGTAACCGATGTTAAATGGAGAATCTAGAAATATACTACAGCCTCCTATGTATGCTCCTATAGAGGCGATGAAGATTAGATTAATCACATCGCACGCAGTCATTCTGCATTCGTGAATGGAGTGGGACGAAACCCTAGTACACTCCTCACAAGGGAACCTCCCCATCGCACCCCCCTCGTCATTAGTTATAATTTGGCACAGTGGATAGGCCTTGAAAAACTGAACACAGATCAATCGAGAAAACAGGAAGAAGTTGTGTGGAACTATGAAAAAATAAACAAAATATACAAACAGAGTAGTCCATGGGCGACATACGCCACATCAATGACGATGTGAGCGCAGGAGCCCCGTGATCCGGTGGTTAGCGTGAGCAGCTGCGGAGCGAGAGGTCCTTGGTTCAAGTCTTCCCTCGAGCGAAAACTTTACGTACTTTATTTTTGCAAAGTTATGATCTGTCCGTTCGTTCGTTGACGTCTCTGTTCACTGTAATAAGTTTAGTGTCTGTGTTTTGCGACCGCACCGCAAAACTGTGCGATTAGTAGACGAAAGGACGTGCCTCTCCAATGGGAAACGGAAACATTTGATCCAGGAAAGCACGTCTGATATATTCTATACGACATTGGTGACGGCATGTGCGTCACATGACAGGAATATGTTGTCGACCCACCTAACTTGCACACTTGGCGAATGGGTAAAAAGATTCTTCTACCTTGCCCGATTTAGGTTTTCTTGTGGATGTGATAATCACTCCCAAAAAAGTGATGAAAACATAAGAGTGTGTCACATAAACTGCAACAAATGAATGCAACAGTTTCACAGTCGCACAGTTTTCTCTGTGCTCTGTCAAAACATATGTTTTTAACGTTTTCAAATTTTTCCGTGTGTAGACCGTCAAATCCTGCATATGTCCAAGCAAATCTGAACATGTCCTGGAATTTTGGAGAGCGAAGTTGATTATGTGTGAGTGCCTGAACTCTGATAATTGTCAGAAAATAAAAATTTAAAATTTTCAGTGGAGGGAAGACATGAACGAAGGACCTCTCGTTCCGCAGCAGCTCACGCTAACCGCAGGACCAAAGCGCTCCTGAGCTCACATTATCCTTGATGTGGCCTATGTTGCCCATGGACTACTCAGTTTGTATATTTTGCTTATATTTTCATAGTTCCACACAACTTCTTCCTGTTTTCTCGATTGATCTGTGTTCAGTTTTTCAAGGCCTATCCACTGTGCCAACTTATAACTAAATCTGAGGGGGGTGCGATTGGGAGGTTCCCTTGTCAGTACACTTTGGAGTGTAGATGCAGATGTTACAGCAAGTGTTCTCATTCGTGGCTGCATTGTTTAATTGACCCACTGAGGAAACTGTCATTCTCTTGCCTCTGTGCTTTACTGGTTATTCTGCTTCACTCATCTGAGGAAGCCACATAAAATCTCTTTACTGATTTATTGTAAGAGCCCCTACGAACTCATCCATAGACGGAAAAAATCACACTACAAAGGCAGTACTGGCATTGCGCGAAAAAAAACTGAAAGGGACGTACAGTTTACGTTGTCACAAGGCGTGTGTTTATTGTTAGACCCGCGGAACTGAAAGACGCGCGCTGCTGGCTGGCGCGGCCGCGCGCAAACAAAGATTTAGGCGAGGGTGCGGAGGCGTCATTAGCGGCGGTGCTCCAGCCAGCCCGTCTAATTAAATGTCCGTAACGAAGGCGAAGCCGCGCCATTGTCGCTGCCCTGGTCCCGCTGTTGTCGCGTCTTCCCACCAACTTGCTTATTTTCGTCCGGTAACGAACAGACGCCAAGTGGTTGCTACCTACTGCAGTGCAGGGGCGTTCGTATTCCTTCGCCAGCTGCCGCGTTCCCACGTGCTACAAAGAGACCCGAGGGAAACCATTATTACCTCGCGCACGTAGACTTCTGAACACCTGGCGCTGTTTGTCCCTTATTACGTACTTGTTGCAGGTCAAATACAACAATAAGTTATGGCGCGCACAGTTTACTCTTCGCGATACTGCCTGCTTAGCGATAATGAATGAAGAAGATGACGGTTTAAAAATTGCACTAGTAGGAAAAGGGAGAACGGAGACTATATTTAACGTCCCGTCGACGACGGTGTCGTTAGAGACGTAGCGCAAGCTCGGAAGGGGGAAAAGGAGGAAGGACATCAATTGTGAGTTTTCAAAAAAACCACCCCACCATTTTGCCTTATAGTGTCGGGGATATCAAGGGAACTCTAAATCTGGGGGGCCGGAAGGAGAACTGAACCGCGGTCCTTCCGAAAACTAGTACACTGTACAGCGTTTCCACTACAAGAGATTTGTGAGCAGATCAAAATCTCGTACGAACAAATCAACTGTTTTGGAAGTACGACTTATGACTGTATGCTTACTAGATTTAAATCAAAATATCACAGTGGAGTCAGATGAAACCACTATAAGATGATTGCCTTGAAAAGTTCTTTACCCATTTTTACGCACTCAGTCATATCTCGTGGGGTTCATTCTAGAATGATGCTCAAGTGAGTGAGACCCATACAAAATAAGATTAATGGGAGATACTGAGCGTATATGTAAAAGTACAGAACGGATGGCCAAGGGTTTAGTTTGACACATGGAAGACGTTTGAAGACAGAGCCAGCCATCCTCCTACAGTCCAGTTAAGAAGTTTCAATAACCGGTCCAGTTAAATTAATGTGACCACCGCCTGTGTTCGACGTAAACGTGCAGTAACCACTGACAGACGTCAGGTGGTAGCACTAGCAGTGGAGGGTATATCAAGCATGTCAGGGGGACATGGAAAACAGTGCAGTCGTGGTAATACGAAACGGAGAGAGGGATCAGACGTTCGAAAGGGCATGATCATTGGCTTTTGGGCCAAGGACGAAGCATTTCCGAAACAGTAAAGTTTGTAAACAGTTAGCGTGCCGCTGTGTTTATAAAGTATACCGTGCATGGCAAAATGGCCCTCTTCAAAATAGAGGCCGAGCCAACTGTGGTGCACTATGGGTCATAGATGACACGGGTGAACGACGGCTGCGGAGATGTGTAAAGGCGAATAGACGTGCAGCGCCGGCCGGAGTGGCCTTGCGGTTCTAGGCGCTACAGTCTGGAACCGAGCGGCCGCTACGGTCGCAGGTTCGAATCCTGCCTCGGGCATGGATGTGTGTGATGCCCTTAGGTTAGTTAGGTTTAATTAGTTGTAAGTTCTACGTGACTGATGACCTCAGAAGTTAAGTCGCATAGTCCTCAGAGCCAAGCCATTTAGACGTGCAGCTGTTGAACAACTGATTCCCAAATGAAGTAAGGGGCTACAAACAGTGTCTACTCAACGACCGTTCAGCGAACGTTACGGCGTATTGGCGTCCGTAGCAGGCGTTTGTTTGATGTACCCACGTTGGCTGCTATTCATCGACGACGAAGGTTGGAATTTGCACGCTAACACCGCAACTGGACGTCGACTGAATGCTGACAAGTAGCCTTTTCAGGTGAATCACGTTTTATACTCCATCGCACAGATGGCCGTTGACGTGAATAGCTTGAAACGTCTGAAAGCGAACACCCTCCAGGTAGTGTCCAGGCCGGAGAAGGAAGCGCTACGGTCTGAGGAATGTTTTCGTGGCATTCTCTGTGTGATCTCCCCATTGTGGGAGGCACAATGGATCAACACAACTCTCCTTGGGGACCATGTCAACCCCCAAATGCAGTTTATTTTCCCACCGCACGGTGGCACGTACCCGCAGGACAATGCAACGTGTCACACAGTTCGCAGTGTACGTGCGAGGTTCAAAGAGTACCAGGATGAGTTTATCGTACTCGCATGGCCACCACACTCACCGGATTTAAATTCAGTCGATCACACTGTTCGCACTATGAGTCCTCAACCAGAAACACCTATCGCATCTAGCCGCGGCACTGGATTCGGCGTGGTTCCTCATCCCTGTCGATAATTATCCACGGCCTCACTGCACATCTCGTAGCGGTTTGCGTTGCAAAAGGTGGTTATTCCGGCTTTTGATAGGCGGTCACATTAATGTGGCTGGATAGTGTATCTGTCTTCTGATTTATTGAATAACGTGGCGGTAATGGCGGAAGTGCTGACAAAGCTTTAATTCTTCTCAAAGCACTCTTGTATTGAGAGGAATATCTGACAAATCAATTTTTCTTGAAAAAAATATTGGAATCATACGATAATAAACAAGAAAAGTAACGTTTATCATAAGCTTGATTAACAGTAAGTAAAGGAGGAAGGTTTGAAGGGGAGAGGAAACTCGCACTAATCTCTGATAGTTCGTTATAACTGATTCAGGTTTGTCGGACTACAGTGGATGCCTGAGAAAAATTACGCTTTAGTTAGCGTTACATCACAGCGAAAGGTCATTGTTACTCCATTCAGTCACTGCGCCGAATCTGCGTAGATAAAGGCGCAATAATGAGGCGTAACATTACACCACCCGTTTAGTAGCGTGTTGGTCCACCCATGGAATGTTTAGCGTGAATTAATCAAGTTCTTTGTAGTTTTCTGGACGTACGAGTATCAAATGTCTACGGTCTGTGCAATCCCCATGCATTACAAGACGGTGGTTTAGACGGCCTGTGTGGCCGAGCGGTTGTAGGCGCTTCAGTCCGGAACCACTCGGCTGCTACGGTCGCAGGCTCGAATCCTGCCTCGGACATGGATGTGTGTGATGTCCTTAGGTTAGCTAGGTTTCAGTAGTTCTAAGTTCTAGGGGACTGATGATCTCAGATGTTAAGTCCCATAGTGCTCAGAGCCATTTGAACGGTGGTTTATGGGTGCGGGGCTGGCCTCCAGTAGCGCCCTAGATGTGTTCCACCGGGTTCATATCACGAGAATTTGATGACCAGGACGTAAAAGTGAATTCACTATCACGCTCCCGAAATCACTGCCTTTCGGGCCTTTTGACACAGAGAGTTATCCTGGTGAAAGATGACATCTTCGTAGTGATGGTGTAACACCACAACTCTGTGGATGATCATACATTTCTATGTATTTTGCGCAGTTTGCTTTATTAGTTGTGCTGAATATTATTCTTGTAAATATGTTGGCAAGTTACAAATGTTATTTTTATTTAAGAAAGATGATGCGCATGGAATGTTAACACTTTGTAAGTAGACAAGCTGGCCTAGTCAGGGAAAAGCTATTGTCAAAGAGTGTAATAAACTGTAAATGCATTATCGCTGGGCGTGGGAGCGCGCCAAGAGTAGTAGCAGTTGGGAGTCGCGAGGAGATGGTTGGCGTCGTTGGTTGTGTGTATTCGCCAGTGTGGCTATGCAAAAGCGCGGAGACAAAAGTCTGTTTCCGAAGTGCGGAGCAGTGAAAACTGAATTGGTTGCTTTGGCGGATGTTTAATGTGGGCAAGCTATGGCATTTATTGGGCATAGTACAAATGCAGCAAGTGTAATTCGCATAACATCAAGAGTACTTTGGGCCCTTGTTATTGGCTATGGTATGGCAAGATCAACCTGTGCCCTACTTAGCGCTATTAAAGCCGCTAGACAAACCAATGGCAGCCGGCCGCCGTGGTCGAGCGGTTCTAGGCGCTTCAATCTGGAACCGCGCACCGCTACAGTCGCAGGTTCGAATCCTGCCTCGAGCATGGATGCGTGTGATGTCCTTAGGTTAGTTAGTTTCAAGTAGTTCTAAATTCTAGGGGACTGATGGCTCTGAGCACTATGGGACTTAACATCTGAGGTCATCAGTCCCCTAGAACTTAGAACTACTTAAACCTAAGGACATCACACACATCCATGCCCGAGGCAGGATTCGAACCTGCGACCGTAGCGGTCGCGCGGTTCCAGACTGAAGCGCCTAGAACCGCTCGGCCACACGGCCGACCAGGGGACTGATGACCTAAGATGTTAAGTCCCATAGTGCTCAGAGCTATTTGAACCAAACCAAAGGCATCATGAAGTGAATTAAGATCTAGACTTTTTTATAACTAGAAGTGTAATAGACTGACCAGTGTAGTTGGAATTTATAGCTTGAATAACATTGAGCTTTTGAGAATTTGTGGTGAGGTCTTATGGGACCAAACTTCTGAGGTCATCGGTCCCTAAGCTTACCTACTACTTAATCTAACTTAAACTAACTTACACTAAGGACAACACACATACCGATGCCCAAGGGAGGACTTGAACCTCCGACGGGTGCTACTCCGCACGGCTGAATAACATTGTTTTCATGCGTATTGTCACGTAAATAATTTTCCTAATTCATTATCCTAGTGGTATACATCCTATCCCTTTGTATGAACCGAGATAATCAGAAAATGAAGTGAACATTAACTTATTAGATTATCAAAACATAATTTTTTCGACTTTTGGACAACTACGCAATAATGAAATCTTTGGTTGTAGTATGAATGATGTCAGAAATAGAATGATGCAAAAGCCAGTATTAATTCATTTGCTAAAAATAGAGTAACTTTCATAATAAAAAATTGGTAGTAAAACTTTACGGAACTTAGACACTGAATTTCATCGTCAAACCACAGTTCTAATTTATAGCTTGTGGCACAATTTGTAACGTTTATTATAAAGAAATACCAAAGTAACTGCTAAATTCAAACAATCTTTCTGCTTGCTACAGTTACATCAGTAAGTATTACGGTGAGTAACGCGACAAAAAGTTTCTGTCCACAGCCAGTAAACAGTCGTACTTTAAGTGATCTTTGAAAATTAATATGACATGTTGTATATGTTTGCTATTTGATTATTATCTGACTACTGCGACATGTGTGGTGTGAAGTACTTGCAAGTGTGCGTTAGGTATTGTTCCTACGTCATGACGCCAATAACTACTCTTACGTAAGATTGCTTATGAGCGTAAATTTCAGTTTCAGTTTAATAATTCTTGCTCCAGTGAGGAACTGGCGACCGTTAGTTATTTCATTAATGACATACTTTGTAAATCATTCTTCCATTTTCTCTAACTACTGTTAATTAAAAAACTAGTTTATGTAATTAAAAATATATAAAGTTAACTCAATTTTGTTTCTAATCATCATTGCTAAAATACTGAGCAGACCGAGCGAGGTGGCGCAGTGGTTAGCACACTGGACTCGCATTCGGGAGGACGACGGTTCAATCCCGTCTCCGGCCATCCTGATTTAGGTTTTCCGTGATTTCCCTAAATCGTTTCAGGCAAATGCCGGGATGGTTCCTTTGAAAGGGCACGGCCGATTTCCTTCCCAATCCTTCCCTAACCCGAGCTTGCGCTCCGTCTCTAATGACCTCGCTGTCGACGGGACGTTAAACACTAACCACCACCACCATACTGAGCAGTGGCGATTCGGTTAATACTTCATCTACTTCATCTGCTTCTGTCTGTTTTGCATTATTCTTCGGAGTAGATGCCTTTTCCTCACAGGTCAGGGACTTCAGGTACACAGACATATACAGGGCTATTTCAAATGATTGAAGCGATTTCATAAATTCACTGTAACTCCATTCATTGACATATGGTCACGACACACTACAGATACGTAGAAAAACTCATAAAGTTTTGTTCGGCTGAAGCCGCACTTCAGGTTTCTGCCGCCAGAGCGCTCGAGAGCGCAGTGAGACAAAATGGTCATAGGAGCCGAGAAAGCGTATGTCGTGCTTCAAATGCACTCACATCAGTCAGTCATAACAGTGCGACGACACTTCAGGACGAAGTTCAATAAAGATCCACCAACAGCTAACTCCATTCGCCGATGGTATGCACAGTTTAAAGCTTCTGGATGCCGTAAGGGGAAATCAACAGGTCGGCCTGCAGTGAGCGAAGAAACGGTTGAACGCGTGCAGGCAAGTTTCACGCGTAGCCCGCGGAAGTCGACGAATAAAGCAAGCAGGGAGCTAAACGTACCACAGCCGACGGTTTGGAAAATCTTACGGAAAAGGCTAAAGCAGAAGCCTTACCGATTACAATTGCTACAAGCCCTGACACCCGATGACAAAGTCAAACGCTTTGAACTTTCTGCGCGGTTGCAACAGCTCATGGAGGAGGATGCGTTCAGTGCGAAACTTGTTTTCAGTGGTAAAGCAACATTTTTTCTTAATGGTGAAGTGAACAGACACAATGTGCGAATTTGGGCGGTAGAGAATCCTCACGCATTCGTGCAGCAAATTCGCAATTCACCAAAAGTTAACGTGTTTTGTCCAATCTCACGGTTTAAAGTTTACGGCCCCTTTTTCTTCTGCGAAAAAAACGTTACAGGACACGTGTATCTGGACATGCTGGAAAACTGGCTCATGCCACAACTGGAGACCGACAGCGCCGACTTCATCTTTCAACAGGATGGTGCTCCACCGCACTTCCATCATGATGTTCGGCATTTCTTAAAGAGGAGATTGGAAAACCGATGGATAGGTCGTGGTGGAGATCATGATCAGCAATTCATGTCATGGCCTCCACGCTCTCCCGACTTAACCCCATGCGATTTCTTTCTGTGGGGTTATGTGAAAGATTCAGTGTTTAAACCTCCTCTACCAAGAAACGTGCCAGAACCGCGAGCTCGCATCAACAATGCTTTCGAACTCATTGATGGGGACATGCTGCGCCGAGTGTGGGAGGAACTTGATTATCGGCTTGATGTCTGCCGAATCACTAAAGGGGCACATATCGAACATTTGTGAATGCCTAAAAAAACTTTTTGAGTTTTTGTATGTGTGTGCAAAGCATTGTGAAAATATCTCAAATAATAAAGTTATTGTAGAGGTGTGAAATCGCTTCAATCATTTGTAATAACTCTGTAGAAAAGCCTAATTAGCCGGAGATGTAGGAGGGTTGTAATGCACGTAGGAATGAAAAGATACCGGAGGTCCGCAATGTATACGGCTGCCATAATGCCTTCGGTTACCATTACAGGTGCCATGAAAACAGAGGCGAATGTGCGCCAGCATAATACTGCCCCACCGACCCGCATTCGTGGCGAGGTGCAAATTTCGGGCAGCCGTTCGCCTGGATGACTGATTGGCGTTCCTGGACAACCATCGGACTGGCGTAACAAGAAATGTGATTCCGACTGCGCAATGCATCATCTAGATTCGTCCCCACGGGCCAGTCTCGATGATATCGTGCCCACTGCAATCGTAAGTGACGATGTTTTTGGGCCGACAAAGGAACACGTAGAGGTCATCTGCTGCAGAACCTCAGGTTCAACAACGTGCAGTGAACGGTGTACTCCTAAACACTTGTGCCTGCCACAACACGGTACTCTTTCGTCAGATATGCCTATCCTGCATTACAGAGCGGTCAAGCCTTTGCTCCACTGGCGGACTTAGCCCGTCGGACGCCCGAGTAGCGAAAATTAATGAGGGCTCCGGCCCCCATTCTGCTTAGAAATTGATATATTTGTAGAGCAAATTTTGTAAAAAATGAATAATATAGACGTAATGGCTCACAAAGAAATGAAGTATTTATAATTGTTGGTGCTCTACGCTCCAGTAATTGTAACTAACACGCTTAAAGATATAGGTGAGAAACGGAGTACGAAACAGCTGGCACATCAGCTGTCAGATAGAAGGAAAATAAATAATAATGAACAGAATAAGAAAATTACCTTTCAGCTTGTACAACAGTAGTATCAGTTACTTTGGTCAGCTTAGTACGAGATAGTTATTACTGATCTTATTAGACAACATGTTTTCGTCTCTTTGTTTTACTGAAATTCTCAGTAATGTCAAATGGCTCTGAGCACTATGGGACTTAACATCTATAGTCATCAGTCCCCTAGAACTTAGAACTACTTAAACCTTACTAACCTAAGGACATCACATACACTCATGCCCGAGGCAGGATTCGAACCTGCGACCGTAGCGGGCACGCGGTGCCAGACTGAAGCGCCTAGAACCGCACGGCCACACCGTCTCAGTAATGTCGTTGAACCCTAATTCATTTGAAACTTTTCTTTGATATGATAAAAGTGACAGCCTAGTTGTTCTTGATTAATCGCGGAGATAATTTGTTCTTAGTTTCTGTTTAGAAAAATTACCCTCGCATGGTTTGACAGAGACACAAATGGTCAAGGCGTGTTGGATTATATGTAATGTACAAGGTAATGATTCACTGCAGCCCTATTTAATTGTAAACTGAAGGATGTCTTGGGCTTTCCATCTAGCAGCAACATCCACGCTCGTATCGGCTGCACTTAGATGTCTGAGATACGTTTTTATTTCTTGCAGCACCTGCTCCTTATCAAACGCATTGTAAATTTCTACCAGGTTCTCCAGCGCTACAGACAGAGCAAATCGAAACTTCAAGCACAAATTTTGCTTCGGCGATTTGGAAAATTTAGTTGATTTCCGTCATAGCCGTCTATCGTTGTGACAATTTTTGTATACATCGTTACATGCACTCAAACACTGATCGGCGAACTTCATCTAGATCTACATTTACATCTACATGATTACTCTGCAGTTTACAAAGAAAATAATAAAACCCTTGTTTCCTGTGCGCACTTCTTGTGCATTTGACACGTTCCACATCATAACGGTTTTCCGTGCTATTGATCAATGGAACACGTAACTAACTAAACTAAACTTAGGTACCTGGCAGAGGGTTCATTGAACCACCTTTAAGCAGCTTCTCTGGCGTTCCACTCTCGAACAGCACGCGAGAAAAACGAACGCTTAAATCTTTCCGTTAGAGGTCTGATTTCCCCGTATGTAGGTGGACGCCAACAAAATATTTTCACTCTCTGAGAAGAAAGCTGGTAATAAAAATTTCCTGCCGCACCGAAAAACGCCTTTGTTTTAATTATTGCCACCCAGGTTTGTGTATCATATCCGTGACACACTCTCCCTTATTTTGCGATAATGGAAGACGGGATGCACTTCTTTGAACTTTTTCGGTGGCCTCCGTCAATACTATCTGATGTGGATCCCACACCGCACAGCGATATACCAGATGAAAGCAGAAAAATGTATTGTAAGCAGTCTCTTTAGTAAACCTGTTACATTTTCTAACTGTTCTGCCAGTAAATCGCGGTCTTTGGTTTGCTTTCCCCAAAGCATTATCTGTGATCGTTCCTAAAATTTGGAAATTTGTGGTAAAGTCTTATGGGACCAAACTGCTGGGGTCATCGGTCCCTAAGCTTACACACTACTTAATCTTACTTAAACTAACTTACGCCAAGGACGACACACACACACACATACACACACACACACACACACGCACACACATACACACACACACACGCACGCCCGAGGGAGGACTCGAATCTCCGACGGTGGGATCGTTCCAATTTAAATTATTCGTATTTGTAATTCCTAAGTGTTTAGTTGAGTTTACATCCTTTAGATTTATGTGATTTATCGTGTACCTGAAGTTGCTCTCGTGGATGACTTCAGACTTTTCATGATTTAGAGTCAATTGTCTCTTTTGCACCATATAGGTATCTTGTCTTCATAATTTTGGAACTTCATTTTGATCACGTGATGACTTTGCGTAACGGTAAGCGACAGCATCATCTGTAAATAATGTAAGAGGGCTACTCAGATTGTGTCCTGAATCATTTCTGTATATCAGGAACAACAGGGGCCTATAACACTTCCTTGCGGAACGCCAAATACTACTTCTTGTTTACTCGATGACTTTTCGTCGGTTATTACGAACTGTGACCTTTCTGTCAGGGAATCACCAATCCAGTCATACAACTGAGATGATAATTCATAGGCGCGCAATTTAATTAGAATACGTTTGGTAGGAACAGTGTCAAAAGCCTTTTGGAAATCTAAAAATATGGAATCAATTTGACATCCTCTGTCGATAGCACTCATTCTTTCGGGAGAATAAAGAGGTAGTTGTGGTTTATAAGAACGATATTTTCTGAATCCGTGTTGGCTATTGTCAATAAATGGTTTTCTTCCAGGTGGTTCATAAAATTCGAGCACAGTATACGTTCCAAAATCCTACTGCAAATCGACGTTAGTGATATGGTATACGTCTGTAATTCAGCGGATAACTCCTATTTCCTTTCTTGGGCACTGGTGCGACTTGTGCAACTTTCTTCTCATTAAATCGATAATTCTGCTTCAGGAGCTAGTTCGCCCGGTATTATTCTATTTATGCTCCCTCTCACTCGTCGTTCAATATTAATGTCCACATCATTGCGTTTCTTAGTGCCAAAAGTAACAGCATTGCCTATAATTGAAGTTCGTTACGTCAGTAAAAGCTCAACTAAATTGAATTCCATGAGTATCGTGTGCCAAAAGTTTCTGTATGTCAAAATGGTAAGATCACTTACCTGTACAGCGGGAAGGAGCAAACTTGCTGCAGATCTAGTATCAAGGTTTACCTCCGATGAATGTTGCATATCTTCCAAAGTGCACTCAAACGAGTACCACACAGTCGTTTCAAACTTGTCCCTATTTTTTTCTGCAACTAATTCCCATCTACACTCCTGGAAATTGAAATAAGAACACCGTGAATTCATTGTCCCAGGAAGGGGAAACTTTATTGACACATTCCTGGGGTCAGATACATCACATGATCACACTGACAGAACCACAGGCACATAGACACAGGCAACAGAGCATGCACAATGTCGGCACTAGTACAGTGTATATCCGCCTTTCGCAGCAATGCAGGCTGCTATTCTCCCATGGAGACGATCGTAGAGATGCTGGATGTAGTCCTGTGGAACGGCTTGCCATGCCATTTCCACCTGGCGCCTCAGTTGGACCAGCGTTCGTGCTGGACGTGCAGACCGCGTGAGACGACGCTTCATCCAGTCCCAAACATGCTCAATGGGGGACAGATCCGGAGATCTTGCTGGCCAGGGTAGTTGACTTACACCTTCTAGAGCACGTTGGGTGGCACGGGATACATGCGGACGTGCATTGTCCTGTTGGAACAGCAAGTTCCCTTGCCGGTCTAGGAATGGTAGAACGATTGGTTCGATGACGGTTTGGATGTACCGTGCACTATTCAGTGTCCCCTCGACGATCACCAGTGGTGTACGGCCAGTGTAGGAGATCGCTCCCCACACCATGATTACGGGTGTTGACCCTGTGTGCCTCGGTCGTATGTAGTCCTGATTGTGGCGCTCACCTGCACGTCGCCAAACACGCATACGACCATCATTGGCACCAAGGCAGAAGCGACTCTCATCGCTGAAGACGACACGTCTCCATTCGTCCCTCCATTCACGCCTGTCGCGACACCACTGGAGGCGGGCTGCACGATGTTGGGGCGTGAGCGGAAGACGGCCTAACGGTGTGCGGGACCGTAGCCCAGCTTCATGGAGACGGTTGCGAATGGTCCTCGCCGATACCCCAGGAGCAACAGTGTCCCTAATTTGCTGGGAAGTGGCGGTGCGGTCCCCTACGGCACTGCGTAGGATCCTACGGTCTTGGCGTGCATCCGTGCGTCGCTGCGGTCCGGTCCCAGGTCGACGGGCACGTCCACCTTCCGCCGACCACTGGCGACAACATCGATGTACTGTGGAGACCTCACGCCCCACGTGTTGAGCAATTCGGCGGTACGTCCACCCGGCCTCCCGCATGCCCACTATACGCCCTCGCTCAAAGTCCGTCAACTGCACATACGGTTCACGTCCACGCTGTCGCGGCATGCTACCAGTGTTAAAGACTGCGATGGAGCTCCGTATGCCACGGCAAACTGGCTGACACTGACGGCGGCGGTGCACAAACGCTGCGCAGCTAGCGCCATTCGACGGCCAACACCGCGGTTCCTGGTGTGTCCGCTGTGCCGTGCGTGTGATCATTGCTTGTACAGTCCTCTCGCAGTGTCCGGAGCAAGTATGGTGGGTCTGACACACCGGTGTCAATGTGTTCTTTTTTCCATTTCCAGGAGTGTATATGTTGAAGACGAGAATAATGAATATAACTTCTCTACAGTTCCAAAACAGTTGACGCTAGGGGGGACACATGAGGATGCACGAACGCCACAGAGATTTAAGAAATGATTAACACAGGGACTGAACATAGCTTTTGGACTAACTTCTCGAATTTTACGATGTATTCCTCCACGTACAAATGACATTGAACGGCATTGTTGTAACCTTGAGTTCCGCACAACACAATATCCAGCCCAACTGTTTCCAGCTGCTCTTGAATATCTTTTGACACATCCTCTGCTCTGTGGTAACATTGCTAGTTAAAATTGCCAGATCATCTGCAAAGGCGAGGCAATCTACTCTAAAATCCCTTCTACCTAACTTGATTGATTGGTCTATATTTTGAATCGACTTTTGCTCTCGCCATCCTGTAATCACCTTTTTCAAACACAGTTAAACAGTAATGGAGAGAGTCCATCTCCCTGTCTAGTACCAGTCCTTATTTCAAATGGTTCAGAAGTCTCGCCGGATGCTGTAGTCGAGCGGTTCTAGGCGCTTCAGTCCGGAACCACGCGGCTGCTACGGTCGCAGGTTCGAATCCTGCCTCGGGCATGGATGTGTGTGATGTCCTTACGTTAGTTAGGTTTACGTAGTTCTAAGTCTAGAGGACTGATGACTTCAGATGTTAAGTCCCGTAGTGCGTAGAGCTATTTGAACCTTTTTTTTTTTTTCAGAAATCTCTCCCAAGAATTTAACTTTAGATCTAGTGTCGATTAACGTATACTTAATCCGTGTTAGAGTTTTATTATCTAGCCCTTGTTCTTTTAAAATTTGGAAAAGAGATTCACGATCAACTGAGTCGTAAGCCTTTTTAAAACCCATAAATGTACATACAATATTGTTACTAGAAATCCTTTGGTGTCTGAGGATTAGTTTTAAAGCAAGGAGTTGGTTCAGGACAGGATCTATTTGGTCTAAAACCTTCCTGGTATTCACCAATTCTAGGTTCTAGCTGTTCCTGGGCTCGATCAAGTAAACACTGCTAGAGAATTTTGTATGTGACTGGGAGGAGAGAGATTCCTCAGTAATTATTAACATCGATCCTAGCCCCTTTTTCATGCAATGGATGAATTAGGGCAGTTTTCCAGTCATCAGGTATTTTCTCAGTTTGTCAGATATGTCCTATTATTTGAGTGCTCTCTTTTATAGTATAAGGGCCAGCTGAGTTTAGTAATTTTGTGATTATACCGTCTTCTCTGGATGCTTTATTGTTTTTAAGTCTCTTAATTTGTTTAGTTATTTCGATTTCGTCTGGTGCTTTAGAGTTACGGTTGGTGTTGTTAATTTGCTGTGGTTGGAATTTCTTCGCTGGTTCTGGACAGTTCAATAGTTTTCCAAAATAAGTGGCAAGTACCTTACTGTTTTCCTTTTTTCTTTTTTTTTTCTTTTTTTGAAGCAAAGACTTTGAGGTTGGTAACCAGTTAGTTTTGTTTTGAATGTTTTATAAAGGTATATTGTATTATTCTTTTGCCAAAAGTTGCGCATTTTCGTGGTTCCTTTTAGTCTGTCGGATTATGTTACTATTCCAGTTTTTTAATGTCTCATACCTAGACATAACTGCTGTTTCACAATCCGCGATCCACCAAGGGTGTTTATGGTTCTTTCGAAGCGGAATTAAATTTTGTGTTGTCCTGATGAACTTTTCTTTTAGGCTTTGCCAACTGTTGGATTGCTTTTTGTCAAGTTCACTTGTTACACTTGGGGTTGTCTTAGCAGTGTCAAATTTTGGGATAACATTTTCTGTTTTGAAAAGTTACTGAGGCTCAGGTTTTACTTTTATTCGCGTTAAATAACAGAATCAACATTAGCCCCTTTCCTAACTTGGACGTTTAAAATTTCTTTGTAGTTACGGTATGAAATTGCTACATGATCGATTTGAAATTTCCCAATAAATGTATTAGGTCCCCACCAGGGTTTTTGGTTAGAAGGGTTCTTTTTAAAATGTGTTTTCATGATTTTAAGGTTACAATTTTTGCATGTTTCAACAACTCCTTGGCCATTTTGGATTGTTCACCCACCGTTTTCTTGTATTTTTTCCCTTTACCTTGTTGAGCATTAAACTCACCCATAAAATTTTAGCATAGTTTGAGGGAATTTTCTTGATGATACTTTCTATTGTTTCCCGAGCTTCATTAAGTTCATCGCGTTTTTTTACGATTATCCTCATTGACTGGCATATGGCCATTAATTAAAGTGTATGCTTTATTTGCGCATTTAAGAGAAATTGTCATTAGTCTATTATTAACGGGTTTTACCTCCGTCATTGAGTTTAAAGTATTCTTGGAGACTGCAAAAGCAACTCCCAGATGTGGTGCATTATTAAGTATTCTTCAATCAGTTTTAGTTTTAAAAAGAAGATAACTGCCGAAATCCATGGTGTTAACTGTCCGTCATTTGTGTTTCTTGAAGTGCTAAAATTTGAACCTTCTGTTCTTTTAATCTCTCTCCCAACTTATGAAGTTTATCTGATTGCAAAGTGTTTGTATGTTAAGTATTGCAAAAAAATGTATTTGTTTGGTTTTAAGTTGGCCAGAGGACTCCGACTTCCTCCGCTGAATCACATTGCATTTTGAACCGACCACCCGAGAATCCGAAAGACCAGTTGCGCCCGTGATACCGGCGGTGGATTGGCCATCTGGGGTAATATTGTGATTATCAAAATGCTCCATGATAATTGTACCTGGAATCAGGTGGGATTGAGTAGACTCATTGGGTGAACTCAGAATGTTAAGACTGGAAGGGTTAGTTCCAGAATATGAATTTCAGCCGCACCACTGGTGAACAGACGTTGGCCGCTTGCTACAAGACAGACGCAAAGTGAATTTTGTTTTGTTTTCGTCATTAGGTTCTTGCGCTCTCTCTACCGTTGGGAGTTAGGATTCCTCTTCGGCCTTTGTGACCCTAGGCAGGGGCCCTCACAAGATGCTACCATCCGGAGCCAGATGGACCTAGGTTTCTTACGAGGCGTTACTCCTCCCCCTCCTCCTTTCTCATCACTTGCGAGATGAGGCCCCGGGCTTCGGACCGGGAGTGGTGGAGTTATTGTAAGCTATATTTTTCTTCCTAACTACAAAAAAATTTTAAGGCTGTGTTACCAATCACTTCTATAATTCTTTTCCCTTTGTTGACATTTCATTGGACGGGGGTGGGCTGTAAGCGGATAGAAATCGCCGCTCTTCAGCCGTATGAGAGTAAAAAGTTTAAAAAGTATTATAAAACTGGAAACAGCAGTTGACAAAATGAATGTTTGACATAATAAAAAATGTAGATTCGGATGCACAATTTAAAATAGAAAAGGCGGATTTGTTGATTAATTCAAATATTGGCACAGATGAAATGGCAAATGAATGTTTCACAAATGATAAAAAACAAAGGGATCGTTACATAAGTTAAAAAAGTGAAAATCCAATGTGTTGACTGATTAAGATAGAGACATAAATGACTGAAGTGATGAGTGGGTCTAAACTGCGAGGAAGAGGGGAATCATGGGAACGTAGCATTTGGGATAGTGCGTAAGAGGGTGTTTCTGTGGGCGGATGTTTGGAGAAGGAATTTAGGAGAGTGAAGAGGGATGCTGTTCCGGACTAAGCCTTACAATGTAGGTGGAGAGGAGAGATGTGGAAAGGAAGGGAGTCATGACGGGAGGAGGTGAAATGCGTTCCTTTACATCTGGTAGGGCCGGCCGGTGTGGCCGTGCGGTTCTAGGCGCGTCAGTCTGCAACCGCGTGACCGCTACGGTCGCAGGTTCGAATCCTGCCTCGGGCATGGATGTGTGTGATGTCCTTAGGTTAGTTAGGTTTAAGTAGTTCTAAGTTCTAGGGGACTGATGACCACAGATGTTGCGTCCCATAGTGCTCAGAGCCATTTGAACCATTTGAACATCTGGTAGGACGGGTATATACCATGGCTGATTTCATGATCGCGTAAGGGAACGTGATTAAATTTTCGTTGGGAGTGAATGTGGAGAGTGTGGAGGTGTAGCGCTGGGGGAATGTGGTAGTATCCGGGCCATAGAGTAGCAGGAATAGTGAGAAGGGAGGAACTAGAGGGTAGATAGTGCTGAGTTTATGGGTAACGTAGGAAAGTCGGAGGTGCTCAGGATGCAAGTGAGGGGAAGTACGCGGAATCGAAAGGCTTGGCGGAGTGCACAGCGTTCGAGGATCTGTAGGGCGTGATAAAAGGAGGGAGGTGCGGAAGTCCATGCCACATCTGCAGAGCCAAGGATCGGTCGGATCAGTGATGTACAGGTGTGGAGGATGGTGGAAGGGTGCAATCCCCGTGTTCGGCAGGTTAGTAGTTTTCGTAATTTTAGTCATTTGTGGGCTTTCTGTTGAATAGTTAGTAGATGGAGATCAATGTTAGTCGGCGATCAAGTGTTATTACGAGGTATTTTTGTGTGTTAGTTAACCTCACTTCTGTAAATTTCATTGCAAACTGCACTACTGGCCATTAAAATTGTTACACCAACAAGAAATGCAGATGATAAACGGGTATTCACTGGACAAATATATTATACTAGAACTGACATGTGATTACATTTTCACGCAATTTGGGTGCATAGATCCTGAGAAATCAGTACCCAGAACAACCACCTCTGACCGTAATAACTGCCTTGATACGCCTGGGCATTGAGTCAAACAGAGCTTGGATGGCGTGTACAAGTACAGTTCCCCATGCAGCTTCAACACGATACCACAGTTCATCAACAGTAGTGACTGGCGTTTTGTGACGAGCCAGTTGCTCAGCCACCATTGACCAGACGTTTTCAATTGGTGAGAGATCTGGAGAATGTGCTGGCCAGGGCAGCAGTTGAACATTTTCTGTATCCAGAAAGGCCCGTACAGGACCTGCAACATGCGGTCGTGCATTATCCTGCTGAAATGTAGGGTTTCGCAGGGATTGAATGCAGGGTAGAGCCACGGGTCGTAACACATCTGAAATGTAACGTCCACTGTTCAAAGTGCCGTCAATGCGAACAAGAGGTGACCGAGACGTGTAACCAATGACACCCCATACCATCACGCCGGTTGATGTGCCAGTATGGCGATGATGAATACACGCTTCCAATGTGCGTTCACCGCGATGTCGCCAAACACGGATGCGACCATCATGATGCTGTAAACAGAACCTGGATTCATCCGAAAAAATGACGTTTTGCCATTCGTGCTCCCAGGTTTGTCGTGGAGTACACCATCGCAGGCGCTTCTGTCTGTGATGCAGCGTCAATGGTAACCGCAGCCATGGTCTCCGAGCTGATAGTCCATGCTGCTGCAACCGTCGTCGAACTGTACGTCAGTCTGCTTTCGGCTGCGGTGGGGCGAGGACGTCCGCTGCGCCTCGCCGTGCGCGACCGTGAGCGCTTGCTTGTGTTTACCTTCGCGGCGCGAGTTGTATTTGTTCCAAGTTCAGTCCGATTATGGCACACACATGGCGCCACGATACGATCAAAATTACTTTCCAACCAGATCACGCGCGCCCTCGAGCCTATGAAATAGAACAGTTCATACGCGACGATCTACGTTTAGTTCCGGCGACTGTCGTCGGAATACATTTTTCTATAACGGCGAGCGTGGTTTATGTTAAAATGACCAGTGCAGAGGTCTGCACGACAGTGGTTTCTAAATACTCGGACTCTCTCCGATTCAAACATTCTGACGGGCATATCGGTGCAGTGACGGTGGATCATGCTGGCATGGGCCTAAGGACTGTAAGAGTTTTTGAGCTCCCCTTCGAGGTCCCAGAGGAAGTTGTCAAGGACGCCTTCCGACCATACGGCAATGTTATCAGCCACGTTGCAGAAAAGTGGCAAACTTTCTCGACGTATAAGGTCTACAATGGTGTGCGCCAAATTAAACTTGAGCTCAAGAAACATGTGCCGTCCTATTTGAACATCGGTGGCTGTCGTGCAATCATCATGTACGACGGTCAACCGCGTACCTGTTCCGGATGTGGGCAGGAAGGCCATGTTCGATCAAGCTGCTTACAACGTAGAATTACGCAGATACCAGTGGGAGACTCCGTTTCCCCGACGGGGGCGACAATCCTGCCCCTCACGTACGCTCAGACGACGATGCGCACCATAGTTGAGAACGAAACGGGCGATCAGACACATCCATCGACGCCAGAAGTACCACGGGAGGAAGAGGAAGGACCCTCGGTGCCAACCCATATGTCGCCCCCTCCACAGCAACAACAGCAGCAACAGTCCCACGGACTTCAGACGCAACATAACATTCAGAACGCGATGTACGTGGACGCGAACATTGTCCCGACTGCGGCTTTCCTAGCGGAAGGTGATACGACGCTGGATTGCCTCCCGCATTCGGATACGGATGTCCACGTTCGAAAGCAACGTTCGCCCCGACGACGCAAGCGACGTCGGCGGACCCCTTCCGACGATTGCCTCCTACACACGGCCGGTCAAGAAGGTGACATCTCATCAGACAGCATGGATGCTGCGCCTGCTGAGGATCTAAGTGGTGTAGACGGTTCACTTGCCCATACAACGAGTGCCCAGTTACTTCTTGCACCACAAACGCGGCAGGTCGCGTCGATGGATGGCGATCCGTCTACCTCTACCAAAGACGACGTACGTGAGAGAGATTTAGGTGCCGATCAGCCACACAGCATCGTGTTGCACCCACTGTGGTCGGACGATGTTGAGGAACTTCCTGAAGAGGGCACGGGCGACAGGGGAGGGGGCGGCATTGGAGATGCCACTACTAGCGTGAACGACTCATAATTTGTAACGGGTTTGGTGGGTCCGGCATCACTTGCGGTTAGCTTTTATTGCCATGGCGTCTACCCTAGGTGAAGAGGCTAGGCGGCACACATTTCGCCTTGCCACAATCAATATCAACGCGATAAGGGCACCACACAAACTGACAATGCTACAACGCATGCTTGATGCGGCGGACATCGACGTGGCCCTCTTACAGGAAGTATGTGTCGCTAGTTTCCCTGACTTCTACGGATATACCGCACACATCTCCCACGCCTCTTCTACCGATTGTGGTGTGGCTGTTCTGTTACGGGACGGTTTGGCGGCTGCGGACGTACTGTACTTACCGAGTGCAAGAGCCATGGCAGTAACTGTCAACGGTGTACGACTTATCAATGTATATGCCCCTTCAGGATCAGGGAGACGGAGAGATCGGGCCCGCTTTTTTTCGGAAGATATTGCGCGTCTATTTATGGGCCACATAGACGATATGGTGATCGGAGGAGATTTTAGCTGTACATCATCTCCATCTGATCAGCAGCCACATCACGTCCCGTGTGCGGAATTGGAAATGCTAGTGCGTGACCTCCACCTGATTGACACGTGGCGCCACATCCATGGCCCAGCTCCTGGTTACACCCATTATACAAGCCATTCATCAAGTCGGTTGGACAGGATTTACGTCACAAGCACCCTTTCGACGGCGACGAGAGGAGCAGAGCTCTGGCCCACTGCATTCATCGACCACACAGCCTATATTTGCACCATTGCCCTCCAACCTGCACGTGTGTGGCGCAGTAGGCCCCCCTGGAAACTGAACGTCGCCCATCTGGACGAGCCGGCATGTAACGGTGCTGTCGAAGAGTCGTGGACCGCGTCCTTACGGCGTCGTGGTCGGTACCGATCGACCCTCAGTTGGTGGATTGAATGTGCGAAGCCTGCTCTTAGACGCACCTTCATGGCTTACGGCCGGGAAGCAGCGGCATGGAGGAGGAGCACGGAAAACTTTTATTACACCGTCCTGCGGGAATGTCTTGCTATGGAGCCCTCACCTGACAGGCAGATCATAGTCAATCGCGCGAAAGCGCAGCTCGTCTCCTTAGCACGCCATCATTTACAAGGCGCTGTTATACGGTCGCGTGCTCCAGACATGATACAATCAGAAAGGCCATCTATGCACCACGTGCTCATAGAACGCAGGAGGCGCCGCAGGGCACTGGTAACCGACATGATAACAGACGACGGTCGACATGTGGTAGAACAAGCAGATATAGCAGAAGCCTTCTATGGGCATTACGCTCAACTTTATTCAGCAGTGCTTCCTGATATGGCGACGGTAGACACCGTTTCAGCACATGTCCACGGTACAGTTCCACCAGACATGGCACCGAATTTACTGGGAGAAGTGACAGAAGAGGAAGTGCTCGACGCCATTGGTAAAGGTGCTCCCCATAAATCACCAGGAATCGATGGGTTACCATTAGAGTTCTATCGAGCCTTTACACAACTGTTGCTACCGTGTTTGATTGAAATTTGCCAGGAATTGATGTCCCCGGATATAACATTGCCTGCACCATTCTTGGAAGGTCTGATTGTCCCCATCCATAAGCCGAAGGGACGGAATCATGTCCGCGACTATCGTCCCTTAACGTTATTGAACAGCGACTTCAAGATCTTTTCGAGGCTGCTATCAGAACGTATTCGCGGCACACTATTGCATGTCTTGTCCGGCGATCAGACGTCCTTGGGGGGACCCAACAACATCAGAACTGCGTTGTGTCGTTACCGAGATCTCATCTCACTTGCACGGGTGAGACGTTTGCCGGCAGCCCTCGCGTCTATCGACTTTAGCCAGGCTTTTGACCGTGTGGGCCACACTTTCCTCACGGCCGTTCTACGGCGCATGGAATACCCCGACCCCTTTATCACAGTGTTGACACGCCTACTACATGGTGCAACTTCTCGAGTTCTTGTCAATGGAAGACTGACGGCACCCATGCCGATCCGCCGATCAGTACGACAGGGATGTCCATTATCAACATTGTTATTTGCATTGGCCTTAGAACCCTTGTTGTGTGGTCTCCGAGACAGGCTCACTGGGATACAGTTCGGCGGCTCCATCTATCGCTGCACCGCATATGCGGATGATTTGATGATCGTCATACGAGGAGCTGACGATATGGCCGCGCCTTTGGACTGGATTGCAACCTACGGTACAGCTTCTGGTAGCCAAATCAACGTTGACAAGTCCGTCGCCTTGAGCATCGGGATTGGACTACCGCAGGAACACATTGCCCCCCTACGCTTCAGTGATACTGTACGCTGCTTGGGCTTAGATTTCATGAACGACATGCGACGCGCGACGACGCTCAATTATCGACGCCTTCTTAACCAAATTAGGGCCGGAATTGCAAATCAGCGCTTGCGATCCCTCAACATCCTTCAGCGGGCGTATTATGCCAATGTATACCTTGCGTCCCGCATACCGCATGTCGCCCAAACGCTACCCATTCCGAAGCCCTTGGCTCGTAACATTATGGCAGCGCTGGGATACTTCGTCACCACTGGTATGTTACTGAAGATCAGATACGTATCTCTTACCCTCCCCAAGGAAAAACGTGGTCTCGGCCTAGTTAACGTCCATGATAGGGCCATTGCCCTCTATGTTAGCTCACATTCAAGTCTGCTGCGCCGTTGTCCTACGAGCCTCACGAGTCTGCTTCTGACGGCGCTACGTCCTGCTTCACTAAGAGCGCCGGTGCCACTACAGGACATCCCAGCGCCCCTCTTTTATATAGGACGTTTCTATTTAGAACAGAGTTATTGCAGTGTCACGCTCACGACACCACAAACGGCCACAACTCGACGCCTATATCATGACATGCTGCAACGCCGCCCCCTAAATGTGGTCGAACTAAAATATCCTGACGTACGGTGGCGCGTGGTGTGGAAGACTACACGTTGCCATGCTTGATTCCGATGTTGTTTCTCAATGGTACGTCGTCGTGAATGGGAAGCTCGTGACGCAAGAACGTCTCTTCAATATCCACATGACAGAATCTCCCAATTGTGTGGGTTGTAATACAGTAGATTCTGACGAGCACCGCCTCAGCTGTGGAGAGGAGGAACCGGTTTGGCACCTAGTGCGGCAGATGCTGGCTTATCTCTTGCGAGTTAGGCCGGAGCGTATATCTGCACGCACGTTATTGTTTCCGGATGAGACATTTTACCCCAAGACTCGAACCAACTCTGTCACCTGGATACGTGGACATGCCGTCCATTACCTCTGTAGTGACGGACACAAGGATTTCCTTGACTTCTGGCTCTATTTGCAAGAAAGACATCATGCTATTTCCGGGCATACCAGATATCGACAGTGCTTCGCAAACTACCTATGGAGTGCCTTTCACAGCCCGCCGTGTAGCTGGAATGTTCCAGGCAGTGGCAGATGAGGTCAGAACGAACTGTAAACGACCATATATTGAACAATCTTATCAGTGGGCGCAGTCGCTGGCAAGCCTCACTACGACGTGGTAGCTTTCTTTTCATGCTATTTATGTCTCATATCTTCGATGGCGTCTTCATTCTGTTTTAGTTTTCCAGGCTTGGTTAACTGTGACGGTTCGCACATTGGAAAAAGAAAAAAAAAAAAAAAAAAAACCTGGGCAGGAGACCTGCTTTCAAATCCTAATAAATACACAAGAACAAAATGAACAACAAATAAAATTTAATAAAGTATTATACCCTTTCCTTTCTTCTTTTATTCTATTTTTTTATACAAAGTTCAGAGGCATATTTAATTTTTGTTCGTTGGTGGAACCTGAAGTGGCGGCGAACGGCCGTCCTAGTTAGCTTCAGGATGAAAGTGGCGGTGGCACTAGCTTTGTTTTTGTTTTTAGGCTAGATGGGTTTTTGGGGGAAGAGGTAATTTTCTAAAAAAAAAAAAAAAAAAAAAAAAAACAACTGTTCGTGCAGGTGGTTGTTGTCTTGCAAACGTCCACATCTGTTGACTCAGGGATCGAGACGTGGCTGCACGATCCGTAACAGCCATGCGAATAAGATGCCTGTCATCTCGACTGCTAGTGATACGAGGCCGTTGGGACCCAGCACGGCGTTCCGTATTACCCTCCTGAACCTGTCGTATCCATATTCTGCTAACAGTCATTGGATCTCGACCAACTCGAGCAGCAATGTCGCGATACGATAAACTACACTCGCGATAGGCTACAATCCGACCTTTATCAAATTCGGAAACGTGATGTTATGCATTTCTCCCCCTTACACGAGACGTCACAACAACGTTTCACCAGGAAACGCTGGTCAACTGCTGTTTGTGTATGAGAAATCGGTTGGAAACGTTCCTCATGTCAGCACGTCGTAGGTCTCGCCATGGCGCCAACCTTGTGTGAATGATCTGAAAAGCTAATCATTTGCATATCACACCATCATCTTGTTGTCGGTTAAAGTTCGCGTCTGTAGCACGTCATATTCGTGGTGTAGCAATTTTAATGGCCAGTAGTGTATTTTCCACATCTATGACGCTTTCAAATGTTACAATGTTTTAAAATATCTGCAGACCTGTCAGTGAGGCAAAAGCTGCATTGTCAGTGTCGGGTATCTCAATGTTGTTTTCCACATCCATCCACATCGAAACACGTCTTCGGCCTGGACTCTCAATAACCTGAGTATTATCTTCAGTGATGAGTCCCGCTTCGAACGAAGCCCCGACGAGCAGCGAAGTGTGTGGAGACGTCGTGCACAGCGGTGGGATAGCAACATGACTCTCCCGCCATACAGCCCAACAGCCAGGAGCGGCGATCTGGGGTACCACTTCATTTCATAGCAGAACCCCCTTCGATACAATCCGCGGCACCCTTACGGCACAGCGGTACGTCGACGATATTCTACGCCTCGTTTCGTTGCCTTTCATGGCCCCCCCAGGGGGTCCACAACTCTTTTGTGGATATGTGCGTGTCGAGCACGGGGCCCCGAGCTATTGCAGCCTTCTTTCTCTCCAGGGCTGCATTTCCTTCCCCTTCCCCTCCTTTCCCCTCCTTGCTCCTTTCCCGTCGCCCTCTCCCCTCCCTCTCTTGGTGTCCTTGCTTATGTTGGCCCCTGCTATCCTCCTGGTTCTGTTGGTTTTACACTCCGGCTTTGTTGCGTAATCATCTCCTCCTTTTGGCATTCCTTGGTCCCCCTCCATTACAAAATATCTCCTCCGCAGTGTGAGCCATTTGGGGAAGAGCACCTTACCTAGTGTCTCCGACGTGCGCCCTCCTAGTACATTCCACCTTTCCTTTCACGTCGTTGTCTGATGCTAGGGTGCATAGCCAGCACGGTAGCCAGCCTGTGTGTTGGGGTCGCTATGTACCCTTTTGGTTGAGCCCCCTGAACACACAGACATCACACTTCTGATACCTGAGCTGTGATATCCTCATGCATGCCTTGGAGTGGTTGCTCGTCATCCTGGAGCATCGGAACTCCCGGCAATGGCCGTCGTGCCAGACGGCCCTTGCTGTGGCTGGGTGGCGCCCGTGAGGAGAGCCCCTGATCGGAGTGGGTGGTATCAGGGCGGACGCTATGCAAATGAAACGCATACGGGTCCAGAACTCTGGCCATTCTTCTGCGGCCGTCTCTCTGCGTGGAACTGATTCCTCAAGTGCTGCTTCTCTTGCCCCTTCGGCCTTCCCTTCCATGGCTACCCCCTGGGAAGAGGGTCAGGCCCGTCATCTAGGGGCAAAACCTTTCCCCCGTTATCTAGTTTGCACCAGGACTGATGGAGATACGTTCACCAGTGTCAAACCTTTATTCTTTGTGGAACACATTGAAGACAAGTTTGGCGAAGTGGACTCGCTGAGCAAGATGCGGTCGGGTTCGTTGCTGATAAAAACTACTTCAGCTGCCCAATCTGCGGCCCTTCGTGCCTGTACCCATCTTGGCACAATTCCTGTGTCCATTACCCCCCCCCCCCACCAGTCTCTAAATATGGTACAAGGTGTGATTTTTCACAGGGACCTCATCCTTCAAACTGATGAGGAACTTCGGGACAATCTCGGACAGCGGGGTGTTCACTTTGTTCGGCGTGCTCAGAAGGGTCCTAAAGACAATCATATTGATACTGGTGCCTTTATCCTGGCCTTTGAAGGGGATACCCTTCCTGAGAAAGTTAAGATTATGGTCTATCGCTGTGATGTGAAGCCGTACGTCCCACCTCCTATGAGGTGTTTTAAGTGCTTGCAGTTTGGTCACATGTCTTCCCGCTGTTCCCAGGCCCCTCTCTGTGGTGACTGTGGACGTCCACTCCATGAGGGGAGTCCCTGTGTTCCCCCTCCTGTATGTGTAAATTTTCATGGTAGTCATTCTCCACGTTCACCAGATTGCCCCGTATATAAGAAGGAAAAAAAGATACAGGAGTATAAGTCCCTCGATCATTTAACCTACACAGAGGCCCGTAAGAAATATGCAAGACTTCACCCTGTGTCCGTGACATCTAGTTACGCCTTGGTTACATCTTCACCCCTTCCTCCCCCTTCCTTACCCCCATCCCGGACCCCTCTCCTCCCCCCCTCCCCTGCGGCTCCCACACCTTCTCCTATGGGCGCTGCTCCCCCTCCCCAGCCGGAGAAGTGTCCCACTCCTTCGGCGTCTGCCGGTCAAGGGCGCCTCTCCCGGGATGCCCCTTCCCGGCACCTTCCGGGCCAAAGGTCTGCTGCTGCGCGACGACCGCGAGAGCCGCGGTCTGTCGGCCCCCAGGTCGCCCGGTCTCTTTCTGTTCCTGATCTTGCTGCAGCTGGCTCCTTCATGCCACACAGCCCTCCTCCATCTCAGCCTGAACGGAAGAAGAAACATAAGTCCCGGGACAAAGAACCTCTGGTGTCACTGGAGGTCCCTTCCCCGACTTCACAACCGGATTCTGACCTGTCGTTCATGGATGTCGCCCCCTCCTTGTCGGTGACGGGTGGGGACCTGGCGGTATGACTGGATTTAAAGTGTTCAGCCCCCATTCAAACCATCATTCTGTGGTTCTCCAATGGAATTGTAATGGATACTATCGTCACCTTCCGGAATTGAAATCCCTTCTTTCGTCCAACTCTGCAGCTTGTGTGGTTCTCCAGGAATCTCATTTTACTAATGCTCACTCACCGACCCTCCGTGGGTTCCGTGTTTTCTGTCGAAATCGGGTCGGACCCCTGCAGGCTTCTCGTGGCGTTTGTACATTGGTCCGTACAGACATTGCTAGCACGTGGATTCCTCTTCAAACTACATTGGAAGCGGTTGCTGTTAGGGTCCACTTCGACTCTGCAATCGCAGTTTGCAATCTTTATCTCCCTCCTGACAGGACTCTTACACCTGCTACCTTAACTGCCCTTCTTCAGCAACTTCCTCCTCCCTTCCTCCTCCTTGGGGATTTTAATGCTCATCATCCTTTGTGGGGCAGTGCCTTTACATCTAGACGAGGTCTTCTTATAGACCAATTTATTGCAGACCACGACCTGTGCCTTCTTAATGATGGCTCCCCTACTCATTTTAGTGCCGGTCATGGTACCTTTTCTGCCATTGATCTTTCTCTTTCTTCTCCCTCTCTCTTCCCTTCATTATACTGGTCGCCACACGACGACCTTTGTGATAGTGACCATTTCCCATTGATTATCACGCTCCCTTCCCGCTCCCCGATGGACAGGTTGCCTCGTTGGTCTTTCCAACGCGCCGATTGGCCTCTATACACTGTACTGGTCGCGTTTTCTCCCTCTTTGTCGGGTTGTATTGATGACGTCCTCCGTGACGTGTCTGACGCGATTGTTCGCGCTGCTAGCCTTGCTGTCCCGCGCTCATCTGGACCATTTCGTCGCTGGCAAGTCCCGTGGTGGAGTACGGCTATTGCCATTGCCATCCGTGATCGCCGTCGAGCTTTGCAACACTTTAAGAGGCACCCATCCGTAGCCAGCCTTACTACCTTTAAACGCCTTCGCGCTAAAGCCCGTTATTTAATCAAACAGAGCAAGCGGATATGTTGGGAACGATTCGTTTCTTCCCGTGGTTCTACTGTCCCTCTGTCACAGGTATAGGCTACACTTCGCTCTCTCCAAGGTTGCCATTGGCAGTCCACCCTCGCAGGCCTTCACCTCCCAGATGGCATTTGTACAGACCCATTAGTTCTTGCAGAACATCTAGCGACCCATTTTGCAGTGGCATCAGCGTCAGCCTCCTATCCAGCTGCTTTCCTTCATCAAAAACAGCGGGCTGAAGCTTCCACCTTATGTTTCACCCCTTGTGAGTCAGAATCTTACAACTAACCTTTTACTGAATGGGAATTTCTTTCTGCTCTATCTTCTTCTCATGATACGGCCCCTGGCCCAGATTCCATTCATAACCAACTGCTTCAACATCTCAGTGCTCCACAACGGCAATATCTTCCTCGGGTGTTTAACCGTATCTGGCTCCAGGGTGACTTCCCTTCTCAGTGGAGGGATAGCATTGTGGTTCCTGTCCTTAAGCCTGGTAAGAACCCCATATCTGTTGACAGCTATCGGCCAATTAGTTTGACCAATGTTGTTTGTAAGTTACTTGAACAGATGGTAGCCCATCGGCTCAATTGGGTCCTCGAATCTCGGGACCTATTGTCCCCTTACCAGTGTGGCTTTCGAGAGGGACGGTCTCCAATCGATCATTTACTCCGCTTGGAATCCGCAGTCCGGCAGGCTTTTTCCCAGCACCGCCATTTGGTTGCAGTGTTTTTTGACCTTCGCAAGGCCTATGACACGGCCTGGCGCCATCACATCTTTCTTACCCTTCATCAGTGGGGTCTTCGAGGCCCACTCCCGATTTTCATCCGCCAGTTCCTGATCCATCGGTCATTCAGAGTCCGCATTGGTACTGCTTTTAGTTCTCCTCAGACCCAGGAGACGGGCATCCCACAGGGTTCTGTCTTGAGTGTCCTTCTTTTCCTCATTGCTATCGATGGACGTGTGGCCTCTGTCGGTCCCTTTGTCGCCCCTGCCCTGTATGTGGATGATTTCTTCATTTGGGTTAGTTCCTCCTTGATGGCATCTGCAGAATGGCAGCTCCAGGTAGCTGTATGGCGTGCCTCTGCATGGACCCTCTCACACGGGTTTCAATTCTCTCCTTCAAAATCGCGAGTGGTCCACTTCTGTCGCCGTACTACGATCCACCCTGATCCAGAGCTCTATCTCGCTGCACAAAGATTGCCTGTGGTCCCACAGTTTCGTTTCTTGGGTCTTCTTTTCGACAACAAGCTCACTTGGTTGCCCCATATCAGACTCCTGAAGGTAGGATGTTTCTGTAAACTCAATGTCCTTCGCTTCCTTGCCCACTCCTCTTGGGGTGCGGACCATTTCCTCCTCCTCCGTCTTTATCGTGCTCTAGTTCTGTCTCGCTTGGACTATGGTTGTCAAGTTTATGGTTCAGCTGCTCCTCCCACACTGCACGTGCTGGATCCAGTCCACCATCGTGGTATCCGTTTGGCCACCGGTGCCTTCCCTACTAGCCCTGTTGATAGTCTCCTGGTTGAAGCTGGGATCCCCTCCCCCCCCCCCCCCCCTTTCTATTCGGCGGTCCCAGCTTCTGGTGTCTTATGCACTTACTATCCGTTCCTCTCCCACTCATCCTTCCTATTCTATCCTGTTCCCAGACCATGGACGTCGCCCACCCGACTCCCGCCCTCGGGCGGGTTTACCGGTTGGGCTGCGCCTTGCGTCTCTTTGCCGTGATTTTCAGCTTCCTTCTTTGTCCTGTCTTCCTCGCTCCTTCCCCTCTACCCCTCCTTGGTTAGTTCCTCGGCCTCGAATTCGGATGGATCTCCGCCGAGCTCCGAAATATTCCATCCCCCCGGTGGTGTTCCGTTCCTTTTTCCGCCAAATTTTATGGGAGTTTCGGGATGCTGTTGGTTTTTACACTGATGGCTCTAAATCTGCTGATCATGTTGGGTATGCCTTCACGTCCTCTGTTGGAACGGAAAGTCATCTGCTGCCACCTACATGTGGGCTGTTTACTGCGGAATTGATGGCAATTTCCCAGGCCCTTACCTTTGTTAAACAGTCCCAACACAACCGCGTTTTGTTATGTACGGACTCGATGAGTGGCCTTCTTGCTATTGACCGGTGTTTTTCGCGCCATCCTTTGGTCTCTGCCATCCATGACCATCTCGCTGATATTCACCGTGCTGCTTGTTCCATTGACTTCCTTTGGGTCCCTGGCCATGTGGGTATCCCAGGTAATGAGCTCGCTGATCGTTTGGCTGGGGGTGCAGTTACTTACCCCCCGTTTTCTGTAACTCCTCCTGCAGCGGATTTACGGCTTCACATCAAATCCCGCTTCGCACAGTCATGGGCCAATTCTAGGGAGGCTACTCACCTGTCTAATAAACTTCGTGCAATTAAGGTGACACCAGGCCAGTGGCGTTCTTCCTTTCGCCTCTCCCGAAAGGACTCGACCACACTGTGTCGTCTCCGCATTGGCCATACCAGGCTGACCCATGGTTTTCTTTTGCGTGATGAGCCATCCCCACTATGTGGTTGTGGAGCCTTCCAGTCAGTAGCCCACATTTTGGTTGAATGCCCCCTTCTTTTGGCTCTGCGTGCTAAGTACAGACTCCCCCGCACTTTACCTTTGATGTTGGCTGACGATTCCTGGATGGTCTCTCTGGTTCTCGGTTTCCTCCGCGAAAGTGGTTTTTATTCTCAGTTTTAAGGTTTTTAATCTCTCTCTGGTGTTGGGGCAGGGCGGTGAGTGGGTATCTCCCACTGTAAGCCGTGTTTGGAGATTACCGACTCCCCTCCTGACTGCGATCCTCTTTTCTTCTACTTCTATTCTGTTTTTACCTTTATATCTTCGTTTTTGGATTGGTTAGTCTCCTTTTCCCATATGTACTTCTACATTCTAGCAGTTGTACCTTTTACGTCACAGGTGGTCTTGCCTATGCTGCTTCAGCATAGTGTTGGGTTCGTTCTCTTGCCGACTTCCCTCATTTTGTTTTTTACCAATGACAACATGACTGCCCTTTTACGTTTTTACCTTTTTCCGTTTTATTTTTCTGACTTTACTGAGATGTCCCATTAGCGGAATGGAGCCTATTTGAAACAAGGGACTGATGTCCTTGCTGTTTGGTCCCTTAAACCTCAAACAACCAACCAACCAACGGATAAGACTCCAGGACTCCTATTAGAGAAAAAAAATTAAACCCCCAAGGATATTTACGATTGGGTAGTACGTAATAAATTAACGTTGAAGATAAAGAAAATAAACATTATACATTTCAGTATAAAGAGGGAAAACAGCTCTGTAGCATTAAGTATAGATGATAAATGTGTAGACAGTAACAAAAAGTTTTTTAGGATGAATGTTGATTATCAGTTAACATGGAATACACATACAAACCTACTGGAAAAATGCATGTCATCAGCATGTTGTGCTGTTAGTTTTAGCGTCAGTTTGTACTAGTCAATGTCTTGTGGCGACACACTATACCTACGTACACTCGGTTCTTAGCTATGCGATTCTTTTCTGGCTATCGAAGGCACAAAACATCGACACAGTTTTTAAAGTACATGAAAGTGCTGTATGAATAATAACTAGAAGTAGTAGTCGGCCTCATGGTACGGAGCTATTTAAAAAACTGGGTAGTCTTACTTCACTAAGTGAATACATCTACCCCATGTGGCGTATATCAGGGAAAACATTAATAAATATTACACTAACAGTTCGATACATAATCATGGAAAAGGAGTCAATTTTGACTTACATTTACTAGGGAAAAACAAACAAAAAACCTCAAAACAGTATTTTCTAGCAGGAAATAAACTGTATAATAAATTCTCCAAGGAGAAGAAAAAGATTACTGAAAGCTATTCTTCATAAGTAATGCATACTACACACCCTATGGTTACTAAGAGGATTTAGAGCAGTGGAAAAATGCTCCTGTCAATTCACAAAAAGGAGAATATGCTCCTGCATAAAAGACTGACTGAAAAGTGGGCTACCAGCTGCCTCATTCTAACTTCCTCATCTCCTTTAAAAATTTTCCCAAAATTTTTGGCATGCCAACATATTCGTGCTCCAACGCAACTCACCTGCCGCTCCCAAAAGCTCCCACAACTCTGGCTCGGTCACACTCGCTAGTTGCTCATACCTATCCTCTCCCACTTGTCCATTCTCGCTCACTCATTGTCATTATGTCTTTGTATCGCTCTGTCACTGTCTCCTGTCTCACAATGACAGTCTCCTTGGTCTAAATGGGTGAGTGAGAAGTTGCAGTTAGAAGGGAGTGAGTATGAGCGACTTATAACGATGGACTAGTGGGTGCGAAGGAGTTACGGCAGCTTTTGGGAGCGAGAGTCGAGTTGCATGTTAAAAGAGCGCTGATATGTTCGCATGCCATAATATTTGCGAAAATCTTTAAAAATGCCGAGGAAGGTGAAATGATGCAGTTGGTACCCCACATTCTGGTCAGTCTTTTAAACAGGAGCATATTCACCTTTTTTGTGCCCAGATAGCAGTTTTCCGTTTGTTTCCTTCTTTTGACTACCACAGCAGGGCATGTCACCCATATGAAAAGAACTTTATGGGGCAAT
Organism: Schistocerca serialis cubense; assembly: GCF_023864345.2. Taxonomy (NCBI): domain Eukaryota; kingdom Metazoa; phylum Arthropoda; class Insecta; order Orthoptera; family Acrididae; genus Schistocerca; species Schistocerca serialis. Next base: position 159,351,294 of record NC_064640.1, read on the forward strand.
AAACTTTTAGTTTACTTAAGTTAAATTACAATGACACAAAACTAACAGATACCGAGGTATGAGCCGTGGATTGGGTAACGCATGTTGCTGCAGGCGTACCGATAATGAGAGGGGATAACAATGTATGGTCACATGTTACTGCTGTGACAAGAAGATCGTGTGTAAAGATCTTCAGTGCATGACAGTAATGCTTTGTCACTCTTCTGAATTCAACATCTCACTCATCACCGGGGAGTGGGGCGGGGGGGGGGGGGGGGGGTTGCTGACTCACATTTTCAGGTGGACCGAGGGAAGGACATGAAGACATGCACGGAGCATAATCGAATGTCTAAGGGCCTGGTGGCAGTTTTTCGAGCCAACTGGAGTTAGTGAAAGGGCCCTAGAAGCATGTTCGTGGTCTAGGACCCGCCATCGGGTATCCCTAGTGGGTACAGCGATGAAAAGCAAAACTGAACAATATTAAAAGTTATCTGAAAAAATCGTGCGTATCAAAGAAAATTGTCACCTGAATGAGGCGGTGCAGCTGTTAAAACACTTACCTCATGTTGTTGTTGTTGTTGTGGTCTTCAGTCCAGAGACTGCTTTCATGGAGCTCTCCATGCCACTCTATCCTGTGCAAGCTTCTTCATCTCCCAGTATCTACTGCAACCTACATCCTTCTGAATCTGTTTAGTGTATTCATCTCTTGGTTTCCCTCTATGATTTTTACTCTCCACGCTGCCCTCCAATACTAAACTGGTGATCCCTTGATGCCTCAGAATATGCCCTAACAACCGATCCCTTCTTCTAGTCAAGTTGTGCCACAAATTTCACTTCTCTCCAATTCTACTCAATACCTCCTCATTAGTAATGTGATCTACCAATCTAATCTTCAGCATTATTCTGTAGCAACACATTTCGAAAGCTTCTATTCTCTTCTTGTCTAAACTATTTATCGTCCATGTTTCATTTCCATACATGGCTACACTCCATACAAATACTTTCAGAAACGACTTCCTGACACTTAAATCTATACTCGATGTTAACAAATTTCTCTTCTTCAGAAATGATTTCCTTGCCATTTCCCGTCTACATTTTATATCCTCTCTACTTCGACCATCATCAGTTATTTTGCTCCCCAAATTGCAATACTCATTTACTACTTTAAGCGTCTCATTTCCTAATCTAATTGCCGCAGCATCACCCGATTTAATTCGACTACATTCCAGTAGTCTCGTTTTGCTTTTGTTGATGTTCATCTTATATCCCCCTTTCAAGACCATGTCCATTCCGTTCAGCTGCTCTACCAGGTCCTTTGCTATCTCTGACAGAATTACAATGTCATCAGCGAACCTCAAAGTTTTCATTTCTTCTCCATGGATTTTAATCCCTACTCAAAATTTCTCTTTTGTTTCCTTTCCTGCTTGTTCAATATACAGATTGAATAACATCGGGGAGAGGCTATAACCCTGTCTCACTCCCTTCCCAACCACTGCTTCCCTTTCATGTCCCTCGACTCTTATAACTGCCATCTCGTTTCTGTACAAACTTACCTCATATGCTGTAGGATAACACTGTAAAGTTACGTTAATGTGACCACTGGTCCAGAGCCTGAATAACCTTCTTTTGTACCGCGGACCGCCGCGAGATGTGCAGGGAGAAAATAAATGATGTTCTGGAAGGTACCGACAAGGATGTGGAGCCATGCCAACTCCTGTGCCGTGGACAGATGCCCTAGCTTTGTCGGTTGAGAATCCATGGCGATTACAGCTCAATCGAGGTGCTCCCACAGATACTCGAATGGGTTTGTGGCCGAGAGAGGACGGTTAACTGATCTCGGTGCTCTCTGGACCACGCACGTACGCTATGGGGTGTGTGACGCGTTGCACTGTTCTGCAGAGGAAATACAAACTGCGTGCAGGGTTGGACATCATCCCCACGGATAGATGTATGCTTCTGTTAATCCATCGTGCCTTCCCGAATGACGAGATCATACAGGGAATGCTTCGAAATGATTCCCCGGAACATAACGCTCCCTCCTCCGGTCTGGACCCTTCCGACAATTGTTGCAGTGTTTGCCCACACACAGCAACGTTAACTGAACGGTCGTTGATGGTGCACTGTTGGTAACCTCTTGGTTCACCTGGATCGTCAGTTGGTCAACAGTTGCACGTCGTTCACTCTTGTCATCTATGGCCAGTGGTGGCCGGCCGGTGTGACCGAGCGGTTCTAGGCGCTTCAGTCCGGAACCGCGCGGCTACCACGGTCGCAGGTTCGAATCTTGCCTCAGACATGGATTTGTGTGATGCCCTTCGGTTAGTTAGGTTTAAGTAGTTCTAATTCTAGGGGACTGATGACCTCAGATTTTAAGTCCCATAGTGCTCAGAGCCATTTGAACTAGTTTTTGGCCCGTGGTCCACCACAGTTGGCACAGCGTCGGTTTCACATGGCACCATTTCGCATGCACGGGGTACTTTATCCACGGCTGCACGCGAACAGTTCAGAAACTTAGCCGTTTCTGAAATGCCTCCACCCTTGACCAGAAAGCCAATAATCATGCCCTTTTGGACGTCAGATAAATCAGCGTACGGCAACGACTTCAATGTTGTCCGCGTATCCCTGACACGCCTTGTGTATCCTCCACTGCTAGTGCTGCCACCTGCCGTCTATGAATTATTATTGCACGTTCACGTCGAACATAGGTTGTGGGCACATTGATGTGACTGGACCGTGGAGCTTGATATCGGGATTCACAACTGGTCCATTCTCGATGTTATCAATTATTTTTAACTCCGTAGTATGTATTGGGAGTTCAAAAAAAATGTTATTTTATGTCGATTATCACTTATAGAAACCATAAGTATTTCCATGAGCTGACAGTATATAAACGTGAGTCTCTAGGTTTACATGTATCCCACTAATCGTTATCAGTTTTAGAAATAAGAACAGTTTGTATGAAACAGACTCATTGAAGCTTATTATACTGATCAGGAGTTCAACGATTGGTTGTATCCGGTTCCCACTGGAAAACAAAACGCCAGCTCCATCGATTGGACTACGTGTGTATCACTGTTTTACACTTAAAATTTTTCAACTTTTCATTCGGTATTCGACTGCTGCTCTCTAAGCGCCTCTTCGAGATTCCCCTTCTAGTCTACTCTCACATCTGATCATTTCTAGATAAACGTAATTTCCTTTGGTCACATTTTGCTTCATATTTGACATCAGCATTCATTGCAGAAAATGCTGCCAATTTTTGCTAGAACATTTCAGTTTACGGCAGACTTCTAAGAGTACCTTCTGTTAAACAGCCGTGGTAATGTTGTCCTGAAACGGCTAAAAGCAGATGTTGGCACAAAAGGAGTCAGGACATGACTGCCTCTACTACCAACGACACTTTTCACATGTATCCTAGATGACTGCTTGATTACATCTTAAAAGATGTTATCGTTGAATATTATATATATATATATATATATATATATATATATATATATATATATATATATATATATGCTTGAATTATATACAGGGTGAGTCACCTAACATTACCGCTGGATATATTTCGTAAACCATATCAAATACTGACGAATCGATTCCACAGACCGAACGTGAGGAGAGGGGCTAGTGTAGTTGCTTAATACAAACCATAAAAAAATGCACGGAAGTATGTTTTTTTAACACAAACCTACGTTTTTTAAATGGAACCCCGTTAGTTTTCTTAGCACATCTGAACATATAAACAAATACGTAATCAGTGCCGTTTGCTGCATTGTAAAATGTTAATTACATCCGGAGATATTGTAACCTAAAGTTGACGCTTGAGTACCACTTGTGTGTATCGGAGAGCACCGAATTACGTAGGGATCCAAAGGGAACGGTGATGGACCTTAGGTACAGAAGAGACTGGAACAGCACATTACGTCCACATGCTAACACCTTTTTATTGGTCTTTTTCACTGACGCACATGTAGATTACCATGAGGGGTGAGGTACACGTACACACGTGGTTTCCGTTTTCAATTACGGAGTGGAATAGAGTGTGTCCCGACATGTCAGGCCAATAGATGTTCAATGTGGTGGCCATCATTTGCTGCACACAATTGCAATCTCTGGCCTAATGAATGTCGTACACGCCGCAGTACATCTGGTGTAATGTCGCCGCAGGCTGCCACAATACGTTGTTTCATATCCTCTGGGGTTGTAGGCACATCACGGTACACATTCTCCTTTAACGTACCCCACAGAAAGAAGTCCAGAGGTGTAAGATCAGGAGAACGGGCTGGCCAATTTATGTGTCCTCCACGTCCTATGAAAAGCCCGTCGAACATCCTGTCAAGGGTCAGCCTAGTGTTAATTGCGGAATGTACAGGTGCACCATCATGCTGATACCACATACGTCGACGCGTTTCCAGTGGGACATTTTCGAGCAACGTTGGCAGATCATTCTGTAGAAACTCGATGTATGTTGCAGTTGTTTGGGCCCCTGTAATGAAGTGAGGACCCAAGAGGTGGTCGCCAATGATTCCGCACCATACATTTACAGTCCACGGTCGCTGTCGCTCTACCTGTCTGAGCCAGCGAGGATAGTCCACGGACCAGTAATGCATGTTCCGTAGATTCAGTGCCCCGTGGTTTGTGAAACCTGCTTCATCGGTAGACACGTAGAACTGCAACGCATTCTCTGTTAATGCCCATTGACAGAATTGCACTCGATGATTAAAGTCATCACCATGTAATTGCTGATGTAGCGACACATGAAACGAGTGAAAGCGGTGACGATGCAGTATGCGCATGACACTACTTTGACTCAGTCCACCGGCTCTTGCAATGTCCCTTGCACTCATGTATGGGTTCATGACAACAGCAGCTAACACACCAACTGCACCCGCTTCTCCTGTGACGGGCCTGTTACGGACCCGTTTGCGTGCTACGACCATACCTGTTGCATACAGTTGGCGGTAGATGTTTTGCAATGTGCGGCACGTTGGATGTTCTCTGTCCGGGTACCGTTCTGAATAGACCCTGCAGGCTTCAGCTGCATTTCGTCGACACTCGCCATAGATGAGTATCATCTCCGCCTTTTCAGAGTTCGAATACACCATGGTCACAGTTCCTACAACACTACACAATCACAGACGTCTGGTAACACGGTGTACTACAGTTGGTCTGCGTGCGGAGACGAATGCAGAATAACAGTAGCAGCAAGCGCTACATACGGACACTGCGACAGCTAGACCAAACAACAACAGTGCACTACAGCCACACTCGTAAACACGGTCGTCATCGTAAACATGTCCCTGCAGATGCTGCTCGCCGACCGTGGCCCGTGTTTGTTACAACACGCAATGAACGTCGGAGGTTTCAAGCGTCAACTTTAGGTTACAATATCTCCGGATGTAATTAACATTTTACAATGCAACAAACGGCACTGATTACGTATTTGTTTATATGTTCAGATGTGCTAACAAAACTAACGTGGTTCCATTTAAAAAAACGTAGGTTTGTGTTAAAAAACATACTTCCGTACATTTTTGTATGGTTTGTATTAAACAATTACACTAGCCCCTCTCCTCACGTTCGGTCTGTGGAATCGGTTCGTCAGTATTTGATGTGGTTTACGAAATATATCCAACGGTAATGTTAGGTGATCGCCGCGGGCGATCGCGGGCGATCGCGGGCGCTAGCGCCCCAGGGGCACAGTTTGGACGAACCTGGTGTAAATGATTCCCTTGCTGTTTTGTTACTGTCTATCGCCGCTTACGAGAAACTTAAAGTCCTCGCAGGAAGCGACACAACGCTGTAAATTCGTGTACTATTATAATCAGGTGACTCACCCTGTGTATATATATATATATATATATATATATATATATATATATATATATATATATATATATATACTTGAATTATTATCTATATTAGTCTTGTTACTGTGGGCCGGGCGCTGTGGCCGAGCGGTTCTGGGCGCTTCTGTCTGTAGCCGCGTGACCGCTACGGTCGCAGGTTCGAATCCTGCCTCGGGCATGAATGTGTGTGATGTCCTTAGGTTAGTTACGTTTAAGTAGTTCTAAGTTCTAGGGGACTGATGACCTCAGATGTTAAGTCCCATAGTGCTCAGAGCCATTTGAACTATTTGTTACCGTGGTTACGAGAGCTACTAATGATAATCATCTTTGTATTTTCCAGTTCGCTTCCAGTCGTGATTCCATATTTACCGTTCGTATCTGACGATAGTTCTACAGTTCTTCTCGAAGCTGTATCGCAGTCCACAAACTGTTTACTCAAATAAAATCCATTTGGGACTGCATTGATTGCTGTGGCGCACCGGATGTACTCCTCTGCCCTACTGCACTGAGACCGTTCCGATTCTCTTTGTGCTGTTTAGGTGAATGGTGGCTTTGGCGAGGTCTTGTGCAAGCATGTAGGTTATCATTGATGTGTTTGCGAGAGTACTCCATCCAAATGGAAACACCAATGCGGAACTCTCTTGTCACAAAAGAGACAGCAGAGCATACGACGTAATGTAACTACAGTAGCCCGTTTGCTGTAAACATTTATCCACGATCAACAAGCGGGGGAAACGACTAGTTCAATTTTAACAATGGTATGAAAATAGTTTGAATGTGACCTTTCATGGATTGTGCGGCTGATCCCGGCGGAGGTTCGAGTCCTCCCTCGGGCATGTGTGTGTGTGTTTGTCCTTAGGATAATTTAGGTTAAGTAGTGCGTAAGCTTAGGGACTGATGGCCTTAGCAGTTAAGTCCCATACGATTTCACACACATTTTTTGACCTTTCATTAACCTGTCAGCCGGAACTATTCAATCAAACCGTTTGAAATTTGAATTAGTACTATGGGAAGAAGATTTGAAGCCACCTTCTTTCATACAGAAGCCAAGCCTTTCCTCAGCCCACAACCTTGCTCACACCGTAATCTGTTTCCACCTCAATAGTTCATTCTATATGTTTAAGTAACCCTTCAACTAGATTATACTTGAAACTTTCTGGCAGAGTTTGGAAGGTAGGAGACGAAGTACTGCCGGATGTAAAATTGTGAGGACGTGGGTAGCTCGGTGGGAGAGCACTTTCCAGCGAAAGGCAAACGTCCTGAGTTCGAGTCCCGGTCCGGCACACAGTTTTAATCTGTCAGGAAGTTTGAGATCAGCGAACACTCCGCTGCAGAGTGAAAACTTAGGTATATATTATACTTGCAGAAACAATTTGAGATATTTCTGTCAAGTGTTGTGGGGCGGCGAGTTGGTAACAAGAATACGTTTACTACAAAGAATTGCATCCTCAAAATAGCCTTAACAAGTTACCTGCAATTTGTATTCCGCTTGCTAACATTCCGGCTTTCCTAAGCTGAATAAAATTACTTAACAATGTGAGCTAATGAGAAAACTGATTCTGAAAATACGTATCCACAGCTCCAAGAGGAAATTAATATTTTCAACATACCTTTGGTTCGACTGAAACGAATAAGTGGTATCAACTGTAGGGGTACACAAGAGCAACAGGAATTTATCGGTACTAGATACCGAGTAATAACAAAGGCATTCAATTACTGTACATTTACTTCATTAGAAATACACACATAGTAAAAATTGTACATAGATAACGTCTACGAGCAAAAGTAACAAAATGCACATGAACATTTAACTGTGTCAGTGACACACATAATACACACATGCTTGACCCTCAAGGTGCTGAGAAATATTGGACTTAACTCGAGAGACAGTGACAAAATCAAATTTACCCTGCCCGGCTAGCTGCGCGGTCTAACGCGCTGCTTCCCGAGCGCGAAGGCGTGGCGGTCCCCAGCACGAATCCGCCCGGCGGATTAGTGTCGTCGTCCGGTAAGCCGGCCAGCCTGTGGATGGTTTTTAAGGCGGTTTTCCATTTACCTCGGCGAATGCGGGCTGGTTCCCCTTATTCCGCCTTAGTTACCACAATTACTCTACCACCCAAATATTTGGGGCTACACTCATCTGGTATGAGACGTTCACAGGGGTGGAGAGGGGGAGGACGGGAGGGGGGGGGGGGGGGGCACTGGGAGCCGAACCGCACAATAACCCTGGGTTCGTTGTGGGGTGGCGGTGGGGTGGGTGGTCTGTTTTGGCCTGTTGTGGGGTTGTGAACCACTGAGGGCTACAGCAGGACAAAGCCTCCCGTCGTTTCTAGATCCCCAGTTTAATACACAATACACACAAATCAAATTTAAATGACCTGGCAGAAATAATGGTTTTACCCGTGGTACAAGGAGAAGTGCTGTTGAGACACGCACAGGGACTGATGTGGGCTCTTGGCAAAGTAACGAGCAAGATATAGTAACACAAGACTCACCGTAATCAAAATCCACTCCCTAATCATGAAAGGACTGAAGTAGCTAAATTAAGAAACGTTACTACGGCTTTAAGCAAACTCTAACATCATGGTTCCGTTATTGAAATTCGCACTATGCCAGTCACAGTTAAATTCAGACACCTAATCGAGAACACTTACCAGTCTTCATAGTACCAGAATCGGAACCCCTTTGCTATACTGTTCCAGTATTGGATCCCGGTTAATCCCTTTGCTATTATTCGGTAGCTAGTTAACCTTTCTCACTCGTTGGACCATCAGCATACTTGTATGTGAGGCACTGTACTTTCAATAAATTCGTTGTTTAAATTGCTATTTATATTGTGTACCCATACAGTGGATACTTTTCATTTAGCTCACTCTACCAACATAGACAATTTAATAGGAACGAAACAGTAAATTCTCATACAAATCGTATTCTTTCCTCAGCACCTGGCACAGTTCAGATTCTAAATCCTACAAAATTTCCATTAATTACAGTTTCTGTTTAAATCAGATATCGGGCGGTCTAGTCACTGACAGTTTTGCTCGCGTAAAAAGTGGAAAGTTTGATGCTCCACTCGCCATGCGGATTTTAGAGACGGGTGCCAAACAACAACTAGCAAAGCCGAAGTGGATGAGGCAAATCATACCATTTAGTCTTTAAAAATTTCTTAACGTGTACACGAAAGTTCAAAATTGTTAAGTACAAATCAGGTTCTACCGTAATCTAACTCGTGATTTCTTAAAGTTTCTCCGCATGCAGCCATCCGAGGCTCGCGCTCACCGCTGCTTCCGTCACGAAGTGAACACAATGAGCGGCTCCAACAAACTGATTCAGACTGATCTTGCTGTGTTACTTTTATTTTCTCGGTGCGGTGGGTAATGGAAACTTTCAATTTGAAGCCGCAAGTGCACCGACCTGTGTGCTCAAAAAGTATCCTCTCGCATCACTACATCTCAAATATCTTTCACAGTTGGGATTCTATTTTTATCTACAACAAGTAACTGTTTACAAAACATAATTTTTAAATTTGGATTCTTTATTCGAATAAATACAGCTTGTGCATCTTTTCAAGTGGGACTCTGATTCGTCCTTCATCCCGATTTGGTCCCTTTCCCAGCACTATATCATTACTATTAGATTATTTTTTTAAAAATTAGTTCGTCTTTACTAATTTACCACAAAAATATGTTGCTGAAATTTCTAGATACTGACGGACATCCAAGGGGTCGATAACGTACAACATTTGTGATAATTCCAGGCAAATGATACATTGGTAACAGACGTATGCAGTGTTGCAATACTTTTTTTACAAACGATTCATAAATGTTACTCAAAAGATTGGGTTGGCAGGTTCAGTAGATGTTACCATAGAGTACCTCAGACCAGACAGTACACATAACTTCTCTAACGTAAACATGACCCTCACTATCAAAGCCTATCATAAAATCTTTAAAATAAAAACGTATCTAGTGGTTATAATAAAATATCAAAAAATTTAATTAAGGAGTGTGCTTCTGAGTTAAGTAACATGTTAAGCTACCTCTTTTAGCAGTCGTTTATCAATGGAACGTTTCCTGAATGGTTGAAATATTCTAAAGTTAAGTCTCTGTTTAAGAAAGCAGACAAAGAAATACCGTTTAACTTCCGTCCAGTTTCACTTTAGCCAGGATTCTCAAAAAATTTAGACAAGGCAATATACTGTCAGCTTATTAACCACCTGACAAGATATAGTATATTGTCCAGGTCTCAGTTCGCAATTTCTAAAGGGTTCTAATATTGAAAATGGTATCTACACCTGCAGTGAAAATTTACTTAATTCATTAGACAATAAATTGAAGGCTACTGGTATATTCTGTTATCTGTCAAACGTATTTGACTGTGTAAACCACAATATCCTTTTAAGTTAATTACAATATTACGATTTAAAAGGAAATTCTGCAAAATATTTCAGTTCCTGTATCTCTGATAGGAAACAAAGTGTATCTGTACGAAAGAGACATGAACTAAGCAATCAAGCATCAACCAACTGGGAGCTAGTGGCATGTGGCGTCCCACAAGGTTCCACCTCACGGCCCTTGCTTTTTCTTGTGTGTATCAATAACATTTCATCAGTAACATTACCAGATGCCAAGTTTGTTTTATTTTCAGATAATACAAACATTGCAATAAATAGCAAATCAAATGTAGTCTTAGAAAGATCGGTTATTGAAATTTTCATGGACATTAATAAATGGTGCCTAGCCAATTCTTTGCCACTAAACTTTGAAAAAACACACTGCATGCAGTTCAGAACTTGAAAGAGGTTTCCCATTAATATATGCCCAAAATCTGATAACAGACAGATAGAAGAAGTGGGCAGTGTTAAATTCGTCAGACTACAGCTTGATAATAAAATTAGCTGTGAGGAGCTTACCACAGAATTGGTGAAGTGCCTAAAAAAATCCGTGTTTCCAATGTGAATGTTGTCAGTCACAGGGGATATAAAAATGAAAAAGTTGACATGCTAAGCTTACTTTCATTGCATAACGTCATATGGGACTATCTTATGGGGTAGCTCATCAACCCAAGCTAAGGTTTTACAGGTGCAAATATGTGTATTAAGAATTATTTGTGCTGTGAACGCAAGAACTTCCTAAAGAGGCCTGTTTAGGAAACTAGGGATATTAACTACTACTTCCCAATATATTTATTTCTTAATGAAACTTGTCATTAAAAGTATATATCTTTTTCAAACCAATAACTCAGTTCATGGAATCAATAGTAGAAATAAGAATAATCTTCACAAAGATTTAAAGTCACCTACTTTGGTGCAGAAAGATGTCCATTATTCAGGAACACACACTTGCCAGCAACCACAAACAGTTTACCTACCGATAAAGTCCGTTTTAAGAGGAGACTAAAGGATTTGTTGGTGGCCAACTCCTTCTACTCCATCTGATGAATTTGTGTTTCTGTGTGTGTGTGTGTGTGTGTGTGTGTGTGTGTGTGTGTGTGTGTGTGTGTTTTACTAATAATATAATGCGAATATGAGAACAATCTGGCTTCTGTACATATTCAATGCAGTAATGCGATCATTGCAAATAAACTGTGGGTACGTTAGCATCGCTGGCCAAAGAGAACGACTCGTAGTCTTATCTCTGACAGTTCAGCTCTTTGACTCTAGCGAGATATGTCGTGTATTGTTGTTGTATCGAGTTTCTATGAAATAAAGTGTGTTTCGTATGCTGGACCGATGTGTCGTCTATCACTGGCTATTTCTACGTGCCAGAGTTCCACAGTGTTGCAAAATGATTCTTCTATTCAGTGTTTAGTACCTCATAAATGGAAGTACATTTCGATGTTTTTGACTCATCATCCAAGACGATCATTCCACTTGGGATCTGTGGAAGGTACATTAGCATACTTTTATTTGTTATTTATATAATGTTTGTGCATTCTTGTTCTTCTGATGTGTTCTACATCCTGGATCATCTCCTCCCTATGGATCAGCTGGAACGAAAATTACATCTAATCTATGCTAATGGTGCATAATGTGTTCGCCTGCATATCGGGTGGTGTTGATTTGCACACCTCTCTACACTACTATTTGATTCTGGCAGGAAATGTTTTTGTTTACTTGAGTTCGGTGTGGTCCGTTGTACTTTATGGAGCTGTTGTAGTGTAGCGGCACCAGCCATGTTAGTTGCAAAACGAAGTGGTAATTTCGGCACGGTGGCAGCACCATCGTGTTTATGCCGGAGAAACAAGAAAGGGGTAAGTTATGCTGGCGTACAGTCCAGTATTCTTACAAGTGGAGCGTTGTTACACACTGCCTGTCTTTCACCACATTTACATGCGGCACAATCTGTGGGACACGAAAATCTAATTTCGCAATCGGAATGCCGTGTCTGCTGTCGTGTTTTCATGTTAGGCCTGAATCTATTTTTCTAACCCGAACAAATATTGGTTTTTGAGTATCACTTGTTTAACACGAATGACTGTGTACGTAAATCCGCTGTTCCGATTCAGACAAGTCTGTGATGTGAGATTATCACCACCTACGTAGTTTATTTTTATTTTTTATTTTTTCAATAGGAAGAGGATGTTGTTCAAGAAGAGATATTTAAAAATCGTATCTATATGAGACTGTCATAATACTCCCGCCAGATAATGCGCATTATGGAAAACTGCGAACTGATCACTGGTTGAACATCATTGTAATCAAACACTTTGGACGCTTATAATGGCTAGACATATTTGGAATGGGTAAATACAGTGTGAGTAATCACCATAAATTATTTCGCGTGATGCTCTAGTACAATAATTAAAATTAATACTCTTCTTCAAAACAGTGGCGTAGTATAGGGAGAAGCGATAGGTTCTGGGTTCGAATTGATGCAGATGATCTGAAATTTTTATTTTTCAATCTTTATCAAAGTGTCTTGATTGATTGTTTTTACAGAATTAATTGTATTTATTTTTATTCTAATCCTCTGACATGTCATTTAATCATTGTATTAACTTTTTTATTTGCACACAGAATTAAAGGAGGCTTCAAAAATTCGATCCCTCCCTTCCCCTTGTGAGTTACCGAATGTTTTGTCACCAGCAAATGTTTGTGGACGAGATAGTTTTTACAGAGTAATGCGAGTGAGTGGTCCAAATGGCTCTGAGCACTATGGGACTCAACTGCTGAGGTCATTAGTCCCCTAGAACTTAGAACTAGTTAAACCTAACTAACCTAAGGACATCACACACATCCATGCCCGAGGCAGGATTCGAACCTGCGACCGTAGCGGTCTTGCGGTTCCAGACTGCAGCGCCTTTAACCGCACGGCCACTTCGGCCGGCAATGCGAGTGAGTCCACGTTTCATCTATGCAAATCACTGGCCACTTTGATTCTGGCCGGCGGTTGTGGCTGAGCGGTTCTAGGCGCTTCAGTCCAGAACCGCGCTGCTGCTACGATCGCAGGTTCGAATCCTGCCTCGGGCATGGATGTATGTGCTGTCCTTAGGTTAGTTAGGTTTAAGTAGTTCTAAGTTCTAGGGGACTGATGACCTCAGCTGTTAAGTCCCATAGTGCTCATAGCCATTTGAACCATTTGATTCTGACGCTTGATTAATTATATTCTGGCCGGTTTCGTGTTCCTCGACCCGCAATTTACGGACGATATTGTTACTCACTTTTTTTTTAACATTTTGGCTGCACGTCCGTCGCCTCTGTCTCTATGGTGTTCATTTTTGGAACACAGTCTACGACCAGCTTAGAGACAGAAGTGATGACACTTTCTGCAGGACCTGGCCATCATTTTGCAGGACAATACTCAAGCACGTACAGTGCAAGCTGTTACTGGTTTGTTTGACTGATGGGGCCGCTAAGTGCTATACCACCTACTGCTCTCCCCTGACTTAAGCCCTCGTAAGTTCAACTCGATTTCTGAACTGAAGGAAACACTTCACGGCATTCGCTTCAGAATTGCTACAAATTCGTCGGGCAATGGACGGCACCGCTCGAACTGTGATCGCAACTGGAAACGGTTTATACACAATGCTGACGACTACTCTGAAGGTTAGTTAAACTCTGAAACACGTATCTATTTTGTACTAGCTATAAATAAATAGTTGCCACTATTATAGTTCCAACCCTCGTATCATAGGACCACTTCCCGTTTGTTTGAGGCATTTTTTCTCGAATAAACATTGTTCATCGTAGTACTCTGTCGTCTAACATCAATTACAGACGTTAGAATAGAAACCTTTTTATGAAACTATTCATTTAACTTTTATTTTACATTTATGTGTATTTAATTCGCACTTCTAGCCAATGGATAGACTAATTGACCGCAGAATCACAGCCGCAAGTTATTACTCGTATTTGTAGCGAATTAGCTGCGGGACATGAAAGCAGATGTGTGCAGCTCGACCCTATGACTACATCGGGCTATTGTAGCTTAAATAGAGACGTGCATAACCGAAGCACCTAAAGTCCGAACAACTACTGGTAAACACGCAGCTAGTTTGTTTGTATGGGATGCTGTTAGACACAGGAACTAATCAGCAGCAACCGTTAGGTACCATCGCAAGTAGTTACAAACACAGAAGCGTTTTCAACACTCTACGAGCTGAGAACTGAAGCAAGGAAAGATAGTAAACTGACAACATGGTGACAGAGGGATGACCTCATAATGTTGGTCTCAAAAATGTTGCAAGAAAGCTCATATCTAACATAAAAGTAACTATTCAGTTACCGACACAGCGGAAAAGAGCGCCTGAAAGGTGAAGTTGCTACATCCTGCAGCTAGAAACAGTCCTGACGAGCTCAGCAAACTAGGGCACATATGGGCATTTATACCGATGGATAACGTCAAGGGCATAGCGCAATGAGTACCTATAGCCTGTCTTCCACAGTTTACTTCTCAGTAATTGTAAGCTATGATTCAGTGTTGCAGCAACTAGTACTGAGGCAGAACCTATAGCGCTCAGTCTGTGACCTACTGAGATGACTACAATCTACAATGCCACCAACTAGATCTGAGGAACACTGCTACCGAGAGCTTCCGCTGCGTCATCCTGGCCGTCGCTGATGTGAAGATTTTGGCGCCTTGTAAGACCAGGACCTCTGCGGACCTCACTGATGGAAATTGGCGAGCTGATCTAACACCATTACTTATGGGAGCCCAGTAATTGCTGCCCCTCAACTCGCAGCTACAGGCAGACTCCAGACTCTGAGGCTGGTTAAAATGGCTCTGAGGCCTATGGGACTTAACATCTGAGGTCATCAGTCCCCTAGAACTTAGAACTACTTTAATCTAACTAACCTAAGGACATCACACACATCCATGCCCGAGGCATGATTCGAACCTGCCACCGTAGCTGTCGCGTGGTTCCAGACTAAAGCACCTAGAACCGCTCTGCCACTCCGGCCGGCTCTGAGGCTGGTCTCTTACAAAGAGGCTGTGACATAATTGAGGGGCTGAGAGTACAAGTGGCACAAGTGCTTCCTCAAGCAAACTAAGTAAACAAAGGCCAAAGTTAAATGGCTGTTTACAAATTATGTGAGCTACTATGGAAACAGCAGATTTTTTTTCTAATCTTCAGTTAGTTTGTGTATAGTTCTAGGAATGCTTAGAGATTGTAGTTCCTCTGTATTATTTTTATAATATATTAAAAACTCTTATAATCTTAAAAATTTTTAGAGCGTAACAGGTACAAGTGCGAAAACATTTAATTTACTGTGCTATATTTTGAAGTTTCTTGGTACAACAAGCATGATATAATATTACAATACATGTTTATTGTAAAAAAAGGATGTGTGAGTAATTAAGGCGAAAGTCATATAACGAGCTGAAAAAAACAGGTAATTAGCAAATACAATTAAAATACCAAAACGGAAAGATTCATGTGGTTCCAACACATATGAGAGACTATTCATAGTCACTTTCTATAGCCCCTTCACAGTAAGTGTCTATCGAATCATCATCATTTCCTTCTATGCTATCTCTTGAAGAGGCCGGCCGAAGTGGCCGTGCGGTTAAAGGCGCTGCAGTCTGGAACCGCAAGACCACTACGGTCGCAGGTTCGAATCCTGCCTCGGGCATGGATGTTTGTGATGTCCTTAGGTTAGTTAGGTTTAACTAGTTCTACGTTCTAGGGGAGTAATGACCTCAGCAGTTGAGTCCCATAGTGCTCAGAGCCATTTGAACCATCTCTTGAAGAACGCCCTTCCTGCACAACACTCTTGATGCTGTACCACTGCGTTGAGCATTTTTCAGTCTTCCTTGTTCACTTTTGTGGCCACATCTTCTTCTTTCTCCACTTCCTCTTCGTACACTCACGATATCTGCTGTCTGAAATGGGATACATTGTTATAGAACTCATGTTAAAATGGAGAGATTTAGTTATTCATCTTTTCGATTTCTCAAATTTTATTTCAGAGTCGTCTTGATTCAAAGGCTGTAGAAGAGGAAGGTATTGATGGGGAGCCAAGATTGGAACTTCTAAAATCCGCTTCCATAACGTCAAGATCACGGTTTAGTGAATACTTGAACTGCACTGCAAGAGGATTTTCTTTGATAGTTCAGATCCACTTGGTATTCCTTCCTTGCATGTTGTTTCCTTCTGCGTCTTTAGCAACTTTATGCCTTGCTATCACCTCCGTGACTTAAATGAAACGCATTTCTTTTTTTTTTCATTTTCGCTACGGAAAACTTTCTGCTGACCTGCTTCACTGCTGCCATCCTGTTTTGGGGAACAAATACGTGTTTGAAGTGTCTCTTTGCCTTTTTAGAGAGCGACTAAAATCTTTATCACATTCCATATATGTCTAGACAAGTTCAAGGACCTTATTATATGTTGTGTCGAGACGCTGATTTTGCTTCAAGATGTATAAACGATATTTCAAATATGGCCTATTTAAACATGCATTAAATAGTACTAAAAGTACTCTTAAAAGCATACGCATTAGTCTATTGCTGTGCTTTAGAAAAATGCATACCTGAATTCGCCATTTCACTTATACTAGTTGTAATCTGAATGCAGTCCAGGAATTGGTTTAGAGCTTGAAGTTTGTCACCAGATAGAGCGACACTATAGAGGAAATCGCTTGTACTTCTTGTATTCAGAAGAGATCCACAGTTAAACTTTCGAAATGTACATTTAAAGAATTTTCTTGTGAAATGTCACTTGTACCACTTGTACTCACAGCCCCTCAGTTCTCCTTGACATCGGGCGCCTCGCGTGTAGCTGCTGGCTGCCTTGCCAGGGCGCAGTCTCCGACGTCGACCTGGGAATCCGGTGAGAAGAGCAGCAGGCCAACGCTGGCTGTGTTTGTAGTGCTGCCAGGGCAGAGACCGCTCCTGCAGGAGCGGTCGCTAAGTGAGCCACTCCACAGCCGCGCCCACAGAGGGTCGCGCCGGCGTCAGCAGATACCGACTGGCGAGCGCTCTGTTACCTCGCCTGGCTGCCGGCCATCTGGGGAAGACGACTCTGTACTTCCTGTTAATAAATGTACACTACTGGCCATTAAAATTTCTACACCAAGAAGAAATGCAGATAATAAACGGGTATTCATTGGACAAATATATTATACTAAAACTGACATGTGATTACATTTTCACGCAATTTGGGTGCATAGATCCTGAGAAATCAGTACCCAGAACAACCACCTCTGGCCGTAATAACGGCCTTGATACGCCTGGGAATTGAGTCAAACAGAGCTTGGATGGCGTGTACAGGTACAGCTGCCCATGCAGCTTCAACGCGATACCACAGTTCATCAAGAGTAATGACTGGCGTTCTGTGACGAGCCAGTTGCTCGACCACCATTAACAAGACGTTTTCAGTTGGTGAGAGACCTGGAAAATGTGCTGGCCAGGGAAGCAGTCGAACATTTTCTGTATCCCGAAAGGCCCGTACAGGACCTACAACATGCGGTCGTGCATTATCCTGCTGAAATGTAGGGTTTCGCAGGGATCGAATGAAGGGTAGAGCCACAGGTCGTAACACATTTGAAATGTAACGTCCATTGTTCAAACTGCCATCAGTGCGAACAAGAGGTGACCGAAACGTGTAACCAATGGAACCCCGTACCATCATGCTAGGTGATACGCTAGTATGGCGATGACGAATACACGCTTCCTATGTGCGTTTGCCGCGAGGTCACCAAACACGGATGCGACCATCATGATGCTTTAAACAGAACCTGGATTCATCCGGAGAAATGATGTTTTGCCGTTCGTGCACCCATGTTCGTGGTTGAGTACACCATCGCAGGCTCTCCTGTCTGTGATGCAGTGTCAAGGGTAACCGCAGCCATGGTCTCCGAGCTGATAGTCCATGCTGCTGCAAACTTGGTCGAACTGTTCGTGCAGGTGGTTGTTGTCTTGCAAACGTCCCCATCTGTTGACTCGGGGATCGAGACGTGGCTGCACGATCCGTTACAGCCATGCGCATAAGATGCCTGTCATCTCGACTGCTAGTGATACAAGTCCGTTGGGATCCAGCACGGCGTTCCGTATTTCCCTCCTAAACCCACCGATTCCATATTCTGCTAACAGTCATTGGATTTTGACCAACGCGAGCAGCAATGTGGCGATACGATAAAGCGCAAACGCGATAGGCTACAATCCGACCTTTATCAAAGTCGGAAACGTGATAGTACGCATTTCTCCTCCTTACACGAGGCATCACAGCAACGTTTGACCAGGCAACGCCGGTCAACTGCTGTTTGTGTATGAGAAATCGGTTGGAAACTTTCCTCATGTCAGTGCGTTGTAGGTGTCGCCACCGTCGCCAACCTTTTGTGAATGCTCTGAAAAGTTAATTATTTGCATATCACAGCAACTTCATCCTGTCGATTAAATTTCGCGTCTGTAGCGCGTCATCTTCGTGGTGTAGCAATTTTAATGGCCAGTAGTGTATAAACTGGCAGTAGTGTTTCCTTAAATCTTTATGGCGTTCGACAGATCCTCATTACTGCATTCCTCACGACGCTAACCTGACGATTTAAAGGCCAAGATCCTGGTCCTCTATAATGAAATTGCAGACTAGTCGTTTGCCAGATAAATGTGAATGTGTGGTAGGAGCTGCCACTTTCCTGGTTAGTACAAATGTGCGTGAAATGCAAGCTTTTCTGTTAGGTCCCCATCTAAGTGATCTCAAATTTCACCCACAGCCCGTGGTTGCGGAATGTGGTACATCCATTATGAAGTACCAGCACAATTGTTGATGTAAGACGACACCTAAAGCATGTATGGTACACGACGAATAAGCCGAGCAGGACATCTACCTTGACCTCCAAGATCAGTTGACATCCCACTGAGTTTATTCTGCTTGGGTTCATCTCGAAAGTGCAGTGTGTACTACTCCCACCGATACGATTGAAGAACTGAAGCATCAAATTGTACAGTTGAGAGGTTCCATGCCCTCTTTTGCATGTCTCCTCTCATTTTCATCAATTTCATTAATGTTCTATGTCATTGCATGGTAGTAACAGACCGAATAAGGTTATTGTAATGAGAGTATTTGTACTGAGAGCTCAAAAAATTATTGTTCGCTTGATTCCTAAACATGTTGTTTTACTTCCCTGGGTGGCCTGTGCGAGGCGAGGTTGGGGGCTGCACTTCTCCGAATACTGAGGGGTTCGTACAAGAGGCTTAAGCGCCTGGCGGAAGGATTGACGTCGGTCGAGTTTCGCCTATTGTATGCAGGGCGAAACGACCTGCGAGACGTCTGAGTGTCACCGCAGTTTATGCGTTTACCGTTCCGGCGCGTCCGGAGCGAAGATTCGTGGCACCGACTGACTGCATTGTCCTCTTGATTCTGAGAATACTTGTGGACTGTGCCCTGCTGGGTGCGACTGTCTGGCGCCGGATGGCCGGTGGTCTAGGCAGGTTGTTTTCGTAGCTGGTCAAACGGCAAGTTCAATGCCCTCAGCTGAATAGCAGAGGCATGATTAGTTAACTTAAATCTGGGGCTAGTTGACGCCATAAAGCCCTGCTCGAAATCGGATGGAATGGTCGCTATTGGCGCGAATGATGCTCTGAGACAGTGTGGGGGAATTTTGGAATCAGAAATAATGCTGATTCGCAGTTTTCGAGGAGAGTAGGGAGTAGAGCAATGTTGGCTTCGCTCTTGCGTTGCACAGATGGGGAAGTCGGGATCTGATCTTCCTCGGAGTCGGACGGTCTTGCGACTTGGTCGCTCGTTTTCGGAAGAACTTAGAACTCCCGGACAGCCTTCGCGTCCAGTGGTTGACACAGAGTTGCTGCACGGCAGAAGTCGGCGCCTACGTCATCAGGACGCTGCCCACCGACGACGTGCTGCAGATTTCAGTACTGGTACTGTATTTTGCGGCTCCAGAATTGTAGGACCTTATCAATTTTATACTGAATCCTTCAGCAGCACGCGCGTTCGCTTTGTTACAAGTCCAACTTGCTTGTTTCTCCATGTGATCCCATTTGAGCTCTCAATACTAACTGCGATACTGCTATATAGTCGGGAGATTAATATTTGATTCATTAGAACCTCGAGTCATTATCGTCAATCTATTGCGTCACAGAGAATAGGAGCCCCTTGTTCTCGAGCCAACTCTTATTCTCATAACATTTCAGTACACCCTATCCTTTAACTTACTGTGTATGTCAACAATGATGTGCATTTATGTTCTGATGTATAATAAATCTCATTGTAATATTTAATCCACATATCATTTCGTAGATATAGTCAGAATCCCATTCCCTGCTGTTTATTATGATAAAGTTCTCTTTTTTGAGTAGATTACGATTTTTATTAAATTATTGTGAGTGTGCAATCCTTATTTTACCAATTAGCAGGGTCCACCATCATTTCCTTCTGTTACCATTGTGCGCATAATTAATTAGCTGGTAGATAAGGAGGAGGTCGAGTGCATGTCTCGTTTTCATGCAAGATTCGTCTGAATTAAAGAGGTACAAACTCTTCTCCACCCTGGCACCTCTCAGTCTTTTCAAGCCTTATGAGATGATCTGGGAATGTCAGAAAGCATTCGTAACTCGCAGCAGAGACTAGTGCAGAATTGTATCCAAATTCGTGGACTACTTATGGAACATATCCAGTAACAAGTGCGAGTGCGCAGCAAATTGTAACACGCAATGCGATCCAGTACTATTGTAATTCTTGTTAAGTTCGACCATGTGTGAAATTATTTGTGGATTTAATCCGACAGTTTGCATTTCAAATACATTTGTGCTAACTAGGACAATATTTCGTACTGAAGACGCGGCCGGCCGCGGTGGTCTAGCGGTTCTAGGCGCTCCGTCCGGAACCGCGCGACTGCTACGGTCGCAGGTTCGAATCCTGCCTCGGGCATGGATGTGTGTGATGTCCTTAGGTTAGTTAGGTTTAAGTAGTTCTAAGTTCTAGGGGACTGATGACCACAGATGTTAAGTCCCCTAGTGCTTAGAGCCATTTGAACTGAAGACGCAGGGCTTGCAACTACAAATGAGGCAACTATCTTGCAAGCGGCAAGTTAGCAAACTCGTGTTCACTGGAAAGTTTTTACTTCTATTAGCGTATACTTTGACCCGTGTCCTTACTCGTTGCTAATCATGAAACACGCTATATAGTAATGGGACGTACTGTTGTTTTATTACAACTTTATGTGGCTGGCTAGTTAGTGGTCTGTACTGAAGGCTCTTTTGGTGTTTCAGTGCACTTAACGTGGAATTTGATACAGAACATATAGGCTCGCGAAAGTTGGAAAACGCTTTAAAATGGGTGGGCAAAAAACTAAATTTGTTTAGATGTCCGACCTGCTGAGATAATTATATTACAGAAGGGTATATTCTGAGCCAGTATGTCTTCATAGCAGAAGGTCGTGCTATCTATCAACCGACGATTGGCGGTATTTGCATACTGAACTATCTGCCGAGAAGATGACGTTTTCGTACTTCCCTATTCTGTACTATTTTTCAATTTCGTGACCAAATGATTCCTGTAGGGGCTGCCGCAGACGTCTTCACTCAGCAAGTTTTTAATTTGTGCACAACATATATTCAAGATAGTTCAGCATTTCTGCGGTGCTGTGGAGCTGTCCAGCTGACATTGCCGAACAACAGGTCGTTCTTAACGGTGCGATTTCGTTGGATGTTAATATATCTCCGGGATTACCTCAGTGGGGTGCCATAGGACTGTTGCTGTTGAATGTGTGTATAAATGATTTACTGGAAAACAGAGGTAACTTGGCGAGGCTCTTCCAAAGTTTCCACTCCAGAAAACTGTAGCAAAATGCAGGGATCGACGCTAGATACGAATAATAGCAGCTAACACTTAACAAAAGTAAAAGTAACGTAAACAAAATTAAGTTATACGCAACACGAAGGGAAAAAAAGCCTTGAGTGCTTGATAGTCACATTGGAGGCATTTGAACTGGCTTACCCAGCCATTTATAGGGGGGCATAGAATTCGAGGTGGTGACTTGCCATTTTTCACGTTCACAAATTATTGCGCGAAGTGAAAGAAACGTTAAGTCACAGAAAAAAATAGGATTTATACATATATTGCTCCTAAGCAGGTGGAAAATCAATTATTGTTCGATTGCACTATTGACGATAAATCATTAGAAACCATAATAACGGTAAAATATATGCCCTGAGTCGACCGCATAAAACTAGTTCTAGTAATAGCAGATGGTAGGCTGTGGTTCATACTGAAAACCCTAAGGAAATATATAATTCACACAAGAAAGGAGTAGGTTACAGAATAGTTGTTCGACCGATTATAGTCTGTTGTTCGTCCGTATTCGAACCCTCACTCTTGGAGAGCGGTGCATTTAGTCATAGGTTAATCTAGTAAAAGTGAAGGGGTTAAGGAGGTATTCATCACGCTGTAGTGTTAGACTGTAGCCGGTGCAAGACAGGCGCTATGCGCATTTAAAAGTACTAACGCCAACTTAAAAAAGATCTAAAAAAAACACTGAAGAAGGCAAATACGGCAGACTGGTAGTTCCCATCATAAATATGAGACAGGTCACCCCCTGAAAGACATAGAAGAGGACTTGGAGGTAATGCATGTGGATAAGAAAGGATAGTAATGGGAAATAGCAATCCACCGGATTAAGTTTGATAATGTTCTTAATATGCACTCTGGCGAGAATGGTCATGTCCTCTTCAATGATTTTTAGAATTTTTATAAGGAAGGCGTTAGTAAGATAAATGTGAATTATTTGGCACAGGTAACCATTAGTTTGATGTCTTTGCATTCCCTTTGTAACAGCTTTGCAAGTTAAGGAACGGCCGGTGGCTCAGTGCAGTCTGTTACGAATTACTGAAGCATGGAGAGGCAGCTGCTGTGACCCGTATATACCGTCTTACGGTAGAAACGCTTTGGAAGATTTTTGGTAACGTGGGTAGGCGGAGCAGGGAATGTAGTGTTGCAATTTTAAAGTAAGATGAGGACTTCAGGTCGGAATAATTGTAAACATGTTTTTATATTTTGACTTTGAGTGCTTTTGAAGTGCATCATATGCAGGATTAACTTAGACAGCCAAATGATGTGAGACTGACTCCCAAAACGCGGGCCGGCCAGGGTGGACGAGCGGTTCTAGGCGCTACAGTCTGGAGCCGCGCGACCGCAGCGGTCGCAGGTTCGAATCCTGCCTAGGGCATGGATGTGTGTGATGTCATTAGGTTAGTTAGGTTTAAGTAGTTCTAAGTTCTAGGGGACTGATGACCTTAGAAGTTAAGTCCCATAGTTCTCAGAGCCATTTGAACCCGAAACGCGTTGTTGAGGTTATGTTCCTAATATTTGTGATTTATAACGACAAACGGGTTTATTGTTTTCCCCACAGGATTGTCATGTTTGCGCTTAGAACGTGCTGCAGCATCATTCAGTGCTGACGAACATCAGCGAAATTGGTCTGTAAATCTGGACATCCGATCTTTTTCCGTTTTTGTTGACTGTAGTGACCTGCATATGTCTCCTGCCACACACGACTATTCGCTTTGCTATGCGAGTACCCTCCGCCACAAATAGTACGGCGGGTTGCAAGAGTGCAGGTATAGTTGTAGAGGAGCACTAGTAGGTGACATCGTTAAGGTGGAGCTGGAGGGACCGTACGCGCTATCTTGCTCGGCTACACGTCTTAACGAAGGTAGACGGAGTGTTCGAACACAATACGATCCGTCCCGCAAACGTGGTTCTCGCTATTCATCCACAATGCAGTTACTGTAGACACCTCTCTCCGTCTGTGCGGCCTTTGTATGCTGTGTGGTTTCGCATCTTCATTTCAATACGTGAGGACAAAGCAAAAATAGAATTCAAATGACTGCACTACTGCGGGAATTTGTGGGCGGGATGAGCACAAGCGACGAGGCGAAGCGCGGCATTGTGCTCGGGAAGCACGTGTTGTACATTGAGGCAGGCCGCGCCGCCTGCTCCAGCGCATCGATCCCGCAACCCGGGCCAGGTTCACTCGAGACGAAGAGCCGCGCGCAAACACCTTCCAGCGCGCTGTCCGCAGCTCACCCTCGCCAATTTACTTCCCTGCCATTAATCTCAGTCTTACATTCTTCTCAAATACTGTATAATTCACACCATTACTGAAATACGCAAAACAGGTTTTCTGGGGTCGTTGACCATATTATTTATTTATTTTATTTATTTATTTATTTTTTGTGAAACGACTAAAATCATCAACCCTACGCAGCGGTTCCGAAAGTTTCTAATTCTTCGCTCTAAGATAAAATATTCAAAGTGATCTTGACTCTGGTACCCAACCGTCCCACTCCAAAGATTCCTGGTGGTTCAGAGGAGAACGCCAATGGAACGGGATGGTCCAACAGCAATTACATAAAAAACAACGTCCTACACCACATTCAGTCCTTATCTTTTTCGCCTGCATTCTAATTACCTTAAAACATATCTACAGCGTGTCTCAAACCTTTTAGGTCAAAGTGAAACAGGTAATTGTAGGTCCACAAGCGATTATATTGAGATAGGGAACCAATGGTCGGAAATGCATATTTATTGTGTTATGGACATACACAGTTTAGATTGCATGACAACAACGTAGCTCAAAGTTATTGTTCTAAGCGACGATCGCCAGTCTCAATGCATGTATTTCAATGGCTCATGTAGTTTTGCCACACTCTCGCAAAGATCCTGAGTGTATGTTGTACACTGTAACAGGCGATGGGTGATAACAGCGTACACCGCTAACCATCAAACAGACATGCCGTACACAGCTTAGCTCTTAGCACGTGTGTCACGTGACGATCGCATACATAGCACCGACGCATTAGTTTGTGCCGCAAGCTCAATGTTGTGACTTGGCAAGACAGCCAAGCCACTATGAGATAGCCGAAAGCCACGCGTTTAAGCTCATGCAGGCTGGCGTGAGGTCTGGAACAGTTAAAGGAGTTGAGTCTAGTAAAAAAAGTACGTAGCTTCTGGAATACTTAACTTTAATCCATAATTGGTGAACATCGGTCTGACGGTACATGCATCACAAGATAAATAGCAAATGATAATGGCGCCTTGCTAGATCGTAGCAAATGACGTAGCTGAAGGCTATGCTAACTATCGTCTCAGCAAATGAGAGCGTAATTTGTCAGTGAACCATCGCTAGCAAAGTCGGCTGTACAACTGGGGCGAGTGCTAGGAAGTCTCTCTAGACCTGCCGTGTGGCGGCGCTCGGTCTGCAATCACTGACAGTGGCGACACGCGGGTCCGACGTATACTAACGGACCGCGGCCGATTTAAAGGCTACCACCTAGCAAGTGTGGTGTCTGGCGGTGACACCACACTCAACACTATCCCTGGTGTCAGTTGCCCACTGCATCAGATACCTTGTAATGTGCCCATGGTGAGGTGTGTTACTGTGTACAGTGCATGACTTGTAGTCAAACGTGGAACGTTTCTCGTCATAAGTGATGGCAGACATATATTTAATGTACGGTGTGGCAAGATGTAGTGCCCGTAATGAAGCACGACTGTACAGAGAACCCTTTCATAACAGGCGTCATTCTAACCTGAAGAAGTGTTTCTCTGCGGATATCAACTTACCAGAGACAGGGTCATTCAAGTCACAGAGAGCCGGCCAGGGTTACTTAAGACATGTCCGAATAGCGGACTTTGGGTTGATGGTGTTGGATCATGTGGTCGACCACCCAAGAAAAAGTGAAGTACACACTTTATAGGATACAGTGTGAAGAGTAATGCTGCAACAGGTACTATACCCTTGTCATAAGGAACGTGTGCAAGCACTGGAACCAGAGGATCTTGAGCCCCGCATTCACTTCTGTCAATGGATTATCCACCACAGTGCTGCGGTGCCGAACTTCGTACAGTTGATATTATTAACGGATGGGGCCTCATTCGCCCTTGACGGTGTGTTCAACAGCTGTAACAGCCATGTCTGGAGTGAGGACAATCTCCAACCACCCACATCGGTGGCCACCAGCAACAATTCTGTCAAAATCATTGCGGGTATTTTCCAAGATAATCTAATTGGCGTTATTTGCTGCCTCCCCGTTTCACTGATCAACGTAAGCTGGTATTCCGGCGACATGTACTGCCACAATCATGGAGACTTCGCCCCTTGTTGGTCGTGAAAGGATGTGATTTCTACATGACTTTGCATCCACTTCGATGTTAATGTCCGCGAGTACCTGAACAACACGTACCCTCATTGTTGTATTGGAAAGAGAAATCCTGTCCCATGGCCAACGCGATCACCAGATCTCACTCGTCTGGACTCTTCCTCTGGGGTTACGTCAAGATGTTTGCGTATGAAACCCCTGCTCAAACGGATGAAGACCCGCTTGCTACGGTCCAAGATCCCTCTGCCCTGGTACAACAACCACCAGGCATATGAGAGAAAGTACGACAGAAGTTCATGCGCCGTTCCCATGCATGCATTGAGACTGGAAGTCGTCATTTTGGACGGTTACCTTGGGCTACGTTGTTGTTATTGATGCACGCTGTGTATCTCCAGGACACAATAAATATGCATTTCCGACCATTAGTTCCCTATCTGAATATTCAAGTAATCAGTTGTGGACTCACTATCACCTGTTTCAATTTGATCCAAAAGGTTCGAAACACCATGTGTACTGATAACGAAAAAAGAAACACCTAGAGGACAGGGTCGGATGTCAATGTAACTTCGTAAACGTAGATCCCATCGGCACTTATGTAAATGATTAGATTTACAATTCTCTGTGACATGTAGAACGGCCAACAGAGTGTATTAATGATGTTCGTATTTATTGTTGCCTGGTAGGGTACGAGGGTTGACTGAAAAGTAATGCCTGCACCTTCCTAACTCTTCAACAGTTGATACCATAGTTATGCGGCAGGTACTGGCTTCTTCCGTAGCCTCTTCTCTACAGATCCAGTTGGCGCGAAGCCTTAGCATTGAACTGTTGTGTTGTTATAGTGTAAAATATAGAACCCTGCACAGACGGTCGGTCAATGCTATTTAAGCAACGTGCAGTCATTGAATTCTTGACAGCAGAAGGTCTCACCCCAAAATAGATTAATCAGAGAATGAAAGCAGTATACGGTGATTATGTTAACGTAAGTATTGTGCGTCGTTGGGCGAGTAAGTTTAAAGATGTTGGGGCGAGAACATCTGACCTGCGTAACAAACGAAGAGTTGGACGTCCTGTGACAGCAACCACGGAGTTTCACAAGCAAAATGTTGACAGTTTGATTCAGTACGATCGTCGTATCACTGAGAGAGAAACTGCGAGCACAATCAGCATTATTGCTTTGCTCGGCTGTCGGATGATCTGTGCATGATGGGTACACCGGATGCTGACTCCTGAAATGAAAGCTCACAGACTTGAAATTTGCCAGGAACTACTATCGCGTTACGAGAATGAAGGTGACGCCTTTCTCCATTCAATTGTGGCAGGAGACGAAACGTGAGTATACCATTACGACCCGGAGACGAAACGTCAATCTATGGAATATCGACACAAAGACTCGCCCCAGGAAAAGAAATTCAAGACGCAGCCCTCAGCTGGAAAAATCATGGCCACAGTGTTCTGGAACGCAGATGGTGTTATCCTTCAGAGCTCTACATCGCAACGCTGAGAACTCTGAAACGACGGCTAACAAGGGTCCGAAAGGAAAAGGGAAATGTTTTCCAGCAGCATGACAATGCCAAACCACACATTTCACGTGCCACCACAGCAGACCTTCGGAGAATGAGTCTCACCACCGTACGGCATCCTCCATACAGTCCAGATTTAGCACCGTCTGACTGCCATCTGTTCCCGATAATGAAAAACGATCTGCGGGGACATCATTATGCTTCTGATTAAGACGTTGAGAGAACTGTGAGACTGTGGTTGCGGAAACAGAATGTCGACTTCTTCCGTGACGGCTTCACAAAACTCGTTCATCGTTGGCAGAAATGTATCCAATTGGCTCGTGATTATGTGGAAAAGTGAACACTGGTAATTAAGGATCACATTCTAAGGATTATTTCTGCGTTTTATTTATTAAAATATTCCCATCCAAGCCCAATTAAAAAAAGGTGGAGGCATTACTTTTCATTCAACCCTCGTATACAGGGTGGTCCATTGATCGTGACCGGGCCAAATATCTCACAAAATAAGCGTCAAACGAAAAAGTACAAAGGACGAAACTTGTCTAGCTTGAAGGGGGAAATCAGATGGCGCTATGGTTGGCCCGCTAGATGGCGCAGCCATAGGTCAAACGGATATCAATTGCGTTTTTGTAATTGGAACCCCCATTTTTTATTACGTCTTCCTGTAGTACGTAAAGAAATATGAATGTTTTAGTTGGACCACTTTTTTTGCTTTGTGACAGATGCCGCTGTAATAGTCACAAACGTATGGCTCACAATTTTAAACGAACAGTTGGTAACATGTAGGTTTTTTCAAATTAAAATACAGAACGTAGGTACGTTTGAACATTTTATTTCGGTTGTTCCAGTATGATATGTGTACCTTTCTGAGAACGCATGCTGTTACTGCGTGATTACCTGTGAATACCACATTAATGAAATAAATGCTCAAAATGATGTCCGTCAACCTCAATGCATTTGGCAATACGTGTAACGACACTCCTCTCACCAGCGAGTAGTTCGCCTTCCGTAATGTTCGCACATGCATTGACAATGCGCT
This sequence comes from Schistocerca serialis cubense, assembly GCF_023864345.2. Lineage (NCBI taxonomy): Eukaryota > Metazoa > Arthropoda > Insecta > Orthoptera > Acrididae > Schistocerca > Schistocerca serialis. The sequence goes on from NC_064640.1 coordinate 159,380,236, forward strand.
GACGCATGTTGTCAGGCGTTGTCTGTGGATCACGATAGCAAATATCCTTCAACTTTCCCCACAGAAAGAAATCCGGGGACGTCAGTTCCGGTGAACGTGCGGGCCATGGTATGGTGCTTCGACGACCAATCCATCTCTCTTGAAATATGCTATTCAATACCGCATCAACCGCACGCGAGCTATGTTCCGGACATCCATCATGTTGGAAGTACATCGCCATTCTGTTCAAAACGGTTCAAATGGCTCTGAGCACTATGGGACTCAACTGCTGAGGTCATTAGTCCCCTAGAACTTAGAACTAGTTAAACCTAACTAACCTAAGGACATCACAAACATCCATGCCCGAGGCAGGATTCAACCTGCGACCGTAGCGGACTTGCGGTTCCAGACTGCAGCGCCTTTAACCGCACGGCCACTTCGGCCGGCCGCCATTCTGTCATGCAGTGAAACATCTAGTAGTAACATCGTTAGAACGTTACGTAGGAAATCGGCATATATTGCGCCATTTAGATTGCCATCGATAAAATGGGGGCCAATTATCCTTCCTCCCATATTGCCGCACCATACATTAACCCGCCAAGGTCGCTGATGTTCCACTTGCCGCAGCCATCGTGGTTTCTCCGTTGCCCAATAGTGCATATTATGCCACTTTACGTTACCGCTGTTGGTGAATGACGCTTCGTCGCTAAATAGAACGCGTGCAAAAAATCTGTCATCGTCCTGTAATTTCTCTTGTGCCCAGTGGCAGAACTGTACACTACGTTCAAAATCGTCGCCATGCAGTTCCTGGTGCATGTAAATATGGTATTGGTGCAATCGATGTTGATGTAGCATCCTCAACACCAACGTTTTTGAGATTCCCGATTCTCGCGCAATTTGTCTGCTACTGGTATGCGGATTAGCCGCGACAGCAGCTAAAACACCTACTTGGGCATCATCATTTGTTGCAGGTCGTGGTTGACGTTTCACATGTGGCTGAACACTTCCTGTTTCCTTAAATAACGTAACTATCCGGTGAACGGTCCGGACACTTGGATGATGTCGTCCAGGATACCCAGCAGCATACACAGCACACGCCCGTTGGGCATTTTGATCACAATAGCCATACATCAACACGATATCGACCTTTTCCGCAATGGGTAAACAGTCCATTTTAACACGAGTAATGTATCACGAAGCAAATACCGTCCACACTGGCGGAATGTTACGTGATACCACGTACTTATATGTTTGCGACTATTACAGGGCCATCTATCACGAAGCGAGAAAAGTGGTCCAACTAAAACATTCATATTTCTTTATGTGCTACACGAATATGTAAAAAAAACGCAGTTGATATCCGTTTGACCTATGGCAGCGCCATCTAGCGGGTCAACCATAGCGCCATCTGGTTTCCCCCTTCGAGCTAGACGAGTTTCGTTCTTTGTAGTTTTTTCGTTTGATGCTTATTTCGTGAGATATTTGGCCCGGTCACTATCAATGGACCACCCTGTATAAGACGCGTCAACGACATCAGATGTTGAATGATCACTGTGAAGGACACAGAGTTGCGACGTACTCGTCTGTAACAGCGTTATCAGCACCTGGCAGTGTTCGCAAGGGGCCTCTTTGTGGATCTCTTTTACGTCGTGTGGTACAATATCCAAATTTGTGGGCCATTTAGATGTGAGGGTGGTCCCAGATTAGACTGCATGAGAACATGTGTGGTGTCACCGCCAGACACCACACTTGCTAGGTGGTAGCCTTTACATCGGCCGCGGTCCGTTAGTATACGTCGGACCCGCGTGTCGCCACTATCAGTGATTGCAGACCGAGCGCCGCCACACGGCAGGTCTAGAGAGACTTCCTAGCACTCGCCCCAATTGTACAGCCGACTTTGCTAGCGATGGTTCACTGACAAATTACGCTCTCATTTGCCGAGACGATAGTTAGCATAGCCTTCAGCTACGTCATTTGCTACAACCTAGCAAGGCGCCATTACCAGTTACTATTGATGCTGTAAAACATGTACCGTCAAGAGCGATGTTCACCATTTATGGATTAAAGTTAAGTATTCCACAGCTACGTCCTTTTTTGCTAGTCTCATTTCCTTGACCTGTTCCAGACCTCACGCCAGCCTGCGTGAGCTAAAACGCGTGCCTTTCGGCTTCCTCTCATAGTGGGTTGGCTCTCTTGCCAATTCACAACAACATGTGTGCAGGCATACGCGTCGTCAAGGTTCCAGTAGACGACGTCTGACCACCATAAGGAAGGATCCTCTTATTGTGCCCTAAACATATCGTAACCCCTATCATCCGAGAACAAGTAATTAAGCTTCCTGCAACATTCTGTGTCATCTCACTCTGTTGGTCAGAGACTAGCACCAGTTCGACTTCGGAATTACCTTCTCCTGCTTTCGTTGCCATTAACACTACCACACAAACGGCATGCACTGGTGCTGTATGGTGACACAATATGTCCAGCGACGAATCGCATATTTGCACTACCCCAAACAGACATCGTCGGCGATTATGTCGGCGACGTCAGCAGAAAACCCATTTTTCCAACGTTTTCGACAGGTACAGCCGTGTTATTCCTGGCGTCATGGTGTGTGGAGCCATCGGGTATGACTTCAGGTGCGGTTGGTAATTATTGAGGGAATTGTGGTGGTATAGCGATACACCACGGACATCTTGCGTCCTCATGTGTTACCTCCGTGCGGAAGTATCGTGGTACCAGTTTTCAACAGGGCGATGTTCGTCCCCCCTATGAGCTGCCTGCGTGATTTTGAGGTAGTCTGCCGGCCAGCAAGATTCCCGCATCTGTGTCTGATACAACATGTATGGGACCAGCTCGACCATTAACACCATCCTATTGCCAGTATCCTGGACACCAAGAACCAGTTACAACAGTTTTAAGTCAGGTTTCATCAGGAGAGGATTCAACAGCTCTGCAGCCAGAGTTACAGACTTGAGAGAAAGCACCTGTATCTGTAACAGTTTGTCTGATTCACAGTAATTTTGTTAGTTTCTGTTTATCATGTACTTACGCAAGAAAATGAATTGTACCTATGCGTTTTTACTATGTAGACTAGGGTTTACTAACTTACTCTTTTTGCGTAAATTTTAGTGTATATCTTCGTGGCAGACAACATTCTCCGTTAGCTGCTTGCCATCAGATGCACCACGGCACACGACTCCATTTAACTTTCTTGTTAGTGCACTAAGTATACTTTAGATCAGTGATTTAGCGTTTGAATATTTATTTCCTAAAGTAGCTTTTGAGCAAGCAGAGTTTCTAGTAAAAGCGAACTGTTGGTACATCCATTTTCAGTAGAGTAATTTATTTCCATTATAAAAGTCAGCGGATCTAGCGATCTTAGGCTATAGAGAGAACTCTGTGAAGCAGATTTTAGTGTTTATTCTTCTCCTTTATATTTTGCGTACATTCCAACGTCAGTAGCTCCACTGTGGATAATCTTCGCTTTTGTGGGAGTCTGTTTGTACTTTCTCGGTTATACCTCAATGCTTTGTTTGTATTTTTTGAGAACTTATTCAGTTTTTTACACAGTACGGTATGTAAAGGGCCTGTGTGTTGTGAGCTGCCACAAGGATAATTAGCTGGTGTCTGTAAACAACTGAAGGCTACAATGGCCACAGTAGACAGGATTCTCGCTACTTCTCAAAGCTACAGTGACATCGGAGTGCCAGTGACGAGACCTACGTCACCTTTGGTGCCGTTGGAATCTTCTGACATCTTCTGATACGCAACATCTGGTCAATTCGTCTTCACTTGAGAGTGAGTGGCGGATGGTGGAGGATTGATATGTCACTGGAGGAAAAAAAAAAAAAGCACTGACCACACGGCTGACTCCTTATGCCTTAGCAATAGGTACGAGGTGCTACCCATTGTTGATAATGCTTCTGAGCCAGCATGGGATGCCAGTGGTCGATTTTTCTGTCCACTGAGGACAAGTGTAGAGGGTGGATATGCTAGTCATTTGAAACTCCAACTTTAGCCGGGTAATAGATGTCCTCACAGGGAAAGGGGCAGGGGCGGGGCCGGGGGCGACACGTCCGACACATGGAGGAGGCTCCCTGGGCGCCTAACGAGTGCACTAGAGGGCACCCTGTTGAAAACGGTGGCACATGCCAGCACGAATGACACCTACCACTTGGGTTCTGAGGCCATCCTTGGTTCCTTTCGGGATATAGCTGTTTTACTGAGGGCAACTGGCATAGCACACAGGGTGCAGGCTAACCATACCATACACCTACTATTTGTAGCATCGTACCCAGGGTCGATCATTGTTCTCTGGTTTGGAGAAAAGTAGAAAGCCTAAAACAGAGGCTCAGACGATTCTGCGACGGTATCGGATGGAAATTTCTTGACAACCACTATCGGGCGAAGAATTGTAGGGTTCCTCTTAATAGGTGAGGAGTGCGCTACCACCCTACATGCAGGGAGCAGTTCCCAGATTCACAAACTTTTACACTTCCTTATTACCGGTTTCGGCTACTGATTTCTCCACATCTGTTACAAACAAAGACAGTGGTGTAACCAACTAACTTTAGTCAGCTGAAGCAAAATCTGTAACAGGCCTGGTGATACATTAGGAAAATAAACTATCTTTACATGATTACCAGCCATACATACCACAAAATATTCAGATGTACGTACGAACGTCAAATTCTACATGTAGAGACTTTCTAAGTGCTGGTGATGACCTGGATGTGTTTGGTATTTACGTAAATAACTGAACCCAGCAGAGGATAGTATAGCTGGGGCACATGAGTAACCAGTATCCCGAATTTAATATTTAAAATACAGTATGCATAGTCATTGATTAAAATTACTTCATACAGAAAAATGAGCGTCTGACAATAAAATATATACTGACATACTATTTGTGGAGTTAAATCCATACACAAATGGTGCAAATGGTATTAATGGGAAGCTCCTAAACAGGCAAAGTAATACATACAATTTTGTAGAAGCTAGTACAAAAAATTTAAAAATAAGATCACATGTATAAATAGAAATCGCCCAGCATGACAAAACAATTAAACTATAACTGAGCCTTGCGTGGCTCGTGTTTCCGCCATCATGTATTTTACACCCCGTTCTTAACGTACTCCCACCTCACTACGTTAATTTAAATTATTACTGTCACAGAGTTGCTGCTTTGCCTGACCGTGACTGGCACTAGTAGTGCATATCGACATATCCCCTCTCGTAGTATCTTTGCTGGGCTGCTATTACTTCCCAGTCGTTGTCGGTCGTAAACTAGTTCGTGTCGGGAGTTCGCGTCCGGAGTTCCGGCTGTCAGTCAGTTGGAACGTGTCTGGAGCGCAGCCCAGACCTGCCACTCGGGGAGTTGCAATGCGACAGTTGTGCAGTCGGGTTGGAGCAGTGAGGATTGCGCCGACATGGCTCGCCCGACCATTGCCGCCACGCAGCACTTCAGCCGGGCCACGGTCTTGGTGGATCGTCCTACCGGACGACGCGTTTTGGCTCGCCAATCGTTCATGAGTGGGCTGTGTGTGTGTGTGTGTGTGTGTGTGTGTGTGTGTGTGTGGGCGCGCGCGCGCGCACGTGCGCGCGCGCGCATAGACTCCCGATTTGTCTTCATGCGTGCTTAGCTACTGTTGGGTATCCTTCAGGTCTTCGTGCAAGTGTTTGTCAGGTTGTGTGTGAAGTTGGCGTTATTTCCAACTGACGACTATTTTAGATGTTGTCGGCATTCTGAGAGGAGTCGGTCGGTTGTTGCGGACGAGGTAAGTTACCTCCGTGCGGTGCAGTCGGCTGGGTCCGCTGGCGGTCCCTGTGCAGTGTCGGAGCATGTGTGGAGCTGTCCGATCGCTACGAGATTCGTTGTTCACCGACCCTGGACATAAAAGTTGAGTATTGGTTTCAACTACCCAAGCCACGTCCATTCATGTTGTGGTGGTTCGTTTCGGTGGTTTGCTGTTGGGGAGATTTTCCTGTGAGCAACACCGAGTGTTTCTAGTGCTGAAATTTAGCCGCCATGATGTGCACTTAACTATTTTGGTTGACTACAATTCGAGTGCAGTGGAATTTTCTGACTTGTGGCCGTTAGTGTTCCGGTTACCTGCTCTGGCCACTAACGCAATTTCAGGCAGCGTCCTTTCCTCACCTATTGTCGCTGTCCAATATGGTCTGTAATTTTGACAGCTAATACATACTCCATTGTGGATTATCACGTTTGTAACCTTTTCTGTTCGAGTTCTCATGTACTGATTGATGGGAAGCAAGTCGTTGTGTCGGTCGGTCCGTGGCTGTCCCCTCGTTGGGTTCCGAGGGATAAAGTGTAGTTGGGCTCACCACCTGTCTCGCCTAAGTAACGAGGGTAGACTGACCTTCCTGGAGGCTTCTGAGTACCGTTGTCTTTATTGTCTTTCCCACCGGTGTTTAATTATCTGTTTTCAGCTACTTACAACTTAAGGCTTATGGTTATTTTTTCTTTTTTCTTAAAAATTTTGCAAAATTAATTGTGGGCCTCCAGTCTTGCAACCTTATTCTTAAAATTATCTTTCAAGCTTAAACATTGCGGCCTTCTGCCTTTAAAAGATTATGGTAATATATTTTAAAATTTTGAAACTTAATTGTGGCCTTCAGCCATTGGTATTGGTATCGCACCTTGCTAATGTTTGTTCTATCTACTTTTCTTTGAGGCTTTCCACCTAGCTGTGATATGTTTTTTAATTATCTTATTTGATATTTTACTTGGATTTTTATCTTGTTGATTTTTAAGATATCCTGTTTGGAGGCCTTCAGCCGTGAAAGAGTTGATTTGGTAAAGGTTCAACTATGTGCCGCTTTGGTTGTAAATGTGTTATTAAATTACAATTAGAAGGTGAAACTAACCCCAACCTTATTTGGCCCTTTCCACAATCCTAATTACCTGTTCTACCCAGCGGGTTTAGCGGGCGTTTCAGTAACCATATGTGTAAGGTAATTAACTAATCAGTGACTATTAATTAAAAAGGTCTATAGTCGATAATACATTCGGAGTGGGATCTCCGTGGCACCGCCTCGTTGTTTCTCTGTACGAAGTTCTTGTTTTCCTGTGACGCCGGCCGCGGTGGTCTAGCGGTTCTTGGCGCGCAGTCCGGAACCGCGCGGCTGCTACGAATCCTGCCTCGGGCATGGATGTGTGTGATATCCTTAGGTTAGTTAGGTTTGAGTAGTTCTAAGTTCTAGGGGACTGATGACCACAGCTGTTAAGTCCCATAGTGCTCAGAGCCATTTGAGCCATTTTTCCTGTGACGGAACTTGAAGAATGCCCAGTCTCCTCGCCACTGGTGGCCGGCACATACGACGGCATGCCAAGCTGCAGCGGCGCTCGACGTTGCTCAAACTAGTAGGTTTCTGAATACATCAAAATAAGCATTCAGGTTAAACTCATTGTATTCATTTAGCAGTAATTCCGATTGCCGTTTTCTGTGTACATAGAGCTCCATCGGCTTGTGGCGTGCGGTCGTGTGCGCTGGCCAGCACCAGAGAGGAGACTGGGCCTTCTTCCGCAAGTTCCGCCACAGGAAAAAAGAACTTCATACAGAGAAGCTACGATATCCCACTCCGGATGATTCATCGACTACCGTCTTTTTAATTTGTGCTCACAGTTCCGTTATTTATCTTATACTTATGGCTATGGTTTAATTGTTTGTTTTGCTGGGCGGTCTCGATTTATAGATGTGATTTTATTTTTAAACTTTTTTGTTTTGTGTTTTACACAATTGTTTTACTTTACCAGGCTTTGAGCTTCCCACTATTACTATTTGCACCTTCCGTGTGGATTTTAAGTATTGATCTAATTCCACACATTGTATGTCAGTACATGTTTTATTGTCAGACGCTCATTTTGCCACGTGAGATAATTTTAATTAATGACTACGCATATTGTATTTTAATTATTAAATTTGTGATACTGATTATTCATGTATCATAGCTATAGTACCCTTTACAGGGTTCAGTTATTTGTATAAATACCAGACGCATCCAGGTCATCACCAGGACTTACAATGTACCTACATGAATAATTTGACGTTGGTCAAATATTTTATGGTATGTATGGCTAGTTGCATGGCTGCTAATGATGTAAATATTTGTTTTCATTTTTTTTATGTATAACCAGGCCTTTTACCGATTTTGCTTCAACTAACTGAACTTAGTTGGTTACAAAAAGGTGTTCAAATGTGTGTGAAATCTTATGGGACTTAACTGCTAAGGTCATCAGTCCCTAAGCTTACACACTACTTAACCTAAATTATCCTAAGGGCAAACACACACACCCATGCCCGAGGGAGGACTCGAACCTCCGCCGGCACCAGCCGCACAGTCCATAACTGCAGCGCCTCAGACCGCTCGGCTAATCCCGCGCGGCTAGTTGGTTACACCACGGATTCTGTTCGTAACAGGTCTGAAGATGGCAGTGGCCGAAACCGGTAATTGTGAACAATAAAAGTTTGTGGGATCAAGAAGGATCTTTAAAGTGCCACAATATGATCACGGACTCATTTTCAGACTGTATGTCGTCAATTCATAAAGCTGTCACTAGTGTAGCAGAGTAAGTGTGGCAAGCGTATAGGTTTTTTTTTTTTTACTTTAGAGCCCACTTCTCCCCTTTGGGATCAGAGACGAATTACCTGCCAAAATGGAAGATATGTCAACCACAGTGATCTCAGAGAATGCTGATCCTCACAGATCGGATACAGAAAAGTGTACTATGATATCCAAGAAAAACTCCCAGAATTAGTATCGCTTATTGAAGATTATAATGCCAGTAGTACTAGGAAAAATGGCTCTGAGCACTATGGGACTCAACTGCTGTGGTCATAAGTCCCCTAGAACTTAGAACTACTTAAACCTAACTAACCTAAAGACATCACACACATCCATGCCCGAGGCAGGATTCGAACCTGCGACCGTCGCGGTCGTGCGGTTCCAGACTGTAGCGCCTTTAACCGCTCGGCCACTTCGGCCGGCGTAGTACTAGGAACAGAAAGTTGGTTGAAACTGAAAGCAAACAACAATGAAAAACTAAGTTCAGGTTGGAATATTTTCCTAATCAAGCCATTAAAATAGGGCTGATTTCAATTTGCCGGGTATAGAATAGGAGAGTCATGCTATCTGTTATAACTGGTGCTAGAGACAGGGATTAAGAGACCTGAACTTATCGAATCAGGTTACGTAGACTAAGGCATCAGTGATCATATGACTGTGATACCAACTGTGGCTACGGGTATGACAAGAAATATTAAGAAAGGCAGTAAAATATTTTTGCTCGGCAGGAGTGACACGATACAAATTACAGAGTACATGAATAGTCAGCATCATACATTCAGTGTTGAGGACAAAGCTGTGGAGCACAGATTGAAAATGCCTTAGACAAGAATGCTCCGAGCATTAAGGGGCGGCAAAGACCCATAGTGGTTTAATAGCCGTATTAAAAAACTGAGCCAACCGGGATGGCCGAGCGGTTCTAGGCGCTACAGTTCGAATCCTGTCTCGGCCATGGATGTGTGTGTTGTTCTTAGGTTAGTTAGGTTTAAGTAGTTCTAAGTTCTAGGGGACTGATGACCTTAGAAGTTAAGTCCCATAGTGCTCAGAGCCATTTGAGCCATAGAAAACTGTTAAAGAAACAAAGTGAGCTTCACCACAGATTCAACAGCAGACAAAACCTAAAAACTTAGATGACAAACTAAAGCGGAACGAAGCTAAAATGAGCGTAAGAAGAGCAATGAGAGGAACGTTCAGTAATGCTCAAGGTAAAAATCTTCTCAACAGATCTGAACAAAATCCCTAAGAGGCTCTGGTCTCACGTAACCTCAGTAAGCGGTTCGAAATCCTCTGTTAATTCACTCACCGAAACGTAACATGACAGAGAGAAGTTCGATATACTGAATTCGTTCTTCCGAAACTGTTTCAGCGCGAAAGACCTTCACACGGTTAACAGGTAAACAATAAGGAATAAAACAAGTTAGGCAAATAATTTCTCGAACGCCTTGGATTAGAAAAGAATTAAAGTTTGAATCCTGGATGCCTTACAATGGCTCTTTCACTGTGTCATCTGTCCTCTCTTTCCCTCGACCAAGAACATGGATGGTACCTGCCGTATAAACATTCGAAACAAATACACTTGTGGCTGAAAGAACATCCAGTGACTGCAATCTTCGCGCAGCTACATCGTTATTCCGGAGATTTGGCAGAAAACCGACTGGTTTACATTTAAAATTATTTTTTTCCTCTGGAATTAATTTTAATAGACGTCACCCAAACGATAGCATCGCCTGAAGAAAATCGATGTTGAAAGTTGAGTGGAGTAATCCAAGTCGTTTGAGAAATTTATTTGCCTACCTTGTTATTATTTCTTATTGATTGCCTTATTAACCCTCATATTCCTACAAATTACTATGCATAAAAAATACAAATAAAAACTACAGAATGCATTTGAGTACCGAACACGGGTTTTCTTCTTCCAAGGCAGATGATATGGTCCCTACGGATGCGGCGCTTTCGTTGAACACAAATGGCGCATAAGCGGCAGTCGTAACAGTTTCCTTTCAGATACGCCTTTCGGATACCATATATGATGAAAAATACTCAGTTCTGAGTTATCTGTAGACCCTGTTAATTTTGAGTCTATTGCGCGTCACAGACACTAGGGACGGTTTTCGCAAAACCGGAGGGGTGTTGACCCAAAATTTGTTGGATTCTCCCATTTTAGGTTGTACGCAAGCGACCCGCCAAATATGAGCCGAATCGGTTCGCATGTCTGAGGCCGTCACCATGTCAGTGAGTGGGAGGTAATAACATGTAACATTACAAGCGGCAGGCTGGCCAAATTTCTGATAGCACTGATTAGATGAATGCGCGCCTACTCGTCATCACCGATTTTGCCCAAATTAATGGTATATACAGGGTGCAAAGTATTTAAACCGACAAACTCTGGGAGGTTGTAGGGGACATCAAAACAAATATTTTCCCTAATGTCATTTTTTTTCTATGAGGATTATTTAAACCGGTGGAGGCCATATTACTCTCTTCAGTTGTTAGAGGGCGTATTACACTCTTCAGTTGTAGGCAACTGCTGTCCAGCAGTGTAGTAGTGCATTGTCTCTGTTTACTAATGGAGCGATACACCTGGAGTGAGTACACTGGTATGGTTGGTACGAACTACGTAGCGCACTACAACGGACAAGCTGCACAGCGGGTTTATCAACAAAAATATCCTATTCGACGTATTCTGCATCATACGACCTTTGCTGCTGTGTACCAATGTCTGCGTGAGACCGGGACATTTAGCTTTCTACCTGGACAGGGACGCCATCGCATGGTAAGAGCGCTGCAATTTGGGGAAGCTGTCTTGCAGCATTTGGAGCGGGATCCTTCAATCAGCACTCGTACAATTGCACGTAACATGGAGACGAATCAGGCGAATGTAAGAACAGTCCCTCGAGAGCAATTGTTACGTCCATTTCACTTAGAGCGTGTCCACAGCCTGGAACCAGTTGATTATCCACCCAGAGCACAGTTTTTGCAGTGGTACCTGGAACAGTGTGAAATGCATACTACATTTCCAGCCTCTGTGTTGTTTACCGATGAAGCAACGTTCGGGCGTAATGGAGTCTTCAACATGCACAATTCGCATGTTTGGAGTGAGGATAACTCATATGGCACAGTTACTAGCGCTCATCAAGTGCGGTTCTTCGTTAATGTGTGGGTCGGTGTTGTTGGGGACTGTTTAATTGGGCCGTATCTGCTACCTAGGCCATTAAATGGCAGGGACTATTACAATTTTCTAGCCAGAGCATTGCCAGAATTGCTGGAAGACGTCCCGCTCTCTACAAGACAACGCATGTGGTTCCAACATGACGGGGCGCCGACACACTTCAGTCGTCGTGTGCGTCGATTCCTGGACCGACGGTTTCCAGAAACGTGGATTGGCAGAGGTTGTCCTGTACCATGGCCTGCTCGATCCCCAGATATGTCACCTCTGGACTTTTTTGTGTGGGGAGAGATGCGCAACCTTGTTTACGCAACTCCTGTTGCATCAGAAGAGGATCTTGTCGCCCGGATAGTAGCAGCAGCAGGAACAATTCAGGATACTCCTGAGGTTTTTGCCCGTGTCAGACAAAACATGACCCGACGGTGTAACCTTTGTTTACGTGTCAATGGAGGCATTTTTGAAAATCCACTGTAATTGACATTGGGTTGTGTTAATGTGTTGTCTCTTGGTTATAAAAAATGGAAAAGTGTTTGTTGGTTTAATTAATTTGCCGTCAGAGAAATCTTCCTCTACCAGTTTAAATACTCCTCATAGGAAAAAATGACATTAGGGAAAAATATTTGTTTTGATGTCCCCTACATCCTCCCAGAGTTTGTCGGTTTAAATACTTTTCACCCTGCACAGGGACTGACCAGAAACGAAAATAACAGACGCAGCTCCCAAAGAGCCAAGTTTTCAGAAAAAATGTAATTCTTGTCGCAGGTGAGATGGGGAATGAGTAGAGTAACACTCTACCAAAGCTACAGTTCGGCAGCTTTGACACACTGCATAAATGACGCAGTATTTGGTAGGATTACCGGCAGAGTTGGTACGGAAACCGACGAATTCATTTTTTTTTTTTTTTTTTTTTTTTTTGCACATAATTAGCACAGCAACATCATTCGGTAGTAGTCCATCGAGTATTTTATATCCTTACATAATATAAAATACATTTTATAAGTACTAAAAAGTTGTTGATCGAGAAACTTGAGTAACTTCTGCATTTTTACGTAACCAAAGCAGTCAATTTTGGTACAAGTACAGTTTGCTAGTAACCAAATTTTTCCTGGACAGCGTTCCTCGAGAGTAGGAAGTAGCAAACAGCATGTGGTCTCGGATCCAGCACATCCTAGTTTCGGCCGCTGATCGGTGTCTCTTTGTGTCTTTGCTGGTTACCCTTTGAAATGGTGCGGAAGCGGAGAAAACAAGCATTTCTTACTTCGTGTGTAGAAAGGCTGGAGCCGCAGTGGTGTGCAGCACTTTCAAGACATGTTCTTCCTCTTATGTACAAGTGCACTTGTAGCTTACAAATTAGGGTTGTTTGCGTCGTGACCGAGCGGCGCGGCGCCAGGAGTGAACATTTACTGGCAAGTGTCTCCTTTTCTTTGTAAAGACTTGTCCGGTTAGGGCTTGAATAGCTGGAGTGACGGACGCAACCCTTGTCTTTCCGATGTCATCTCTCATGCCAAGGGAGAGGGATTCCCGGCTGTGCTGTAAAGTCGGCAGCCACGTCCAGGGACGAAACCCGACACAAGTGGTCGATAGAAATTCAAAGCTTTCTGAACGCCGGACTGCAACGACAAACTAATGCCATGTCGGCAGGTAAACCAGGTCTCTGCCTCTATATATATAATCTCCCTCCCTCCCTCCTTGCATTGAAACGTCCACTGGGATATTTTTTTAAAAAAATGTTATGAGTGTGTTTCAGGGTTTGTCTTCCCTCGTCATTCATTGACCATGAGGAAGTTTAGGTGGAGTTACTTTTTTCGCGGAACGTTCGCGAGAGTAGAGAAGCGAAGTTTTTGGTCACTCTGGTTTCCGACGGGAGCACTTGGACGTCGGTGTTACATCTGGACGGACGCAGATGTACTGACTCCGGCGGTGGGCTTCGATCGGCACACGCGGTGCATACTTCGTCTGTGGTGTGAGGTCTCTGCGGACTCGGATTTTGCCTTCAGACTCTACAGGCGTCCCTCAGTTGGTAAATGCTAGTCCTGAAAGTGGCTAGGACGTAAATCCGAGTTCGTTTTATTAATTCATAAGGGATTTTAGGGGGCATGCGATTCCTTCCTTACGATATTCATGTTTTTCATTTGATTCTTTTCTCTGGCTCTCGGGTGGAGTTATCCGAGAGGATCAATGTACACAAATGTCTTTTATAAGATTGCTCATACATGGTCCAGTGTGTACAATTAACTCCTTGCGTCATTGATTAATATTCCCATGTAGAATGATTAATTGTCTCTGTTCCACCGGAAGAGGAAAGTTTGAGCGAGATTTTTAGAGATGTCGATTTTTCCCTCTTGTTTTCACCATTACCTTGATCTACATGACTACTCTGCAATTCTCACTTAAGTGCCTAGCAGAGGGTTCATCGAACCTCTTTCACACTGTTTCCCCACCGTTCCAGTCTCGCACAGCGCGCAGGAGATACGAACACTTAAATCTTAACAGGCGAGCTCTGATTTACTCGTATCTAATTTTATTATCATGATCACTTCTCTCTATGTAGCGGCGCGCCAACAAAATATTTTCTCATTCGGAGGAGACAGTTGCTAGTGGGTATTTCGTAAAAAGATTTGCCCTCAATAAAGACCGCTTTTGTTTTACTGTAATAACTGCCGCCCTAAATCACGTACCATATACGCAGCACTCTCTCCCCGAGTCTGCGATACTACAAAACGTGATGCCTTTGTTTGAACTTTTTCGATGTCCCGCGTCAATCCTATCTAGCAAGGATCCAATACCGCACTGCAATACTCTATCAGAGGACGGAGAAACACAGTGTATGCATTCTCTTTCGTGGATTTATAGCATCTTCTGTGCTTTGCCAACAGAACGCAGTCTTTGTTTCACCTTCCGCACAACAATAAGTATAGGATCGTTCCAATTAAAGTTGTTCGTGACTGTTATCCCCATGCATTTAGCAGAACTGACAGCTTTTATATTTTTGTGATTTATCGAGTAACCGAAATTTAACGTATTTCTCTTAGTACTAATGTGGATGACCGCACACTTTTCATTATTAAGGGGTAACTGACACGCTTCGCATCCATACATATATCCTTTCTAAATCATTTTGCTATTGGTTTTGATCTTCTGATGACTTTGCGTGACGGTATATGACAGCACACCTGCAAACGATCTAAGATGACTGCTCAGATTGTCTCCTAAATCATTGGTTCAAATGGCTCTGAGCATTATGGGACTTAACATCTGAGATCATCAGTCTCCTAGACTTAGAACTACTTAAACCTAACTAACCTAAGGACAACACACACGTCCAAGCCCGAGGCAGGATTCGAACCTGCAACCGTAGCGGTCGCGCGATTCCAGACTGAAGCGCCTAGAACCGCTCGGCCACACCAGCCGGCCCTAAATCATTCATATCGATTAGAAACAGGAGAGGACCTACAACACTTCCTCGGGAAACGTGA
This sequence comes from Schistocerca serialis cubense, assembly GCF_023864345.2. Classification (NCBI taxonomy): domain Eukaryota; kingdom Metazoa; phylum Arthropoda; class Insecta; order Orthoptera; family Acrididae; genus Schistocerca; species Schistocerca serialis. Next base: position 159,395,443 of record NC_064640.1, read on the forward strand.
GATATCACTTCTGTTTTACTCGATGACTCTCCATCGAAATCGATTACCGTGAACTGTGGCCTTTCTAAAAATCTCTAATCCAGTCGTCCAACTGAGACGATACACCACAGGCACGCAATTTGATTTGAAGTCGATTGTGGGGAACGGTATCAAAAGCCTTTTTGAAATCTAGAAATATTGAATGAATTTGAGATCCCCTGTCGATAGCGCTCATTACTTCTCAAGAGTAAAGAGCTAGTTGTGTTCCAAAGGAACGATATTTCCTGAATCCGTGCTGTGTGTCAACAAATCGTTTTCTCAGAGGTAATTCATAATGTTCCAACAGAATATACGTTCCAAAATCCTACTGCAAATTGACGTCAGTGACATCAGTTTCTAATTCAGCGGGTTACTTCTATTTTCTGTCTTGAGTATTGGTGTAACCTGCGCTACATTCCAGTCTTTTGGGGGAGGATCTTTCGTAGAGCGAGCGGTTGTATATAACTGCTAAATATGGAATTCTTACAACAACATACTCTGAAAGGAATCTAACGGTTATGCCACCTTGTGTGGAAGACTTGCATTTATGAAGTGATTTGAGTTGTTGCAAATACACCAAAGGTATCTATTTTTAGGCTTCTCATATTTGCTGCAGTTCTTGATTCGAATTCTGAGATTTTTAATTCATCTTCTTTGTTCAAGTAATTGCAGAAAACCGTATTTACTAACTACGCTTTTGTGGCACTGCCAGTAATAACATTACCATCACTATCGCACAGTGAAGGTGCTGATTGTGTCATGCTGCCGGTGTTCTTTACATACGACCAGAATCTCTTTGGATTTTCTGCCAGATTTCGAGAGCGAGATTCGTTGTGGGAACTCTTAAAACCATCTCGCACAGAAATGCGCACTAAATTTTGAACTACTGCAAAATATCCCTATTCAAAGGTAGACACAAATAGCGCTCTGGTAGCTATCCTACTACGCTATCTGTTGACAGACGACTTTGAAAGCATTAGCAGTACATCTACTATTCCCCAGGTCCATATGACGTCATAGAATCAAAATCGAGGTCGTCTTTCAAAAAAAATGGCTCTGAGCACTATGGGACTCAACTGCTGAGGTCATTAGTCCCCTAGAACTTAGAACTAGTTAAACCTAACTAACCTAAGGACATCACAAACATCCATGCCCGAGGCAGGATTCGAACCTGCGACCGTAGCGGTCTCGCGGTTCCAGACTGCAGCGCCAGAACCGCGCGGCCACTTCGGCCGGTGAGGTCGTCTTTCCAGGTGTACTGTTTTGTTACCGGAAATATAGCTCTTGTTCATTTGTGTGCACATCAGAGAAAAAAAATTGGGCAACCTGGTCTTGTCGTGTTTTCTCGTAGCTTTGATAATCCTTGCCCCTTACGATTGTGCGAGACCGGCACCGATAGTTTATTTTTATACTGCCCTTCTCCTTATTCATTGCAAAATGCCTTTACATTACACACCTGACCACATGGCGAGCATACTTATTTCCGAAAACTCCAGACGGGATAAGACACTAAAGTGACTGGTAATTCAAGGTTCACGACCTGCTTCTTGCATATAATGGTTGACCCTTCCAAGATTCGTTTGGCTGGAGTCTTCTGATGACTGGTCGCATCTGCAAAGTTAAACGAAAGTAAAAACACTTATAAATAATTAATTTACTAATTTATTTGCAGGGTGTGCCATAACTACGATTTCTCCACGGGACACATAGTACACTACTGGACATTAAAACTGCTACACCAAGAAGAAATGGAGATGATAAACGGGTATTCATTGGACAAATATATTATACTAGAACTGACATGTGATTACATTTTCACGCAATTTGGGTGCATAGATCCTGAGAAATCAGTACCCTGAACAACCACCTCTGGCCGTAATAACGGCCTTCATACGCCTGGGCATTGAGTCAAACAGAGCTTGGATGGCGTGGACAGTTACAGCTGCCCATGCGGCTTCAACACGGTACCACAGTTCATCAAGAGTAATGACTGGCGTTTTGTGACGAGCCAGTTGCTCGACCACCATTTCAGTTGGTGAGAGACCTGGAAAATGTGCTGACCAGGGCAGCAGTCGAACATTTTCTGTATCCAGAAAGGCCCGTACAGGACCTGCAACATGCCGTCGTGCATTATCCTGCTGAAATGTAGGGTTTCGCAGGGATCGAATGAAGGGTAGAGCCTCGGGTCGTAACACATCTGAAATATAACGTCCACTGTTCAAATTGCCATTAATGCGAACAAGAGATGACCGAGACGTGTAACCAATGGCACCCCATAACATCACGCCGGGTCATGTGCCACTATGGCGATGCCGAATAGACGCTTGCAATGTGGGTTCACCGCGATGTCGCCAAACACGCATGCGACCATCATGATGCTGTAAACAGAACCTGGATTCATCCGAAAAAATGACGTTTTGCCATTCGTGCACCCAGGTTCGTGGTTGAGTCCACCATCGCAGGCGCTCCTGTCTGTGATGCAGCGTCAAGGGTAAACGCAGCCATGGTCTCAGAGCTGATAGTCCATGCTGCTGCAAACGTCGTCGAACTGTTCGTGCAGATGGTTGTTGTCTTGAAAACGTCCCCATCTGCTGATTCAGGGATCGAGACGTGGCTGCACGATCCGTTACAGCCATGCGGATAAGATGCCTGTCATCTCGACTGCTAGAGATACGAGGCCGTTGGGATCCACCACGGCGGTCCGTATTACCCACCTGAACCCACCGAGTCCATTTTCTGCTAACAGTCACTGGATCTCGACCAAAGCGAGTAGCAATATCGTGATACAATAAACCGCAATCGCTATAGGCTGCAATACGACCTTTATCAAAGTCGGAAACGTGATGGTACGCATTTCTCCTCCTTATAAGAGGCATCACAACAACATTTCACCCGGCAAAGTCGTTCAACTGCTGTTTGTGTATGAGAACTCGGTTTTAAACTTTCCTAATGTCAGCATGTTGTAGGTGTCGCCACCGGCGCCAACCTTGTGTGTGCCGGCCGGAGTGGCCTAGCGGTTCTAGGTGTTAGTCTGGAACCGCGCGACCGCTACGGTCGCAGGTTCGAATCCTGCCTCTGGCATGGATGTGTGTGATGTCCTTAGTTTAGTTAGGTTTCGGTAGTTCTAAGTGCTAGGGGACTGATGACCTCAGAAGTTAAGTCCCATAGTGCTCAGAGCCATTTGAACCAACCTTGTGTGAATGCTCTGAAAAGCTAATCAATTGCATATCACAGCATCTTCTTCCTGTCGGTTAAATTTCGCGTCTGTAGCACGTCATCTTCGTAATGTAGCAATTTTAATGGCCAGTAGTGTATTATCCTTAGCATAACAGTCTCCAAATGGTTCAAATGGTTCTAACAAGGGAACCTCCCCATCGCACCCCCCCTCAGATTTAGTTATAAGTTGGCACAGTGGATAGGCCTTGAAAAACTGAACACAGATCAATCGAGAAAACAGGAAGAAGTTGTGTGGAACTATGAAAAAAATAATCAAAATATAGAAACTGAGTAGTCCATGTGCAGGATCGGCAACATCTAGGAGAGTATAAGCTCAGCAGCGCTGTGGTCCCGTGGATAGCTTGAGCATCTGCGGAACGAGAGGTCATTGGTTCAAGTCTTCAATCGAGTGAAAAGTTTAATTTTTTATTTTCAGATAATTATCAAAGTTCAGGCACTCAAACATAATGAACTTCGCTCTCCAAAATTCCAGGATATGTTCAGATTTGCTTGCACATATGCTGGATTTGACGGTCTATACACGGAAAAATTTGAAAACGTTGAAACATATGTTTTGACAGGGCACAGGGAAAACTGTGCGCCGGCCAGTGTGGCCGAGCGGTTCTGGGCGCTTCAGTCTGGAACCGCGCGACCGCTACGGTCGCAGGTTCGAATCCTGCCTCGGGCATGGATGTGTGTGATGTCCTTAGGTTAGTTAGGTTTAAGTAGTTCTAAGTTCAAGGGGACTGATGACCTCAGATGTTAAGTCCCATAGTGCTAAGAGCCATTTGAAAACTGCGCGACTGTGAAACTGTCGCATTCATTTGTCGCAGTTTATGTGACAAACTCTTATGTTTTTTGGGAGTGATTATCACATCTACAAGAAAACCTAAATCGGGCAAGGTAGAAGAATCATTTTACCCATTCGCCAAGTGTACAAGTTAGGTGGGTCGACAACATATTCCTGTCATGTGACGCACATGCCGTCACCAGTGTCGTATAGAATATATCAGACGTGTTTTCCTGTGGAGGAATCGGTTGACCTATGACCTTGCTATCAAATGTTTTCGGTTCCCACTGGAGAGGCACGTCCTTTCATCTATTAATCGCACGGTTAGCGGTGCGGTCGCAAAACACAGACACTAAACGTATTACAGTGAACAGAGACGTCAATGAACGAACGGACAGATCATAACTTTGCGAAAATTGAGAAAGTAAACATTTCACTCGAGTGAAGTCTTGAACCAAGGACCTCTCGTTCCACAGTTGCTCACGCTAACCACGGGACCACGGCGCTCCTGAGCTCACATTATCCTTGATGTTTCCTATCTTGCTCATGGACTACTCAATTTATATGATTTGTTTATTTTTTCATAGTTCCACACAACTTCTTCCTGTTTTCTCGATTGATCTCTGTTCAGTTTTTCAAGGCCTATCCACTGTGCCAACTTATAACTAAATCTGAACGGGGTGCGATGGGGAGGTTACTTTGTAAGCACTATGGGACTTAACATCTGAGGTCATCAGCCCCTAACTAACCTAAGGACATCGCACACATCCATGCCCGATGCAGGATTCGAACCTGCGACCGTAGCAGCAGCGTGGTTCGGGACTGAAGCACCTAGAACCGCTCGGTCACAACGGCCAGCTAGCAGTCACGTTTCCGACTTTGATAAAGATCGGATTGTAGCCTATCGCGATTTCGGTTTATCGTATCGCGACATTGTTGGCTCTCAGCACTATGGGACTTAACATCTGTGGTCATCAGTCCCCTAGAACTTAGAACTACTTAAACCTAACTAACCTAAGGACATCACACACATCCATGACCGAGGCAGGATTCGAACCTGCGACCGTAGCAGTCGCGCGGTTCCGGACTGAGCGCCTAGAACCGCTGGACCACCGCGGCCGGCCGCAACATTGTTGCTCACGTTGGTCGAGATCCAATGACTGTTGGCAGAATATGGAATCGGTGGGGTCAGGAGGGTAATACGGACCGCCGTGGTGGATCCCAACGGCCTCGTATCTCTAGCAGTCGAGATATCAGGCATCTTTTCCGCATGGCTGTAACAGATCGTGCAGCCACGTCTCGATCCCTGAGTCAACAGATGGGGACGTTTTCAAGACGACAACCATCTGCACGAACAGTTCCACGACATTTGCAGCAGCATGGACTATCAGCTCGGAGACCGTGGCTGCGGTTACCCTTGACGCTGCATCACAGACAGGAGCGCCTGCGATGGTGTACTCAACGACAAACCTGGGTGCACGAATGGCAAAACGTCATTTTTTCGGTTGAATCCAGGTTCTGCTTACAGCATCATGATGGTTGCATCCGTGTTTGTCGACATCGCGGCGAACGCACATTGGAAGCGTGTATTCGTCATCGCCATGCTGGAGTATCACCCGGCGTCATGTTCGACTGCTGTCCTGGCCAGCACATTCTCCAGATGTCTCACCAATTGAAAACGTCTGATCAATGGTGGCCGAGCAACTGGCTCGTCACAATACGCCAGTCACTACTCTTGATGAACTGTGGTATCGTGTTTAAGCTGCATGGGCAGCTGTACCTATACACGCCATCCAAGCTCTGTTTGACTCAATACCCAGGTGTATCAAGGCCGTTATTACGGCCAAGGTTGTTGTTGTTCTTGGTCATGATTTCTCAGGATCTATGCACTCAAATCACATGTCAGTTCTAGTATAATATATTTGTCCAATTAATACCCGATTATCATCTGCATTTCTTCTTACTGTAGCAATTTTAATGGACAGTAGTGTAACTGCCCCCCTACAGTTATGTAGTCCCTCAAAATAGTGTTCATCATCCGCACACTCACCCGAGCCGAGAGCGGAAACCATTCCCGCCTCTGGAATACTGGTCTCCATTGGTTTTTCTCTGACGTCATTGCTATTGTGTGCGGGTGTTGCATGCTTTCCGCCCGCAGAATCACGCCGTCTGACTGCACCCTGGCGCCCGTGTGCAGCTAACTAAAATTCACCACCTCTGTACGAAACGCGCCATTCCATAATATGTCAATTTATAAGTGCCACCACATGCGATGTGCCAGAAAGTTATATGTTATGATACATAAACAGTTTAAAAGCATGTGACTTAACGCACTGCTCTTTAAAGATCTCTTAACGCAAGAAACATTCATTTCTAATCGTTGGTTCCTCATTTCGGAATACCCAATATTGTTTGTATAATTCTGACACGAAAGATTTGAGACACCTTGTAAATGGTACTCTTTAGTCTTCGTATGTCCAACAAACGTCAGTTTCAAAAAATCCAGCTAAAAATGACGTCAGTTATTAATACCAAACAGTAATCCTTTACACCTTCTTTGACATTATGCAATGCGCAATATACATCACTCCCTATGAATTGTAAAATGGTTCTAGAATATACTGAGCTGAAGATATTTGTAGAGACTGTTATGCATATTTTACAAAAACCCACGTATCTGTACCATCCGCAGTTGATGGGTTATTATTATATATTATTTATGGATTATTACATAAAATAGTATCGAGATTCGACAGATTTTTTTCAAAATTGCTTTTAATTGATTGTTTCTGCTTAACGTCACAGGATCCTTCCCGATCTTCTAGTGCTTCGGTAGACACACTACGTTCGCGGTTCACAGTCTGTTAATTCGTCGTTTTCCCTACGATCAGAGCACTGAGAGTATAACGTAGAAAACATTCATAGTTAGCTGATGTTTTAGCTCCGTAACAGTTTGGTTTGTGGACCTCCGAGATATTGAGAGTGCAAATTTATATATACTGTGTGTGTGGACTGCGTACTAACAAAATGAAAATCCGAAGTAGTACTGGTCGTACGTAAAGTTCACTAGCGACAAGAGACAATCAATACTTTCACCGTCCGATAACAACGGTAATATTACCGATGACAGCTCCATTAAAACGGCATAGAAGCAGGTATCCTCCGTATAGCGAAGCAGCTTAAAGCTCTTAATAAAGGCAAATTCTCCGGTCCAGGGAGCATACCATTTAGGTTCCGTTTAGATTATGCCGATACAACTGCCCCATAATTAGCAATAATATACAATCGCTCGCTCGACGAAAGATCCGTACCTAAGGCTGGATGGTTACTCAGGCCACATTAATAATCAAGAAAGGAAATAGAAGCAGTCTGCTGAATTACAGGCCCATATCACCGACCTCGATTTGCGGTAGTATTTTGAAACATACGCTGTGTTCGAACATTATGAAATACCTCAAAGCCAGCGGTGTATTGACACAAATCAGCACGGATTCAGAAATTATTGTTCTTGTGAAACACAACTAGCTCTTTATTCGCGCCATGTAATTAGTGCTATGGACAGGGGATCTCAAATTGATTCCCAATTTCTAAATTTTCGGAAAGCTTTTGACACGGCTCTTCACAAGAGACGTCTAATCAAATTGCTTGCTTATGGGGTATCGCCTCAGTTGTGCGACTGAATTCGTGATTTCCTGTCAGCAAGGTAAGAATTAGCAGTAATCGACGGAAAATCATCGAGTAAAACAGAAGTGATATATAGCGTTCTCCAAGGAAGTGTCATAGGCCCTCTGCTGTTCCTAATCTATATAAGGGATTGAGGAGACAATCTGAGCGGCCCTTTAGATTGTTTGTTGATGATGCTGTCATTTACTTCTAGTAAATCACCAGAAGACCGAAACAAATAGCAAAATGATTTGAACACGTATGTATGGTGCGAAAAGTGGCGATTGTCTCTGAATAAGGAAAAGTATGAGGTGATCCAGTAGAGTATGAGAAGAAATCCGTTAAATTTCGTTTACACGATAAACCACATAAATTTGAATTCAACTAAATACCTAGGAATTACAATTACGAGCAACTTAAATTGAAACGATCACATAGATAATGTTGCGGGGAAGGCAAACCAGACTGCCTTTTATTGGCAGAACACTTGGAAGATGCAAAAATTCTACAAAAGACTTTCTATACTACTGTTGTCCGTCCTCTATTAGAGAAATGCTGTGCTGTATCATTAGGAGAGAGGATTGATATACGACATCGAAAAAGTTCAAAGAAGGGCAGCTCGTTTTGTATACTCTCAAAATAGCCGAGAAAGTGTCAGGATATTATTTTATCCATTTAGGTTAAACAAACTTATCCGCCATCTTTCATTTACTTCAGTTCATTGATCAGTATGGATTGTAAAAGTATATAAATCCTCTGTCTTATAATGTGTAAAGAAGGGCATTTCATCAAGACACAAATGTAAAACTTGCAAAATAAACTTGTGGCTGATTGCCGTATTTGCTACAGTGTAATGTCACGGGTATGATAGGCCTAAGCAAGTGGGGTGTGGGAACCACTAAAGCAAAGGCGTTTTGCGTTGCCTAGAAATCTGTCCACGAAATTTTGTATCACCATCTTCCCCCTCTGAATGTGAAAATTTTTATTGTAGTCAACCTACTTAGGGAGAAATGATCTCTGTAATAAAATAAGAGAAATCAGACCTGGTACAGAAAGATTTAAGTGTTCATTTTTCCGACGCGCTGTTAGGAGAGCGGAACGGTAGAGTAGTTTGAAGATGGATCGAAGAACCCTCTGCCAGCCACTTAATTGCAGAGTAATGATGCAGATGTAGAAAAAGGCAGCAACGAAGTGACAACGGTAACTTTTAAATGCTAATGAACAGAATATATGGCTAAGTTTCGAAATGGAAATAAAAAATTATACTTCTTTCATTCACTTGGACTTCCGTCTAATCGACTTGAAATCGCCCGTAAGGCATAACGATGTACAACATTTGCACTGCGCACTAGAAGACAGAATTGCAATGTAGCTTTCGCACGGGTGCTGTACACTCTACACTTAGCCATTCCATCGAAACAACTGCTTTACGTACAACAGACGTTACATTTGCCTTAGTAACACGTACCCGCTAAGAGGAAGGTACGGAAATCGTACCGTGATGTCGAGTCCTCTGTGTGCATAAGGGGAGCGGAAAACTATGCTCCCGTATTCTCCATGATGTCACGTGTTATCTAGCGGTGGCTGCACCACGTGCTGAGCGTGTAAATCATGCTCAGCCAAGAATTGCGCCCGGCGGGCGCGCCCGCGCCCCGCGGCCGCAAGGCAGTGTAGTTCAGCGCCCCGTCCGCGACCGTGTGTCGCTAGTGTCGGCATAGGAGAGAGAGAGAGAGAGAGAGAGAGAGAGAGAGAGAGAGAGAGCTAGCTGCGGAACGAGTGAGAGCGAACAGCACTGCTGTACGCTGGACTGTCCCGCGGTCTGATCCAACGTAAACAAAATATTCTATTTTAGAAATAATTTTATGTAAGGGATATAGTGTCTCATTCTTACTGTTAGTAGTTACAAGTAAATATTATTTGTTATACTTTGTGCTACAGCTTTTTGTATCCCTTTTCAGAGTTTAGAAATCGGATCCGTAGTTTGCTGTTTTGTACGTAATAATTGTACCTGACCAAGTTTGAAAACTTATTAAAAATAGAATTAAGGTTATAAAGCTCTTTAATTCTTACGGTCAACATTGTTAAAGAAGACAACTAACATTTTACACGTTTTTCTTTTTCGAGGAAACGGTTTTGTCTAGGTTTGGTACAATATTCCGTGAGACTGCTAACCTCAAAGAATTGGCCAAATTTTTATCGCCAAGTAATGAACGGTTCTTAGTTTTAGCAAGCTTTAAAAGAGAGAAAAAGCGCTCCAAAATATACGTAGAACCAAAAATTGAGAGAAATTTGGGCGCGTGCTTGTGCAAAAGAGGATATTTCTCTCGTGGAAGACATCTGTAAAAGTCAGCCAAAGTTTTACACATAAGAAAGCGATTCTTCAGGCGGATATCGCACTGCAGGTCAATCAGCTCTAGTTGAAGTACTTGTGGAACGTCCTGTGCCAGAAGTGAAAACGGGCGAACAAATATACAGGTTGAGTCACCTAACGTTACTGCTGGATATATTTCGTAAACCACATCAAATACTGACGAACCGATTCCACAGACCGAACGTGAGGAGAGGGGCTAGTGTAATTGTTTAATACAAACCATACAGAAATGCACGGAAGTATGTTTTTTAACACAAACCTACGTTTTTTTAAATTGAACCACGTTAGTTTTGTTAGCACATCTGAACATATAAACAAATACGTAATCAGTGCCGTTTGTTGCATTGTAAAATGTTAATTACATCCGGAGATATTGTAACCTAAAGTTGACGCTTGAAACCTCCGACGTTCATTGCGTGTTGTAACAAACACGGGCCACAGTCGGCGAGCAGCATCTGCAGGGACATGTTTACGATGACGACCGTGTTTACGAGTGTGGCTGTAGTGCACTGTTGTGGTTTGGTCTAGCTGTCGCAGTGTCCGCATGTAGCGCTTGCTGCTATTGTTATTCTGCATTCGTCTCCGCACGCAGACCAACTGTAGTACACCGCGTTACCAGACGTCTGTGATAGTGTAGTGTTGTAGGAACTGTGACCGGTGTGTATTCGAACTCTGAAAAGGCGGAGATGATACTCATCTATGGCAAGTGTCGAGAAATGCAGCTGAAGCCTGCAGGGTGTATGCAGAACGGTACCCGGACAGAGAGCATCCAACGTGCCGCACATTGTAAAACATCTACCGCCAACTGTATGCAACAGGTATGGTCGTAGCACGCAAACGGGTCCGTAACAGGCCCGTCAGAGGAGAAGCGGGTGCAGTTGGTGTGTTAGCTGCTGTTGTCATGAACCCATACATGAGTACAAGGGACATTGCAAGAGCCGGTGGACTGAGTCAAAGTAGTGTCATGCGCATACTGCATCGTCACCGCTTTCACTCGTTTCATGTGTCGCTACATCAGCAATTACATGGTGATGACTTTAATCATCGAGTGCAATTCTGTCAATTGGCATTAACAGAGAATGCGTTGCAGTTCTATCTGTTTACCGATGAAGCGGGTTTCACAAACCACGGGGCACTGAATCTACGGAACATGCATTACTGGTCCGTGGACAATCCTCGCTGGCTCAGACAGGTAGAGCGACAGCGACCGTGGACTGTAAATGTATGGTGCGGAATCATTGGCGACCACCTCATTGGTCCTCACTTCATTGCAGGGGCCCAAACAGCTGCAACATACATCGCGTTTCTACAGAATGATCTGCCAACGTTTCTCGAAAATGTCCCACTGGAAACGCGTCGACGTATGTGGTATCAGCATGATGGTGCACCTGCACATTCCGCAATTAACACTAGGCTGACCCTTGGCAGGATCTTCGACGGGCTTTTCATAGGACGTGGAGGACGCATAAATTGGCCAGCCCGTTCTCCTGATCTTACACCTCTGAACTTCTTTCTGTGGGGTACGTTAAAGGAGAATGTGTACCGTGATGTGCCTACAACCCTAGAGGATATGAAACAACGTATTGTGGCAGCCTGCGGGGACTTTGCACCAGATGTACTCCGGCGTGTACGACATTCATTACGCCAGAGATTGCAATTGTGTGCAGCAAATGTTGGCCACCACATTGAACATCTATTGGCCTGACATGTCGGGACACACTCTATTCCACTCCGTAATTGAAAACGGAGACAACGTGTGTACGTGTACCTCACCCCTCATGGTAATGTACATGTGCGTCAGTGAAAAACACCAATAAAATGGTGTTAGCATGTGAACGTAATGTGCTGTTGCAGTCTCTTCGGTACCTAAGATCCATCACCGTTCCCTTTGGATCCCTACGTAATTCCGTGCTCTCCGATAAACACGATCGAACAGCGGAGGAGTGGTACTCATGCGTCAACTTTAGGTTATAATATCTCCGGATGTAATTAATATTTTACAATACAACAAACGGCACTGATTACGTATTTGTTTATATGTTCAGATGTGCTAACAAAATTAACGGGGTTCCATTTAAAAAAAACGTAGGTTTGTGATAGAAAACGTACTTCCGTGCATTTTTTTATGGTTTGTATTAACCAATTACACTAGCCCCTCTCCTCACGTTCGGTCTGTGGAATCGATTCGTCAGTATTTGATGTGGTTTACGAAATATATCCAGCGGTAATGTTAGGTGACTCACCCTGTATATAAAGCCGGTTGAAGTTCACTTATCTCCAAAAATCTGTTTTCAAACTGTTCTTTAATTCGCAAATGATCTGAAAAATCCACATCCTCTTTAACATTGTCCTGTGCAAGAAAGTGTCCACAATTCTTCTCGCGCAACTGTTTTCCCCACAAAATAAGTTTTTTTTTAAATGCTTGAATCGTATGCACTAAATCAGCAACAGAGTGATTTTCACCTTGGAGCGAAATGTTCAAAGTATTTAAATGACCAGTAAGGTCACTCAAAAAAGCCAAATTCGCCACCCACTTAGGATCACAAAGTAATTCTTCTGGACGTCCTTTTATTTCAAAAAGGTATTTATTTCACTCCTCAAGGAGAAAAACCGATGCAACGCCTTTCCTCTGCTCAGCGATCTTACTTCGGTGTGGTACCGGATGTCCGGGTATTCCGCTTCGATATCAGCCAGAAATTCTTTAAATTGGAGACGTATGAGTCCATGCGATCGAAGATATTTAACCGTTCGAATAACTGTGTCCATAACATTTTTTATGTTGACAATCTTCGCACAAAGTGCCTCCTGGTATATCAGACAATGGACTGCCGCGAATAAGGAACAGCCGACTTCAGCCATCTTTGACCTGACGTAACCCAGGAATCCAGTGCGTATCCCTCGTAGCGCAGGGGCTCCATCCGTTGTTACGCTGGTCAGGCTTTCCCATTTTAAACCCATTGACTCTAACACGTTTTCCACGGCTAGAAAAATATCCAAACCCGTGGTTGTGTCTTTTAATTGTATAAGGTCGAGAGGCGCGGCGGGCGGTCGGGCGGTCGGGCGGTCCGCACGGCCAGCTAAGCTACACGGCTCGGCCACTGCGACAACATACGAATTCGCCCGGGGCGCCGGCCGCGGGCGATCGCGGGCGCTAGCGCCCCAGGGGCACAGTTTGGACGAACCTGGTGTAAATGATTCCCTTGCTGTTTTGTTACTGTCTATCGCGGCTTACGAGATACTTAAAGTCCTCGCAGGAAGCGACACAACGCTGTAAATTCGTGTACTATTATAATCAGATTCTAAAGTGTCTCCTAAGACCTATGCTTAATCTACAGTAGAGTAGATGCAACTTCCATTTGCATACTTCGCTGTTATATGGTGCCCAGTCATAATACTACCTATGTTTGGCAGATGTACTGCCCAAAAATACGCTTACTGCACGCACAGACAGTCAGTAGAGCACAATGACTTTAACGCAGGTATTACTACAATATAAAGTTCTCTTTAACACGAAGGTAGATTAAAGGTTCAGACATGGCGTCAATAAATTCCATGAGTTTTTCAGCCGTTTCTCCCTGTTGGAACTTGACCCGCAACATATCACATTAAGATTTAGAATGTAAAAGTATTGTAAGTGTAAACAGTTCAGTAGAATATTTGTATCAGAAATACCAAACGGACCTACTCGTTCGGAGATAAATGACATACACAATATCCTTCCATTCCCAGCCCAGTCAGATTAAGATGGCACTGTGACATCAGATAGGGCATCCAGTCACAGAAACAACTAGGAGTGAATTATAGTTTGACTTTAAATTTCAATCCAAAACATGTAATCACAAATAATAATAAAAATAATAAAATAATCATATTTCTTCAGATGAAAACATTTCATGTATTAAGAGTGGATGTTCATGAAACTGACCGAAAATTTCAGTTTTCAATTTTGTTTTTTATTTATTAGTAGAACACACGGACAATAAGTTTCGAAAGTTTCAATGACGAAATCAAATACGACGTGTCTGAAAAATAATTGTGTGACGCAATCTTTCTGCCACTCCCATCTTTTAAAGCAACACTTCAATACTAACTAGGTGAGCGACGATTTCGTGAATCAATTTCAAGGAAATTTGTACGGGATACATCTTGAAGGCTTTTAAATATACTCTCCCGTTTTACAGATCATTTGTGACTTTGTTCTGTATCTTAGAAGCAATAACAATCCAGCTGCTTTGTTTATGAAGACACAATTCTTGTTTTACCTTGTGCTACTGACGGGGATTTACGCAAGTGTTCGATTCTTTCATCATTCAACAATGCCATAGTCTTGTATTTAATGATGGAAACGTAGGGAGGATGAAGGTATTGCAGGGAATGGCATAGAACGGCCTTTAAGATAGTAAATTTCACTCAAGACATCTTGAGGAAAACAGATTTACAGCGCCTCTCTGCAGCTGAAAAGGCAGTTGAAAACCTGGTAATGGAAAAAAAGCCATAAAACAGGAAACCAGAAGAGAAGCCTTGAAGGGAAAGAGGACCCTGAGCATGATTATCGGGTCTTCTGAAAGTTTATGTACCTTTTTCTCAGAATTTAAGAAGGCTAGAATTACGACATTCTGTAAAACTTTTTTCTATAAATCCAATAAATGTTGTCTCAAAAGTAAATTTTTAAATCCTGAGTTTAAGCTGAGATATGGGGCAAAGCGCCTGGAATTTTGCATGAATTTCATATTGTACTTCCAGCATTATAATTTGAAAAATATTAACATTCTCCTATTGGATATATTCACAAAAACTCGTGAGAGAAGCTTACTGTGTACAAAGAAATTAAACACAAGAAATTATGTAGAAATCTCTTTGACAGTTTCTGAGAAAAAGGTACAAATATTATTTTAGCAAAATAAAATTTTCAAATTCCATTAAAAAGTGTAAATGTGTTCGTAATACACTGACCTTCATGCTCAAGAACCTAATATCAAATCTCTGTCCCGCTCCCCTGATTCATTTGTGTGCCGGAACGAAACATGGAAATGCTCCTGTTACTATGCTAACCGGGCAAGACTCTTTACCTGCTAAGGAGCTTCATTCTGGCACTATCAGCAACTTTGCCAACACTGCAGAGGATTTCCTGTTTACTTTCCCGGACTACCAAGCCTGACAGAAAGCATACAGCTTTACACTACTAGCCATTAAAATTGCTACACCACGAAGATGACGTGCTACAGACGCGAAATTTAATCGACAGGAAGAAGATGCTGTGATATGCAAATTATTAGCTTTTCAGAGCATTCACACTAGGCTGGCGCAGGTTGCGACACCTACAACGTGCTGACGTGAGGAATGTTTCCAACCGATTTCGCATACACAAACAGCACTTGACCGGCGTTACCTGGTCAAACATAGTTGTGATGCCTCGTGTAAGGAGGAGAAATGCGTACCACCGCGTTTCCGACTTTGATAAAGGTAGGATTGTAGCCTATCGCGATTGCGGTTTATCGTATCGTGACACTGCTGCTTGCGTTGGTTGAGATCCAATGACTGTTAGCAGAATATGGAATCGGTGGGGTCAGGAGGGTAATACGGAACGCCGTGCTGGATCCCAACGGCCTCGTATCACTAGCAGTCGAGATGACAGGCATCTTATCCGCATCGTGCAGCCACGTCTCGATCCCTGAGTCAACAGATGGGGACATTTGCAAGACAACAACCATCTGCACGAAGAGTTCGACGACGTTTGCAGCAGCATGGACTATCAGCTCGGAGACCACGGCTGCGGTTACCCTTGACGCTGCGTCACAGAAGGAGCGCCTGCGATGGTGTACTCAACGGCGAACCTGGGTGCACGCATGGTAAAACCTCATTTTTTCGGTTTAATCCAGGTTCTGTGTACAGCATCATGATGGTTTCATCCGTGTTTGGCGACATCGCGGTGAACGCACATTGGAAGTGTGTATTCGTCATCGCCATACTGGCGTATCACTCGGCGTGATGATATGGGGTGCCATTGGTTACACGTCTCGGTCACCTGCGAAACCCTACATTTCAGCAGGATAATGCACGACCGCATGTTGTAGGTCCTGTACGGGCCTTTCTGGATACAGAAAATGTTCGACTCCTGCCCTGGCCAACACATTCTCCAGATCTCTCACCAATTGAAAACGTTTGGTCAATGGTGGCGAGCAACTGGCTCGTCACAATACGCCAGTCACTACTCTTGATGAACTGTGGTATCGTGTTGAGGCTGTATGGGCAGCTGTACCTGTACACGCCATCCAAGCTCTGTTTGACTCAACGGCCAGAGGTGGCTGTTCTGGGTACTGATTTCTCAGGATCTATGCACACAAATTGCCTGAAAATGTAATCACATGTCAGTTCTAGTATAATATATTTGTAAAATGAATACCCGTTTGTCATCTGCATTTCTTGTTGGTTTAGCAATTTTAATGGCCAGTGTTGTAGCTGCGGTTTGAGCACTGCCTCCAGAACGAATCTCTCATTCTGCAGTTGAGTGTGCGTTATTTTGAAACGTGCTGCAGATTAAAACGCAATGCCCGGCCTGGACATGAATCTGCACTCTTGCATTGCTGGCGCGATGCTTTTACCACTGAAATACCCAGGAAGGAAATTCGGTAACACCGTACACTCCATTGCATATTTAAGTTACCTACGATGTCATCAAACTAATTCTGGTGAATGACGTGGTCATGCGATTGACAGCGCCTTTTGAACAAGAATTTTAGACGTCAATATGCAAGAACATATTAAAAGAAAAACTTGTACGGAATAAGTTCTATGAATTAAGGTAGATGTATCAAATGCGGCTGTTAAAGGTATCTCCATCCAGATTAACACAATTGGAAAAGGCCTGTGGATGTGAGTGGTTCTCACAAAGAACTGTGTGTCATATCGATCTGGAAGCGCCCGCTTGCCGAGTGTTTAATTCAACTCAAGTACACAGAGAATTCTAGCTGTGGGGCTGGGGCCACTATCTGCAGATTGACTGCGAGGAGGAACAGCGATTAAGGTACTGGGTCGTAGGGTACGAGCAGGGGACGAGTGGTGGAGAGAGAGAGGTTTAAAACCCCTTCTGTCGTCCTGATTTACGTTTCCCTAAATCACTGCAGGCGAGTGCCGAGATAGTGCCATCTACAGTCAGTTTCCTTCCCTGTTCATTCAAGTGAGTTAGTTTTCATTCTCTACGGACCTCAGTGTCGACAACACATTAAAGTCTAAGGCTCCTTCCTTCCTCTTTTTTAAAAAACAAACCAGACATCCTACGAAATGGTAACGCACTGTGACCCCATCTAGTTACCAGATCACTATACCGATGCTGCTTGTGAAACTTTCGTACTATTCAGGACCGAAGTTTTTTTGAACAAATCTGTTTACACGTTGCGTTTCTAATCACCAGTATGACTTTATCACTGGATGCAGATGATAGTTTTCAGATGTGAATTCGCCACATATACTGTGTAATATGTTGTAAGAGCTTTATTCCCGCTTTCAAAAACTAGTGCCTGTGCAGTCGTGCAATGATCGGATCATTCTAAGTGGGCAGTTAGCTATGCATGTGCAGCAGCTACACAAAAATGAAATACAGAATAAGAATAATAGCCTTTAGGAACTTGCGATGTACGAACTGTGTTACAGTGCGTGAAAGGTAAAGCAAGCTCGAAACTAAACGGATATTAAAGATAACGGCGCCTCTCGCATGAAAAAAAAAAAACCGACAATGGGCTGGGGTATGCACGTGTGGTTTTTGTTCTGTTGATTGAACGAAATCCATTAACTGTCAGCCATACATGTAGTTACTGCAGTGTACATGCGGCGAAATATAGGTTTTCCAGATAGTGAAAAATAGCGCGTACAGCTGAAACAGCAGACTTGTTGGCGGGTAAAAAGCAATCATACCGCGAATATGGAAGTTTTTAATGAATGTAGTGCAAATCAGATCAACATTACGCTGTTATATTTGCAGGTACGTGAAAATTTGCTGAGCGACCACACACAGTATTACATTTTGAGTGACGATACGTGAACGATACAAAACTAATAATACAATTGTTCGCATTTTATACAGGTTAGCTTATTCTTTTCTAACCACGCTCGTGAAAGCATAATAACTTACACGAGTCTAATACTTAGACATTTAGCTAAATTTCATTTGCAAATCGTTTACTTTACTTCTTCTACTGCATCTATCAGTGTGGAAAATAATAATCTAGCGTTTCGTATTATGTTCATTGCTTAACTGTCCAACGCAGCACCATGAAAGAGTATTATGTTTGCCTTGACTTTGCAAATGTACCTAAAAAGTTAACAATTATGTTTCTAAGAGCTGGTATTCTTGATTGTTTCCCGTCAAATACTTTCTACGCGACTGATATGAATGTATTGCGTTCTTGCATGGGAGAGAAGGTGACTTGCGATTACCAAATGTGTTCATTTCATAGCTATTATTTTATTTATTTGAAAATTCCTTGTATTGTTGTTGTTGTGATCTTAAGTCCAAAGACTGGTTTGAAGCAGCCCTCCATGCTACTCATCTGCAAATAACTACTGTAACCTGCATATTTCTGGCTCTGCTTACTGTATCCATCTCTTGGTCGCCCTGTGCGATTTTTATCCCCCAGACTTCCCTGTAAACTGGTGGTTTCGTGATGTCTCAGAATGTGTCCTACCAACCAATTCCTTCTTCTAGTCAGGTTGCGCCACAAATTTCTTTTCTCCCCAATTCTATTCAGTACCTACTCATTAGTTGCGTGAACAATCCATCCAGCCTAACAGCCTTCAGCATTCTTCTGTAGCAACATATTTCAAAACCTTCTATTCTCTCCATGGCTAAACTGTCAATCGTTCACGTTTTACTCCCGTACATGGCTACACTCCGTACAAGTACTTTCAGAAAAGACTTCCAAACACTTGATTATAGCTAACTTCTTTTCTTTAGAAACGCTATTCTTGCTATTGCCAGTCTACATTTTATACCGTCTCTACTTCGGCCATCATCAGTTATGTAGCTACCCAAATAACAAAACTCAACTACTACTTTAACTATCTCGTTTGTTAGTCTAATACCCTCAGCATCATCTGATTTAATTCCACTAAATTCTACTGTTTTTGTGTTTGTTTTGTTACTGTTCATCTTATATCCTCCTTTGAAGACACTGTCCATTCCGTTCAGCTGCTCTTCCAAGTCCTTTTCTGTCTCTGAGGAATAGGAGATTCGAGTTTAACGTCCCATCGACAACGAGGTGGTGGTGGTGGTGGTGGTTGTTAGGATGTTTAAGGGGGACTAAACAGCGAAGGTCATCAGTCCCCCAACAACGAGGTCATAAGCTCGGATAAGGGAAGGACTGGGAAGGAAATCGGCCGTCCCCTTTTAAAGGAACCATCCCGGCGTTTGCCTGAAACGATTTAGGGAAATCACGGAAAACCTAAATCAGGATGGCCAGAGACTGGTTTAAACCGTCGTCCTCCCGAATGAGAGTCCAGTGTGCTAACCACTGCGCCACCTCTCTGGGTGCTGTCTCTGAGACTATTACAATGTCAAAGGCTAACCTCAAAGTTTTTATTTCTTCTCCCTGAAATTAAATTCCTAATCAAGATTTTTCTTTGATTTCCCTTACTGATTGCTCACTGTGTAGACTGATTAATGTCGATAGGCTACAACCCTGTTTTACTCCTTGCTCATCGGCTACTTTCCTTTGATTAGAGAAAAAGTAATAGAAGAGATGGTAAATGATATATTTCAAAGAATTATAAAGTAGTTCTCAGAAACTAGACTCCCCCTAAATTAAAAAAACACACACACACACACTATATTCAGTTCAGCGCAACATACAGAGTCATATCAACAACTGATGTAGTACTTGAGCAGGAGTCAGTAAATAGGTTAGAATGCTTCAGATTTTTGGATATAGATGTTGATGAAAACTTGAACTGGAAGGAGCTATTACTGAGTTTCTCAAACAATTAAGTTCAGCTACTTTTTCTCTTTGAATAATTGTTAATCTTCGAAATAAAGGAATTATCCTCCTGACAAATTTTGCATGCTCCCTCACAGTGATATCTCATGGAATAATTTCATTGGGTAACTCATAATTTACAAAGAAAATATGATTCCATAAATACGATCAATGAAAATAATATGTGGTGTTCATCCACGGACGTCATGTGCGTACCTCTTCAATGAGCTAGACATGTTAACTGCACCGTCACATTACATATATTCACTAATGAAATTCGTCATAAATAATCCAGCTCAATTTGTAAAGAACAGTGATGTCCATACCTACAACACTAAAGGTGAAAAATGACCTTCATTACCCGTTATTATACACTCCTGGAAATGCAAAAAAGGACACATTGACACCGGTGTGTCAGACCCACCATACTTGCTCCGGACACTGCGAGAGGGCTGTACAAGCAATGATAACACGCACGGCACAGCGGACACACCAGGAACCACGGTGTTGGCCGTCGAATGGCGCTAGCTGCGCAGCATTTGTGCACCGCCGCCGTCAGTGTCAGCCAGTTTGCCGTGGCATACGGAGCTCCATCGCAGTCTTTAACACTGGTAGCATGCCGCGACAGCGTGGACGTGAACCGTATGTGCAGTTGACGGACTTTGAGCGAGGGCGTATAGTGGGCATGCGGGAGGCCGGGTGGACGTACCGCCGAATTGCTCAACACGTGGGGCGTGAGGTCTCCACAGTACATCGATGTTGTCGCCAGTGGTCGGCGGAAGGTGGACGTGCCCGTCGACCTGGGACCGGACCGCAGCGACGCACGGATGCACGCCAAGACCGTAGGATCCTACGCAGTGCCGTAGGGGACCGCACCGCCACTTCCCAGCAAATTAGGGACACTGTTGCTCCTGGGGTATCGGCGAGGACCATTCGCAACCGTCTCCATGAAGCTGGGCTACGGTCCCGCACACCGTTAGGCCGTCTTCCGCTCACGCCCCAACATCGTGCAGCCCGCCTCCAGTGGTGTCGCGACAGGCGTGAATGGAGGGACGAATGGAGACGTGTCGTCTTCAGCGATGAGAGTCGCTTCTGCCTTGGTGCCAATGATGGTCGTATGCGTGTTTGGCGCCATGCAGGTGAGCGCCACAATCAGGACTGCATACGACCGAGGCACACAGGGCCAACACCCGGCATCATGGTGTGGGGAGCGATCTCCTACACTGGCCGTACACCACTGGTGATCGTCGAGGGGACACTGAATAGTGCACGGTACATCCAAACCGTTATCGAACCCATCCTTCTACCATTCCTAGACCGGCAAGGGAACTTGCTGTTCCAATAGGACAATGCACGTCCGCATGTATCCCGTGCCACCCAACGTGCTCTAGAAGGTGTAAGTCAACTACCCTGGCCAGCAAGATCTCCGGATCTGTCCCCCATTGAGCATGTTTGGGACTGGATGAAGCGTCGTCTCACGCGGTCTGCACGTCCAGTACGAACGCTGGTCCAACTGAGGCGCCAGGTGGAAATGGCATGGCAAGCCGTTCCACAGGACTACATCCAGCATCTCTACGATCGTCTCCATGGGAGAATAGCAGCCTGCATTGCTGCGAAAGGTGGATATACACTGTACTAGTGCCGACATTGTGCTTGCTCTGTTGCCTGTGTCTATGTGCCTGTGGTTCTGTCAGTGTGATCATGTGATGTATCTGACCCCAGGAATGTGTCAATAAAGTTTCCCCTTCCTGGGACAATGAATTCACGGTGTTCTTATTTCAATTTCCAGGAGTGTAGTTCAGAAAGGAGTTCAAACTGCACAAACAAATATTTTTGATCATTTTCCCAATAACATAAAATATCTGACAGGTAGCAAAGCAAATTTTAAATCTAACTTAAAACAATTTCTCCTGGACAACTCCTTGTATTCCACTGATGAATTTCTACTTAAAACCTGGTAGCCAGAAAAAAAGCTTGTTTTTAAGTGTAGTTGCACGAGTAGGACTAAAAATATGTTTGTTAACACCAATCACGTATACATACAGCGTGAACTTACCAGTTCCACATGTTTTTGAAAAAAGTATCGTTCAAACCATTTGCGCAACATGTTACTAACTAATGAATAACTAACTCTTGCCCTTTGACTCACAACCACCGTCTGGTTCCTGCACAAGTTGTAAATAGCCGTTCGCTCTCTGTATTTTAGTTCTGCTACCTTCAGAATTTCAAAGAGAGCATTCCAATCAACATTGTCAAAAGCTTTCTCTAAGTCTATAAAAGACTTCCTTAGTTCTCCAAATTGGTTCTAGGGAAGTATGCAGGAAATGCTATAATGCAGTCCACAGACGACGGCGACTTTCTCGTACATTTCATTCAGTTGGAGCAGTGTTACGTGATTTGAGTGGCATAAACACGTCGATCATCGACACTGTGTCTTTTGCCTTTACAGAGAAAAAAGTAAGATCTATACTTCATCTGTTAGTATGTATATTTTCAGTTTGACTCACGACTCAGCTGACACTGTTTAGGAAGCTATTTCAGAAGTAATTTTCGTGGTAAATTTAGATTTTTCCTCAACATAAATCACATACAAAATGATTTCACGGTGTTAATAGGTTACATTTCCTCTTGTCGGTAGTAGCATAGCATGATCTTAAGCTCGCAGCAGTTATACTAGGATTTATCATTGAATGGGATATTAACAGACCACATGCTGTAGTGAAAACGTGGAAAATTACCACGTTTCTTGGCCTACGGAGGGACTCCGCTGTCTCTTTTCAGAACAGATAAGATCACGTTGTACCCTAGAGCGGAAATGTGAAGTTAGACGGTAGTTAACTTGCATCTGAATGCTAGTCAGTTGTCGATTTACTCGTCAGCGGTTCAGTTCACTGGTGGTTGTAACTGGGCGGGTGGCCGTCGAAAGGACGTTCACCTTTAGAAAGTAATGGGTATGTCAAGAACGCTAGGCTACGTGACATATCGCAGATCCCGACATATTAGTCTAAACGAAGGCAACACCCCGTAGACTGTATTTATCACACATTTTCCAAGGGCAGTATGTGATGTTTACTGACATACTGCAAAATCTGACGGATGCAAAAAGATGAGGCTATCCAGCTTTGCTATGATCTTATTTAGATTGTTACTGCTGATACTGCTGTTAACGGTTTTACAAACTTCATTGAAAACAGAAATCAGACAAACTGAAGAAGTCGAATAAGTAATATTACAGTCTCACATAGGGCCGTTCAGGACACTGTGCTACGAACATGTGATCCTCATGAAGAATACAAAAGCTTGGTGCGAAATAAGAAAGTGCGTGAAATCCTGACCTTGCCAGAGTAAGTAACAAATAAATAAACACATAGCCCGTCCGGTTGGCCGTGCGTTCTAACGCACGCCTTTCCGGGCGGGAAAGAGCGCCTGGTCCCCGGCACGAATCCATCCGGTGGATTTGTATCGAGGTCCGGTGAACTGGCCAGTCTGTGGATGGCTTTTAGGCGGTTTTCCATCTGCCTCGGCGAATGCGGGCTGGTTCCCCTTATTCCGCCTCAGTTACACTATGTCGGCGATTGCTGCGCAAACAAGTTCTCCACGTACGCGTACACCACCATTACTTTACCACGCAAACATAGGGGTTACACTTGTCTGGTGTGAGACGTTCCCTAGGGGGTCCACCGGGGGCCGAACCGCACAATAACCCTGGGTTCGGTGTGGGGCGGGGGAGGGGTGAAGTAGACTGCGGTAGTCATTGTGGGGTTATGGACCACTGCGGCTGCGGCGGGGACGGAGCCTCTCCGTCGTTTCTAGGTCCCTGGTTAACATACAATACAATACAAATAAACACATAATGTGTTCAGTATCTCTTAACTCCATTTCATAATCACACTGGCGCTATGCTATGTTCGACGAAATAAAAAAGACGGAAAATAAATAATAGTGATGCTTGCGTTCCGGCCGGGATGGCCGAGCGGTTCTAGGCGCTTCAGTCTGGAACTGCGTGACCGCTACGGTCGCAGGTTCGAATCCTGCCTCGGGCATGGATGTGTGTGATATCGTTAGGTTAGTTAGGTTTAAGTAGTTCTAAGTTCGAGGGGACTGATGACCTCAGATGTTAAGTCCCATAGTGCTTAGACCCATTTGAACCATTTTTTTTATGCTTGCGTTATAATGAGCGGTAATAATACTGGCTGAGTGAAAATTGTTTCCGTAATGCAGAGCATGTCAGCGAAAATGGTGTTAAGAGGAGAAACAGGTAACACGACTATCTCTTAAGCAACAAACTATTGGAACACGTCGAACCTTCTAGCATTGCGTTAACTATTTATCTCTGACCACGAGAAGATGAACGATATTGGCATGAAAACCGCATGTTTAAAGCGTGGTGGTTCTCATTCACAGTTTGAGTTTGCGTATCAATGTTTCGTTTCTCAGACAAATGTACTCAGTATCCATACACGAAGTTTAATGGACATAATGAAAAACTTCTCCATTGTCAGAACGGGTACGGCTACCCAAGTTCAGATTGTACCTTATGGAGGAAACGCAATGGTGGGCAACGCAAGCTCATTGATAAGCGCTGCCATACGATGCCGTATATTCTGAAATTGTAAACATATAATGAATATCGATACGCGTCCACCTATCAATGGTCGAAGACTACAATGGGAACCAATGGACATGTCCCTTAATGGACATATGTGCAACGCCAAAGTATAAAGACTGTATCCGAATTCAGGCAGCAAATAAAATTTAGAGGTAGAGTAAAGAATTCAGCTTTTCCTTCCACACCTATCCGTACATGTACAGTCCGCAAGCCACCTTTAGGTGCGTGGTAGAGGGTACTTTTGCTAACACTATCATGCGCGCTTCCCTGTTGTCCTTTCGAAACGTACGTGGAAGGAACGACTGTCTCTAATCCTTTGCGTGAGCTCTAATTTCTGTAATTTGTTCATCGTGGCCAATTCGCGAGACACATGCGGGAGAAAGAAAAATGTTGGCCGATTCATTTTGGAGCGTACGCTCTCTGAGTTTGAACACTAATCCTCTCCCACGATGCACAGTGCCCCTCCTGTAGCGTCTACTAATGAAGTTTGTTGACAAAACGATCGGTGGAAGACTTATCGTTTCACCAAGTCTTACTGCCGCAAGGTTGCATCTTCACACCGTAGACACCACATTGCTCATGTAAGCAAGTAGAAAGCCGTCTTATCTTGAAGGATCGACATTCACTGAGCGAGGTGGCGTAGTGGTTAGCACACTGTACCCGCATCCGCGAGGACGACGGTTTAAAACCCACGTCCGGGCTTACTGATTTAGATTTTCCGTGATTTTTCTAAATCGCTTCAGGCAAATGCCAGGATGGTTCCTATGAAGGGCCACGGCCGATTTCCTTTCTCATCCTTCCCTAATCCGAACTTGTGCTCCGTCTTTAATGACCTAGTTGTCGACGGGACGTTAAACACTAACCTCTACCTCTTCCTCTGGATCGACTCTCCGTTCGTAGTCCACTAATCTTCTACTGGTCATTTTATATGAGCTAAGGGAGTTCGTTTAAGGACTAATTCCCTCAGTTCATATAAAATCCGTAATACACCAATATTTTACTACTAGAAGCCTCAAATGGTTCAAATGGCTCTGAGCACTATGGGACTTAACATCTATGGTCATCAGTCCCCTAGAACTTAGAACTACTTAAACCTAACTAACCTAAGGACACCACACACATCCATGCCCGAGGCAGGATTCGAACCCGCTACCGTAGCAGTCGCGCAGTTCCGGACTGAGCACCTAGAACCGCGAGACCACCGCGGCCGGCCTAGAAGCCTCATATAGCAACTATACGCAACCTTGTAAAATGGACTAAAAGTTTCGTCTCTACTCTCGACCTGAGGCTGTAGCAGCGCTTTCGCGGCACCATCGCCAATCATACTATAAATAAGTGATACATTCTTGCGATGGTTGTCGGCACCGCTTTCAAAAGACGAACAGTCTGTTTGAGGACATGTCTGTATTCCTGTAGTAAAAAAAATGGTTCAAATGGCTCCAAGCACTATGGGAGATAACATCTGAGGTCATTAGTCCCCTAGACTTAGAACTACTTCAACCTAACTAACCTAAGGACATCACACACATCCATGCCCGAAGCAGGTTTCGAACCTGCTACCGTAGCAGCCGCGTGGTTCCGGACTGAAGCCGGGAGGACGACGGTTCAATCCCGTCTCCGGCCATCCTTATTTAGGTTTTCCGTGATTTCCCTAAATCGCTTCAGGCAAATGCCGGGATGGTTCCTTTGAAAGGGCACGGCCGATTTCCTTCCCCATCCTTCCCTCACCCGAGCTTGCGCTCCGTCTCTACTGACCTCGTTGTCGACGGGACGTTAAACACTAATCTCCTCCTCCTCCTCCGGACTGAAGCGCCTAGAACCGCTCGGCCACCGGCATTTTACTCTCAGGTACTACCCTCCGGCAGCGGAACTCCATTGCTTAATGCCTCGTACCGGGAGCTCAAACCTAGAAAAAGTATCACAAATGGAGGTTTCGATTTTAAAAATAATTCTGTGTTTGTATGCCACGCCATGGCTGAAGCTCATATCCAGACCGTGATTTGTAAACAGGCATACAGGATGTCCCAGAAATGTTGCGACAAACTTCGAGGTGTTGTAGAGGGTTTCATGAGGAACAAATCGAGCATAGAAACGTGTGTCCGGAAACGTCATCCAACGAGGCTAACAGCAACGAGGTTATAGGCTACGGCACCAGCGACTGCCAGTAAGCCACCTCTTCGGCAGCAAACGTGACTTTGTACGCTGACGGACCGCAGACGGGACGTCTCGAAATGTTGCTGCTGATTGCCACGATCGCCAGTGGAGAAAATGGAGGTAGCTCCTGCGCAAACATGCCTTGTCTTGCTATGAATGCGATAAAAAAAAAGTCGAGTGACGAGGGCCTCCCGTCGATGGGGATGGAATGATGATGATTAGGACAGCACAACACCCAGTCCCTGAGCGGAGAAAATCTCCGACCCAGCCGGGAATCGGACCCAGGCCCTTAGGATTGACAGTCTGTCTCGCTGATCACTTTTTTTTTTTTTTTTTTTTTTTTTTAGACTCGAACTCGGTACCTTTGCCTTTCGCGGCCAAGTGCTCTATCTTTTTCTTCCCTTTTGCGGGCAAGTGCTCTACCAACTATTTTTCTTTTATTTTTTTTATTTTTTTATTTTCCTTATTTTATTTTTTTATTTTCCTTATTTTATTTTTTTCATCCATTCCGCGAGCGGGGAAAAAAAAATCTCCCACCCGGGCGAGAATCGAACCCGGATCCGCTGCATGGCAATCAGGCGCGCTGACCTTTTTTTCTTTTTTTTTGGCAAGTGTTCTACCAACTTTATATATATAGTATATAAAAAGTTTATAAGGTGATGACCTTTATAAAATAAATATTTCTGGCAAACGTAGATAAGTGGACTTTGTTTTTTTTTTTTTACATAATGGTGTAACAATATCAAACATAAACTGCTTCTAGCATTTTTGTAAATATATAAGACGATGACTTTTATAAAATAAAATTTTTCTGGGAAACGTAAATAAGTGACCTTTTTTTTACATAATAGTGAAAAAAATCCGGCTTCTGTCAGTACAAAACAATAACGGTCTACGTTCCTCTTTTGGGCGCGTACCTCGCTAATCCCGTCACACCTCGCATTGGTGTCGGGTACGTCTTCACGTGTGGTTGTGGATCCTCTCCACTGTCCTGGTCCTTTCTTGTTCTGATACTTATAGGCAATAATTACATTCTCCTACCCGGGACACCCCAACTGGGTGGGGGATCAAGCAAGGCACTCCCTAAAAAATTTGCGTAATATGTTCGATATCTCGGATGTCTCATAAGCTGTGAGTGCACATTCTTACTGCCGTCTCTGAAAAGATAACGCACAGTCTAACTTCGAATCCAAGTCACTGCGTTTGTCTTTGTTCGGGGATAATATGTCCTATCTGGGAGAAGTGGTCCAGTCAACTGCCGGGGGGGGGGGGGGGGAGGGGTGGGCGGGGGGCGGGGGGCGGGGGGGAGAAGGGACTGTGAATGCGATGACCTGTTGCCTTGGCGCATAACAGTTCTGGATAGTTAATTCGGAGGAGGGGAACAAACAGCGAGGTCATCGGTGCCATCGGATTAGGGAAGGATGGGGAAGGAAGTCGGCTGTGCTCTTTCAAAGGAACCATCCCGGCATTTGTCCGAAGTGATTTAGGGAAATCACGGGAAACCTAAATCTGAATGGCCGGACGCGGGTTTGAACCGTCGTCCTCCGAAATGCGAGTCCAGTGTGCTAACCACAGCGCTACCTCGCTCGGTACAGTGGAGATGGAAACCCATGTCCGAAACCGTCAACATAACTTCGCATTCATGTGAGACAAGGCCTTTCTAGGCAGCAGATAACTCCAACTTCTCCACTCGTGATAGTGGTAATCATTCGTGATCACTGAATAACAAACAACATTACGAGACGTTCCGCTTACGGTGCATCAGCGTACAAAGTGACGTTTGCTGCTGAAAGGGTGGTCTAGTGGCAGATGCTGGAGCCTATAACTTCGATCCTCTGTTGCGTCGTTGGGTGACGTTTCCTGACACTGGTTCCTACCCTTGATTTTTTCCTCAAGACACCCTCTACAACCCTTCGGAGTTTGTAGCTACTTTTTTGGGACGACCTTTATATGTGCCGAGCGAGATCGCGCAGTGGTGAAACACTAGACTCCTATTTGAATGAGTGGTGGTTCAAATGCCTGTCCAGCCACCCAGATTAAGGTTTCCTTTGATGTCCCAAAATCGCTTAAGACGGATATAGGGCTGATTCTTTTGAAAGGGCACGACAGATT
This sequence comes from Schistocerca serialis cubense, assembly GCF_023864345.2. Classification (NCBI taxonomy): domain Eukaryota; kingdom Metazoa; phylum Arthropoda; class Insecta; order Orthoptera; family Acrididae; genus Schistocerca; species Schistocerca serialis. The sequence continues at coordinate 159,424,344 of NC_064640.1, forward strand.
TACTACCCCACCCATACATAATCCTATTATGTGTTCCGTCTCGAATGGCTATTTCCTCGACGGAACGTTAAATCTTAATCTTCCTTACTTTCTGAAATTGGTATGACTGTTTTGAGAATTTAGAGCGATTTCGCATAAACAATACATCTCATTGTGACCAGTGACAGGAACAGCATTACCACAGGAAGATACAGGAGAACAAAACATTTGAATTGTGGTGATATAGTGTTGCATTTCCAATATTTGTCCGTTTTGCAACAAAGAAATACGTACAAAATAGCACCTAATACGTTTTGGTTTTATAGAGAAAGTTCTGTAGTAACGATGGTTGGTACTCTTGTTTTATAAACGTATTTCTTGACTGCAGGTTTCCGCTAAGCGTTGAGGCCAGTACAGGACAACAATCGATGCTACCACAACACACTTCGACAGTTGTTGCACGCTACGAACGCTCTCAAAATAAAAGCGAAATGTCGGAACGAACAGTTCACTTTACAGCCGAGTGTACGCTGTAATGAAACTCCCTGACAGTATTGGGACTCGAATCCGAATGCAGCTAATAGATCTGCCACTCTCGAGGCTTCAGTTTTGCTTCGCATTCCCCAACGGAGTCTCTCCTACATACTTTGCATCCCTCGAAGAAAGATATCTCAAAGAAAATCTTTGCCACAGCTTTCGGGTTAATTTCAAAAAGGGGTATTTCATTTTCCATCGGAAAGTTCACTATGAAGTTTTCTGACAGGTTAATATCGTGTGTCGTAAAGTGATCGAGAACGCGAAATCATGTGTGCTGCACTAAGCGGATACAAAAGAGTAAAACTGCCATTTGCATTTCAGGTTTCAGCGGCATTATGCTACGATTGTTATGTCCCAATTTATGTGGTATGGTTAAGTATAAAGGCTGTGCCTTCCATAGCTAAGCAGTTTCAATGGGACCCAGCTTCCAGAGATATAGTATAGTGCACACTTAAAAAGTGATACTCATATCTACATTTACAGTGCTGTTTCTATGCTGTTTCGGGCACACTAGCTGCTAATGTAGTAGAAATATATTCGCAATTGTGAATACGATTACACTTCAGCTGCTCGGTGTATTGTGGGACATATGAAAATTTTTGCTGGGCCGGGACTCGAATCCGCATTTCCCGCTTTATGGTAGCGGTCGCCTTAATCACTTCGGCTGCCTGAGCACGCCTCCCTGACCGCACTAAACCCCGTATGTCACCATTGTCCACGTCCTGCACTCGCACAGTTGCTGTGATTACCGCACAGGAAAAAACTTATTTATTACTAGCAGAGAAACCCGACGTTGCGCAGGTACTTATTTATAGCTATGCGTCTGCGCTCGTACGACGCAGCGTCTGACCTTGTGCTTAATGTTTATGACGTCATATATCCTGAACTACGTGTAGTACAGCGATATAATTTTGTAGGCACATTCAGGGGCATATATATATATATATATATATATATATATATAGTGTCTGATAAATTTATTGCGAAGTAGTGAATAAGTAAGGCCGGCCAGAGTGGCCGGGTGGTTCTAGGCGCTACAGTCTGGAACCGCGCGACCGCTACGGTCGCAGGTTCGAATCCTGCCTCGGGCATGGATGTGTGTGATGTCCTTGGGTTAGTTAGGTTTAAGTAGTTCTAAGTTCTAGGGGACTGATGACCACAGCTGTTAAGTCCCATAGTGCTCAGAGCCATATGAACCATTTGAATAAGTAATAAATTTAAATGTAATGCATGATGTGGCAGTTTTTCACACATTTCATTGTTTATGAGCCCATATCTCGTGAATTGTGTGTCGTACAATGATATAATTTTGCAGTTACACTCAGTGATGTATACCATCTGCAAAATGTGTCACAAATATTGTTAGTAGTACTTTTATTGCATAAACAGCGGAAAAGTAGTAAGCGATTAACTTTTTTTCTTTTCATTGCTTTGTAGGGGCAGTCAACGAGAAAAAAATTCCTGAAGTATTTGAAATTATACACCGGTTCCCGTGAGATCACCGAAGTTAAGCGCTGTCGGGCGTAGTCGGCACTTGGATGGGTGACCATCCGGGCCGCCATGGGCTTTTGCCATTTTTCGGGGTGCACTCAGCCTCGTGATGCCAATTGAGGAGCTACTCGACCGAATAGTAGCGGCTTCGTCAAGAATACCATCATAACGACCGGGAGAGCGGTGTGCTGACCCCACACCCCTCCTATCGAAATCCTCCACCGAGGATGACACGGCGCTCGGATGGTCCCGGTAGGCCACTCGTGGCCTGAAGACGGAGTGCTTTTGTATTTGAAATTATGTTTGTTGGAAGTCGCTAAGCGCTCTCATTCTCAAGTACTGGATGAGTAAGGTCGATGTTACAGGCCCCGGCGCCTGAAGCTGGGCCTCTCCTTCGGCAGCAGAACGTGTCGCAGTGAACCAGACAGCAGTCTGGACGCCAGATGGCGCTCAACGCAGCCTCGCCTGTCACACCAACACTGTAGAGACCTCCGACAGCGGTACCGGCAGAGAGGAACCACAAACATACGAGTATGCAGTAGAAACTCTGCGCTGAGTCGTAGTTTATCTCTTGCTTGTGCGCCGCGTCAAGGAGACATTCCCCTGGGCTGGGCAGCGTGACCGAGCAGGGTGGCGCAGTGGTTAGCACACTGAACTCGCATTCGGGAGGACGACGGTTCAATCCCGCGTCCGGCCATCCTGATTTAGGTTTTCCGTGATTTCCCTAAATCGTTTCAGTCAAATGCCTGGATGGTTCCTTTGAAAGGGCACGGCCAATTTCCTTCCCAATCCTTCCCGAATCCGAGATTTTGCTCCGTCTCTAATGACTTCGTTGTCGACGGGACGTTAAACACTAATCTCCTCCTCCTCCTCCTCCTTCGCCTCCTCCTGAGCAGCGCGACATGCGTTTCGCGTATCATGTGCTGAGAGCACGCAGCGTTACACATTTATGGACAACGTTATCCCAATAGGCGTCCGCTGTACCACTCCACGTTTGCAGCCATCCATCAGCGTCTGGATGAAACTGGTGGTTTCACAGGTAGTCGACACGACAGAGGTTGCGTGCGCACGCCATGATTTGCGGAGATGTACTAGAGAGCTTAACGCACACCCATCCGCAAGCACCCCCACTGTGACACATGCAATGCACAGATCCCACTCACCAGTTTGGCGGGTGCTGCATGCGGAGGGAAGACATCCACTCCATCTTCAAAATACATAGATGCTGGTGGCCCATGATTTTTCTCTGCGTGGGAAGTTCGGACAGTGGTTCCTGGAGCTTTACGCCAGCGTATTTTGCTGCGTATACGTTTGTCACAGACGAGACGTCCTCCACCAGTGAGGGTGAGTTGAACGCGTACAGTTGACATTTCTGGGCGGAGAGAAACGCCCACGTCATCAACAAAAGTTCAGCATAAATGTATGGGCTGCCAGGATCCGCGATTTCTTGACTGGCCCCTACGAGCATCCCACTCGACTCAAAAAAAAAAAAAAAAAAAAAGGTTCAAATGGCTCTGAGCACTATGGGACTTAACATCTGTGGTCATCAGTCCCCTAGAACTTAGAACTACTACCTAAGGATATCACACACATCCATGCCCGAGGCAGGATTCGAACCTGCGACCGTAGCAGTCGCGCGGTTCCGGACTGAGCGCCTAGAACCGCGAGACCACCGCGGCCGGCACTCGACTCAAAGCCGACGGCTGTACAACGTTCATCTGGGAAGTGCTACCAGAATTATTGAAGGAGGTACCAATTGTAGTCCGTTGACGGATGTGATTCCAGCACGATGTGGTACCCACACACTTCAGTCGAGCTGCCAGAACCCAGGTAGGACAGGTGTTTGGGGATCGCTGCAACTTGGCCACCTCTGTCACCTGACCTCAACCGAATGGACTTCTGCCTGTGGGACCATCAGAAGAATCTTGTGTACGAAACACCGATGCAATCAGCGGAAGAGCTAGTGAAGAGGCTATATGCATCGTTTGAGGTTGTTCGCTCCACGCCCGCTGCCTCTGAGAGAGTGTGGCAGTCAATAGCATGCAGATGTCGGGCATGTTGCGAACGATGGAGGCAGGCATTTTGAGCAACTACCATAATCATAGTCCGCATCTCGTGGTCGTGCGGTAGCGTTCTCGCTTCCCGCGCCCGGGTTCCCGGGTTCGATTCCCGGCGGGGTCAGGGATTTTCTCTGCTTCGTGATGACTGGGTGTTGTGTGATGTCCTTAGGTTAGTTAGGTTTAAGTAGTTCTAAGTTCTAGGGGACTGATGACCATAGATGTTAAGTCCCATAGTGCTCAGAGCCATTTGAACCATAATCATATTTAACTCGTAAGTGGTCAGACAGCAGTAGCCGACCGAGACAGACGCAGCAACAGGGAAGTAACCAGCATTTGTCATTTACGAGTTCCTAACCAGGAGCGAATTTTATTATTTCATCTGTGAGCTTTAATAGTTCATTTTCTTGTGTTTCTGCGTGTAAATTTAATATCTAATAGCGGCAGATGTCGCGTTTTCGTTTGCGTCGGAAAGTAAACCGATATTGTGACATATTAAAAGTTCATAATCAGGGGCAAATTATTTAATTTCACCTGAGTGCTTCGGTAGATAGGTTTTTGAATATCTGCGTATTACTAGACACAGATTTCGTCAGGGTCTACAGTCGAGTTGCGAAGCACGTGCCGATAGTCCGTTTATCTGCATAGTTTAGTTTTCCACGGCCTTTAGTATGCAGCCCGCAGCTCGTGGTCGTGCGGTAGCGTTCTCGCTTCCTACGCCCGGGTTCCCGGGTTCGATTCCCGGCGGGGTCAGGGATTTTCTCTGCCTCGTGATGGCTGGGTGTTGTGTGGTGTCCTTAGGTTAGTTAGGTTTAAGTAGTTCTAAGTTCTAGGGGACTGATGACCTTAGATGTTAAGTCCCATAGTGCTCAGCCATTTGAACCATTTTTTTAGTACGCACAGGGACTGCGATTGTTGTGTGCGGATACGAACCGAGTTGGTGACACTTCGCTCTCAGCTTCAGGCTGTGATGGGTTCGGTTACACAGCTTAAGACTGCAGTGGATGGGCACCACAGTTGTGGGCTGGCCGTGGGGATCCAGCGGACGGCCACCACGTCATAGTCCTCCGATCAGTCCTCACCGGTGGCCAACCCAAGTTACTGCTGGCACTGAGGCTGACCCTTCACCTGTGGTCGAATGGGAGGTCACCCTGGAGCGAAGCAGGCGGCGAAAGACTTCCCAGGCGGCCATACGTAAGGCCTCCCCGGTTTGTCTGACAAACAGGTTCCAGGTGCTGTCTGTGGCTGACACAGTCGCTGAGCCAGATGCTGTTGCCTGTCCTGTTTCAGAGGAAACCACTCAGCTTGCAAGATCTGGGCATTCACAGAGGGTGGGATTATTCGTAGTTCGGAGCTCCAACGTTAGGCGTTATGGGGCCCCTAAGGGACTTGGCCGACAAGGAGGGTAAGAAATCCAGTGTGCACTCCGTATGCACACTGGGTGAAGTCATTCCAGATGTGGAAAGGGTCCTCCCGGATGCCATGAAGAGCACGGGGTGCAGCCAACTGCAGGTGGTGGCTCACGTCGGTACCAATGATGTGTGTCACTTTGGATCAGAAGAGATTCTCTCTGGTTTCGAGCGGCTAACAGAAGTGGTAAAAGCTGCCAGTCTTGCTTGCGAGATGAAAGCAGAGCTGACCATTTGCAGCATAGTCGACAGGACCGATTGCGGACCTCTGGTACAGAGCCGAGTGGAGGGTCTGAATCAGAGGCTCAGACGGTTCTGCGACCGTGTAGGCTGCAGATTCCTTGACTTGCGCCAAAGGCTGGTTGGGTTTCGGGTTCCGCTGTATATGTCAGGTGTCCACTAAGCAGGAGGCGGCTACACAGGTAGCAGGGGCTGTGTGGCGTGGACTCGGCGGTTTTTTAAGTTAGAGGGTCTCGGGAAAACACAAGAAGGGCTTCAGTCACAAAGGGTGCAGGCTGAACGCAGGAAAAACGTAGATACAGGAACCATTGGTATAACAGTTGTAAATTGTCGTAACTGTGTTGGGAAAGTACCAGAGCTCCAAGCGCTAATAGAAAGCACTGATGCTCAAATCGTTATAGGCACTGAAAACTGGCTAAAGCCGGATATAAGCTCAGCCGAAACTTGTCGCGAAGTTGAAGTAGATAGTTTCTGTGAGTTAGTATGGGCATAGGTCATTATTGGCAACCGGAATAAAATAATAATTGGATCCTTTTACTGACCTCCCAATTCAGATGATACAGTTGCTGAAAGGTTCAAAGAAAACTTTAGTTTGATTTCAAACACGTACCCGACTCATACGATAATAGTTGGTGGTGACTTTAATTTATCCTCGATATGTTGGCGAAAATACATGTTTAATTCCGGAGGTACGCATAAAATATCATCCGAAACTGTGCTAAACGCATTCTCTGAACATTATTTCGAGCAGTTAGTTCATGAGCCCACACGAATTGTAAACGGATGTGAAAACACACTTGACCTCTTAGCAACAAATAATCCTAAGTTAATAACGAGCATCAAAACCGATTCAGGAATTAGTGAACACAGGGTTGTCGTAGCGTAATTGAATACTGTAATCCCCAAATCCTCGAAAAATAAGCGAAAAATATACCTATTCAAAAAAGCAGATAAAAATTCACTTGACACCTTCCTGAGACTCAATCTCCACTCATTTCAGATTAATAATACAAGTGTAGACCAAATGTGGCTTAACTTCAAAGAAGTAGTATCGGCAGCAATTCAGAGTTATACCAAATAAATTAACAAACGACGAAGCTGATCCTCCTTGGTACACAAAACGGGTTAGAAAACTGTTGCAGAAACAACGAAACAAACATGCCAAATTTAAACAGACGTAAAATCCCCAAGATTGGCGATCTCTTACAGAAGCTCGAAATTTAGCGCGGACTTCAATGCGAGATCCCTACAACAGTTTCCACAACGAAACTTTGTCTCGAAACCGGCGGGAAAATCCAAAGAGATTCTGGTCGTATGTGAAGTATGTTAGTGGCAAGAAACAATCAATACCTTTTCTGCACGATAGCAATGGAGATATTATCGAAGACAGTGCTGCCAAAGCAGAGTTGCTAAACAACAGCCTTCTGAAATGCCTTCACAACAGTAGACGAAGTAAATAGTCCAGAATTCGAATCGAGAACAGCTGCCAACATGTGTAACGTAGAAGTAAATATCCTTGGAGTAGTCAAGCAACTTAAATCACTTAATAAAAGAAAGTCATCTGGCCCAGACTGTATACCAATTAGGTTCCTTTCGGAGCATGCTGATACATTAGCTCCATACTTAACAATCATATACAACCATTCGCTCGACGAAAGATCCGTACCCAAAGACTGGAGAGTTGCACAGGTCACACCAATATTCAAGAAAGGTAGTAGGAGTAATCCTCTAAGTTACAGGCCCATATCGTTAACGTCAATATGCAGCAGGATTTTAGAACATATATTGTGTTCGAACATTATGAATTACTCGAAGAAAACGGTCTATTGACACACAGTCAATATGGGTTTAGAAAACATCGTTCCTGTGAAACACAACGAGCTCTTTATTCGCATGAGTGCTATTGACAAGGGATTTCAGGTCGATTACGTATTTCTGTATTTCCGGAAGGCTTTTGACACTACCACACAAGCGGCTAGAAGTGAAACTGCGTGCTTATGGAATATCGTCTCAGTTATAGTGACTGAATTTGTGGTTTCCTGTCAGAGAGGTCACAGTTCGTAGTAATTGACTGAAAGTCATCGAGTAAAACAGAAGCGATTTCTGGCGTTCCCAAAGATAGTGTTATAGGCCCTTTGCTGTTCCTTATTTATATTAACGATTTTGGAGACAATCTGAGCAGCCGTCTTCGGTTGTTTGCAGATGACGCTGTCGTTTATCGACTAATAAAGTCATCAGAAGACCAAAACAAACTAAATAACGAGAAGTGTGAGGTCATTCACATGAGTGCTAAAAGGAACTCGTTACACTTCCGTTACACGATAAATCAGTCTAATCTAAAAGCCGCAAATTCAACTAAATATCTAGGTATTACAATTACAAACAACTTAAAATGGAAGGAACACATAGAAAATGTTGTGGGGAAGGCTAACCAAAGACTGCGTTTTATTGGCAGGACACTTAGAAAATGTAACAGATCTATTGCCTACACTACGCTTGTCCGTCCTCTTTTAGAATACCGCTGCGCAGTGTGGGATCCGTACCAGATAGGACTGACGGAGTACATCGAAACAGTTCAAAGAAAGGCAGCACGTTTTGTATTATCGCGAAATCTGGGGAAGAGTGTCACAGAAATGGTACAGGATTTGGGTTGGACATCATCAAAAGAAAAGCGTTTTTCGTCGCGGCGGAACCTTCTCACGAAATTCCAATCACCAACTTTCTCCTCCGAATGCGAAAATATTTTGTTGACACCGACCTACATATGGAGGAAGGATCACCAAGACAAAATTAGGGAAATCAGAGCTCGTACGGAAAGATATAGGTGTTCATTCTTTCCACGCTCCATACGAGATTGGAGTAATAGAGAATTATTAAGGTGGTTTGATGAACCCTTTCCAGGCACTTAAATGTGATTTGCAGAGTATCCATGTAGATGTAGATGTAGAAACAACTGTTGCGATGAATACCAGCGAACCAATAAACTAATTTAAACAGGTGAAGGAAACAGTCTCTGTCATAATGGAACACTTCGTGTTTAACGTTTGTTTGACTTATTGTTTATTTTGCACAATGTATTTAATTTCCTGTATCAACGGAATAAATGGTAATGTACTTTCCTTGGGTCCTATTGTCTGATTCCTGCCACAATGTCTACAACTATGGTTCCTCCCCGTTTCCTTGCATCATGGTTCTTGTCCTTTAAATTCGATAAAGGCACCGACGTCTCGGAATGACCGACGTTATTCACGTAATGCGGCCGATTGCTGCACACTCCAGAGGCGGCTACAGCGATGGCTGCTTCATAGGCCAACGTTCGCCTTCGTAATTTCGACGCCGTCATTATGTCTGTTTCATGCTGTGTACTACACCACAAACCATTAGAAATTGTATAGAGAGTTCTCTGAGATAATAGACTGCAGACAGAAGCCCGTCTCCGACACCTTCAGCTACCACGTCAACAGAGCACCGCATTCAGAGGAGACCACACCTGCCTATGCAGAGTCTAGCTCCGTCCTTTCCACTGGCGATTGTAACAATCAGTAGCGATCACTGAACATCAAAAAGCACAAGTCTCGACCTGCCCGCGGTCTGTTCTCGTGCATCATCACGCCTGCTGCCGTCCGAGATATCGACGCCTTTAATAAATTTAAGGGACAAGAACCACGAAAGGAAGGGTATGGACAGGAACCATACGTGTAGACACTGTGGCAGGCATCAGATAACAGGATCCAAGGAAAGTACATTACCATTTATTCCGTTGGTCCAGGAAATTATATACATCATGTATGCTACATGGCGGGCGCCGGAGCCTGTAACTACGTCGCTCTGTAGCGTCGTTGGGCAACGTTTCCGGAAACGTATTTCTAACCTCATTTTGTTCCCCAAGACGCCTTCTCATCCCCTCTAAGTTTGTCGGTGTAATTTTGTAAAATCCTGTATATAGTGAATAGTAATTGTCACATAAATCTCCCTTGGCGTAGCTCGAATTATTTTAACGTCTGAAGATTTCTCTCCACTAAGTATGACGTGCTGTGTTCTGTTTGCTAGGAGTTCTTCAATCCGATCACAAAGCGAATATGATTTCCTTACGCTCGTATTATGTTTATTAGGGGAAAGTAGGTAAAAGTATAGAGCAGTGTCGAACTCCTTCTGGGAGTCAAGGAACACGGCATTAACCTGGATTCCGTCATATGCTGCGTCTGGGCCTCGTGGACGAACTGAAGGAGCTGGGTTTCACCAACACCGACTCAAAGGAAGGCATCGACGCTTGTTCGTGACGTCACGTCAGCTAGGCACGGCGAACGCCAGGTCTGTTGCAGGCATACTCATAATGGTGGTCTCTCCCTCTGTGACACAAGATAATGTGAAACTATTGGCGGTAGTTGACAACACAAATTGTTCTGAGAGATTTCTGCAATCATTTAATTGTGCAATTCATTACAGTTCTTAACAAATAGTGTACTCCTGAACTTAAATTTCAACCTGTTTTTAGGATTGACATACAAAAACAACTTCATGGTCCAGCAGCAACAGAATTCGTGCTTCTTTACCTTATTTGTAAATCTGAGGAAATTACGTTTGTACTGGGTTGCTTTTACAAGAAACTGTGAACATATTGTTGCTCTTCTTTAGGTATCCTGGTTGACTATGGAGTGAGAAGTACTGAATGTTAATGAAATATCTTGCGATTGTACACGTTGGGGGAGGGCGTGGGGGACAGAAGAAGAGGCAAAAGAGAGATACTTGTTTCATCAAATAAATTTTTTTATCTTATAAAGTTTCTCCTTTCAGTTGCAAGCGGGGAATATTTATCTTTTCTGATGTGCATGTTTAAAAAAGTTTAAGCTCAGCAGTATTTTCGATGTATGAAGCTATTTTGTTTCCTGTTTAGAATTGCTTTCGTTGAAAACAACTGTAATCTAATGACTGGCAACAGTTGGACATTTGCACATTTCCAGTGACGATATCAACCGAAAATAAATAAATAAATAAAAGAAACGAGTTCATTGTAAGGGGGTTGGGGTAAGTTTCGATAGCAAAATGGATCGAGTAAATATAGTTTCTTGAATGTAAAATTTCCGAAGCTTGCAATGGGGCAAAGCGTCTTCTCATTTTGATCTACGTTTGTTGCGACAGGATTCAGTATACAGAACTATGATCTTCATTTGTAGCTTTAAGTAGTAAGAAAATCTTTCATCTAAATAAAACTGCAGAATCGAAAACAATACCAAACAGTTTGTCCAAAAATAAGAGATTTATAGTGATAAGCACGCCCAGGCGTTTCTGCCTGCAACAGACCTGGCGTTCGCCATGCCTAGCTGATGTGACGTCACCAACAAGCGCCGCGGCCTTCCTTTGAGTCGGTTTCACACGCTCGTATTTTGTGGAATGTATTTTCATTCTTATAGAGGAGATTTTCGCTCTACGGAAAGGCGAGTGTCGGTTCTAGGTGCTCAGAGTCATTTGAACCATTTAAACAGGGAGTGGAACATTATCACCCTCGCATTATGCTTAATTGTGACTTCAAACTCTTTACCCGAATTCTAGCAACTCGAATTCCTGTGCCCTGTTCCGAATTGTTTCCTTCCATCAAACAAACCTGGATTGTAACTATAATATACAGACGGAGCTCGGAGATAGGTACGTCGTCACTCTAACACAGGCTTGTCTCTTTAGCGAAGCTTTGCTGTCTGTGGACTTCGACCACGCCTTTGAGAGGGGTGAATCCCGACTAACTCGAGGCTGTGTTGCGACGGATGGCCTTCCCCTGGGCTGCATCTATAATTTGATGCGTCTACTCCGAGATGATACGTCACGAGTGATTATCAATGGACGCACGACAGGCTCAATTACCGTCTCCCGATTGGTACTGCAGGGATGCCCGCTGTCAGAGATTCTGTACGCCATCGCCCTCGATGCCGGCTTACTGGAATTGCTTCGAGAGGTCATGCCTTCATCTTCCGAGCGTAAGCGGACGACCTAGTGCTTTTGGCGATATTGGGTGACGAAGTGCAAGGGACGTTGGAATGGATTGCTAGATACGGTACTGCTGCAGGCAGCCCTATGAGTTTAACGAAGTTCGGAACGATGGTAATAGGCAGGGGTCTCCCGGAAAGAAGTGCGGCCCCATTCCAATTAACGATACACACAAACGTTTGCGAACTGTCTTCACAACCGATGTCAGGCGGACGGTAAGTGAAACTACTGCATATAACAAAGCGAAAATTCCCATTAATGTGCGAGTACAAAATAAATGCCAAGTCTTTTGAAGCGGTAACGTCCGTCAAGTATCTGGGTGTGACAGTTCTCAAATGGAATGATCAGATTACACAAGTAACGGGTAAGACGAACTCTAGATTGCGGTTTATTGGTAGAATCCTGAAGCGATGCAGTCCTTCAACAAAGGAAATAGCTTACAGTACGTTAGTTCGTCCAGTCTTGGTGTATTGTTCGTCTGTATGGGACCCTTACCAGTTGGGTCTGAGTCAAAAGATTGAGAAGGTCCAAAGAAGAGCGGCAAGATTCGTGACTGGTACATTTAGCCATCGCGAGAGCGTTACAAATCTCATAGAAAGTTTGAAGTGGGACACACTTGCAGATAGACGGCGCGATAACAGAATGGGCTGCTCACTAAATTCCGAAATCCGATCTTCACCGAGGATGTAGAGCATATATTATTACCACCAAGTTTCAAATCGCGCAATGATCACCATTCAAAGAAAAGAGAAATAAGAGCTCGTACTGAGGCGTTCAGAGAGTCGTTTTTCCCTCGCGCGATCCGCGAGTAGAACAGAGGGGGGAGAAATATGACTTTGGCGCGAATTGTGCCCTCGGCCACACACTGCTTGGTGGCTAGCGGAGTATATATGTAGATGTAGACACGTAAAGACCTTTTTCGTACACTACAGTTGCATTCACACCGATCTTCCACGCACCAGGCCCCCAACGGCGCGTGATGTTTACCATCTGATGATGAGAGGACATAGGCCGGCCTGTGTGGCCGAGCGGTTCTAGGCGCTTCAGCCTGGAACCGCGAGACCGCTACGGTCGCAGGTTCTAATCCTGCCTCGGGCATGGATGTGTGTGACGTCCTTAGGTTAATTAGGTTTAAGTCGTTCACTAAGGTGGTGGGTCATTATTGTATAATTATTATGATATGAAATAAAGATTTTTTTTTTTTAAGTTCTAGGGGACTGATGACCTCAGATGTTAAGTCCCATAGTGCTCAGAGCCATTTTTGATGAGAGGACATAACCGGAATGTGATGCAACGACGTCGACCTACGATGGCTGGGACCGAGGTCTGGCTTGTAGTACGCAACCCACTTATGGACTGGAAGACCCGGACGGCCTGGTATCTGGTGGTCAACCAAAAAAATATGACACGCCAACGGCACCATGCCATTAGTATGGGCGACTCTCCATTTTGTCGACAGTTTAGTCTGCCAGACACCGATGCGCACCGCATGCAATGTGGATTCTCTGTTGAACTCTGGCAATTGATAGGCCCTTACACGGCCCTGCACGCAGTGGACCCACAGCCCATTTTAATCCCGGATGAGACGTTTTTCCCTCGCACTAACACGAATGCAGTGACATGGATCAAAGGACTGTCGATATCTTATCTGTTCCACGCCAGTGGCAAGAGCGTTCTTGATTTTTGTGCTTTTCTACAGGAACGTCTTACTCGTCTTCAGCACAGCATCACCCGCGCCAACGGCAGTACTAAGCCAATTTTTTGGGCAGTGTGTTCTTGGACCCTCCCCGCAGATGGGGTGTGCCGGGCATGAGAAAGTTACTTCATAATGAATATCTAATTCTCAGCGCATGAACAGTGAGAGGGACATATGGCATTATTCTGCGAGACGACGTGCCCGGACTTCATCTGCAGGACAATTGGTCACTTCATCACCACTAGTGGGTGTGCGGCCTGTCTGTTACGCGCGGAGGTTTCTATTACTCATTATTCTGCGATGTGTTGTTTCTGTTTTCTTACCACAAGGAATAAATTGCGTTACACAACATTAATGTTTTTCCCTCTTTATCTGTAATAAATTTGTTTAAAAAGTGTTTAAGGCTACCACTCACGATAAGCCGGAAATTCGTGTTCGAATCCCCTGCCAACACAAATTTTCACATGTTTTTATTGTATTTATTTCAAAGCCCAACTGCAGCTGACGTCGGAATTTCTCTTCCGACGCGGTTTGTAGTTAGTTGCCTGTTGTGTGCATCAGTGGCGAAGTGAACGAACGAGAGAGGTATGAAATTTATAAATGCGGTTCATCTTCGACCAGAGTTATGGGACGTCAAAAGTAATGTATGCAAAGATCGAAATTTGAAAAAAAAAAGAACAGTTAGCAAGTTGTTGCCGATTAGCACGGAATCACGCTTGATGTAGTTACAAAAAATTCCCAAGTATTCGAACCTATGCCAAATACGAGGCTAAAGTTACGTAGGAAGAGCGAAAGTGCAGGTGTCTCTGCAACCACATGGTTTGCGTTTGATACCATAAGCAATATTTGAAACAGGAAGTTGTCTTAGTATAGAGTGTAGTGTACAGCCTCATTTAGATATTTCGGTTTATTGACGAATGGTGCCAGATGGCAGGCACCCTTATAAAGTTTCAAATAGTGATGAAGCCACTACTAGCTGAAACTTGATAACGGATTGCCATTCGGAATAGATGGTCAATATATTGCAATGTACACCGAGATTCTAGACTGCATACCACTTTCGGCATCTGACTCCTGACAATGCTTCCGTTATTTGCAAGATCCGTAGCAGATCTTCTCGTGTATGTACCTTCTATTGTGGTTTGGCCACTGCGCTCAGATACACGAGGACGTATCACGGCTTGCCGGACTACACTACGACTGTCTTTCATCTTTTATTCCTTCTTCGTGTTTACTATTCAAGTATGTTCCGTAAATGTATCTGCTGAATAAGTCGTTATAAGACTTACTAGATTTTCAGAGTCATATACTTCCAAAGCGAAGGTGGATTTTCAATAGACGAAACCACAATGCAAGTGATGAGTGTATTGTATAAATCGAGGAAAGGCGCCCCGAGAAAAGAGTTCAGTCGGCGGGCGGTAGATGGAAGCACTTGTGGCATGCGGCGGCTAATAACGGCAGAACCCCTAGCAAGAATACGTCCCGCATTTAAAAAACCAATATCAACATTTTCATCGGTCACTGATACGGGCGGTGCTGCTAATGGGAAACGGGTGGCTAAGCACTTGCGTTTCCCTGTGGAATACATGCTGTATCGATTTTACAACTCCAAACACAGTAGACAACCGCCGTTAAATTTTAACCAACTAGATACATTAAATGATTCAACATCAAATCGGGACGAAATGGAGGTTCGAAGGTGCGGAATATTGTAACTACCCCGTGTTATGCTGTTTTCTCAGCGGTTATAACTCAGTATATCTAAGTTACTTTACGTCATAATATTCAGCTAACTGCAAGCACGTACTTTTAACAAAGAACGAACAAACAGATCTCTTAATTAGCCGAAAAGTGATGCTGAAAACTGGAGGTTAATATGCCTAGGAAAGATCAAATTAGCTTTTATGTAAATAATGTAAACTCTTACAACTAAGAGAGAGAGAGAGAGAGAGAGAGAGAGAGAGGAATTTCCTAATGTGAACAACCGCCACCAGAATTTTCTATGCCAAATTACTCAAGAATGCTTTTAGTTGTTTTAATACTGTACGTATGAGATTTTCAAACCTGGTTTATGGGCAGCCATACTGTACTAATAAACTAGATCAATGAGGTAATTCGTGACTTTTCAAATTACATCAAGTTAGACCTGGTATTACAGTGGAGCCAAAATTGAATATAGTTTCCACCTAAGTGTACACATACGAATATGCTGATTTCCGCGTTCGTTTTGTCCCGCATCGGGTATCGGCTTTGGGTCTACATCTACACAGATACTCCGTAAGCCATCATACGGTGCGTGGCGGAGGGTACCCCGTAATACTACTAGTTTTTGCCTTTCCTATTCCACTTGCAAATAGAGCGAGGGAAAAACGACTAGCTTTATGCCTCCACATGAGCCCTAACTTCTCGGATCTTATCTTCGTGGTCCTTACGCGTAATGTATATTGGAGGTAGTATGATCGTTCGGCAGTCAGCGTCAAATGCCGGTTCTCTAAATGTTTGTCGATAGTGTTTCTGGAAAACACTGTCGCCTTCCCTGCAGAGATTTCCATTTGAGTTTCCGAAGGATCTCCGTAACACCTAAATGTTGTTCGAACGTACAGTTAACAAACCTAGCAGCCCGTCTCTGAATTGCCTCGATATCTTCTTTGAATCCGAATTGGTACGGATCCCAAACACTTGAGCAGTACTCAAGAATAGGTCGCACTAGCGTCCTATATGCGGTCTCCCTTGCAAGTGAACCACTCTTTCCTAAAATTCTCCAGATAAACTGAAGTCGACCATTCGCCTTCCCTACCACAGTCCTCACATGCTCATTCCATTTCATATAGCATTGCAACGTTACGCCCTGACATTTAAACGCCTTGGCTGTGTCAAGCAGGACACTAGTAATACTGTAAACGATCAGGTTCGTTCTTCCTACTCATCCGCATTAACTTACATATTTCCACATTTGGAGCTAGCTGCTATTCATCACACCAGCTGGAAATTTTGTGTAAGTCATGGTTATATACGGATTTGGCTTGGCTAATTTGAGAGGTGGCCGAACGCCCTTCATGTCGCCACCCCATTATCCCCCCGAGACGGAATATGTGTATCTCAACTGTCTGCGTGTACTGTTATTCATGTGAAAGTCAGCGCTAGTTTATTATATGTTTCGAATCGTGTAACTGAGACGAGACTTTGGTACCAGCCCGCTATTCACCATGTGGGATGTGAGAAACCGCCTAAAAAAAAACATCCAGGCTGTCTGGCATATTGACCCTCCTCGTTTAATCCGCCTGGGTAATTATCTAGTTTTACAACGACAGTAAACTTTCAGGTTTCTCTATACTACTGTAAACCCATATTCTACAATGCCGGGCTTACCCTCATATGACAAGAGACAGGAACACGTAATGCACCCAGGAACATCGTCGAACGTTATAGTTTTAGTGCCCCGTGTGTTATGGTGACGGAAGCACACACATAAAAAGAAAAAAGAGGTTTGCATCACCCCAGTTTCCAGAACTCCTGAAGACAGACGTTGACTGTGAATATTGTATCACAGACACAGTCCCTTTGACTGTTCACAGATGTCACTAAACCCGCCCAAAGATGTAAACAACTATACATGAGCAGCGCGTATTAGAAGAAGGGAATCCGACAGCCTATCAGTTCCAGTCATTCCACTAGGAAGGAGATACACGGCTCGTGTTGACTGTAGTTCAACCATGCCTAGACGGTCAAGACCGCGGGTCAGTCGCGTCCGCATTGTTATTTTATGCCAGGAAGGGCTCTCAACAAGGGAAATGTCCAGGCGTCTCCAAATGAACCAAAGCAATGTTGTTCGTACATAGAGGAGACACAGAGAGACAGGAACTGACGATGACATGCCCCGTTCAGGCCGCCCAAGAACTACTACTGCAGTGGATGAGCGCCACCTACGGATTATGGCTCGGAGGAACCCTGACAGCAACGCCACCATGTTGGATAATACTTTTCGTGCAGCTACAGGACGTCGTGTTACGACTCAAACTGTGAGTAATGGGCTGCATGATACGCAACTTCACTCCCGACGTCCATGGCGAGGTCCATCTACCACGACACCATGCAGCAAAGTACAGATAGGCCCAACAACATGGCGAATTGGCATCACGTTCTCTTCACCGATGAGTATCACATATGCCTTCAACCAGGCAATCGTGGGAGGCGTGTTTGGAGGCAACCCGGTCAGGCTGAACGCCTTAAACACACTGTCCAGCGAGTGCAGCAAGGTGGAGGTTCCCTGCTGTTCTGGGGTGGCATTATGTGGGGCCGACGTACGCCGCTGGTGTTCATGGAAGGCGCCGCAACGGCCGTACGATATGTGAATGCCTCCTCCGACCGATAATTCAGCCATATCGGCAGCATATTGGCAAGGCATTCGTCTTCATGGACGACAATTCGCGCCCCCATCGTACACATCTTGTGAGTGACTTCCTTCAGGATAACAACATTGCTCGGCTAGAGTGGCCAGCAGTTCTCCAGACATGAGCCCTATCGAACATGCGTGGCCGGCCAGAGTAGTCGAGCGGTTCTAGGCGCTTCAGTCTGGAATCGCGCGACCGCTACGGTCGCCGGTTCGAATCCTGCCTCGGGCATGGATGTGAGTGATGTCCTTAGGTTAGTTAGGTTTAAGTGTTCTAAGTTCTAGGGGACTGATGACCTCAGAAGTTAAGTTCCATAGTGCTCAGAGCCATCTTGCACGTGCGTGAGATAGAGTGAAAAGGGCTGTTTATGGACGTCGTGACCCACCAACCACTCTGAGGGATCTACGTCGAATCGCCGTTGGTTAGAGATTTCACCTGTGTCATGCAGCCCACATAACACAACTGTCGAGCAGTTCCTTCTTCGTGCCAATTCTCGGCCGCACACTGCAGGGGCAATGAAGACGCTCCTGCAGCGTTTCCGATGAGAAGTGTTTGATGACGCACAATACAGTCCGTAATTGGCTCCCCCTGAGTCTCCTCAGTGCTCACAAGAACCGCTGGCTATGAAGACAAAATTTTTCCACAGACAACGAGCTACAGACCAGTGCAGATAACTGGCCGAAAGCACAGGCGGCTGCTTTCTATGGCGAGGATATTGGAAAGTTGATACAACACTACGACAAAACTGGAAGTTGGAGCGGCGACTATGTAGAGAAGTAGGTGGAAGGTGTACCTAACTGTTGCAAATAAAACGTTTCTGGTTTTCCCTGTGGTTTCCATTTCGCGGCCGATCGGAACTTACTTTGAGGACAACCCTCGTATATCCATGAAATATTTGGACTGAGGATTAATAAATATTTCTCATATGCTAAAGAAACTCGTAATATCTCGTTACGTTAGGGTGTCTTTTATCCTTGCTGCAGATGGTGTATGTGACGAATTCAGGCATGAACCACACAGGCTCTCATCCATTTTACTCATTTCATTAATGTGACAGCTGCTTTTTTTTAGTACGTGAATAATTTTTGTTAGTTCTCAATCCAGATATTACACGGATTTATTGTGAGATACGTATGCTTTTGTCAGTAAAATACCTAACTTGGTGTATATATTCATTCCAGCTTGCCTCTTGATATTGACTTAAGTTTGAAATCTCAGTCGTGGACATTGTAATAAATAGTAGATCTAATGGCGAACATGATGTCACTGAAAGAACTCAACGACATTATTATCGTAAAACCGAGTGAGGTGGCGCAGTGGTTAGCACACTGGACTCGCATTCGGGAGAACGACGGTTCAAACGCACGTACGGCGATCCCGATTTAGGTTTTCCGTTATTTGCCTACATCGCTTCACGCAAATGCCGCGATGGTTCCTTTGACAAAGGGTACGACCAATTTCCTTCCCCTTCCTTCCTTAATCCGAGCTTGTGCTCCGTCTCTAATGATCCCATTGTCGCGACGTTAAACACTAATCTCCTCCTCCTCCGCTATCACGAAATGAAGACAAGTGTTCATCATGTTAGCCAATTGTTTTTATTTGTCAATGAAGCAGTTTGCAGGTTATCAAGCCAGCATCAGGCGATACGTGACTATCACGACCTCCGATAAATTAAGCGCAGGATAATTTGCTTAGCTTTGTCTAGTATGTTAGTTGCAATTTACATTTACAAACACGAAGTTGATCCTACATAAAAATCTCACATAAAAAACAAATTGCTACATTTTAAAAACATTGCTGATGGTACTGTAGTAATAGTCCAATTCTCTCATACGTACAATCATGGAGTTTCTTCTGGAACATAACGCAAGTGAAAAATGGAATTTAACGATTTATGATGTAGTCCACAAGACAATTATGTAGTAACAGTAACGTCAATATGCGTATTATGAGGAAACTGGACAACTGAAACAACACAGTCAGCTCTGATTTTAAAATCTTACCTATTATCTGTTCACATGAAATCTGTATGTTCTATAAACTATCTGTCTGTAAATCTTGTAATTTCTATACTATTTAATATACCTTTCCTTCTTAAGATTATTTTATTTAATATTCAGACTGTCAGCTGCCATTCATTGAGGCGTAATGCGCCGCAAGACGATTTGTGATCAAATGAAGGTATCTTAATAATTATGAAAGTGAAATCCTTTCTTGATTTGCTGCGTGTTCCGTTGCGCGCCTGTGGATATTTCAGTTAATTTAGACTAGATATAAAAGAAGGATGCTAAAACATATTTTTTAAAATATGCATGTTTACGCAACTATCAAAACTTACCTCCGTCTAGCGATTATAACATTTGGCTTTTATAATATTACATTTGTAGAAAATTCACTCGTGACAGGCTGTCCCTTAACTAGAAAACGTTATGTGGAAATTTTTTAGGATGAAAGATTCCTAGATAAAAAATTATATATAATTTAATCGTGAATCTCTGATGCACTGTAATATGGTAAAAAAGTAAGTAAATAAAATTAGCTTCAGATTTTAAATGAGAAGATAGTCCAGTATTTATGCAGCTGAATAGAGTTTCCAGAATTAATATTTTTGTCTGAAAAGCATTTTGTTATGTTGCACCAAATTGATATAATTATTTAGGCAATGTCTCTAGCACTAACGAGTTGAGCAACTCTTACGAAAACTTTGTACGATAACAGATCTGCTTTAAAAAGTGTTGCAGCCAGAAAAAAGTTCCTGCAGATTGTAATTTAAAAACAAACGCATTTTGCAATTTTTGTAGCAAAACAGTCATGGTCTCATGTAATTTTTTGAGTTGCTTGGTTTGCTCTCATAAATTATGTTTTTGCTAAGAAACTGTTAATATACAGGGTGATTATCATTAAAGTTAAACTTTCAGACCTCTGAAGAAATAACACCACTGGTCAGAATGACACCAAATTGCAACAGAATATTATCGGAGAAGGGGGATAACGTATGTGCAGAAGAAAAATAGTTACAAAATGTAGCAATAGATGGCACTATAAGCATCATAATTTAATAGTGGTCGACTACAAATGACAAATGAATCATACAAGAATGCCTAAGGTGTACGTTTGACGTTAAAGAAACTGCACTCAGTGTGCTGGGTATACAGATGTGATACTGTTATACTTGTTTTGTAAATGAAACCGCCTTTTATTTCTGCCACTTAATTTATTTATCCCAGACGCATTTCGCCTTTCACTTGTTCTAAGACATCGTCAGTGGGATCTATAACAATACAGTTTCGTTATTTTTAGATTATTAAACAGTTCACTTAGCGATTTTTTATGTAAAAAAGTAATTACTTACGATCTGCTGATCTGGGTTTCCTCTCATCTGGTCTGGAGGTCGCATACCACTTTATTGCTGACATATAAGCACAAATTTGCGTTCTGACCTTCTTCACACTGTTCACCATGTTTGCCACTCGATATAACTATTTAGTCGGACACTGATTTTAACAACGTACATATTGCAACTCCATTAGGTGTTTCCTCCTCTTTGGCGCATTTACGTACAAAAATAGTAGCAAAAGAATTCAACATATTATATTGGTTCAGGTATATGGATGACATCCTTTGCTTAATAGATGAACCACAAACAAAAATTGAAAAACTACATACTGACATCAACAAGATAGATAAAAATATAAAATTCACAATTGAAAGAGAACAGAACAACCAAATTAAGTTTCTGGATATAACAATCAGAAAACGAAACAATAAGCATATGTTTGATATTTACCGTAAACCCATAGATACGAACATTACAATTCCCCAATCCTCGAACCGCCCACATTCACAAAAGCAAACAGCACTCCGATACATACTCCATAGACTCAACACAGTTCCACTCACCAAAGAAAGCTACCACAAAGAACTGGTCATAATAATGTAGATAGCACAAAATAATGGTTACAATAATAACATAGTCACAAAGCTAAACAACACAATTAAAAGTAAAATAAAACCAGAAAGCACCAAACCACAGACAACAACACAACAGAACCAAACACAAACATGCAGTCCCATAACAAATACACAGGATAATCAGAAAAAGAGGAAAGAGAACACAAGATGGTACTCAATGACATACAACACAAACTCACCCATAAAATCACTAACATTTTCAAAAGACAGGAAATAAACATGTCATACACAACGGACAATTCTATACAAAAAAGACACCCCAAAACTGACAAAAAACAGAGACATATACCATGAAAGCAGGTATATATCAACTACAGTGTAACACTTGTGAAGGCAGATACATAGGACAAACAGGTAGCACATTTGATGTCAGATGCAAAGAACACATGACAGCCTGGAAATATGGGCCAAACCACTCCACATTTGCAGAACACCTCAGAGAACATGACCACAAACCAACCACTAGAGAAGATGACATGAAAATAATTAGAATCAAAAATAAAAAACACCTCCTAACCCTGCAAGAAAATTACCACATACAGGAAGCCAAAGCAGAAAGGAAAACCCTGTTGAACGTTCAAGTGCACATGCCAAGTAATTCATTACTTACACCAATAGGTGAAATAATAGAATAACGCTCCCACAGAGGATTAATATAATAATAACATTCAATATAATAACAATAAAACCACCCAACATCTTTACACTCACTTATCCATGAACCCCTACATAGAATATTGAAACGAAAAGTCAAATCAGCTCTCGCCAAAGCTTTCAACCACTCCCTAACAGAAACACCATGAATATTAGTTAGTCGTGAACATATACTTCGTTAGGTTGGTAACAAGTAGGTAAACACGCCAAAGAGGAGGAAACACGTAATGGAGTTGCAATATGTTGGTTGTTAAAAGCAGTGTCCGACGAAATAGTTATATCTAGCGGAAAAAGAACAATAGTACACCACAAAAAAGAAGAAGAAACATGGTGAACAGTGTGAAGAAGGTCAGAACGCAAAGTGGTGCTTATATGTCAGGAATAAATTGGTAGTGCGGCCTCCAGACCAGTTGAGAGGAAACGCACATCAGCAATTTTACATTAAAAAAATTGCGGCTTGAACTGCTTAATAATTTAAAAATAACAAAACTGTATCGTTATAGATCCCACTGATGATGCCTTGGAACAAGAAAAAGGCGAAACGCAGGAAAAGGCGGTTTTATTTACAAAACAAGTATATCTATGCCTGCTGCGGGGGATGGCCACGCAAAAAAACTTGTTGTGATACTGTTAGTTACGTAAGCCCATCCACCACAGCAAGGTCTTATCTAATGGAATAGGAAAAATTTTAATTGTCCTGATGCCAAAAACGCATAAAAAGCATCACTCACATAGGTGTTAACGTGTCCTGAGGCCAACTGTCGCATATAAAGCATCAACCGTGGCAAGGCGCCCTAGACCGCGTGGCTGTATTTCCCTATAAATTGACACTACAATTTAAGTAACTGCGCTCGCATAATAGAAATGCGGAAAACACAAGTCCAAAAACAATTTATTGGACTCACCAAAAGGAAACAATAATACAGTCCCCAAAAGAACAACAGGTTCGATCACAACTGCGGATCGTCACAAATATAAAATAACAAATTATAATAGAAAACACCCGTCTATTCACTGGGAGAGATCACAGTAAAACAATTCTTCAAAGGTCAAGAGGTTTGTAAAATATACCAAGTCTATCCGCAAGGGATCGGCCAGCTAGAAGAGGCGTCTGGCCGTGGCTGATGGGGTGGCAGCTCTGTAGACATTCAAGCCGTGCGTCGAACTTCCCTTTGCCGGTAGTGCGTCGCCCTACAAAGTCCGTTTGGTGGATGTATCTGCCAGATCTGTTTGCGATCACATGCCTGGCGTTTGAGTAGTTTCTGGGCTAACTGCGACCTCTCGTGCAGGTGCTCTGCAGACCTTTGGTGGAAACCTGGAGTTGTGTTGTGTTGTGGCCGCTGGGAAATATTTGTGTGACAACACAGACGACGTAGGTTTCCCTGGTGAATATACGCCCTGTGATGCAGGCATCCCGTTGAACGTGAAGCCGATGCAGTAGGCGCTTCGATGGGGAGGCCAGAGCAACAGTCGCCTCTTTGGGTACTATGAATTTTCAAAGTCGTAAAGTCCTTTTTGAAACACGCTGTAAGCTTCAAGAGTTTTCAGGTAAACAATTTGGAGACATTACTTTTCAGCATACCGTCATGTACTGCATTTGCCTGTTCCTGTTTTGATTGTAACAGATGTTCATAATTAAATCTGGCTCGTACACGTTGGATACTTGGTATCTCTGCATGTGGCAACAACAGTCCTGGTTAACAAATCTGATTAACATTTCATCCCTTGTTGCCTGGCACTGTTCACACAGTTTTTCTTTTGAAGTGTCAATGCATGAAATAAGCAATCCTTGTTGCGTGTGATCTGCCTCTGACAATATATAAAGAAAATGTTCATTTTAAGTGTCAGCTCCACAAGGAAAAATGAACTGTTATACTGTGACCGAAATAGGAAAATATGTAATTCTGGAAAAATTAAAAAAAAATTAATTTCCATTTTATACTTCATACACTGAACCACTAAAGAAACCGGAATAGCCATGCGCATTCAAGTAGAGAGAGATGTAAACAGGCAGAATACAGCGCTGCGGTCGTCAACGCCTATATATGACAACAAGTGTCTGGAGCAGTTGTCAGTTCGGTTACTGCTGCTACAGTGGCAGGTTATCAAAATTTAAGTGAGTTTGAACATGGTGTTATAGTCGGCGCACGAGCGATGGGACACAGCATCTCCGAGGTAGCAATGAATTGGGGATTTTCCTTTACG
Source organism: Schistocerca serialis cubense (assembly GCF_023864345.2). Classification (NCBI taxonomy): domain Eukaryota; kingdom Metazoa; phylum Arthropoda; class Insecta; order Orthoptera; family Acrididae; genus Schistocerca; species Schistocerca serialis. The sequence goes on from NC_064640.1 coordinate 159,448,954, forward strand.
ACCATTTCACGAGTATACCGTGAAAATAAGGAATCCGGTAAAACATCAAATCTCCGACATCACTGCGGCCGGAAAAAAATCCTGAAGAACGGGACCAACGACGACTGAACAGAATCCTTCAACGCGACAGAAGTGCAAATGCACTTGCAGTGGATCCTGATGCAGTTTGGAATTCCTGTGTGATGGTCTGGATAGATGTCTGCCTATTACACATTACGACCCTCTCCATCTGTCGTCGGTCTCTGTCAGTTTCCAAACAAGGTCACCCTGTACGCTTTTGTGCTGTACGTGTCCCTTCACGTTTTCACTTCACTATCACGTCGGAAACAATGGACCTAGTGATGTTTAGGCGCTATAGTCATGGACTGTGCGGCTGATTCCGGCGGAGGTTCGAGTCCTCCCTCGGGCATGGGTGTGTGTGTTTGTCCTTCGGATAATTTAGGTTAAGTAGTGTGTAAGCTTAGGGACTGATGACCTTAGCAGTTAAGTCCCATAAGATTTCACACACATTTGAACATTTTTTTTATGTTTACGAGTGTGGAAATCTTGCATTCAGATGTGTAACACAAGTGACACCCTATCACCTGAACACGTTCGAAGTCCATGAGTTCCGCGAAGCGCCCCATTCTGCTCTCTGACGATGTCTAATGACTACTGAGGTCGCTGATATGGAGTCCCTGGCAGTAGGTGGTAGCACAAGTCCCTGGCAGTAGGTGGTAGCACAAGTCCCTGGCAGTAGGTGGTAGTACAGTACACGCAATATGAAAAACGTATGTTTTTGGGGGTGTACGGATACTTTTGATGACATAGTGTATGTCTGGATATGACTCTCATAGGTAATACGTACGTAAGCCTTCTATCTAATCACCTGCATCCATTCATGTCGAGTGTGCATTCCGACGCACTTGGGCAATTACAGCAGGACAATGTGACACCCGACACGTCCAGAATTGCTACAGAGTGGCTCCAGGGACACTCTTCTGAGTTTAAGTACTTCCGCTGGCCACCAAACTCCCCAGACATGAACATTATTGAGCATATCTAGGATGCCTTGCAACGTGCTGTTGAGAAGAGATCTCCCCACCCCCTCGTACTGTTATGGTTTTAGGGACAGCCCTGCAGGATTAATGGTATCATTTTCCTCCAGCACTACTTCAGACATTAGGCGAGTCCATGCCAGACGTTGCGGCACTTTTGAGTGCTCGCGGGGGCCCTACACGGCATTAGGCAGGTTTACCAGTTTTTTTTTTTGGCTCCTCAATGTAATTATGACTGATCAAGTATAAAGCATGATCTAATTTAAAATAAAAAGTGTTTTCGAAACTAGAACATGAAAAAGGAAATACTTAAGTGTCGCTTAATGCAGAAAGTTTGTTTTCATTAACGCAACACATTAAAAGGCTTTCCGGTTGGAGAATGTTCAGTTACGGAAGCTTTATTCAGGGATCGTAATTCTGTACTACATTCCAGAGTAAATTCTAAATTTGATCACGTATATTCAGCTTACCGTCAGATTAATGGAAAAAAAAGTGTTTGGAAATTTGTGGTAAGGTCTTATGGGACCAAACTGCTGAGGTCATCGGTCCCTAAGCCTAAACACTACTTAATCTAACTCACGCTATGAACAACACACACAGCCATGCCAGAGGGAGGATTCGAACCTCCGACGGGGAGAGCCGCACGGACCGTGACAAGGCGCCCCAGACCGCGCGGATGATTAAAGAATATGTGAGATTCAGTACTGCATTCGTCATTTATATTGTGACCGGGAATTTGGGAACGACTCAAAAGAAACCCGGTGAGGCTGGTTTGACCGCCCTGGGCGAACAGAAAGAGAAAGAACGAGGAGTGGAAAAGTTGAGATGACGCTACACAGAAACAAAGTCGAACGAGTAATCCAGAGAGAGAAAACCTGTGGTGTAATTAAAGCAGAGACCAAGAATCAACGGTGTGTTACGACAACGAGATGATAGCGAAGCGAAAACAACACCGTGTCAGGTGTCGCTGTGCGGCGGGACTGCAAACTCTAATTGGCTGGCGGAATGGTGTGTGGCGCCGTGCGGCCTGTTACGCTAGTGCTATCTGCGTAACGGCCGAGGTCCAGTTCCACGCTCTCCGGTGCGGTTTCAAAGTCGCCGGGCTCCCGGTTTACGGCAAAAGGGCTTCAGTGCTAGATATAGGACACTCGGCATCAGCTTAATCCAAATGTCAGGTTTTCAAAGATCGCTACACGCAGTCCGAAACACAGCCAAATTTTGACAGTGTATCAGAAACTGATTGGTACATATAGTTGCATGTAAACAAGGAGTCAGCTGAATGTCAGTTTTGTGGTACCACGAGTGCAATAATTTCTGGGCGCATGTGAGTAATATCGCACTAAAAGCATTGCCAGACCATCCAACCTCGACATAATAAATGAACAGAATTTATAGGCATGAGTCGAAAAATATGAGTTGGTCTTAAGGTACCTCGAAGATAAACGAATGGAATAACAGCGAGGCGACCACGCAAACTGCTTGAATATTTTTACTGCTGACCGAAACCACAGTTTTCCAACTGAAATCTTTACACTGTAACAATCACCAGAGATGTTTTTTTCAGTAACACAGAGTCACATTCTTCTAGGCTGCAATTTACACAAAAATATTTGTTTCAATGTTCTTTAAAGTTATGCTCAACTTTTACATATGTGTCTATTTTTCCTTCTTCCGTAGTGATGCTTCATGAAGATGATCATAGCCTGTAAGTACTTACATTTACCTTCTGAATACCTGTAATTATTCGATACTCAGATAGACACAGAACTACAGGATTCTGCATATTTTACAAAGAGCGAATAGCTCCTGATGACGCATGTCAAAATGTGATCACGTCCCAACAGTATCGCTGCCGGTCTACTTTGCTCAATACTTGGACGAAAAACTGAGTTTTCATCGACAGGTGCGCAGATCGATCAGTGCCACGAGGGTGAGATGGTCCCATCTCCCACTAATGGTCGTTTTTCATTTTTTACGTGGACTGTCTTGGCGAACAAGGTGTTCTGTTCTAGGATAGAAAAAAAATGGTTCAAATGGCTCTGAGCACTATGGGACTGAACTTCTCAGGTCATCAGTCCCCTAGAACTTAGAACTACTTAAACGTAACTAACCTAAGGACATCACACACATCCATGCCCGAGGCGGGATTCGAACCTGCGACCGTAGCGGCCACGCGGTTCCAAACTGAAGCGCTTAGAACCGCACGGCCACACCGGCCGGCTCTAGGGTAGAAACCCAGTCCACAATCACATTGTTGCCATTTTGTCCAGCAAACCAAGCATCCCTACGCCCGTCTTCGTCTTCCAGTATTACGAATTAATCCTCGAATTATTGTTTCAACCTATGATTATCTTTAAACAAACGGAGGACGGGATGATAGGTCTTGCCGAAGTGTGTTCCCTAAATCGTGGTTAAAGTTTTTTCAACTCGAGTCGCAAATGTTACAGTACTGGATCACCACCGCTCTTCAATTAAAATTCTTGAAAATGGAAATTACTGTATTGGATTATTATTGGCCTGGAGACCACATTTCGGGTCTTTCGGTTGCTTGATGCAAGCGCATCTTTGTTATGAAGATGAGGTAAGATGATACCAACAACACAAACACCCAGTCCCCGAACGAATAAAAATCTTCGAACTAGCCGGGAATCGAACCCGGGACCCCGCGATCTACACTACTGGCCATTAAAATTGCTACACCAAAAAGAAATGCAGATGATAAACGGGTATTCATTGGACAAATATATTATACTACAACTGACATGTGATTACATTTTCACGCAATTTGGGTGCATAGATCCTGAGAAATCAGTACCCAAAACAACCACCTCTGGCCGTAATAACGGCCTTGTTACGCCTGGGCATTGAGTCAAACAGAGCTTGGATGGCGTGTACAGGTACAGCTGCCCATGCAGCTTCAACACGACACCACTGTTCATCAAGAGTAGTGACTGGCGTATTGTGACGAGCCAGTTGCTCGGCCACCATTGACCAGACGTTTTCAATTGGTGAGAGATCTGGAGAATGTGCTGGCCAGGGCAGCAGTCGAACATTTTCTGTATCCAGAAAGACCCGTAAAGGACCTGCAACATGCGGTCGTGCATTATCCTGTTGAAATGTACGGTTTCGCAGGGATCGAATGAGGGTTAAAACCACGGGTCGTAACACCTCTGAAATGTAACATCCACTGTTCAAAGTGCCGTCAATGCGAACAAGAGACGTGTAACCAATGGCACCCCATACGGTCACGCCGGGTGATACGCCAGTATGGCGATGACGAATATACGCTTCCAGTGTGCGTTCACCGCGATGTCGTCAAACACGGATGCGACCATCATGATGCTGTAAACAGAACCTGGATTCATCCGAAAAAATGACGTTTTGCCATTCGTGCACCCAGGTTCGTCGCTGAGTACACCATCGCAGGCGCTCCTGTCTGTGATGCAGCGTCAAGGGTAACCGCAGTCATGGTTTCCAAGCTGATAGTCCGTGCTGCTGCAAACGGCGTCGAACTGTTCGGGCAGATGGTTGTTGTCTTCCAAACGTCCCCATCTGTTACTCAGGGATCGAGACGTGGCTGCACGATCCGTTACAGCCATGCGGGTAAGACGCCTGCCATCACGACTGCTAGTGATACGAGGCTGTTGGGATCCTGAAACCAACGATTCTATATTCTGCTAACAGTCATTGGATCTCGACCAACGCGAACAGCAATGTCGCGATACGATAAAGCGCAATAGCGATAAGCTACGATCCGACCTTTATCAAAGTCGGAAAGGTGATGTTACGCATTTCTCCTCCTTACACGAGGCATCACAACAACGTTTCACCAGGCAACGCCTGTCAACTGCTGTTTGTGTATGAGAAATCGGTTGGAAACTTTCCTCATGTCAGCATGTTGTAGGTGTCGCCACCGGCACCAACCTTGTGTGAATGCTCTGAAAAGCTAATCATTTGCATATCACAGCATTTTCTTCCTGTCGGTTAAATTTCGCGTCTGCAGCACATCATCTTCGTGGTGTAGCAATTTTAATGGCCAGTAGTGTAGGAGCAACGACGCTAGTCACGTTTCTTTTCTCTCTCCCCTTTTTGTAACGCCTCCATGCTCCCTTACAGCTCTTCCTTGCTCAACGAAATGTCCTTTCAACGGTCACGCTGTAGCGCCGTTGTTTGTTTCTATATGTGCATTTCCTCATAACGAAGTGTAACCTCTTTCTATTGAAATAATGAAATAAAGCATGCTGTCGTTGCCGGCCGGAGTGGCCGTGCGGTTCTAGGCGTTAGTCTGGAACCGAGCGTCCGCTACGGTCGCAGGTTCGAATCCTGCGTCGGGCATGGATGTGTGTGGTGTCCTTAGGTTAGTTAGGTTTGATTAGTTCTAAGTTCTAGGTGACTGATGACCTCAGACGTTACGTCGCATAGTGCTCAGAGCCATTTTGAACCATGCTGTCGTTATTCCAACTTTATAAAGTAATAAAATTCCTTTAGCAAAAAATGATTAACTAAAAGTAGGTAAATAGTAATCTGGTATGACCAAAATGTATTTCGACACGCTTAAAAATATGAAGCCTTTTTCTCAAATAGCTCTGAGCACTCTGGGACTTAACTCCTGAGGTCATCAGTCCCCTAGAGCTTAGAACCATTTAAACCTAGCTAACCTAAGGACATCACAGACATCCATGCCCAAGGCAGGATTCGAACCAGGGATCGTAGCGGTCGCGCGGATCCAGACGTGGCGCCTAGAACCGCTCGGCCACTCCGGCGGGCTTTTTCTCAACAATACGGAAGAGAGTTACTGTATTTGCAGTAAAATAATGTATTTTAATTAAATAAACGTAATCTTCTGTAGCTGACTAGCTAGAAACATAAGGCTCATCTTACAAATAAATAAAAGTCAATATTCTCTTTGGGGAAATTGATAAGTTTCCATCTATAGGATGGTAAGAACTTTAGCTACTTGGAAGGACCCCCGTGAAAAATTAGTGAACTTAGGACAATGAAACTTTGTGGAAATATTTGTCAGGACATGTGGAAGAAAAATAACGAATAACCATTGAAAGAAGCGCATTTTAATTTTCTCATGACAGGGTAACACTTGTTAATTACGTACGGCATTTACGTTCCAGGTTACAAACGTTGCTCAGTGTGATGACTATCTGCATCCACGACAGGCTGGATACCATTTCACAACATTTCGCAGTACTTTTCGAACGGTGGACCCTGGAATGTCCAATTGTCATGACACAGCTCATCCACTGCTTGAAGATCGCACATTGCGTCCAGCATTCTCAACTTCGTTCAACAATTTGTGGCGCAGTTGGCCTCCGGCCAATCCCAGAGGCAACTCCCATACCGCCATTTAAATCGAACTTCCGAATCATGTCCTTAAACAGCGGCGTGGAAAGACGACCTCTCCGTATTCTTCTAAAGCTCCAATATTCGCGAAGAGCAGCAGCACTATTCCAGTTGTTTTGATCAAACAGTTTTACGAGTAAAGCCCTGCTCACGTTATGCAGATTCACGTTGACTGTCTCCAACTGTATTGCACACTGATGTTTCAACCTTACTTCTCAGTACCAGTACCGTCGCCTAACGGTAAGTCGTTACGCTAACATTATCAACAACGAAATCTTACAGCGCACCGTCTGAACATCATTCCCATAAAGTTGGGTACTCATACGGTAAATAGTTTTCTCAGGGGAACGAAAAACCAGTCCAAGTTGCAAACATTTTATTTTTCATTCGATGACTAGTTTGGGGCCGAGACCCGTTTTCAAATCAACATTACAAAGTCGAAAATGGCATCTCCGAAGATGTCAACAAAATCTGTAATGTACATTCACAGTGCATACAGATGCAGCTATCTGCGTGCTCTGTATCAATTTTTGTTGACATCTGCGGAAACGCCATTTTCGACTTTCTAATGTTGATTTGAAAATGGGTCTCGATGAAATATTTGCAACTTGGATTGGTTTTTCGATCTATTAATTAACAGAAGTTGCTGACCTAAATTACTCCAGCATGCTGAAAGTTCGTAAATAGTTTTCTGTCTAGAATGGCTCATGTAGCGAAAGATCAATTATAACAACACTGTATTTCACTAGATTAAAATGGAGTGTTCCTCTGTTTACGTAAAATATTTAATCTTTAATTTACAATACCGGAACACAGTAGCACCAGAGAAGAGAAGTTCATGATTGCAGAGCTTTTGTTGTCTTCCGAAAAGTTACTTTCGTTTTTCCTCGGCTGATTCTTCAGTTTCTTCACATACCACTGTATCACTTAGGCCCTACATGAAATAGCTACAATAATTTAAGTGAAACTTCTGTGGTTTTCGCTTTCTTATTGTGTCGATTATCTGGAGACTGGCGTGCTAAAGAGCATTTTCTGGCGTTCTTTGATCGTGATATGCAGCACGTTGCCAAATTTTTGTTGTGAATGTCGTCCTGCGCAATTCGAAATTATTCCCCTTCAATAAATGACAAGTACTCCGAGAACGAAGCATTTCGATTCTTGGTGGCTGTGTGTCCGATCATTCATTGAGGTGCACTGTGTTTAATAATTGGGTACTGCGTGTAGTTAGGTTGCATCAATTCTCGAGCGTTCAGATAGCGTGCGTTCGACCAGTTAGTGATGGCTAGACGGCAGTTGAATATATTCCACGCTGAGCCACAAATAAACTTGACGCGAGCTAGTCGACGTTTACGCATTTATGGTAGGCGGCTGTTGCGCTATGCAGTTAGTAGTTCGTAGGGATTTTGTCATTGACCATCAGATGCCGTAGTGAGTGGGTCCGTGAGTGAAGGAACGTCTGGTGAATACTTCACCCAAAATACTGTCCAGTTCACCTGTGGTTCCGTTTCTTCAGCGGGTTTCCAGGTGCGGTATTTGTCATGATTTTGTATCTCTTCTTGTTAAGAAGCTGTGAGGTGTTCGGAATGCTTTTACCCATGTAACTAAAGTTTAAAAAATATTTCCGGATGTACTGGTATTCAGGAGGAATCGTTGCGAGGTGTGTCAGTGGTACTAGGCTGGTTTGTCTAATGCTGATTATGCGACTGAGAAGAAGGCATGCGCGTTGATGCTGTATTTCTTTTGTCATTCGGTTTATAAGGAGCGTTGCGCATTGGTGTCGAACGCTGATTAACCCAAAGCCGCCCCGCGACGAAGGCAGCATGAATACCATGAAGTGTATCATGAAAATTTTATCACGGAGGAGAAACCAGCTGAGTGCCCGCTGAATATTCACCGCATCTGCGTCACCGCTAGACCACGCGCTGCGGTCGAAGTCCATTGAGTGTGCCGTGATCAAGCATCGTTTCATAGGCGTTGGCTCGTCGCAAATGTGTACGTCACTGGTGCTGAATACAGTGTTTTCCACCGTTCGAAGAGTTGCCTGATGTATTACGGGCCACAAGGCACACGATACACACTCGACTTGCAGTAACCCAGGTCGCCTTCTACGTTGCTCTTAGAGGACTAATCTTTACCGGACATCGTAATACGCATCGTACTTGACGCTTCCCCATATTGCGGCCGAATTTCCCAAGACAGCGGTGGTGTGCGGAAGGAGGAGATACCACTCTCAGGTGTAAAAGAAGATCGTTACCGCTCTAGTTTCCTGCAGTAAGGGTGCGAGGTGCCGGGGCTAGCAGTGTATTTAACACTAAATTCTTCTAGAATCTACATATGTAAATGACGCTCTAAACCCCCCTATTCTAACTCCGACTTTTGCTGTTGCACATGGATTAAAAAGAAACGCGAACTGACTGTAATCGACCCTGCAACTGGAGTAGAAAAGAGTTTGGCACCTGCAATAATTTAATTTGGTAAATAAGTTAAATAAAGGAAAGTTTCATTAACGCAGTGAGAAATGATAGGGTTGCTCTACCGATTAACAGAATGAAAGTTCTGTCCAAAATAACAATATGATTTATTATGATTAAACTCAAAATAATAAACAAAACACATGAAACATTTATAATACATCAAATTGGCTCAAATTGGATACTCAAACAAATGCTGTGAAGGTGAAGTTGTCCCTAAACTAGATTGTGACATTTATGACGAAGTGGTACGTGGAGCCAATTCCTTGCAACTCACATCTTAAGAGAAACACACAGCCAACCCAACATTAATTGCTGCTACAGTAGTGAGAACTCAGACAATGAACACCCTAGACAGAACGAAGTTAGAAAAGACGAACAGGCGCGCTCTGCTGAGCTCTGATTATCACCCAGCAAAATTTCCTGCTTTGGCGGTGCTGCGGACGTACATTACCAAGCTGTCTTCTTAACTGCAAGGACACGATCTGGCGTACCGGAGGCGATGGCTGGTTGCTTCGACGTCCCGTCGTGGTGATTATAATGTCGCGAGTATAGCCCGAAACAAATTATCCTGGTCTGGTTGTTCCAGACGAAAGACTTCCTAGCAATACAAATGCGCCTCTGAGGGAAACGAAGAAGGCTCGCCACACAATCACTGACGGTACAGTGATTGATTTTAACAAGCGAAGTCACACAGTAACTCCGAAACAGCGAACTTTAGCCAAAACTGCTCAAGACAGACAACATGGGCCGCTTGTACGCAGAACGCTCAATTGCCAACTGTACACGGAAAGTTACGTTGAAGTCGAAACTTCAGCAACTTCGTCAAACAGTTACAATTAAATAAAAGTATATTAGACAGCCAACGGAAGGCAGGCTGTCCAGAGCAGCGAGGGCTCAGTCTTGTAACCTACACCGACCGAAAGGCGAGAGCCGACCACTCTCAAGAGCACCCATACAGGCCAAACACAAAACATTCCCGCCCCCACGACAGTGGCCGTGGTTAAACGTTCCAATCAGCAACTCGAAAACCGACGGAAAATTCCACTCTATTGCTGAAGCCCTACCATTCCACCAATGGAGATTCTTGGCGCCAATTTCTGCGCCGATTTTGCTACGTCACAGAGCTATGACCTGAGCAAGCTAATCACAGTTACTATTTTGCAGAAAACGCGGGAATTTGCCCGCCAAGACTGCCTGGGAACACAAGTCATTCCCACGCCTCGCTGGTAGCCCTCCAGAAACGGTTTTCGCTAAGTTTCTGCGAAGTAACGGAATCTCTAGCCCAGCCGCCCCTTCCGGCGCATCTGGGCGTGTCGCTCCCGCTCTTATGACAATGTTGGCTTCTGGAAAGCATCCACTCGACTCCCTCACACCCGTCAGCTTAACCTTTTCAAGCCCAGCGGTACTCGCCTGTCACCGGACCACCCGGGTGACGAGAGACACTGCGTGGGAAGTCCGCGTGTGAAGGAATAGCAACTTTTCACCACATGCAATTAGAGAGGAAAATCGAATTACTCAGAGCAAGATAGAAATATGAGAGGGGGCGTCTGCCACCTCTCAAGGGAAAGACGAGAATCTTCTCCAACAAATTCCTCTGCATAAGTTCTTTATTGAGGAGATACACCCCATAAAAGGCCGAACTTAAGATTCATGTCCAGGTTTGATTTGAATTCATATAAAGAAATAAAGGTACAGCAAAAAATATATACTTACAGTACTAGACGCCAAACACAATTAAACGTCCTCGAATAATGAAGGGTGCAAAAAATGTACATGGTCCTGCAGTTGTTACCAAATAAATGTGCTTAAAGATTTGATCAACTTAAAATGACAGTATTAGCAGCAACAATATTGATCAGTTACCTGACTTACCTGTCTTGAAGCAATGTGTTGGTTCAAATGGCTCTAAGCACTAAGGGACTTAACATCTGAGGTCATCAGTCCCCTAAACTTAGAACTACTTAAACCTAACTAACTAAAGGACATCACACACTTCCATTCCCGAGGCAGGATTCCAACCTGCGACCGTAGCAGCAACATATTGGTTAGGCATTTTGTTCTTCTAAAGAGAGTGTGACCTCATTGATCTGCTGTGATTCATGCAAACTGGAGAAAACTTATTCACAAGCATGCTTTTTGTCAGAACGATGGGGTTAGAATCCAGCATACAGCTATAGGTAAATGCAGCTCTCCTTCAGACACTATAGTGCTGTTCTGTGGTAAATGTGTTGCGTACTCATAACTGCCTCTGTGGCCGAAGCACAGGGAAGGTGTGGATTTATGGAGGCCGCGGATGACGGAAATGGCGGAGGGGCACTCAAAGGGCACCAGTGTAGGCCTAAGGGTCACCCCTCATCTCCTGGCATTTACGCGGGAAGCGTTGGCCCGGTGACCTTCGCAATGGGGACAACATTGAAGTTGCTACGAGCGCGTAGACCTTTCTCTGCATTTATTTTACTGGGTGGAAAAGAATGCCAACAGACTAGGCTATATCACAGTTGCTTTTATTTTTGTTCTTGTCATTTTGTCATTTTTGTTATTATTATTACTACAAAACTGAACTAATTTAAAGATATTGTTACCAGAAGTTACAACAGTAGAAATGATATTACGAGAACGAGAAACAGGAACACACGAAACAAAGAAATATCGAGAAATGGATATACAACTCAAAACAGTAATATCTTCTAACTTTTTGAAGTCAGTCAGTATTAACAGAAGATAGTTACGTTTCATAGTTATTTCACAACATGTATAATTTTGTGGGAACTGAACTGTAGGAAATCAGTTACTCGACCGAATAGTTGCTTTGAAAACCGTAGTTCCTTACAGAGCATTTAATAATGAACGTGGTACTGACGGAAATTCCGCCAACAATGAATCATAGCTGAACTGGTTACTAGAAGGCAAACGTTTGGAAAATACACTTTAAGACAAAACAAAAAGTAGCACCACGAAGGACCTATCCGTATCTGACCGAAATCGGTAGATGTGAAGTATATGTACAGACAAACAAATAATTACAATTACAGCGAAATTGGATCATTTATTCAAAGGAAAGAGCTTCACAAATTAAGCAAGTCAATAACGCTTTGGTCCACGTCTGGCCCTTATGCATGCGGTTATTCGGTTTGGCATTGATAGGTAGAGTTGTTGGATGTCCTTATGAGAGAAATTGTGCCAAATTCTGCCCAACTGGCACTTTAGATCGTCAAAATCCCGAGTTAGTAAGTAGGATGTTTGGTTAGTTAGTTAGCTAATCAGATGATTTGTTTGATGATTAAAAGTCGTGTGGCGTCATGACCACGAAACAAACAAAACTTATCCGAATCTGCGGAAAAAATTAATATTTGGGTCAACATTTGTAAGACTCTTAATTCCTCTCTCTCAAACCCCACCCTATGGGGAGAGAGGGAGAGTTTTAGTTTCAGCGAATCAAAATTTATGAAGTGGCTGGCTCAAATGGCTCTGAGCACTATGGGACTCAACTGCTGTGGTCATAAGTCCCCTAGAACTTAGAACTACTTAAACCTAACTAACCTAAGGACATCACACACATCCATGCCCGAGGCAGGATTCGAACCTGCGATCGTAGCGGTCGTGCAGTTCCAGACTGTAGCGCCTTTAACCGCTCGGCCACTCCGGCAAAATTTATGAAGTAAATAAGTATTTTCTGTTTATCCGTAACCATTTTCCACGCAAAAATGAGAACATATATTTTCTTGAATTTCAGCGCCAACTACCAAGCATCAAAACAAATGATTAAGACAAAATTTACGTAGTTTTTTTTATGTAGAATCTGATTCTGGAATAAAAAATGGAGGTTCCCATTTGAAATTTTTATTGCCTCCCGCCCCACCCCTAGGGGGCTGGGGTGGCGGGCTAATTTTAGCACCAGCAGATGTCCCCCTCGAAAATAATCAACTTTTGATTCTACACATTTTATCGTGTGAAGCTTATTTTTCGAGTTATTCTGGATTGTCAACTTAAAGTTTACACCCAGTATAATGGACCAGCTGCGGGATCTACATAGTGTCTGTTCTTACGAAGAAACGGACACCACGCATTCATATAATTGATAAGACTGGCAGGACAATGGATCCACTTTCTTCAGTGCGAATGTACGAAAGGCATCCGACCTCCTATGGGAATCTCTGAGTAGCGAACGGGAGTATAATGGACAGAGACTGCGGATAGGTGGCGCTCGGTGGGAGTGTGGATCGGCCCTGATGCGTGCCGAGTTGTGATAACACAGTGTCCCGGACGGCACATTTGTTACCGTATCTGCCTAGTAAGCAGGAGACCCCGGGTTCGAATCCCGGTCCGGTACACATTTTCACTCGTCGCCGCCGATTCCGCTTAATGTCTCACTACAGCCGATAGCAGTGTTTCCCCTTCCATTTACATCACTCCTGATTGTCAGGCCGTATGACGGGTGACTGTTAGGTCGGTATCCCGCCGCTATCCGGGGCGTCTCCAGACACGTATTCGACCTGGAATCTCACTGACTGGAGTAGGATTGCCTTCAGCGATGAGTCCCGCTTCGAAATGAACCCACATGACAGCCCTGAGGATGACATTCAACGACTCTGTCAACCAGTGCCAAGCCGGGTAACTTATTGCATAAGAGCCAGATGGGGACTAACGTGTTACTGACTTGCTTAATTTCAGAAGCTCTTTCTGCTGAATAAATCGTTCATTTTTTCTCAAATTGTAGTCATTTGTTTGTAATGCGCGTGTGCCGATTTCCGTCCCATTCGGATAATTCCTTCTTGGGGCGTCGTTTCTTTTTTTTTTTCTTAGAGTGTATGCGTATTTTTAATTGTTTCTTCCTTTATTTTTATCTTTTTCTGGTCTTTCTTTTCTCCAGCAGTGCTTTTATTGGAAAGAAATAAAACAGTGTTTTGCTAGAGGCCTGAGAATTCCTCCTACTGTTTATTAATGAGGAGTGTAAGTTTTATATATAGCAACTATGGTTATGAAAATTAATAAATCAGTTAAGAAGTCTAGGAAAGTATTTCTGCTAGAAAGAGCAATAAGCAGTTGTTAACATCTCACTTGGACTCTGAATTGACATTCGTTAGTTCTAATAACATAGACGTAGAGGAATTATGAGCAAAGTTTATGCAGACTGTAAATGGTGGTCTGGAGAATTATGGGCCTGGTAAGTCGATTAAGGACGGTAAAGACCCATCATTGTTTAATAACGAGATGGGGAAAATGCTGAAGAAACAGAGGCTGTTGCACTCTCGATTCAAAAGAGAACGCGCAAATGACGACAAGCAAAGATTAGTAGAGATTCGTATGTCTGTGAAAAGATCTATGCGCGAAGCATACAACTGCTATCACCGTCATACGTTAGCAAAAGATCTGGCAGAGAACCCGAGAAAATTCTACTCCTATCCAAAGTCGCTAAGTGGGTCTAAGGCTTCCATCCAGTCACTTGTTGCCCAGTCTGGTGTGGCGATTGAAGATAGCAAAACGAAAGCCGCATTTTTAAATTTCACGTTCAAGAAATCGTTCACAGAGGAGAATCGTACAAACAAACTGTCGTTTGACCATCGAACAGACTCCCATATGAACGTCATAGTAATAAATATCCATGGTGTATAGAAAGAACTGGAGGATTTGAAAACAAGTAAGTCACCAGATCCGGATGTAATCCCAACTCGGTTTTCAAAGAGTACTCTACGCCTTTGGTCCGTTACTTAGCTTGCATTTATCGTGAATCTCTTGCCCAGCGGAAAATCTCAAACGACTGGAAAAATGCGCAGGTGTCTGTTGTGTATAAGAAGGGCAAAAGAACGGACCTGCAAAATTTCTGATCGATATTCCTAACATCGATTTTCTGCAAAATTATTGAACATATTCTTAGTTCGAATGTAATAAATTTTCTTGAGACTGAGAGACTTATGTCCACAAATCAGCATGATTTCAGAAAGCATCGCTCGTGCGAAATTCAGCTTGCCCTTTTCTACCATCAAATACTACCAACTATGAATGAAGGGCAACAAGCAGATTCCATGTTTCTATATTTGCGGAAAGCGTTCGACACAGTGCCCTATTATAGGCTGTTAAAGAAGTTACGTGTTTTGTTGGCAGAAGAGCCAACACCGTGTTACTAGGAGAGGCCGAAATGCACGCGTTTAACTCACGCAGGCTGGCGTGAGGAGGGAATGACTCTACTGACGTGAGGTCTGGAATATGACAAGGAATTAGATTGGCTCTGAGCACTATGGGACTTAACATCAGTGGTCATCAGTCCCCTGGAACTTAGAACTACTTAAACCTAACTAACCTAAGGACATCACACACATCCATGCCCGAGGCAGGATTCGAACCTGCGACCGGAGCGGTAACGCGGTTCCAGACTGAAGCGCCTAGAACCGCACGGCCACACCGGCAAGGAATTAGAATTCAGAAAGCGGACGTAATTAGTTTGATACTTAACTTTAATCCATTAATGATGAACGTCGTTCTTGACGGTACATGATTCACAATATTATCTGTTCAGAATAGAATCTTGAAGAATATGGCGCCTTGCTAAGTCGTAGCAAATGACGTAGCTGAAGGCTATTCTAAACTGTCGTCTCTGCAAATGAGAACGTATGTAGACAGTGAAATATCGCTAGCAAAGTCGGCTGTACAACTGGGCGAGTGCTAGGAAGTCTCTCTAGACTAGACCTGCCGTGTGGCGGAGCTCGGTCTGCAATCACTAATAGTGGCGACACGCGGGTCCGACGTATACTAACGGACCGCGGCCGATTTAAAGGCTACTACCTAGCAAGTGTGGTGTCTGGAGGTGACGCCACAGTACTAGCATATGGAACAGTTTCACAGGTATGTGAGTGGCTCGAAGACTTCTGAATTACAGATCCCACTCTGTCGTCTTCGATGGCGAGTGTTCGCCAGAAATAGTAGTATCGTCAGGAGTGCCCCATGGAAGTGTGATAGGACCTCTGTTATTCTCTATATACATAATGGATTTGGCATACAGGGTGGGTAGCAATCTGCGGTTGTTTGCTGGTGATGCTGTAGCGTTCGGTGAGGTGTCGAAGTTGAATGACAGTAGAAGGATACAAGATAACTTACAGAAAATTCTTAGTTCAAATGGCTCTGAGCACTATGGGACTTAACATCTGTGGTCATCAGTCCCCTAGAACTTAGAACTACTTAAACCTAACTAACCTACGGACAGCAGACACATCCACGCCCGAGGCAGGATTCAAACCTGCGACCGTAGCAGTTGCGCGGTTCCGGACTGAACGCCTAGAACCGCGAGACCACCGCGGCCGGCAATTCTTAGTTGGAGTGATGAATGGCAGCTACCTCTAAATGTAGAAAAAAGTAAGTTAATGCAGATAAGTAGGAAACACAAACCCGTAATGTAGGGATGCAGCATTATTTATTTTTATTTTTTTAGCAGTGTCCTACTTGAGAGAGTCACTTCGTTTAAATATCTGAGCGTAACGTTGCAAAACGATATGAAATGGAACGAGCATGTGAGGATTGCGATAGGAAACGCGAATAATCGACTTTAGTTTATTGTGAGAATTCTAGGAATTCATCTGTAAACCACATATAAGACACTAGTGCGACCTATTCTTGAATACTGCTCAGTGTTTGTTATCCGCACCGGGTCGGATTAAACGAAGACATCGAAGTAATTCAGAGACGGGCTCCTAGATTTGTTACCGATAGGTTCGAACAACACTCAAGTGTCACGGAGATGCTTCGGGATTTCAAATGGGAATTCCTGGAGGGAAGGCGACGTTCTTTTCGAGGAACACTAGCTATAAAATTTAGAGAATCGGCATCTGAAGTTGATTGCAGAACGAGTCTCTTGCCTCCTACATACATTGCTCGTAAGGACCAAAAAGATAATACATTAGAAATTAGGGCTTGACGGAGGCATGTAGACAGTCATTTTGCTATTTGCGAGTGGAACAGCAAAGGAAATGACTGGTAGTGTGTGAGGTAACGAGCGAGTTGCGGCGCCCTGGAAACATTCTAAGTTCGGAGTTGGTGCGACCGCAAGGGGCGCTCGGTAAGCCGGGACCCGGCAGCAAACACGTGATGCTGAACGTTAGCCGGACAAGAGGGGTAGCCCCAGCGCATGGTCAAGGCCGAGCGCGTGGCTGGGAATTCCATGGTGACGTTGTGTCAATGAAAGAGACTCGGGAGTGCCAAAGGTGACGGACTTTGCGAAGCCTTAATGGCAGACATTTCATATAGAAATTAATAGTAGCTAGATGAATCATGATACCTCAAAGAGAAACATGTACATCACCATTATTTGCACGACGATTCTGATCGTGACATCAGATTTTTAATATCTTTATTAGTTTAAAGTTTGGTATCTGACGGTAAATTATACAAGTAACACCCAGCAACGAATTTCCAAAATTTAAACGCTTCATCGGATTTTGTCGATCGACGTGTCTTTAGAAAGCTCTTACAGGCATTTAACTTAAATAGTACATGAGATATTGGAGGTTAAAGTGGCCGATTACTATCGATCGCGTCAGGCCATAAGTACTCCACAGTTACACGAAAAACCGGTAGCAGCATGCTTATAAATATATTTATTCATCTGTGTCTTTGTTCATATCCGATATATACTATTCATGAAGAAATTGGTTCAATATTTACTGTGTTTTAGAAAGCACAGAGACATTAGGCTACTGGCCTACCTTTTGTTCTATTACTTTGCTATATGTTTATTTAATTTGTTTATGTATTTAATAATGTGTGTTAGAGCGTGATTATGGTCCAGCCATATGAATATTTAGTTAATTTCAAGTTATTTAAATATAAATCCAGTATTTAGAAAGTGTTTCATCATGTTTGTGAATGTGCGTTGGCTTGAAGATTTGGTGGGAGCGCTCTAGCCAATCACAGCGCTCGTGAATGGGGAGACTGGATGGAAGCGGGAGGAAAGTATCGTTTCCGGAGAGGACAGGGCAGTTCTGGGAAGTACGAACAGGACACGGGAGGTGCTGGACGCGACGGCGTGACGGACGGAGCGGTGTGGAGCGGTTTACGCGTGGTCGCGAGAGGTAGAAATACTTCGGAGTGCCGACTTGTGTACTTGCGAGATTTCCGTGGCTTCTACAGGGAAGACGCAGTATGCGCTTAGAAGTGAATATCTCGCAAGCTATGTTGTCGTTCATAACTAATTACGTGCAGTAGGAATCTATTGTTTCCCTGTTATTCAACTTATATTTTATTTAATTGCTCGACGATCGACACCAATAAGTGTTTGCAGAAATATACGGCATTTGGCTCTGGGCACTATGGGACTTAACTGCTGAGGTCATCAGTCCCCTAGACTTAGAACTACTGAAACCTAACTAACCTAAGGACAGCACACACATCCATGCCCGAGGCAGGATTCGACCCTGCGACCGTAGCGGTCGCGCGGTTCCGGACTGTAGCGCCTAGAACCGCTCGGCCAACCCGGCCGGCTATACGGCATTTCCAAAAGTAATTCTGCTATCGTACTCATCATTTAAAGTCGTTAAAATAGCACCTGCAGATTTTATTTAATTGCAATCTTTCATTTATAAATTTCTATATTAATTCGCAATTGCCGAGTCACAGAAACCTTCAACCGTTCGATTCATGTGTATATCCTTATCATATACTGTAGACTCAGCGGTATTTGGCCTGTAATGCGGCAACTACGTATCCCAGCCCCTCGACAACGAAACCAGTCAAAACTTTTAATATTTAAACTCTGAGTCAGAGGGTACGTAGTTGCGGGCCACCTCATTCCATATTGTTTGAAAGCCGGCAAGTGATACGGGGTACCCTCTACCACGCGCCATATGACATGGATGTAGATGTAGATGGCAAGCAATCCTGGCCTTACATTTAAGCAAGTTAATGCCTGCCCGCACACGGCGAGAATTTCTACGGCTTCTCTGCGTGCTTACCAAACCACACCTTGGAGGCAAGGTACCCGGATCTCTCCCAAGTTGAGAGTGTTTGGAGCGTTATGGGCAGGGCCCTCCAAGCAGCTTTCTTGATGCCATCATTTATAGACGAAATATTTAAAAAAAAGCCTTCAGTCACGACCGTGATTTTATTTCAATATATGATGTGTTTCGAGCCCTAGGGGCTCATCTTCAGGCGCTCAAAATGCATCATGCATTCAAATAAAACCACGATTGTGACTCAAGGTCATTGATCGAAATGTGTGTGAGTTCTTAAGGGACCAAACTGCAGAGGTCATCGGTCCTTAGACTAACACACTACTTAAATTAACTTAAACTAATCTATGCTAAGAACAAATACACCCATGTCCGAGGGATGACTCGAACTTCCGGCGGGAGGGGCTGCGCAGTCAGTGACATGGCGCTTCTAATCGCGCGGCCATTCCGCGCGGCCAAAGTGGTTGTTGTTTATTTTACGAAAGTTATACAGCCGCGGAAGAAACACTGACACCAATGGATAAAATTAAGAACTATTCAAAGAAGTTTATCTCAGTTTATTTTCTCAATTACGGCGCGTAACATCGTTAGACTGATTCTCCATTCGTCTCTGCTTCCCTAATATACAGTCCTTACAGCATCATCCACTGAAGCGCAAAGAAACTGGTATAGGCACGCGCATTCAAATACAGAGGTATGTAAGTAGACGGACTACGGCGCTGCGCTCGGCAACGTCGATATAAGACAAGACGTGTCTGGCGCAGTAGTTAGATCGTTTACTGCTGCTACAATAACAGGCTATCAAGATTTAAGTAAGTTTGAATGTGCTGTTCTAGTCAGCGCACGAGCGACGGGACACAGCATCTGCGAGGTAGGGATGAAGTGAGGAATTTCCTGTACGACCAAATGACGAGTGTACCGTGAATATCAGGAATCCGGTTAGACATCAGATCTCCGACATTGCTGCAGCCGGAAAAATCCTGCAAGAATGGAACCAACGACGATTGAATAGAATCATTCAACGTGACAGAAGTGCAACACTTCCGCAAATTGCTGCAGATGTCGACGCTGGACCATCAACAAGTGCCAGCGTGCGAACTGTTCAACGAAACATTATCGTATGAGCTTTCTGAGCCGAAGGCCCACTCGTGCACGACACAAAGCTTTACGCCTCGCCTGGACCCGTCAACACCTTCATTGGACTGTTGATGACTGGAAGAATGTTGCCTGGTCGGATGAGTCTCGTTTCAGATTGTATCGATCGGATGGATGTGTACGGGTATGGAGACAACCTCATGAATCTAGAGACCCTGCGTGTCAACAGGAGACTGTTCAAGCTGGTGGAGGCTCTGTAGTGGCATAGAGCGTGTGCAGTTGGAGTGATATGGGATCCCTGATACACTATGTCATCAAAAGTATCCGGACACCTGGTTGAAAAGGGCTTAAAAGTTCATGGCGCCCTCCACTAGTAATGCTGGAATTCAATATGGTGTTAGCCACCCTTAGTCTTGATGACAGCTTCCACTCTCACAGGTATACGTTGAATCCGGTGCTGGCAGGTTTGTTGGGGAAAGGTAGCCCATTCTTCAAGGAGTGCTACAATGAGGAGAGGTATCGATGTCGGTCGGTAAGCCCTGGCACGAAGTCCGCGTTCCAAAACGTTCCAAAGGTGTTCTATAGGATTCACGTCAGGACTCTGTGCAGGCCAGTCCATTACAGGGATGTTATTGTCATGTACTCACTCAGCCAAAGGCGGTTCATTATGAACAAGTGCACGATCGTGTTGAAACATGCAAGATCTTGAAAGAAGCAAGAAGGTGCTTCAAACATCAATGTATGCCTGTGCTGTGATAATGCCACGCAAAACAAAAAGAGATACAAGCCCTCTCCATGAAAATCACGACCACACCATAATACTACCGCCTCCGAATTTTAGTGTTGGCACTACACACGCTGGCAGATGACCTTCACCGTCATACGCACACCCCGCCATCGGATCGCCTCATTGTGTACCGTGATTCGTCACTCCACACAACGTTTTCCATTGTCCAATGTTTATGATGTGTAGCTTATGAGCAGCCGCTCGACCATGAAACCCAAGTTTTCTCACCTCCCGCCTAACTGTCATAGTACTTGCACTGGACCCTGATGCAGTTTTTAATTATTCCTATTACACATTACGACCCTCTCCAACTGTCGGCGGTCTCTGTCAGTCAACAGACGAGGTCGGCCTGTACGCTTTTGTGCTGTACGTGTCCCTTCACGTTTCCATTTCACTATCACGTCGGGAACAGTGGACCTAGGGATGTTTGGGAGTGTGTAAATCTTGCGTACAGACGTATGAAACAAGTGACACCCAATCACCTGACCACGTTCGAAGCCCGTGAGTTCCGCGAAGCGCCCCATTCTGATCTCTCTCTAATGACTACTGATGTCGCTGATATGGAGTACCTGCCAGTAGATGCAGCACAATGCACATAATATGAAAAACGTATTTTTGGGGGGTTTCGTGGATACTTATGATCACATAGTGGATCTAGGAGATTATTGTGACTGACACAGTGAGATTCCTTTGATACGTCGCAGAAAATACCAACCGGGGCTGTTTTGTTATTTACTGCTTGCAAAATCTCGTGAGTGAACATGTGAATGGCATTCTTAGTAGAGAAACTCTTCCAAAATCCAATCTGTTAAGCGCTGTAGATATTATTCTTGCTCAGGGGAGGTAATAATCTAAAATACATCAGTTTCACAAAAACTTTCGAAAATGATGTCCGTAGTGAGACAGGTCGGTAATTACTGACATCTCTCCTACCACTTTTCAACGCAAACATGACAGCATACTACACACTGATCCATTAGAGTGACCTACACTTAAGACAGGACTCACACTTCTCGAAGAAAAGGTGCTATCGTGCACGAAGGACATAGAAACATGAAACTGTCCTTCGGGGTCTTCCAGTCAATAATGCTATACGACTTTTTCATTCTTTCCACTTTAGTGCCCATATCAGGCAGAGATTCATTTCAGTACGATTTAGATACGTACGAATCAAAGACGTACACTTTCCACCTAATAAACTACCAATAGACACCGGCTCGTTGTAGGCGCAATTGTACACAGTTCAGCATTATTGTACTTATCGAGGTACGTAATCAACGTAAGTAGCTATACAGACCACCGTAAATAAATTACCAATATCGAGAATGTGTAGTGTAAAACCTGGTCCCGTGTCTCGAAACAGTATGTAGGCGCAGAGCAGGAAGTGGATCAACCGGGGCGACAGGCCTGACCTACGTGACCTTCTGTCACGTGTGAAGAAGCTTTCATGCAGGCCATCAGATTCTCTCCTTGAGCGGGACACAGTATGGTCAGGTACAGAAAACAAAAGTACAACGAAGTTTCTGAAAGGGAAATGGATTAGTGCGGAAGGTGAAGGCCTCGCTAAGCTCGGAGCGGGCGTTTCGTGCTTCCGTGTGGCGCATAGCGACAGAGCCGCACCGCAATTCCAACTGCACGCAACGTTCAGCTCGCCATCAGATTACTACAGGTCGTGCGCCAAGGCGGCCTGTCCCTGACAGACCATGCGGCCGTACCCTATCTCAAACTGCGCGGCACTTTCATTTTGCACCGATAAGACTTTCATCGTTTGATGTATCCATTTAACGTTTACCGACATTTGTGCCTGAGACGTAAAAACATGTTATTTTCCAATCACGTGAAAAAGCATAGTATACCTTTTAAATTCCGTTGATCTACATGTGCGCATAATCCGCAAAGAGGTGCGTAGTGTAGGTACTTCGTAGCAATATTATTTATCTTGTAGATGCCATATTGGAAAATGGCGCGGGAATCAGCTACTAAGAAGAAACTGCGTCACAAGCAAACAGCTAATTCATATCTGTTTACAGGGTATTACAAAAAGGTACGGTCAAACTTTCAGGAAACATTCCTCACACACAAAGAAAGAAAATATGTTATGTGGACATTTGTCCGGAAACGCTTACTTTCCATGTTAGAGCTCATTTTATTACTTCTCTTCAGATCACATTAATCATGGAATGGAAACACACAGCAACAGAACGTACCAGCGTGACTACAAACACTTTGTTACAGGAAACGTTCAAAATGTATTCCGTTAGCGAGGATACATGCATCCAACCTCCGTCGCATGGAATCCCTGATGCGCTGATGCAGCCCTGGAGAATGGCGTATTGATCACAGCCGTCCACAATACGAGAACGAAGAGTCTCTACATTTGGTACCGGGGTTGCGTAGACAAGAGCTTTCAAATGCCCCCATTAATGAAAGTCAAGAGGGTTGAGTTCAGGAGAGCGTGGAGGCCATGGAATTGGTCCGCCTCTACCAATCCATCGGTCACCGAATCTGTTGTGAGAAGCGTACGAACACTTCGACTGAAATGTGCAGGAGCTCCATCGTGCATGAACCACATGTTGTGTCGTACTTGTAAAGGCACATGTTCTAGCAGCACAGGTAGAGTATCCCGTATGAAATCATGATAACGTGCTCCATTGAGCGTAGGTGGAAGAACATGGGGCCCAATCAAGACATCACCAACAATGCCTGCCCAAACGTTCACAGAAAATCAGGGTTGATGACGTGATTGCACAATTGCGTCAGCCCACATGTTGATTGTGAAAATTTACAATTTGATCACGTTGGAATCAAGCCTCATCTGTAAAGAGGACATTTGCACTGAAATGAGGATTGACACATTGTTGGAAGTGTACCCGTGGAGGCCAATCAGCTGCTGATAGTGCCTGCACACGCTGTACATGGTACGGAAACAACTGGTTCTCCCGTGGCACTCTCCATACAGTGACGCGGTCAGCGTTACCTTGTACAGCAGCAACTTCTCTGACGCTGACATTAGGGTTATCGTCAACTGCACGAAGAATTGCCTCATCCATTGCAGGTGTCCTCGTCGTTCTAGGTCTTCCCCAGTCGCGAGTCATAGACTGGAATGTTCCGTGCTCCCTAAGACGCCGATCAATTGCTTCGAACGTCTTCCTGCCGGGACACCTTCGTTCTGGAAATCTGTCTCGATACAAACGTACCGCGCCACGGCTATTGCCCCGTGCTAATCCATACATCAAATGGGCATCTGCCAACTCCGCATTTGTAAACATTGCACTGACTGCAAAACCACTTTCGTGATGAACACTAACCTGTTGATGCTACGTACTGATGTGCTTGATGCTAGTACTGTAGAGCAATGAGTCGCATGTCAACATAAGCACCGAAGTCAACATTACCTTCCTTCAATTGGGCCAGCCCGCATCTCGTGGTCGTGCGGTAGCGTTCTCGCTTCCCACGCCCGGGTTCCCGGGTTCGATTCCCGGCGGGGTCAGGGATTTTCTCTGCCTCGTGATGGCTGGGTGTTGTGTGATGTCCTTAGGTTAGTTAGGTTTAAGTAGTTCTAAGTTCTAGGGGACTGATGACCATAGATGTTAAGTCCCATAGTGCTCAGAGCCATTTGAACCATTTTTTCAATTGGGCCAATTGGCGGTGAATCGAAGAAGTACAGTACATACTGACGAAACTAAAATGAGCTCTAACATGGAAATTAAGCGTTTCCGGACACATGTCCACATAACATCTTTTCTTTATTTGTGTGTGAGGAATGTTTCCTGAAAGTTTGGCCGTACCTTTTTGAAACACCCTGTATATGTTACGGGCCAACCCGACTTTAGAATGAATTAGTTTCACCTAGGTCAAACTCATTCATTCTGTTACCGATAGGATAAAACAGTTTAGCCTAGGTCGAATCGATTTATCCTAGTTAGAATTTACATCCTTTAGGATAAACTGGTACGTCCTAGTCTGAACTAATTTTGCCTAGTCGGAACGCATGTCGCTGCCTGTACGAGCGAGAAATCCCCGGATCATCTCTGGCTCATCCCCCGCGCCTCTCAACCGCTCTTCGCTCGCACTGTTCTTTGTTTTGAACGGTATTTTGCATCGACGAGTGCGCGTGTTAACTTCCTGGTTGCGTTTAAAAGATTTTATTATAATCCTAGTATAATTATTGTCAGGTGTTTCATCATGGATGAGCCTTTGTGTAGTAGATAGGCCAATCAAAAGCCATGGAGAGAAAAGTTTCTGGAGGAAATTTTGCAGAGTGAAAAAAAAAGTCTTCTCATTACAATGTGTTATCAGTAGACGAATATGCGAATTTGGGTAAACAAGTAGAAGACGCAGAAAAGTTGGAAAGAGGAACATCATTACAAAACAGAAGACTGAAACGATTTGCTGTATTGAAAATTGGTGTTGTAAAAAAACTTATGGCACGGTGTGAAGAGAATATAAAATACTTTGTTCCACCTGATGAACATTATGATGTGATTGAAGCAGCTCATGTAGCTGTGGGTCATTGTGGTCGCGATAGGATGTTAGCCGAGACATCAAAAAAATACGCCAATATCACAAAGGAAATGATATGCCTCTATTTATCAACGTGTGATGTTTGTCAACAAAACAAGACAAAAAAGAAAAGAGGGTTAGTTTCAAAGCCAATTCTCCATTCGGAAATGAATAGCAGATGCCAAGTCGATTTGACTGGTTTCCAAACACAGCCAGACGGGAATTTAAAATTCATTCTAATTTACCAAGACCATCTCACAAAATTTTGTTCTACTTCGTGAGTTAACATCAAAGAGGGCTGAAGAAGTGGCTCATCATTTGAACGACATATTCCTAACTGTAGGGGTTGTACGCAGCTCGTGGTCGTGCGGTAGCGTTCTTGCTTCCCGCGCCCGGGTTCGATTCCCGGCGGGGTCAGGAATTTTCTCTGCCCCGTGATGACTGGGTGTTGTGTGTTGTCCTTAGCTTAGTTAGGTTTAAGTAGTTCTAAGTTCTAGGGGACTGATGACCTCAGAAGTTAAGTCCCATAGTGCTCAGAGCCATTTTGAACTGTAGGGGCGCCATGCATTCTTCAATCTGATAATGGCAGAGAATTTGTCAGTAATGTTATAAGTGAACTCGCAAAGCTTTGGTCATAACTGAAAATTGTTCATGGAAAAACAAGGCACAGCCAAAGTCAGGGTTCTGTTGGACGTGCCAACCAAGACATTGAAAATATGATAAGTTCTTGGTTAAAGGACAACAATTCGGTGAAGTGGTCGGAAAGATTAAGGTATGTCCAGTTCATGAAAAATCGAGCTTACCTCTCTTGCTTAAAACAATCACCTTAAAAAGCAATACTGAACAGTACGAAGACAGTGATGATAATAACATTGTGAAAATTAACACATATGACATTCAAAACGCTAGAAAAATTGGGGAAAAAAATTTAAAAAAACAAACTAAAAGAATGAAAGCTTCCTCTGACAAATCACATCCACCAGCTGACATTGGAGACAACGTAACCATAGCTATTCCAGATGTAAATAAAGATAGAGGTGACCTTCGAAACATTATCGGAGTAATACTTCAAAAGACTGATGAGGGCCTCTACAAAGTTGGCACCAAACATGGCGTACTTCAAAAACAGTATTGCAGGTATAATTTTATTAAAATTTTCCATAATTTTTTGTAATAAAACATAAGAAAATATTTGTTTTAATTTTTTTAACTGATTTCTACGTCTGCGTTGAGAAGTTTTTAGATGTGGAAGATATTAACCATAATATTGAAATATCTTTAAGGACTGCAGCCACAAAACATTGTGTTGGATCAGGGCAAGGCTTCGTGAAATGCTATTGCATTATAAACTGTACAACAAACAAATGCAATTGTAAGAAAAATAAAGTACTCTGCAATTCTAAGTGCCACCAAAGTAAATAAGCAAATTGCAGATAAGGTGATTTCTGTGGCTGGATATATGTAAGTTGATCTGGTGATGGATGTGAAATTACTGATTAGTTAATAAATAACTTTAATGAATCATGTTGACTATTTTATTTCTATTCCTTTATTCAGTTTACTTTGAAAAGCTTGTAGAAGGTACAATCTAGGTGAAAGTACACTCCTGGAAATTGAAATAAGAACACCGTGAATTCATTGTCCCAGGAAGGGGAAACTTTATTGACACATTCCTGGGGTCAGATACATCACATGATCACACTGACAGAACCACAGGCACATAGACACAGGCAACAGAGCATGCACAATGTCGGCACTAGTACAGTGTATAACCACCTTTCGCAGCAATGCAGGCTGCTATTCTCCCATGGAGACGATCGTAGAGATGCTGGATGTAGTCCTGTGGAACGGCTTGCCATGCCATTTCCACCTGGCGCCTCAGTTGGACCAGCGTTCGTGCTGGACGTGCAGACCGCGTGAGACGACGCTTCATCCAGTCCCAAACATGCTAAATGGGGGACAGATCCGGAGATCTTGCTGGCCAGGGTAGTTGACTTACACCTTCTAGAGCACGTTGGGTGGCACGGGATACATGCGGACGTGCATTGTCCTGTTGGAACAGCAAGTTCCCTTGCCGGTCTAGGAATGGTAGAACGATGGGTTCGATGACGGTTTGGATGTACCGCGCACTATTCAGTGTCCCCTCGACGATCACCAGTGGTGTACGGCCAGTGTAGGAGATCGCTCCCCACACCATGATGCCGGGTGTTGGCCCTGTGTGCCTCGGTCGTATGCAGTCCTGATTGTGGCGCTCACCTGCACGGCGCCAAACACGCATACGACCATCATTGGCACCAAGGCAGAAGCGACTCTCATCGCTGAAGACGACACGTCTCCATTCGTCCCTCCATTCACGCCTGTCGCGACACCACCGGAGGCGGGCTGCACGATGTTGGGGCGTGAGCGGAAGACGGCCTAACGGGGTGCGGGACCGTAGCCCAGCTTGATGGAGACGGTTGCGAATGGTCCTCGCCGATACCCCAGGAGCAACAGTGTCCCTAATTTGCTGGGAAGTGGCGGTGCGGTCCCCTACGGCACTGCGTAGGATCCTACGGTCTTGGCGTGCATCCGTGCGTCGCTGCGGTCCGGTCCAGGTCGACGGGCACGTGCACATTCCGCCGACCACTGGCGACAACATCGATGTACTGTGGAGACCTCACGCCCCACGTGTTGAGCAATTCGGCGGTACGTCCACCCGGCCTCCCGCATGCCCACTATACGCCCTCGCTCAAAGTCCGTCAACTGCACATACGGTTTACGTCCACGCTGTCGCGGCATGCTACCAGTGTTAAAGACTGCGATGGAGCTCCGTATGCCACGGCAAACTGGCTGGCACTGACGGCGGCGGTGCACAAATGCTGCGCAGCTAGCGCCATTCGACGGGCAACACCGCGGTTCCTGGTGTGTCCGCTGTGCCGTGCGTGTGATCATTGCTTGTACAGCCCTCTCGCAGTGTCCGGAGCAAGTATGGTGGGTCTGACACACCGGTGTCAATGTGTTCTTTTTTCCATTTCCAGGAGTGTAGTTCAGACTAGGGCGTACCAGTTTATCCTGAAGCATATAAATTCTAACAAGGATAGACCGATTCGACCTAGGCTAAACCTTTTTATGCTATCGGTAACAGGATGAACGAGTTTGACCTAGGTGAAACTAGTTCATCCTAAAATCAGGTGTGGCCGGTAATATATACACCTGCCTAATATCGTGTAGAGCACCTGTGAGCACGCGGAAGTGAAGCAACACGGCGTGGCAAGGACTCGACGAATGTCTGAAGTAGTGCTGCAGGGAACTGACACCATGAATCCTGCAAGGCTGCCCATAAATCCGTAACAGTAAGAGGGGGTGGAGATGTCTTGTGAACACCACATTGCAAGGCATCCAGATATGCTCATTAATGTTCATGTCTGGGGAGTTTGGTGGCCATCGGAAGTGTTTAAGCTCAAAAAAGCATTCCCGGAGCCACACGGTAGCAATTCTGGATATGTGGCGTGTCGTGTTGTCCTGCTGAAATTGCCCAAGTGCGGCGGAAAGCACACTGGTCATGAATGGATGCAGGTGATTAGACAGGAGACTTACGTACGCATTACCTATCAGAGTCGTATATAGACGTACACTATGTGATCAAAAGTATCCGTACACAAAAAAACATATGTTTTTCATAGTAGGTGTATTGTGCTGCCACCTACTGTCAGGTACTCCATATCAACGACTTCAGTAGTCATTAGACATCGTGAGAGAGCAGAATGGGGCGCTCCGCGGAACTCACGGTCTTCGAACGTGGTCAGGTAATGGGTGTCACTTGTGTCATACGTCTGTACGCAAGATTTACACACTCCCAAACATCCCTAGGTCCACTGTTTCCGACGTGATAGCTAAATGGAAACGTGAAGGGACACGTACAGCACAAAAGCGTACAGGCCGACCTCGTCTGTTGACTGACAGAGACCGCCGACCGTTGGAGAGGGTCGTAATGTGTAATAGGAAGAATTACAAACTGCAGAAGGATCCACTGCAAGTACTATGACAGTTAGGCGGGAGGTGAGAAAACTTTGGTTTCATGGTCGAGCGGCTGCTCATAAACTACATATCACGCCGGTAAATGCCGAACGACGCCTCGTTTGGTGTAAGGAGAGTAAACATTGGACGATCGAACAGTGGAATAACGTTGTGTGGCGTGACGAATCACGGCGATCCGATGGCGGGGAGTTGGTACGGCGAATGCCCGGTGAACGTCATCTGCCATCGTGTGTTGTGCCAACAGTAAAATTCAGAGGCGGTGGTGTTATGGTGTGGTCGTGTTTTTCATGGAGGGGGCTTGCACCCCTTGTTGTTTTGCTTGCCACTATCACAGCACAGGCCTTCACTGATGTTTTAAGCACCTTCTTGCTTCCCACTGTTGAAGAGCAATTCGGGGATGGCGGTTGCATCTTTCTGCAAGATCAAGCACCTGCTCATAATGCGAGGGCTGTGGTTATACGACAATAACGTCCCTGAAATGGGCTGGCCTGCACAGACTCCTGATCTGGATCCTATGGAACACCGGAAAGCGGACTTCGTGCCAGGCCTTACCGACCGACAACGATACGTTTCCTCAGTGCAGCACTCCTTGAAGAATGTGGGCTGCCTTCCCCCAAGCAACCTTCCAGCACCTGATTGAACGTATGCCTGCGAGAGTGGAAGCTGTCAACAAGGCTAAGGGTGGCCAACACCATACTGAATTCCAGCATTACCGATGGAGGGTGCCACGAACTTGTAAGTCACTTTCAGCCAGGTGTCCGGATACTTCTGAGCGCATAGTGTAAATTGAAGTTTCATGGGATCGATGTTATAGCCAACCAATGGATAATATCACATTTAACCAAAAGAATGCAGATAGTTGTACTTAGGAATTCAACCATTGTAGCCTGGGGACATTATTCTGACTGGAGAGAAATCACGTATGGCGTCCCCTAGGCTCAACCTTTGGTCCGCTGTTGTTGCTGTTATCGTAACATGTAAAAGGTGGTGGGCAGGAATTACTAATTCACATATGTATATTTGATAATAATAATAATACTAGTAATATTATTCATTATTACACATTTTTGCCTCCAGGACAGTGGTTAACCTAAGTGTTACATGATAATTCATTTTTTCCTTGTTTCTTTCTCCTTTTTATCTTGTCAAAACCTCTTCATTGTTTTGCTGTGTTCATGTTTCCTTCGTTCCGTCCGTATTTTGCCTGTTTTATTATTTTCTTTTACTTCAACCTCCGTGTTCATAATTTTGTTTCTGAATTTGTCTCTTTCACTTATCATTTCAATACTGATCCCTGCTTGTTTTAGGTCTTCTATTTCTTGAAACTATTTGGGTTTCTTGGTTGAACTGTTTTGCTACATCAAAAATCCTCTTTGTGAGTCTGTTGTTGTTCATTCAATGTATGTGTCCATAGAAAGTTAGTTGGCGTTTTCTGATCATGTCTGTAAGCCTGTCTGTGAGTTCATATAATTCTTTGGTCGGTCTCTTCATCCACATATCATCTCTCTGTACTGTTCCAAAAAATTTTCCGAGGATTTTACGTTCCATTTTTTCTGTCTCTGTGATGCCTGATGCTCTTATTGGGGTCGTTTCTGATGCGTTGAGTGCTTCTGGTAGTACAACAGTACTGTAGTGACTGAGTTTCGTCTGTCTTGAAATATCTCTTTTATTGTAGTCCATCAACGTCTGTTTGTACGCATCCTGAAGTTTAACTGTCCTGTGTATATTGGATGCCTTGTTTGGTCCTCCTATTTGTATATATTCCCAAAGACATTTGAATTTTTACACTCTGTTAAACTTTCCGTATTTTTTGCACATGGCTTGGTTGTTCTTGTCCCTCCTTCCCGTGTATTGCGTCTTCTCATGCGATATCTGTAGATATGTTTTAGCAGAGGTTTCACGTAAGTATTCCAGTGCTTCTTGTGCTTCCTGTCTATTGTTGCTGAGTATTTTCAGGTCATTTGCAAATTCCATGCATTTCGTGATCGTCTTATTTGCACACGTTCTCCCTAACTGAATTCCTTTTACTCTTTCTTCTCATGTTTTTGATAATTTTGTCAATGCCAATTTTTAATAAGAGCGGTGAGAGACCATCTCCTTGTCTGACCCCTGCATGTGTCTCGAATGGGTCTTTATTTTGGATATGGTGTCTGTAAGTGTCTGTTGTATGAGTGTCCTAGTCTTTCAGTCTGTTCCATATTCTTTAAATGTGCCAAAGGGAACCTGCTTCTCTACGGAGTCGTAGACCTTAAAGTCCACGAATGTCACTACAGTGCTGTTCCTCTGTCTGATCTTCAGGAGTGTTCACAATTTCCAAATTTGTTCAGTACAGGACCCTCCTTTTCTGAAGCCTGCTTGGTATTCACCTATGATTGTATCAGCTTGTGGTTCTAGTCTGTTGAGTAATGCGTTGGAGTGAATTTTGTAGGTGACCGGTAAACATGAGATACCTCTGTAGCTATAAGGGTCTGTCTTGCTATTTTTGTCGCGTGGGTGAATCAACGCGCATTTCCATTCCTGTGGAATTTTCTCTGTATTCCATATTTCTGTAAGAATTTCATGGATTTCCTTTGTGACGGTTTGCTCTTTGAGTCTCGGAGATAAATGCGCCTTCTCCTTGGGTTCTGTTGTTTGTTAGTTGTTTTATAATCTCTTATATCTCTGTTGCTGAAGGCGGCTTTGAATCTGGGTTTGGTACTGTTTTCTTGAAGTGTAATTTTTCTTTAGGCTTCTCGCAAATGAGGAGTTCATTAAATTAATTTTTAAGAGTTTTGCAGTTTTTAGTACTTGTTTCCAGAGATCCGTCTGTTCTTTTGAAGCAGATATTTGGAGGCTGATAACCCTTTACATTTTCCCTGAAAATTCTGTAGACATTTCTCGTAGTAATAATAATAACAATAATAATAAAATCTTATAAATGTTCAGCGTATAGCCTTATTTACAAATTAATTTGCTATCTGAAAATAAAATGACTGCCGGCCTTGGTGGCCGAGCGGTTCTAGGCGCTACAGTCTGGACCCGCGCGACCGCTACGGTCGCAGGTTCGAATCCTGCCTTGGGCGTGGATGTGTGTGATGTCCTTAGGTTAGTTAGGTTTAACTAGTTCTAGGGGACTGATGACCTTAGAAGTTAAGTCCCATAGTGCTCAGAGCCATTTTTGAATAAAATGACTCGTTCCACATCATTAAGATTTATCGTGAAAATGATCCATTGAACATCAAACTAACTAATTCATCTGCGTGGACTTTGATTACACTGTGTTTCGTTCTATCCTCAGAACAGCCATACACGATTAACCACGAACCTCAGATCTCGGTGAACCAATTTGTTACTAAGAGAAGCTAAATTTCCCCGTCGTCTGTCAGTCTATCAACAACAAGAAAATGAGAATTACCTAACATTAAGTATTTTATTACTCCGTAATTTCTTATTATACCTTCGCAACAATTACATCACTACAATGTTTACATACTAACGTTCGCCAGTAAAACTGCAACACCAAAATGATAGTAAGCAACGACAGATGGGAAAAAATTAATATTGTTTATGATTTCAAAAGTAATCGACATAACAATATTTTTATCCGACTGTGAGACACGACGGTCAATGCCTTCATCGAAACGGTTCTAGGCGCTACAGTCTGGAACCGAGCGACCGCTACGGTCGCAGGTTCGAATCCTGCCTCGGGCATGGATGTGTGTGCTGTCCTTAGGTTAGTTAGGTTTAATTAGTTCTAAGTTCTAGGCGACAGATGACCTCAGAAGTTAAGTCGCATAGTGCTCAGAGGCACTTGAGCCTTCATCGAGAAATGCTTGCGGTTGCCAGAGAACCATTATTGTACCCAGGAGTGCACCATTTCGTCCGAAGCAAATCGAAAGCCACCAATTTCTTTCTTCACGGCTCCAAAAATATGGAAATAGCATGGGGAGGCATCTTCACTGTTTGGAAGATGTGTAAGAGCTTCCCTGCGAATCTTCTGCAGTGTACCGGAAACATTAGCAGCATGTGGGAGGGTATTATCCTGCAACAGAATGATACCGTCCATAAACATTCTCGGGAGTTTGGACCTGACGACGCCCATCAATTTTTGCTACGTACCGCTGTGCGTTAACTGAAACGTGTCATCAAGTCCAAATGGCCAGGAGTGTTTAAGGACGGCGTCGTTCTGTTGTTGCATAATGTCCGCCATCAGGTTTCCAAGGTTGTTTTGTCTGCGCTGCAGACGTTTCGCTGGGAAGCCCTTACACATCCTTCACATAGTCCCTATCTCTCCCATGCGACTTCCATATTTTTGGAGCCCTGAAGAAAGACATTCGTGGCCGACGATTAGCTTCGGACGAATAGGTGCCCGCCTGAGTACAATCATGGTTCAGTAGAAAACCGTAAACATTTTACCTTGACCGTCGTGTCTCACAGTGAGATGAACGAATTAAATATTATGGCTTACGTGTATATATGGTGACTGAAGCGACGAATGAAAATTTGCACCAAGGCTGGGTTTCGAACCCAAGTCTCCTTCTCATTAGGCAGATGCGCTAACCACTAAGCACAGTGGCTTTGAACAACTGCACAGACTACCCTATCACGCCTGCCTTCCCCGTGCAAACTCCCATTCTCGCCTCAGCCCACTTGGCATTGCCTTAAGCTCGAACAGCATTTCTGAGGGTCTCTTACTGTACTGGAATAGCATCCCAGCATCTAACGAAAACTAGGCATAGGTGCTCCAATCAAATGAAACTATATGGTTCCGAGGACCTTTTCTAGTATCAAACATCTATAAGGTATACAGGGTGAAGCGAAATTCGCGCACTCGGGCTTCGCAGCGCGACTCCTCACAGGCCAACGATAAAAAAATGTCTGTCACAAAATTTCGTCCGGCGAGTACATCCGGCAAAAAAAGGACGTTAAAGAGTGGCAATCTGTCAACACTATAACCACATGTATGGTAACTATCGCTGTCGGCATATATTAGTTGTGCTGTACAACAGGTGCAGTAGACAGAGTTTTGTGTTAGCATGCAGGAGGTCCTGGTTCGATGCTGCGTTGGGGCGCATTTCTTTTTTATTTGCTAATTTCATTGTGACAAAAATGGTTCAAATGGCTCTGAGCACTATGGGATTTAACATCTGAGGTCATCAGTCCCCTAGAACTTAGAACTACTTAAACCTAACTAACCTAAGGACATCACACACATCCATGCCCAAGGCAGGATTAGAACCTGCGACCGTAGCGGTCGCGCGATGCCAGACTGAAGCACCTAGAACCGCTCGGCCACAGCGGCCGACTCACTCTGATATTTCCTGCTGTACTATAAACTGTTTCTTAGGTCACATGTATCCTAAATTTACGACATTTTGTAACGCTGAACGTAACAAATACGTGGTTAGACAAATAAGAAATAGACAATTGAAACAAATAACATGTCATACGACAGAATAACTACAAAATCAAACTCAGTATCAGTTTCGAGATGCTAAAGATGGTAGCACAGTACAGTAACACAACATCTACTTGTCATTTATACTACATGTAATATGAGCGCTCAGATGTCGTACATTAGCAACCAGTGACAATAATAATGTCCATATTAATGAGCGCATGACCTTCACAACAGAATACGTTGTCCTCAGAACAACAGATGCTCAAAGCGACCTCCCTGCACGTCCAAACACTGCGCAACCCGCCGGATCGTGCAGCTCTGGACCCTTAGCAGCAAAGCTGCGTCTACAGTAACAAGAGCAGCGTGAACACGCCCTACGAATGCTTCCACATTCGTATGCGGAGTGGAGTACACGTGCTCTTTGAGGTGTCCCCACAGGAAGAAACCCAGGGGATTTAGGTCACGTGAACGTGGTGGTCATACAACTGGACCTCCACGTCTGAGCCATTTCCCTGGAAATGTTCTGTCCAAATACTGTCGCACATTAATTCCAGAGCGCGGAGGTGAACCATCGCGTTGCCGAACATGTAGTGTAATATCTTCCAGTGCATCAGACGGGTAGTTCAAATGGCTCTGAGCACTATGCGACTTAACTACAACGGTCATCAGTCCCCTAGAACCTAGAAATACTTAAACCTAACTAACCTAAGGACATCACACACATCCATGCCCGATCACGATTCGAACCTGAGACCGTAGCGGTCGCGCGGTTACAGACTGTAGCGCCTAGAACCGCTCGGATAGTTTGAGACGAATGCATGATATCTTCATGCAGTCAACCAGTCACGCAACATGTAGAGGCCCAAACACCTATTGCCCAATATTCCGGCCCAGATGATGATACAAAATCGAACTTGATATCCACGGTCGCGGGTGACATGCAGGTTAACCTCACACCAATGGTGGGCATTGTGCATATTGAAGACACCCTCACAAGTGAATGCTGCTTCATCCGACCATATTACAATGTTCACAAAGTCATTGTTGGCTTCCTGTTGTTGTTGGAACCATTCACAGACTTGCATCCTCTGATGGCGATCTGCAGGATGCAGGTGTCGCGTGAAAGAGTAATGATAGGGGTGCAGCTTATGCTCGTGCAGCACGTTAACGACCGTGCATTGCGAGACACGCAACTGCCTTGCTATGCTACGTGTACTTCGCTGAGGTCCTTGGTGTATGACCTCCAGAATAGCTTCCTCAGTAGCTGGAGGATGACCTCTGTCACACTATGGTGGAAGGAGAGAACCTGACACCGGAAGGCGCAGCTCCAGACGACGAAACACATATTTATCTGGATGGCGCTGACGAGGGTATCTAGCAGCACATTCACGAGTGGCAACACCAGCCCGGTTGTCAGATGCACCAAGGGCTAGAAGCATATCCACATATTCATTGTTTGTGTATGCCGTACGTCTGCCACACTGGTTTAGAGGTTTACAATGAGAAAGTCCGGTGCGTGTACGCATGTTCGTTACAATCTTTCATGGGCGCGTTACTTCGCTCGCAACTAGTCCCTGTCTGGTAGACATCGCATACAGTATAAACACGCCGTCAGCCCGGCGCGTTGTTCCATCTAACGGCATTACCCCTCTGACAGATATTGTTCTGTATGATTCATCCCGACACCGCTAAATGTGAAATGTTCAGTTTGGAATTACACTGTTTCCCTAATGGTAATAGATGTGATGTTTCCACAATCCCATCGATAGAATCACAATAATAATGATAATAATAATAACAATAATAATGCATTGAGAAACGGACTAAACAGCATGCGATTACCAGACTCAATGTTGAAAGGCATAATTAGTGTGACCATGGTAACGACACATACAAATAGTAACCGAGTTTGTACATTATTTGCAAAGCACGTTGCTAGTCCAACTGGTAACGTAAGCCCCTAACGAAATTTTATGTACCTGAACGAGGCAAGAATAATAGTTGGTACTAATCTATGGGACCACTGGAGGAGGCTACAAAGAAAACAGGTTTCGCATCTAGTAGATGAAGTGGTGTGAATAAATTCACGCCCACGACGTGGAAAGAGCTTCTTTCAAAGCTGATCAATCTTCCATTTCTGTGTTTGAAGTACGTAAGTGCAAATGTTTTCTAGAAGACCCGCTGCAATCGCTGTTGACGATTATGAGTCCAGATACCATACCACCTGGACTACATTTACCAAATAAAATACATCTGTGTCAACCCAGGATCGAACCATCGACATCCTGCATGCTAACCCAAAACTCTATCTACTGCACCAAAACTATAGTGCACAATTACAATATGCAGAGGTAGTTACCATGCATGTGGTTATAGTGTTGCCAGATTCCCACTATTTAACGTCCTTTTTCTGCCGGATGCGTTCG
Organism: Schistocerca serialis cubense; assembly: GCF_023864345.2. Lineage (NCBI taxonomy): Eukaryota > Metazoa > Arthropoda > Insecta > Orthoptera > Acrididae > Schistocerca > Schistocerca serialis. The sequence continues at coordinate 159,485,963 of NC_064640.1, forward strand.
GCAGACGAAATTTTGTGAGAGGCTTTTTTTATCGCTGGCATGTGAAGAGTCACGCTGCGAAGTTCGAGTACGCGAATTTCGCTTCATCCTGTGTATGTAGACACAAGAGACGAATGAAAATTTGTACAAAGGCCGAGATTCGAACCCGGGTCACCTACTCACTAGCATATGCGCTGTGTAGGGAGGAGTACTAATTATCCCGTCTGCCAAGTGAGTAGGTGACTCGGTTTTGAATCGTTGCCCTGGTACAAATTTTCATTCGTCACTTCAGTCTGCATACATACATCATAGATGTTTGAGACTTGTAAAGCTCTCTGGAACCATACAGTTTCATTTGTTTACTTACTTTTTCCATTTTTCTCGTTTTCATATGACTTCCCCTTATAGGAGGAAGAATGCATGATTCAACTTGTAGGTGGTTTGGGAATATACATGGTGCCAAATTTAGTACAGATAGCTGGCAAACACGAAGGATGGATATCGAGAGAGCTTGAATGAAAGATATGGGTACATCATTCTATGTTGCTTCAACTCTGTTCCATCTTCCGCCAATATCAGTAACTGGCGAGTGATGGCGTGCCACTCCCAGGGCAATACATGAGTAGACGCTTTCAGTGGTTGAGCAATCTGCAAGGAGTCACTGTCGGACGTCCTATGTTATGAGGTAGATCAGGGCAACTTGAACGACATGCAGTTCTTCATTATCTGTTTGAAAGCTAACGTCACTGAAACCTCGAAGATAGAGCCATCAACACGTCAGGAACGTAATGGCTGCTGTCCAAATTACCAGCTATGCAAACCAGAGGTGATCGTTTTCCATACTCGATGACAGAACACATCATCACTCTAGATACAGGGTCTGTATAACGACGACGAATGCAGTATGATAACGGTCGTTCTCGTTGGAGCATCCACACACGAATATCTTCATCGTGAGGCAGTCCAGAGCAGCGGGATTCGTCTGGAAAGATGACTCCTGTGTCCAGTGTAGTGGCACCACTGCCGAAGCAGCTCTCTCTGCTGCCGCGTGATAGGAGCCACAACAATTATCACCTTGGTAACAACCCGTCGTGCTCCAGACGTCGTCGCACTGTCCGTATGGGCATAGACACTGCTGCAGGCTTGAGACGGGAACTTACACCGAGAAATGGAAATATCCTTCTTAGAGATCAAACTCAATTTATGATATTTAATCGATTTTGCAACAACATTTCAATTAAAGTCTAGAGTGTCTTCATAAACAACTGAATGGCGCACCTTGCGATTCCCGTCGTGGGTGGGATTCGAATGCCTAAAAGGTCGGTTCCGACGACGCACAGAGAGCAGGGTAAGGTCCGTAAGGCCAAAGCGTAAGAGAAATAACGGCGTGTAGGAATGTAGACATTAGAGAAGTAAACAGGACACTAAATATGTAGCTGTAGTCGTAGATGTAGTTGTAGTTGTAATCATAGGTGAGAGAAGGGAGAACCGATAGAGGTACTCAAAGTACCCTCCGCCACACACCGTCAGGTGGCCTGCGGAGTAAAGATGTAGATGTAGATGTAGGTATGGAAGTAAAAAGAAGCAACAATAAGACTGTTTTCCATAGGTAGCAGAAGGACCGGCTCCTCGTGACAGGGAAGGTAACTCGAAGGGACTAGCCCGGCGAAGCTAAATGGGCTTAATTAGATCACAAAGTTAATAGAGTAAGGAAGTATGTTTGTGAAGCAAGAAAATGATGGCACAAACTGTAAAATTTAAATGAAAAATTGTAAAGTAAAGTAGAATTATTGTAAAGTAGAAGACACTGCAGATGTAGAGAAATACTAATTATAATTACGGTTTAGGGTCCATTAATATATCAGGAAACGGGCTATGTTTGTAAATAAAACATGGGATAAAACATGTGTGTGTGAACGCACACAAGTCCGTTTCCTGACTAGTGGTATGTCCTGTACCTCTTCGATCCTGCACGGCCAAGCAACCAGTACGTTTGTCCTCTCTGGCGCAATTTGCGGGGTTCTTTGACATCTAGCATGACGTTGAGTGTTGCTAATAGCATAGTCACATAGGGAACACACACGACACAGATCTGTAAGTCCACGTTTTTGGTGATAAATTGAGAAAACCGTCCCGAAACACATGTGCTACAAAACGCCACTGTCTCCTGCGCATGTACCCCGACAGTTGGAATCGACGCCTCAAGGGAAGGGGTAGTTTCATTAACGCCCTTTATGCCACCCCCTGAGGCCTTCCCCTGTTTATTGTGAGCGGCGGTATGTCAGACATATTTTCCTTGGTCCATATTCGAATAACAGAACAACGAAAGCAGAAATGTAGCGGAAATTTAAACGGCATTGTTGATCCTGCTGCTGCCCAATTCCGACACACACTGGAAGGCGTTCTCCTCCGTACACGAGGCACAACGAGATTTTTGTCGCAGTGTTCACGCAATGCGTCAATGTCGCGCAACCACCTCCCCTCTCCCAACCCCCAAACACCACCCCATGATCACGCCACAGGACGGCGCGAAACAACAGGGTTGAAAAAGCGTAGACATTCTTTTCTGCTTCGGATCACTTTCATATTTCGTCGAATGGTTTTGAACGGTCCCTAGTAGTTCCATCCTATATGTCAGAGCAAAAATTCTGTATCGCTACACTCCAAAGGAGTATGATCATGTTTAATGGGGTTGCAGGCCCACAATGCCCTTAGAGAAGGGTTCAATCGTCCGTGGGGTGTCACAAGTGTCAAAAGTGCTCAAGGACATCATCCTGTTGGTCATCGCACTGCGAACTGTTCTACACTCATGCTGATGCTGGTTTCTGGTTCACGTTAGATGAAAACCTGGCGAGAATCACTGTTCAGACTATACCTGGACTCGTCCGTGAGCATAACCTGGGACCACTGTTCCAATGACCATGTACTGTGTTCTTGACACCAGGTTTTCGTGCCCTCCTGGGATCAGGGGTCAGTGGAATGCACCTTGCAGGCCTCCGTGCGAATAAACCATGTCTGTTCAGTCGTCTGTAGACTGTGTGTCCGGAGACAACTTTTCCAGTGGCTGCGGTAAGGTCCCGAGCAAGGCTACCTGCAGTACTCCACGGCCGTCTGCGGGCACTGATGGTGAGATATCGGCCTTCTTGTGGTGTTCTACACTGTGTACGTCCCGTACTGTAGCGCCTGGACACGTTACCTGTGTGCTAGAATCGTTGCCATTATCTTGAGATCACAGTTTGTGGTACGACCTGCTGTGTTTGACCAGCCTCCAGTCGCCCTAGTATTCTACCCCTCGTAATGTCATCAATATGTGCTCTTTGAGCCATTTTGAACACACAGTCACCATTAGCACGTCTGAAAACGTCTGCACACTTAACTCGCTGCACCGTACTCTGAGCCGGCCGGAGTAGCCGAGCGGTTTTAGGCGCTACAGTCTGGAACGGCGCGACCGCTACGGTCGCAGGTTCAAATCCTGCCTCGGGCATGGATGTGTGTGATTCTTTAGGTTAGTTAAGTTTAAGTAGTTCTATGTTCTAGGGGACTTATGACCTCAGAAGTTAAGTCCCATAGTGCTCAGAGCCATTTGAACCAATTTTGAACCGTACTCGAAAAAGGGCCAACACACCTCTGTGTATGTGGACTGCTGCCACCGCCGCCGTGCGACGACCGCTGGTCAATTGCACCGCATGGTCATGCCCCGAGGTGATTTAAACCCGCAAACCGCTCACCAGAGCGTTGTTTCACCATGTATCAGCATTATCCTTAATTTATGAGCATGAGTGTAGATAGCGAAATGAGTGGGAATTGACGCCTCAAGGGAAGGGGTAGTTTCACTGACGCCCTTTATGCCACCCCCTGAGGCCTTCCCCTGTTTTTTCTAAGCGGCGGTATGTCTGACATATTTTCCTTGGTCGCCGGCCGGAGTGACCGAGCGGTTCTAGGCGCTGCAGTCTGGAACCACGCGACCGCTACGGTCGCAGGTTCGAATCCTGCCTCGGGCATGGATATGTGTGATGTCCTTAGGTTAGTTAAGTTTAAGTAGTTCTAAGTTCTAGGGGACTGATGACCTCAGAAGTTAAGTCCCATAGTGCTCAGAGCCATTTTCCTTGGTCACCAACTAGACAACCGCGTGATTTAAACTATGGGCTGGGGTTCAGACCTCCATGGCTGAGAAGTTAAAAGAAGGGGTGAAATGTGGGTAAGAGGGGCTGCGAAAATCTTCCTATAGTGAGACACATCCACGGTGACGCTGCGTAGAATTGTGGTGAGATATGGTGCCAATGTGGCATGCATCGTTTACCCACCATGTACCTCAAATTTCTGAGCTTTGACCTTTTTATCGCAAGTGTAGACACCTTCCTGTCAGAAGCATCGCCGAGCTTGAAGTTGAAGTCACATGGCGGCACGATTTTTGTCTATTACAGAGGAAGATTGTAGGTACCTGTGAGCCAAATTTCAAATTTACGCGTGGTAACTGGAGACAATTATGGGGTTTCGAAGAAATGATCCTTCAGTTATGTTGCTCAGTATACTTATTACTTGCACATTACTTTCACACAACGAAAACGCTGTCTGCGTGATGCTGAAATGTTGATGACGAGCACTTCCTACACAAAAGCTATATAAAGCTTGTTTTTAACCCTCCAGTCGCTCAAAAGACTGCCACAAATTTTATACGCGTTTTGACATCTAAAGATAATTAATTTTCCGATTAAAGATGTAATAATCATTTTTACGAGAATAACTTGCGAATCTAAAAAACTTTCAACATCCATCCCCCCTCTCTATAACACGTCATGTTACTGAAAAGCCTTCACTCGTCACATGTTCGCCCTGTGCGTTTTCTCATCGTACCTGTGTCATAATCGGAAAAAGAGCGCCACTGACACTCCTACTTATTCTCCAGTTAATTGAATCTGCTGGCCAGCTATTTTCTGATTAGATGATGCTTCTCCTTTGCCTGCGCCAGCCTCCGAGAGCTTTGTCCTCTCCCGTGGTAGTACTGAATATCACAGGAAGAAGTGCGCTAGTCAGGAACTCCTACAACTTCCACGTACCCGTCATTCAGTGAAGCAAAAAAAGTGTGCGATTTGCATTTCCAGCAGCCGGCCGAAGTGGCCGTGCGGTTAAAGGCGCTGCAGTCTGGAACCGCAAGACCGCTACGGTCGCAGGTTCGAATCCTGCCTCGGACATGGATGTTTGTGATGTCCTTAGGTTAGTTAGGTTTAACTAGTTGTAAGTTCTAGGGGACTAATGACCTCAGCAGTTGAGTCCCATAGTGCTCAGAGCCATTGCATTTCCAGCGTCTGAGAATAGCATTTAAAAAAGCCATATTTCTGAATGACAACCCCCCAATTGTCACTCTTTCTGTCCTAGAGAGCGCCAGAAACATTTTGCTTTTTAGGATGTAAGACATAATAATCATATGGAAACTACACTACGTGATAAGGAAGGTGAAGCACTCAGAAGGAGAGAACGAAACGAGATTAAACCTTACGGTTTGGATAGATATGTGCTGTTGTTCAGTAATTGCCGTATCGAGTGAAATTTACCAAGAAGTTTGCGGTAGAAACCCGCTTATCAGTATGACGTTGCATCCCCTCTGATTTCGATGCAAGCGCTGATTCTGTTGGAAAGGGTGTCGTAAAGCCGTCGTATCCTCTCCAGCTGCAAACTGGCCTGCAACTGTTGTTACTGTTCCTTCATATCTGGACGCTCACGACGGGGACAGGGTTGACGTCTGAAATGGTTCCACGTGTGTTCTGTTGGGGACAGATCTGGTGGCCATGGGAGTACCTCAACACTTGTTAGAGACAAGTATCATGTGTGGACAAACACTGTCCTGTTGATACACGCTACTGGCCATTAAAATTGCTACACCAAAAAGAAATGCAGATGATAAACGGGTATTCATTGGACAAATATATTATACTACAACTGACATGTGATTACATTTTCACGCAATTTGGGTGCATAGATCCTGAGAAATCAGTACCCAGAACAACCACCTCTGGCCGTAATAACGGCCTTCATACGCCTGGGCATTGAGTCAAACAGAGCTTGGATGGCGTGTACAGGTACAGCTGCCCATGCAGATTCAACACGATACCACAGTTCATCAAGAGTAGTGACTGGCGTATTGTGACTAGCCAGTTGCTCATCCACCATTGACCAGACGTTTTCAATTGGTGAGAGACCTGAGAATGTGCTGGCCAGGGCAGCAGTCTAACATTTTCTGTATCCAGAAAGGCCCGTACAGGACCTGCAACATGCGGTCGTGCATTATCCTGCTCAAATGTAGGGTTTCGCAGGGGTCGAATGAAGGGTAGAGCCACGGGTCGTAACACATCTGCAATGTAACGTCCACTGTTCAAAGTGCCGTCAATGCGAACAAAGAGGTGACCGAGACGTGTAACCAATGGCACCCCATACCATCACGCCGGTGATACTCCAGTATGGCGATGACGAATACACGCTTCCAATGTGCGTTCATCGCGATGTCGCCGAACACGAATGCGACCATCATGATGCTGTACACAGAACCTGGATGCATGCGAAAAAATGACGTTTTGCCATTCGTGCACCCAGGTTCGTCGTTGAGTACACCATCGTAGGCGCTGCTGTCTGTGATGCAGCGTCAACGGTAACCGCAGGCATGGTCTCCGAGCTGATAGTCCGTGCTCCTGCAAACGTCGTCGAACTGTTCGTGCAGATGGTTGTTGTCTTGCAAACGTCCTCATCTGTTGACTCAGGGATCGAGACGTGGCTGCACGATCCGTTACAGCAATGCGCATAAGATGCCTGGCATCTCGACTGCTAGTTATACGAGGCCGTTCGGATCGAGCACGGCGTTCCGTATTACCCTCCTGAACCCACCGATTCCATATTCTGCTAACAGTCATTGGATCTCGACCAACGCGAGCAGCAATGTCGCGATACGCTAAACCGCAATCGCGATAGGCTACAATCCGACCTTTATCAAAGTCGGAAACGTGATGGTACGCATTTCTCCTCGTTACACGAGACGTCACAACAACGTTTCACCAGGCAACGCCGGTCAACTGCTGTTTGTGTATGAGAAATCGGTTGGAAACTTTCCTCATGTCAGCACGCTTTAGGTGTCGACACCGGCGCCAACCTTGTGTGAGTGGTCTGAAAAGCTAATCATTTGCATATGACAGCATCTTCTTCCTGTCAGTTGAATTTCACGTCTGTAGCACGTTATCTTCGTGGTGTAGCAATTTTAATGGCCAGTAGTGTAGTACAATGATACTGTCGCATGAGGATGCAGGATGTTTGTGACGTACCGTTGTGGCGTAGGAGTTCACACAATCACAGTGACAAGATGTCATATCCGATGGCTTCCCACACCATAACGCCAGGAGAAACGCCACTGTACCTCTCCAGAACACTCGACGACCGGGACCTCTCTCCAGAAGGCCGTTATCCTCGGGGACGATAGTCGTCGCGTGTAGTTCAGAAACGATCACTGAACACAGTGCCGCGCTATACTTCAGCCATGCTGATCTTGTTTAAGAATGTAGCTGCTTTCAGAGACGTTAAAGGCTCTCGTGATGTCTGTAGTATTAGAAGACGAAACGTTAGGCAGAGAAGTATGCTAAACGGCTGCCTAGAACTGGTACGAGGTAAAATGAGTTTGTTGAACGCTAGCGCGCCCAGGGCACACGGCGCTCCGCTCATCCAGGTGTAGAGACAATGTAGCCGGAAATGTCCCACAGCTGGGACTTTATATGGCTGTTGCTCGCGTTGCCTTTGTGCAGAATAAGCTCCGGCAAATGGCGGAGTGTCAGACAATCTTAAAGATGGACAAGTTACAGCTCTTTGAGATTCTACAATAACTCACATCAAATATTAATGCAAAACCTGGTCACATTTATGATCTCAAAAAAAGAGGCGCATCCAGAGACACAACACTATCTCAATATTTTTCAAACTAGAGAAGTAAATATTTCACAGTGAATATACATTTTCACAGAGAATAAACATTTTCACAGTGAGCCTCTGAGTTAACAACTTTTAATCGTTTCATGCGAGTTCAACAAATGCCATCTCAGTTGATAGCATTCCACTGTAGCTATCATCCCTGAAAGCTACGTATCTTTATCCATTTTATTCATTGATTTACGACGTCTTTTATGTCTGTTTCAGTATGAAAATGTTTTTCAAAACATCGTATTCGCCACAGTTACACAGTAAATGAACACAGCCTGAATACCTCACATACTGTCATTCTTGCATACAGTTCGCTACGTTTCCAGTAACTTTCTTTTACCTGTTTACGCCCTGCAGTTTCATTTTCACGCAACTCAATGTTAATGGCGTCGTATCTCCTGAACTATGTGTCGTGCAATGATATAATTTTTGTGTGTATATCCAGAGGTATATGTAGCTACCGTCTGGGAAATCTGTTGCGAATAGAATTAGCAGTAAAGAAATGATAAATTAAAACTTCATGCTTCATACGGCAGTTTTACAGCAGGAACAGAGAAAATGTGGTAAACGATAAAACTTTTTCCTTTCATGATTTTGTGGGGGTGGTCAATGAGAAAAGTTTTCGAAAAAATCTCACCCCTTTGATAGGAAGATTTATACGAGATATCCTATATGTTAATTCAGGGTATAAGTTATCTCCATTCCAAATTTCATCCAAATCCGTCCAACCGTCCAATTGTTTCAGCATAATAGAGTAAGAAACATACCAACACACATAAAAACTTTCTGATATATATATATATATATATATATATATATATATATATATATATATGTATGCAAGGCGTCCAATGCTTTTCAAAAATAGACTTTTCTGATCTTTTCTTACACGATATGTTTCTCAGTAATTTCAGAGATTAACTCTTCCTTTGGTGTATTGCACTACGTATGTTCACCATTTGTCAGAGCTAGCGCCCCTCCTATATTTAACAGATTCGTATACCAACAAACACAGAGTATTTTCGCCTGTGTAAATATCTGGGTGATATAACAGTCACGGGATCTTTCCGCCAGGAAATTCTGCAGACCATGCGTAAACTGTACACTGCCACATAAAATGCAAGACTAAATGTAAGGCTGTGCTGAATTTTTAGTATTTACGAAGAGTAAACCAATGTCTGCAGCCACAGTAAAGAAACTTTTTATCTAATTGTAACGACGATAGCGGTTCTATGACATATATGCTGTAGTACCATTACGAAAGGAGATTTTCTACTACTGTACAAAATTCTTATCAAAGACAGTGTTATACAAGTATAAGTTATATTGGAAAATTATGAGTGTCCCTCGACGGGTGGGACAGTAAAGAGAGCCACAGTAAAGCTAAGTATTGGCCAAAAAAGTTAGCTAATTATAAAAGCATGTAATAGGACGTTCATTCGAATATTCGACTCTCAAGATGTTTTCTTTCTACCACTTCATATAAAATAAGCGCATAAAAAATTTAATACGTCACTGGACGACAGAGAAACTTTCTTATGTTGATTCCTTGTTATCTGACCACAAGATTAGTGAGAGACATTTTGGAGATATGCTCCTGCTTAAACTCTTTGCACCATAGAAGTCGTTTGTATTTTTTACGAAATGCTTAAATGCAGGCTTAGACTTGGTTCCTTCAGTGCCAGATGGCATATCGGGCAACAAATTTCCTCCAGTGAACGGCATCACCTACCAGGTCATCAGTTCCGTCCAGATTCATGTAAATGCTGTAAAGATTATTTGAAAAAGTTCGTTTCCAGGTTTTAAGAGGTATTTTTCCGTATCTGTTCTACAACAGTGGTGATTTGGGGATTCTTCCATCTTTCATACGTAGAACATGTCCCGCAACATTCAGTCTGTTTTCAGGAACGATTTTGTGTTGTTTAACGTCGATCATGTCTTCTCAGAACTTCATCATTTGAAATGTGGCCGCGATAACTGATCTCCAAAATTTGGCTCAGTCATCGTTCATGAAAACATAGAGCTCTTTCGCTGATTTTGCTGAAATTTTCCAAGTTTCACGTGGCCATAGGTTGTATAGTAGAGGAATACAGCCAAATCTTTTTGGATGTACTTCTGGAGACTAATTGCCGTATGGATCGTGTTCGTTGGAAGACTGCAGAATTTTTCCCGGTCATGCTGCTGATGTCGTCATCTACGTCCCGGTTATTACAGATAAGCCTGCCGAGATGAATATTGTTCAACATCTTTTAGTACAACTCTGTTGCGCTAAGGTTTGAGCAGATATATTTCCACCCATTTACGCACATTGTTTTTGTCTTACCACTACTTAATTGTAGCCCTTCAGCAATGGCCATGGTAGACATTTGGTTGTAAACTTCGTGGCGTTTCTGTCAGAAGAACGACGTCGTCATCAAAATCCATATCCGTAAGCCTAGATTGCTCATTTCAAAGTATGCCAGTGTTGGAGGTGTCCATAGTTTTTCTTCGTATGAAATCTGAGACTAATATGAAAAGGAATAGTCACAAAATACATCCTTGTCTGACGCCTGTCAGAGTCAGGAGAATGGGGCATTCTTATCTTCTAATACAGCGATACGAGTCTATGCACAGATTTTTGAAAACATCAGTGATATGATCAGTAATTCGATTTAGGCTTACAATATTCCACAATGATTCTAGGTGCATGCTGCCAAAAGCTTTCTTAAAATCAACGAAGTTTAGGTACAGCGAACAGCTGGATTCTATGGACCCCCACTTCGCAAGCCAGTCTGTTCATCTCGTAGTCGACAATCTCCTACTTCTTGTAACCATATTTAGGAGTCAGAAATAAACCAGGGGAAATGTAAATCTGGTTGGAGGGACGGAGATTTTAATTCCATTGCTCCGGAATACGATTTTTTTTTTCTAAACACACTTCCGACGGTTACAACACCATAGATGCATTTCCTTCTTGCATTGTTGTGGTCCTCAGTCCTGAGACTGGTTTGATGCAGCTCTCCATGCTACTATATCCTGTGCAAGCTTCTTCATCTCCCAGTACCTACTGCAACCTACATCCTTCTGAATCTGTTTAGTGTATTCATCTCTTTGTCTCCCTCTTCGATTTTTAGCCTCCGCGCTGCCCTCCAATACTAACTGGTGATCCCTTGATGCCTCAGAATATGTCCTATCAACCGATCCCTTCTTCTAGTCAAGTTGCGCCACAAATTTCTCTTCTCTCCAATTCTATTCAATACCTCCTCATTATTTATGTGATCTACCCATCAGATCTTCAGCTATCTTCTGTAGTACCAAATTTCGAAAGCTTCTATTCACTTTTCGTCTAAACTATTTATTGTCCACGTTTCACTTCCATACATGGCTACACTCCATACAAATACTTTCAGAAAAGACTTCCTGACACTTAAATCTATACTCGATTTTAACAAATTTCTCTTCTTCAGAAACGCTTTCCTTGCCACTGCCAGTCTACATTTTATATCGTCTCTACTTCGACCATCATCAGTTATTTTGCTCCCGAAAGAGCAAAACTCATTTACTACTTTAAGCGTCTCATTTCCTAATCTAATGCCCTCAGCATCACCCGATTTAATTCGACTACATTCCATTATCCACGTTTTGCTTTTGTTGATATTTATATTATATCCTCCTTTCAAGGCACTGTCCACTCCGTTCAGCTGCTCTTCCAGGTCCTTTGCTGTCTCTGACAGAATTACAATGTCATCGGCGACCCACAAAGTTTTAATTTCTTCTCCATGAATTTTAATTCCTACTCCGAATTTTTCTTTTGTTTCCTTTACTACTTGCTCAATATACAGATTGAATAACATCGGGGATAGGCTACAACCCTGTCTCACTCCCTTCTTGCATACATGGAGCTATTTCGAAAAAAATGGCGGAAAAATTCAGATGAACGCATCAAGACACATTAAATACGGAGAAATACTTACAAAGAAGAGGTAAACCCTCTGGGAAGGAAGATCGTTCGCAAGCTTAGGTGAAAGTAGACGCTAAAAGCAGTAGTAAATAATTTAACAAGATTACGCTGTAATTTTTAGGTATGTAATTTTCTAGATTTACTGAAAAAAAGTGATGTAAATAATCTTATTTTCATAAATAATGCTACTTGGGTCACGTCTGTGCAAGAGTTGATTTGAAGCAACCTCGCCAATTTGAATGTCGGTTTCATTACTTACTTCAGTAAGCAGCGGCTCAAAGAGCTTGTATAGATCCCATACCAGACCTTCACACTTCGAAAAAAGGTTGTTACATGTGATCGAAGCCGAGACCTCTGGGACCGTAGCCAGCTATGCCTACCATTACATGAAATTGGAAATTAAGTTGTTAAACAGGCTCACAAAAAACTAAAAATTCGAAAGCAAAGAAAGTCTTCTTAAAAATGTTAATGCTTTTCAAGGGTAAATATGAAGAAGACTTATAAGTATTGTCTTGATCGTGGGATGAAGATGAAACATATTTGCGTGCCTTATAATCGATCAGTTCACATTTCTTTGGATAGCTCGATAGCTGGGTTTCGTGTAAAGGATAGCCGAGGCGCGCTATTGACCCACCACGCGCGACATTGCGTGGGCAGCATTGACGAACACGTGGCCGATCTATTCCAGACTTGTTCTTCATTTATTTATCTTCGGTCAGGATGAGATCCATACCGCGGATTCAGGACTTAGTAGTTTCCATTCTACGTCCTGTCATCATAAACTATATATCCCGCTGCTATCTCGAGTCAATTCCGTTAACTGTGGGTGCCCTTTTCTGAGACATCTGATTGCTTTGCCAATATCTGTCCAGTCCAGAAACAATGTTTTAAATTGACAACCACATTCGACAGTGTCAGACTTGGAATACTTGGAGGTTCGTCGTTCTCATATTCCCGGAACCGTCAGCTCTCTCTAAGTGATAAATACCACACCCTCAAACACTGGCCAGATCGCACATTCCATAACTGGCCAGCTTGCATATTCCATATAAAATAAAGTCAAGGAAAGATACTGCCCTTTCCCCTATAGAGGAGGTGCCTAACCGATTACATAAGCTTGTTCTCCGAATAAAGTCCTGTCGATCCAGGGGACTTTCAGCTCTGTTTCATAGTTAATGAAGTAAACAGGTAATCTGTTTCTTAGTAACACGTATTCATCGACATGTAACTCTTAGTTTTTGTCGAGTCCCTTCTACAACATAACCATTAGAATCAGCCTCTTGCTAGGATATGAGAAAGACTGAAGAGAGATCCAGTGGCTACATCATCTTTAAGTTTCTACATATACGTCATGATAGTAATTATATTTCCTTCATTCTTCTAGATTAAAAAAATGAAACTCTAGATAAAGCTATGCTCACAAACATGTTTTTGTTTTTCAGTCATTTTGAAAGCATGAAACTCTTCATAGGTAAATGCACAATACTCTAAATTCAACATTTTTTAATAAATTTGCTGGCTTTCGGAACGTGCCTATATAGCCATCTTAACATTGGAAATGTGTTAGTACAGTTCGTTTCCACAATTCAGAGTATACATTACCTTAGGTCGTATCCTAATTCGAAGTTAAACAGGCTTAACAAAGTACGGCTTCCGACACGAAACAAGTTTTACATCCACAGTAAACTGAAACAAATTCAACTATGAGCTTACAATATATGTTTGTTCTACTGGATTTCAACATTCAGGTTAGACGTACCTCATTTTCTTTTAAGGTATGAAATTGGAAATTTGTGGTAAGTTCCTATGGGACCATACTGCTGAGGTCATCGGTCCCTAGGCTTACACACTACTTAATCTAACTTAAATGAACTTACGCTAAGGACAACACACACACACACACACACACACACACCGATGTCCGAGGGAGGACTCGAACCTCCGACGGGGGGAGTCGCGCGAACCGTGGCAAGGCGCCTTGACCGCGCGGCTACCCCGCGCGGCTTAAGGTTTGAATTATTTTTAAATCGTGTTATGTAACTCACTGTTTCAAGGCTTCCAAATGTACAAATGAGATACTGAGATGATCCCCCACACAATTTATGACATTAGTGACATTGTGCCTCTTTTATTTTAACCAAGCTATCGACTCTGGTAATCCTAACATACTACCTGACAGATGATTTCACAGGTCAGAAACAGTTTGAATATGTATTACGAATCGATAATAGTCTATCATGAATAGAACACGAAAGGCGTCATAGAGAGTGAGAGATGTCCTCCAATCAAAACTGCGACCACTGTTCATTAACACTTGAGCATGTTCCCATAAGCATGTTCTAGATTAAATATAAATTCTTTCACTTAATCATTTCGTTCTTGACACTGTATTACACCCACGCTTAAAGTGGTCAGGAAACGCGAGGAAGTACGAGTTCGGCTTCTTAAAACTGTATTTGACGCTTCTTATCATGTAAAATCGTAATAACTGATTTTAGAAAATAATTCATTGATTCGCATTTCTCAACTGTAATTTGTGACTAACCCTAGATGTAGGTCATATTTATGAAGAGTTTTCCGTGTACCGCTCTCCATAAATTTTTGAGCGGGATACGTAACACAGTTCCTGTCTGTGGTAACATAACTTCTTCACGCAGAGTTATCCATGATCCATTCTTTCCTCAATAAGCAGTACTCCACATACTTCTAATGATAAATAGCATATTTAAAGCAATAAATTTAACAGGTAGCCTTACTTTTTTTTAATTCTCAACAACTTTCAGTTCCTTGTCTCCAAGATCCGCTACCAGCCTATCCCTCTCCCCCTTCCCCCCCCCCCCACCCCCCAACACACACCGAAGTCCCTTCCACACTAGAAGTGTCAAACTCAGACCCCTCTGTATTATAAGAATTATGGCAAAACCTTTGTCTAAACATTAACAAAATTACGCACGTACATAGAAAACAATTCACACTGAAGAAAGAAACTGGTATAGGCATGCGTATTCAACTACAGAGGTATGTAAACAGGCAGAATACGGTGCTGCGGTCGGCAACGCCTATGCAAGGCAACAAGAGTCAGGTGCAGTTGTTAGATTGGTTACTGTTGCTACAATGGCAGATTATCAAGGTTTAATTGTGATTGAACCTGGTGTTATAGTCGGCGCAAGAGCGGTGGGACACAGCATCTACGAGATAGCGATTAAGAGGTGACTTCCCAGTACGACCATTTCACGAGTGTCCCGTGAATATGAGAAATCTGGTAAAACATCAAATCTCCGACATTGCTGCGATAGGGAAAAGATCCTGCAAGAACGGTACAAACGACGACTGAAGGGAATCGTTCAAGGTGACGGAAGTGCAACCCTTCCGCAAAATGCTGCAGATTTCAGTGTTGTGTCATCAACAAGTGCCAGCGTGCGAACCATTCAACGAAACATCATCGATATGGGCTTTCGGAGCCACAGGCCCACTCGTGCACCCTTGAGGACTGCACAACACAAAGCTGTACGCCTCGCCTGAGCCCGTCAACAGCGACATTGGGCTGTTGATGACTGGAAACATGTTGTCTCGTCGGACGAGTCTCGTTTCAAATCGTATCGAGCAGATGGACGTGTAGGAATATGGAGACGACCTCATGAATCCATGGATCCTGCATGTCAGCAAGGGACTGTTCAAGTTGGTGGAGACACTGTAATGGTGTGGGGTGAGTGCTGTTGGAGCCATGTGAGACCCCTGATACGTCTAGATACGACTCTGACCGATGACGCTTGTGTAAGCATCCTGTCTGATCACCAGCATCCATTCATGTCCGTTGTGCAATCGACGGACTTGGTCAATGCGACACCCCACACGTCCAGAATTGCTGCAGAGTGGCTCCAGGAACACTCTTCTGGAGTTTAAACACGTCCGCTGAACATTATTGAGCGTATCTGGGGTGCCTTGCAACGCACTGTTCAGAAGAGATCTCCACCCCTTCGCACTCTTATAGATTTATGGACAGCCATGCAGGATTCATGGTGTCACTTCCCTCCAGCACTGCTTCAGACATTAGTCGAGTCCATGCCACGTCGTGTTGCGACACTTCTGCGTGCTCGCGTGGGCCCTACACGATATTAGGCAGGTGTACCAGTTTCTTTGGCTCTTCATTGTAGTTTATTACAGGTATGTGCAACGTGTGTGTGGAAAAGGATCACAGCGTGCTCAAGAATAGCTTGTAGTTTAACTGCGGTTGCAGTAATTGTAACTGATGCACTTTGTTTTCATAGACAAGATTCTATTTTTTGTCGGTTGATTTATCTTGTATCGTAGTTTAGCTTCAATATCTTTTATCTCTATAACTCCTGTAAGTTGTACACATTTTAGGGTACTCATGTCTTCCGTAAAACTCATATCTTGCACTTCTTACGATACTTGACGGTACATTACGCTTTGTCAATATTTTCGACGCATCTTCCCCCCCCCCCCCCCCCCCTCCCACCGAGCGAGGTGGCGCAGTGGTTAGCACACTGGACTCGCATTCGGGAGGACGACGGTTCAATCCCGTCTCCGGCCATCCTGATTTAGGTTTTCCGTGATTTCCCTAAATCGTTTCAGGCAAATGCCGAGATGGTTCCTTTGAAAGGGCACGGCCGATTTCCTCCCACATCCTTCCGTAACCCGAGCTTGCGCTCCGTCTCTAATGACCCCGCTGTCGACGGGACGTTAAACACTAATCACCACCCCCCCCCCCCCCCCCCCCCCATCTTTTCCCCTGGTGCTCACAAACGCGATTCGTCAAGCCGGAAAAGTCATCTACGAAATTTGTAGGGGAAAAGGGGACTAATTGATGCAATTTTTGCAATAATTTTTGTAAATGAAAATTTTTAGACCTGTTAAACCCTGTGATGCGTGGTTGGGTTGGGTTGGGTTGTTTTGGGGAAGGAGACCAGACAGCGAGGTCATCGGTCTCATCGGATTAAGGAAGGAAGTCGGCCGTGCCCTTTCGGAGGAACCATCCCGGCATTTGCCTGGAGTGATTTAGGGAAATCACGGAAAACCTAAATCAGGATGGCCGGACGCGGGATTGAACCGTCGTCCTCCCGAATGCGAGTCCAGTGTCTAACCACTGCGCCTGTGGTGCGTGGTGTCCACTACAGTGGACAGCTGTTAATGATCGCTTCTTTGGCATTTTCAATCAGTCCTGAGGCTGCAAATGCACACAGTCCACTTCAGTGGGCACTCCCTACTGGTGTTGTCTCCTGGATGCATTTGCACTCTCATGACTGATTGAAAACGCCAGAAAATTGACCATTATAAGTTGTCCACTGCAGTGAAATTCATGCACCACAGGGTTAATGCGACGTACCTTATAATGTAGCACAGTTATTATACATTCGTCAAATACTGTTTTTATTATTTTTAGCTGTCAGGAACGGCACTGACTTGATGTTATTCCTCTTGATGTAGTGTGCAACAATTTACCTCACAATATTTGTTGCTACACTGGATGTGGTCATGTCGCTCGAAGAACGGATGACAGGTGGTCGCAACAAATATTTTATTGGAGTCCAATGTATCGAAAAAGACCAAGGGCAGACCATGGGACAGATGGGGCAGAAACTTACGAAATACAGTTGGAATCCACTGGCAACGAGAAACTCAACGTCGGCAGAAATGGAAGAATCTGCTGAGATCCTGTGTTGCACACAGAATGAATAGGCCACATCAACACATGATTCAACTGTCTAGTGATGATCACGATGTTGATTATAGAAAAGCGTGTTTTGTTATTACAAATCACTAATAATATCACATTTCCAAAAATCCTTATTGTGATAAACTATTTTCGGATTGCAAATTTAATATTGCAAATATAATATTTTTGCACAATAATCATGAGCCCATTCTCCACACATGTTGTTGTTGTGGTCTTCAGTCCTGAGACTGGTTTGATGCAGATCTCCATGCTACTCTATCCTGTGCAAGCTTCTTCATCTCCCAGTACCTACTGCAACCTACATCCTTCTGAATCTGCTTAGTGTATTGACCTCTTGGTCTCCCTCTACGATTTTTACCCTCCATGCTGCCCTCCAATGCTAAATTTGTGATCCCTTGATGCCTCAAAACATGTCCTACCAACCGATCCCTTCTTCTAGTCAAGTTGTGCCACAAACTTCTCTTCTCCCCAATCCTATTCAATACCTCCTCATTAGTTACGTGATCTACCCACCTTATCTTCAGCATATCTCCACACATAGTAAGCTAAATATATTTTTCCTTTGGGTGGCTGGCTATGAGTCAGAACAGCACTCACAATTTGCTTCTGGTTATGGATAGCATTTAGCTCGCCAGCTTTGGGAACGGTGTAATATTTTGTGAGCTAACGTGAATTTCTGGCTATGATGTGGAAGGACCTGCTCTTGAAGATGAAACTGAAGCAGTGTCACAGATAGTCCTGTCATTAACATTGCTCTCCCCCTGAAGCACATAATTTGCCCTTTCAGTCACTTGTGGACGAACAGTCACGGCGGAAAGCAAAGTTTTCCTCATCAAATACTCAGGGTGCTGCGCGGAAAGTACACTATGTTAAAAAATCATGAAAGAGAAAGTACTGAAGCTCTCAATTTCTTTTCTCATTACGTAGAGATACTTTTAAAGCTACATTTTATTAGGTTTTGAAACTGATATCCTGATTTTGGCCTTCTTTCTGCTCAATGCATTTTGTGAGTCGAAATCGGAAGTTTTGGTCCACTTTCTTCAGCGTGTCTCTGTCTGTGTTGGCAAAAACAGCACGAACATTGTTCTGGAAATTTGTGGTAAATTCTTATGGAACCAATCTGCTGAGGTCATCGGTCCCTAAGCCTACACACTACTTAATCTAACTTAAACTAACTTACGCTAAGGACGACACACACACACCCATGCCCGAGGGAGGACTTGAACCTCCGACGGGGGAAGCTGCGCCGACAGTGACAAGACGCCTCAGATCCATGGACGATTGGTATACACCGAGGATTTAAGATATCCCCATAATAAAAAGTCGCAAAGGGCTAAATCTGGCGAGCGTGCTGGCCACTGAAGATCGCCCCTCAAACAGATGGAGTGTTCACGCAAGAGAGCCATTCACTTTCATGCTGTGCAAGCCGTGGCGCCATGTTGTTGGAACCAGACTTCGTCCTCGTCTATTTCTTCAAGTTTTGGAAGGAAAAACTCTCAGTCATCAGGACATAACGCTCATAAGTGACTGTAACTGCACTATCGTTCTCTCAGAAAAACCTTGGGTTAATACTGGCAGTTTTGGATAATGCACTCCAAATTGTCACACGTTCCGTATGCAGACGTTGCTCATGAAGTTCTCGGGGATTTGAGTCACTCCAGTATCGCATGTTTTGTTTATTCTTGCTTGCAGACAAACTAAAATGTCCCTTGTCGCTGAAGAACACAAGGATGTCATGAGGCAGGTTTTGGTCAAGGCTTCACATGCATTTTTTCGTGAAACAAAATAGTGTGGATTAAGTGTGTGCACAACTGTCAGTTTGTACGGATGAATTTTCAAGTCTTCTCGAAAATTCGTCGTACGAGCAGAAATTACAAGAGCACCTGCATATTTGTGTGCAGGTCGCGTGAGGTAATGCAAAATCTCGACGTTTCCTGGTATCTTTGTGGTTATCGAAAATCATGGTTTCTTTTCTGCACACTACCAGTATCTAAAAACTTTCTATTTGGAACACGACCTGCATGCGCGATAATAAACTGTCCCCAGAATACAAACTGGGTTGCGATGAACGTACGGCCATTGGAATAGAAAGTCGCCACGCGAACAGGCGCGCCCTTCTATCTCGTCCACTGCGTGATCCCTATTGAACTAACCTTTTTTAAAGGTTAGGTCTCGCCCTTTCGAATGAGCTCAACCCCACATCACAATGAGTAACGGCTTCTGTCTGGCGTGCGTTTCAAACGAGGAAGTTCCCGTGTCGCCTTCATTGAATGGGCAAATACCGGTCGCCATGAATCATGATAAGGTATTTGCTGAGGAACTCTTGAAGTGCCCAAAAACAGACATCTCGAAAGGCTCTAATTTATGAAATGTGTGCGGTGAAAACGACCAAAGAACAATTCAATTTAATATGACCACGTCCAATTCTACTAACGTCCAGGTGAGACAGGCGATTGTCCAGAAGGAGCGCGGCAAGCCTATCTTTAGCGACACTCGCATGGTTTAGAAAATGCCTCATGAAACACAGAAACTCCTGTTCAGATATCCAATCAGATTTGTATTAGAACTTCCTCTTTCTGGTGGTGGATTTGAAAGGAAGCGTAATTTAAATCTCTTGCTGGATAAAACTTAAAATGATTGCAGTGAATTGCCGCTTGCAATAATAACAGTTAACATGGTGGCTCTCACTGCAGAAGTTACGGCTTCAACCTGTTTAGCGCATTTTCGTACATTAATCTTCATTGGCTCTTGAACTGTTGTCACAGCAGTCTGACCCATATTGTAGACAGTTTGAGACTGGGATTTCTTGCCAAAACCTTCATAGACACTGGAAAGATTGTTGAAAATGATTTTCATGTTGTTATCTACTGAAACTTGTTGCTCTACTTAGGCTCGCACGATATGGGTGCGTGTAGACAGGAATTTTCTGCGCTTCAAAAATGGTGACAGCCAGTCACGTGGTGCACTTTCAGTTTCATTCCAATAAACTGGAAATTCTATTTCGCTTTTGATAGCATTCCGGAAAGCAAGTTTCCTTACATCTTTCCTATACAGTCCATAACTGAGCCTTGAGGCACTTTCGATAAAATGTTCAAGCTCCAGTTTCTATCCATCTAACAACACATGGCGACTTTTTTTTTTGTCCTACATTAGGCACAGTAATATTTGGATCTGAAATTGAGAATAAATCTGATATCTCATACTTTCATTAAGTGACGGTAAAATACAATGTAAAGATTTTATTTAATGTTTTTTCTATTCTGTGTTTGTTGTTGATAATAGTAATAATTTTGAAAATTAATTCACGGTAAAGTGTTAAATCAATTACGTTATTCAAATAATATTTTCTTATTATGTTATATTTTCTTAATATTTTCTTATGACAGTCTCATAACTACAAAAATTATTACCAACAGACCAGTTTTAATTTCTCAATGGGATCACTGTAGCGTGATAAAACACATTCCTTATTTATTAGCGGTCTTTCTCAGCGAAGAACCAGCAATTACTTCCTTTACCGTTTGGCTGTTTGTCCCATGTGGCGTTGTGCCCATTTTTGTCTTCTTTTGTAATTTCACCAGTTGTCTTTACAAAGCAAACACATTGGTGTGCAAAACTTAAGGATGAAGGCAAGTTCTACCTGACTTCATTGCCAAGTAATATTGCTCGATGAAACTTGGACTACACATCGAAAGAACAGCCATATTATAGTACCGAGGTAACTGAAAGAAATACACAATGAGACGAACAGAAATGATTCTTTTATCCAAAGACAATGAATAAAGTGAAGTCACCGCGTTTCATGGTGGTCCATTGGACATTAGAGAAGGCGGGACATGGTTTGTAATGAAGTTTTTAATCACCATGGCAATGGACTCTCGAAATGTGCCCCCATGCTGACCGTAAGGTTCGTAAAGAGTTCTTATGGTGGGGTGTTCCATTCCTACACTAGTGCGGTTGACAACTGCTCCGTGGTCTTTGGTCCACGTGGACGTGCTACAATACGTCTTCCCAACGCATCCAACACGTGTTCGACGGGATGCAAGTCGGGGAACCGGACAGTCCATTCGCCGAATATCCCCTCGTTCCAGGACGTCCTTCACCTGCGCATTTCAGTTCGGTTTCGCATTGTCATCCGCAAAAATAAAGGTAGAGCCAAATATAGCCCTGAAAAGTCGCACATCGAGGAGTACTACAGTGTCACAATAACGTCGCAGGGAAGTGTCCGCTGTGCAAAGATTTAGAAGTTAGTATTCCCATGGAACATTATACCTCCGCCACTAGAACATCTGGACCAAGAAAGCGATCATTTTCTACAATGCCGGACGTGCCTTCATACGGCGAGAGCTGAGAACACGCAATGCGCCTAGGAATATTATCGAACATGATCGCTGGAACGAGAGAATATTCTGTGAATGGACTGGCTTCACCGTTCCCCCGACTTAAATCTCATCTAGCAAGTCTGGGATGCGTTGGGCAGATGTATTTCGGCACGTCTACGTGCACGTGTACCTCTTGTCAACCGCGCTAGTGGACGAATGGAACATCCTACAAGAAGAACTCCTTACAAGCATTGTGGCCAGCTTTAGGGCACGCAAGTCGACGACATTCTACACCATATTTTGTTGCTCCTCATGGCAAACCATCCTGGTCTAAAATTTCAACAAGATAATGCCCGCCCCCACTGCTTGTCTTCGTGTTGGCAAAACCCTACCTTGGCTAGCAAGGTCGCCGGATCTCTTCCCATGGAAGAATGTTTGCAGCATACTAGTCAGGGCCCTCCAACCATCTCAGGATTTTGAGGATCTGACGCGCCAATTGGACAGAATCTGGCACGATATGCCCCAGGAGTCATTTTCCAACTCTTTCAATCAGTGCCAAGCCGAATAACTCCTTGCATAAGGGCCAGAGGCCGATCAACCCATTATTGACTTGTTCAGTTTGTGAAGCTCTTTCTCTTGAATAAATCATCCAATTTTTCAAAAATTTTAGTCGTTTGTTTCTCTGTACACATACATTACATCTACCGATTTTCGTCCCATTTGGGCAATTCCTTCGTGGTGCGGGTCTTTTTTTGTGTTTGAGACGAAAGAAAATTTAATGACTGCTGTGTGTTGGATGATGGCTGGTGTACAGTTGTTTATAACTAGATGTAAGCCTGTGTCCTCGGATAGCAGTCCACAGTATCTAACGCAATGATGGGAAGTGGCATTATTGACTATGATTTCTACATCGATATTCCGCAATCAACCTTACGGGGCTTGGCGGAGGGTACCCTGTACCACTCATAGTAATTTCCTCTCCTGTTCCACCCGCAAATAGAACGAGGGAAAAATGACTATATGCTTCCGTATGGGCCCTAATTTCTCGTACCTTATCTTCGTAGTCCTTACAGGCATTGTATGTTGGAGGCAACAGAATCTTTCTGCAGTAAGCATCAAATGCAGGCTCCCTAAATTTTCTCAATAGTGTTCCTCAAAGAGAACGTCGCCTTCCCTTCAGGGATTGAAATTGGAGTTCTTAAAGCATTTCCGTAACACTTGTGTGTTGTCCGAACCCACCGGTAACAAATCTAGCAGCTCGCCTCTGAATTGCTTCAGTGTCTTCCTTTAATCCGGATCCCAAACACACGAGCAGTACTCAAGAATAGGTCGCACTAGAGTGCTATATGGGGGCTCCTTTACAGACGCATCACACTTTCCTGGAATATTCCCAATAAACGGAGATCAACCATTCGCCCTTCCCACCGCAGTCCTCTCACTCTCGTCCCATTTCTTATCGCTCTGTAACGTTACCCCCAGATATTTAAACGACATGACTGTGTCAAGCAGGACACTAGTAATACTGCATTCAGATATTAAATGTATGTTTTTCCTATTCATCCGCATTAAATTACATTTTTCTACATTCAGAGCTAGCTGCCGTTCATCACACCAACTAGACATTTTGTCTAAATCATCTTGTATCCTCTTACAGTCACTCAACGTCGACATCTTACCGTAGACCACAGCATCATCAGCAGACAACCGCAGATTCCTGCCCACCCTGCCCCAAAAACGTTCATGTTCATAGAGAACAACAGTTGTCCTATCACACCTCCCTGCGGCACTCCTAACGATGCTACTGTCTCTGATGAACACTCGCCACCAACAACATTCTGTGATCTGTTACTTAAGAAGTCTTCGAGCCACTCACATATCAGTGAACCTATTTCATATGCTCGTATCTTCTTCAATGGCCTACAGTGGGGCACTGTATCAAACGCTTTCCGGAAATCTAGAAATATGGAATCTGCGTGTTGCCCTCCATTCATGGTTCCCAGCATATCATGGGAGAAAAGGGCAAGTTGAGTTTCGCATGATCGGTGCTTTCTAAAAACGTGCTGATTCGTGAAAGTAAGATTCTCGCTCTCAAGAAATTTTTTTATATTCGATCTGAGAATATGTTCAAAGATTCTGCAGCAAATCGGTGTTAGAGATATTGGTCTGTAATGCTGCGGGTCCGTTCTTTTGCCAGTTTATAGTCCACTGACCTTAATTCTTTACCTCTCAATTTCTGATTAATTTCATCTGTTCGTGAAAAAATTAAGTATCATCGTGGCTCTTAGTCCACGTAAAACTATAGGTCTTCCTATAATTTCCTGGTTAAGTCAGTTCAAAATCAAGGGGACATTAGTCTCAATAAGACCATGCCTAGTAAAGCAGAGCGGCGTTCAAATCAACCTTCGAGATGAATGCAGCTTTACTTTAATCCTCAATGGCAGAACTATGACAACTGTACCCGGTACAACAGAGGCAGCCATTGCAGGTATCCACGCGAGCCAGATACGAGCGTGTGCTGAAAAGTAATGCCTCGAATTTTTTAATGTGAAAACTCTTAAAACAACCGTTATTAACATTCAACATCTTTATTATTCCCGCTTGACTCCATCCGACTGTCATCTGTTTCCAAAACTTAAAGAACGCTTATGAGGGCTTCACTCTGACAGTGATGAAGCGATGCAAACAGAGGTGAGGATGTGGTTCCATCAACTAAGTCAAAAATTCTACAGTAACGGTATCAACAAACTGTACTCTCTTTGGGAGAAACGTGTTCGTTGCCCGGCTGATATATTTATAAATCAATACGTAAGAATGAAACGTAAAGATGAAGAATGTTAATAAAGTTTGTTTTATTTAAAAAGCTTTAAGAGTTTTCACATAAAAAATTCGAATGCATTGCCTTTTAGTACGTCCTTGTAGACACCTGACACAGTGCACTCAGGAACGAAGAGAGTAATTCCGTATGCCACACACAGACTTACGACAATAGATGTGGGCTACAGATAATGAAAAACCCTAGAAATAAACGAAAGATAGTTAATAGATTAGCAAGCGTGTAGCAAAATATAACAAATAGGTTGCTGTTTACAGTTTTCGCTCCTTCCCAGTAGCTGGGTAGACAATGTAGCGTGTGGATGTTCCAAGGTAAAGTAGCATTAGTAGGTGCTATTTTGTACATAGTCCGCACCCAGTACGGTATCAACTGCAAAATGCCATGCATACGAGATAAATCGACCTTTTTGCGTGGTAAAACGTCTTTCAGTACCGCAGTCCACTGAGAATACAGGCCACGAGGTGTTCCACACGTCCCGCTTCTATTTCTGACGCCAAGGAAAAGGCAAAGATTTATTTAAGCTCGGTGACTCTTCCGTAAGATATTTTTTTAAAGGCATGAGACACTTCGCTCGCAGCATTCACCTTAGCTGTCGCATCTTAATTCCTCAAGAGCTGAATTAATATGCATAGGTCATTAATATAAACAGTGTCGTCCTCTTTCCAGAACCCAGCAATTTTCAGCCGAGTCTTTTGAAAAGTTGAGCGCTGTATTCAGTGCAAGATCAAAGCAGTGTCCGGTCTGAATGAGGTGCAGCCTTAGTAGTTGTCACAGATGCCAATGGAACTATTTCTGTGGTAATGTCCCAGTTCACTAAGAGACGTAAACACAAGGATACATTCGAATGTTGAAAGAACTTTGGCGAAAGGAGGTTGTCGCTACAGACATATTTTGTGATAATACCTCACTCAGTGGGGAGGGCGTGCGTTGTAATGTGAATGTAATTAGATTTACAATGTGTGCTTTCCGAAAGAACTCTTCCTACACTCCACTGCATGATTATAAGACGAATATATGCAGTAGAATGTACAAATTTTTTCAAAACCATAATATTTCTCGATCAACTTGATACGTCCAACAAGCGGCGGCGTTCACTGTTGTTTAAGTGCATAAAAACAAAGGAATGTAACAACTTATAGGAGTGGATCTCTAAGTCATGTTTCTTCCAATATACTGCTGTCTTTCCCTGTAATAAGTGGATTTACACCGTTTTCTCAGTTACGCAGGCCCATAGGTATTTCTTATGATACCGTCATGAGAGTCTTACGTTCTAGTAGGAAAAATCACCTTCATCGCTTAAGCTAGTAAGGTATCTCATTTCGATGAAGGAAACGGTTCAAAAACTGAAAAGAAATTTAATCTGTAAACAAGAGGTACGGTTGTCTATCTTGCAATTTTCCGAAGTTCCATCATAATTTTTGTATGAAATATTTTTATTTTCTTTTTCTCAATGGGCGTCACAGTTGCCATAATAGTCATCTCTTTGTGGCAACTGATAAATTGTAACGATGGTCTGTCCAGTTAGAAGTGGTGTGTTACCACTGACTAAAAGTGCAAGTAACGTTTCAATTATGTGCGAGGCTCTACAGAGGTTGCTAGACGACTTTGATAGCACACCCTTTCAGTTTGTTGCGTTCTGTTGGAAGGAAACCATATTATATACTCATATAAAGTCTAATATTTGTGTTCATGTAATAATGTTTAACGATGAATGAACATTAGTTACTCGTATGTACTGGACTGAATGATTATGCTGACGTTTAAGGTATGTAAAAACATGTATTGTACGCATGACATGAAATACACTCCTGGAAATTGAAATAAGAACACCGTGAATTCATTGTCCCAGGAAGGGCAAACTTTATTGACACATTCCTGGGGTCAGATACATCACATGATCACACTGACAGAACCACAGGCACATAGACACAGGCAACAGAGCATGCACAATGTCGGCACTAGTACAGTGTATATCCACCTTTCGCAGCAATGCAGGCTGCTATTCTCCCATGGAGACGATCGTAGAGATGCTGGATGTAGTCCTGTGGAACGGCTTGCCATGCTATTTCCACCTGGCGCCTCAGTTGGACCAGCGTTCGTGCTGGACGTGCAGACCGCGTGAGACGACACTTCATCCAGCCCCAAACATGCTCAATGGGGGACAGATCCGGAGATCTTGCTGGCCAGGGTAGTTGACTTACACCTTCTAGAGCACGTTGGGTGGCACGGGATACATGCGGACGTGCATTGTCCTGTTGGAACAGCAAGTTCCCTTGCCGGTCTAGGAATGGTAGAACGATGGGTTCGATGACGGTTTGGATGTACCGTGCACCATTCAGTGTCCCCTCGACGATCACCAGTGGTGTACGGCCAGTGTAGGAGATCGCTCCCCACACCATGATGCCGGGTGTTGGCCCTGTGTGCCTCGGTCGTATGCAGTCCTGATTGTGGCGCTCACCTGCACGGCGCCAAACACGCATACGACCATCATTGGCACCAAGGCAGAAGCGACTCTCATCGCTGAAGACGACACGTCTCCATTCGTCCCTCCATTCACGCCTGTCGCGACACCACTGGAGGCGGGCTGCACGATGTTGGGGCGCGAGCGGAAGACGGCCTAACGGTGTGCGGGACCGTAGCCCAGCTTCATGGAGACGGTTGCGAATGGTCCTCGCCGATACCCCAGGAGCAACAGTGTCCCTAATTTGCTGGGAAGTGGCGGTGCGGTCCCCTACGGCACTGCGTAGGATCCTACGGTCTTGGCGTGCATCCGTGCGTCGCTGCGGTCCGGTCCCAGGTCGACGGGCACGTGCACCTTCCGCCGACCACTGGCGACAACATCGATGTACTGTGGAGACCTCACGCCCCACGTGTTGAGCAATTCGGCGGTACGTCCACCCGGCCTCCCGCATGCCCACTATACGCCCTCGCTCAAAGTCCGTCAACTGCACATACGGTTCACGTCCACGCTGTCGCGGCATGCTACCAGTGTTAAAGACTGCGATGGAGCTCCGTATGCCACGGCAAACTGGCTGACACTGACGGCGGCGGTGCACAAATGCTGCGCAGCTAGCGCCATTCGACGGCCAACACCGCGGTTCCTGGTGTGTCCGCTGTGCCGTGCTTGTGATCATTGCTTGTAAAGCCCTCTCGCAGTGTCCGGAGCAAGTATGGTGGGTCTGACACACCGGTGTCAATGTGTTCTTTTTTCCATTTCCAGGAGTGTATATTGTAATGCTTTTGTGACATTCGACTTACAATTACAATTCTGGAAGTACAATGTAATTTTATCTTTGTTAACACCATAAAAATCTTTTATAGGGCGTGGTTTGAAAATGGACATGACAGTCCGAAACTAGCGGCCACAAAGAGGTGACTACTATCGCAACTGTGACGGATACTGGAAAAAAATGCCTTACAGTTGTTCAACATGGGCACCTACTGGAGGTTTAAGCTGGCATGTGTTCACTACTCGTATTCAGTAATCTCACGTGGAGCACTATTAATATTCTTAGTTGAAACTCACATATGACGTTAGTGTGGTGTCACCGCCAGACACCACACTTGCTAGGTGGTAGCCTTTTAAATCGGCCGCGGTCCGCTAGTATACGACGGACCCGCGTGTCGCCACTGTCAGTAATTGCAGACCGAGCGCCGCCACACGGCAGGTCTAGAGAGACTTACTAGCACTCGCCCCAGTTGTACAGCCGACGTTGCTAGGAAAGGTTCACTGAGAATTACGCTCTCATTTGCCGAGACGATAGTTAGCATAGCCTTCAGCTAAGTCAATTGCTACGACGGAGCAAGGCGCCATTTGTCCTTTGCTATGTATCTAATGAAGCATGTACAGTAACAAGACCAATGTTCACCAATTGTGGATTAAAGTTAAGTATTCCAGCAGCTACGTACTTTTCTTTATAGCATTAATTACGTATCCTGTTTCAGACCTCACGCCAGCCTGCGTGAGTTTAAGCGCGTGCCTTTCGGTTACCCGTCACTGTGGATTTCTCTGTCTTGCCAGTCCACAACAGTTAGCTAATTATTATCGCGCTACGACCACATAACAAGCTGGAAATTTTTACACTGAGACAGCAGTATATCTGGTAACCCACGAAGTTTGGTGCTGACAAAATAAAGTACACGCGCAACCATTCAGTGAACGCGAAACACAGAAAATACACACACCAAAAAAAGTTCTGCATCACCCCGGTTGCCAGAACTCCTGAAGATAGACGTTGACTGTGGATACTGTATCACAGACACAGTCCCTTTGACTGTTCAGAGATGTCACTAAAACCGAGCAAAGATGTAAACAACCATGCATGAGCACCGCCTATTAGACGGAGGGGGTCCGACAGCCGATCAGTTCAAGTCACTCCACCAGGAAGGAGGTACAAGGCTCGTGTCGTCTGTAGTTCAACCATGCTTACGCGGTCAATACGGTGGTTCGATCGCGTACACATTGTTACTTTGTGCCACGAAGGGCTCTCAATGAGGGAAGTGTCCTGGCGTCTCGGAGTGAACCAAAGCGATGTTGTTCGGACATGGAGGAGATACTGAGAGACAAGAACTGTCGATGATATGCTTCGCTCTGGCCACCCAAGGGCTTTTACTGCAGTTTACGACCGCTACCTACGGGTTATGGCTCGGAGGAACCCTGACAGCAACGCCACCAAGTTCAATAATACTTTTCGTGCAGCCACAGGATGTCGTGATACGATTCAAACTGTGCACAATAGGCTGCATGATTCGTAACTTCACTCCCGACGTCCATCGCGAGATCCATCTTTGCTACCACGACACCATGCAGAGCGCTACAGATGGGCCCAACAACATGCCGAATGGACCGCTCAGGATTGGCATCACGTTCACTTCACTGTTGAGTGTCGCATATGCCTTCAACTAGAAATCGTCGGAGACGTGTTTGGAGGCAACCCGGTCAGGCTGAATGCCTTAGACACACTGTCCAGCGAGTGCAGGAGGTGGAGGTTATCTGCTATTTTGGGGTGGCATTATGTGGGGCCGACCTACGCCGCTGGTGGTCATGGAAGGCGCCTAACTGCTTTACGATACGTGAATGCCATCCTCCGACCGATAGTGTAACCATATAGACAGCATATTGGCGAGGCATTCGTCTTCATGGACGACAATTCACGCCCCCATCGTGCACATCTTGTGAATGACTTCCTTCAGGATAACGACATCGCTCGACTAGAGTGGTCATCATGTTCTCCAGACATGAACCCTATCGAGCATGCCTGGGATTGATTGAAAAGACTGTTTATGGACGAGTTGATCATCAACCACTCTGAGGGATCTACGCCGAATTGACGTTGAGGAGTGGGACAATCTTTACCAACAGTGCCTTGATGAACTTGTCGATAGGATGCCACAACGAGTACAGGCGTCCATCAATGCAAAAGGACGTGCTACTGGGTATTAGAGGTACCGGTATGTACAGCAATCTGGGTCACCACCTCTGAAGGTCTAGCTTTGGTGGTGGTACAACAGGCAATGTGTGGCTTTAATGAGCAATAAAAAGGGCGGATATGATATTTATGTTGCTCTCTATTCAAATTTTCTATACAGGTTCCAGAACTCTTGCAACAAAGGTGATGCAAAAGTTTTTTTGATGTGTATATAACCAAGCGGAAACCACGTCCTTCTCTATCGACTAGATAACTGTCTCTTGTCTTGCAGCGTAAATTATCGCAAGAGTTTGGGGACATCAGTAACAACCCATTTATTTTAAAAGACTAATAAGGAAAGATTTTCCGTTCCAACGACCATATCCGTATGAAGTTTTGCTTACAGGACAGTTACGTACCTCTCACTGTACTGGTGAGAGTTGTTTTTCTGCATTTTTTCAAACGTACTCTAGATGTCACTACAGATGTCGTTGTAGAACCCAAAAGCAACTCAGATATATTAACTATACATTCAAGTAAGGACTTGGCGTAAAAAAGCTCAAAACAATATGAATGACTACCAAACGCATAATGAAGAAAAGCAAGTTGATCATGTGCCATAACTACACATCGTACACTGATCAGCCGAAACATTATGACCACCTACTTAAAAGCGTTTGGTCCACTTGTGGAACGCAATTCAGCAGTGATTCTGCGTGCCATGGATTCGACAAGTACTTGGTTGGTTCTCATAGGTTTTTGGCACCAGATGCCTATGCCAGGTCACACACTTCCTGTAATTAACGGGAGGTTGATTTGTGGGCGCGGAGCTGGTGCTCGATACCGTCCTAGTTGCCTTGGATCGGATACAGATAAACCGAATTTTATGGCCAACATGTCAACGTGAGTTCAGTATCATGGTTCCCAAACCACTGCAGCTCTATTCTGGCCTTGTGGCACCGATAGTTACCGTGTTGGAAGATGCCATCGCTGTTGAGGAAGGAAGCCGCGCCGAGTAGCCGCTCGGTCTAAGGTGTCTTCTCACGGTCCGCGCGGCTTCCCCCGTTGGAGGTTCGAGTCCTCCCTCGGGCATGGGTATGTGTGTTGTCCATAGCGTAAGCGAGTTTCAGTGAGATTAAGTAGTGTGTAGGCTTAGGAACCGATGAACCACGCAGTTTGGTAACATAAGATCTTACCACAAATTTACCAGAAATTTGTTGAGGAAGACGTCAAGCATAATGGATTACAGGTGGTCTCTTATAATGTTCGCGTAGTCCACAGCTGTTACGGTATCTTCGATTACTACTGTAGGTCCCATGGAAGCCCGGGTGAATGTCCCCCATAACATAATACTGCTCCCACCGCCCTGTGTCCGTAGCGGGTTCCATGTTTCGAGTACTCGTTCGCCTGGATGATGGTGTATCCGAACACGACCATCGACCTCGTTTAACAACAAACGGGATTCATCCGACCGGGTAACACGATTTCTTTGGAGCCGGCCGAAGTGGCCGTGCGGTTAAAGGCGCTGCAGTTTGGAACCGCAAGACCGCTACGGTCGCAGGTTCGAATCCTGCCTCGGGCATGGATGTTTGTGATGCCCTTAGGTTAGTTAGGTTTAACTAGTTCTAAGTTCTAGGGGACTGATGACCGCAGCAGTTGAGTCCCATAGTGCTCAGAGCCACGATTTCTTTGGCCTATGGTGCCCGTGCCCACTGTAATACTAATTGATGATGTTGTTGGGTCAGTGTGGGAACACGTAGGGGTCCTCTGCTGCGGCACAAGATGCTCAACAATATGCGCTGGACGGTGTGCTCCGAAACACTTGTGCCTGCACCATCACTCTGCTCTGTCGTCAGATCTGCCACAAATCGCCGCCTATCCTGATTTAGAGAGCGCGCTGACCTCCAAACCCTATGTTCTGTGATTAGGTATGGACGTTCAACTTCTTGTCGCCTAGTCGTGGTTTCAGCATTCTTCAACCACTTTCCATAGGTGCCCACGACACTAGTGCCCGGAGAACCGACCAGCTTCGTTATTTCCGAGATACTCGCTCCCAGACACTGGGCCACAACAATCTGGCTTTTTGTAGGTCGGTGGATTTCTACGTTTGAGCCACTGATCGTCGCTAGAATGATTCTCCATGCGTCTGCTCCGCTGATATACACTACTGGCCATTAAAATTGCTACACCACGAATATGACGTGCTACAGACGCGAAATTTAACCGACAGGGAGAAGATGCTCTGATGTGCAAATAATTAGCTCTTCAGAGATTTCACACAAGGTCGGCGCCGGTGGCGACACCTACAACGTGCTGACATGAGGAGATTTCAAACCGATTTCTCATACACAAACAGCAGTTGACCGGCGTTGCCTAGTGAAACGTTGTTGTGATGCCTCGTGCAAGGAGGAGAAATGCGTACCATTACGTTTGCGACTTTGATAAAGGTCGGATTGTAGCCTATCGCGATTGCGGTTTATCGTATCGGAACATTTCTGCTCGCATTGGTTAATATCCAATGACTGTTAGCAGAATATGGAATCGGTGAGTTCAGGAGGGTAATACGGAACGACGTGCTCGATCCGAACGGCCTCGTATAATTAGCAGTCGAGATGACATGCATCTTATCCGCATGGCTGTAACGGATCGTGCAGACACGTCTCGATCCCTGAGTCAACAGATGGGGACGTTTGCAAGACAACAACCATCTGCACGAACAGTTCGACGACGTTTGCAGCAGCATGGACTATCAGCTCGGAGACCATGGCTGCGGTTACCCTTGGCGCTAGTCAGGAGTGCCTGCGATGGTGTACTCAACGACAAACCTGGGTGCACGAATGGCAAAACGTCATTTTTTCGGATGAATCCAGGTTCTGTTTACAGTATCATGATGGTCGCATCCGTGTTTGGCGACATCGCGGTGAACGCGCATCGGATGCTTGTATTCGTCATCGCCATACTGACGTATCACCCGGCGTGACGGTATGGGGTACCATTGGTTACACGTCTCGGTCACCTCTTGTTCGCATTGACGGCACTTTGAACAGTGGACGTTACATTTCAGATGTGTTACGACCCGTGGCTTTACCCTTCACTCGATCCCTGCGAAACCCTACATTTGAGCAGGATAATGCACGACAGCATGTTGCAGGTCCTGTACGGGCCTTTCTGGATACAGAAAATGTTCGACTGCTGCCCTGGCTAGCACACTCTCCAGATCTCTCACCAATTGAAAACGTCTGGTCGATGGTGACCGAGCAATTCGCTCGTCACAATACGCCATTCACTACTCTCGACGAACTGTGGAATCGTGTTGAAGCTGCATGGGCAGCTGTACCTGTACACGCCATCCAAGCTCTGTTTGACTCAATGCCCAGGCGTATCAAGGCCGTTATGACGGCCAGAGGCGGTTGTTCTTTGTACTGATTTCTCAGGATCTATGCACCCAAACTGCGTGAAAATGTAATCACATGTCAGTTCTAGTATAATATATTCGTCCAATGAATACCCGTTTATCATCTGCATTTCTTCTTGGTGTAGCAATTTTAATGGCCAGTAGTGTACTTCTCTTGCCGCGTCACGTGTTCTCAGCGCCACGAGGCAGCATACAATATCGCGTTGGGCGGTAGTTATAATGTTTTGTTCATCAGTGTATAATATCAGTGCTGAACGCCGCGTTAGCGACTTTGGACGTTGTCCACAGTTTCACTAATATCGTAGCTTGCGTTCTGCCACGCGTAGGAAAGCGTTGGTCTGTATACGTCTACACATGAATGTAAATGACCGAATGCATTTTCATTATAAAGAATCTATCACGCAATTTAGGCTGCATCTTCCTGGAAAATAGTTTAAGAAAGTCTGTTATTCTTTTGGCATATATTTGTTATTGCCTGAAGAATTACGCGCCCATAGGTTGTGCTTATTTTGTAGTTGTAGGTGGACTGATTTTTAAAACCACACTTTTCCCTCCAGAGACTACCAGTAGTACTTGTTCATCCATGTCCAGAGCAGGAGCCACAAAGTACAGAACTGATAGGAAAAACGTCTTCAGATATTCTTTCGTCACCTTCTCGATCGCCCTTGCATCTACGAATACATTTGGAGGGCATGGATTTTCTATTTCCCTTGACACACGGGATCCAAAGTTTGCATCTGGATCTTGGAAGCATATATTGATTTTACCTGCCAATTTTCCTTCCTTTTATATAGCACTATCGATCGTGTAGCTGTGTGTTGTACGTTCAGCTGATTACAACGTCGCGACAGTGTTTCTCTCCCCTTTCTTGGATTGCGTTCTTTCGTGAGAAATGTCGTAGCTGAACTGACTCCGAGCACAGTTCCATACAGAACCTATTTGGATGTTTTCTGTAGTGATATGCGCATTGACTTCAGCAACAAATGTTTGAGCTCTTTGAATCATCTCTTCTTCATCGTCTTTATCTTTTATTGCTTGGAGCATAGTTATCCTTAACTCCTTTTTCAGATTAGTAATAAATTCCAGTGACGCAGTATAGCTTGTAAACGAAAGATGTCTATGCCCAATGCCCAATGTTGTAAATTACAATAATGAACAGGAGAATCGCATTCTCGTGCTCCTTCAAACTTTGCCATTACAAGCTGCTAGATGATATTGAACTGCAATGAACGATTTGCTATGAGAACTATATGGCCTTCTCCTTTCTTTACCACGTAGTCCAGCAAGCTTTTAATATTACTTTTAGCCATCAGTTCTGGAATCTTTTCAGGAGATTCTCACATGTGTGAAGCCTCTGTCGTGATAATCATCGAACATGTTCTCTAGTGTGTCGTCACTAAACACGGTGATGACACTTTAGACTTTCAACTTCCTATTAGGAGAAGTTTGGAATTAACTTTCATTGCTTCCATCGCCTCTTCTCTAACTTGCCGCATCATACCACTTGCAGTGACGTGTTCGTCATTATCGTTAATAGCATCTTACAAGTAATTATGTGTTAGTGTTACAACAGTATCCGTTTATAACAGTGATACGATTTTTCCATTATAACACGCTGTCCAATCACATTAATGTGACAACATATCAAAAGCCTGCACACACCATACCGCTACGGTCGCAGGTTTGAATCCTGCCTCGGGCATGGATGTGTGTGATGTCCTTAGGTTAGTTAGGTTTAAGTAGTTCTAAGTTCTAGGGGACTGATGACCTCAGATGTATAGTTCCATAGTGCTCAGAGCCATTTGAACCATTTGAAAACCACACGGTGACCTGTGTGGCATGTATATATAGTATATGCCAATATAGATAAAGAACCACCTTTTTCAGCGCGGACAGGTGCGAGACGTGCAGGAAGAGAGACAATGAGTTTCTGTCAGGTACCGGCAGTGATTTCGAACCATGCCGACTCCAGGTTTCTCGGTTAAGAATCCACAGAGCGAACAGCCCGGTCGAGATAGTACCACAGATCCTCGATTGGGTTTAAATACGGGAAGTTTGGTAGCCAGGGAAGCACGGAAAGCTCATCCTGGTGCTCTTCGAACCACGCACGTGCACTGCGAGCTGTGTGGCACATTGCATTGTCCTGCTGGTAGATACCAACGTGTCGAGGAAAAGCAAATTGCGTGTGGAAATAGACAACGTCCCCAAGGGAAGATTCATACTTGTGTTGATCCATACTCGGTTCAAGAATGAAGATATCACCCTGGAAATGCACGAAAACATTTTCCAGACCGCAACGTTCTCTCCTCCGACCTGGACCCTTCCAACTATTGTTACAAGGTGTTAGTTTTCAGACGTTTCACGCAGCGCACGCCAGCGTCCAGCTATCCGATGGAGCATAAAGCGCAGTTCATCTGAGTAGGCCATCTACCGCTACTCAGAGGACGTCCACTTGCATTCGTCGCCGACGAACAGTAGTCAGCGTGGGTGCATGAACTAGGCGCCTGCTGTTGAGGCCCATATGGAGTAGCATTCGCTGAACGGTTGTTGAGGAAACGCTGTATGCAGCCCATTGGTTCATCTGGGCGGTCAGTTGCTCAATAGTTGCACATCTGTTCGCTCGTACTCATCTTCGCAGCTGTTGTTTACCCCTATCAGCAATGGCCCGTGGGGCACCACAGTTGCCTCGGCGCCAATTTCAGATAGCGTCATTTTGCCATACACCCTACTCTTTAACCATGGCGGCACGCAAACTGTTTACAAACTTAGCCCGAAAGCCAACGATAGTGCCGTTTGGATGTCAGATAGATCGTTCCGTTTCCACGTTACGACAACGACTGCACTGCTTTCCGTGTCCCTCAGACACGCTGTACCCTCCACTGCTAGTGCTGCCAACTGCCATCTGTGAGTGGTGATTAAGCGTTGACGTCGAACATAGGCGGTGGTCGCGTTAATGTAACTGGACAGTGTAAATACAAGAAAACATGCAAGTGGTTCATTTTCTATACCATTGCCACCCGCAAGAGGAAGAGTTCGTCGTAACTTCATCTCAGCCAATCGCAGTACATGTTGTTGTTGTTGTTGTTGTGGTCTTCAGTCCAGAGACTGGTTTGATGCAACTCTCCATGCTACTCTATCCTGTGCAAGCTTCTTCATCTCCCAGTACCTACTGCAGCTTACATCCTTCTGAATCAGCTTAGTGTATTCATCTCTTGGTCTCCCTCTACGATTTTTACCCTCCACCCTGCCCTCCAATACTAAATGGGTGATACCTTGATGCCTCAGAACATGTCCTACCAACCGATCCCTTCTTCTAGTCAAGTTGTGCCACAAATTCCACGTCCCCCAATTCTATTCAATACCTCCTCATTAGTTATGTGATCTACCCATCTAATCTTCAGCATTCTTCTGTAGCACCACATTTCGAAAGCTTCTATTCTCTTCTTGTCCAAACTATTTACCGTTCATGTTTCACTTCCATACATGACTACACTCCATACAAATACTTTCATAAACGACTTCCTGACACTTAAATCTATATTCTATGTCAACAAATTTCTCTTCTTCAGAAACGCTTTCCTTGCCATTGCCAGTCTACATTTCATATCCTTTCTACTTTGACCATCATCAGTTATTTTGCTCCCCAAATAGCAAAACCCCCTTACTACTTTAAGTGTCTCATTTGCTAATATAATTCCCTCAGCATCACCTGACTTAATTCGACTACATTCCTTTATCCTCGTTTTGCTTTTGTTGATGTGCATCTTATATCCTTGTTTCAAGACACTGTCCATTCTGTTCAACTGCTCTTCCAAGTCCTTTGCTGTCTCTGACAGAATTACAATGTCATCAGCGAACCTTAAAGTTTTTATTTCTTCTCCATGGATTTTAATACCTACTCCGAATTTTTCTTTTGTTTCCTTTACTGCTTGCTCAATATACAGATTGAATAACATCGGGGAGAGGCTTCAACCCTGTCTCGCTTCCTTCCCAACCACTGCTTCCCTTTCATGTCCCTCGACTCTTATAACTGCCATCTGGTTTCTGTACAAATTGTAAATAGCCTTTCGCTCCCTGTATTTTACCCCTGCCACCTTCAGAATTTGAAAGAGAGTATTCCAGTCAACATTGTCAAAAGCTTTCTCTAAGTCTACAAATGCTAGAAACGTAGGTTTGCCTTTTCTTAATCTGGCTTCTAAAATAAGTCATAGGGTCAGTATTGCCTCACGTGTTCCCATATTTCTACGGAATCCAAACTGATCTTCCCCGAGGTCGGCTTCTAACAGTTTTTCCATTCGTCTGTAAATAATTCGCTTTGGTATTTTGCAGCTGTGACTTATTAAACTGATAGTTCGGTAATTTTCACATCTGTCAACGCCTCCTTTCTATGGGATTGGAATTATTATATTCTGCTTGAACTCTGAGGGAATTTCGCCTGTCTCATATATTTTGCTCACCAGATGGGAGAGCTTTGTCAGGACTGGCTCTCCCAAGGCTGTCAGTAGTTCTAATGGAATGTTGTCTACTCCCGGGGCCCTGTTTCGACTTAGGTCTTTCAGTGCTCTATCAAACTCTTCACGCAGTATGATATCTCCCATTTCATCTTCATCTACATCCGCTTCCATTTCTATAACATTGCCCTCAAGTACATCGCCCTTGTATAGACCCTCTATATACTCCTTCCACCTTTCTGATTTCCCTTCTTTGCGTAGAACTGGGTTTTCATCTGAGCTCTTGATATTCGTACAAGTGGTTCTCTTTTCTCCAAAGGTCTCTTTAATTTTCCTGTAGGCAGTATCTATCTTACCCCTAGTGAGATAAGCCTCTACATCCTTACATTTGTCCTCTATCGATGCCTGCTTAGCCATTTTGCACTTCCTGCCGATCTCATTTTTGAGACGTTTGTATTCCTTTTTGCCTGCTTCATTTACTGCATTTTTATATTTTCTCCTTTCGTCAATTAAATTCAATATTTCTTCTGTCACCCAAGGATTTCTACTAGCCTTCGTCTTCTTACCTACTTGATCCTCAGCTGCCTTCACTACTTCATCCCTCAAAGCTACCCACTCTTCTTCTTCTGTATTTCTTTCCCCCATTCTTGTCAGTTGTCCCCTTATGCTCTCCCTGAAATTCTGTACAACCTCTGGTTTAGTCAGTTTATCTAGGTCACATCTCCTTAAATTCCCACCTCTTTGCAGTTTCTTCAGTCTTAATCTACAATTCATAACCAACAGATTTTGGTCAGAGTCCACATCTGCCCCTGGAAATGTCTTGCAATTTAAAACCTGGTTCCTAAATCTCTGTCTTACCATTATATAATCTATCTGAAACCTTTTAGTATCTCCAGGGTTCTTCAATGTATACAACCTTCTTTCATGATTCTTGAACCAAGTGTTAGCTATGATTAAGTTATGCTCTGTGCAAAATTCTACCAGGCGGCTTCCTCTTTCATTTCTTAGCCCCAATCCATATTCACCTACTACGTTTCCTTCTCTTCCTTTTCCTACTGTCGAATTCCAGTCACCCATGACTATTAAATTTTCATCTCCCTTCCCTACCTGAATAATTTCTTTTATCTCATCATACATTTCATCAATTTCTTCATCATCTGCAGAGCTAGTTGGCATATAAACTTGTACTACTGTAGTAGGCATGGGCTTCGTGTCTATCTTGGCCACAATAATGCGTTCACTATGCTGTTTGTAGTAGCTTACCCGCACTCCTATTTTTTTTTATTCATTATTAAACCTACTCCTGCATTACCCCTATTTGATTTTGTATTTATAACCCTGTATTCGCCTGAACAAAAGTCTTGTTCCTCCTGCCACCGAACTTCACTAATTCCCATTATACCCAACTTTAACCTATCCATTTCCTTTTTTAAATTTTCTTACCTACCTCCCCGATTAAGGGATCTGACATGCCACGCTCCGATCCGCAGAACGACAGTTTTCTTTCTCCTGATAACGACGGCCTCCTGTGTAGTCCCCGCCCGGAGATCCGAATGGGGGACTATTTTACCTCCGGAATATTTTACCCAAGAGGACGCCATCATCATTTATCCATACAGTAATGCTGCATGCCCACGGGAAAATTTACGGCCGTAGTTTCCCCTTGCTTTCAGCCGTTCGCAGTACCAGCACAGCTAGGCCGTTTTGGTTAGTGTTACAAGGCCACATCAGTTAGTCATCCAGACTGTTGCCCCTGGAACTACTGAAAAGGCTGCTGCCCCTCTTCAGGAACCATAAGTTTGTCTGGCCTCTCAACAGATACCCCTCCGTTGTGGTTGCACCTACGGTACGGCTATCTGTATCGCTGAGGCACGCAAGCCTCTACACCAACGGCAAGGTCTATGGCTCATGCGTGGAGGAAATCCACGATACGAAATCCATAATCAAGAAAGTCATTTAAAAAAAGTTCCATTCAAAATAAGCGAAGCACGAGTTCTCGTATAACAGACGGCTATAAAAAATCGTTTTGTGTGCAAAGTAAAAAACACATAATATGGATCTGCAATCTTGGTTGAAGTGCTGAAAAAATTGTGTCACGAACTTCAGAGAAACGGGTTGCGCTGCATTCTTAAATTTAGAAAATAAAATCAGTGCGAAGAACTACTAAAGTATGTCGACAACTGCCCGGACGAAGCAGATGTGTTTTATACAGAAGCTCTTCAGGATCGCAGTAACACTAACAACAATGAAGCTGAATATGATGGTAAATGAATTGCTTAGAATTATTATGTAAGATAACTTGAAGTTATCACAAATGACAAACTGTTGGTCATTTTAAAGGAGAGTGGTTCTGCAGTTGTCCAGTTTCGGAAAAGGCCCCTGCCGTTTGAATGTACACTTCGTTATAATATCTATATCAAAATATTATTTGGAAGACATATGTGTTTTTAAATTTCTAGTTCATGCATTACTAAAGTTGTTCCAAAAAAGGGTTTTCCTACAACTTTTACTTTTTGTAAATGTTTAGATTTACCAAAACGGTCCTCAGTTCGCTTGTAGGAAAAGGAAGAGAATGATAAATAATATGAGAACAAGGATTTGGGGAAAATGAATGAAAGGGGAAGCCTACTGATATAATTTCGCACGTAGCATAATTTGATCATCGAAACAGTTGATATAAGAATCAAGAAAGAAGATTATATTCGTGGAAGAGATGTGGAGATACCATCAGTTTTCTGATAATTTATATGATGGAAAGAAAAATTTCGAAACCAGATCTTAAAGTGCAAAATGTTTGAAGGGTCGGATATGAACTCTTACCATAATTTATTGGATATGAATTGCCGCAACTGCAGAACTGTAGAGCAGATGGGACACAGGTAGGCTGATAGAACCAGAAGTTGATCAGAGCTTCGTACGGAGCGTTACTCAATGTTTGACGGAAACTGGGGAAAAAATTACAATACAAGTGGCATAGGAAGTTTAGAGAGATGAAATAGTCAAGGCGGCAAAGTATCAAGGCCAACGGCCTTGCCGCAGTGGTAACACCGGTTCCCACCAGATCACCGAAGTTAAGCGCTGTCGGACTGGGCTAGCACTTGCATGGGTGACCATCCGGTGTGGCGAGCGCTGATGGCAAGCGGGGTGCACTCAGCCCTTGTCAGGCAAACAGAGGAGCTACTTGATTAAGAATTAGCGGCTCCGGTCTCCTAAATTGATATACGGCCGGAAGAGTGGTGTGCTGACCACATGACCCTCCATATCAGCATCCAGTGACGCCTGTGGGCTGAAGATGACACGGCTGCCGGTCGGTCCCGTTGGGCCTTCAGCGTCTGTTCGGGCAGAGTTTAGTTTAGTTTAGTTTTTAGCAAATACTTAATTCAACTGATGAAAGGAGAAAATACAAAAACTACAGTACATGAATCAAGAAAAAGGAATACAGACATTTAAAATTGAGATTGACAGATAGTGGAAATTGACTAAGCATGTATGGGTACAGGACAAAATGCAAGGCTGAAGAAGGTTGTATTTCTGCAAAGAAAATAAATATAACTTAAGTTGAGGTGCTGCTTGTGCCCCCTACAAGCACTTAGTGTTCACTATTACTACTCGCAGAATGCAGGCTAAGTGTCGTCGTCTTATTATTACTCAGTGCTGATGCCCTCCAAGTCTGCGACTGAACAGGATTGACCATGGATGGGAGGCTTGTTAAAGCAGCGTTGACAGAGGACGCTTAACTCCGTCTTCCTGGAGCTGCGGCGCTGACCACTCTTTCCTTTCACGCGCGGGTCAGCGCCTTCTTGATGCTGTTTCGCGGAGCTGCGCTGGTCGGTGTAAAGTCGAATGCGTTAGGACTGAACATTCCTCCGCCCCACCCACCCCATCCCCACCGCACTGCAGTTCCTTCTCTAAATCCTCGCACAAACGAAAAAATGGCTGACATCGAAATAAGTGTCCAAGGGATAGAAAAGCAACTGGAATCACTCAATAGAGGAAAGTCCACTGGACCTGGCGGGATACCAATTCGATTCTACACAGAGTACGCGAAAGAACTTGCCCCCCTTCTAACAGCCGTGTACCGCAAGTCTCTAGAGGAACGGAGGGTTCCAAATGATTGGAAAAGAGCACAGATAGTCCCAGTCTTCAAGAAGGGTCGTCGAGCAGATGCGCAAAACTATAGATCTACATCTCTTACGTCAATCTCTTGTAGAATTTTAGAACATGTTTTTTGCTCGCGTATCATGTCATTTCTGGAAACCCAGAATCTACTATGTAGGAATCAACATGGATTCCGGAAACAGCGATCGTGTGAGACCCAACTCGCTTTATTTGTTCATGAGACCCAGAAAATATTAGATACAGGCTCCCAGGTAGATGCTATTTTTCTTGACTTCCGGAAGGCGTTCTATACAGTTCCGCACTGTCGCCTGATTAACAAAGTAAGAGCCTACGGAATATCAGACCAGTTGTGTGGCTGGATTGAAGAGTTTTTAGCAAACAGAACACAGCATGTTGTTATCAATGGAGAGACGTCTACAGACGTTAAAGTAACCTCTGGCGTGCCACAGGGGAGTGTTATGGGACCATTGCTTTTCACAATATATATAAATGACTTAGCAGATAGTGTCGGAAGTTCCATGCGGCTTTTCGCGGATGATGCTGTAGTATACAGAGAAGTTGCAGCATTAGAAAATTGTAGCGAAATGCAGGAAGATCTGCAGCGGATAGGCACTTGGTGCAGGGAGTGGCAACTGACCCTTAACATAGACAAATGTAATGTATTGCGAATACATAGAAAGAAGGATCCTTTATTGTATGATTATATGATAGCGGAACAAACACTGGTAGCAGTTACTTCTGTAAAATATCTGGGAGTATGCGTGCGGAACGATTTGAAGTGGAATGATCATATAAAATTAATTGTTGGTAAGGCGGGCACCAGGTTGAGATTCATTGGGAGAGTGCTTAGAAAATGTAGTCCATCAACAAAGGAGGTGGCTTACAAAACACTCGTTCGACCTATACTTGAGTATTGCTCATCAGTGTGGGATCCGTACCAGATCGATCTGACGGAGGAGATAGAGAAGATCCAAAGAGGAGCGGCGCGTTTCGTCACAGGGTTATTTGGTAACCGTGATAGCGTTACGGAGATGTTTAATAAACTCAAGTGGCAGACTCTGCAAGAGAGGCGCTCTGCATCGCGGTGTAGCTTGCTCGCCAGGTTTCGAGAGGGTGCGTTTCTGGATGAGGTATTGAATATATTGCTTCCCCCTACTTATACCTCCCGAGGAGATCACGAATGTAAAATTAGAGAGATTAGAGCGCGCACGGAGGCTTTCAGACAGTCGTTCTTCCCGCGAACCATACGCGACTGGAACAAGAAAGGGAGGTAATGACAGTGGCACGTAAAGTGCCCTCCGCCACACACCGTTGGGTGGCTTGCGGAGTATCAATGTAGATGTAGATGTAAAATGACGCACCGTTGTCGTGTAGGGAGCCATCTTAATACCACGGGGGAAGGGAGGGGGGGTGATGACGACGGTGACGGTGTCGGGTCCAAGAAGGGAGCCAGGACGAGCGCTGGGAAGTTGAGCTGCTGCGGTGGTGAAGGCGATGGGTCCAGCTCCGTCGGTTCCGCAGGCGACCCTGATGGCACCCGGGGGCGACAGCACCGACCGC
Organism: Schistocerca serialis cubense; assembly: GCF_023864345.2. Classification (NCBI taxonomy): domain Eukaryota; kingdom Metazoa; phylum Arthropoda; class Insecta; order Orthoptera; family Acrididae; genus Schistocerca; species Schistocerca serialis. The sequence goes on from NC_064640.1 coordinate 159,529,641, forward strand.
AAGATCCCGGTAGGACGTGAATCTGGGGACAGGAAATCTGCGGAAGAATCTGGCAAATGACAAGCACTAATCTGTTTCTGATGGCGAAGCAGAAGCCCAGCAGGATCTTGAATTAAATACATCCAAGCTCTCAAATTTCTAAGAACCGTTCCTCTCTCCTAGCGCCTGGTACGGCCAAAAACTCTGAAAAGAATAGGATCATTAAGGCGCAAAGCGATACACGCGGAGCGTGGGAAGCACCGTGCGCTGCGGTTGATGTAGCAACTGGGGCAGCGTGCAGTGGCGCCGGCCACGGACCGTCGCGGGGCAGGGAGCGGCACATTGCGAGGAAGAGCAGCAGCGCTTGTTCTCTTGTGTGGGAGGCACGTAGTTTGTTCATCTGCTGCTTTAAAGTACGCACAAATCATTCATCTTCTCCGTCCGACTGAGGATGATGGTTCAAATGGCTCTGAGCACTATGGGACTTAGAACTACTTAAACCTAACTAACTTAAGGACATCGCACACATCCATACCCGAGGCAGGATTCGAACCTGCGACCGTAGTGGTCGCGCGGTTACAGACTGAAGCGCCTAGAACCGCTCGGCCACAACGGCCGGACTGAGGATGAAACGGAGCACTGGTGAGGTGAGTGATACCATTAGCTGCATAAAACTGTTCGATGTTCTGAGCCGTAAACTGTGACCAGTTGTCTGTAACTTACACTTCAGGCGAACATTCCAAGCAAAAAATAGATGACGTGACCCGAATGGTACTATGCAACGTAGTCGAGTTCATGGGCACTGCGAACGGATATTTGCTAAAAGAGTCCACAACAATAGGCCAACGAGTGTTTCAGAATGGCCCAGCAGTGTCAATATGCGCTCGTTGCCACGTCGATTGACACTTTGGCCAAGCTGAAAACGTTTGCAGTGGGGCCGATAAAGTTTCAACACAAATTTGGGCGTATATGCTCAGCCAAGTACAGTGCCAATGCGCCTGTTCTGTGCGTACAATACCCCAATGTCCTTGTTGGATCAATCGCAACACATCTTTTTGCAGCTCTTCAGCTCTTTAAGAATAAGGCACACGCGATTGTCCAGAATCATTTTGCAATAAAATCACACCGTGCTGGGCGGAGAGGCTACGCTGACAAGTAAAACATCGGCGCACAAAATAATTCTGAAAGTTTCACACTAAACGAGGCCAAGGAGTACGGATGTAGTGCAACAAAAAGTTTAAGTCAGGGTCTGCTTCTATGGCCTGTGCAGTTTTCCTGTAGTTCAGTGTAAAATTATGTAGAAGTTCAGCGTTCTGCACATCCATCTGACAACAAGATGCGGCAGTAACATCGAATTCAGAATCATGACCAACAGGAAGGTGTGAAAGGGCTTCAGCATTTGCACGCTTCGAAGTGGGCCGGTACAATATTTCGTATTGATACGAGGCGCAAACGATACAACGGAGTCGCAACCTAGGCTGCGTTGGGTATAAATCGGGTATATAACAAAGCTCAACGATGCAGCTTCTGAGCCGTGCGTGGCGGAACAGGTTTGGACGGATGAAACAAAGACTGAAGTGGCTTATAGTCCGTCACTAGATAAAACTTCCGACCAAACAGACAATGCGGAAACTTCGTCACGCCATAAATAATAGCGAGCGCTTCCTTCTTGATTTGAGAGTAGTTACGTTGAGTGTGGTCAACTTAAAAGAGAGAGCAATCTGCCTGTCCTGTGAACTATATCTGTGCTAGAGCACTGCTCTGATTCCGTATGAAGAAGCGTCCACTGCCAAAACCACAGTCTTAGGGGGATCCAAATGAATAAGGCATCTGTCACTCAACAAGGCATTTTTAAGTTTCTGGAATGCGTCCTGACTCTTTGATCAAAACAAAAGGCACATTCCTAAGGCGCAAACGATACAACGGAGCCGCGATCTAGGCTGCGTTGGGTATAAATCGGATATAATATGTAAACTTCCCGAGAACTGACTGCAATTCCGGAACGTCCCGCGAGGCAGGGAAGTTCCGGGTGGCCGTCGCTATTAAGAACATGGGATAAGTATTGAATTTCGGACTGAAAAAAGGTTAATTTGTCCAGTCGACACTTCAAACCTGTTACTGAAAACACTTGCAGTAGTGTACGAAAGTTACTGATATGTTCCTCCGGTGTACGACCTGACACCTCAATATGTGTCCAAGTAATTTGAACAGAATGGAACTTTTGCAGTAGGTTGTTCTAAGTAGCGTTGGAATATGGCAGGTGCAGAAGTGCTGCCAAAGGTAAGCGCAAAAAATTTGACCAACCCTAAATCTGTGATGACCATAAACACTTTCTTGAGACTCTTCATCTAGCAGAATTTGGAAATACGCATCGCGTAAGTGAAATTTTGAAAAACAGTTGCCTGCACCAAGCCTGTTCATTAATTCCATCAATTATTGTTTGTGCATTCACAGTGAATTTAAAGTCAACACAACGACGAAGTCTTCCAGAAGGCTTTTTTAGGATGATTAAGGGAGAATCCCATTGACTAGCCTGGATGGGAGCAATAACACCATTACCTTGCCATTCTTTGAGTTGACTTGCAACTTTGTCTTTAAGAGCATGAGGGACGGAAAGCGCCCGAGAAAACTTTAGTTGCTCATTGTCCTTCATAGTAAAGTGCGCCACTAAATTATTTCCTCTGCCAAGTCCTTCAGAAAATAAATCAGGAAACTCCTCAATCAACTGAGTAACACTGTGTATAGGGTTGAAAGCAGAAACAGAAAGTACGTTGTCGTGAATATGAAGACCAAACAAATCAAATTACTACCTCCAAAATCTTTCCACAGTCCCGCGAACGCAAAATTGTAAATGTAATTGGTCTGCTGTGAGACTGGAATGTGGCAGGTAAACTAAGTACTGGAATGTCCTGACCTTTATACGCAGTAAGGTGTGTGCAAAATTTTGTCAACTGTGGCGAGCCGAAATGTTCATAAGTGGCATGATTAAGCAATGTAACCGAAGTGCCAGTGTGTAACTGAAATCGCACACGGCGTCCAGCAATGACTTAAGTTCACAAACAATATGTTTGACTGTCACTTCACAGAATTTTGCAGGTTGAGGGCACATCTCGCATTTGCTCATTATTAGTACTGGTAGCCGGTTTAGGAAAAACTATATTCACTGGCAAGAGGAAACGTGGGTAGAGTTCGTTTTCTGTTGCATGCACACAGTCTGTACATTACGTGGCTTCCAACAAGCAAAGCAACCAATGCGTGGGAAAGCAGAGGAGACATGATTTCACAGCAGATATATGCGGTGACGCTTGTTTACTCTGGCCATGGCGCGGTGGTCTATTTGGGCACAGCGGTCGGTCGCAAAGCTGTTTGTCACTTTGCATTACATTGCAGAAGGCAGCTACTTCAAAGTCATTCACGGCATTATCACACGAGTCCTGATGTTCAATAATTTGTAACACGTGTTGCAAAAGTAGGATCAGAATATTTTAGAATTTGTTCACGAATCCTACTGTTTAGCACATTGTACGTAATGGCATCGTGAATCATTGCGTCACTATAGTACTGTTCACAGCTACAATGAAAAGGACACTGTCGTGTCATACCGTGAAGTTCAGTGACCCATTGACAGTATGTCTGTTCTGACTTTTCCCGCAATCGATAAAAATGGTTCAAATGGCTCTGAGCACTATGGGACTTAACATTTGAGGTCATCAGTCCCCTAGGACTTAGAACTACTTAAACCTAACCAACCTAAGGACATCACACATATCCATGCCCGAGGCGGGATTCGAACCTGCGACCGTAGCGGTTGCGCGGTTCGAGACAGAAGCGCCTAGAACCGCTCGGCCACACTGGCTGGCTCCGCAATCGAAACAACTTGTAACGAACTGGGGCAACCTGAACTTGAGCCTCGTAATACTTAGTGAGGGATCCGCAGATCGTGGTCTCGCGGTCGCGTTCAAGCTTCCCGAGCACGGGGTCCCGGATTCGATTCCCAGCGGGGTCAGGGATTTTCACCTGCCTCGAAATGATTGGGTGTTTGTGTTGTCCTCATCATTTCATCGTCATACATTAATGTGGTGAGTTTGGACTGAGCAAAGGTTGGGAATTTGTACGGGCGCTGATAAGCGCGCAGTTGAGCGCCCCACAAGCCAAACATCATCATCATCATCACTTAGTGGGGGTGGAAACTAGATGTTCAAAAACTAGCGACTCCGGCCTACTAGACTGGAATAACTTCTGAACAAAGCGGTATACTCTTGAGCCGGCCATTGAAAAAAAAAAAAAATGTTTCACAGTACCTTGCAGTTTATGGGTAGCGCAATGAGCGCTGAAGTGAGCACAGTACTCATTTCATACCTCCTGTTCGTCATCAAAAGCTCAGAATGGAGGAACACATGGAGGCGGTGCCGTGGATGTGGTGAAGTTGATGCAGCAACGGCTTGTACGTTAATAAGCTGCTGGACAGTCATCATCGCCTATGACATTTGGTGGCTTTGAAACTGAATAAAATACATTGGATCAAAGTCAGTAGCAGTCGGAGGCATGGGGGCAGATGGTGTAGGAGGCGGGTTAGAGGTCATTTTAATTAGAGGAGCGCCGCAACACAGTTATATTGAGAGGCACCCACATGCCTTGCTCATACTGTGGCATCAACCAGTCAGGCCTGCAAGATGAGTGGTCTGCCAAGCGAGTGGACTCATTCTTATTTATCGAGTAACATGAACTCTAGTACTCACAATTAAGTTACAAGTTATTCTCCTGTTTGAATATTACGCAACGGAAACGCACATCTGACTATTAGTAATTTACACAACACTGACTGTTCACTACGCACTGGCAATACCACATTTCCTTTCTTATTTAACGGCTTTTATCAACACGTGGCCATCGCACTGAATATGAATGGCGCACACATTATAAATTCTGGATATCATGACAACATACAATTCGAAGGAAAAGGCCACCAATCTTTTTCTTTTCACTATCTTATTTATTCCGATAAATTCTGTAACCTAAACACACAAATTCTATAACCTACAACAATAACACATGAGAAATTCCGCCCAGTGGGCATGGCTTTCCATTGGTGATTCTCTATCTTATGGTCTCGTAATTATTTAATGCTACAGTGCACTTTCTGGATAGGATGGTGGATCTTTTGCTATATCTCACACTTCGACTCTCACAGCCATCATCACGAAACTTTCCTCCAGACCGAGCGGTACAAAAGGAACATGCATAACCCAATACCTCTGAAACTACCTTGCTACTCTCCCATGCAAACCACACATACTTAAATTACATGACATACACCACACTGTAACATGGAATGCAACACAAGGAATAGTCACAACATTATAATGACTTCACTTTCAGCTTTCCCACTTCAATTACACTCCTGGAAATGGAAAAAAGAACACATTGACACCGGGGTGTCAGACCCACCATACTTGCTCCGGACACTGCGAGAGGGCTGTACAAGCAATGATCACACGCACGGCACAGCGGACACACCAGGAACCGCGGTGTTGGCCGTCGAATGGCGCTAGCTGCGCAGCATTTGTGCACCGCCGCCGTCAGTGTCAGCCAGTTTGCCGTGGCATACGGAGCTCCATCGCAGTCTTTAATACTGGTAGCATGCCGCGACAGCGTGGACGTGAACCGTATGTGCAGTTGACGGACTTTGAGCGAGGGCGTATAGTGGGCATGCGGGAGGCCGGGTGGACGTACCGCCGAATTGCTCAACACGTGGGGCGTGAGGTCTCCACAGTACATCGATGTTGTCGCCAGTGGTCGGCGGAAGGTGCACGTGCCCGTCGACCTGGGACCGGACCGCAGCGACGCACGGATGCACGCCAAGACCGTAGGATCCTACGCAGTGCCGTAGGGGACCGCACCGCCACTTCCCAGCAAATTAGGGACACTGTTGCTCCTGGAGTATCGGCGAGGACCATTCGCAACCGTCTCCATGAAGCTGGGCTACGGTCCCGCGCACCGTTAGGCCGTCTTCCGCTCACGCCCCAACATCGTGCAGCCCGCCTCCAGTGGTGTCGCGACAGGCGTGAATGGAGGGACGAATGGAGACGTGTCGTCTTCAGCGATGAGAGTCGCTTCTGCCTTGGTGCCAATGATGGTCGTATGCGTGTTTGGCGCCGTGCAGGTGAGCGCCACAATCAGGACTGCATACGACCGAGGCACACAGGGCCAACACCCGGCATCATGGTGTGGGGAGCGATCTCCTACACTGGCCGTACACCACTGGTGATCGTCGAGGGGACACTGAATAGTGCACGGTACATCCAAACCGTCATCGAACCCATCGTTCTACCATTCCTAGACCGGCAAGGGAACTTGCTGTTCCAACAGGACAATGCACGTCCGCATGTATCCCGTGCCACCCAACGTGCTCTAGAAGGTGTAAGTCAACTACCCTGGCCAGCAAGATCTCCGGATCTGTCCCCCATTGAGCATGTTTGGGACTGGATGAAGCGTCGTCTCACGCGGTCTGCACGTCCAGCACGAACGCTGGTCCAACTGAGGCGCCAGGTGGAAATGGCATGGCAAGCCGTTCCACAGGACTACATCCAGCATCTCTACGATCGTCTCCATGGGAGAATAGCAGCCTGCATTGCTGCGAAAGGTGGATATACACTGTACTAGTGCCGACATTGTGCATGCTCTGTTGCCTGTGTCTATGTGCCTGTGGTTCTGTCAGTGTGATCATGTGATGTATCTGACCCCAGGAATGTGTCAATAAAGTTTCCCCTTCCTGGGACAATGAATTCACGGTGTTCTTATTTCAATTTCCAGGAGTGTAGTATTTATCCCAGTTTCACACGACACTGCCCCACTTCGTAATTTTTCTTTCCTACTATGAACTCTGGAGGATATATGCACGTCTTCCTGTGCAATGCAAGCCAAGTGGCGTTGCTGGATAGACGGCTGACTCACCTTGCTTCTCTCTCAGAGTATTATAGTTTGAATCAAGCGTCACACGGAAACATAACATGCAAAGTAATATTAAGAACATATTCATCACACACGCGAGTCCTCAACTGATACCATGGATGAGTACTTCTCTTTATCCTTTGTCCCATACACAGATTGAGACTCACACAGTACTCACCATGTGGAAGCACTCGTCTCTAATTTCAAGTCCTGCATACGCCATTTCTTAAATATTTCCAACTTATAGTACACACGCTAGTAATTCGCCTTAACTTAAGCACTCGGAAGTATTTCAACCTATTGTTACACGTGGTTTCGTTGTGACCGTTGGTCACTTCCGAAGATTACTACGATCCCCTTAATATTACCTGCCTGACCCCCACAAAAGTTCCTGAAATAGAGAAATTATTATTCCAAACTACTCTTAAGTATTTCACATGCATACTATGTCTCCACTCTTTTGTCTATACGGAGCACACCTAAGACAGGTCTTACTTTTGTGGCGGTGTTCGTAGCGACAAACAATTCGCGGTAGAAACGGCTTACGAAGTCACCGCCACACTTTTAATAGCGGGCCGACCGGTCCGCTGGAACAGTGAACAGAAAGATGAAAACCCAACACTCTGATTAAATAAAAGTCGGTACTTATCTTTATTGACGAAGATACAGGAACACAATAGTGAACTCCGTGTCTACAGAGATCTGTCTAGTTCGAGTCGGAGCGGCTAGGTCAGCGTCGGCTGACGACAAACAACAACTCTGCTGCGATGAACACACAACTGACTAGCAAGTACACAATTCGGTGGCGAGTATACAACTGAGCGGCGAATACAGAACTGTCCTAGCGCTCGCGACTCCAGCGCTTAAGAAGCCAGAAGCCAGCGGTGGCGCGCGCAGACTTGCGGCGATTTCCTGTCTCGCTGGCGCTGCTTATGCGGACGGCGTCCGGACTTTGATGCTGCCAACCTTTTGGCAGCGGGCTCGGGTGGCATTACTGGTTAGGATATAACACTTACCAACACTAGATCCAGCGACAGAGTGCTGAAACATGGCCGTTCTTCAGGTCCTCTCGCACCTCTGCCAAAGTGGGTGAGCACCTTGCTACCGTATTGGTCAGCCACATTTCAGGCACCCAAAGCTCCGGTAAATTTCATCTCTTTGGTTCCACCAAAGGTGGCCAGAGGATCGTCTCAAAGATGATCATATATTCACATTCACTATACGCAGTTAGCAGACGACCATACATTCATTCATTTCGCAGATCTCACCAAACTGGATGTAGGGATTTATTTTGTGGGAGTGCACATGTGATCAATTAAATAAATAAATTGTCATTCCTTCCCACACTGGTATCCGGCTTCGCTGTATTAACTGAAATTGAGTTATTTTTACAAAAAATATGTTGTTCTAACAAGAATAATGAAGTATGTTGTACCTATTTTCAGTGTCGGGCGGTACTGTACCCTTTCAATATAAACAATTATACAAAGATAATAACACAGAGAAATATTAGCGATGGGCTGTGACGGAGTGGCGTAGAGCTAAGGCAATGCTGGATCTGGAAATCTCGTCGCCGGATGTTGTGTTGGCTACTGGGGGAGTCAGCACCGACACAAACAAGGAACGAGAGAAGTTGCGATGACCAGTAGCAGGAATCCCAAATCATTTGTCCAAAGCTTGAAGATTAATATAACACCTTATTTCTGCAAAGGAAATAGATATAACTTAACTTGAGGTGCTGCTTGTGCCTCCTAAAAGCAATTACTGTTCATTATTACTACTCACAAAATGCTCTCGAAGTCTGCGACTGAACTGGACCAAGCAGCGATGGGCCGCTGGTTAAATCAGCGTTGACAGGGGGCGCTGAACCCTGTCTTCCTGGAGGTGTGGAGCTGCCCACTTTTTCTATTGGCGCTGGAATGAGTGCCTTCTTCATACCGTTTAGTGGCGGTGCGCTCGTCGGTGTGCAATCTAATACTTCAGGACTGCACATATGAGACAGCCAAAATACTCTTAAACTTCAACAAAAATTTAATCATTACAGTTCCACAAAAAGGAAATGCTTACATGGGGTTAACGTTGTAGAACTATCGGTTTAGTATGGAAATACTGTATGTCTTTGGGTTCAGGAGATATGTAGGATAACACAAGGCAATAGTGACCCCATGACTTACCCTAGAAAATAAGTTGAATAAAAGTAAAATTACATTTTTAGCTTTCAATATACATTTTGCCAATGTTGACTGCAATTGTACTAGTTGTACGACATGAAAGGGGAACAGTAGCTGACAAGGGAGTGAGACAGGGTTGCATCCTATTCCCGACATTATTAAATCTGTCCATTGAGGTAACTATGAAGGAAACGAAGGGGAAATTCGGACAATGAGTTAAAATTCAGGTAGAGGAAATAAAAATTTTGAGTTTCCTGAAGACTCTGTAGTTCTGTCATAGAAGGCGGAAGACTTGGAAGAACTGTTGAACGAAACGGATATCGTCTTGAAAAAAGGTCATAAGATGAACACAACAAAAGTAAAACAGGAGTAACGGAATACAGCTCAATTAAATCAGTTAACACCGAGAGAATTCGGTTAGGAAACGAGACACTAAAAGTAGTCGATTAATTTTGTTGTTTGGGTTTGGGGAGCAAAATATCTCATGATGGCGGAAGGAGAGAGATTGTAAAATGCAAACTGGCTGTAAGAAGAGAAACATTTCCAGAAAAGAGAAATTTGTTGCCGGCCGCGGTGGCCGTGCGGTTCTAGGTGCTGCAGTCCGGAACCGCGGGACTGCTACGGTCGCAGGTTCGAATCCTGCCTCGGGCATGGATGTGTGTGATGTCCTTAGATTAGTTAGGTTTAAGTAGTTCTAAGTTCTAGGGGACTTATGACCACAGCAGTTGAGCCATTTGAATCATTTGAACCCACTGGTGTATTAGATGACCACATCTGTCTTGTCCGGTTCGAATCTCGTTCATGATCCTCCACTTACGTCTGGGGAAATAGACTCCATGTTTGTTGACTACAGTTGACTGCTCCCACTGGAGTTTCCATGAGTGGTTTACAGTCAAAGAGTAGCCAAGAAAGCTCTCTGCTGTGCGCCACGGTGGTTTCCTTGATTTCCAGCGCTGGTGTTCTACTTCTGCAGTATCTCTATGAATGGGTATCTCAGAATTCTCCTGAATTTTGTTCTAGACTTTCAGGAGAGCCTCTGATCTTCTTAGAACTGGAGGTAGGATCTTGCTGAGAACAAGAAAGCTTAGGGTGTTTGTACTTCAAATGTATCTCGTAAGTGGCCGTGCGGTTCTAGGCGCTATAGTCTGGAACCGTGAGATCGCTACGGTCGCAGGTTCGAATCCTGCCTCGGGCATTGATGTGTGTGATGTCCTTAGGTTAGTTAGGTTTAAGTAGTTCTAAGTTCTACCGGACTGATGACCACAGCAGTTAAGTCCCATAGTGCTCAGTGTCATTTGATTTTTTTTGTATCCCGTAATTGTTCGCATTGCCTGATGAGTTGCACGTCTCTCTTCTCAGTGTGTTTTGAGACCATTTGTTGTTTCAGTCGAAAGCACCGCTGTGCATGTGTAAGTGTAACTGATTGATCTGCAAGGTAGTTACCGTGTTACAGACAAACTCTTTTACATTAAAACTGTGCAGGATGTCTATATTGTTTTCCTCGGGTAGAGTATACGTTTCCATAATGAGGTTGCAAAAGTGCTATGATATTTCGATCAACGTACGTGTGTGAAAGACATTTCCTCGATTATGAAACTAAATAAGCCACTATTACTTGTATTGAATAGATACCAAATTTCAGTTGACATAGTAGGGGAAATGTATAAGCATTCAAAGATTTAAGCGTTTGTGTAAATAAATAAATGAATCGGGAACACGGATGGTCAACAATGATAATAATGATATTCTGAAAGTAATCTCAGATGATGTGTGTACTCATTTTAGGTATGAAGAAAAGAAAATTGCCGAAATGGCACCATGAGTGCGAAAATCTGTGAAATTGTCTGCGTCTGTTTATATGCCAAGAGTTTATACTAGATAAGAATTAAATTATGGCATCATCGTACCAAAACTATATAAATAATACTGAAAATTTCTTTCATTTATGATGTGTATTGTTTAGAGATATGAAATATGAAACTACTTCAGATGTAGTGCCCCTGCATTGTTATTTAAATGCAGTGTGTTCACAGTTTCACCTCTTCCCCTTCATCCTGCTCATGCATCGTGGCATGGCAGTGGGGGGAAGTATGCAGCCAGGCTGCACGCAAACCAGGGCACAGCTCGCTACTCGAATTCTTGACAGCCACTCTCTTGTATAGGGATGTGTTCTCCGGTTACTTCAAAAATTCTGTTGTATATCAGACGCCCGAGGATTCTGTATGCGACACTTATATAAGTGCTTTTGGAGGATAGTTTTCCAGTTTTGTGGACTCTTTATAAGGTTACTGTATGGCTCATAATTTTGTTTCCTTTATCGAAGGTGGTAGGTTTCTGATTTGTAGATTATCTTAGAAGAATTTAATAGGACCTTTTGCTGCATCTGGTCCATAGGGTGCTAGTAATTCAGGGTATATCCCTTCAAATCCAGCTCCTTTTCCAGCTTTCATACTTTTGATTGCTTGTTTGGTTTCTTCTTCTTGAAATGGAATGAATAGTTCAGAAGTGTCTGTGACAGCTCTTCTTCTGATATTCAGTTGTAATTTGATATCCCTTTTCGTTTTCTTGTCTTTTGCGTTCTTGGAAACTAATACTAATTGTTCAGCAAAACCATCAAATTGATGGCAGTTTTTGATATTTTGGTTGCAGGATTTGGAGAATCTTGTTTTCCAATGATAGTCCAGGCTTTCCTGCTAGAGTAGGTATAACCTAAGGATTTTACTGTTCCACGCCAGTTCTTTCTTCGACCGTCATCCACGAATTTGAGGAGATCTGTTGCATAGTCAGAGTTACAATGTTCCTCATACTCTCTGCGTAATTTCTCACTCTCTACACTCCAAGCGCTGGTGAACTAATGTAGTATCCTCTAGGTATGCATCGTCTAGTTGCACCATAATCATCCCAATACATCTACCGTAGTTGTTGAAGGATGGTTTCATCTGTCTAACATTGGAGTCTGTTTGCTTTACAAATTCAATCCAGTTGGCTTTCTTGAGGTTCCATCTCGGTTTAGGATGTAATTGTACAACGGATATAGTCATCTCCACATCTCAGATAAAAGTTCTGAGTTGGCTATGGGGGAGAATCACTGTATGCAGTACTAGGGGACTGATGACCTCAGATGTTAAGTCACATAGTGCTCAGAGACATTTGAACCATTTTTGAAATAAATCTTTGAATGCTTGTACATTTTTCCCTCTACTGTGTCAGTTGATGAAGTCTGGTATCTATTCAACACAAGTAACTGTCTTCGTCATATTCTCTTTTTTCAGCAGCGTTTCTAATCATTATATGTTCTGTCATGCAGTCGAAGACACATCCGAATGATTTTATTAAATTTAACATTTTCTATAACATTCCTATTACCATTTGCTTGAATCTGTACTTTGAAAGTTTATTAGCTACCTTGGCCCATATACGGTTCCTCTTCATTTGCCTTTTTCGTATCTGCAAGGTGTTTTGCTGTGTGTGTAAGTATCTTTGTTGAATAATTATTCCTTTCTTATGTGTTCCTTTAATATTTATTTTACAAAATATTACACTTGCTTTATTGAAAATGTTTTAAGTCCCAAACCTTAAATATATTCACATAATGTAAATTTTTGATTTCCCGTCTCTTGAGCTATTTTTTTCTAGCTTTGTATTTATTTTTTCTCTGCAGCTTATGAGTCTATGATTATTTTCGTCTAGAAAGTACTTTAGAATCGTCAAATCGTCTAATATTTATTTATTATTTGGTGAAATACAAAGAGTTTCAGTTTTAGTACTAACTGGGCCTTTTGAAGTCAATTTTCTATTTACTTTTTCCTGGAAGAAAAGTTTAAAGACGAACTCGTTGCTCCTATTGGCAGTTACCGATCAACTGGAGAATCGTTCTCTAGGTGTTCTCCTACCTTATCACTACAGTCTTCCATGAACACCCTGTAGCGAGATTTGCTATGATTTATCAGTTTTGCGACTCTTCATAGACATCTTGTACGTCCTCATCAAAATATGTGCGCACATTTCAATGATTTCCGTGTAACAAGTTCTGTTTTTAAAACACACCTTACCATTCTGTCTGAGAGTCATTCAGATTCTATAATACTGTTCTTAATTTAGTTGACTGCGATAAACCTTACACATGAATATATCTCCTTGCTTTATAGTAAAATATATGAGATGATTCTAATTCAATTTGGTTGTCGTTTTCACGTTACACTTCGAGTAACTACACGGTATCTGATGTGATATAATTTAACACTGATAGTCCCAATAACTTCTCTGCAGAATTTCTGGTCTTGCAATTTATTGTCCCTAAAATAAAATTAGGTTGCTAAGGTCCATATTATTGTTTAATAATTAGAATGTTGTGTAGCTAGATATGGACGAGGAAGTAGCAGGCCGTACCCCGTGGCCTTACACTATTGGGGCAGTTCACTCAGTCCAGTATTCTCAAATGTCGACTCACCCGGGCTACAGTACGGACATTCCAAGAACTGGCATGTGAGAATAGGTCTTGTCATAATTCCACCCACGGCACACTAGACTGACAGGGCCAGAAGAGTTCGGATAGCCACAAGGACAACAGCAAACCTCTGCGATAAACGTTATCTACAACTACGCAGATACTCCGTAAGCCAACGTACGGTGTGTGGCGGAGGGTACCCTGTGGCACTACCTTTCCTCTTCCATTCGCAAACAGAGCGAGGGAAAAACGATTATCTATATGCCTCCGTAAGAGCCCTAATTTCTCGTACGGTATCTTATTTTCGTGGTCCTTATGCGCAATGTATGTTGGCGGCAGTAGAATCGTTCTGCAGTCAGCTCCAAATGCCAGCGATCTAAATTTTCTCAGTACTGTTTCTCGAAAAGAATGTCGCCTTCCCTCTAGGGATTCCCATTTTAGTTACCGAAGCATCTCCGTATCGTCCGCCACCGTAGCTGAGTGGACATCACGCCGGCGTGTCATGCCGGGGGGTTCAAATGGTTCAAATGGCTCTGAGCGCTATGGGACTCAACATCTTAGGTCATCAGTCCCCTAGAACTTAGAACTACTTAAACCTAACTAATCTAAGGACATCACACACATCCATGCCCGAGGCAGGATTCGAACCTGCGACCGTAGCGGTCGCGCGGTTCCAGACTGTAGCGCCTAGAACCGCCCGGCCACTCCGGCCGGCTTGCAACGTTACGCTCACATATTTAAACGACGTGACTGTTTCAATCATGGCACTAGTAATACTGTATCCAAACATTAAAGGTTTGTTTTTCGCACTGATCCGCATTAACTTACATTTTTCTACATTCCGAGCTAGCTGCCATTCATCACAATAAACAGAAATTTTGTCTAAGTCATTTTGTATCCTCCTACAGTCACTCAAGGTCGACCACAGCATCATCAGCAAAAACCGCAGATTATTGTCCACCCTCTCTGCCAAATCATTTATGTAGGTAGAGAATAACAGTGATTCCATCACACTTCCCTGGGGCACTCCTGGCTATACCCTTGTCTTTGATGAACACCCACCGTCGAGAACAACGTGCTGGGTTCTGTTATTTAATAAGTCCTCGAGCCACTCACATATCTGTGAACTTTTTCCATATGCTCGTATCTTCGTTAAGAGCCTGCAACGGGTCACCGTGTCAGATGCTTTCCGCAAATGAAATATGGAATCTACCTGTTGCCCTTCAGCCATCGTTCGTAGTATAACATGTGAGGAAAGGGCAAGCTGAGTTTTGCACGAGCGATTCTTTCTAAAACCGTGCTGAATCGTCGACATAAGTTTCTCGGTACCAAGAAAATTTATTATATTCTAACTGAGAAGGATTCTGCAGCAAATCGAAGTTAAGGATATCGGTCTGTAATTTCGTGGGTCCGTTCTTTTACCCTTCTTATATACTGAAGTCACTGGGCGTTGCCGGCCGCAGTGGTCGAGCGGTTCTAAGCGCTGCAGTCTGGAACGGCGCGACCGCTACGGTGGCAGGTGCGAATCCTGCTTCGGGCATGGATGTGTGTGATGTCCTTAGGTTAGTTAGGTTTAAGTAGTTCTAAGTTCTAGGTGACTGATGACCTAAGATGTTAAGTCCCATAGTGCTCAGAGCCATTTGAACCACTGCGCGTTTTTCCAGTCGCTTGGCATTTTATTCTGGGCGAGAGATTCACGATAAATGCAGCTAGTAAGGGGTCATTTCTGTGGCGTACTCTTTGTAAATCCTAACTGGGATTCCATCCGGTCCTGATGATTTATTTGCTTTTAAATCATTCAGTTGTTTCTCTATGCCAGGGATGCTTATTACTAAGTCATCCATGTGGGAATCTGTCCGATGGTCAAATGACGGTATGTTCTCGTGTGTGAACGATTTCTCGAACGTTAGCAGATCTCATGCTAATCATGTATCAGCATAATGCTCAAGTCTCCAAGTGTTATTGAATGTAGCAGTGGGTCTCATAAAGGATTAAATTGTAGAAGGTTACAAGCACAGACTCCTCAAGCTGTCCTAGGCGTGGTTTGAAAATGTGTTCCTCCAACAGCTGTCCTTCAAGTTGGCTCCTCACAAAATTTAATGAAATTTGGGAGCTATTGTTTCGGTAATGCCAACTCAGGCAATTCATCGTGGTCTGGGTTTCCTCTGTTGGGATGAGGAATGAAAATCTTCAGACCAGCAAAGGAGACACTGCACAGACCGTGACAGAGAACTTTGTTCGAAGCAGCGTCACTGGCAGCCATGGTCCAGTCTTCTGCCATCGCCGACTGATTGCTGAGAGTAGCGGCATGGACTTTAAAAGGGTAGAGGTAAATAACGATTTAACCTCAAACAGATTATGATGTCATTCGAGACGAATCTCAAACTCGGAATGAGGAAGATTCTTTTCAGTGAAACAATCCCGGCATTTGTATTATGCGATTTAGGAAAACCACGGAAAGCCTTTATCTGGGTGACTGGACGGGAATTTGAACCGCCGGCTGCTACGGTCGCAGGTTCGAATCCTGCCTCGGGCATGGGTGTGTGTGATGTCCTTAGGTTAGTTAGGTTTAAGTAGTTCTAAGTTCTTGGGGACTTATGACCACAGCAGTTGAGTCCCATAGCGCTCAGAGCCATCTGAACCGCCGGTCTCCTGAATGTGACTCCAATGTCTTGCCACTGCGGCACTTCGCTCCGTCGTTGGGACTTCGGTTTACGGAGGATGAAGTCTGCGATCTCCCTTCCTCTGTGTGGCACCTGGATTAAAGTTCGTCTGCGAAATGCGGCATGTCACCAGATCACAACAAAATCTACCACATGGTGTTTCAGAACCTCACTTTGAGTGCTTCTCGCCCCCATAGCAATTGTCGCTAACGAATGCTGGGTCGACGGCGCTCGACACTAAGGTACCCAGTTCGATTCCTAATGATGAAGATACTTTTGATAATCATTATTTGGACAGTAAGGGGGAAGGATGGTGGTGTAAAATTTCTAATCTCTTTTTTTTTGTGCGAATAATCTGGGTTCTCTAAACTCTCCGTTGCATCCCATGATGTTAGAGCATGTCACACTGACCGATCCGTCGGAGGCGGATAATACGCTTGACTCCCTCTTAGCACTACTCGAGAGAAATAGGCTACCTTACGGTGCTAGGTTTCATCCTTTCCCTTCTTTCATCATCATAAAACAAAAACATTAGACTATACTCTACACACAATCATGAGTCAGCTGCATTAACAGTTATGCTTAAACCGCTATTCTCACAATTCGCGAATGAAAGTTGCAATCTTGGGCGAAGAAATAAAACCTACTCCAGGGCTTAACCTACGTCTCGGTGTGTCTTAGCTCACTATACCAGGCGGCCCTTTCTTTTTGCTCCCTTTCTTTCTCCTTACATACATGTCACGTCCCGACGCGCAGAAATCATTTGCAAATGAAAGAGGCACACTCGAACAATAGTTACTAAATTCTGAAAATAGCTACCGTATTTGACGGACTATAAGACGCTACGGACTATAAGACGCACATTAATTTTCAAGCATTTCTTAAAATAAAATTTTTACCATTTTTATTATTAGATTGCAAACCCAGACTAAAAAAATTATTAGTTTACAAAACCAAACTGAACTTTAAAATCCCTGAAAATTAAATTTGAACTTTCTTCTTCTTCTTCTTCTTCCTCCTCTTCCTCTTCTTTGTCATCGTTGTCCTCTTAATAAATAAGATGGTCTTCTCTGCCATCTAGAGCGTTACTAATGCCGCACTGCTGGAAAGATTTAACAATAATGTCTTCTATTACTCGAGACCACGACTGTTTTATCAGCTGAGACACTTGTTTGATTGTACTTCGCTTTAAAGCCCCCTTCGGCGTGAATTCATGTTGGGTTTCATCCAACATCCATTTGTTCCATTGCTCTCTCATATACACTTTAAATGGTTTATTTATCAAGACGTTGTAGTTGTGAAGTAACTTCTCCCGGAATAAAAGCAAGCTCTGTATTTCCATGTCTCAATTTCTCTTTCACACAATTTTTCAAATGACTGTTAAACTGATCTAGCACAAGAATAGAACTCCTCTTCAATAAATCATCCTTCCTTCTCTCCCATATTCTGTTAATCCATAAGTTCACACCAGCCTCGTTCATACAGCCCTTGTCATGTACGTCAACAACATCTAGTGGTGTTTCAGTTTGGCATTGTTTTACGATTTGAAATAATCATTGAAATAAGTTTAGTACCGTCAGCACAACATGAAAGGACAACAGTGTAGTGCATTTTTTTATCTTCACTTGTTTTCATAGTTACAGCTTTAGCACGTTCTGTTACTCGGCACATCAAATGTCAGATGAGTTTCGTCCATATTCGCTGTTAGGCTTAGTTCCACATTGGTATTCTTTCGATGTTGAATAACAAACCGATGGAAAGATAATGCCTTCTCTTCATACTCTTCTGGCATTTTCTGAGGCATTTTGTCACTGATTCGCTTGCTAAATCCGTTACGCTCCATAAACCTGTATCATCAGCCAACTCCACCTTAAAAGTCTGTTAAGTTCCACTGTAGCGCTAGCTTACGAGCATGTATTTGAATCATTTTTGTATTAATTCCAATGCTATTTTGACGGTGCACTTGAGTGCATTTCAATACTTCATCTTCCAATCTTGGCTCATCTTTTAGTCTTGGCCATTTTGCGTTCAGTCCACTATTTGCACATTTTGTTTTCCTCATTTTTTTCAGTTCTTCTTTACTAGCGCGCCAATCGCGAATGGTTTTTTCTGTTGGTGGAAATGCTGCTCCGTTTCCATGTTCTTCTGCATATTTTATTACTTTCAGTTTATAGCCTGCATCATATGAATTTCGTTTTATTTTTTCCCATTACGAAACTATCTACTAACAAAAGTATTGTATCGTTACCGATAATACAAATCACTTTCAGTTCAAGTTCACTGGCACTGTAGACTGCAATGACGCATCATAGGCTAGACGGTTGTAATGTCAGAGCGGGAGGGAGACAATGTTAGCAAGCTTGTGAATCCCAGCAACTCATCGCTGCACTGCTGCTGCCAGTTGAACCCAATGTGTCCAGATAGAGATAAGTTTCCCGTGACATCGAATATATGGCCTTTTTTAAGACAGGCGGGAATTTTAAATCAAACACTGGACATTCTTATACTAATTTCGAGTATAAGACACCTGAACTTTGGAGGCACTTTTTAGAGGAAAAAAGTGCGCCTTATAATCAGTACAACACAGTATCAAATTAATAACGTGAAAACTTTGCATTCAGGAGATAATTTTCCTTAAAATTCGAAAAAGATTTTATAAACATTTTTTAATAAACGTGGAAGAGGATTTCACTAGCCAGATGTTGGGTGGAAAGAAATATCCTTCAACACAAAGCCTTAGAGCTGTGGCGTTCCTCTCGTACAGGGACAGCAGCCGGCCTTCTTATTGATTTATGTTAAGAGGGTCCACGCCAGCAGTTCGGTCGATCTGAGCGCTGAGCAAGTTACAAGAAATGGCCAGCGTTCCGTACTACGAGAGGTGGCCGTAGGTCGACTCCCATCTGGTTTTGCACTTTCACCAACTACTCACAGCCACTGTATAAGAGCTGTCGTTAAATCCTCGAAAGCAGCAGTTACTGTTCCCTAATTTTCAGTCAATTGCTCTTTGTCGTACAATATGCTCTAAAGTTATAAAGGATGATTCCGTGACGATGTTACAAATTTTCAGGGATGATGGTGAAGGGTAAATGTATCGATCTGAGATAAGGGTCAGGAAACGACCGAGTCGACAATTGTTAGCGAAAATCGTTCTGATGCCTCTGACAATGGAATGCGTGTACCCGTACTATCGTTGCTAAGACTGTAGGGTGGGCAACATTCAGAGGTGGTAGTATTGACCAAAACAAGAAAAAAATGCCGAATAAACATGTGCTCTAAAATGCATACCATAAGAGCTATGAGCCCTTGTTTATCTTGGATACTGCCAAAAGAATCTCTTCTACGACAAGCTCTGTGGTTTCTGTATTTTTGGAGAAGGTTGCATGGATAAAAATTAGAAAAAAGTGATCACTAAATATGGGCCACTGCTACGGTCGCAGATTCGAATGCTCCCTCGGGCATGGATGTGTGTGATGTCCTTAGGTTAGTTAGGTTTAAGTAGTTCTACGTTCTAGGGGACTGATGACCTCAGACGTTAAGTCCCATAGTACTCAGAGCCATTTGAACCATTATTTTGAACAGACAGTTTTCTTCGAGGTAATTCATAATGTTTGAAAATCCTGCTGCATACCGACGTTAACGATAGGGCCAGTAATTTAGTGGGTTACTCCTACTACCTTTCTTGAATATTGGTGTGACCTGTGCAACTTTCCAGTCTTTTGATACGGATCTTTCTTCGAGCGAACGGTTTTATATGTTTGTTAAGTATGGGGCTAATGCATCAGCATACTCCGAAAGGAACCTAATTGGTATACTATCTGGACCAGAAGACTTGCTTTTATTAAGTTCAAATGGTTCAAATGGCTCTGAGCACCATGGGACATAACTTCTGAGGTCATCAGTCCCCTAGAACGTAGAAGTACTTAAACGTAACTAACCTAAGGACATCACACACATCCATGCCCGAGGCAGGATTCGAACCTGCGACCGTAGTGGTCGCGCGGTTCCATACTGTAGCGCCTAGAATCGCTCGGCCACCCCGGCCGGCTTTTATTAAGTGATAAAAGTTGCTTCACTACTCCGAGGATATTTACTTCTACGTTACTCATGTTGTCAGCTGATCTCGATTCGAATTCTGGAATATTTACTTCGATTTCTCTTGTGAAGGCATTTCGGAAGGCTCTGTTTAAATGGTTCAAATGGCTCTGAGCACTATGGGACTTAACATCTACGGCCATCAGTCCCCTAGAACTTAGAACTACTTAAACCTAACTAACCTAAGGACAGCACACAACACCCAGTCATCACGAGGCACAGAAAATCCCTGACCGCGCCGGGAATCGAACCGGGGAACCCGGGCGTGGGAAGCGAGAACGCTACCGCACAACCACGAGCTGCGGACGCTGTGTTTAGTCACTCTGCTTTGGCAGCACTGTCTTCGATAGTATCTCCATTGCTATCGCGCAGAGAAGGCATTGATTGTTTCTTGCCGCTAACAAGCTTTATATACGACCAGAATCTTTTTGGATTTTCTGCGAGGTTTCGAGACAAAGTTTCGTTGCAGGAACTGTTATATGCATCTCGCATTGAAGTCCGCGCTAAATTTCGAGCTTCTGTAAAAGATCGCCAATCTTGGGGATTTTACGTCTGTTTAAATTTGGCATGTTTGTTTCGTTGTTTCTGCAACAGTGTTCTAACCGTTTTGCGTACCAAGGAGGATCAGCTCCGTCGTTTGTTAATTTATTTGGTACAAATCTCTCAATTGCTGCCGATACTATTTCTTTGAATTCAAGCCACATCTGTTCTACATTTATATTATTAATTTGGAGTGAGTGGAGATTGTCTCTCAGGAAGGCGTCAGGTGAATTTTTGCTTTTTTGAATAGGTATATTTTTCGCTTATTTTTGGTTGATTTGGGAATTACAGTATTCAATCTCGCTACGACAACCCTGTGTTCACTAATCCCTGTATCGATTTTATGTTCGTTACTAACTCAGGATTATTTGTTGCTAAGAGGTCAAGTGTGTTTTCACAACCGTTTACTGCTCGAAATAATTTTCAGAGCATGCGTTTAGCACAATTTCGGTTGATATTTTATGCGTACCTCCAGAATTAAACATGTATTTTCGCCAACATATTGAAGGTGAATTAAATTCACCACCAACTATTATTGTATGAGTCGGGTACGTGTTTGAAATCAAACTCAAATTTTCTTTGAACCTTTCAGCAACTGTATCATCTGAATTGGGAGGTCGGTAAAAGGATCCTATTATTATATTATTTCGGTTGCCAACAATGACCTCTGCCCATACTAATTCACAGGAAGTATCTACAGTACTTCAATTTCGCGAAAAGTTAAACTACTTCTAACAGCAACAAACACGCCACCGCCAACCGTGTTTAGGCTATCCTTTCGGAACACCGTTAGGTTCTTCGCAAAAATTTCAGCTGAGCTTATATCCGGCTTTAGCCAGCTTTCAGTGCCTATAACGATTTGAGCACCAGTGCTTTCTATTAGCGCTTGGAGCTCTGGTACTTTCCCAACACAGCTACGACAATTTACAACTGTTTTATCAATGGTTCCTGTATCTATGTTCTTCCTGCGTTCGGCCTCCACCCTTTGTGACTGAAGCCCTTCTTGTGTTATCCCGAGACCCTCTAACGTAATAAAAATAATTAATTGTTTATGTTAGCGAACCTACAATTCAGAATTGGCTACGTCTTGAAAACAGGATTTATCTCACATCAAATACAGACACTTTAGCAAAATTAACTTAACCTATTGGTCCACTTTGGCTGCGTATTAACACTTGAATCAATAAAGTATTGCATTAAATGCAAGTAGCTGTATACTCTGTTATACAGAACGTCTAAAAATGTGCCACATATTCCTGCAGGAGTTAGTATTGGTCAAAACTAGAAGAAAAGTTCCGATAATGAGATGTCCGGAAACCAATACCTGTTGAGATATGGATCAATCTGTCCTCTCATTCCCACCTATCTGTTGCGTAGAAGATGACATTACAGGTACCACTGCATGTGATTAGCACGCATCATGATACTCCCTTGAACGCTACTTCGCAGTTAATCACGCCCACTTTCAAATATGCTTGGTTCCTTCCAGATTGCATCATATACGAGGGGCATTCAGTAAGTAATGCAATACAATTTTCTTTATAAAAGCAAGTAGGTTTTATTCAGGATTCTCATACACCATATTTTTACCACTCTTTTGGCTAAAAAGCCCTATTTTTCAACATAATCTCCGTTCAATGCCACGGCTTTACTCTACCTTATTGGGACGTCCTGTATTCCCGCATTGTTCCACTCTTCTGGTCGATGTCGGAGCCAACATCTTGCTGCATCAATAACCTCCCCATCATCCACGTACTGCCTACCGCGGAGTGCATCCTTCATTGGGCCAAACTGATGGAAGTCGGAAGGCGCGAGATCCGGGCTGTAGGGTGGGTGAGGAACAACAGTCCAATGAATTTTTGTGAGCTCCTCTCGGGTGGGCAGAATTGTATGAGGCCTTGTATTGTTATGGAGAAATTCGGCTGAATTTTTGTGGCGACGAGTACGCTGCAGTCGTTTCTTCAGTTTCCTGGCGGTTGCACAGTACACTTCAGCGTTGATAGTTGCATCGTGAGGGAGGATATCAAACAGAATAACTCATCCAGAGTCCCAGAAGATCATCGTCATGGCTTTGCCGACTGAGGGTGCAGCTCAGGAGGAGAGTTGGTGTGACGCGGCTCCCTGGACTGCCGTTTTGTTTCCGGTTCGAAGTGCTGAACCCATGTTTCATTGCCTGTGACGATGTTCGACAAAAAAATTGTCAAGATCAGCTTCGTAAAGCGCAAGAAATTCCGCACAGATGATCATTCGTTGCACTTTGTGGTCTTCTGTTAGGCGACGAGGTACCCAGCTAGTACCCACCGCTGAGTACGTCAAATGGTGGACGAGTGTGTCTGGACTACCTACGGAGACGTCCAGTTGTGCAGCAAGCTGTCTGACTGTGATCCATGAATCACTTCGAATGAGGGTGTCCACACGTTCCAACATTGCAGGAGTCACAGGTGTTTGCGGCCGCTCGGCAGGCGGGAGATTTTTATTCGTGCCAGAAGCACTTACGATGTATAAAATAATGCACCAGGAGAAAGAAAACTGGCGTTCTACGGATCGGAGCGTGGAATGTCAGATCCCTTAATCGGGCAGGTAGGTTAGAAAATTTAAAAAGGGAAATGGATAGGTTGAAGTTAGATATAGTGGGAATTAGTGAAGTTCGGTGGGAGGAGGAACAAGACTTCTGGTCAGGTGACTACAGGGTTATAAACACAAAATCAAATAGGGGTAATGCAGAAGTAGGTTTAATAATGAATAGGAAAATAGGAATGCGGGTAAGCTACTACAAACAGCATAGTGAACGCATTATTGTGGCCAAGATAGATACGAAGCCCATGCCTACTACAGTAGTACAAGTTTATATGCCAACTAGCTCTGCAGATGACGAAGAAATTGAAGAAATGTATGATGAAATAAAAGAAATTATTCAGATTGTGAAGGGAGACGAAAATTTAATAGTCATGGGTGACTGGAATTCGAGTGTAGGAAAAGGGAGAGAAGGAAACATAGTAGGTGAATATGGATTGGGGGACAGAAATGAAAGAGGAAGCCGCCTGGTCGAATTTTGCACAGAGCACAACATAATCATAACTAACACTTGGTTTAAGAATCATGAAAGAAGGTTGTGTACATGGAAGAACCCTGGAGATACTAAAAGGTTTCAGACAGATTATATAATGGTAAGACAGAGATTTAGGAACCAGGTTTTAAATTGTAAGACATTTCCAGGGGCAGATGAGGACTCTGACCACAATCTATTGGTTATGACCTGTAGATTAAAACTGAAGAAACTGCAAAAAGGTGGGAATTTAAGGAGATGGGACCTGGATAAACTAAAAGAACCAGAGGTTGTACAGAGATTCAGGGAGAGCATAAGGGAGCAATTGAGAGGAATGGGGGAAATAAATTCAGTAGAAGAAGAATGGGTAGCTTTGAGGGATGAAGTAGTGAAGGCAGCAGAGGATCAAGTAGGTAAAAAGACGAGGGCTAGTAGAAATCCTTGGGTAACAGAAGAAATATTGAATTTAATTGATGAAAGGAGAAAATATAAAAATGCAGTAAGTGAAACAGGCAAAAAGGAATACAAACGTCTCAAAAATGAGATCGACAGGAAGTGCAAAATGGCTAAGCAGGGATGGCTAGAGGACAAATGTAAGGATGTAGAGGCTTATCTCACTAGGGGTAAGATAGATACCGCCTACAGGAAAATTAAAGAGACCTTTGGAGATAAGAGAACAACTTGTATGAATATCAAGAGCTCAGATGGAAACCCAGTTCTAAGCAAAGAAGGGAAAGCGGAAAGGTGGAAGGAGTATATAGAGGGTCTATTCAAGGGTGATGTACTTGAGGACAATATTATGGAAATGGAAGAGGATGTAGATGAAGATGAAATGGGAGATATCATACTGTGTGAAGAGTTTGACAGAGCACTGAAAGACCTGAGTCGAAACAAGGCCCCCGGAGTAGACAATATTCCATTGGAACTACTGACGGCCGTGGGAGAGCGAGTCCTGACAAAACTCTACCATCTGGTGAGCAAGATGTATGAAACAGGCGAAATACCCTCAGACTTCAAGAAGAATATAATAATTCCAATCCCAAAGAAAGCAGGTGTTGACAGATGTGAAAATTACCGAACTATCAGCTTAATAAGTCACAGCTGCAAAATACTAACACGAATTCTTTACAGACGAATGGAAAAACTAGTAGAAGCCAACCTCGGGGAAGATCAGTTTGGATTCCGTAGAAACACTGGAACACGTGAGGCAATACTGACCTTACGACTTATCTTGGAAGAAAGATTAAGGAAAGGCAAACCTACATTTCTAGCATTTGTAGACTTAGAGAAAGCTTTTGACAATGTTGACTGGAATACTCTCTTTCAAATTCTAAAGTTGGCAGGGGTAAAATACAGGGAGCGAAAGGCTATTTACAATTTGTACAGAAACCAGATGGCAGTTATAAGAGTCGAGGGGCATGAAAGGGAAGCAGTGGTTGGGAAGGGAGTGAGACAGGGTTGTAGCCTCTCCCCGATGTTGTTCAATCTGTATATTGAGCAAGCAGTAAAGGAAACAAAAGAAAAATTCGGAGTAGGTATTAAAATTCATGGAGAAGAAATAAAAACTTTGAGGTTCGCCGATGACATTGTAATTCTGTCAGAGACAGCAAAGGACTTGCAAGAGCAGTTGAATGGAATGGACAGTGTCTTGAAAGGAGGATATAAGATGAACATCAACAAAAGCAAAACAAGGATAATGGAATGTAGTCTAATTAAGTCGGGTGATGCTGAGGGAATTAGATTAGGAAATGAGGCACTTAAAGTAGTAAAGGAGTTTTGCTATTTGGGGAGCAAAATAACTGATGATGGTCGAAGTAGAGAGGATATAAAATGTAGGCTGGCAATGGCAAGGAAAGCGTTTCTGAAGAAGAGAAATTTGTTAACATCCAGTATTGATTTAAGTGTCAGGAAGTCATTTCGGAAAGTATTCGTATGGAGTGTAGCCATGTATGGAAGTGAAACATGGACGATAAATAGTTTGGACAAGAAGAGAATAGAAGCTTTCGAAATGTGGTGCTACAGAAGAATGCTGAAGATTAGATGGGTAGATCACATAACTAATGAGGAAGTATTGAATAGGATTGGAGAGAAGAGAAGTTTGTGGCACAACTTGACCAGAAGAAGGTATCGGTTGGTAGGACATGTCCTGAGGCATCAAGGGATCACCAATTTAGTATTGGAGGGCAGCGTGGAGGGTAAAAATCGTAGAGGGAGACCAAGAGATGAATACACTAAGCAGATTCAGAAGGATGTAGGTTGCAGTAGGTACTGGGAGATGAAAAAGCTTGCACAGGATAGAGTAGCATGGAGAGCTGCATCAAACCAGTCTCAAGACTGAAGACCACAACAACAACAACAACAACAACATGTATTACAAGACAATTATTTACACTTTTGCCGCCTAGAAGTTAGCGACCTCTATTGCATTTGGCGCTGCAGGTTGCAGGCAGGTCTCCTGTTGTGCATGTTGCTGTACATTGGGTACATTGGAGCAGGTGGAAGGTCGTCTGCGTTGCTCCACACTCACAGAGAGGCGGCTCCTCTAGGAAACCTCATTTAGTCAGATTGCTCTTACATTTCGTGACACCCGAGCGTAGTCTGTTGAGGAACCTCCATGTACTCCAATTCTCTGTGTATCCGGGTGGTAGTCTTTGGCTTGGTGTAATCCATCCCACAGTACTGGTAAGCCTTGCACGCCATAGTTGGATTCGGCATTGCTGTAGTGCCCCAACTACAGCCTCGGTAGATCTGAGGAAGCTCTTTCTGGATTTTAGTCATGGGTTTGCTGGTTGATAGCCATATAGTGGGTGAGCTTCAGAAGTTTCTGATTTTTCTTCTCACTTTTTGCTGCTACCTTTAGGCGGATGTCGGGGGGGGGGGGGGGGGGGGGTACTATTCCCGCGAGGCTGTACAGTTTATCCAGAGGAGTAGGCTTCAGGCACCCGGTGATGATATGACAAGTACCATTAAGATCGACATCTACTGTTTTGGCATGGCAAGAATTGAGCCACACTGGGCTTGCGTATTCTCCGGCAGAGTAACACAATGCAAGGGAAGAGGATCTCACAGTGTTGGCGTGTGCTCCCCACGTTGTGCCTGTTAGCTTTCTGATGATATTGTTCCTGACTGCCACTTTTTGCTTGGTATTTAGGCAGTACCTCTTATGTGTTAATGCACGGTCAAGGGTGAACCCTAGGTATTTGGGATGAGACAGGTGTACGCGACCTTGTTGCGATGATGACAGACGCCTCGTCCAACGACTCACAGTGCTTTTGTTCACTGCCAGGTCTCCACAGAATCTCTGGAAGCGCCTATGAATGTCTGCGATGCTCTGGTTTTCCGCCAAAAAAAAAAAAACTCAATTACAGCTCTGCTTGGAACGCACCTCCGTTGCAGACGCCATTCTGAAAACTTCGCAAAGCGTCGCCACCTATAGGAACTTCATGAAACTATATGGGCTTAAGTGGGAATATTCCACGATTGCCAAAGCAAATTCCGCATTTTTTCAACCGAAATTGGCCTAGAAAAAAACAGTGTTGCATTACTTGTTGAACGCCCCTCGCACATTGGCCACAAGCTTCTGTAACGTCTGCACGTTGTCGATGGGTTGGGCATACACCACTTCCTTTAGACGTCTCCGTAGCCAGAAATCCAACTGATTCCAGTCCGGTAAAATGGCAAGCCACACTATGGAACCTCCTCGACCAATCAATGGACCATCAAACGTTGCTCACCCGATCTGTAGAAAATGGTGTGGTGCCCTGGCGTTCATGAACGACGCAAGGGTAACGTTCCCTCAGTAGCCCTGGTAACTTACCGCGCAGCTTACTGCAACATTAGGACGGCATGCACTACAGAATACTACACATTATTCGTCATAAGCAAATCAGCCCGTACCTTAGTAAGTATTGGTTTTTGGGCATATTATTTTGGGAACTTTTCTTCTAATTTTGACCAAATACTACCCCCTGTAGGAATATGTGGCTCTTTTTCTTAAAAATATCTATAATGGACTTTAGGTTTTATAATCATGATCTGTACTTTCATCTTTTCGTCACAAATAAGAAAATAGTAATATTTTTTATCTTTTCTTTGATATCTTGTCCCACGAAATCAATGGATTACATTGCGTACGCTAACATCACAATCTAGCTTGTACCTGATAAGTTAAAAAAGTGACTTCACCGCACCAAGCGTCGTGATGGATGTAAAAAATGTATGCTGCTCTTAAATTTGGTAGAAATGAAGAAATAATGGGAGGCTGGTTAAAGATAACGTCTCGTCGATATTGAAGAAAGAGACCGCTAGTTCTGACTAGGAGATCCGAAGAGATTGTTATGGGCCGTGATGAAGGAGCGAATCAGCATTCGCCTCAACTTATTTGAAGAAATCTGAATCACAATGGTACGACAAGGATTTGAAACTTGCTCTCTGTTCGTACATATCCATTTTCTTAGCCACTGCACTGCCTTTCTCGTTAATAAAGGCAAAGCCTCCTTATAACCTACGGTGGGAGGTCTATGCCGACCAAGAGCATTCTGCTGCACAGATACCACCGACTCCCAAGAAGTCACTTCCCTACATCTAAATCTACATGATTACTCCGCAGTTCACAATTAAGCGCCCGGCAGAAGATTCATCGCACCATCTCCAAGCTACTTCTCTACCGTTCCATCTCGAAAAGCGCGCGGGGAAAACAAACCCTTAAATCTCTCAGTGCGAGCTATGATTTCTCTTATTTTATTATGATGATCATTTCTCCGGTGTAGCTGGGCACCGAAAAAAAATATTTTCACACTCTGAGGAGAAAGTTGGTGATCGAAATGTCATGAGAAGATACTGCAGCAAAGAAAAACACCTTTGTTTAATGATTGCCACCCCAATTCGAGTATCATATCCGTGGCACTCTCTCCCCATTTCGCAGTAATACAAAACAAGCTGCCCTTCTTTAAACTTTTTCGATGCTCTCCGTCAATCCTATCTCATGCGGATCCCACATCGCACAGCAATACTCCAGAAGAGGGCGGACAAGCGTAGTGTAGACAGTCTCTTTAATAGACCTGTTACATTTTCTGTGTTCTGCCAATAAATCAGTCTTTGGTTTGCTTCCCCCACAACATTACCTATGTGATCGTTACAATTCAAGTCGTTAAAAATTGTAATTCCAAAATGTATAGTTCAGTTTACAGACTTTCGATCTGCGTGATTTATCGTGTTACCGAAATTTAGAGAATTTCTTTTAGTACCCATGTGGATAACTTCAAATTTTTCATTTTTCGGAGTCAATTGTCACTTTTTGCACCATGCAGATATCTTGTCTAAATCATTTCGCAATTGGTTTCGATTACCTGACGACTTTCAAGACGATAATTGACAGCAGCATCTGCAAACAATCTATTTCCGTAGCTCGTGGTCGTGCGGTAGCGTTCTCGCATCCCGCGCCCGGGTTCGATTCCCGGCGGGGTCAGGGATTTTCTGTGCCTCGTGATGACTGGGTGTTGTGTGCTGTCCTTAGGTTAGTTAGGCTTAAGTAGTTCTAAGTTCTAGGGGAATGATGACCATATATGTTAATTCCCATAGTGCTCAGAGCCATTTGAACCAAACAATCTAAGAGGGCCACTCGGATTGTCTCCTAAATCATTTATATAGATCAGGAATAGCAGAGGGCCTGTAACACTTGCTTGGGAAATACCAGATACTGCTTCTGATTTACTAAATGACTTTTCCGGGTAGGCCCCAACACACACACACATACACACACACACACACACACACACACACACACACACACTTTTCTGGCAGGAAATCACGAATCAAGTCACACAACTGAGACGATGCTCCATAGGCATGCAATTTAATTAGAAGACGCTTATGAGGAACAGTGTCTAAAAACTTCTGGAAGTCTAAAAATATGGAATCAGTTCGACATTTTCTGTCGATCGCACTCTCCAGTTCATAGTTCAGAATGATTTGGCAAACTCTTTGGCTGCCGTCACAGCTACTGTGGATTAGCCAGCTAATCAATGTAAACATATCAGAAGGATATATCAGCGTCTAGGACATCAGAGATTGACAAATGGCACAATTAGACGGAGATGGAGAAAGGAACTGGCAGTGGACTTGTTGACATAACAGTTCCAGCAGTCGCCTCAAGTGATTTAGGCTTACCACGAAAAAGTCTAAATCAAGCAGGTGGAATAGGGATTTGAAAGGTACTCATTCTTAACATTCAAAGCCCTCCACTAATGATTACTTTAACCTATGCGTTCATAAGATGCTTTGGCACCGGTTTTATGCTCTAAAACGTTAGCCCTTTACATGAAATCTGATCCATGAGTGAGTAACCTTAGGTGTCGTAATCACGATAAATTTTGTAAACCGCAACGGAATAATTAAAGGGTTGGGGGCTTAACTAGAGTTACCAAAGACAAAACTGAAACAATAATCGTTATCATATATGTGCGATGCAAATGTTTTTTTCTCACTGTACCCTATAACACCTAACAACTTGAAAAGGTCAGAGCTAGTGTGATAGCAGAAGTAATCTCGAGCCCTCCTTATTCGCTGGCTCGTATATCATAGTTCAACACCGTCACAAACCTACCTGTATAAGCCAAGACTTTAAAGACTTTATATGTACCCACTTCAGTGTGCTAGTTGTTTCTTCTCTGCGTGTAACGCTCTTCCCGCAAACACGACATATGCGCACATCAAAAAACGTTTTGCATTACCTCTGTTTCGAGAGTTCCGGAACCTGTACAGAAAATTGGAATAGAGATCAACATAAACATCATCTCCGCTCTTCTTATTGCTCATGAAGACCAAACATTGCATGTTGTACCACCACACAGAGAGACCTTCAGGGGTGGTGGTCTAGATTGTTGTACACACCGGTACCTCTAGTACCCAGTAGCACGTCCTCTTGCATTCATGCATGCCTGGATTTGTCGTGGCACACTTTCCGCAAGTTCATCAAGGCACTGTTGGTCCAGCTTGTCCCATTCCTCAACGCCGATTCGGCGTGGATCCCTCAGAGTGACTAGTGGGTCACGTCGTCCATTAACAACCCTTCTCAATCTATCCCTGGCATGTTAGATAGGGTTAATGTCTGGGGAACATGCCGGCCACTCTAGTCGAGCGATGTCGTTATCCTGAAGGAAGTCATTCACTAGATGTGCACGATGGAGGGCGCGAATTTTCATCCATGAAGGCGAATGCCTCCGCAATATGCTGCCGATATGGTTGGACTATCGGTCGAAGGGTGGAATTCACGTATCGTACAGCCGTTACCGAGTCTTCCATGACCACCAGCGGCGTACGTCGACCCCACATAATGCCACCTCAGAAGCTCAGAACAGCAGAGAACCTCCACCTTACTGCACTCGCTGGACAGTGAGTCTAAGACGTTCAGCCTGATCGGGTTGCCTCCAAACACGTCTCCGATGATAGTCTGGTTGAAGGCATATGCGACACTCATCGGTGAAGAGAACGTGATGCCAATCCTGAGCGGTCCATTCGGCATGTTGTTGGGCCCATGTGTACCGCGCTGCATGGTGTCGTGGTAGAAAAGATGGACCTCACCATGTACGTCGGGAGAGAAGTTGCGCATCATGCAGCGTATTGCGCACAGTTTGAGTCGTAACTCGACGTCCAGTGGCTGCACGAAAAGCATTACTCAACATAGTGGTGTTGCTGTCAGGGTTCCTCCGAGCCATAATCCGTGGGTAGCGGTCATCCACTGCAGTAATAGCCCTTGGGCGGCCTGAGCGAGCCATTTCATCGACAGTTCCTGTCTCTCTGTATCTCTTCCATGTTCGAACAACATCTCTTTGGTTCACTCTGAGACGCCTGGACACTTCCCTTGTTGAGAGCCCTTCCTGGCATAAAGTAACAAAGCGGACGCGACTGAACTGCGGTACTGACCATGTAGGCATGGTTGAACTACAGACAACACGATCCGTGTACCTCCTTCCTGGTGAAATGACTGGAACTTATCGACTGCTGGACACCCTCTGTCTAATAGACGCTGCTTATGCATGTTTACATCTTTGGGTGGGTTTAGTGACATCTCTGAAAAGTCAAAGGGATTGTGTCTGTGCTACAATACCCACAGTCAACGTCTGTCTTCAGGAGTTCTGGGAACCGGGGTGATGTAAAACTTTTTTTTGATGTGTGTAGTTTACTACCTGATGTTTTCTGCAAAAAAAAAAGGTTCAAATGGCTCTGAGCACTAAGGGACTTATCATCTGAGGTCTTCCGTCCCCTAGAACTTAGAACTACCTAAACATAACTAACCTAAGGACATCGCACACATCCATGCCCAAGGCAGGATTCGAACCTACGGCCGTAGCGGTCGCGCGGTTCCAAATTGAAGTGCCTAGAACCGCTCGGCCACATCGGCCGGCCGTTTTCTCCACTGCATAATTGCATCACTAAGTGGATTGCGCATTTCAGTATAGTCTAACTGTTTTGCGTCCATGAATCCACATTTCAACACCTGACTTGTTGCCCAGGAAAAAATAAGTATTAATGGCTTGCTCTTGCCAGAAGTACTTTAAGGTACTAACCAAACTAAAAACATACTACTCTTAATAACTATAACTATTAGTCTGCAAATGAAGTAAATACTAATGTAATGTTGTTCAGTACACTATCCTCAGTCACCAATAAAAATATATGCACATATACCCCCAACGCGCTGGATTATTTAATGAGTGGAAAAGCAATAAGTTAAGCAACTTGAAACCTTGGATGACCGAAATAAAATTGGATATTGATCGCCTGTGTTCTGAAAAGCCGATTGGACCAACGAAGATGTTACATACCTCAAGTTAACCTCGACCGCAGAAATGTATCGCCGAAAGAAATCTTTTACTGTGTGATCTGAAAATCGCGTAACTTGCAATCATGTAAATGCATTGCAAGCCTGCGAGCCAGCAACCATCGAACTATAATCTAGAACTAAGCTTACTGAATATGTCCAGTTCAGTATGGCAAGAAAAAAGAATCTATTCTACGAGACAGAATCGCCACGTCGACCTCAAAGCAGCAAGAGGGAAGCAGAATGCCGAGTGACCTTTTGCCTCCCGGCCACGCGGCCCGGCGTACCGATTCTTTGCCAAGCTTCCATATTGGCTCATTCCCGTCAAAGTTCAGGCGACTTGCTAAGGCACAGCTCACAGTTTTCGCCAACAGAAACAAATAAATAATTGTAGAGTCTTTGAGGCAGACAAGTGCCTGTCTATGCACGGACGAATACACGACATTCGTACGTAAAAACAGACCGCTTTCAATATGGGTCGTGTATATTAACTTCTGTGCCATCTCTCTCAACCATACCAATGGTGTCAGTGTTATCGCACAGTCATGAAAAGATCATCAGCCACCTGACTTTCACTATTCTATAAAGGCTTTCTCTAGACTTTTTCATTCAGCTACACGAATCCGTATTCCTTCCGCTTGTTTTCTAATGTTGTCTACGCACCATCATTTAGGAAATCTTCTAAGTCTATTCTTATTTCCCTTAGTCGGGGGCACAAGTTCCTTGCTCTATTTGCCACCCGTCTGCTCATTTGATTATAGTTGTAATTACAACTTACACTCCAGTGTATTCTCTTACCCATTTTTATATTTCCGCGCCTCTCTTAGTGATTCCCAACACGCCTACCTTCCTTGTTCGCTGAGAAACACTGTGCTTAAAAATTATTTTTGTGTTTTAAGTCCATGTCTCACTGTCATAAATCAAAATTTTCAATACAAATTGATTATTGACTTTCCTTTTTCACAGACATCGGAAGCTGTGTTTTCAGAATACTATTCAGTTCACCTAAAGCAGTCCAGGTCGGTTTTACCCTTGTGCCCATTCAGTCAATGCCTCACATAGCACTAAACACAAAAACTTATCAGCTAGTTCTGAGACTCCATTGTCAGTTTATACCATATTTTTTAGTGTGTTGGTTGTACATTATTCGGTTTCCACGCCTACTTTCAAACTTGCTGTAGTAAGAGCTTGCATTTGTTGTTGAAGTTTCTCTGCAGCAGAAGAAAAAATATAATATCAGAAGAAAAGAAGGTGTTTCAAATGTGTTCCTTTAATATATGTTCCTACTTGGTTTTTCCAGTGGAAGGATCTGAATACGTCGTCTAGGACTAGTAATAATAGTTTTGGTTGAATGGAACCTTCTAGCCTGATAACTCTTTCAATTTCAACTTTCTGACTTTTTTGATGATCCATGGACTTGCCACTGTGGGGCGGCTTGGGTGCCCCAGTGATACAGATAACAGTACCGTACATGCAACCACAGCGAGAGGTATCTCTTGAGAGGCCAGACAAACGAATGGTTCCTGAAGAGAGACATCAGCTTTTACAGCAATTGTAGGGGTAACAGTCTGGATAATTGACTGATCTGGTCATATAACCAAAATGACCTTGCTTTGCTGGTACTGCAAACGGCTGAAAGCAAAGGAAAACTAAAGCCGTAATATACCCAGAGGGCATGCAGCTTGCAGCTCTACTGTATGGTTAAATGATGATGATATCCTCTTGAGCAAAACATTCCGGAGGTAAAATAGTCCCCATTCGGATCTCCTGTTGGGGACTGCTCTGAAGGGTGTCGTCATCAGGGGAAACAAAACTGGCGTTATGCGGGTCGGAGAGTGGAAAACGTTAGATCCCTTAACCGGGAAGATAGGTTAGAAAATTTAAAAAGCGAAATAGATAGTTTTGTATTAGATAAGGGGGGAATTAGTTAAATTCGGTGACTAGAGGAACAGGATTTCCGGGCAGGTGAAGTCAGGGCTATAAATTCGAAATCAAATAGGGGCAGGTTTAGTAATTAATAAGAAAATAAGAATGCATGTAAGCTACTAAGAACAGCACAATGAACGCGTTATCGTACCCAAGACAGACAGTAGGCCACAATCGCCATAGTAATACAAGTTTATATGCCAACTAGCTCCGCAGATGATGTATGAAGAGATCAAAGATATTATTCAGATAGTTAAGGGAGCCGAAAAGTTAATTTTCATGGGAACTGGAATTCGATAGTAGGAAAAAGAAGAAGAGGAAACATAGTTGGTGAATAAGGACTGGGGAGAAATAATGAAAGAGGATGCTGCATGGTATAATTTCGCACACAGCGTAGTTTTATCATTGGTGCACTTGGTTTAAATATCATGAAAGAATGTTGTATACTTGGAATGGACCAGGAGATACCGAAAGCTATCAAACTGATTATACAATGGTAAGAGAAAGATTTTGGAGTCAGGTTTTAAACTGTAAGACATTTTCAGGGTCAAATGTGAACTCTGACTACAATTTATTGGTCATGAACTGTAGAATAAAACTGAAGAAATTGAAAAAAGATAGGACGTTAAGGAGATAGGACCTAGATAAGTTGAAAGAACCGATGTTGCTGAGAGTTTCAGAGGAACCATTAGGCAGCAATTGACTAGAGGAAAGCAGTACAGAAGAAGACGAATGGGTAGTTTTAGGAGATGAAATACTGAAGGTAGCAGAGGATCACTACGTAAAAGCAAAAGGCTAGTAGAAATCATTGGATATCACAGCAGATATTGAATTTAATTTATGAAAGGAGAAAATATGAAAATGCAGCAAATGAAGCAGGAGAAACGGAATACAAACGTCTAAGAAAAGAGATGTAGAGGAAGCGCAAAATGGCTGAGTAGGAATCGCTGGAGGACAAATGTAATAATTTAGAAGCATATATCACTAGGGGAAAGGTACAGGAAAATTAAAGACGGCTTTGAAGAAAAGAGAATTGGCTGTATGAATACCAAGATGTAACCGTGCGACCGCTACAGTCACAGGTTCGGATCCTGCCTCGGGGATGGATGTGTGTGATGTCCTTAGGTTAGTTAGGTTTAAGTAGTTCTAAATTCTACGGGGCCGATGACCTCAGATGTTAAGTCCCGTTGTGCTCAGAGCCATTTTGAATATCAAGAGCTCAGATAGGAAACAGGAACCAAGCAAAGCAGGGAAAGCCGAAGGGTGGAAGAGAGTACAGAAGATCTGTACAACGGAGATGAACTTGAAGGCAACATTATAAAAAGGGAAGAGCACGTAGATGAAGATGAGATGGGAGATATGATATTGCGAGAAGAATTTGACAGAGTACTGAAAGATGTAAGTCGAAACAAGACCACTGGAGTAGATGACAGTCCGTCATAACTGCTGATAGCTTTGGGAGAGCCAGCCAGGACAAAATTATTGCATTTGCTCTGCAAGATGTATGACACAGGCGAAATCCCCTCAGACTTCAAGAAGAATATAGTAACTCGAATTACAAAGAGAGCAGGTGCTGACATATGTGAAAATTACCCAAACTATCAGTTTAATAAGGCAACGTAGCAGAAACACGAATTCTTTACAGTAGAATGGAAAAGTTGATAGAAGCCGACCTCGGGGAAGGGCAGTTCTGGAGATATATAGAAACGCGTGAGGAAAAGATAGATTAAGAAACGTCAAACCTAATTTTATAGCATTTTTAGACTTTGAGAAGCTTTTGACAATGTCGGGTGGAATACTCTCTTTGAAATTCTGAAGGTAGCAAGGGTAAAATGCACGGGGCGAAAGGCAGATTGCGGCCGAGAATTGGCATCAAGAAGGAATAGCATGACAGTTGTGTTATGTGGGCTGCATGACATTAGGCGATATCTCTTACCAGGCCCTCATACTTGGCGGAAGACGTTATTTCCTAGGCATCTTTAAGTGCTTAGTGTGCACTCAGAACTGAAACGAGCGACGTGACACGATCGACGGGCATACCAGAGACACTGCCCAACACGTCTGTGCAAAGCTTCATCGGATTTTCACAATGGTTTCCATTTCACGACCGATCGGAACTTAACTTTCCGAATAGTCCTGGTATGTAGACATTAAGAATAAAGATGCAGAATGTTAAGAACATTCATGTGAAGAGTCGTGCCGAGGGGCAACGCGTGTCTTCAAGACTGGACTGTATTAGCAGTAATTTTGCAAGAGGAAGTATTTGTGTGGCCTCTGTGAATCCCTTGCCCAAGAATAAATGAAGGGAAACACAACCTATGGATGTAGCGATATTGAAAAAATTGAACCTTTTACGGTATGTCCATTCTGAATGTTCCACACAAAATAAAATGGACTTGTGCAGAGTGCTTCCAAGCTGGTTATTATGACTGAAGTTCTTTTGTTATCTGACGAACAGTGTAAATATTTCCCAACAACATACGGAATATGTGCAGGAAAGAAGAAACAGAAAAGCACTCCGTCTTCAGGCCACAAGTAGTCCATCGGGACCATCCGACCGCCGTGTCACCCTCAGTTGAGGATGCGGATAGGAGGGGCATGTGGTCAGCACACTGCTCTCCCGGTCGTTTTGATGGTTTTCTTCGACTGGAGCCGCTACTATTCGGTCGAGTAGCTCCTCAGTTGGCATCACAAGGCTGAGTGCACCCCAAAAAATGGTAAAAGCGCATGGCAGCTGATGGTCACCCATCCAAGTGCCGGCCCAGCCCGGCAGCACGTAACTTCAGTGATCTCATGGGAACTGGTGTATCCACTGTGGCAAGGCCGTTGCCTGTGTAAGAAAAGTGTGAAAATAATTATTGAAGGAAATAAAAAGTTAATCCATTACAGTAAATTTAGTACAAAGAGCTATAAAAAATGTTATTCAGTTAAAATCTGCCAAAAAAATATTTTAGGATAACTTTTCAAATTTCCGATTGCATGATGTCTCGATGTACAAGAAAGGTAAAGAAATGTGAAGAGCCTGATGCCGGCCGGAGTGGCCGAGCGGTTCTAGGCGCTACAGTCTGGAACCGCGCGACCGCTACGGTCGCAGGTTCGATTCCTGCCTCGGGCATGGATGTGTGTAGTGTCATTAGGTTAGTTAGGTTTAAGTAGTTCTAAGTTTTACGGGACTGATGACCTCAGAAGCTAGGTCCCATAGTGCTCAGAGCCATTTGAACCATTTGAAGAGCCTGATAGTGATTCAACAGGTCATTACAAACCTTCCAGTAAAGCTTCCGAAGGTACAACTAGTCATATTCATTCCCACATTAAAAGTTTCCCATGTCACCAGTCACATCATTCTCGATCAGAAAACTCTAATAGATGGTACTTGAGCCTCAACAGAACAATATAGTTAATTCTATTTATGTAAAGAAAAATAGTGTTGAAGATAACATTAAATCACTGTCAGAAGCTTTGTAAAGGAAGATTTTCAATCACAATTTCAATTTAACTTTTCATTCGTTAAGAAGAGGTACATGCACAACATGTGATATTTATTAGAAACGGATTCAGTTGCTGAGGGCGAAAACAAGAAAAACTTAGAAATGCAACATGAATTACATTTAAGAAGAGCCGAATCTGCACGAAATTCGATGAAAGTGCATAAGGAATTATCAAAATCTAACTCCGAAGATGTTTATGCTTTTACATTTGATTAAAAAAAGCCCTGGGATTTCCAACGTTAACATGTTCAGTAGCATTTTATAAACGAAATTTATATGACCACAGAACTGATTCTGCTTTCCAGTATGTACGAGTATGAGACGCAACTATAGCTTCGAGGGGATGGCATGAAATTTCATCTTGTATAGTGAAACACATTAAAAAGTGGCTAGTACAAGAAAATTAATGTGCAGTGACGCCTACACTGAACAAAATAGAATTTTTTAATGGCACTTTCCTGTTTGAAATTTGTGACTGATCTACTTCTAGTGGATGTTCATGACCGTGTTTCTATGACATGCGGACACTTGTATCTGCCAAACGATGCTGATTTGGACTCTGTAGAAGTCCAGGGAAAAGGGAAATCTATCTACAGTCCTTCAGACTGGTATAAAATATCATTGCTCAGCGTGAAGAGAGAAGCCATTTACAGTAGTACAGATGAAGCAAGAAGAATTTGTTTCGACTGTAGCCTTAGAGAAGGCAGTAGTTAACAACAAAATTAATACGTTAAAGTTTCCATTATCTTTGCTACAAATTCAATGATTTCCACTATATCGGATCTGAACCTACGAACATACATCACAAGAAAACTTTGAATGTTGCTATGAAGATTTTAACTTTGGAGATAGAAAAAGGATAGAAGAGACGACCAGACAAGCTCAGCAGTATAAAACAGGAACCACTATACGGTGAAATACGATTACTCAGTAATTTGGAGAATAAGGATATGTTAGACTTGTTGCCATACATCCCTCCTGTACACCATGTATTTTCTCATTCTCTGAAAGAAACTTTTGAGGACAAAGATGACTGAGATGTATTTTTATGTTAATTCAGACTGACATTCATGTAATTTATACACAATTATGATGATAGTATTAACACTACTACACTTAATTGTGCTAAATCAGTGTTAATTCAAAGTGAAATTGTTAATTCAGAATGGAATTAATGGAATTTATGATAAATATCATGATATTAATATTACTACATCTAATTTATGCTCCAGTATTAACATTACCCCTTACTAGATTCGGTATCCCTATACGAACTTCTATTAGCCTTTCCTGATTTTTCTGCACAATGTCTGACAAAATATTCAATTTCTGAAAATGAGATGGCATACACGCCTTCAATATATACCCGCATCGGAGTCGCACTGGGTTGCATATACGCTACAGCAACGCCTAGAGACGAAAACTTTTTGATCGCCGCTTATAATAGCTTCACGACCTTTAATCCATATACATAATTCAGTGTCTGACAACATCACTTTTCTAACTAATAACATACAAGGCGGGAAGTTTCCCAAAGATGTAATTCCATATGTATCGTTTTTGTCAACGCGGATAATAACTAGAGTAACCCAGTTCTGATCACCATAAAGGTCAGTAAACGTCAATGCCACATCAGACTTAATACCACTATGAAGCGCAGCACATCTATCATAAATTGTGCAATCAGAAGAGAAGTTATAGATGGTTGGACCCAAGGCAATTGTCAGCTAAGCAGACAAACAAAAGCCAATTAATATTCAATCATTCAGGGACATCCAGTCCAAACTGCATCTAAAGCAAGGTCAGCTAAGAAGAAAAACAGAAGTAAAATAATATTTAATCTCCACTGATACAAGTAAGTCCAATCCAAAACCTGGAGCCACGGCGGAACAGGACAAAGCTTTCTAAGAATCGATGTTTTCTACAGAAAGTGTAATTCACACACATTGTTACGCTCTGTAATTTCGTTCACGACTTGAAAATAATCCATTGTGTTACATCCCTTTAAAAATTAGATTTTTCCTTTGTCTCGTTAACATCTAATGCTTTCTTCATGCGGATCATGATAATTTTAGTGAACAATTTATTTATTACGGATAACAGCATATACGTTTATATTTTTGTGTGTCTTTTCAGTCTCCTTTCTCGTAAAGGAGAATAATTGAATCGATCATTTCTAAAAAGTCCACTTTGGAAAAAGTGTGTTGTTGTGGTTTTTGGATCTCAGGATGTATGGTGATGTCTCTCCACTGTCTGC
This sequence comes from Schistocerca serialis cubense, assembly GCF_023864345.2. Taxonomy (NCBI): domain Eukaryota; kingdom Metazoa; phylum Arthropoda; class Insecta; order Orthoptera; family Acrididae; genus Schistocerca; species Schistocerca serialis. The sequence continues at coordinate 159,570,022 of NC_064640.1, forward strand.
GTTGACACAGGAAAACGGCAGCACTTTCATTTACTTCTGAAAGCCTCTTCGAATGGAGAAGGAGCAGTTTAGCAGGTAAAGGTCATTCCAAACTGTGCTAAGCAAAGTAAATTCACAGTCTACATGGAGAAAATACATGAAACTTTCACTTTTAACGGGTGGTGGCAAAATTTCTACAGTAAACATGTACTTTCCGCCGAATTTCTAGAGAGAGAAGTGCAACGCTTATGAAAAGTGGCTTTCAGTCCTATTACTTATACAGTATATACATACAACTCAAGCCATCTACATGTGGTAACCAACATTGATTACTTTGGTGGACTTGTAAAGCAACCTCTTACTCAAGTCTGACAACTATAAAACATGTGATCTTTCTTCGGCGTCCATCATACACCAGAGGTGTTCCAATCAAACATCAGAAAGTAATGTCATCAAGAAGGTTAAGAAATAAATAGTACACAAGTGTGCACTGTCTTACAAACATATACTGATAGTCTCTGCAAAAGTCGGCTAATACCATATACTGAATCATTACTGGATGCATTATACACCCAACCGGCAGCGACATACCGCACCCCGGTAAGAACAGTGATACAACTCAAACACAGTGAAAAGCCAAAACATTATGACAACTTTCCATCGCTACGTTGGATGCCAGATGGTGGCGTTGCAGGCACGTAGCGCGGTAACAAAAGAATGTTAGCGCAGCAGACGCGGACGTCCCACGACTCTTCACAGAACATGAGGTTCGGAGGTTTGTCTCCTCTGTAAAGCAGAATAGATGGTGATCTGTGGCATCTCTGTCGACAGAGCACAATGCTGGTGCATGCGCAAGTGTTTCGGAGCACACCGTTCATCGTACATTGTTGAACATGGAACTCCGCAGCAAACGACCCCTATGTGTTCACATGTTGACCCAACGACATCGTCAGTTACGACTGCAGAGTGCACGGGACCATCGGGATTCGACCGTCGATCAGTGGAAACGTGTCAGCTCTTTGGGTGAATCACGTTGTTGCTACACCAGGTCTCTGGTCGTCTCCGCAAACGGTGGCTCGAAATGTGCAGCGCGCCACGAACGCATGCTGGTGGGAGCAGTATTACGCTATGCAAGACATTCTCGTGTGCTTGCATGAGACCTGTGGTAGTAATCGTAGACATGCTAACAGCTGGGAACCGTCTCCATCCCTCCGTTCTTGATATCTTCCCCGCGGCGCTGTCATCTTTCAGCAGTATAACTGTCTGTGTCTCGGAGCCAGATAATGGTTTGAGGAGCAATATACTGAACTCACGTTGATGTCTCGACGACCAAATTCGCCTGATGTAAATCCTATGGAACCCATCTAGGTCGCTATCGGGCGTCATCACCGCGTACGCAAATCAGCAGCCCGTTATTTACGCGAATTACATGACCTGTGAGTAGGTATCTAATGTCACTTAGCTCCACAAACCTACCAACAAACTATCGGATTTTTGATGGGCATAATCAGTAATGCATTTCCCTCCAAAGACGGACAAACAATTATTAAACAGGTGGTCATAATGTTTTGGCTCATCAGTGTACAATACTTGAGAAATCGCGACTAAAAGAATAAATACTATAAAACGTATACTGAAATAACATAAGCTTCCTATAAATTTCAAGTAGGTATTGTTGGTAGAAATGCCATTGTATTTTTCGTGGACGTCGGGCATTTCAGACATTTTTCATTTGGCTAAACTAAAAATTGTCATCTTTTGGCTTGCGTCACTTTTGTTCGCGGAATGCTATCCTAATAGTGTATCCAACGAATATTAAACGTGAAACAAAAGATACTTTAATATTCTAGTACCTACATGTTAAAAACAGATAAACTTATAAATATTTGGTGCGTAAAAATGTAGTTTTCTGAATTTGGCCTTTATTTCGGATTCATACAGCGTTCTTCCTATTGAATTGATCACTTATTTAACTAATCCGTCTTCCCCCATTCAGTTGATATGTTTTCATTTTTGCCTTCTTTCCATAATTTTTCATTTATAAATAGCATCTTAAGTTATTCTCTTATAATTTTGTTTCGTATTTGATTTCTGAGGCTACATTCTTTAAAAATTTCATTTCATTCGACAGTATTTTTCTTTCACCTTTCACAGTTAATGTGTAAGATTAACTGCCGTTTATTAGAATAGGGGTAGCCATTACTTTGTAAGATCTTAGATTTGTATTTTTTGCTTTCTTGTCACTTAGCCTTCTGTCTACTGCGCCACATATAACTTACTTAATTAATTAGTGACTCTGTTTTCATATTTATAGCTAATATCGCAGCCTGGCAGCTGAAACTGTGACATCTGTTTTATTGATGTTGTCGTAGAATATTTTCTTTGATATTCATTAATGGTGTAAGGAAACTTATTTTGGGATCAACAGTTTGCTTTTAAAACACATTTTTGTGTCTTCGCGAAACTAGTCTGAGGGAAATTGGGCATTTTGGAAATGATCGTTTCAGTTATAGCATTGCACCAGTTTTGGTGGACTGCCTTCATTTGGACACGCCGACGATTAGCCAAGAGCAGCAAAACACAAGGAGAGTAAGAAAACAGAGGCTGTACTAACAAATGATTTGAGTTCAGTGGTAACTATTTCTGTAAATGGAGCCTCCAACCAAGAAGACGGAGGCTTCGTGCTTTTACCTGAGAAATAAATTTACGAAAACCGAACTTAGAATTTCTTTTAACAAAGACGCTTCAACTCACAACAAAGCTCCTAAGTATCTAGGAGTTCGTTTAGACAGAGCCGTAAGCTATAAGGAACCCCTGACAGCGACAACTGCAAAACTCTGGGCAAAGAATATTGTCATATAGAAGCTATGGGACACTTCGTCATCTGCATTCCGAACAACAGCTTTATCTCCGCTTCATTCAGTAGCGGAATACTACTTCCCCATCTCACTTAACAGCCCTAACATTAAGAAAATAATAGACATCGAACTGAATAACGCAATGCGAATGATTTCGGTAACTATTAACAGCACTTCTGGCTCCCAGTCCTAAATCATATACTTCCATTATAACTGTAAAGACAACAAGCGTATTTTACAGAAGATACAAAAACTCATAACAATCGACAACGTCCTTTTCATTCGTTCTATGATCTCATAAATATTAAACGACTCCTCTCTAGTAAACCACCATTTGCAGAACATACACTCCTGGAAATTGAAATAAGAACACCGTGAATTCATTGTCCCAGGAAGGGGAAACTTTATTGACACATTCCTGGGGTCAGATACATCACATGATCACACTGACAGAACCACAGGCACATAGACACAGGCAACAGAGCATGCACAATGTCGGCACTACTACAGTGTATATCCACCTTTCGCAGCAATGCAGGCTGCTATTCTCCCATGGAGACGATCGTAGAGATGCTGGATGTAGTCCTGTGGAACGGCTTGCCATGCCATTTCCACCTGGCGCCTCAGTTGGACCAGCGTTCGTGCTGGACGTGCAGACCGCGTGAGACGACGCTTCATCCAGTCCCAAACATGCTCAATGGGGGACAGATCCGGAGATCTTGCTGGCCAGGGTAGTTGACTTACACCTTCTAGAGCACGTTGGGTGGCACGGGATACAGGCGGACGTGCATTGTCCTGTTGGAACAGCAAGTTCCCTTGCCGGTCTAGGAATGGTAGAACGATGGGTTCGATGAGGGTTTGGATGTACCGTGCACTATTCAGTGTCCACTCGACGATCACCAGTGGTGTACGGCCAGTGTAGGAGATCGCTCCCCACACCATGATGCCGGGTGTTGGCCCTGTGTGCCTCGGTCGTATGCAGTCCTGATTGTGGCGCTCACCTGCACGGCGCCAAACACGCATACGACCATCATTGGTACCAAGGCAGAAGCGACTCTCATCGCTGAAGACGACACGTCTCCATTCGTCCCTCCATTCACGCCTGTCGCGACACCACTGGAGGCGGGCTGCACGATGTTGGGGCGTGAGCGGAAGACGGCCTAACGGTGTGCGGGACCGTAGCCCAGCTTCATGGAGACGGTGGCGAATGGTCCTCGCCGATACCCCAGGAGCAACAGTGTCCCTAATTTGCTGGGAAGTGGCGGTGCGGTCCCCTACGGCACTGCGTAGGATCCTACGGTCTTGGCGTGCATCCGTGCGTCGCTGCGGTCCGGTCCCAGGTCGACGGGCACGTGCACCTTCCACCGACCACTGGCGACAACATCGATGTGCTGTGGAGACCTCACGCCCCACGTGTTGAGCAATTCGGCGGTACGTCCACCCGGCCTCCCGCATGCACACTATACGCCCTCGCTCAAAGTCCGTCAACTGCACATACGGTTCACGTCCACGCTGTCGCGGCATGCTACCAGTGTTAAAGACTGCGATGGAGCTCCGTATGCCACGGCAAACTGGCTGACACTGACGGCGGCGGTGCACAAATGCTGCGCAGCTAGCGCCATTCGACGGCCAACACCGCGGTTCCTGGTGTATCCGCTGTGCCGTGCGTGTGATCATTGCTTGTACAGCCCTCTCGCAGTGTCCGGAGCAAGTATGGTGGGTCTGACACACCGGTGTCAATGTGTTCTTTTTTCCATTTCCAGGAGTGTATTTGCTTAGAAAATAACAACTTTGATATTGTGCAATACTGGAAAAAAGTCTGGGATGATACTGTTACTGGGAATGTGAGGAATCTCCGTTTGTAAAAAAACCGACTGGCTTGAAATTCAGCTTAACTACACTAGAGAGCCAAAGAAACTGGTAGGCCTGCCTAATATCGCGTGGGGCTTGCTCGAGCACGTAAAAGTGCCGCAACACAACATGGCATGGACTCAACTTATGTCTGACGTATTTCTGGAGGGAACTGACCCCATGAATCCTGCAAGGCTGTCCTTAAATCCGTAAGAGTACGAGGGGAGGGGGTCGAGATCTCTTCTGAACAGCGCGTTGCAGGGCACCTCAGATATGCTCAATAATGTTCACGTCTGGTGCATTTGGTGGTCAGCGGAAGTGTTTAAACTCAGAAGGGTGTTCCTGGAGCTACTCTGTAGCAATTCTGGACATGTGGGGGTGTCGCATTGCCCTGCTGGAATTGTCCAAGTCCGTCGGACTGCACAACAGGCAAGAATGATAGCAGATGATCAGACAGCCTTCGGCTGCGAAAGCCAATATCGAAGATGTTTCGTTGAATGGTTCGCATGCTGGAACTTGTTGATGGCCCAGCTACATATACATCTACATCTTCATCCATACTCCGCAAGCCACCTGACGGTGTGTGGCACAGGGTACCTCGAGTACCTCTATCGGTTCTCCCTTCTGTTCCAGTCTCATATTGTTCGTGGAAAGAAGGATTGTCGGTATGCCTCTGTGTGGGCTCTAATCTCTCTGATTTTATCCTCATGGTCTCTTCGCGAGATATACGTAGGAGGGAGCAATATACTGCTTGACTCCTCGGTGAAGGTATGTTCTCGAAACTTCAACAAAAGCCCGTACCGAGCTACTGAGCGTCTCTCCTGCAGAGTCTTCCACTGGAGTTTATCTATCATCTCCGTAACGCTTTCGCGATTACTAAATGATCCTGTAACGAAGCGCGCTGCTCTCCGTTGGATCATCTCTATTTCTTCTATCAACCCTATCTGGTACAGATCCCACACTGCTGAGCAGTATTCAAGCAATGGGCGAACAGGCGTACTGTAACCTACTTCCTTTGTTTTGGGATTGCATTTTCTTAGGATTTTTCCAATGAATCTCAGTCTGGCATCTGCTTTACCGACGATCAACTTTATATGATCATTCCATTTTAAATCATTCCTAATGCGTACTCCCAGATAATTTATGGAATTAACTGCTTCCAGTTGCTGACCTGCTATATTGTAGCTAAATGATAAGGGATCTTTCTTTCTATGTATTCGCAGCACATTACACTTGTCTACATTGAGATTCAATTGCTATTCCTCGCACCATGCGTCAATTCGCTGCAGATCCTCCTGCATTTCAGTACAATTTTCCATTGTTAGAATCTCTAGACATACCACAGCATCATCCGCAAAAAGCCTCAGTGAACTTCCGATGTCATCCACAAGGTCATTTATGTACATTGTGAATAGCAACGGTCCTACGACACTCCCCTGCGGCACTCCTGAAATCACTCTTACTTCGGAAGACTTCTCTCCATTGAGAATGACATGCTGCGTTCTGTTATCTAGGAACTCTTCAATCCAATCACAGCATTGACATCTGTAGCAGCTTGCGGAAGGGTTGCACTTCTGTCACGTTGAACGATTCTCTTCGGTCGTTGTTGGTGCCATTCTTGCTGGATCTTTTTGCTCCTGCAGCGATGTCGGAAATCTGACATTTACTGGATTCCTGATATTGACGGTGCACTCGTGAAATGGTCTTAAGGGAAAATCCCCAGTTCATCGCTACCTCGGAGATGGCGTGTCCCATCGCTCGTGCGCTGACTATAATACCACGTTCAGACTCACTTAAATCTTGATAACCTGCCATTGTAGCAGCAGTAAGTGATCTAACAACTGCGCCGGACACTTTTTGTCTTATATAGGCGTTGTCCGCCGCAGCACCGTATTCTGCCTGTTTACATATGTCTGTATTTGAATAGGCATGCCTATACCAGTTTCTTTGGCGCTTTAGTGTTTAATAGTAAGAGACGTACTAAGTAAGACTTGAGTACATCTAAACCTGTTACAATTAAGTTGAATTTCATGAATAAATTTCATTATTCCAAATATATTCATCCAGTATTCGAAAATCACAGTGAGAGCACTTAGGGACTTCCAACAAACTTCAAAATTAATTTCAGACTATAAACTTCATTGCAATAGGGTCTGGAGCTGTGATAATTTCTTGAATGGTTTCGTGATGCCTTCAGTTCCCATTCTCATTATTTGCTGTAAGTTACCTAGCGTAATTAAAACAATTGTAATAATAAATTATTATATAATTATAGTAACAAAAAATTAATTATAACCTTCTTAGTGAACGTACGTACCCCCGACTCGTACTAAACCTCCAGAAATGTCTCAGTTTATCCGGTGAGTCCGTAGGTGGTGGCCTAAGGAGCGTACAGTATAACTGGCAAGGCTTTCCCATCGCCGTGTGGGTATTCTTCGCATCTGCTATGTGGAGATTCTCTCATAGTTTTATGTCCCTTTGTAGAGCCGTAGCAGCTCCACATGATTCTTGGAGTGGAATACTATTGTCTATGTTTTACTTAATGTAGCGGAATGAAGTCCTTTGTGGAAATAAATTTTACACAGGATGCCATTATAGTGCGTTTATTTAAGAAACACCGTAAAAGGAACTTTTTCGCACTGATTATATGCTAACTATTAACTGTACGAGAGCATTGTCTACCACATGTCTAGATCCGAAGGCACACTTTGATGACTGCCGACTATCGGTATAGTTCGTAGAAGACCATACATGATTGGTTCTGCCAAAGTTATTCACTTATTTCTTAATATCAACATTTCCTGGCATTGTAAAATTACTGAAAGATAGTATTTGTGACGCGAGACTCTTCCTAATGTCTGAGTAGCAAAAGGCAACTTTTGTTAGCAGATATTTATTAGTAACAATTATTTGATTAGCACCAGAATAAATGTACTTTCCCTATATATCTCTTTGCCGGTGTCACGAGCGATTTCTGCATCGTCGCTTCATCCCACTAGCCGCGAAAGGGCCAGATGGCCAACCTCCTTTGCTAACCCTTATGGGAACCTACTGGTCACTCCTTACTCCGTACGTACTGCAGATTTGATACGTTCAGTTCACGCACGTGAAATAGCAAAACTGGAAATAAAGTAAAATTCCCTCTTATCTGCAAATCAGGGATACTTTAAATACGTTAGAAACACCAACCTTATATATAAGAGCTCTAAAGTAACATTCTCCTAAAATAGCGAAAAACTACTTATAATTTATATTTTGACAGTTACATCCAGTTATAAGAACAGGGACGTACATGGCATAATATACCATTAAAGAATCGTCCATAAAGTAAGTTGTTATACTCCTAGTATATCTTAGGATATGATACATTGCTGTATTAAGTTATACTAATGCATCCAATGTATAAGGCTTCCGTTTTAGATTCTTGCAATTGTCCTAAGGCCGATATAGTACAACAGTACATCAAATAAAGAGAATGGCAGCTGACCTCATCACAAAATCATTCAAATACTTTGAGATCTTTATGAAACTTTTCGTCACTGACACCTTACATAAAATGATGAAAGGAAAAAAAGTTTACTGCATACTTTATTTTCCCTGTGATTGCAGTAAAACCTCAGTATCGGGCATTACGTTTAATTTATTACTGCTTTATTACTAACCCTAATGACAATACATTTTGCAGGCATTGCAGGCAATATCCACATACACCACTGAATGTACTTTCTTTCTTTGGACCTTGTTATTGTGGATTTGGCAGTGTTGGTTGCAGAGGGTGGGTGGATATCCTTCCTGCCGCCACCCCGAATACCCTGGGATGTAAGTAGTGTACCCCAGCTGTTTGCGCCTACTGTAAGCCATGAAATAGTGCGACCGTCTGCAAATGTCTGTGAGTCGTGTAACTGAGGCGGAACGTGGGGACCAGCCCTATATTCACCTAGCGGGATGTGGAAAACCGCCGAAAAACCACTCCGCAGCTGGCCGGCATACCGGCCCTCGTCATTAATCCGCTGGGCGGATTCGATCCGGGTCCGGCGCGCCTACCCGAGTCCAGGAAGCAGCTTATTAGCGCTCTCGGCTACCCTGGCGGGTACACAACTGAATGTGCCTGGAAATGTATATCATTGTACTACCCATAGTTTTGGAGAGATGTAGTCATAAACATTGGTATGCGTGAAATACTAGCTTCTGCTTAAAGTGGAGAGCAAATTACCCAGATTATATTCATCCAGGGTTTCATAACGAGAGCACTTAGCCACTTCAGACAAACTGTAAACGTAATCTCCAACTTTTCAAACTTATTCTTCCTAACATAACTAACGTTAAATATTTAAAACGTTAACTCATTTCCAAAGTAATCAGATGTTTGAAGCTGTTTCATAAATGGGAGTTCGATTCTCGAAAGAATCGAGGGCTTACTAATGTTCGCTAAGAGCCAACACGGGACAAATTGAGTACTACCTGAATATGATTAATAGTTCAGTACACTATTTTTGTAGGCTACATGTTTCATTACGAATATTATTCTTAGTTTAAGTTCGTTAATGTGATTTGTAATGACACCGTACGATAAATAATGAAATGTGATCAATTTTAGGGCCGGCCGGAGTGGCCGTGCGGTTCTAGGCGCTACAGTCTGGAACCGAGCGACCGCTACGGTCGCAGATTCGAATCCTGCCTCGGGCATGGATGTGTGTGATGTCCGTAGGTTAGTTAGGTTTAATTAGTTCTAAGTTCTAGGCGACTGATAACCTCAGAAGTTAAGTCGCATAGTGCTCAGAGCCATTTGAACCATCAATTTTAGAGATAACCTTTGTATAACATTTTCTCGAGCTTTAATTTGAAATATGCAAGCACAGTTTCAAAAATAGTTGCTCATGGGCAGACAGTCGCCCACACTACCGTACTAAAGGATGTGGCAAAACATTCTTCCTAATTTAAAGTTCAAATAAAAAACATAAACGGTATCAATACGAACGATATCTACGCAGTGGGAAGTTTGTTTACATGTATTGTCACAGACAAAGAACTCCAGACAACCTTAATATAGTAAGACGTTAATCTCAGCCGTCTCGAAAGACATTTGCTCGAAAACACGCTAGAGCTCTTCAGCTATCGGATCGGAGTGTGCGTCTAATTTTGCAACGGGACTCGAAATTTCATCCCTACAAGATGGTCGTTGTTAAACAGTTGTTTGAACGTAATTACGACAATTCTGAGAGGTCATACGCAAACATCCTTGAAAATATACCTTGAGATATTATCGTCCTTTACAGCGATGAAACTCACATTCACTTATCGGGATACGTTATTCGTAAAAACTTCGTGAAAAACCACTACATAACGATCGTTTTACTGTATGGTGCGTACTTGGAGAAGTCAGGATAATTGGTCTTTAATGTTTCTTGAAGAGTATAGTACTACTCTGACTGTAAAGTCGCAAAGATACACTCTCATGATAAACATCTTTTCATCGAGACTCAGCGCGCTGCAGATTGACCAGGTATGATTTCAGCAGGACGGGTCCTCCGTTCACACCCTTAGATTTCTTTCCATTTTCTCAGACATATGTTTCCCGTACGCTTAATTTTTTTTTTTTTACGTATCGTCATCCTCTGGCCAGCACGATCACCAGACCTTAGACCCTGCAGTTTTTTCCAGGAATGTGTCCTAAGGGCGAGGTGTTCAGAAACAATCCGAGGACTGAGAAATACAATACAGAAATAATCTGACATTTTCCTCAAGAAACGCTCGTGAGAATGATGCAGAATTTCTGAAGTCGCATTGAACAATGCATTGATAGTTGAGGACACCGCCGGCCGGTGTGGGCGAACGGTTCTAGGTGCTACAGTCTGGAACCGCGCGACCGCTACGGTCGCAGGTTCGAATCCTGCCTCGGGCATGGATGTGTGCGATGTCCTTAAGGTAAGGTTTAAGTAGTTCTAAGTTCTAGGCGACTGATGACCTCAGAAGTTAAGTTCCATGGTGCTCAGAGACATTTGAACCATTTTTTGAGGACACCGCTTGAGTGACACATTGTCTAATCCTAGAGCACTATAGGGGGGAAATGTTACGTAGTTAGTGAAACACCGTAAATTTTACTAATCCATATTTTATTGAAAGAAAGTCATAATTTATAGTTCTGCATTAGTTAATTACAATTATAAGCTGAAGAGGAACACCGCCTTCAGCAAGACAGCTTCCTTTATTTCCGTGCTTGCTTAGGAAATTGGAGAGGAATTTCGCCTTAAGCAAGACACGAGGATCTCGTGCATAAGCCAGAATTCTCTCCAATTTCCTTGACAAATACGGAAATAAGAACGGGAACATTCACAAGATGATTAGGTCTACAGTGAAATGTCACATACAAAGTAAGTACAAAATGTCCTGTTCTACACTCTATACTAGCAGCACCTGATTGGTTGGAAACTCGAATAGCCGGCCGCGGTGGTCTAGCGGTTGAGGCGCTCAGTCCGGAACCGCGCGACTGCTACGGTCGCAGGTTCGAATCCTGCCTCGGGCATGGATGTGTGTGATGTCCTTAGGTTAGTTAGGTTTAAGTAGTTCTAAGTTCTAGGGGACTGATGACCAGAGATGTTAAGTCCCATAGTGCTCAGAGCCATTTGAACCATTTGAAACTCGAATTGGTACCGATTGCAATTGTAACTTTTACGAGGGTTTAGTTCAAAAATGGTTCAAATGGCTCTAAGCACTATGGGACTTAACATCTGAGGTCATCAGTCCCCTAGATTTAGATCTACTTAAATCTAACTAACCTAAGGACATCACACACATCCATGCACGAGGCAGGATTTTAACCTGCGACCGTAGCAGCAGCGCGGTTACGGACTGGAGCGCCTAGAACAGCTCAACCACAGCGGCCGGCGAGAGTTTAGAGATCTAGGGTTAAAAATGATTCTTTTTTTATTTTGGTCATCTACTTTTTATTTAAACTTTAAATTAGGGAGCGCGTTCTGCCAATTTTTTTAAATTATTCGTCTGGTTCTGGATCGAGACAGCACCGAAAATAACCCTGTCGGTGAGAATCGTATACCGAGGCAGGCACGGCCGAGCAGAGTGGCCGACGCGAGTGCCGGAGGGCGAGTTAACGATTCCCCAGCCCGTCACCTCCGCGGCTATGTTTAAATATGCCGCTAGCGAAATTTGCGAACACGTATTTATAAGTGAGCGGCGCTGTATTTTGGGCGCGCGGCGGCGCGGCGGAGGCGGCGTGGCGGCGGCGGCGTGGAGGGGCGCAGCGGCCTGCGCAGTCCGCGGGGCGCGAGGCGCGGCTCACAAATACTGCCGCCAGTCGCCACACACCTGCCCGCTCGCGCCCTCGTGGTCCGCGCTGGGTCGAAGCCGCTACTCCGCCGGCAGAAGCGAAACTTGCCAGTTCGAGGAGTTTGAAGGGTTTGCGTCAGACTCGCCGGCTCGGGCCTCGAACAATAGGAGACTTGAAGGACAGGGCAGTGGCGGGGAGCCGCAACCTCTGGCACTCGCCGCCCGTGCAGCCAGGCCGCCTGCCAAGACCCCGAGCGCCCCCTTTCAGTTGCCAGGCCTCTTCTTGTCAACATAGTCGCCCGCGAGCTTCGAATCGTCCGCTGCCTACGAGTGTCTAGTTGTTGACAAATACTAGTTCTCAGTGCTCGTGTGACACACAGACGGTGCGATTATAGCACTGACCGCCCGCAAAATAGAAATCGTAGGCGAGACGGTGGTGTTCGAAAACGGCGTGACAGAAAGGCCGGTGCGGTAAGGATGGAATAGAGCGCGCATCGGAGCCAGTGAAAAGCGCAAGATGAACATTCTGTTCCGGAAGCACTTCCACGGCGACTCGGACGGCGGCGGCTACGGCGGCCGCCTCGGGCCTTCGAGCCGGGGCGTGCGGCGCAGCCGAGAGCCGGGTTACACCGCCATGGAGACGCACGCCTACCGCACGCACATCTTCCTGACGCCCACCGCAGGTACGCCTACCTCGGCACACTTCCTCTTCGTCGACCCCCGCATAGCTCTAGCATCACATTACCTCGAGTCCGCTCGCGTCTCGGCGTCCCTACTTCGCGCTAGAGCTGGAATGGTAGGCAGTGTTTGGCCCGCAAGGGGAGCAGAGCCACTGGCGTACCGCCCTACATAGAAAACTTCGCACGACTCAAAATCAAAGCTCGCCGGAGTGGCCGAACGGTTCTAGGCGCTACAGTCTGAAACAGCGCGACCGCTACGGTCGCAGGTTCGAATCCTGCCTCGGGCATGGATGTATGTGATGTCCTTGGTTTAGTTAGGTTTAAGTAGTTTTAAGTTCTAGGGGACTGATAACCTCGGCTGTTAAGTCCCATAGTGCTCAGAGCCATTTGAACCATTTGAACCAAAATCAAAGCACTGCCATACTCGAGGAATGAGGAGCTGACGGAGGAATTCTGCATCGCCGTTCTGCGTGAGCTGGTTTGCCATTGCCTTCCTCCGACTCGTTACGAAGTCTCGAGTGTGTCTGTGTCGTGTGGATGAGATAGATGGAGTGCCTGTGCAGTGTAGCGTGGTTCTAGGCGCTACAGTCTGGAGCCGACCGACCGCTACGGTCGCAGTTTCGAATCCTGCCTCGGGCATGGATGTGTGTGATGTCCATAGGTTAGTTAGGTGTAATTTGTTCTAAGTTCTACGCGACTGATGACCTAAGAAGTTAAGTCGCATAGTGCTCAGAGCCATTTGAACCATTTTTGAAGTGTAGTGTTGGGTTTCCGTTGTTGTGGATGAAGGCAAGAAAAAGGGTGAATCCCTGTGCCGGTACATAGCCTACTCCTCTCGAATACCACACGGGGCCTACCGAACTTAATGTCCCAATTCGACGGACGGATCTGCATCAACAGTGCCACATGACCTCATTTACGAGACACTGATGAGTAGCTTGGAATTTAATCCAAGACTTTAGCGCAAAGACTGGTGATCAGGAACCTTACGCTACCACACTCCTTCCTTTGCTGGCCAAATACTGACAGAGAAAGTCGGCGCAAATGGCTCTGAGCACTATGGGACTTAAAAGCTGAGGTCATCAGTCCTCTAGAACTTAGAACTACTTAAACCTAACTAACCTAAGGACATCACACACATCCATGCCCGAGGCAGGATTCGAACCTGCGACCGCAGCGGTCGCGCGGTTCCAGATTGTAGCGCCTAGAACCGCTTGGCCACACCGGTCGGCGCAGAGAAAGTGTTTTGTCACTGTTGAATCCTGCCTCACTGTTGCCATTTTTCGGGGTGCACTCAGCCAATTGAGGAGCTACTCGACCGAATAGTAGCGGCTTCGGTCAAGAATACCATCATAACGACCGGGAGAGCGGTGTGCTGACTACACGCCCCTCCTATCCGCATCCTCCTCAGAGGGTGACACGGCGGTCGGATGGTCCCGATGGGCCACTTATGGCCTGTAGACGGAGTGGAATCCTGCCTATGTCGCCATATATGGGGCGTCTGGGAAACCTGCGTTCTCAGATTGTTAGACAACAATTTAAGCAAATCGTATTAATAAGTTTTATTACGAAAAGTAATTGACAATACTTTGTGTTAAACAGATGTGCCGCAAGCAAAGGGCGACAGATAAAATAAGAAATCTCGTCAGTACCAAGTTTGTGCTACATAGAATGTATGAACAAGGTAATGAGCTCTGATACTTCTATTCAGGTCGCTGGTCTTGAAGCTTCTCGTAGAACTGGGCCGCGTTTATGTCCTCTTCGCATATAGGCCACTGCCGTCGCATTGTCGTCCTGGAAAGGGATCGGTCAGCGTGCAATTGGCTGAAGTCTTCTTCACTACCGTCTCTGCTCTCTCGTTTCCGACTGGGGTGCCAGCGCTTGACTTTACGCCGTAGCAATCACGAGGTCTCTTACCGGCTTAACTCCGAGTTAAGCACCATCGCAAAGGCGTGCGTTAGTGACCACGGCAACAAAAAAAAATGGCTCTGAGCACTATGGGGCTCAACTGCTGAGGTTATTAGTCCCCTAGAACTTAGAACTAGTTAAACCTAACTAACCTAAGGACATCACACACATCCATGCCCGAGGCAGGATTCGAACCTGCGACCGTAGCGGTCTCGCGGTTCCAGACTGCGGCACCAGAACCGCGCGGCCACTTCGGCCGGCTACCACGGCAACAGATACTAGTTTTGCGCGACTATTCGTGGTAAAATCCGAAATCTCTATTGTCCTCGCACTGAGGAATAGCCTACAGGGAACAGTTACAGGAACTCTACATTGCTTTCCGTGACAAAGGCCTAGTGTAGATGGTTTCCCATTGCCTTCCTCCAACATGTTATGAGATGTCACGTGCTTATCCTGCATCGTGCGGACAGTACTTGTAGAGTGTAAAGTTGTGTTTGTCTTGTTTTATGGATGAAGGAAAGAGAGTGAATCCTGCCGCCAGCATGTAACCTACTTCTCACGAATAGTGCGACGACCATATAGTCCCCATACGGCGGACGGACCATCATCAGTAACAGAGCCACAGGCCTTGACTCCGCGACACGCTATGGAGGGGTCTAGATTTTACTGTAAGACATTGGTGCAAGGTCTGTTGATCAATAACTTGACGCCACGACCTCTTCTCCCCTTGTCGGCTAAATACCGAAGGTGAAAATTTCTTCTTCCAGCAACGTTCGAACAAAGTACTTGGGAGTCGAGCTCCACTACACAAGCATACGCTAACTACCTTAGCCACGGAGACAAGTGGATGTAAGCCATACGTTGATGGGTACTGTACACACAGCAACTGCCACTCTCCTTTACAAGGGGAGTGTGTTAGGTGCCGGGAACGGATTTCACCGTTACCTTCCTCCTGTCTCCATCTTCGCCAGTACGAACGCCTTCTCGAAAATGAATCACCGTATTTTCCTATTTCCATATTTCAGTTGTATTTATTTTAAAAAACGCTTAAAAGATACAGAATGCTAGAACACAAAACATAAACTGGCCCATCTCCATACGGCAGACTCGGACAACAGTGAATTTACTGTGGGGGCTGCTCGTTCCTAATTTAGTACTTTGAACCGCTGCAGCCAAATGCAGCGACTAATCGATTACGCGGCAGATAAAAATTAGTAGCAGTGAAAAAAAGTCTGCACAAAGCTACGCTCGGTACGAACACGTCAGTAGTAAATTCAGAACACCCATATTTACGATACAATATTGACATGTTGCAAACAGTTCATGTAAATGGTACCAATAACAGAATATCTTTCCATTTTGACAAATTAGTGAGCCCAGCCACATATTTCAGTGAATGTGTGTTTCATTGCTGCGAAGGACCACAACATCTTCAGGCATATCTTCCAGGATATTTGCACATGACGTCACACAACTGTCGTAATCACGTGCAAACAATTGTTCAACAACGACCATCTTGTACGGATGAAACTGCACGTTCTGTTGCAAAGTTCGACGCACACTCCGACCAGATAACGGAAGAGCTCTATGGTGTCTTCGAGCAGATACCTTTGCAGGTTGCTGAAATGAATGCCTTATTGCATTAATTTTTTCTGGAGTTCTAACGGTACGTGCCCTTCCACCTCTCTTCTTAACCATGTCCACTCGACCTAACTTCTTTACTTCGAGTCCTTACTTCTATCTGAGATTAAGTACCGTATCAAGCTCCATCCTTGGCCAAGACTGCTAAAAGATTATGTACATAACATGCCTACCTGTATATGTGAAAATATTGCAAATTTGAAGCCTGTAAAGATGGATATCTCTACTTCCATATTATGAAAAATGAAAAACAGATGGCCGGCCGGAGCGGCCGAGCGGTTCTAGGCGCTTCAGTCTGGAACCGCGCGACCGCTATGGTCGCAGGTTCGAATCCTGCCTGGGCATGGATGTGTGTGATGTCCTTAGGTTAGTTAGGTTTAAGTAGTTCTAAGTTCTAGGGGACTGATGACCTCAGAAGTTAAGTCCCATAGTGCTCAGAGCCATTTGAACAACAGATGCGTTATTGCAGAGAGATTTTACGTTCATCCGTTTGACTGAAGCACAAGGAAAAAGTCAGGAGATAAATTTTTTTAGCTGCATATACCGTCCAAATAGGACATAGGACATTGTAATCTGTTCTTTTCTGAAGTCACACATAACGAATAAACATATCAATAAAAAGTTGTTCTACGTCTCAAAACAGTAGTATAGTTGTTACGAACTGAAGAGCACGTTCTGTTATATTTTCTTGCAATCCCAGAGTGTTCCTTTTTCCGTTTTACAGTATTTTCGATGATGCCCAGTGTGATCACATGCATAACCCAGAATCCTACTGTACACCACGGAAGCAGGCTTTCTTTCGTATTCCGATTTATTATAGTGCACAAATTTTGTTGCTAACATTTTAAATTATTCTGGAGCATCAATACTTCTCCTCCTCATAGTATTCATGTGAGATATTGCTGTTCGGATCGATACGAAATGTATTTGACACAAAATGTAATGGAACTGCTCTTCGTGTCATTGTTTGATGTCCTTGTTTTATGCCGTAAACAGCTAAAGTGGTTGCCATGGGAAACGCGCCATTTTCACACAAATTCCAAGATCCTTTCCTCTCCCAGTTGCGAAAGTACCAGTTTCATGCAGTCGTTGTTGTAGTCCGACGAAAATGGTGTGTGTATCCGTAATTACGAGAGCGGCTACAACGGCGCCCTCTTCTCATTTTGTGTGCGTACCGCGAAGAGGAAAATTTGAAAGTGATCCGATCTTCAACTTACTTTACATCCAAACGGTACGTTTATGGACATGGATTCCTTATCAAAACGTTATCTACCACATCCTCTTTACAAAGCGTACAAGTCTGTTATACGAATTGTCAAACACTCTGAATAGTCGTGTGGAATACAAGTGGATAGAAAGTTTTCTGACAGACAGAGAGCAGTATGTCGTCCAGAATGGGGTGACTTCAACAGAAACAGGCGTGACTTCAGGTGTGCCCCAGGACAGCGTAATAAGTCCGCTGCTTTTTACGATTTACATAAACGATATGGATGATGGTATTGACAGCGGCATTAGACTGTTTGCCGATTATGCTGTAGTCTACAGGAAAGTAGTATCACACGAAAGTTGTGAACAAATGAATGAGGATTTTCAGAAAATAAATGCGTGCTGTAATGACTGGCAGCTACCTCTCAATATTAATAAGTGTAACCTACTGTGTGTAACAAGGCGAAAATCCCCATTAATGTACGAGTACAAAATAAATGCCCAGTCTTTGGTAGCGGTAACATCCGTCAAGTATCTGGGTGTGACTATTCGAAATGATCTCAAATGGAATTGTCAGATTACACAAGTAACGGGCAAGGCGAACTCTAGATTGTGGCTTGTTGGTAGAATCATGAAGCGAACATGAACAAAGGAAATTGCGTACAATACGTTAGTTCGTCCAGTCTTAGGATATTGTTCGTCTGTATGGGACCCTTACCAGTTAGGTCTCATTCAAAAGATTGAGAGGGTCCAAAGAAGAGCGGCAAGATTCGTGCTGTTACATGTAGCCATCGCGAGAGCTTTACAAATCTCATATAAAGTCTGAAGTGGGACACACTTGCAGATAGACGACACGCTAAACGGAAGGGACTGCTCACTAAATTCCGAAATCCGATCTTCGCCTAGGATGTAGAGCATGTACACTCCTGGAAATGGAGAAAAGAACACATTGACACCGGTGTGTCAGACCCACCATACTTGCTCCGGACACTGCGAGAGGGCTGTACAAGCAATGATCACACGCACGGCACAGCGGACACACCAGGAACCGCGGTGTTGGCCGTCGAATGGCGCTAGCTGCGCAGCATTTGTGCACCGCCGCCGTCAGTGTCAGCCAGTTTGCCGTGGCATACGGAGCTCCATCGCAGTCTTTAACACTGGTAGCATGCCGCGACAGCGTGGACGTGAACCGTATGTGCAGTTGACGGACTTTGAGCGAGGGCGTATAGTGGGCATGCGGGAGGCCGGGTGGACGTACCGCCGAATTGCTCAACACGTGGGGCGTGAGGTCTCCACAGTACATCGATGTTGTCGCCAGTGGTCGGCGGAAGGTGCACGTGCCCGTCGACCTGGGACCGGACCGCAGCGACGCACGGATGCACGCCAAGACCGTAGGATCCTACGCAGTGCCGTAGGGGACCGCACCGCCACTTCCCAGCAAATTAGGGACACTGTTGCTCCTGGGGTATCGGCGAGGACCATTCGCAACCGTCTCCATGAAGCTGGGCTACGGTCCCGCACACCGTTAGGCCGTCTTCCGCTCACGCCCCAACATCGTGCAGCCCGCCTCCAGTGGTGTCGCGACAGGCGTGAATGGAGGGACGAATGGAGACGTGTCGTCTTCAGCAATGAGAGTCGCTTCTGCCTTGGTGCCAATGATGGTCGTATGCGTGTTTGGCGCCGTGCAGGTGAGCGCCACAATCAGGACTGCATACGACCGAGGCACACAGGGCCAACACCCGGCATCATGGTGTGGGGAGCGATCTCCTACACTGGCCGTACGTCACTGGTGATCGTCGTGGGGACACTGAATAGTCACGGTACATCCAAACCGTCATCGAACCCATCGTTCTACCATTCCTAGACCGGCAAGGGAACTTGCTGTTCCAACAGGACAATGCACGTCCGCATGTATCCCGTGCCACCCAACGTGCTCTAGAAGGTGTAAGTCAACTACCCTGGCCAGCAAGATCTCCGGATCTGTCCCCCATTGAGCATGTTTGGGACTGGATGAAGCGTCGTCTCACGCGGTCTGCACGTCCAGCACGAACGCTGGTCCAACTGAGGCGCCAGGTGGAAATGGCATGGCAAGCCGTTCCACAGGACTACATCCAGCATCTCTACGATCGTCTCCATGGGAGAATAGCAGCCTGCATTGCTGCGAAAGGTGGATATACACTGTACTAGTGCCGACATTGTGCATGCTCTGTTGCCTGTGTCTATGTGCCTGTGGTTCTGTCAGTGTGATCATGTGATGCATCTGACCCCAGGAATGTGTCAATAAAGTTTCCCCTTCCTGGGACAATGAATTCACGGTGTTCTTATTTCAATTTCCAGGAGTGTATTATTACCACCAACTTTCAAATCGCGCAATGGTCAACGTTCAGAGATAAGGGAAATTAGAGCTCGTACTGAGGTCATCAATCCCCTAGAACTTAGAACTACTTAAACCTAACTAACCTAAGGACATCACACACATCCATGCCGAGGCATGATTCGAACCTGCGACCGTTGCGGTAGCGCGGCTCCAGAGTGTAGCGCCTAGAACCGCTCGGCCACTCCGGCCGGCCTCTTGCTTAGGATCTCAGTCTGATATCTGCCTTTGATACGATTAGTTTTATGTGGTTTTTCACTTCAAATCGCTCCCTACCCATACTTCCAGATACTTAATGTACACTGTAAAACAAAACAAAAAGATTCTCCACGAAGGAATTGACCAAATCCGATGCCAATAGGTACATATGACGTACATGTACACACAAACAAATGATCACAATTTCAGAAAAGTTGGATTATTTATTCAAAGAAAGAAGTTCACAGATTGAGAAAGTCAGTAAGCTTTGGTGTATCGCTGGCCCTTGTGCAAGCAGCTATTCGGCTCGACATTGATTGATAGAGTTGGTGGATGTCCTGCTGAAGGATATCGTGCCAAATTCTGTAGAATTGGCGCGTTAGATCGTCAAAATCCTGAGCTAGTTGGAGGGCCCTGCCCTTAATGCTGCAAATGTTCTCGATTACGACGAGATCCTGCGACCTTGTTGGCTAAGGTAGTGTTTGGAAAACTCTCGCCGTGTGCGGTCGGACATTATCTTGCTGAAACGTAAACCGAGGATAGCTTGCCATGAAGAGCAACAAAACGAGATGTATAATATCGTCGACGAACCGCAGTGCTGTAAGAGTGCCGTGGATGACAACCAAATTGGGTTCTGCCATGAAAGGAAATAGCATCCCAGACCATCACTCCTGGTGAAGTGTCAGATTGGCATCCCACCACTGCCTGGGACGTCTCGTCTTCGTTGTAATCATATTGACTGAAGCAGAATTGCCTCCAGTGATGAGTCTCGCTTTGAAATGAAACTCCATGACCAGCTAAGACGTCTCTCGAGACGCCCCGGATCGCGGTACGATACCAACCTGACTATCGCGCGCCACACGTCACAACAGCCATGAGTGATGTACTGGGACACCATTTTTTTTTCTTAGCAGACCCCTTTGGTTGTCATCCGTGGCGCCCTTACAGCACAGCCGTACGTCGACAATATTCTACGCCCCGTTTTGTTGCCCTTCATGGCAAGCTATCCTGGACTTACATTTTAGCAAGATAATGCCTGCCCGCACACGGTGAGGGTTCCTGCTGCTTGTCTTCGTGCTTGCCAAACACTGCCTTGACCAACAAGGTCGCCGGATCTCTCCGCAACTGAGAACGTTTGAAACACTATGGGCAGCTCCCGCCAACTAGCTCGGTTTTTTCTCAATCTAACGCGCCAATTGGACAGAGCTCGGCACAATATCCCTCGGGAGGATATCCAACTATTTTGTCAATCAAGGCCAAGCCGAATAACTGCTTACATAAAGGCCAGAGGTGGACCAACGCGTTATTGACTTTCTCAATTTCTAAAGATCTTTCTCTTGAATAAATCAAGCAGTTTTTCTGCACGTGTAGTCATTTGTACGCACATGTGCGTCATGTAAGAGTGATTTCAGGTGTGCTGCAGGGGAGTGTCGTAGGACCGTTGCTATTCACAATATATATAAATTACCTTGTGGATAACATCAGAAGTTCACTGAGGCTTTTTTGTGGATGATGCTGTGGTATATCCAGAGGTTGTAACAATGGAAAATTGTACTGAAATGCAGGAGGATCTGCAGCGAATTAACGCATGGTGCAGGGAATGGCAGCTGAATCTCAATATAGACAAGTGTAATGTGCTGCGAATACATAGACAGAAAGATCCTTTATCATTTAGATACAATATAGCAGGTCAGCAACTGGAAGCAGTTAATTGTTAATTCAATAAATTATCTGGGAGTAGGCATTAGGAGTGATCTAAAATGGAATGACCGTATAAAATTAATCGTCGGTAAAGCAGATGCCAGACTGAGATTCATTGCAAGAATCCTAAGGAAATGCAGTCAGAAAATAAAGTAAGTAGGTTACAGTACAGTTGTTCGCCCACTGCTTGAATACTGCTCTCCGGTGTGGCATCCGTACCAGATAGGGTTGATAGAAGAGATAGAGAAGATCCAACGGAGAGCATCGCGCTTCGTTACAGGATCATTTAGTAATCGCGAAAGCGTTACGGAGATGATAGATAGACTCCAGTGGAAGACTCTGCAAGAGAGACGCTCTGTAGCTCGGTACGGGCTTTTGTTGAAGTTTCGAGAACATACCTTCACTGAGGAGTCAAGCAGTATATTGCTCCCTCCTACGTATATCTCGCGAAAAGACCATGAGGATAAAATCAGAGAGATTAGAGCCTACACAGAGGCATACTGACAATCTTCCTTTCCGCGAACAATACTATACTGGAATAGAAGGGAGAACCGATACAGGTACTCAAGGTACCCTCCCCCACACACCGTCAGGTGGCTTGCGGAGTATAGATGTAGATGTAGATGTAGATGTGTATTTGACGGCTTCCACTGACTGTTCCACAATCTTGTAATGATACAATAACGGGTCTTCCTGCGTCTTTACGCGTAATGAAAGTTGCTCTTACCTACGATGTTGTGTTGAGGCGCGAGAAGCAGCAGCGCTCTGCATCAGCAGGCCAGTTGGTAGTTGTGGTGTCACCACCAGACACCACACTTGCTAGGTGGTAACCTTTAAATCGGCCGCGGTCCGTTAGTATACGTCGGACCCGCGTGTCGCCACTATCAGTGATTGCAGACCGAGCGCCGCCACACGGCAGGTCTAGAGAGACTTCCAAGCACTCGCCCCAGTTGTACAACCGACTTTGCTAGAGATGGTTCACTGACAAAATACGTTCTCATTTGCCGAGACGATAGTTAGCATAGCCTTCAGCTACATCAATTGCTACGACCTAGCAAGGCGCCATTATCAGTTGCTATTGATATTGTAAAGAATGTCCAGACAAGAGCTACGTTCAACATTAATGGATTAAAGTTAAGTATTCCACCATCTGCGTCCGTTTTTCTAAGTTCTCATTTCCTTGTCCTGTTCCAGACCTCACGCCAGCCTGCGTGAGCTTAAACGCGTGCCTTTCGGCTTCCTCTATTCATACGGGTTGGCTCTTCTGCTAATCCTCAACAGTAGTAGCACTGCCAACGTAGCGTAGTCCGTTGCCTGTTGCTCCTCGGCTGATGCTGATGTAGCGCGAAAACCGACTCGCACTCAGCACAACCGCCTTACGCTGGGGACAAACGGTCGCACTTAAAATATGCCAAGTTCGAAAAACGTATTCCAGAATTAATAACACTCTCGGTACTAGTAGGGTAAGTAATTCGAGGATCATTGTTTCGCACTGAAGACTCCGTTTCCTGTATTTATTTCTCTCTGAGACAGAAACTTCGTCCCTCTCTGACATCGGTGATGTTAAGGCATGCTCTATAGTATCTCACCCTATTAACGCTCTGGTCAGTATACGAGCAGTTATAGAGAATTGTTCAGTAGAGCGATGATAGGTGTCAGTTGGAGAGATGGTTGTGGCTGCTGGAAGAAGTTTCACCGTGCTTCTATAGTTCTTCTCATCTCGTCAAATTCTTGTAATCGCTGTTCTAGAGTAATTACTTACAGCATAGTTAGGTTCGAGATGACCATATTCCAAAAGAAGTAGTGCTTCAGAATCTCGGCTGCAGACTTTCGTAAGCTTTGTTTTACCTACGCAAAACATTTTTGTTTAATTTCTTCCCCAAAGTAGTTTCAGCGAAAATTTCGCCATCATCAGTGGGTTTCTTTATTCTAAAACATGCAAAGTTGGCATCGTTACAAAATACTACAAAAACGGTATTACAGGCGCACTGTTTGCTTCCAGATACTGTAGGGTATGACTAGTTTTGAAGTACCTTTTTACATTTGAGTCATTGCATGGTGTCAATTTTTGTTGTTTTGTCGGCATATTTTCTACGTTTGTTGCCGTTTTTTTTTTTTTGACATATAGAATGTCATCTGCAACGGTACGAGCGGCTGTTATTAACAAAATATATGAAAATGTGTGGTTACATACGAGAGCGTTATACTATTAGGAACAGCATTAGTGTTGTGAACAGAATTTTGGTGGGTGCTAGGTTGCAACGTAATCTGTCATGTACCCAGGTTCCAAGGTTACATTCCATTATCACTCTTATACACATCAATAATCAGTAACCGGAATTAAATGAAGAAGTAGTATTATTAAAAAACAATTACAAGTTAAAAACATTTCGAAACAGAAGCTATTGGCCACTAACACAAATTCCATTTTCAAGACACGGAATATTGTCCAGACAATAAAGAATCTCAGTGCATTTTCAAATCCCATCAACAACAAAATAGTAGAAAATGCAAGAAACTGCCTATGGCGGTTCCTAATGCGCGTTCATTAACGTGAAGAATCAGTCACTAAAGTGAAACACCGGTCATGAAACCTCATGTCTTCCTAGGTACACTGTCCTCCAAGTACAACAATCTCTCCCAAATCCTAGCAAGTCCAAATGAAGTGTGATATCAGATATACATAATAAGCAAATCGAAGGAGACGCTACAATAAACTCCTTCTGAGGCTGCATTTGCGTTGTCTCAGAATATTCCTAGTCTAATCCATCAGTTTTCTGGTATATAGTACTAGTAAGTGGACCTGTATGTCATCGGACGCTACGCTGCAGAGTTGTGACCAAGTATCTTGAACTTGTAATCGGCTTTGCTATTTCTCTTTTATTATTGTCCGATTCGTAATACCTTCTCGTGTGTTAAGAGCATGATTGTAACAATGGAAAGATGTAAATGCAGGCTTAACACGAAAAAACTATAACAAACACAACACGTGTGTATCTATGAGGTGATATAATAAGATCAAACTCGCACACAATTATTCACAGAACAAGAAAAGCTGGACAAAAATGGGTCAAATGGCTCTGAGCACTATGGGACTTAACTTCTGAGGTCATTAGATCCCTAGAACTTAGAACTACTTAAACCTAACTAACCTAAGGACATCACACACATCCATGCCCGAGGCAGGATTCGAACCTGCGACCGTAGCGGTCGCGCGGTTCCAGACTGTAACGCCTAGAGCCGCTCGGTCACTCCGGCCGGCGAAATGCTGGACAGACTATTATCACATAGGTCATTTGGGCTCTGTACAGTGAGTGTAATGAAATATTTGGGGGCTTATTTTGTCTAGCCGCACTGCAAACTGCTTTCAAGTTAACTTCATTTTGTTCATTTATTAGATACCATGACGTCTATTATAAGCTACATTTGTGTATGAATAACTGGATAATATCAACAGATGATGCTCTAAAACTAACCTCGTTGATCATATGGATATGATTCCCCCTATACATGACTTCCTTGCATGACTGTTCCAAAACACTCTTTTTGTCTCTGCGCAACGAAGTCATTTTTCGTGCAATGTGTCGACTTCATCTGCTGACATTTTTGAGTTATTCGTATACAAATGTAGTTTATAGTGAAGGTTATGGTATCTAGTAAATGAACAAAATAAAATCAACTTGAAAACAATTTGCCATGCAGACAGACACACTAAAACCCCTACTTATTGCTTAGGCTTATACTTTTGTTGTGCCAGAATAATGTCAAAATCATCTACAGTGTGTTTCTGCAAAGAATACTACGTAACAAGAGACTAATGATAAAAACAAAATACTGGTAATAGCGACGGGCAGATACGAAACGTTAGCAGCAGTCGCAATACCTTCGAAACAAGATTCTGTTACGTGAGAATCTGCTTGCCAGGAAGCGAGAACACGTAAAGAAATCATAGAGGGGCGGCCGTCTGCCTTCGATTCAATGCATTTTTCCGACTCGTCGTGAAACACTGCCACTTACACGTCAACAGCGCAGAAAGCAGCTAGTTTTCTTATGAATGACGTCTCACCAATTGGAAATCGAAGCTTTTTCTTTATTTACGTTGCAGCCACACCGAGCAGTCATGTTACATAACGAGAAACATAGATTCGTGCGTCACCGGTGTTTTTGTCTCACAATGCCTAACCCAACACTTTATTTTTGCGTCAGCGTCAGCCTCTTACAGTTAATTCTAGTCTAGTTTTGGAAACCACATGAAAGCAACCAACTGCTGTAATGTTAAGCAGACATATCGGCCTTGAATTGCAATAGTTTTTTATGAAAAGGTGGAAATTCATTTTTGTATACCTAGACCGCAGGTCGTAGATTCAAATATGTAGCCTTTCCATAGCTGAATTCATTAATACACTCTATTCAGAAAAAAAAAACACAGAATACGTTGAACGACTAGAGATAGGACATTCATATTTCCAGGACATGTACATAATGATTAGTATTTCAATCATCTAGGTTAAGCATGTGTCCTGTTGCCTAGTAGGCACAGGGTCCGTCATGGGTCCTAATAACATGTTAGGCGAATGCCATTCTGTGGTATAGCCATCCATGCTGCATTCACCTGGTTCCAAAGTTCATCTGTGGTGGTTGGCATTGTGTCACAGCGCAGCACCCGTCATTTCACCTAATCCTATACATTTTCGATTGGCTACAAGTAGCCGGCCGGTGTGGCCGAGCGGTTCTAGGCGCTTCAGTCCGGAACCGCGCGACCGCTACGGTCGCCGGTTCGAATCCTGCCTCGGGCATGGATGTGTGTGATGTCCTTAGATTAGTTAGGTTTAAGGAATTCTAAGTCTAGGGGACTGATGACCTCAGATGTTAAGTCCCATAGTGCTCAGAGCTATTTGAACCATTTGGCTACAAATCTGATGATCTGGCATACCATACAGCAAGAAGGCACCTGTTCGTGCAGCAACATGTGGTCGTGCATTGTCTTGTTGAAAAATGTTGTTTTGGTTGTTGCACAGAAAGGGTATGGCTAAAGGTCGCAGGATGTCATTCACGTAGGTCGCACTGGTCACAGTGCCCTGGACACACACCAACAGTGATTTGTGGTTGTACCCAATAGCATCCCACAACATAAGGGCTTGAGTTTGCGCTGTATGTCGTGTGCGAATGCAGTCACTATGATGCCGCTCCCGCTGTTTGCGACGAACCAAAATGCGGCCATCGTTTTCAAACAAACAGAACCTGGCCTCGTCCAAAAGCACTGTCTGATGCCGTTCCTGTTCCCAGTGACATAGTTCCATACACCATTTCCTTATAGCATGTTTCTGCACATTCATCAAAGGTGAGTGGAGAAGTGGACGATGCGCACCTAATCCATACCGTAATAAACGGCGACGGAATGTCACCCCTGATAGTGTACGATGTGTTACACTGTTCCAGTGTTGCACCAGAGCCGAGGAGGATGCAGATCTGTCCTGCAATGCCATTCGGATGAGATGTTGATCTTCTTGGGGGGTCTGGGTGGTGCGACCTGACCCATCTCGTCGTGTGCTACGGCCTTCCTTGAACCATTCTCCACCCACCCGTTGCACTACCGAAAAACTTCGTCCCACGCGAGCAGCAATTTCCAAGATGGATGCATTACATTCTCTCATGCCAATAATGCGCCCTCTTTCAAGGTCACTGATTTGACAGTACGGGTCGGGAAGGCATCCTGCACATTTGCTCAAATCACACTGATCCATTACCTTCACTTTATACCGACAACGAGAGCTGCAGCCACATTTTACCTGTTGGTGATGTTACGCCGCGATGTCGATGTTGACCTTGAACCCACAGGCCGACGTGGGTCAAATGCTGATCATTTCTGCAGAACGTGCCAATGTACACGTCCTGTGAATATGAATGTCCTATCTCTAGTCATTCCAGGTATTTTTTTCTGAATATGAATGTAGTTGTAAACAGTCACGTTAATACATCATAATGCGTAATGAGTCAAAGATGTTGGTGTTTATATGATTACAGTTCTCCACTACTCGGGCTTTTATCAACTGGAGAAAAGTTTCTTTTTCATTTTATTTCCATGCGCATAACTGAACAGTCCTAAATGCGAACATATGACAACCCGTCACAATTGTCCTGGTTTGAACAGAGTTGAAAAATTAAGCTATCCACACAAACAGCAATGTAGTCGTCGTAAGGAGTCAACCAAATTATGAGACATCAGAAACATAACATCACTTAGGTCTGATTCGGCACACTTTGAGACACTTGATAATGTTTCAGATCACGACCAAACAAAATACAAGCGCCTTGGAGGCTTATTAAACAAAATCCTTCCAGAACAGTCGTAGCGCTCAGAGCCATTTGAATCATTTTTTTAATTTCCGTACAAAATGGGAATATCATTCTGAAAATGGGTGAGTCCTTTTATATGTTTCGAAGCAATCGTGATCACCATACCCAGAGCATCAAAAGACAAGGTCCCTGAAGGCACTGAATATTTTAAAAACCTTTGTCACGGATTTTGTGACGTCTGTTCCGCCTTTACAAAGCTTTTGTGTGATAAGGTTATGTGAACATGGTATACGAATGAGCGATACCTACTTAACTGAAGATCGTCAATGCTACACGTCAAGAGGTTAGTCTGGACAGAAATGTTACAGAATTTGTCCCATTCCCCGCCTCTATGCTGTGACGGGGTAGCCATTACTTTCCATACAGTTGCAAGAACCACTGACATGCTAAACTGTTATCCACCCTAATACAGAATCGATTTTCATAAATAATCTATGAGCAATGATTCCATATGGAATTCGTTCATAGCACGACGTAATAACATCTTCTGTGGGACCAATGTCGACCGTAAGAACAGTTATTCTGCCAAGGTTGTTAACAAATTTGAGAACAGAGACTGTGATTACTGCTTTATGAACAGTGGAGAGTAATTACGCGAGTGAATAAGCTTTCAACTGCAGCTGTATATTACACGTTTTACGTTTTGAATGACTTAACCACATTCGCCTCGCACTATTCTAGCAAGGGCGCTATTAACATCTTAGTAGAACGCCAAAATCCTCACACACACACACACACACACTCACACACACAAGCCATCATACGGCGAGTATACACCGACGAGCCAAAACATTATGACCACATATTTAATAGCGTGTTGTTCCACTTTTCAAACACAGTACAACAGAGATTATGCTTGTCATGGATTCTACAAGTCCTTGACAGGATTCTGGAAGTATGTGGCACCAGATCAAGCATTTCCCTCAAATTACGGGATGGTGATTTACGGGCACGCAGCTGGCGCCCGCTATGTGTTGCAGTGAATACAGATCAGGGACATGTGCTGCCCAAGACATCAATGTGAGCTCACTATAATGTCCTCAAAACGCTGTAGCACGATTCGGACCTCGCAATACGGACAGTTATCCTGCTAGAAGATGTCATCGCTGTAGGAGTAGACTTCAAGCATGAAGCGATGCAAGGGGTCTGCAATAATGTTCACGTAGTTCAGTTGTGTCATGATGCCTTCGATTACCACCACAGACCCCATGGAAGCCCAACTTGCTGTACCCCACAGCACAATTCTGCCTCTGACGGCCAGCCTCTGTAGCGCGGTGCGTCTTTCGTGCAGCCATTCGCTCGGATGACGGCGTGTAACGACCCAGCCATCGACCTGTTGTAACAACAAATGCAATTCATTCGGCAGGCGACACAGTTCTATTGATCCACGGTGAAAACTCAGTGATGCTATGCCATTGCAATGAAACTGACGATGTCGTTGGGTCAACACACGAACAGCAGGGGTCGCGTGATGCTCAGCTCCATGTTCAACAACTGCCTTTGGACGGTGTGCTCCAAAACACTCGTGTTGCACAAGTACTGTAACCTGTCATCAGATCAGCCACAGTTCGCTGCCTGTCCTGGATTACATATTGGGGAATCCTCCGACCTCTACGTTTTGTGATGAGACGTGGTCGTCCAATACCATACGGCCTAATCGTTATTTCACCATCCTTCAACCACTTTCCATAGGTGCCCACGACAGTAGTACACCAACGGGCGACCAGATTCGCCTTCTCAGAGATGATCGTTTCCAGCCGCAGAGCCAGAACAATGTGCCCTTTGTAAAAACCGCTTATATCAGTGGATTTCCGCATTTGCGGCCCGTACCGTTGCTATAATGACTGCCCATTCGTCTCTCTTCCGCTTACATTCTTTCCTTACTACGTCACGTTCCCGCAACATCACAAAGAGGCATTCAACCTCGCTGTGGGCAGTGATCGTAATGTTTTGGTTCATCAGTGTATCCTGAACCGGTTTCACTTTACCACACGTTCTCGTTGCGCGGGGCGCCTGGCTGTCGGTATGCCACTTCGTAAACTAGAATTTGAATTGTGCAACTGTGGTCATTATGTGATATCTTTTGGTCATTCCAAACAAGAAATTTCTTCCAGAATGAACGGCAAATGCACAAGTTTGAGTCCCGGTTCGCCACACGCCTTTAATCTGCCAGGAATATTCCAGAAATTTCTTGACTGGTATTGGAAACTACGCTCACGGCATTTTAAGAACAAGTCTCTCGTGTAGCATCTCTCGCTGGATATTGTTGATCATTTCAGTAACGTCTTGATCTGACTAAAAAGAGAAACTGTGATGAATAGCTTTTTCTCTTTAGCTACTCCATCTTGGTAAGGGTCGCAGGGGAAAAACTCTTAAGAACCAGTCGGAGACAATTTGATAAGCGACCATCTTCGCTGTTAAATTACACTACCGGCCATTACAATTGCTACACCACGAAGATGACGTGCTACAGACGCGAAATTTAACCAACAGGAAGAAGATGCTGTGATATGCAAATGATTAGCTCTTCAGAGCATTCACACAAGGTTGGCGCCGGTGGCGACACCTACAACGTGCTGACACGAGAAACTTTCCAGTTGATTTATCATACACAAACAGCAGTTGACCGGCGTTGCCTGGTGAAACGTTGTTGTGATGCCCCGTGTAAGGAGGAGAAATGCGTACCATCACGTTTCCGACTTTGATAAATGTCGGATTGTAGCCTATCACGATTGCGGTTTATCGTACCGCAACATTGCTGCTCGCGTTGGTCGAGATCCAATGACTGTTAGCATAATATGGAATCGGTGGGTTCAGGAGGGTAATACGGAACGCCGTGCTGGATCCCAACGGCCTCGTATCACTAGCAGTCGGGATGGCAGGCATCGTATCCGCATGGCTGTAACGGATCGTGCAGCCACGTCTCGATCCCTGAGTCAACAGATGGGGACGTTTGCAAGACAACAACCATCTGCACGAACAGTTCGACGACGTTTGCGGCAGCATAGACTATCATCTCGGAGACCATGGCTGCGGTTACCCTTGTCGCTGCAGCATAGGCAGGAGCGCCTCCGATGGTGTATTCAACGACGAACCTGGGTGTACGAATGACAAAACGTCATTTTACGGATGAATCCAGGTTCTGTTTACAGCATCATGATGGTCGCATTCGTGTTTGGCGACATCGCGGTGAACGCACATTGGAAGCATGTATTCGTCATCGCCATACTGGCGTATCACCCGACGTGATGGTATGGGGTGCCATTGGTTACACGTCTCGGTCACCTCTTGTCCGCACTGACGACACTTTGAACAGTGGACGTTACATTTCAGATGTGTTACGACCCGTGGCTCTACCCTTCATTCGATCGCTGCGAAGCCCTACATTTCAGCAGGATAATGCACGATCGCATGTTGCAGGTCCTGTACGGGCCTTTCTGGATACAGAAACTGTTCGACTGCTGCCCTGGCCAGCACATTCTCCAGATCTCTCACCAACTGAAAACGTCTGGTCACTGGTGGCCGAGCAACTGGTTCGTCACAATACGCCAGTCACTACTCTCGATGAACTGTGGTATCGTGTTGAAGCTGCATGGGCAGCTGTACCTGTACACGTCATCCAGCTCTGTTTAACTCAATGCCCAGGCGTATCAAGGCCGTTATTACGCCCAGAGTTGGTTGTCCTGGGTACCGATTTCTCAGGATCTATGCACACAAATTGCTTGAAAATGTAATCACATGTCAGTTCTAGTAATACATATTTGTCCAATGAATACCCGTTTATCATCTGCATTTCTTCTTGGTGCAGCAGTTTTAATGGCCAGTAGTGTACATTTCCTTGGCATTCTAGCATGTAACTTCTCAACTAGATATTTTCTACATCCAAAGTGAATCGATCTGGATGGATATCCCCACATATTAGACAGTTACGATCGTTTATCGATGACGTAATCAAAAAAATTCATGTCTTGTATCTTACTTCCGCACATTACATTTGGTTCCCTTGAGGGTCAGCTGCAAGCAATTTGTACCAGGAGTTCACCATTGGGGCGCCTTCGAGTACTTCACAACGGTTTTCTACAGAAAAACTCTCTCTCTCAGCCTCAGAGAGTTGCTGACCTTGTGTACTACGTCCTTGAGACAGTAACAGTAGGAATAGTAATAGTCGTGTCACACTTCTCCGAGGCAGGCTAATAATACTCTCGCTGGCGGCGTCGCCCCATTGAGAACGACCTATTGAGTCCTGCTCGCCAGAAGTCTTCAGTCTAATCACACGCCTGGTCTCATGTAATACAAGCATGTATTTTATTCACGAACTTTAGTACGAAACACTATCGGATATTTTATGGACGTCAAGAAACACAGCACAAACGTGACGAAAGAGTGTGTGGAGTGGTGGGTAAATAATCAAATGGTCGTTAATTCCGTTATGTAGTTGTGAAAAGACTCTTAAATTGTCTGTGCGTGCTTTAAATCTACCTTCGTCGTTTACAAGAGCCTGAAAACTGTTTTTTCGGTCAGCCAGAAAGCGATGGGAACATACTGACCATAGTTTCCAGTCTGTAAGTTCATGTTACTCTTTGTGCTGACTGAAAGAAAATGTTTCTACTTGCTATTTATTCAGCGGGATCAGGAACTACGACTATAAATTAAAGTTTGGACGTTTAACTGATTGATATATTCTGTAAAAGTTCACACGCATGAAACCGGTCTTAGTATTCTATCTAATGTACCTATCGGAAATAGCACTGTTAAGAGTTCAGAGGCGACCTCTCCGGGAAGTTCCGAGTAAAATGGCTTCTAATCATCAAAGGTTAATAGCTCGGCGGCCGGTGTGGCCGTGCGGTTCTAGGCGTTTCAGTCTGGAACCGCCCGACCGCTACGGTCGCAGGTTCGAGTCCTGCCTCGGGCATGGATGTGTATGATGTCCTTAGGTTATTTAGGTTTATGTAGTTCTAAGTTCTAGGGGACTGATGACCACATATGTTAAGTCCCATATGGCTCAGAGCCATTTGAACCATTTGTTAATAGCTCGCCTTAAAAGTGGAAAATAATCTCGCCACTTGCCACACGGTTTTGTCAACGTTACGAGACGCACACAGACAGTTACTTCAGCGAGATCTAAGAGAACCAGTACGGTGTACAGTTCTCGCGAGCTCACTTCCTACTGTTACCGAAAACGCATTCAAGTCTGCCCAGCTCTGACGTCATCCGAGACAACGCGAACGGATTGATATCTCGGTGCGAAGTGTCTCTTCTTGCCTCTCTCGCTGTATTTATACGAGGGCTGTCCAGAAAGTAAGTTCCGATCGGTCGAGAAACGCAAACCACAGTGAAAACCAGAAACGTTTTATACATAATCGCCGCTCCAGCTTCGAGTTTTGTCGTAGTGTTGTATCAACTTTCCAATATCCTCGTCATAAAAAGCAGCCGCCTGTGCTTTTGGCCAGTTATCTGCACTGGTCTGCAGCTCGTTGTCTGTGGAAAAATTGTGTCTTCATAGCCAGCGGTTGTTGTGAGCAGAGATGAGACTCAGGGGGAGCCAATTACGGACTGTATTGTGGGTGATCAAACACTTCTCATCGGAAACGCTGCAGGAGTGTCTTCATTGCCCCTGCAGTGTGCGGCCGAGAACTGGCATGAAGAAGGAACTGCTCGACAGTTGTGTTATGTGGGCTGCATGGCACAGGTGAAATCTCTAACCAGGTCCTCATACTTGGCGGGAGACGCTATTTCCTACGCATCTTTACGTGCTGACTGTTGACTCAAAACTGAAAAGAGTGACGCGACACGATCGACGGGCATACTAGACACTGCCCAACACATCCGTGCAAAGCTTTACCGGATTTTACCAGTGGTTTCCATTTCGCGACCGATCGGAACTCACTTTCTGGACAACCTTCCTATATGGGTGAAGCGGACCGCCGAACGGAACATCTGCTATCAGCCGCTCTAGGCACAGGTAGCAGTATCTAAATTGCCCATTTCTTGGACATGTATTAATAAATAACTCTGTCGTTTAACAATTTATGATCTTCTTAATATTTATATAAATAAAGTTACGTTTGCTTTAGTTACTGAAAAAGATTTTGCTCGACTGCATTTAAACTTTGCTGGCTAGAGCTATTGGAAGGGAACCGACAGTAGAACATGACCTCTGAACTGTCTCTGTGAGACTCCTTGTAACCACTGCGATTTACAACACAGTTTTGGTACTTGGTACAGTTGTATTATTGCATGAATGTAATCGAGTGCTGTAAGTAGAACTTCCTATTGCAAATACAAATGACGCTTAATCTATCATGAATAACGACATTTTCGTCCCAAATTCGGTTTTTAGTAAATAACTTGAAAAAGAATAGAGGTAGCCTATTAGTGTCATATATTTAATGGTTTTACATCAAACTGAGGCAGGATACGAATTTTCATCTTTCTGCGTCTAATATTTAGCTCTTTAGATTTTTCGTAAAAACGCCTATTTTGACCAAAACATTGCTCTGATGAATTTGAGAGTTCTGACTTTTAATTTTGACATACATGTGCATATTCTGACCAATTTTTAACTTTCTAATTTTACTATTCAGCGCCACTTATGTGTTTTTTTTAAGATCGTATATTGTGCTTAACATATTCATTTGATGGTTCTGAGACCTTACAATGTTGACATTAATATACTGAATCATACACTGACGAAGTTTGGAAACATTGTTACAATTTTTAATGTCACTATTAGATTATGGTGCAACCTTCAAAAGCTAAGCACCGGCGTGTTGTGATGTAGTGGCGCTGGTGGTAGTGAACTGGGTAATCCGCGGTACACTCACTCGGTTCAGTAGCTCTTACAATGATACAGTGACTGTTTAGCCTCAAGTGAGCTATGAATTTCACACTACCGTTGCTTTTGAAATGCTTTTTGAGTCTCACAATGAAGTATTCCTGTCTCCATTAAAATCGTAATTCCACACACTATCCACAACTGTACCAGACATTGGTGGGTTTTCTATTTAGATCTATGCATCTACTTCAGACCTTTTTAAAATCAATATTCACAATCATCTTGGGGTTGAAGCTCTTTTTTCGGTGTTTCCTTTAACAGTCTTTATCTTTAACGGATGAAAAATAAAAGCCAACTGAAGATGCTGCAACTGCAGCGAAACATGTTTGGGTTAAAAAACAAAATTGTGTTTTGCTAATGGCGGACCCTATCCAAAAACATACGTAATATTCACAATGTTTGACAGCTAAAACATTTTTGCAAGTTGACGGAAACATTAGAATACTGGATCTCTTAGGGATACAACTAAAATAATGATGCGCTGATCTGCACATAAAAATCAGAATCAGGATCATTGCTGGCACTTCTCGACACTTTATAACTAACAATAGTGCCAAAAATTTTCCCTAAGCAATTTATTATAGTATGAAGCCTTCAAAAGCTCGGACGCTATCGAAGAAGTTTCTTTCCTCATCGAATACTAATCAGAAGCACACATTATAATGCAGAACCCTCGCGAACTCGGACTCGGCCGACAACACGTCTTGACCATCCAAAAACAGCAGCCATATTAAGGATCCAGTAGTTTCTCAAAGCTTTCTCGTAAGACCAGGAAAGGCTTTCAAAACTGCCTTGGACTACGTTTACTTACTAAATAACAGAGAACTTCACGAAACTGAGGTTACAAAAATGGAAAGAGACGAAGATTAAGGTTTGATATCCTGTCGACAACGAGGTAATCAGAAACAGAGCAAAAGCTCACAATTGGACAAAGACTTTAGAAAAGAACCAACCCAACATTCGTATTAAGAAATCTAGGGAAACTACAGGAAATGTAAATCTCCATCTTCGGAAGAATATTTAAACCCTGCCATTCCTCAAGAGGGGTCCATTGTCTTAACCACTGTGCCACTTGCTCGATTTGAAATTATTTTATCGATCTTAAGTTTGAGAGATGTTAGACTAGCACCTGCATCAGTCGCAGTCTAATTTCGTATGCGTACATTTTAAAGGTTTTACTCTGGCTACAGCTTCTGACCCAAATGCAGATCACGGACGTCCGTTGCGTTTGGAATCTGTTTCACTGGAGAGGGAGGTGGTGACGACAGAAGGCACTCTTGCGGGCGTTTGCATAATTAATGTCCGCTTGCTGGGTCTGTATCCACCGGCCGGTCAGCTCTGCTGACCCAGCAAGCAATCTTCTGCACT
Organism: Schistocerca serialis cubense; assembly: GCF_023864345.2. Lineage (NCBI taxonomy): Eukaryota > Metazoa > Arthropoda > Insecta > Orthoptera > Acrididae > Schistocerca > Schistocerca serialis. The sequence goes on from NC_064640.1 coordinate 159,606,262, forward strand.
AAAGGAACATTAAATATACATCACTGATCCCAATTGCATATATTACTTCGCAGTGGCCTTCACTTTTTTTCAACCATATGGGATCATCCTGCCATTCTCGAGGTGTATGATACGTCGAAGGAAGAAAAGAAGATAAGGGCTTAACGTCTCGTCGACCTTGAGGTCATTACACACGGAAATAGACTCAGAATGTTTCAAGATGAGGAAGGAAATCAGCCGTGCTTCTTCGAAGGAACCATCCCGACATTTGCCTGGAGCGATTTAGGGAAATCACGGGAAACCTCAACATCTAAATCTATACATCTACACCGATAGTCCGCAATGAATCTCACGGCGCCTGGCAGAGGGTACTTCCTACCACTACTGGTCATTTTCTTTCCTGCTCCACTCGCAAACAGAACGAGGGAAAAACGCCTCTCTATATACCTCCGTATCTCTAATCTTATCTTCGTGGTCCTTACGCAGAATGTATCGTGGAGGCAATAGAATCGTCCTACAGTCAGCTTATAATGTCGATTCTCTAAATTTTCTCAGTAGTGTTCCTCGAGAAGAACATCACCGTCCCTCCAGGGATTCGCATTTGTGTTCCCAAAGCATATAAAAACACTTGCGCGTTGATCGAACCTACTGGTAAGAAATCTATCACCACGCTTCCGAATTGCTTCGATGTCTTCCTTTAATTCAACTTGGTATGGATCGCAAACACTTGAGCAGTATTCATGAATGGGTAGCACTCGCTTCCTATATGCGGTCCACTTTACAGAGGAATCACACTTTCATAGAATTCTCCCAATACACCGAAGTCGATCATTCGTCTTTCCTGCCACAGTCCTCACATGATCGTTGCATTTCATATCGCTTTGCAACGCTACGCCCAGATGTTTAAACGACGCGACTTTGTCACTTTGTCATGCAGGACGCTTCTAATGCTGTATCCGAACATTACTGCTTTGTTTTTCCTACTCGTCCGCGTTAACTTACATTTTTACACATTCAGAGCTAACTGCCATTCATCACACCAACTAGAAATTTTGTGTAAGTCATCTTGTATCCTCCTACAGTCACTCAACTTCGACACCTTAACGTACACCACAGCATCATCAGCAAACAACTGCAGTTTGCTGCGCACCCTCTCCGCCCAATCATTTATGTAGCTAGAGAATAATAGCGGTCGTATCACACTTCCCTGGGGCACTCCTGACGACATCCATTTCTGTGACGAACACTCGCGGTCGAGGACAACATACTGAGTTCTATTACTTAAGAAGTCTTCAAGCCACTAACATTTCTGTGAACCTATTCCATATGCTCACACCTTCTTTAACAGCCTGCAATGGAGCACCGTGTCAAACGCTTTTCTGAAATCTAGAAATATGGAATCTGCCTGTTGCCCTTCATTCATAGTTCGCAGTACATCATCTGAGAAAAGGTAAAGCTGAGTTTCGCACTATTGACGATTTCTAAAACCATGTTGATTTGTGGATAAAAGCTTCTCGGTCTCAAGAAAATTTATTGGATTCGAACTGAGAATATGTTCAAGGATTCTGCAGCAAACCTGTTAGAGATAGTGCTGGTCCATTCTTTTGCTCTTCTTATGCACAGGAGTAACCTGCGCTTGTTTCCAATCGCTTGGAACTCTGGGCTGAGTGAGAGATTCACAAGATATGCGTGCTAAGAGTGGCGCCAATGCCGTAGCGTACTCTTTGAAAATCCGAACTGGGATTCCATCCGGTCCTGGTGGCTTATTTGTTTTCAACTCCTTCACTTGTTTCTCTATGCCAGGGATGCTTGTTTCTATGTCGTCCATATGGGAGTCAGTTCGATGGTCAAACGACGGTACGTTTGTACGATTCTCCTGCGTCAACCACTTATTGAGTGTGTAATTTATAACTTGGGTTTTCGTTTCGCAATTTCAGTTGCCACACTAGACTGGTCAACAAGTGACTGGATGGAAACCTTAGACCCACTTAGCGATTTTTCACAGAACCAGAATTTTCTCTGGTTCTCTGCCAGATCTCTAGCTGCGGTAAAAATGTAAATGTCGTGTGACTAGGGACTCCCGTCGGACAGACCGTTCGCCGGATGCAAATCTTTCGATTTGACGCTACTTCGGCGACTTGCGCGTCGCTGGGGATGAAATGATAATGATTAGGAAAACACAACACCCAGTCCCTGAGCGGATAAAATCTTCAACGCAGGTGGGAATCGACTCCGGGCCCTTAGGATTGACATTCTGTCGCGGTAACTACTCGGCTACCGGTAACGACTCTACTTGGGGTATGACGATGGTAATAGGTGTGTGCTTCGCGCATAGATCTTTTCACAGATCCAAGAATCTCCACTAACCTTTGCGTGTCATCATTTGCACGTTCTCTTTTGAACCGAGAGTGCAACAGCCTCTGCTTCTTCAGCATTCTCCGCATTTCGTTATTAAACCATTGTGGGTCTTTTCCGTTCTTAATCCTCTTACTAAGCCCATAATTCTACCGATAACGATTTACAGTCTGCTTAAACTTTGCCCATTATACCTCCACGCCCATCTTACTGGAACTAAGTGATGTCAATTCACTGTCTTAGTGTGATGCTAACAACTGCTTATCTGCTCTTACTAGCAGAAACACTCTCGTAGCCTTATTAACTTTCGTAACCATAGTTGCTATAATGATCGCTAATCCCCGCTTCTACACTCCTGGAAATGGAAAAAAGAACACATTGACACCGGTGTGTCAGACCCACCATACTTGCTCCGGACACTGCGAGAGGGCTGTACAAGCAATGATCACACGCACGGCACAGCGGACACACCAGGAACCGCGGTGTTGGCCGTCGAATGGCGCTAGCTGCGCAGCATTTGTGCACCGCCGCCGTCAGTGTCAGCCAGTTTGCCGTGGCATACGGAGCTCCATCGCAGTCTTTAACACTGGTAGCATGCCGCGACAGCGTGGACGTGAACCGTATGTGCAGTTGACGGACTTTGAGCGAGGGCGTATAATGGGCATGCGGGAGGCCGGGTGGACGTACCGCCGAATTGCTCAACACGTGGGGCGTGAGGTCTCCACAGTACATCGATGTTGTCGCCAGTGGTCGGCGGAAGGTGCACGTGCCCGTCGACCTGGGACCGGACCGCAGCGACGCACGGATGCACGCCAAGACCGTAGGATCCTACGCAGTGCCGTAGGGGACCGCACCGCCACTTCCCAGCAAATTAGGGACACTGTTGCTCCTGGGGTATCGGCGAGGACCATTCGCAACCGTCTCCATGAAGCTGGGCTACGGTCCCGCACACCGTTAGGCCGTCTTCCGCTCACGCCCCAACATCGTGCAGCCCGCCTCCAATGGTGTCGCGACAGGCGTGAATGGAGGGACGAATGGAGACGTGTCGTCTTCAGCGATGAGAGTCGCTTCTGCCTTGGTGCCAATGACGGTCGTATGCGTGTTTGGCGCCGTGCAGGTGAGCGCCACAATCAGGACTGCATACGACCGAGGCACACAGGGCCAACACCCGGCATCATGGTGTGGGGAGCGATCTCCTACACTGGCCGTACACCACTGGTGATCGTCGAGGGGACACTGAATAGTGCACGGTACATCCAAACCGTCATCGAACCCATCGTTCTACCATTCCTAGACCGGCAAGGGAACTTGCTGTTCCAACAGGACAATGCACGTCCGCATGTATCCCGTGCCACCCAACGTGCTCTAGAAGGTGTAAGTCAACTACCCTGGCCAGCAAGATCTCCGGATCTGTCCCCCATTGAGCATGTTTGGGACTGGATGAAGCGTCGTCTCACGCGGTCTGCACGTCCAGCACGAACGCTGGTCCAACTGAGGCGCCAGGTGGAAATGGCATGGCAAGCCGTTCCACAGGACTACATCCAGCATCTCTACGATCGTCTCCATGGGAGAATAGCAGCCTACATTGCTGCGAAAGGTGGATATACACTGTACTAGTGCCGACATTGTGCATGCTCTGTTGCCCGTGTCTATGTGCCTGTGGTTCTGTCAGTGTGATCATGGGATGTATCTGACCCCAGGAATGTGTCAATAAAGTTTCCCCTTCCTGGGACAATGAATTCACGGTGTTCTTATTTCAATTTCCAGGAGTGTATACCGACGTTGTCGATAAGGTCCGGCATATTTGTAGCTATAAAGACCTTATGACGTTTCCACTGCGTGTGGACTGCCGAACTAGCTGCTCTAGACAGTTTTCAGAAAACGTTTTCAAATGTACTTCGCCTGACAGTCTGTCTGTACGCCTGAAATGAATCCATTGATATCCCCGACTATACTCGGTAGCTTAATATCGCCTCCAACTAATAGTGCACGATCTGGGTATTTACGCAATAATGACCATAGACATTCTTTCAATGGCTCTAGAATTGTCACAGAATCTGGTGGACAGTAAAAACATCCAACAATTAGCTTGGTTTCATCTAGATCTGTTATACGTGACCTGATAACTTCACTGTCACACTCAGCTTCGATCTCAATAGAGACAATATTTTTGTCAACGGTAATGAACGCTCCCCCTCCTATGACCTATAATCTGTCTTTCCGATTTGCGTTCCATGACTCGCTAAATGTTTCGGAGCTTTCCACTTCGGGTTGCACCCAGCTCTCGGTCCCGAGAATAATTGGAGCCCGAGAACTTTCCTGGAGTGCAGTATATTAGCGAACTTTGTTGCGAATGCTTCGACAATTTACTGATAAAATTTTGACATCGAAGTGTCTTTACTCAGAACGTAGTCTTACCTCCCTTGATGCGTATCGACTGGCGAGTGTTCATCAGAGTACCTCAGACTAAATCTGGATAACCGGTCGCGAATTTGAACCATCGTCCTCCCGAATGCTAATCACTGTGCCACCTAGTCTGTATGATCCGAGGCTACGACGAAGGTAAGCTTCTTTCCATTCAAAGTTTACCACTGGAAGAAACCGAAGCACCGCATCCACTGCTCCACTACAGTCCTTCATTTATACGCTATACGTGGACATGTATTATGCTCTGCTCAGCCTACATACGCGCTGAAATGATTCTTAACCACTATTATCCTCTGATGAAAATATACAATCAGTTTTGTAACATTTGCACTCTGCACCCATGGAACTGTAAAGACAGTAGAATTCAAGAAGCTCAATATCAAAGAAAAGAAGCACTTTCTTATACGTTTCTTATACATTAGATTCATTGGATGCTAAGAACATCATTTAAGGCTAGATAATGTTATTTATTAAACAGCATTCATCACACGACGTAAATGTTGGTAACCAGAACGCAGGTGAACAAGGTTGATGATCCATATGTTTCATTTTCTGGCATGTAGTAATTCCGTGGAAACATTTTGATCGCCAAAAATGCTTTATGCGATCATTATGTTTCCATGGAATTTTTCATGCCAAGTCTGGATGTTCGCATACTTTAAAAACGAAAGACTTCACCATTCAAATGGAAGTTCCATTTTTTTTTTTTTAAATTAAGTTCTGTGTTGCTGAATATTCGGTAGCCATGTTGAGAATAATTGTAAGTCTATTGAAATCAAATTCACAATTTCTCCAAATAAGTTTTATAGCCGTGTATTTAGGTTGCACTAGAGGGACATTTATAGCATAATGTATGACTATAATGAAAAGTATGTAACGATACGCGAAATTCTGGTACATACGTCGCAATAGTGGGTCGTCGTACTGAATGTACGTTGTGAGTCTCTGACAGGTCAAAAATTGTAAAATGTCCAGCGCTTTGGAGCATATCGATGTTAGACACAGAAGAAAACCGGAGGCAATCAACTTTGCGGCGACGTTTACTCTGGAACATGTCTGAACCTCGAGGCAGAGTGTCTTCGTACTTTTAGTAGGTAGTCCTCCAACTCTATCGAACATGTGCCTTCCACCGAAACACAGATACTGGGAACATCTTTAACGGCATCTGCCATCTGCACGTCTCACCAGGGGCCACCGACTGGTAGTAGTTACACCATTGACAGTTTGGCGACAAACTGCCAATTTCCGTGTTGCGATGGAACCGAGAGGTAAGTACAAATCTCACCGATGCTGTGGAGCAATAAAGCAGATGCTATTGCCGAATTCTAGTGAGGAGAGACATTGCAGGTATCTTCCTGACACATCAGTTAGTGGTTGTGGAGACTGTTTAGTATCATAAGCTGTTAATGTCGACTCAGACTACAAATCAGAGAGACTACAGATATCCGAGTCGACAACATTCGGTTTTCCCCCTGTGCAGCTCTAGAACTGAGTCAAGCGCTCATATAGCCGAAACGGTAATTACATCGCAACTTCTAAAGGTTGGCGTATAGTATAGAATCCAGTTTTTCTATTTAGAAAACCCTGCGCTATCTTGGGGTAGCAGAAAAATCACGAAATTTTGGCATTTTCAGGTTTTTTCTCTATAAATTTTTTCCTTGCATCCTACAGCAAAAAGCACTCCGACCTTTCTAGCGCAGAATTTTCTACAGTTTTCATTGGTCAAACTTACTTTTACACTATGCATTTATCAAGGCACAGTGCTTCAGAGGAACAGAAAAATTCTTATAAAAGCTGCAAAATGATAATGGCAGGTCCCTGTAACCGTCAACGCCTAACATCAAGAACTGCCTCGGCACTACCACGAGCCCTCTCATTAATGCAATGATAATTTCTGCTAAGGTTGCACAAAAATGGCAAAAAACACACGTTTTTCGTAGTAGTTGCCTCTAAATGTCAGTGTTTAAAAAACATAAGGACATCTTCCCCGACCTAACACAATGTAATTTCTTAGAAGCTACATGTACCTTTAAAAATGAAAATTACTACGAATGAGAAAACATGTGGCAGAATACATAACCACACAAATGGTTCAAATGGCTCTGAGCACTATGGGACTTAACATCTATGGTCATCAGTCCCCTAGAACTTAGAACTACTTAAACCTAACTAACCTAAGGACATCACACAACACCCAGCCATCACGAGGCAGAGAAAATCCCTGACCCCGCCGGGTAACCACACAAAAAAGTGAAGCCTTGACGTCTTTGATCCTGTACCATCAGGATCTGACTCCTCAGCGGTGATGTCGACGGTTAGGGTTTCCATGTCGTCCGAATGTGTCTCGGCATCCTCTTCGTTGAGTTCTGGCATCCGTGAATTCTCGTATCCACGGGCGCAACGTTGTTTGCCAATGGCAGAGAACCAGACTCCTGCTTTTTTGAAGCTGCTGGCCCCTGTCCTAAGCCTTTCGTACATTTGCGAGGTATGATTTTCAGTGAACAGCCTGGAGTTGCATTTTTTGTTGTTTTCATCGGAATTACCCCTGTCCTTATTAGCTTGGGCGGCGTCTCAATTACGCGGCGCTCTCACAAGCTGGCTTTTGGGTTTTTCCGCAGATTTAGAGAATTGTTAATAGCAACTGTTATCCAGTGTATCTCTGTTTATGTCTGCATCGTAGAATGTCACAAGGAACATTTCCTCTATTTCAGAAATTTGCTGTGCTGTTGCGCCTGGCTGTTTTAAAATAACAAGAATGTTTCTCGTAAATGGTGTAACATTTCTTCTCCCGTATTCCAAAGAGGGATTGAAGTAGAGGTGAATACGCTTGCTGCATTAAGGGAAAAGAATATTCTGTTCACAGATTTTGTATAATATTGATGACTGCGGAACACTGAGGGAATTGCCGGCCGCGGTGGTCTAGCGGTTCTAGGCGCGCAGTCCGGAACCGCGGGACTGCTACGGTCGCAGGTTCGAATCCTGCCGCATCGATGTGTGTGATGTCCTTAGGTTAGTTAGGTTTAAGTAGTTCTAAGTTCTAGGGGACTGATGACCTCAGATGTTAAGTCCCATAGTGCTCAGAGCCATTTGAACCATTTGAACTAAGGGAACTATCCCTCCCACTTTCCTGAAAATAGTTGTTGTTTTGAGAAGACTAATGCCTTTAGCAACATCGGGATATCTAAGTCTTCGTCTGTGATGGTAACACTACCATAGTCATCAGCCTCTCATGTTCTGGTATTCCTTATCACCAAACCGGCATCTTCTATTGCGTTCTTAATCACAATGCCCTTTGCTCCCATTTCAGTAGGCAGTACCGAAGCGAAGTTCCTTTTGTTGTTGTCGTTTGATAAAAAAAATTGGAAATTTGTGGTAAGGTCTTATGGGACCAAACTGCTGAGGTCATCGGTCCCTAAGCTTACACGCTACTTAATTTAGCTTAAAGTAACTTACACTAAGGACGACTCACACACCCATGCCCTAGGGAGGGCTCGAACCTCCGACGGGGGAAGCCGCGCGGACCGTGACAAGACGCCCTAGACCGCTCGGCTACTCCGCGCGGCGTTTGATAATAAAATTTTTGTGGTACTTTAACGGCTGTTGTGGTTAAGTTTAATTTTATACCCTGTTCAGTACAGGCTGATGCTTTGGTGTTTTGGTAATGGACGTCACTAAGAAGAAAATCTACTACGCGGTTACACCATAAATGTCGAGATAGAGCCTATACACTCACTCGGACGTGGCTGTTACAGTTCTTCTCCATACATCTTTATGTAGAAGGTATCCACCGTCCATTACTGCACATTTTGCGCATCCGAAGGTCCACTTCCTGTATCGGATAGGAAGCTACATACTTCACTGACTTTGTGCCCTTATACGGTCCTCAGTGAAGAAACGATGGAAGCTCAGAGTTGAACAATTCTCTCAAGTTGTCACCAAACTGGTTGACAGTGTAAAATCATTGAACTGGAGTAAGAAAATCGAAAGTACCTATTCTGTCTGCAGTTTTCAGGGCACATGAAATTGGAGCTAGAGTAACAACCTTATTCTTTCATTTGAACCTCACATCTTCAAATTTTTTTCCACTGTTCTCTTCATGCAGGTGATGTTGATTTCTCGATTTAACAACAGTTCATCTCTTCATGAGCAATTGTTCCTGTGCTGACACTATTTCCTTAGTCTCAAGGAATGGTGAATGTTCAGAGAACCCTGGTTACTCGGAAAGGCCTCACATCTACAAGTAGTTCAGACGTTCCTGGATGCACCATTGTGAACATCTCAATTTGTTCACTAAAGTGACGGAGGCTCAGCGTATCCGAAGGCCACGGAGACATAACACTACCCGTTATGCAGCGACCATCATACAGACCTCCATACTACACCTGTGACATTGTCAGCGTGCGGACGATCTGCAGTATTAGGTACACTGGTATCCAAAATTAAAGCAACAAACTGTTATTTCCCCATCCTGAGTCTAATTTACGATATAATCATACAAACTGTCAACAGGTGTCGTTGCGATCGTTTTCTGCACGGAAGATGTCATTCCGATCATCGGACAACCAAACTGTCAATCACGTCAGGGCACCTATCAAGCGGGATAGTGTTTGCAGGGTAGTCCCACATCCACAATCGCTGTGTACACAGTCACAAACGGTGCAATGTGGTACAGAGAGGACGCCTACAGACTCTCTGCTGCGGAGGGCCATAGGAACAATGGAAGCAGGAGAGTCGTAAATTGATGTGGCCCGATGGCTTAATGTGAATCGTTCTGTTGTTTCTCGGTTGACGCGACAGTTTCTAGAGGCAGAAACTGTATCCGAGGGACCATAACAGGGCCGATCATTTGTGACATCAGAGAGTGTGGACCGTTATTTGGCTGTCAGGGCACAACGGTACCGCTTTATTACAGCACTGCAACTGGCATTTGACCTCGCAGCATCTCCTGGACGTGTTGTGCCGAGGCAAACGGTGTAGATTGCTGCCGGCCGAAGTGGCCGTGCGGTTAAAGGCGCTGCAGTCTGGAACCGCAAGGCCGCTACGGTCGCAGGTTCGAATCCTGCCTCGGTCATGGATGTTTGTGATGTCCTTAGGTTAGTTAGGTTTAACTAGTTCTAAGTTCTAGGGGACTAATGACCTCAGCAGTTGAGTCCCATAGTGCTCAGAGCCATTTGAACGATTTTTTTTTTGTTTTTTTTTTTTGTAGATTGCTTCAGCTGAGTGGGCTTTATTGTTGGAGACCTGCTGTCTGTTTATCTCTGACTTGTCTTCACAGAAGAAACGTCTAGAGTGCAGCCATCAACAAGCCACCTGGACGGTCGAACGGTGGGCCAAAGTTCTTTTCACAGATGAATCCCGATGTGGGCTGCAGAGCGATTCTCGACGGATTCGCTTCTGGAGGGCACGTGGAATACGATTTCGGGACCCAAACTTCGTTGAAATAGACCGATATCGAGGACCCTAATGGTGTGAGCAGGGATTATACTGACAACTCGCACACCTTTTCATTAAGCTGCACAGGTGAATCAGCAACGTTTAACTGCTGTCAATTCACTTGAGGAGATCTTGAGATTTCAAGGGCGGTTGTTACTAGGTGCTCTGGGCCCAGACTTTGTACTGATGGACGATAATGCGCGAGCTCATAGAGCATGGCTGGTTGACGTCTTTTTGGAAACGGAAGATATTGCACGCATGGCGTAACCTGCTCGCTCTACCGATTTGAATCGCATAGAGCGAGTCTGGGATGCATTAGGGAGACGTGTTCCATCACGTCAGCATCCACCAACCACTCCCCAAGACTTGAGAGCAGCTCTCCAGGAAGAATCGGTGTTATTGCCCCAACATGAGATTGCACAGCATGTCCCGTCGTTGTTAGGATTGTATTGGTGCCGCGGGTGGTCATGCCCATACTGAGCACTTTAACCAGCTGTCAGAATGTGTGTACTAATCCGTTAAGTTGGAAAAAACGAAGAACATTTTTGTCTACCGTTATGCATGTTGCAGTTGAATACATTCTGTATTCTTTACATTGTTTCTGCTTTACTATCATCTGTTTATACAGTTCTGTGGCAAAATTAACGCCGCTTTGCAAAATTTCCGTTTCTTGCTTTAATTTTGGACACCAGTGTATATTGAATAAACTTTCAGCAGCCAATAGCGCTAAAATCATTTATTCATACAGATTACGGGTTTCGACAATTCTCTGTTGTCATCTTTGGATCTACGTTTACATCGTTACATAATTGTCTCCTTCAGTACAGTAAGTGCTGCTATACAGTGCGATGGTATGCAATGTACAGCACCACTTACTGTACTGAAGGAGACGATTGTTTAATGACGTAAACATAGATCCGAAGATGGCAATAGAGAATCCTCAGGATGAAATATCTCTTTAAGGTGGCTAATTTCCTCACTTTATAGATGTGTATTCTTGGTTTAATTCAAATGACATACTGCATGAAAGTAAGGAATCATTTGTTTCACACATTCGAAGTACATGTTCCAATCTCACAAACATTCAGCTTTAATGAAGCTGGCCCGCATCTCGTGGTCGTGCGGTAGCGTTCTCGCTTCCCACGCCCGGGTTCCCGGGTTCGATTCCCGGCGGGGTCAGGGATTTTCTCTACCTCGTGATGGCTGGGTGTTGTGTGCTGTCCTTAGGTTAGTTAGGTTTAAGTAGTTCTAAGTTCTAGGGGACTTATGACCACAGCAGTTGAGTCCCATAGTGCTCAGAGCCATTTGAACCATTTTAATGAAGCTCTGTATCATGCGGAAATGCTGAATCCATAGCGAAGCAGCAGGATGACAATGCTATGTAAAAGAAGTCCTGTTTTCAACAACGGCTCAGACAATGATGAAGGGTGGTGGCTGGAGGATGGAATGTACCGACCGCTTTGGATAACCCAAGTACACCAGCCCAACTGTACAGCCCAAGCTGAAATGAACATCCCATTGACAGGTCGAGCGGGCTTCTTGCGGTTGATTAACGTTGACCGTTAGCGGAACATACCACTACGTTTTAAAAAAATGTTGTAAAAGTAGATCTATAATGAAGACAGGTGCACTTTTGCAGTTTCTTGATGATTTGAAAAAGTTTCCTTTATTTTGAAGCTCTGTATCATGGTATTTGGTGTTAAAAGACGTTTAACAAGTAAAAATTTCAGGAAATTTGACGATCTACAAGAAACGTCTATGTCCTTTTTGTCGTGGGGCGCAAAAGTAAATTTTATACAGAAAAAACAGAAAAAAGTGCTTAACTTGCGCAGTTTTCATTTCCCCCTAAGTTAGCACAGGGTGCTCGTGGTCGAAAAATTCGGTTATACACTGCAGACCATCTGCATACAATGTGCCAAAAGTTCATTAAAGGTATCCCCTCTTTTTGAATACTAGCCGACTAGGCTAATATGGAGTTTCTGGGTAACGCCGTTAAAGACACAACAGTGGCGGTCAGACAATGATTCTCCGCTTATGAAGTTATCCGTCACATATCATTCAGCATCATGGAACTGGCCCAGCTACGTCTCACTGCCTTGCTTTGGACTTGCTCTCTCGTTATTCTATGTTTGGCTGGCGACACCTTGTGCTTCGTTTTGGTTTCCTATTCGCTTGTCATACCGTTTCGCGAATCAACACATCGTTCTCGCTACCACTTGTTCCACATCGCTGTGAGCTTCTCTGTTTACGGTTAGACCGCAGCCACACCACTTCTGCTTCCCATCACTTCACTGTACTGCTGTCTTGTCAGAGGGACTTCACTCATAAATGTCAATGATATCATGAGTCCTAAGGCTCTAGCTTTTTACCAAACATCGTCTCGATATAGCATTTCGAAAAGAAAATATTCATTCGCACATCTATCCACGGTCTTTTGCCTTGATGTCGAGTACCTCCAGAGTATCACGACCGCCGTGCCGGATTAGCCGAGCGGTCTCAGGCGCTGCAGTCATGGACTGTGCGGCTGGTCCCGGCGGAGGTTCGAGTCCTCCCCCGGGCATGGATGTGTGTGTTTGTCCTCACACACAATTGAACATTTTTTGAGTATCACGACCAGTTGCTGCAGTGGTTGACAAGCTAAGGGGACAATGGGTGACGTCGCTCTTCTTATCGATAGTGGAGCGTGTATCCGAGCACTCGAGCTGCTGCGATCTGTTGTTGAGAATTATAATATTCAACTAGTGGTTTACATGAAATTGTAATCAACGTAATGCATCCACATACACTTTTAATACGCGCTGTTTCATTTTATGGCCAATACTACTTCCGCTTAATTTTTTTCCCTTACTGTGTTTCATTCTACACTCCTCATTTAACGGTGCCCTACACGAAACGTGGCTTCATATTGACTACTTAGTATCAAATGTTCTTCTACCGAATATAGTCTTGCAGTAGTGTACAAATCAGTTGGCACAGAACTATTCAACTGTGTACATTTATACGTACATTTCATACGTATGATACAGTTAGTAGCTTCCTTCATGGCAGATCTTAACAACTGCTTCTTTATTTGCTTTCGAGCCTTGTGCCCAGAGTCAAGAAGCCTATGCCGTACCGTTAAAGAGTCAACTTCAGCCACAGTAGCCAATAAATCTCTCTGGAAGTCCTTACCTGTCTCGTAAGGATGAATTCTACTGGTTCTAAGTAGAATTTTGTCCGTTATACGGGTGGTTTTTCGTTTTCGTCCACATCTGCCTCTTCTCGTTAGAGACAATGAGATATTATCGCTAAATGCCCTCTGAAGTCCAGGAACACCAGATTTTCTCACATCCATAACAGAGGCAACTCTTACAGTCATGAAGAGCAACTATTTTTCCCTTCTTAGATGGAACGTCCATTTTAACACAAACACATAGTTTTCCTGTCGAAAGCACAGAAGTAACACTCGCTGTTGCTACACATACACGCACTCACCTGAACTGGAGAGGATCTAGGCCTACAATTGTTGTTCGTGGTCAAGGCAACAATAGTCCGACAAGAGTCGAATAAATAAACAGATAAAATTTGTTACAGATAACCAACAATTCCATTAAAATACGACCCTCTCGCAATTAATTTGCACACTATTGTAGTTACAAAACAAAATGGCCTTCTAATAATTTTCGCGCCTCATTTACGGTGCTCACATATTACAGAAACAAATGGAGACTTTCTCGCGGAAGTTCACTTATAAAATTTTCAAGTGTTATCGACCGACTAACTGCGTCGTCTCGAAGCAACGATTTCATTCGTTTCAGGTGACATATGTAGATGTAATGTAAGGAATTTGTTTAAACGCTATTTACTGGTATCCGTCCAATAACCCGAGAAAATTTCTTCAAGATACTGTATATTTTCTTTACGGGAGAAAGACTGTGTTCTAGTGACAGTCGGATAACAGTTCTGATGTCGAAGGGGTGTGTTTATCGCTCGTAGGCATATACACCCTTCTATTACTGAATATGTTGCTCTTTATTTGTGTTAATGCAACTTATCACAGCTACCGTACTCCCGTGGTTATAAAGTTGTTAAGCTACTGGTGAAATGAACTCAAAACAATTGAGACCTTCACGACAATCGATTATTTGCAATTAATGAATTAATGATAGTGACAATTATTACCTGTCATCGAGAGTGATCATACATACAATTGTTCTTACTGACTCATTACTATAAGCAATATCACACAACTGGTATCTACTGGGCGCGGAGAAGTAACATTCCTTCATTGGCGTAAATTATTGTGAATTAGTGTATTAATATTACCGTTATTTTTTTCGAAAAGTATTCAAATGAACAGAAAAATTCTAGGGTAGTCACATGGTCTCGAATCGTCAGCTCCTCAGATGTAACATCAAAATCTGGGCATGACTGAGAGCTACGAAACGAGAAATTCTTTGACAATGAAAGTAAGAAGTTGACAGTGCACAACTAAGTACGTTGCTATAGTTATTGTACAGAAATAATTTCATAAAATATGATAAGTATACATTCAGTGTCATTGATATTATTTTAATTTTTTTAATTTCGAGTGCGGTTTCGGTAGAACAATTTCAGCGAGCCTTGTGACACACACACACACACACACAAAACTACTCATATTCTTGCCTCAGCAAACTAAGGCAGTCATTGTAGGCCACTGCGAAGGCACGATGTAGCTTCACACCGAGGTATCCTGACGATAGAGGAAATCGCCAACTCGGCCACAAGAAAAGAGTCGGAGGAGTAAAGTACTGACGGTCAAGTTTGTACATCATGTACTCTATAAACCCAAACCTCTTCTTCGTATCCCATGGGGCTAGGGCATATGATATTGTTTAGGATGATCCTTCTGTCGGACAGAATCACACCCAAAAGTCAGAGCTGGCAATTTCATGCCGCCTACAGAACACTACTGCCAAGAAAACCACGAAGAACATATTCCCAGAATTTTATATTGAAGCTCTTTCCGTTTTTCCCATATGAAAAAGCATTTTTAAGCTTTCTCAAAAACATCATCGTTAATCAGCCTCACTGTTTCTTTAACTGTTTCTATTGTACATGCAGCGCAGTTACGTAATGTGACTAGTTGTGAATCGTAATTTGATAATCCATTTACGGCAGGCTAGGCGTGTCTTTATTTAATTTCTGGGTTTTGCACGAAAACAGTTTATTTTAAGGGCACATTGAGTACCTAGTTCTCTTCCCCATTGCAGTCATCCCAATGAATCTATATCTCAAGTTCCACAAAACACTTCGGTTTAGCTAAACAGCGCAAGAGCCACACTTGTCACCCGGTTTATAAAAAATTGACAGGTATGTATAGTACACACAAAATTTCTTGATAAATTATAAAGGTTTATTGGGTGTAAAATTAGGAACAGAAATGTATTTTCCGGCGCGTGACAAGGGCGCATATACCCGGGGACAAGTGCCCCCCCCCCCCCCCCCCCCCCAGTTCTCACGGAATGCAAAAAACGTAGTTTAATCAGACGTTTTTCTTTCAAGAAAATGATATCAAAATAGGTATTACGCAGGTTTTTAAGGGGTCGGAACGGATACTTTTTTATGGCTACTTGAAGGTCGGAATTCCGTTTCTAAAATATTAAAAATACTTCATACCCTCCGGTTTGGCTCTCCCCTACAAACTACGAGTATCATATGGGCTTCCTTGGAGCGAATATCTTACACGTCACCCACCGTTTTCCTCCAGATAAATCAGAAAGCTAAGATATTCACAAAACAACCTACACATACAGAGTAACAATTATTGAAATATATGGAAAAAACGTAAATTAGTTACAAACTATGGCGTGCACAGACTTTATTCAACATGTAAACGTCACTGAAGATATTCGAATTTAGGTTATGACATGTTCGACATGCCTGCCATCATTGGCGACTATGTGGCGCATAAGAATAGCGAACTTCTGCATGACCCGATGAAGTGTCGGAACTTCGATGCTGTCGATGACTTACTGAATGGTTATTTTCAATTCAGTAATGGTTTTTGGGTTATTGCTGTACAGCCTGTCTTTAATAAAGCCCCACAAAAAGGAGTGGCATGTGATCAGATCCGGAGCATATGGCGGCCAATCCGGGCCTATGCCAGTGGCCGCTGGGTACACCAGAGTCAAAATGCGGTCCCCAGAGTGCTCCTCGAGGACATCAAACACTCTCCTGCTTCGATGGAGTCGTGCTCCGTCTTGCATGAACCACATCTTGTCTTGTCTTGTCTTGTCGAAATCAGGGTCAGTTTGGGTAACGGGAATGAAACCATCTTCCAAAATCTTCACGTACCGTTCGGTGGTCACAGTGCCATCAAGGAATATCGAACCGATTGTTCCGTGACTAGACATTTGAGACCAGTCAGTAACACGTCGAGGGTGAAGAGACTTCTCGATCGCGAAATGCGGATTCTCAGTCCGCCAAAAGCGCCAATTTTCCTTATTGACGAACCCATCCAACTGAAAATGGGCTTCTTCGTTAAACGAAATAGACTGATGGGAAATAATTTCCATCATGTCCCGCGGCCAACCGTGCAGTTTGACGGTCCTAACGCAAAACGTTCAGAAAATATAACGATTGTATTTCATATAGTTCTATACTATCACCCTGTAAATTATAACTCGAATCCAGTTAGTCCAGAGTGCGAGTCCAGTGTTTTAACGACTGGGCACTCCTCCTGTATAGTCTTGATATTAATACCACTCGTTCGAATTTTTTAGCCTTCTTGTAGTCACCTGCAGGAAATTATTTACATGTGCTCCAACTGAAGCTTAAAGCGCAGCGCCGAGAAGTCGAGTCCGTTTTGCAGATTTATAATCTGTTGCCTCAGCCACTGAGTCTCTTCCGATATTTATGCACTGGACGCTGAATCTGGAGAACCACATTTTAAATTCCCGGTCGGGTAACCAGATGTATGTATTCCCGTGGTTTACTTACGTCGTTCAACGAGTCAAGGAAAATGACGGCACGATTCCATTGAGTAGGTCACGGTCAATTTCCCTTTCCGTCCTCCCCCTAACTCAATTCAAAATCATGTTCTGCCTCTAATGACTTCGTCGTCAATGGTAGTCCTCCTATACTGAGTACTGTACCACATTAGTGGCATCTTAGTTCGTCTCTGTAAGTATTGCGTAGTACTGTGTTAACCATTCTTGTTTTCAATTAACATCTACCTAGCGCAGCCGGAACGGCAGTATGACTAAAATTCCAAAAACTTTAAGAAAACCAGAAACTAAAACCTTGTCAGTGTCACCCGTTCACAGGAATCTGTTGCGTAACGATCGGACTTACGATTCCAGTTTTATGGCACCATTAAATAAGATTGTTAATACGGTAATAGCGTATGGGGCCTGAAGATGGCAACATTGAGTTGCCGAAACTGGTAGCATTTGAGATATAAAATAAAATAAACCAAAACGTATAAGATCATGTCAAGAATACTATACAACCGCTGTAAAGATCAACTAGAACTGGAACTGGGAGAATATCAAGGAGGATTTAGATCCTGGAGAAGCTGCCCAGAACAGATAATCACCTTGAAATTAGTTATGGATGTCTACAAAAGAAGGCAAAAACAACTAGTCATAACCTTTGTAGATTTCAAAAAGGCGTATGATTGCATCCATAGATCTTCAATGATGAAAATATTAAGGAATTTTGGACTTCATCCTAAATTAATAAAAATGATACAGTTAACCTTAACAAACACCAAATCCAAAGTAAAATTTAGAGGAGAAATATCTGAACCATTTACGATTAAAACAGGGTTGAAACAGGGAGATTGTTTATCACCATTGCTATTCAATTGTGCTCTTGAATATGTAATGAGAGAATGGTACAAGGAAAATCCTATGAATATTAAAATTGGAACTAAGAAAGATAAAATAAACCTAAATTGCTTGGGATTTGCTGATGACCTAGCATTACTAGCTAATAATATTCAGGAAGCCACGAAACAAATAACAAGCTTACAAAATATAGCACAAAAATTAGGACTCCAGATATCATTTGAAAAGACTGAAATAATGGTAACGGATCCACTTGTAATAGATCACATCACAGTGAACAATAGGGAAATTAAAATAGTGAAACAATTTAAATACCTGGGTGAAATTATAACACACAAATTGGACGAGAAACCTGCATGGCGAGCAAGAACTAATAAAATGATAAAAGCTCAAAAACTAACATGGTCTACGTACAATAAAAAATGTCTATCAATTAAAACAAAATTAAAACATTACAAGACGGTGGTTCAACCAGAGGTTACATACGGAAGTGAAACTCTTTTTAAAGTCACCCAGAAAAACAGAATTGACAAAATTTTAAAAGTAGAGAGAAGAATTGCTAGAACATGCATAAATAAGAAATATCAAAAAGCTGGGCAATGGCGGATAGTTCCAAATGAAGTGGTATACAGAGAACTGGAGCCCATCACCGATACTATACGAAAGAAAAGGATCTCTTTTTGTGGTCACATTCTGAGGACACCAGAAACCAGATTATCAAGGAAAATTATTGAGAAACTCTGGAATTTGAAACAACAAGGAGGATGGCTTAAGGAAATAAGAGAGGATATGGAAGAACTGGAAATAACTCTGGATGATTTGCAGAACAAAACGCCAAATTTAAAGAAGTTGAGGGACACAGAAATAAGATTTAAACCAAAAATTGACAAACGACATACAATGAAAAGGGTATTTACAGATGAGGAACGACGAAAAGCATCGGAACGAATGAAGAGATACTGGGCCACTCGGAAGGGGAAAATACCAAAGAAGAGGACCAGAAATGATTGACTGAAGTGGTCCAATGAGGTCGTAAAAGCAGAAGAAGAAGAAGAAGAAACCAAAACATACGGCTGTTGATAATGTATTTTGAATCAAGAAATACGTTCCAGCCGATGTCCCCCAGGCCATAATGGACCAACAGACACAGAACCTAAAACGGTTGCATCCGACTACGTCATTGACCATTCTATCAAAACTAGTATCTTTTTCCATTATGGTGTCATCCTTCGATTTGTGGTCCATTCATTTATAATACGAGAGGTATCCATCCCATAGAAAATCAGATGTTGACACCAAGGAGACAATTCAAACCCTACTGTTGAATCAAATATCAGAAGATTATTTCTACTTCAGCGTTCACAATAAATCATTGGTTATGGACACTGTTAATGATGTTACTTTCCAGGTGTAATAAGAAGTAACGCGCTGTGCAATCGGCGGGTCACCAGTAAAATGCTTTACATCCATTTTGTAATAGGTTGTTTCGAAATATTTGTGACGCAACTTCATTAATTTAATTTTCCAAAACAATTTTCATCAGACTACATACACTATCTGATAAAAGTAATGGGCATTAATATGGGAAGTGTCCACTTTTCGCATTTATGACAGCTTGAACTCTGTTGAAGATACTTCAAATGGGGTGTCTGAATGTCTGCGCAGGTTCGAATCCTGCCTCGGGCATAGGTGTGTGTGATGTCCTTAGGTAAATTAGGTTTAAGTAGTTCTAAGTTCTAGGGGACTGATGACCTTAGATGTTAAGTCCCATAGTGCTCAGAGCCATTTAATCTGAATGTCTGTGGAGGAATGGCAGCCCGTTCTTCCTCAAGAACCGAATCCAAAGAAGACAGTGATGTTGGACACTGGGGTCTGGAGAGAAGCTGACGTTGTAACTCATCTCAAATGTATTCCACTGGCTTCATGTCGGGATTCTGGTCAGGCCATTGTATTTCTGGAATGTTATTGTCCTGAAACCATATCTTGAGAGATGCTGCTTTATGACAGGGTGCATTGTCATGCTGGTGCAAACATAACCGTTTCAGAACCGTTAATCTACTGTACGCCGTACAAAGTATGAAAATGTATTCACTTCCTTCCACATTTAGGATTTCCTTAAATCCAATATGGAAAGCATACACTCTCTCTCTTTCCAAGCATTTATCCCGACTGGCGGGGTCTGCTGCTATGGTTAACCAGAGTTGGCATGCTAATTTTAAGGGGTGGCCAGATGCCCTTCCTGTCGCCACCCCGTACTGTAACTGAGGCGAACGTGGGGACCAGCCCGGTATTCACCTAGTGAGATGTGGAAAACCCTCAAAACCACATCGAGGCTGGCTGGCACACTGGCCCTGGTCATTAGCCCACTTTGCGGATTCGACAGGGGGCCGGCGCACCTACCCGAGTCCAATAAGCAGTGCGTTAGCAGTCTTGGCTACTCTTGCGGGTTATGGAAAGCATAAACTATACTCCTCTCTATTTCACTGTTGTCACTACACATGACGACACAGTGGTTAGCACACTGGACCTACATTGCGGAGGACGACAGTTGAAACCCGCGTCCGGCCATCCTGATTTAGGTGCTCCGTGATTACCCCAAATCGCTTAAGGCAAATGCCAGGATGGTTCCTTTAAAAGAGCAGGGTCGATTTCCTTCCCCATCCTTCCCTAACCCGAGCTAGGGCTCAGTCTCTAATGACATCGCTGTTGATGGGACGTTAAACACTAATCTCCTCCAACATGATGACACATAACCTTGTCCAAGCATTCGCCAAACCCAAACCATTCCATCGGGTTTCAGCTAGGTATAGCGTCATTCATCACTTCAAATCATTTGTTTCCGTTCACCCAGCGTCCAGTGGCGTCGCTCTTCACACCACCTGAAGCATGGCTTTCCGTTGATTACAGGAATACAGTCATAGTTCTAGATGGACTGCTGACAGAGCATTGGAACTCACTAGTGATTCCTTTCGCTAATTCATGCGATCTGTTACAACCATCCTCCGCAATACTCAGCTGTCCCTGTCCGTCAGTGCATGAGGTCTGCCTGATCTTGGTTTAGCTGTGGAAGTTCCTTTGCATTTCTACTTCACAGTTACGCCACCAATAGTCGACTTGGGCAGCACTAAAATAATTAGTTTGAAGTCACTAAGTTCGCCTGACCGACCCATTCTGCCATTACTGCTTCTCTATTGACAACGCAATACTCTCCGTATCCGCCTCTTGTAATATTTAGTGATCAGGTTCGCTTTACACTGGGATTTACAGATACTTTTGAATAAATAGTGCAGTTCTTTGTAATGGTGCTCTGGACTCGCGTTCAGGTGGACGACAGTTCAAATTCTCATCCTACCATCCAGATTTAGGTTTTCCGTGGTTTCTCGAAATCGCTCTATGGAAATGCCAAGATGGTTGAAAACGGCAGGTCCGATTTCCTTCTCCATTCTTGAAACAATCCGAGTTCGTTCCACATTTCTAATGACTACACTTTCGATGGGATGTTAAATTCTAATCTTCCTTCCTACACCTTTTCCCAGTCAGTCTGTCTTTACATCCTTTCATCCTTAAAAATTTTCACTAATTCTTTTCTTTTATTAAAGTGAGTGTGACAAACTTACCTCTACACTGCTGAAAAAGTTCTGCATCCATATAAAATCGCAGTATTTTCACGAAGGTCTTCAGTTACGGGGACTAAGCAAATTTTTCTGCCTATCACCTGGAGTACCGTTGCGATCTTTTCAACACATAACGATCTGATGCAGTGACTAACACATTTTAACATCATTCGGAACTATCGAGGTTCCATTTCTCATTCAGAAATTCTGATTTTGGATTTTCATGATTTCAGTAAATTACTTCAGACGAATGCCGGATCTTTAATAAGGCAGTTGCTGCTTTGCTCCCCCATATTTGTCCAATCGCCGGCCGCTGCAGCCGAGCGGTTCTAGGCGCTTCAATCGGGAACCGCGCTGCTGCTATGGTCGCAGGTTCGAATCCTGCCCCGGGTATGGATGTGTGGGATGTCCTTAGGTTAGTTAGGTTTAAGTAGTTCTAAGTCTAGGGGACTGATGACCTCAGATGTTAAGTCCCATAGTGCTTAGAGTCATTTGTCCAATCTGAACAGAAGGAAAATTAACATTAAATGTCTCGTCAGTGGTGAGATCATTAGGAACGGAGCCTAACTCGGATACCAGAAGGATGACTCTAGAAATCTGTCATGGCCATCCAGTCATTTGTATTAATCGATTTATGGAATAAAATCTAAATCTAGATGGCAGGCTTAAGGTTTCATAACCGCTTCTCTCGAATGAGAGTCCAGAATGCTCAGTGCAGTGCTACCTTCATTGAATTTTCCCATCGGAGCATGAGCTCCATCGCAAATGACACATAGAATGGAACGTCCTACGAAAAGGATCCATAAGAACGAGCAAGTATCTACAATGTCCAACGGTATTGAAGGAACAATCTGTAAGACACACACTGAAGTGTAATGTGATACTACCATTCTGACTAATCAGTCTCCTGATGAATTACGCATCTATAATTCAAATCTTGTCCTCTTTCCGTCGATTATTGAGTACTTTCTGAGACTCGTCTTCATAACAGAAAGTCCATGCTGCCCAAAGCACGTGGAATACCGTGAGTGGGAAGATGCGGCCACCACATGTACCACAACTTTATAACCAACCACTCAGCAGTCTCTGACCACTTGACAAAAGCTGAGGAGAACCCCGCTAAGAACTCTTGACCCTTACATTACCTGTTGGAATTTCACGAAAATCTTTCTGAATCATTACTCTGCATGTTTCTACCTTTGTGTAAAACTGTAAGGAAAACTTCTTGCTCCACATAAATAACGTTGCTTACTGGATTTCTCTACCTGTCTATAGAGTACTTCACACACTCTCTTCCTTGTACCCTGCCGACTACATTAGCATGTGTATGTATAAAAATAAATTTAGTGAGTAGATCTGCCAACTTCTTGCCGTCTATGGGTGAGTCCTCACAGATAAAGGAAAAGTTAAGAAATGTAAGGTTTACATTGTATTCTCAAATCACTTTATCTCCCAGTACCGGCTTACTGACTTTTGTACCAGGGCTGTGATATAATTCTCATGAATCCACAGCTCTCATCATTTAAAGACCGATAGTAAATACTCTATCGATAGCTGCTGAATTTTTTTCTGACTAAAGGGTCTTTCGTTCCCTGAAACAAATTTTCAGTTGTTCAGCGCTGATTCTAGTAACACATAACACACAGTTCCAACTACAACATAAGATTGCTTTAAATGATTCAGATTTTTACTTGTGGTTTGCTTTTCAGAAATTACACCTACAGTTAGTAACATTTATCAGTAGTCAACGCCACATTTAATTTCCAGTGAGATAGTAGGTATTATGCGGGATAACTCCCGTGAAGTAACTCACCAGTCCTGATATGAAACAACTGCGTCACTTTTTTTAGACGCTTTTTAGAAACAACCTATTTAAGAAATTGAACTACTTCAGTCGAAGCAGAAGGTCAATATACCTTCATTCAGAATTCAAGTTTGTCGCATTAGATGATATGTTAATTAATATGAATTAATGAAATCATCTATACAAAAGCATGTACTACTTTTCATACATGTTGCTTGCACAAATTCACATTCTTGACTCATGTTCCACAGAGCAAATGATGTCGTTTGCTGTGCATGACAATGACGTTACATTCAGTTTTCAATCTGATAAATTTAGTTTTTACGTTTCAGCCATTACCACCCGCATTTTAACACGGTTCAGTCAGTGTCTTACAAAAATACTTCACAGGCATAAAGAACGAGCATTCAGAGAGGCTCTCCCTTCTATGTTATGAATCCCTGAACCACATAATTGTCCTTCACCCTAAACTAAAAATACAAATTGAGGAGCCAAAGAAACTGGTACACTTGCCTAATATCGTGTCGGGCCCCCGCGAGCATGCAAGAAGTGCGGCAACACGTCGTGTAATGAACTCGAGTAATGTCTGAATTAGTGCTGGAGGGAATTGACACCATAAATCCCGCAGGGCTGTCCATAAATCCGTAAGAGTACGAGGGGCTGGAGATCTCTTCTGAACAGCACGTTGCAAGGCATCCCAGATATGCTCAATAATGTTCATGTCTGGGGAGTTTGGTGGCCAGCGGAAGTGTTTAAACTCAGAATTGTATCCTGGAGCCACTCTGTAGCAACTCTGGACGTGTGGGGTGTCGTATTGTCCTGCTGGAATTACCCAAGTCCGTCGGAATGCACAATGGACATGAATGGCTGCAGGTGATCACACAGGATGCTTACGTACGTTTCACCTGTCAGAGCCGTATCTAGGCTTATCAGGCATATCACTCCAACTGTACATACCTCACACCACCACAGAGCCTTCACCAGCCTGAACAGTCCCCTGTTTTCGTGTAGGAACCATGGGTTCATGAGGTTGTCTCCATACTCGTACAGGTCTATCCGCTCGATTCAATTTGAAACAAGACTCGTCCGACAAGGCAACATATTTTTCCAGTTATCAATAGTCCAATGTAGGTGTTGACGGTCCCAGGCGAGGCGTAAAGCTTTGTGCCGTGCATTCATCAACGGCTTTTGGCTCCGGAAGCCGATATCGATGATGTTTCGTTGAATGGTTCGCACGCTGACACTTTTTGTTGGCCCAGCATTGAAATCTGCAGTAATTTGCGGAAGAGTAGCACTTCTGTTACTTTGAACGATGCCTTTCAGTCGTCGTTGGTTCCGTTCTTGCAGGATCTTTTTCCGGCCGCCACGATGTTGGAGATTTGATGTTTTACCGGATTTCTGATATTCACGGTACACCCGTGAAGTGGTCGTACTGCAAAATCCGCACTCCATCGCTACCTTGGAGATGTTGTGCCGCATTGCTCGTGCGCCAGACCCTAACACCAGGTTCAAAACCAATTAAATCTTGACAACTTACCATGTAGCACCAGTAACCGATCTAACAACTGCGCCAGACACTTGTTGTTTATACAGGCGTTGCCGACCGCAGCACCGTATTCTGTGTGCTCACATATTTGAATACGCATGCCTATACCAGTTTCTTTGGCGCTTCAATATATTAGCTGACGAGACATGTTATCACTATGACATATAGCTCGCTTGAGTCTCGAACAACGTCACGAGCCACTGTTTAAAAATGCTGTCTCTGACGAAGGTGAGTAGTTTGCAGAAGTTTAAGGGAAAGATGCACTGTGCGCCACATGTGATGCTAGTGTGTTCATGTTACAGACTTTTTCATGTTGGCAGAACGGTTTCAGCCATGTTCAATTTCTGCCAATGTCTCTGTCAGCATGTGTTTTATTCGGGAGTGACAAATTTTGTGCAGTATGTTTGTTCCTTTATTGTTATTATTCTTCTTCTTTCTTTCTTCGTTTGGGTCATCTAAGGACCACACAACAATTTCAATGCTTCCTTCTTTGCTCTTTCTTTTTCCTCCAGTATTCTTTCATCTTTTCACTATGTATCCTTTTTCTCTCCTCGGATCATTTTGACTCTGTCTTCTTCTCCGTCCTGCCTTGGAATCCTTCCATTTTTGACACTTTCCCCTTGAAATTCTCTCTTTCTGTTGCATCATTTTCACTTATGTTGTTTCTTTGAAAATCTTTCCTAGATTCTTGAATCCAGCCTATTGTTGACTTCTTGTCCCAAAGAATTTTAAAAATCTGTTTCGTTAACCTGTTGCTGTTCATTCTGTATAAGTGTCCAAAAAATGGCAGTCGCCTCTTTCGTAGTGTTTCATTTATGTTTTCTATGCTGCGATAAACTTCTTCATTGCCTCTTAATTTTCCATACATCTGTATTTTTTGGTGGCCCAAGTATTTTTCGAATAATTTTTCTTTCTAGAACTTCAAGTTTGTGTAATTTGTAGTTCAGTACTAAATAGTCACATGCATAAAGACATTCTGGTTTTACTACAGTGTTGTAGTGCTGTATCTACAAATTTTTGGACCGACACCTTTTGTTGTGCACATTCCTAGTTACTCCATAAACTCACTCCGTTTTATGTACTCTTTCTTCTACAGCAAATTTTTCTAAGCCATTTTTTGGATAATTTCTACCAAATATTTAAATTTATTTGCCCTCATTATCTGGCCAATATCTGTTGCTAGGGACTCCAAAGTATTTATTATATTTGTGATAAATTTTGTTTGTTCCACAGATATTCTTAAATCTGCTTTGTTGACTATTTCTTCTAAGAGATTGATTTGTATTCCAGCATTTGTTCGGTTTTCAGAAAGAATGGCAAAATCATCCGCAAATGCTAAACAGTGAATTTCAATTCCTTGCTTTTTAGATCCCAGTCTGATTGGTGATAGCTTCTGTTCTTTAAGTTTTTGTTTCCATTCTCTTACTATTTTCTCTAGTACGCCGTTAAAGAGGAGTGGAGACAGGCCATCACCTTGCCTTACACTTGTTTTTATGTTGAATGCCTTCGATATTTCACTCTGAAACTTTATTTTTGATTTGGTGTCTGTGAGCGTTTCACGAATAATTTTGCTAATTTAGATTTGATGCCAAATTCTCTGATCTCTTTACCAAGTGTTTCTCTATCAACAGAGTCAAATGGCTTTTTAATATCTGTAAATGTTACAAGTATATCTTTGGAGTTTGTAAGTCTGTGACGAATTATGGACTTTAGGTTTAAAATCTGTTCTGAGCAAGATTTGCCCCCTCTAAATCCTTTCTGATGTTCTCCCAAATCTCTATCAGGTGTTGCTTTTACCTAGTTTAGCAGTATTGTTGAAAATATTTTATAGCCCACTGGCAACAAAGATATACCTGCGTTGTTATTTATATTTTGCTTATAACCTTTCTTGTAGAAGGGATGGGTGAGAGGCACTTTCCAGTCCTCTGGTATCTTTTCAGTTTCCAATTCTTCTTAAAACATGAGCTAAAAGTTAGTTATAATTTTTGGTTGAGACCATTTAATAAGTTCAGCTGAAATAGATTCTTCTCCACTGGCTTTGTTGTTTTTCAGGTTACTTATTTTTTTTTTAGAATATCGTCAGCTGTAGATGGTGGATCTGCTTCTGTATTTTCATGGAGATCTGTAAATTCTAGTTCACTGTTTGGTTCTTCACAGTTCAATAATTCTTCAAAGCACTTTCTTAGTATTTCACAGTTCTGGCTGTTGTTTAGGCCTACTTTCCCATTTTCATCTGTGCAGCAAATACTTGGAGCTTGGTAGCCCTTCAGATGACTTTTCAACATCTGATAGAAATTCTGGGAGTTATTTCTTACAAAGTTGTTTTGTATGTCAGCAAGTTGTTATTTCTCAAAAGATCTTTTAGCACTCTTTGTTATTCTTGCTCTTTCTTTCTTTTGCATTCTGAATTCATCAAGGTGTTCAGGCTTCCCAGAAAATTCCCATTTCTTCCACTGTTTTATTCTTTCTGTAACTGCTTCTTCACAGATTTCATACCACCAGACTTTCTTCTTCATTTTTGTTATTCAAATACATTTCTCACCGCCCTGTTGATTTCTTTCGATATTTCTTCTCATTTCCCTGATTTAGTTAATTTCTTCTGAAAATTTTTTATTACCTCTTTGGTGATGCTGAACCTGTCTGTATTATATTTAATTAATTTTTGCTGTCTGTTTTGGTTTTTATTGAGGAGAAGTTTCAGTTTAATTTTAGTCAGGTAGTGATCAGAATGAAATTCCCTGTTTCTCGCTACTTTTACATTGATTATTTCTTTAAAATTGCATTTAGAAATAGCCACGTCATCTAACTGAAACTCCCCTAGCGATGGATTCGGAGAGATCCACGTTTTTGTCTTTCTTGGTAATTTTTTTGAAGAATGTTGACATTACCCTCAACTGAAATGTTTTACAAAGACTGATTAGTATTGTGCCACTTTTGTTTGTTCGTTCATGGGCTGGATAATATCCTGCTATTTTTCCAATTGATTTTTCTTTCCCTATTTGTGCATTAAAATCCCCCATTAGTATAAAAAATTTGATTTTAGAATTTCTGATATTTCTTCTTCTAGAAGTTCTCAGAATGCATCTACTTTACTCGGATTTTTCGTATTTTCATCATTGAGTGGAGCATGACAATTAACAAAGGTATATATTTGCGTTTAACTGTGAGAAGAGATAGTCTTTCTGAACTGGATTTGAGTTCTGTAATGTTATCTACTAAATTTTTATGAACATAGAAAGCGGTACTAAGTATTGGCACGTCTTTCATGATTTTTATGGTTTTTAGTTTCTGTAACATTGTTATGATTATCATTATTATTATTATTCGTATTATTATTATTCGTAGTTTGGTTTTCTACTCTACAGCATCAGCTTCGTTTGCAAACTCAGTAATGGGAATTGGGTTCTACCTGATTAAGCAAAGAGACCTTCCTATTGCCCAAGTACCTTTCTGCACATTTGTGCCATCCTGTCAGCAGCTCGTCGTGTAGTTGTTAGCGCCACTGCCTCCAGATAGTGGGTCCCCAGGTTCAATACCCGGAAGCTTCCTTCGCTTGGGACTAGGTGTTTATGTTGTCCTAATCATTCATCTTCATCGAACGCACAAGTTGCCAGAGTGACAAACAGAAAGATTTGCACCTGTATCCGAACCCTTGTTGGGGGTCGCCCCGCCAATGATGCCATATCATCGTTTCATTTTTAGTGGAACATGTTCTACTCAGCCACAAAAAATGACATGTCTCACAGAATAATTACTGAGTGAAGAAATGAGCGTAAAACATTTTATATCATTACCGTTACCTAATGATTTCAATAGATTTAAATGCTTTAGCCCTAATTTTTCGCTCAATGTTCATAATTGCCATTACCTAATGATTACAACAGACACAACGTCTTCAGTCCTACTTTATTGCCCAGTAATTAATCCATTAATCACATCCTCTCCAGACCAAAATAAAACATGAAACACTGATGACGTCACAGATGTGCCTAAAGATGTTTGTACAACAAGAATATTTCGTTGCTTACGTAAAAGCGCGGAACATAATTCACTTTATAATTATTTCCTTTGGCCCTTTAAAGAGCACAACGACCTGTTATTTGCCGTAAGTTTCCTTGTACATCTTAACTTTCTAAGATATATTCATCTTCTGACTATGCGTCTCTCGTCTTTCTAGCACCCAAGCGTTTTTAAATTGTAGACTCATTATCACCTTTCTTACGGCGCACTTACCAGAGTCGATCGTCTGCCCGAACTCGCTTGTAGTCTGCCCAGTTGTCAGTGCTTCAAAAGCAACTTCCGAGATACCCTTTTGGGTGTTTGATAGCCATTGTCCTTGTGTTTCTGTGGTTGGGTTGGGTTGGGTTGTTTGGGGGAAGAGATCAAACAGCGAGGTCATTTGTCTCATCGGATTAGGGAAGGACGGGGAAGTAAGTCGGCCGTGCCCTTTCAAAGGAATGATCCCGGCATTTGCCTGGAGCGATTTAGGGAAATCACCGGAAACCTAAATGAGGACGGTCGGACGTGGGATTGAACCGTCGTCCTACCGAATGCGAGTCCAGTGTGCTAACTACCGCGCCACCTCGCTCGGTGTTTCTCTGGTCCCAAAAAAACATACTTTTTTCATATTAGGTGCATTGTGCTGCCACCTACTGCCAGGTACTCCATATCAGCGACCTCAGTAGTCATTAGACATCGTGAGAGAGCAGAATGGGGCGCTCCGCGGAACTCACGGACTTCGTACGTAGTCAGGTGATTGGGTGTCATTTGTGTCATACGTCTGTACGCAAGATTTTCACACTCCTAAACAACCCGAGGTCCATTGTTTCTGATAGTAAAGTGGAAACGTGAAGAGACACGTACAGCACAAAAGCCTACAGGCCGACCTCGTCTGTCGACTGACAGAGACAGCCGACAGTTGAAGAGGGTCATAATGTGTAATAGGCAGACATCTATCCAGACGTCCGCAGCTCGTGGTCATGCGGTAGCGTTCTCGCTTCCCGCGCCCGGGTTCCCGGGTTCAATTCCCGGCGGGGTCAGGGATTTTCTCTGCCTCGTGATGACTGGGTGTTGTGTGATGTCCTTAGGTTAGTTAGATTTAAGTAGTTCTAAGTTCTAGGGGACTGATGACCATAGATGTTAAGTCCCACAGTGCTCAGAGCCATCTATCCAGACCATCACACAGGAATTCCTAACTGCATCAGGATCCATAGCAAGTACGATAACAGCTAGGCGGGAGGTGAGAAAACTTGGATTTCATGGTCGAGCGGCTGCTAATAAGCCACACATCACTCTGGTAAATCCCAAACGACGCCTCCCGTGGTGTAAGGAGCGTAAAAACTGGACGATTGAAGAGTGGAAAAACGTTGTGTAGAGTGATGAATCACGGTACACGATGTGTCGATCCGATGGCAGAGTGTGGCTATGGCGAATGCCCGGTGAAAATCATCTGCCAGCAAGTGTAGTGCCAACAGTAAAATTCGGAGGCGACGGTGCTATGGTGTGCTCGTGTATATCGTGGAGGGGGCTTGCACCCCTTGTTGTTTTGCATGGTACTATCACAGCACAGGTCTTCACTGATGTTTTAAGCACCTTCTTGCTTCCCAATGTTGAAGAGCAATACGGGGATGGCGATTGCATCTTTCAACACGATCGAGCACCTGTTCATAATGCTCAGCCTGTGACGGAGTGGTTACACAGCAATAACATCCCTGTAATCGATTGGGCTGCGCAGAGTCCTGACCTGAATCCTATAGAACACCTTTGGGATGTTTTGGAACGCCGACTTCGTGCCAGGCCTCACCGACCGACATCGATACCTCTCCTCAGTGCAGCACTCCGTGAAGAATGGGCTGCCATTCCCCAAGAAACCTTCCAGCGCCTGATTGAACGTATGCCTGCGAGAGTGGAAGCTGTCATTGAGGCTAAGGGTGAGCCAACACCATATTGAATTCCAGCATTACCGATGGAGGGTGCCACGAACTTGTAAGTCATTTTCAGACAGGTGTCCGGATGCTTTTGATCACATAATGTACATTCAGATGACTATTTGAACTTTGCGCAATTCTTCTGGTCACTGTGTCATCTGTTTTACTGGTGGGCTAATATAAACTTCAAACCCTGATGAGATACCGTAGATCTGCGCGCCTTGGAGAGACAACGACCTTAAATGTTTAAAATACAAAATTTGACTATCAACAGAGTTATGTATTTGTCGTTATACTTCGTTAAATTCACGGCGGCTCGAAAATGTTGCTAAAGAACAACATACATGGAATAGATCAGAGGGACGGTGCCAATTTTATTTTTTCGTTAGTAAATGTATACGCTTCATGTATCAATACTGTGCCAAGCACGAAGTCCGGTAATGGCAGAGTCTTCGTAGCTGGGCGAATGCTCCGTGCAAATCGTGAGCGAAATCAAGAACAGCACGTGAATCCAAGTCCGTCGTATGAACAAAGAAAACCATACCAAGGAGAACTGAAACCACAACCAAGTCCATAATACAATCGTCACTATGATTAGTACGGAACTGCATGTAGGCTTCAAGTAAAATGATCTCTATGTGTGTCCCCGCACCCAGCTCTAACAGAAAAACTGACTAAAGCCGATGCACATCTTACATGACCTTAGCAGCTTCAGTGGCGGTGTTCCTTTCCTCTAAGGAGTCGCCACATAGATGGAATCGATGCAGTCCATGTCGTCGCGCAGCCCATATCGACGTCCGACGGAAACAGTAAACTAGGCACTAAATTCCGTACTTGGTCTGTATATATTAGTACGAATTTCTATCAGTTGCAATAATATAAGCCTGAAAATAAATTTCAGACTAATTTAACGTACTTGGTATATATGTATATATATCTGCGTGTGTGTGTGTGTGTGTGTGTGTGTGTGTGTGTGCGTGTGTGTGTGTGTAAAATTGTCTAAAATAAGAGTTGCGAGAAGTAGACAAAAGCCTGTGTTTTCTTCTGTAGTAAGTTCCAAAAACGTAAGTTTGCCGTAAGAGCAGCCAATTCGTAGTGAATGTCGTGCCTGATGGAAAAGGTAACGGTTTGGATTTCACAAACTGTGTATTCTTCCTCCTCTCGATTTTCACCATACTAATACATTTTTCTTTGCTTAGTCAAATATTTAAAAGAAACGTATATTTATACCTAATTTCATTGAAACTTGATGTACTGAAGATGATAAATGAAGTTCCACTATAATGAAACTGAACGATGAGCTAGTCAAAAATTTTGAATAGATTATTTGATTCAGAATATTTCGACACATGGCATGTTTTTCTATAGTGTATCCTAGATGGGCTATCTACGCGCCTAGCACGGAATTAAGTTCATTATGAGTTTCGCGTCAGATAACACGTTTTACCAATAGTATTTAGATGGAGCTCTCAGTGACAACGTACTGTGTCAAAACAGAATATTAGTAACATTTACAAACTGGCAGAGCAATTTCACTACATTTTCTGATACATGTTTCTTGCCTTAATTGTTCTGAGGCGTGAATGTTCAGCACTTAATAGCCTTAATTTTACTTTCAGAAACAAACAATCGTTTGCCTTCAGTGCCACTGTGTAAACGGTCAGCTTGTGCCTCTAATAAAAGTATTAATAAGAAACATTAAGATTTAACGTCGAGCTGAGATCAGGGGCATTAGATAAAAAAAATTATATGATAGCGATTAATTGGGAAATAATCTGTGTCCTTTTCAAAAAAAACCGTATCGGTATTCGCATTAATTGCTTTGGGAAAACCATACGAATTGTATATCTGAATTCTTAACGTAGCCGTAGCAAACCTGAGTACAGCGTGTTAACAACAGCGACGCTCGCTGAGTGTGAAAGCATTGAGGTACTAGCACAATGGCTTCTGTTTCTTCTAGCGGTTATAACAGAGATCGATGAAACTTTCGTGACAAGCATATTTATTTTGAGTCATTTTTTAGACTGTATAGTACAGTCACTGGAGATAATACCATCCAAACGTGACACGAAAATACGCTTCTAATTTATAATTTTTCACTAACCCATCTCTTTCAAAGACAATGAATTAAAAAGCACAGTTCCTTCGTTCATTACATAAATTAATTAAATCTTTCTAATCTTTTGAGACTGAAACATGTTCCATTTGAGGCAGAACAATCAGAAGAGTTTCCTTCATGAATCTGTTGCGCAAAGCGTGGACACTTTATTCAAACTGTGGCGAACGGTCCATTTGCACGGAGAGTACCTGATGTCCCTGCTAGATAAAAAGGGTCAAAATTTATGAAGTTGGCGAATTGTAACGTTTATTTATTTCATCTATTAGTATCGTTTAAAAAACCCAAGTGCGGCCAAAACTTTTATACTGAGCTGCAAAAGGCACTATTCCACGGACAGTACACCGGCCATCCGCGCAAATTTTGCTTTCCTAAGCAATTTTCAGCAAAGATAAAAGCTTTCACCCATCATTCAGTGGGGTATTTGCACTCTTATTACACTGGAAGATAACGATATTAACATCACTGTTCATCTAACTGAATCGCCGTATGTGATCAAACTGGACTGTTGTTAGACAAAAAAGGCGATCGACTACCGACACCAAAGCAACTGGTGGATATAGGAATATCGTATATTTCGTATATTTCTAATACCGCCTACCTTCGATGTCGTTTTGACACTTTGATTAGATGCGCCAGTCCAACAGTCGTTCATTGCAGACACAGGAAAGAGACGTTTGTGTCTTACCTTATTTAACCCTCTGAAATAAAAATTGTAACTATGTCGTACGATTGCCAAGCTTTGAAGGAGTTAGTTTACTTTGTTAATTCTGAAAATTACTGTGAATTAGTAATCAATGTTATTAAAGTAATTGCTACATGAAACTGAAGATGCAGTATTTTTTCTGATGCCACGCTTAGGCAACCATCTTTGACGATAAAGGATGACAGCCAAAAACAGTTGCAGGATAAAAATTTATTAAAATTCTTGACCAAGGTTTCGGTACATATAAATATACCTTCATCAGAAGTAAAAAATCGTGAACAGGAAGACACTTTCATTAGAAAAGACTTAGCATCGGAAGTGAGAAACACAAAAGCTTAAGTAATAGTGAAATTACCAGAGTAATACAGGCATAAAATCTTTAGTTACTTACTAAAATTACATCATACAATGGAGATTAATAAAACAATTGTGCCAATGGCGTCGTCAATAATTAAGACATCTTCTCCATTTGTACAACATGACTATGGGCACAGGGTCAAAGCGAACAGTTTCGCACCATTACTTCGCTTATGAACTATCGAGACAAGAGTGTGAAAGCACTAGGGCAGATGGTTTCGCCGAGAGAGGGCACTTGTATGTGCCAGACACTCACGCATATTAAAATCCGTGAATACATACATAAGCGCATCAAAAATTATTAAAAGTTGTGTTAGTTAGGGATAAGTTAAGAAAAACTAAACATCTTATGAAAGAGTTTCAAAAGAAAACTTTAATTAATATGAACCCTAGAGCACCTAAGCTTAGAAGTCAGTTTAAGGTACACAAAAGTCAACACGCAGTTCGTCCCATCGTTAACGGAATAAAGAGTCCACATCATAAATTAGCGAGATTCTTACACACTAAAATTAAAGATGCCTTTGTTTTTGGAAACAATTATTCTGTTAAAAATAGTGCTGAGGTAATAATCAAGCTAAAATCGATAGAGATCTCTTCTTATTCTCGTTTGGTTTCTTTTGACGTCGTAAGTTTATACACTAATGTTCCAGTGGATATCACTCTTAAGATTATTGAAGATAACATTCGACAACATAGAACTCTAAGTGAGCTACAGTTGTCGGAACTTATGTCACTATTGCAGGTTGTACTAGATTATAATTACTTTCAGTTTAATGGCAAAATGTATGAGCAACCATTCGGCTTAGCCATGGGTTGCCCGTTAGCTGGTATCTTAGCTGACATCTTTGTGAATGCGTTAGAAGAAAATTTCTTCAAAAACAATCCTGCGTTGGGTAATATGATTCCTTTCTATGCTCGTTATGTTGATGATATACTCATAATATTTCAAGGGAGTGACCAAGATCTACAACAACTGTTTCATGTTTTCAACAGTTTTCACGAGAAAATGAAATTCACAAAAGAGATACAAAACAATGAGAGAGAACTCCATTTTCTCGACTTGAAACGTAAGTTATCGGGTAACACTATTAGCTTCGACATTTTTCGTAAAGAAACTTTTTCTGATAATATTATTCCAGTAGATTCTTTTCATCCTCAAACTCACAAAATCGCCTTCTTTCATTCTGCAGTTCATCGTGCTGTGAGCACACCTTTAGCACAGAATTGTTTAGAAAAAGAAATATCTTTATTAAAGTCAATGGCTATTAACAATGGATACGACCCTAAATTAATTGACCAAATTGTAAAGAAAAAAACAGGTGTAAAATGTTCAACTTTGGGAGATAACAGGGCGAAAAAGAATGAGGGTAATAACTTTATTTCTATTCCATTTTTGGGGAACGTTTCATATAAGATAAGAAGACTTTTACAGAAACAATACGGTTACAGAGTTGCATTTTCCGTAAGTAATAGCCTGAAACAAAGAGTAATTCATACCATTGGAGCACGGGAAGAACTCGGCACTAAGTCCGGTGTATACAAAATTACTTGTAACGACTGCCAAAACTATTACATTGGACAGACAGGTATAAGGAACACATGTTAGGTAAAAATGGGGAAAACGTACATAATTCCACGTTTGCCGAACATCTATGGCTCTTACAGCATACGCCACGTGAACTGGACGACATAGAGTTGCTTCATGAAGCTAATAAAGGTTACAAACTGGACTTGCTCGAAGAATTAGAGATTTTCAAGCATCTGTCTCTAAAAGATGGTTTTGTTCTTAGTGAACAGGTGCAGCTTGGAAACAAAAATTTTTTAGACAGTTTCAAACCCCTCCTTGCCTTAATGTAATATAGTCTGGCTGACTAGAAGTTAGTTTTCTTGCTTGTTAATGCCGGTGAAATGCGCTTTTCCTGTCTTGTTGGGATTTTACGCATCTATGTTTGATGTTTGTTGTTTGTGATTTTCGATGTGTATGTGTGGTTAATTGACTAGTATGTTTTTATTCACAACGACAGATGGTTTCGTTTTATTATAACATTTTGGTTGTTTTCGCTAGTATGTATTTCACCGCCTACTTTACGCGAGATTCTCGCGCATTACACTAGTGCCCTCTCTCGTTAGACGTTCCATAGCGCAAGCTTTATCTGTTTGACACTAGGACACAGGTAAATTGTTTCTATATTTTCTATTTTACACAAATGTTTTTAAATGGCCTGATATGTTTTATTTATTAAGACAGAAAGTTTGAATTAACACAACTTTTAATAATGATGAAGGTATATTTATATGTACCGAAACCTTGGTCAAGAATTTTAATAAATTTTTATCCTGCAACTGTTTTTGGCTGTCATCCTTTATCGTGAAGAATTTCAACAGTTGCTGTTGCAGCCATGTTTAAAATCTTGAACCATCTTTGACACTTTCACTTTAGCGATTATCGAAAATTTTCTTATTAGATTATGAACTTTCATTCAGCAAAATTTGCGTCAGCAAACATAAAAATAAAAGCGACCAGTGCATAGACAATGTATTCATTTCTGTTTAAATGAACGGTAAATGAACTTCATCATACTGTAAATTTCCGTAGTTTAAGGTTATGCAAATACTATTTTTGAGCGCTTCATTTTAACAAAAGTTATTAGTTGTGAAATATGACAAGAATTAGGATCGAGACTGGTCTTTTTGTTAAATAAAATTCGATTTAAACTGTATAATGAATCGCAATATTCAGTCTGAAACACTTGCACAATTATAAGTGGCAGTTACAGGTCTACTAAAAAAAAGGAAACGTCTTGTATTGTCTTAGTTGCGTCGTCGAGAAAAATATGACTATTGACCTTACACAGCTTCTTCACATCTTAAATGAAATATTTTAACGCCGACGAACACAACGCTTCCCAGGGCCATTTTTCCAATGGCAGCCGTAGCTCACAAATCTTCATAACGTCGTGTAAGTCCGAAAATATTTGCATTCACGACTTTATAATTTCATAGACGAATTAATATTGTGTCAACAAATGTCACATGAGTTTATTTAAACCCTTGGGGCTGTACAGCCTTTTGCAGTTATCAAAACAAATTTTCCACGTTTTAGTGTTTTCAGAGTATTTCATATATACGGTTCTTCATTTCATAAATTATAAACATATTTACATTTCCAATATGCACTTATCTATCTGAGTACAGTTGCATCGAAAACTATTTTGAAAAATTTATTATTTAGTATAGTTGTTCCGTTACAATACTTTCTGCGCAACAAGGGCTAGCCTACTCGTTCTGCACGCAAAGCATTGTTTTTATTGCCACGTTCAATAACAGCTGGCACACAATGAATATTTTATCAAGATCCAACATGCGAAATGAGTTAGAAAGTTTACCTAGTTTTTCATTTTATCTCCTTCAGTCACGATAAATGAAATCGCATTAGTGTTTTTTTCTTATTGATTACCTGCCATGGCTTACCACTACATTATTACAAAGCACACATGGAATGTTCGCTGTAGTTCTGCGGTTTGCTTTTTCAGCCGAAGGCATTGTGGTACTTTTTTGTGTGTGTTTTGAGGGATCTAAATGTGACTTCAGTGTATTCCATCAGGTATTTCCTTTCTTTGCAAAAGTTAGTTATATCGAAAGATGTTAGATCTTTCAACAAATTTACTTTGTTCATTTACACGGTTCACTTTCTTAATGACCAGTAAGCACAATTATTGGTCGGAAACACTCTTATAGCTGTGAAAATTTATGTAATAATTCAACGCTCCATATTTTGCAAACGTTGCTTTCACGAAACCACCCTTTCGGAATCTTGATTTCTGTTTCGTGTAACTCACATCCTTGCTTCTTGCACATTTGTCTCGTTTCACATTAATGAACAATTTACATATTTGTACTTTAAACAGGAGACCTGTAATGCTCCCAAGACGAAAACTTTGTAGCATCAGTATCATGTGTGATCATCAGATATATTTCTGAAATGCCTGAATCACTAGTAGACGTAAATATATATGTATCTTTTCACTTCGTTTGATATATACTGAGTAGTTACAATTGTTCTGCACCCGGTATGAGTATTGGTGTATGATTTCGAAAACGTAAGTCTGAAGACATAGACGAAATAGGTAATTGTTCAACAAAGATACTTGTGTAAAAGCAACATTAGTTACAAGCACTAAGAAACAAGGCAAATGAAGCACAAAGTCTCACATGAAAAGAGGCAGCTTCGAAAGCGAAGGCTACCGTTTTAAGAAATGATAGTAGGAATATGATAGAGTGTGCTACATTAAACAAAACTGTTCGTAAATATCTCCAAACCCATGTTACAGCATAGTGTAAAAATTTTGTGGTAGAAACAACTGATCTAATTAATTAATGTATAACGAAAACAAAACAGAATTTATATTTAGTACCAAACACATTTCATCATTTCATTAGTAACTAATTACAGAGAGAAGATTATATACGATTTTCAAGATTTCTTTTTGCTGTTTGTATAGTGTGTGACATGAGTCAGAAACAAGTATAAGTAATAAATAAAATAACGGCAGTCAAAAAGTAAATCGAATAAGATCTAATAAAACCTTTCGTTGTATGAAAAAAGAAAAGAGGCCAAGAAATGTTGTTTCAGTAGCAACACATTGAAAGTTGGAGGAAACGTATGACGAAAGGAGCTCGCAATGTCGATTCATAATGTGTGCTGAGGAAAACAAGTCGCTAAGACTGTAAAATTGCTGTAACTCTTTTCCTTCACAAGAAAGGTAAAAAGATAAAAGGGTGTAAAAATAACGGATGTAGTAGCTTCCTTTCTGTAATATACAAGATATTCACTAAAATTATCATAACCTGTTTGGAAAAAGAATTACATTATAATCAGGCAAAAAAGAGACTTGCTTCATAAAGTTATAGGTGACAATAGAATATTTACAAGTCCTGAAGAAATTATACAATGAAAAATGCGTGTGAATTACCAATTTGTATGACATTCATTGATTCTGAGAAATCATTTGAATCAGTTTTAACAAAATCTACAGAGACACTCCATGAGAAGCAGAGTATTGATTCAACAGACGTTAGTATCCTGAACAATAAACAAATGAAGGCTATAGCTTCAAATGAACTTCATAAGAATAGTGATAACTTTAAAATGGAAAGAAGAGTGATGGAAGGGGGTTCCAGATCAACAAAAGTTCTTAAAAGATCTAGAGGAACATTCAGACCCTTAATCTGGTAACAGGAATAAGGAGTATACATCTCAGTCACCTGATGTTAAGCTATTCTTTGTCTCTGGTGTAGACAAAACTTCCAACGATGAACGACAGATCTTAACACAGGAAGTTTGGAAGTAGAGCTGTACGTTTTAACAATAAACTAGTATAGCATATTAATAAGTTGTAATATTTAGTGCAGCTGAATACATTGACTGACCGGACACGAAAAGAGATTAACATACGAGCGAAGATAGCCTGGAGTCATTCTGGAAAACAAAATGGGGATTTATAAGCTAAGCTTCCGTTGAGTCTGTAACTGAAAATTAACAATTACTATGCACTATCAGTTTCGACTGATAGCAGTAAGATGACTTTGATTGTGAAAAGCATTCAAAAACTGAGGGTCGCTTCACGACCAGTGGAGAGATGCGTTCTGGAGGATGGAATGGAAAACAAGTGAATCAGGCAACGGACTGGAATAGACGAAATAATTATGACCGTAATGAAAATGAAATGGAGGTAGGTGCTACATGTAGGTGGAAAATGAATGGGTCACGGCAGTTTATTTTGCTGCATTGCAAGACGTAAAAGAAGACCGAGACGACGTCCTATAGAAGGTGGGTTAATGCTATTAAAAATCATGCACTAGCAACAATAATACCTGAACACCGCAATGCTAGGAAAGTCTAGAAGAGGCTTTCTTCCAGCAGCGCATGTTGACTGGCTGTTGAAGATGAATGCTTATACGTTGTTTCAGCATATACACTAATGACGATAGAAAGCGTTCCATCAGCCCGATATTTATCAAACTTTTAGAAATGTTTATCACATAACTGGTATTAAATTATTAAATTTTCATTCCATCCAGAACTGATGCCCGTCATCAGCGTAAGTATGAGATTTGACCCCTACCTACACCAATACTAATCGTTGTGACATGGAAGCAAACATCCTCTGAATGTCATTTTGACGACTTTCTTGCCATATCCGAAACACGTGCTGCACCAGTACAAAAAAGATTGCTGGCTGAAGCCTGTTGCGAATATATACGTCTTCCCGTCGCATTCCACACGTGCTTTATGCGTGACGAATCAGAGGCTGGGCTGGCCAGTCAAGAGTCCACACATTCCTCAAGGAGTTTGTTGTGTGTACTATACTGTGTGATACTGTATTATTCTGCTGGAATATTCCATTTGGTACCCTGGTCATGGAGGGTAGGACCATAGGGTTTATCATTCACGCAACATACTAGCGAGTTTTCAGCCTCCCTTCAACAATTACAAATCAGTCCTATTGTCATATACAATAGTTCCTGAATTATTCCAGAAGTTGGAGAGTTATATGTGTCGAGAATCGTTGCTACCTGCGTCTGTGGACATGATGGCTTCGATCTCACCGCCACAAGCTGAAGCGATAATTATCACTGAACACCACATAATACCACAGAATGTCTCAAATGACACTGGCTCTCAACGACTCAAGTCCCTGTTGTCGGTGGTATAATGTCAGCGATAAACGACTAATGGCAACATGGAATCTCGACCCAGCTTCCAGCAAGCTGTTGCTTACCGTTTTTTGGTAACATTTCGCCTGGAATCTCTGCTCGGATTTAAACTTTAATCAGCCATCTATTCGTCAGAGTTTGTGACATATTCGTAAAACCTTGCGGTGCAGTCCTTCGGGACGGCCTTGTATTCTTCTTGCCACAGTGCTATCCTGACTCCATCCCTGACTCTACAGTCATCATTCCACTACAACAGAGGGCCGAGCGGAGACACCTCTGCGCGAGGTCAGGATGGCTGTTTGGAACCTGTGAAGTGTCATCAACGCTAGTAACACGTAATTAGAATTCAATATTTATTCTCAGTGTTTACAAGTCGTCGTTGTTCCACACCAGCCTCGGCTTTTGCTCATTCAGCTGTGTGTTGGATTGTAGCTGACATCCGTCGAGGCAGCTCAGCGGTTCACGTCCAGGAGAAGATGTCAGTGACCCTGGCCTCACATCAGTTTGCCGACGAGCAGTGGCGGCTGGAGTGCTGGAGTGTCCTCGGTCCCACTCTGAATTCTACAATGATCCTTTCACGATATACGTGGAATTGACAGTCGTCTGGTCCGTTGATCTTCTCCCTTCTCCTGGTAGGTTTCAGCACCCAGAGACACCTGAGTGTTGAACAGCAATGTGGACCACAAGAGGTCCTCTTGCTGGCTTCCACTTTGAAGTTCAGTGTTGGTAGCACCCTGTGATGTGATTTGTCGGAAGACAGTCAGTGCCTCCATCAGTAGATGGTAGGCAGCGAGCAGCATGAAGTTCATCAGACAGAAGCTATCATCTCGAGAAAATCTTCGTCTAATTCGTGGACTGTGTTGGAGCATCTAGGACATAGATTCACTACAGTACTGTAATCGTGGAATCGAGTGTTATTACACTCCTGGAAATGGAAAAAAGAACACATTGACACCGGTGTGTCAGACCCACCATACTTCCTCCGGACACTGCGAGAGGGCTGTACAAGCAATGATCACACGCACGGCACAGCCGACACACCAGGAACCTTGGTGTTGGCCGTCGAATGGCGCTAGCTGCGCAGCATTTGTGCACCGCCGCCGTCAGTGTCAGCCAGTTTGCCGTGGCATACGGAGCTCCATCGCAGTCTTTAACACTGGTAGCATGCCGCGACAGCATGGACGTGAACCGTATGTGCAGTTGACGGACTTTGAGCGAGGGCGTATAGTGGGCATGCGGGAGGCCGGGTGGACGTACCGCCGAATTGCTCAACACGTGGGGCGTGAGGTCTCCACAGTACATCGATGTTGTCGCCAGTGGTCGGCGGAAGGTGCACGTGCCCGTCGACCTGGGACCGGACCGCAGCGACGCACGGATGCACGCCAAGACCGTAGGATCCTACGCTGTGCCGTAGGGGACCGCACCGCCACTTCCCAGCAAATTAGGGACACTGTTGCTCCTGGGGTATCGGCGAGGACCATTCGCAACCGTCTCCATGAAGCTGGGCTACGGTCCCGCACACCGTTAGGC
Organism: Schistocerca serialis cubense; assembly: GCF_023864345.2. Classification (NCBI taxonomy): domain Eukaryota; kingdom Metazoa; phylum Arthropoda; class Insecta; order Orthoptera; family Acrididae; genus Schistocerca; species Schistocerca serialis. The sequence goes on from NC_064640.1 coordinate 159,648,587, forward strand.
CGTCTTCCGCTCACGCCCCAACATCGTGCAGCCCGCCTCCAGTGGTGTCGCGACAGGCGTGAATGGAGGGACGAATGGAGACGTGTCGTCTTCAGCGATGAGAGTCGCTTCTGCCTTGGTGCCAATGATGGTCGTATGCGTGTTTGGCGCCGTGCAGGTGAGCGCCACAATCAGGACTGCATACGACTGAGGCACACAGGGCCAACACCCGGCATCATGGTGTGGGGAGCGATCTCCTACACTGGCCGTACACCACTGGTGATCGTCGAGGGGACACTGAATAGCGCACGGTACATCCAAACCGTCATCGAACCCATCGTTCTACCATTCCTAGACCGGCAAGGGAACTTGCTGTTCCAACAGGACAATGCACGTCCGCATGTATCCCGTGCCACCCAACGTGCTCTAGAAGGTGTAAGTCAACTACCCTGGCCAGCAAGATCTCCGGATCTGTCCCCCATTGAGCATGTTTGGGACTGGATGAAGCGTCGTCTCACGCGGTCTGCACGTCCAGCACGAACGCTGGTCCAACTGAGGCGCCAGGTGGAAATGGCATGGCAAGCCGTTCCACAGGACTACATCCAGCATCTCTACGATCGTCTCCATGGGAGAATAGCAGCCTGCATTGCTGCGAAAGGTGGATATACACTGTACTAGTGCCGACATTGTGCATGCTCTGTTGCCTGTGTCTATGTGCCTGTGGTTCTGTCAGTGTGATCATGTGATGTATCTGACCCCAGGAATGTGTCAATAAAGTTTCCCCTTCCTGGGACAATGAATTCACGGTGTTCTTATTTCAATTTCCAGGAGTGTACTTTGAGTGCCATTGATCCCAACTCATGATGAGACCTTTAGAGCTAGTGTATTTAAAGGGACTTGAGTAAGGGTATGACAAGAGGCTCGGTTCCTAATCACCGCATGTATCCTCCTTATTCTGCTACATTCACTTCACAAGCTGTTAACTGTTATGTCAGTTCCTCGCTACGTGCTCTTCTGAAAGAGACAGAGTCCCTTGCAACATGATTTACCACCTAACAGTCATGCTTGTCTCGCTTCCTTTAGTTTTATGTTGCAGTCTCCTTTCTACTGAATGCGTATCCTCATTCGGAAGACAGTGTCGTGACGTGTAATCGATCTGACCCACGTGTGACGTACTGGCTTGCTTTCTTCTTCTGCCTCTGTCTCTGACATGACTTGGATTTGCCTGTGGCGTAGTGAATTATTTTTAATAATTTTTTTCTAAGTTATACCCCTTTCTATTTTGTGCCGTAACACTCTTCACTGTACTCAACTGCCTGTGCGATCTTTTGCTGTGAGGCTCCCATGCACTACACAGACGGAAAGGGAAAGCATTGCACAGTGAACACCTGACAGAACGCTACAAAACTAACAATCAATTATTTCCATTCTTCTGGAATTTTTTGATTACAGCTTCATCCTTATGTAAGCTTATTTTCAGTATTCTCGGTGTAGAAAAAGCCGTTCCAGTATGCCAATGATTCGAACTTCTCATAGTCCAAAATATGGAGATCCACTGCACGTGCAAGAACTCCGGGCACCCTGTATTGCGATCTCCAGTTGAGAATTTCCAGTAACGTTAGAGATATCCAACAGCCATCATCTACTCACAACATTCTCCACATGGTGAAACGGCTTTTTCTGCAACGAAAATACTGAAAATAAGTTCACACAAGGATGAAACTATAGTCAGACAATTCCAGAGGAATGGAAATAATTGACTGTTAGTCTTGTAGCGTTCAGTCAGGTGTTCATTGTGCAACGCTTTCCGTTTCCATCAGTGTAGTTTTCCCTAGATATGTAATGCAGAAACCTCATTTTCAGAGGCATTGTCCAAATGGATCTGAGCACTAGAGGCATTGCCAACATTTATCTTGTTCTCCAAACTTAAGAATAGATTGTGTTCAGAAACAGTTTGAAAAGATTGGAAGAGTGTTGCAGGGGAGGTCGTGCTGAGAAATACTCGTTAACAAAAAAAAATCGATACGTTGCGCCGTTTTCGAGTCATTTAGCATTGAAATATCCGAACAGGTCGTCGCGCGCGCTAATTCAAGCACTTGCACGGGTAAAAATGCGGTAATGTACAGACATCTGTGGGTCCGTGAGATACTAATTGTTCAAATAGTCACTACCACTTTAAATGTGCCTTTCTGGAAGTGATAAATTTAAGGTAAACGAACAAAAGCGCCATTTGTTTAGTTTGAAGAAACAAAACAAAGAAAACGTTTGGCGACACTGCCTCTGGCAGACTTCTTGAATATGCGGGCGAGACGACCTGATCAGCTAACTTCAATTCTGAACAACTCGTTAACGGCGCAACGTATCTAATTCTTTTCTGAACAATTATTTCTCAGCAGAAACTCCCCAGTAATACCCTTGAAAGCTGTTCAGACTATTTCTAACCACCCCTGTATATTCTTACGTGTCATTCTCAAAGTCTTGGACTCGGATTCGGGAGGATGACGTTCCAAACTGCGTCCAGCCATCCTGATTTAGGTTTTCCACGGTTTCCCTAAATCTCTTCAGGTAAATTCCGGGATGGTTCCTGTGAAATGGCACGGCCGACTTCCTTCCCCATCCGTCCCTACTTGAATGGGACCGATGACTTCGCTGTTTGGTCCCCTCCCCCGAATCAACCAACCAACCTCAAAGTATATGTATTCTGAAATATTGTTTTTCGAGTTTTACTGCTTGATGTAAGAATGGTGGAAATTTCGAGCTTAACAGGGTGCATTGCCTGACAAAAGAGTTAAGCACGTATAAGACGTAATCGGATGTCAATATAACTTCGTACATGTACCATTTTCTGTGAGAGAAAGGAATGGCCATCAGAATGAATTAATTTTTTTCGTGATTAGTGTTGTCACGAGGCCTGATAGTGTATATAAGAGGAATTATCAGCGTCAGCTGTTGAATGATCTCTTTGAAGGACACGGAGATGTCGTGCACACCTGTGCGATAGTGTTATCAGGATTTCACAGAGTTTTAAACTCATCGTCGAGTTTCTGGTCGACCAAGTCTAAGCACCACAAAGGAGACTCGCTATATTGTGAACCAACCATATTGTAACCCTTTCACATATGCGCCTGCCACCTGAGAATAAGTAGTGGACTTGACGTAATATTCTGTGTCACCCTCCGCCAGCCGTTGGAGACTAGGAGCAGCCATCCACTGCATAGAGAGCCGTTAATACCACAACACAAATGACTGCATTTGGAATGGTGACCGGGAAGCATAGCCTGCTCCTCTTGGTTCTGCGCAACCGGATGATCATCGTCAGCGAGTGTGGCAGTGATCTGGGGAGAGGTCCAATTTTTTGGTGAGGGACAGCGGCGTTACTTCAGGCGTCCTGGTCACAGCTGGTATTGACTGAGGGAAATTTGACGATACGTCACGGACATCCTGCCCCCTCATGTGTTACCTCTTATGCGATAGTAGTGTGGTGCCATTTTTGGACAGGACAATGCTAGTCAACACATGGCACATGTCTGTATCAACAGCCAACATGACCTTGAGGCACTACCTTGGCCAGCAGCACTCCAGGTGCAACAGTTGTGGGTCAGCTGGCTTCAGAAGAGGATACGACGACCTTTAGACCCTACTGAACTGAACCAGTGAATGCATCCAGGTCGGAGGGGGAGCGACGTCATACTGATAAGTGAGTTCATATTGTCAAGTTCTTTGCAAACTTGATTTGATAGTGTAATCATTGAAATAATACCACATACCTTCTCAGGCCATGAAGTTTCATTTCGTTTCGTTCTTCCTTTCTGAGTGAGTCACTTTTTTTTTTTTTTTTTTTTTTTTTTTTGTCAGGTAGCATATTTGGAGCTGGAGCAAATGCTCACTCGCGACGACAGAGTGTGCGATATCTTGTAAAGCTGGGAAGGGCTGAAAATGTAAGAGGCTGTTTTTAGGAAATATTAGAGTTTTTCGCGTTGAGGACGTGGTGATCGGAGACGGAGCACAAATTCGGATTGAGGAAGAAAATCGGCTGTACTCTTTTCAAAGGAACCATCACGATATTCGTCTTAAGCGATTTACGGATACCATGGAAATCTAAATCTGGATGACCGAAGGAGATTTGGCCCCTTTGCATTCCCGATAGCGAGGCCATTGTCTCGCCACATCGACAGCTCGCTGGGTCCGGGTTTGTTGTAAACATATCAGAATTGTCCATCTGTGCATCACGGAACGTGACAACAATACGAAAAATGTTGATACGTGTTATTTCTGGCTAATATATTAGAGTCATTCAAAAAGAATCTAGCCGCAGCCTTTAAAATGAAAATCGTTGAGTAGATCGTACCGTCACTATTTACTGAAGGAAGTGTGGCCGCTATAACATCGCTGAGGCCCCAAACGCGACACTTGAGTGACATTGATGTACACTCATGTGACGACAGAGCGAGCACGTTAATGCCTCGACCGCCCACTGCGTCAATTGTAAGTATTGCTGAATAAAGAGAAATGGGAGCTTAAAAAGAAGAGCATAGGGGTGTAGTGAGTTTACTTACAACGGAAGAATTGAGGGGAACGAGAATTCGTGGAAGAGTGGCACAAGTGTACTGAGAGCACTGTATGTCCGTTGCACCTCCGACGCTCAGTCCAACCTCTGGACCAATGGCTTTCACTTTAACTAGGCGGTCTTCAATAATTGATAAGGACAGGTTTGTTTCTAGCAGGAACAGCGTATTGATGAGATTCTCGATAGAAGGAAGTGCAGCATCGGTCCTAAATTTTTAATCTTTTTATTTGCAAGTCGGTTTCAGCTAATGTATAGATGTCTCTAGTGCTACATAAATTCAAGCACATAATGAGAATCAGACATTAAGGAGCTCCAGACCGGTTGAAATCCCCCTAACTTATACAATGTAAAATTTATTCATATAAAAGGTACCTTTTCCCAGAAACCATTGGGAATAAAAATTAGAAAATATATGACCTGTAAGTGGCACATTTCTAACCACATTAACAAAGGAAATTCTAAAAGCAGTGACTAGCATTAAGATAGTAATTATTTTTGTGAAAAGTGGACGTAAAAATGAAAAAAAACTCTCTACACTCTTTTATGTATGTCTGGCTAATTTCTTTGAGATTTACAAAACAAATAAAACCCATATGTTTCAACATACACGATACACAATACACAATAAGTATACCTCGCAATTTCGAACCAATTCTGGCAAACAGAAGCTGATAAAAAGTACTCTACATTCTTTAAAAAGAACCATTAAAATTGACATTGCATCCCAGCTCAATATGATGGGTTGTCTGCATTCTCTTCCATCTCATCTTGCAATATGCTTTTTCCTGTTTGTCTGTGCTGACTTACCTTTGTTTCAAGGTCTCTAGGAGCAAGAATTAGTAGCAGTCTTTTAAGGACTTCACACCTTGCAATATTTCCTTCACTGGACGTTGTCACTGCATCAAAGACAGCAGACGTGCAGTGTATTAATTGCCACGAATACTGTCTTGGGAAATCTGGTCCATATTATGCTATTGATGAACTCGTTAGGATTGTGGGTGCGACCATGAAGACATTTCTTCAATAGACTTACGTCTGAAAAATCTGCACTTCCCATAAATTATGTCCGCCTCATCGCATCGTTTCTCTCTAACTGCCCCTCTTGTGTCATCATCAACAACATCAACTCCTGTATCTTCCATTCCACTGCAGGTGTGCCCCAAGGACATGCCCTCTCCTGTATGCCCTCTACACCACTGATGTGCCAAAGCCTCCCCCTCCTGTTTATCTCCTCTAGTATACCGATGGCACAGCCTTCCTCGCCCTCTAATCTACCCTCCGGAGACTGCAACTGCCCACCCAGCTCTTGGTGCAACCATTGGCTCCTCGAAGTCAACCCTACTAACACCAACGCTAAAATTATAGGCCAAACCACCCACGACTTTTACTTTACCATTAATGAGCGTCCAGCTAACTAATACACTAAAATATCTTGGACTGATCATCGACCAGCAACTAACTGAGAAACCTCACCTACTAACCATCCAACATAAAGCCCAAAATTGACTAAAATTACTAAAACTACTAACCAGCCGAACATGGGGATTTCACGCTTCCACAGTCTTCTAAACCTATAAATCCCTGTTGGGACCCATGCTCTCCTATGCAAATGGGGCATGGACTTCCATTCCTCCCTTGTATTATCACGCCATACAGAAAGCCACCACCTAGCCTTTCTGATACGCTTACTCCCGCCACCCCCATTCTCTACAAACTTACAAAATTCCCCACCCTACTCTTCCATCTCGAACATCGTCAAGTATCCTACATTACCCGTAAACTCGACACTGTCCACCCACTAGTTTTCCCCATGCTCACTGATACTGGTACTCTGCAGCGCCTCTACCACCACATTCTCCAAACACTCAACCTCCACGCACTCCACGTCCTCTCTCAAGGAAGCTTTAGTCGCCTTTCCTCACCTGACCATGGAATCTGTCCTGATATACACCCACCTTACCAGATCTAAGAGAACCCACCCATCTACCTCTTGTCATGGCTCCCTTTCTCTCCACTCCTCTCCACCCACTTCCAGAGTCTCGGTTCGGAACTGCATCCATCTTCACTCTTCCAAAATCCCTCCTCCAAACATCCTCATACACAGAAAACCTCTTCGCACTCCCCATTCCCATGATACCCCTAACCCAGGTAGTCATCACTTCCCTCATCTATATGTCTATTATAATCAATCAACACATCAACCTTTTATCTTTTGACTTATGCAGCTGCCCATCTGTCATATATTCGTGTGAAACATTCATTTTCCATTCTTCTGTGTCTATATTTTAATTGATCAAAAAATCAGCATTTTATAGTTTAACTTTTTCAATTGACAAGATGTCTTTTTATTTTTACCTGTCATACTTTTTACTTAAATTTTGAACAAAGAAAACCGCTCTGTATATTTGTAGTCATCTCTACAGTGTGTTTTAAATTTTTTAAAATTTTTTGCATCCATAAATGTGTTTTGTCATTTCTTCATTAACTTTTGTAAATGCTCTAAGCAGAAGAACGGGATATTATACCGCTGGCAGCCTCCACCCCTCCTACCATATGCACCGAGGAGGATGAAGTAACAAACGCAAAAGGTGTTATGCGTCCCTCTTTGGACATGTGGAAGCCCTCTTATTTATTAATAACATGAGTTACGGAAACTTCCCAAAACTGGGTGCTTCTCATTACCAACTGGTCATTGAGGAGATCTCCGATAGCAAAATATCTCCATTTCCTAAAGAGATACAAAACTCTGCCCCAATCCCATCTATGCAGCAGCTTCATTTGTGAGGTCAGATCATGAGGAACATGACCAGTGTCAACAAAATCTAATCTCAAGCCTCAAGTAATGCCTGTTACATGGAGTAGGCTGGGTGAGGGTTTGAGACTGGATTTCGTGAACATGTAGCAATAGAGAGGAGGGATATAGCTGAAAAATCTAATTTTGCTGCACATCTTGTTGACAATGGGCATGGTCCTCCTGATCTGAACTCGCAACTAAAGCTGCTGCGTAGAGGGGATAAGGGCAGATTTTTTCATCTTCTTGATGAAATGGAAATATTTTGTTATGCCACGTTGCTCAATGAGCATTTAGCAATAAGTAGCACCCAGTTTTGGGAGCTTTCCGAAAACCACCTCATTAATAAATAAAAAGAAGTTTTCTCATGTCTATATGGGCAGGGAGTGGGGGGGGGAGGGGGAGGGGGAGGGAGGAGTCAACGGTGCAGTCAATCCACTCTTGAGTCAACTGCCAATAAAAACTAAATGAGAAGAAAGAACATGAAACAGACAGTTGAGATATTTACAATGAAGTGCTCTCACTGTGTTTCGTGTTACTTTTTATTTGATTTTTTAAAACAGAAGAGCAGGAAGTCATATCTCTGTTATACATATATATATATATATATATATATATATATATGAATGAGAAGAAAGAACATGAAACAGACAGTTGAGATATTTACAATGAATTTAAAACTTTTTAAAGGTGAAAAAAATATATATATATATATATATATATATATATTACATAACATATTATATAACATATAATATATATATATATATTACATGTTTTTTCACCTTTAAAAAGTTTTAAATTCATTGTAAATATCTCAACTGTCTGTTTCATGTTCTTCCTTCTCATATATATATATATATATATATATATATATATATACATATATAACAGAGATACGACTTCCTGCTCTTCTGTTTTAAAAAATCAAATAGAAAGTAACACGAAACACAGTGAGAGCGCTTCAAACACATATAAAACTTGATAACGAACACTAATATTTAAAACAAACACTCTCCAGGCATTAAAACTGGAAGGACATGCCCTGGGATAGGGAGACTGTTATTGAAAGGGATAAGGTTTGTCGGTGAGGAGGGTAGGAATGTGGTGGTATAGGGGTGGTTGACTGGTAAATAGTATCGAGAGGGTAGGAGTGGGACAGAGGAGAGTGTGAAGTAGAGGAAGGTATTGGTGATGCTAAAAATGTGTTGGGGAAAGGTGGTAGGGAAAGGAGGACAGATAGGGGAAAAAGGGGGTAAAAACATATTGGGAGGGAAGGTACAGGGAGACCCGGTGAGGTGGAATGGGTGCAGTGGATTTAGAGCTGGTAGGATAGGTAAACGACGGAGTGGTTTCATTATCTACTAGGGGGAGATGGTTGAAGTTTCTTTGGAAGAGTAGGTGTAGGATTGATGGGATATGTTGGTAAAGGCGTGGCATCATATGAGGTTTGGCAAGTAGAGGGGAAACTATAAGATTATTGGAATCGACTTAACGGGTGATTTAGGATTTTCGGAGGTGTTCAGTTTGAGCGACGAGAGGCGGGAATCTGATTAGAGTTGATAAAGGATCTTTGAAGGGGAAGCTAAAAGGATGTGGAAAGCGAGGCAGAATGCATGGCGTTCCAGGATCTGGAGCGACTTAATAGACTATGGGTGGGGTAGAGTTCCATGCAACAATTGCATAGCAAAGGATGGGTCAAATCAAGATTTTGTAGATATGGAGGACAGTGAAGTGGTGTAATCCCCATTTCGGCTAGTTTTAGTAGTTTTAGGCTGTTGTTGGTTTTCTGTTGGATGGTTATTAGTTGATGTTTCTACGTGAGTTGCCGGTCAATGGTTAGTCCAAGCATTTTACTATATTAGTTAGCACGAAAGGACGGTCGTAAATGGTAAGGAAAAAGTTGTGGGGATGGAAACTGTTGGTGTTTCAGTCTACAATTATTGCCTTGGTTTTAGTAGGGTTGAACTGATTGAGATGGAAGTGGTAGGATACTTGGGATTTCTGGAGGGTAAGGTAGAGGACAGGAAGGCAGTGTCATCGGTATGCTAGAGGAGATGAAGAGGAGGAAGTGGCTTTGGCATATCAGCGTCGTAGAGGATATATAGGAGAGGAGAGATGGCATATCTTTGGGGCACACCTGCAGTGGAGTGGAAGATACAGGAGTTTTTGGTGTTGAGAGTGATATAAGAGAGGTGGTTAGAGAGAAAGGATACGATGAAACGGACATAATTTATGGGAAGTGCATAGGTCTGGAACGTAAAGAGGAGGTCGGAATGCCATATGCGATTATATGTTTTTTCGAAGTCAAGAGACAAAACAACTGGTAAGTACAGCTCTGTCTAGTGCTTCGTGACGGCTCATGAAGTGAGAACAAAATTCGTAGCTCATGGACCAAGCCGTTTTCCCAAGAGCCACTGACAGTGCATACGTCTGTATTATCATTAACACCAAACCAAGATACATATGTTTCAACAAAAAAGTCAGTGAAGAGATTTTATAAGTCATTTTGTATGTTGCAGTTTCCTTGAGATCATAACACTGGTTTATATTTGATAACCAAACGATTTACTTTTCATAGTTTAAGCCAGTTTGGAAGAGATAATTATGCATTCACTGTGCGACGTGTACCCATAATGTATAAATCACTTTTTAGTATTAATATTGGTTATATGTTTTAAAAAAGGAAAAAATGTATTTTAGTATTTAAGGATACCATCACAATTGTATGTACTTGTATTACACTTTACCTTTTAAATTTTTTTTTTTAACGTAGAACACAAATTACGGCAATAAAGACGGCGCTAGATACTATCGAAGTCACATGTCGACGTTAAGTAAATGAAAATATGTGCAGCAAGCTCAGTTTAACTGATGTTTGTTGTCTGTAATGCCTAGTGGTACCATGTGGTATTATATTTACAGTGAGTCATCGTGACTTGGATATAATCGTATATAAATTTACTTTTTTGCTAGCTGATAGAGTTGTGATATGGTTTCTCTTATGTTTTAATGCCTGATTCTCACTACTGTCTTGTATTTATGTTGCACTGAAAATACCTACACAGTAGGTGAAATAGATTTGCAATCAGCAAATTAAAAATTTACAGCCGTTGCTGGTCTTTCTCCTGTCGTGAATTAATAAGAATATCCATTTGTTGGACAATGGTATCGGGTTAGCGGTGTGGCGTTCGGATAGTATGTCAGTGGGCGACAACAACCGTCCTTCCGTGAATTGCAGCCTTGATCCTTGAATGGATATGCAGTGCTCTTCGTACACTTTTTTAATTCTTAGATGAATTTCCGTTCCCCACACTTCCGCTCTCAGGAAACGCACTACACTCATTTGCTCAACACTCTTATAGCGACCACAGCTCGGTGCTCTTATAGCGACCACACCTTCCGTCGACAACGCCATTACTATCCATTCAGCCCAATGCAGTGTACATCCTGCGGCCGATTTTTTTTAAGGGACCCCAATATTTTAGTTTAGAATATATACTGGGCTGTCAGGAGCATGTTAGCGCCCTGCAGTTCAAAAATTAAAAAACTCTGTCATTATGTTAAGTTCCCCGGTATTTGTGGCCGAGCGGTTCTAGGCGCTTCAGTCTGGAACCGCCCAACCGCTACGGTCTCAGGTTCGAATCCTGCCTCGGGCGTGGATGTGAGCGATGTCCTTAGATTAGTTAGGTTTCTAAGTTGTAAAGGACTGATACCTCAGATGTTAAGTCCCGTAGTGCTCAGAGCCATTTGAACCATTTATGTTAAGTTCAATGACATACACTTCATTTGATTTAATGACGCTGACTACGGCATGTGTATTTTCATTACGAAGCTACAGTAACGTATTGTAATGCCTTGTATGATGGCACAGTGACATAGCTCTATAATACCAATTAGCTAATCGCTAAGTAATGAAATGACGTGATTGTTTGAAGATAAAATAGGCTTCACAGGAAAATGACTTCCTTCAAGCAAAAAGCTCGCGGTATGCGTTTATAATGCTAGGTAATGCTGGCGTGTGTGTCTCATTGCGTGTCGTTTCGTCTGACAGTAGTCAATAACATTTCAGCAGCGGCTCATTATTTTCTGTCCATTTTTTGAGGTAAATCATAACTTACATGACAACAAACGCATAGCCGTTTACGCGACTCTCAGCGATTCGAATAAACATCACGCAGCTGTGAAGGACATATCATCTTATGGACAAGCCTATCATTAAGCGTTATGGGCATCTTTTATATACCAAGCACAGTTAAAAACGGTTTAAATCTGAGTTACTAGCGTGTACAATCGCCCCGTAATGAAATAAGAAACTTGTCTCGCTAAGAACATTGTGTCGCTAGTACTGCTTTCTTAACACAGATAAGGGAATTTCATGCAACAAAGATTGAGTAATATCATTTTATTTAAATTTGTGTATTGCTTGTATCATGTACTGACGTTTGAAAGCGTATATCACAGTTTAACAAAAAATGGTTCAAATGGCTCTGAACACTATGGGACTCAACTGCTGAGGTCATTAGTCCCCTAGAACTTAGAACTAGTTAAACCTAACTAACCTAAGGACATCACAAACATCCATGCCCGAGGCAGGATTCGAACCTGCGACCGTAGCGGTCTTGCGGTTGCAGACTGCAGCGCCTTTAACCGCACGGCCACTTCGGCCGGCTACAGTTAACAGTTTTCGTTGTTGTGCTCGATGGTCACAGTACAATATTTCGTACTTTGACGCTGTAGAAATGTCAAGAACAACGTAATGTCGATATAAGTAGCAAGGGTGGCTGTGTCTTTGCCTTCTTGTTTACTCGAAACACACTGTGTTACAGTAAACAACCTATACTATTATCTGTTATTGATATTTTGGTAAGGCTTATACAGGTTAACCGGATTAGCTAATTTTGTTTAAGTCAATCCTTCAGGCGCCTTGATTTGTGTAACTTTTTCGTCGATTAAGCGTAATTGTTCTCAAAGTGAAATAATTATCTCAACAATATGTTACGTCCCGAACTAATACGCAGTTCCAAATGCTTGAAAGGTAGTCAGTTACGTACCACAGGGGAGTGGTGTCTGTCAAGCAAGTATTTTGAGTGTAGCACACTTCACTATAGCCATCAATTGTATAAAGTCCACTGTAGGTAGGCGGAGGCCAGTCCATTGTTCCTCATTAGTGAATGATTTTGCAGGGTTTACTTCTTTTGCTTCCTCCAAACATGCGTCAGTAGTACATCAATTGCAACCAACATTAAGCACGTTGGATGATTGAGCTACACAAAACGATTGTAAATTGTCTGCAGATAAGTGTCATGTGTGTGTTTTGATTTTAACCGCTCGCACGATTTTTTAATATATCTGTTTCACATTTGAGGGATACGTTTCTAAGGTTTGAATAATCGATCAACTTACTGGGCTTCCCGTTTCATTCGAAGTTGCAGCTGGCACGTCTGGTAGATCTGAAGGCAAGATCCCTGAAAGCACTGAACTTTATGGAGTGCCACGCTCACAGGTATCGCGGAGCAGAGAGTACGCGTCTGACGTACAGAATAGAGAGAGCTACTACGTCAAGATCATCGACAAATCTTCAACGCTGGGCTTAGACTTGTCGCAGGTGCTGATCCTGGAGAGCCGATCCTTTCAGTGACAGCGCTTCGTGGCATGTCAGACTTAGAGGTTTCTCAATGTTGAAGAATCACCTACATACCAAACTATTGCTCGCCCTGGAATCGATTTTCATAAATTGCCCACGAACAACGAAGCAGTTTGGGATCCACGCAAAGTGCGACCTAGCGCCGTACGGTGTGGGCAAATAGTAACCCCACTCCAGCGTTCAAGCCGACACATTTGTGTTGAGAAATTGCTCATCTACTCCAACTCCCTGACGGTATTTTACTGTCTACATTGTTAATATTCACTATATAAACAAGTCCTGATCGAGGATAGTGTTCCCCACTTATAAAGGCTGAGGAAGGAAGTTTCATTCTGCTGGGTTGGATACCACAGCAGATGGGAATTCAGATACATTTTCACAGTCTGATGACACATGGCTTCCTAACCCAGCAAGAGGACCTTCCATAGTGCCTCTGTTATGGCGTACAGATTACGAAATGCCACCTTTTGATCGACTGTGGCTAATTTATCAGAAATGAAATGATCGTAAGGCATAAGTCCCCTGTCTTGGATTGTTCGGGCGCCTGGTGCAGGTCTTTCTATTTGACGCCACTTCGACTGCTTGCGCGTCTTTATGATGAAGACGAGGTGAAATGATTTGGGCAACAGAAACACCCGGTTCCAGAGCAAAGAAAATCTCCGACCCTGCCGGGAATCGAAACCAGGACCCTGCGATCTAGAGGCAGTGCTAATCAATCGAGCTGTGGGCGTTTACCAGAACATCTGTCCACTTTCTAAGTAGACAACTATCCGGCTTGTTCCCTAACATAAAAGGGAGGAGTTTCAATACAGTACGAGGGTGGCTGGATCAGCCAGATCCTTTGTAATTAATTAGCCATCTGTACGTCCCAGAGTTCTCATTATAGCTGTTGCTTTGTTACTTTATCCTGTTTTCAAAATGACCATGTTTATAGCTTTTAGAGTATAAGTGATGGTGTGAGTGTGGGGGTGAATATGATTGAGAGTGAGGGAGACCGAATCTAATATTAGACTAGATGAGCCTGTATTTAACGCGTTTTTAAGTTTCACATATTTTGACGATATTCGGTTCAGGCTATTTTAACAAAAGAGATTATAACCATGCCGTAGCGTGCTCTAAATCTCGAAACATACACATACTCCCACACCTACACTCTTACCCTGCTTTACTGCATTTTTATGGAGATCGAACCAACACTGCGTAGGAATAGTTCAGAAAAATGATTCATATCGATTCAACTAGCCACTTTATTATTAAGATCCAGAATGTTTTATTCAGGGGAACATGAATAAGTGTTTAGAAATGGAAAAGGAATTATGAGTGCTCCGTTGAGCATTTTAAACTAGAGAAAGAGAAGACTGGAAAGCTGATCTGGAATGAAGTATGCTACACGTTCTCAACACAAATTGGCAGAACAGTAGTATTATCTTCCTTAGGATACTTTTAATTTGGCAACAAAATGATCTTTTGCCACAAAATTTTCATCAATAAGTAGCTAGCGCAGTGGAGAGTTAAAGTAATAAATGACGCCTGCTTTAAAGCAGAAACATAATTATCGGCAACCGAAGATGACAGCTAATTTTCAGAATAAATTATCTGTTGCTAACACAAAGGCAGTTGACTTTAATCATGGTCACTTTCTAAAACGTGATAATGAACGCAGAATCATAACAAACAATTAGTGGTTGTTTGGTCAACATAGTAACCGAAGATAACAGAGACTTTTCGAAGAAACTGTTTCTGACAAAAACTCCACTGAATTTCAGCTTGGAAACTTTCTAGTATGAGGTGTCCATGTAGAAAGTCTACAGTGAGGTTTGGAACCTTATACTGGACAAGAAAAGTGCATGGTGCTGCGTGTCACCATGATAATCAATTACGCAATTGCTACGATTCAGAGCGGTGCCCATGTGATACCCATTTCCCCACATCAGGATTGATGCAACGATGCCACGTATATTAAAGTGGCGTAAAAACTATCTACGGACTGATAACGATGAAATACCGTGGTATCGCATTATGCTGCAGGTTGTGAAGATCGTCACTGCAAGCGAGTTAAAGTACGAAAAATTGACCTCCAGAATAGAAAAATACTGAGAAAGTGCTGTAACATCAGAGTGCGGTATGTTGGCTAGTGGAGATAAAAGCGGCAACAAGAATAGCGAGTCAGTGTTGTAATTGGCACGCTCTGAGAGACGAAAGAAGAAGCAGATAACGCCGTGAGAGACGTCAACAGTGGTGGGGGACGCTCAACATAAACCAACGGCCTCGGCTGTTCGTCGAGGCATATGTGTGCGCGTAGGCGAACACTGTGAGTGAACACAAGGGGTATAGTCTGGGCTCGGATACATGGACGTGAGCTGAAGTTCTCACCATTCATCTGTTTGTCAAGGGACGAATAAAAATTAAAAGGCCTTCAGAAATATTTGAGAAAAATGGGAACCACACGAACCACAAATCATGTGTATAATTACTGGACACTGGCATAGGCTTTTAAAACTAGAGGTGTTAAAAAAACTGGAGCAGGAATAAAGAGGTGTTACATGCTCAGCTAGGCAAAAATAGTGAGAATTAATTGAGAAACTAGTGAAAAATTTAAATCTAGCTGTGGAACAAATAAACATAATATGTTTTCAAGAAGGTGAAGATAGAGATGAAAGTAGAGGTACAAGTGATAGTCATTTATTACTCAAGCGTAAATTTTGCAGTTCTGAGAAAAAGAGAAAGTTCCAACCAGTAGCTTTTATATAGCAATTTCTGGAACTGCTCCCGAATGCTGGGTTGACAGATAAAATATCTGGTGTGGTAAGTAGGTTATAAGGAGATTGATGTTACAACGTAGAACAGACGTTATAAATTATACTTTTAAGGTGAAATGTTTCTAAAACAGTATTGGTCGCACAATACTCAAAGTAATGAAACCACAGTATTTTTTAGCATCAGATTTTGCAGATAGTAGTGACAAAGCCGTCTATATGTAATGGCAGTCACTTTGGTGGCATTGCCTAAAATGGCAGAAGAAAAATTCTGCTGACGTTCTGTACCTAAGAAGTGAATGGATGAAATATTGCAAGCTTCGAATAAACTTGTCTTATTAACGTGGGGTACTTACACCCACAGTGGATTGACAATAATGAATTAGAGACAGAACTGGCCGTAAAGGGGGGCTCGTGAGGAAGAAAATCGGAATTATAATAAGCAGGTACCGCAGCAGAAGTCCGTCCATGTGGCAAGTGGTGGCTCGAATAGAGGTACTTCGCAGTTTGAAAATCGAGATGGGAAAAGAGGAGAAGCATTTACGAATGAAAGAATAGCAGGATAAGAAGATTATAAAGAAGAAGAAGAAGAAGAAGAAGAAGAAAAAGAGGAGAAGGATTGAGAAGGTTCTCAAAATGAGCAGGGAAACTGACGGATAGTTCGAGGCACGATAAGAAGATTATAAAGAAGAAGAAGAATAAAAAGAAGAGAAGGATTGAGAAGGTTCTTAAAATGAGCAGGGAAATTGACGGATAGTTCGAGGCAGGTCGTGTATAAGGGACACACTGCATAAAGGATGTCTTAGCAGGAGAAACTCAAACAGAAGTAAAAATAAATCTTATCAAGTTCATAATGATAACAGGCTGAGGTGGTGAGATAAGCGCAACATCGTAAGAGCAGTGGGAGCAAGAAGCGGTGAGGAAGGGATGATGATCCCGGAGCCAGATTTGTGTACAGCGTTGTTACTGGGGTCTAATTGACTGCAAAATAATGTAATAATGGATTGCAATGATGATACACTGCTGCCACATCAAGTAGTCTGAAACGGGTTATTAAATTTGCTGGTAATAGTTGTCAGAAATTGATACTGCCAAGAAATTTCTACGTCCGCAGTTCGGGCCCGAACCGTAGATTTTTCGTGAATATGTCGGATAAAATCGTAAGAAGTGTTTCGTATTAACGTGTAATTTAATTATCAATCTCTTTAATACAAAGGTTACGTAGATTAGTATAATGGTTACAGATTAGATTTCATTTTGGACGCTGCCGCAGCTCTCGAACTTGCTCTGCGCTAGACTTTTTAGGATTTTTTTCATTCCTCTTGATGCGAATTTTCTTCTGACTTACGTTTTCTATAATTCACAGCATACTTACGGGTCATATGAGACGAAACCTTTCACTATTTTATAATTTTCTGCTTGAT
Organism: Schistocerca serialis cubense; assembly: GCF_023864345.2. Taxonomy (NCBI): domain Eukaryota; kingdom Metazoa; phylum Arthropoda; class Insecta; order Orthoptera; family Acrididae; genus Schistocerca; species Schistocerca serialis. The sequence continues at coordinate 159,665,751 of NC_064640.1, forward strand.
ACCGATTTTCAGAGGCAAACCTACTCCTACAGCATTTGTAGACCTAGAGAAAGCTTTTGACAATGTTTACTGTACTATTCTGTTTCTAATACTAAGGGAGCCAGGGCTGAGGTACAGAGAGTGAAAGGCTATTTACAATTTCTACAGAAACCAGATGGCAGTTGTAAGAGTAGAGGGGCATGAAAGGGAAGCAGTAGTTGAGAAGAGAGTACGACAGGGTTATAATCTATCCCCGATTTTATTCGGTCTTTATATTGAGTAAGCAGTAAAGGAAACAAAAGAAAAATTTGGAGTAGGAATTAAAGTCTAGGGAGAAGAAATAAAAAGTTTGAGGTTTGCCGATGACGTTGTAATTCTGTCAGAGACAGCAAAGGGCTTGGAAGTGCGGTTGAACTGAATGGACGGACAGTGCCTTGAAAGGAGGATTTAAGATCATCATCAACGATAGCAAAACAAGGATAACGGTATGTAGTCTAATTAAATCAGGTGATGCTGAGGGAATTAGATTAGCAAACGAGACGCTTAAAGCAGTAAATGAGTTTTGGTATTTGGGAAGAAAAATAGCAGATGATGGTTGAAGTAGGAAGGATATGAAATGCAGACGGCCAATGACAATAAAAGCGTTTCTGAAGAAGAGAAATTTGTTAACGTCGAGTGTAAATTTAAGTGTCAGGAAGTCCTTTCTGAAAGTATTTGTATGGAATGTAGCCATGTATGGAAGTGAAACATAGACGATAAACAGTTTAGACAAGAAGAGAATAGAAGCATATCAAATTTAGTGCTACATAAGATTGGGTGGCCCTTTACGACACCTCAAGCCTTTAAGAACATGTTCGCGTGCCAGAATTTTTCGGAACATCTTTAAAGGTGCTGAGGAAGGTAGAATGAGGCATCTGGCATCCCACATTTCAGTCAGAGTCTCTTGAAACGAAAGCACATTAACCTCTTTTGTGCTCCGGTATGATTTTTTTCCACTGTATTTCACATTACTTCCTTTTAAAAAAGAAAAAAGAAAAAGGGTGCATGAAAACCTGTTGACTCTGTAGTTTCCTTTAGTGCATAAGTTTGTTCTGTTGTAATTTGAAATTCTCTGTCATCAAGGCTATATCCACCATGGTCTACTTCTATTGCGATTTCGTCGTCCCAATCCGCAGTGTTGTGAACAGAGCTCACTTTTTTAATGCGTTACGATGCTACTTTATTAATGTCTCCAGCATACAACTCTACAGGACTGTTGCGAGGCTTTCACCTTTTACATCATCACGGACATAATACATGAAAGCTCTCTTTGGATTTCTTCGCTGTAATAGTTCTCTTATTAGCGATAATTTTTCCGATTCCCATTATAGCAATAATAAAACTAAACTTTATGAAACGTCCCCTTTGAAAAATTTATACAGGACTGTGCTTAACCTGACACACAATATTTTTAGCGCAACGCAATCTGACTTTCAGAAATCCCTACAAAAGAATGGCCCTGACTAACATTAACCTATGCGTTTCACAAATCGCTTACCTCACAAAAATCTTGGTTACTACTGCAATACAGCTAGCGCCACTACTGCCAGCTAAAGAAAAGATTCAAACTACGGAAGGCACTAACTACTGATAGGGATAGTTAGCAAATGAAAGATATTAATAGAGAACAAACAATGTATTTACCTTGATATCATCATATATATATATATATATATATATATATATATATATATATATATATATATATATATATATATAGCAGTTCATGACAAATTACAAAACTCTGCCATCTCTCTCCCCACATCCACCACTGCTGGCGGCTCACCTCCAACTGCGCAACGCTACGCGCTGTTCACATCCAGCTGCCGCTGCCCAACACTACAATGGCAGACAACAATGCAAACTAGCCACAGACTGCACACAGCACAGCCAGTGATTTTTATACAAAGGTGGCGCTACCAATAAAAAACCTAAACAGCCTACTTAAAACTTAACTCCTTCCGAAGACGCCTTGAAGACGACCGCCGCTTCATCCTCAGCCCACAGGTGTCACTGGATACGGATACGGTTTAGTTATCCCATCCGTTGTCAGTTTTCGTGACCGGAGCCGCTAGTTCCCTATCAAGTAGCTCGTAAATTGGCCTCACAAGGACTGAGTGCACCCCGCTTGCCAGCAGCGCTCGGCAAACCGGACGGTCACTCACCCAAATACTAAACAAGCCCGACAGCGCTCAACTTCGGTGATCTGACGGGAACCGGTGATACCATTGCGAAAAGGCAGTTGGCATTACAGCAATAATGCCAAAGAACTAACCGTAGTCGATGAAGTCACAGGTCTCCTTGGAATCTGCAAAAACGGAAATTTATCTTCTGCCTCCCTTTTAGTTTAAATGTTTAATCTACAGGTGAGCGACCTTTCCGGAAACATCGTTGTTGTTTCCTAAGTCTGTGTTCCATCCTCTCTTATAGACGCTTTAGAATGGATTGGGGTAAAGTTTTGTGTATTCCTGGGAGATATAAGGTACCACGGAAGGATGGATTAATGATAATTTCCTATTCTGTTGAAGCTGTTCTTTGTCGCACCTTTGCAAGATGTCTGTTACTTCTTATGGAGTATGCTTCTTGCACTTTTAAGGAGTCTTTACATAAAGCCTGTTTCTTTTTCAGTCTCTTAACTCTGTGTTGATGTCGTCGCGATCTGAGGGGCGCGACAGCAAGCTAAGTTCCACAAATTTCTCCGTTACGATTATAATGACTTTTTCCAAAATTGGAAAGTATTCAAAGTATTTTTCTAACGTTTCACAGTTTTCTTCCTATTATATTTTTAGAGTTCTATCTTTCGGAAGCACACGGGTGGACACTTTTATCCTTGAATCAGTCGTTTGAAATTCCTGGAGTATTCTCGGAAGTCAATACGCAAAAAAATTTGTTCCATCCTGTTGTTTAGTTTCCTTCCGTGATTTCGGTTCGTCATTGTGTATATCTCGACTATTTGTACACACTGATTTCTTCACTCGCGATGGTGAATATTTTCTTCGTGTAAGTAGTCGTACTTTAAAGGCTTGAACACAATAATCGTTTTATTGGCATACTTATTTGCATTTTAGGTCCCTAATATTACCTTAGCGTTTTGTATCATCTACTTCACTGTGAAAATTATGTCTTTTCCAATAACCGAGCAAGTTATCTGAATACATTTTCTAATTTATTTCTTTTCGTTAAAGTGGTACGTTCGGTCGAGGAGGCTAGTCAATGAGGCCAAAGACTTGTTTGTGGGGCCAGGACAGTAACTAATTAAGTAAGGGATATGATTGGTTTTTTCCTCTTTGTGCTGAAAGGATGGGTCTGAAATTTGCTGCTGATCCATAGTGAGCAGAATCGATATCCACTCTCCTGTTGATAATTAATTATTTCAGGACGCTCACATATGGCTACATGGTGTATCTGAAACTCTATCTCAGCTATGCTTGAAGATGGTCATGTACTGAATTTGGAAGGGACCAATTCGTAGCGAGCACCTTTCATACACGGCGCACCAGCACCAGGCTCAACTCACTTGTTGATTCACAGACGGTCAGTCACCAGTCGTCCCAGTCCGTGGGAGCAGCACATTTTTGCCACACAGGAAAGAGAAGCGATCTCTTACTGCAGGGCTGGAACTTTGATCATCGCTAACAAATCAGAGAGCTCATGCAGTTTGAAACACAAAGGCACTCACAACCCAGACAGCGCGCCATTGCAGAAGTATTCAGGCACTTATCTTGTGTATTTCGTACGGACGCATTTGACGAGAAACTGTCAACACATAGTTGAGATTGCAGCAAGCAGCGAGGATTCATGCTGAATTCAGATGATTGGAAACCACGATAGTACTGAAGCTAAGTAAAATCGTGTCCTTCTCACGCTAACTTTTTCATGTGAATTTGCCGTGCATAATGTTCGATCCTTGTTCTCGTGTTCAGCTGTTTCAGAACTGGTGGTGATCGTTATCCGTCTATGAATATACAATCTCTAAATTCAAGTGACTTAAACTAGCTTCTTCCATTCGGAGTTACTTTTATAAACAGTTCGTAAAATCGTGTATGTTAATTACATGGCATGATATTCGGAACGGATGTAAATGTTCTGACTCAGTGTTTGTTCATGGCCATAATGGCCAACTTGAACACTGTCCAGTCAGATTAATGTAACCATTTGTCAAAAGCCTGAATTTTACAGCGTGAACAGCTGCGAGACGTGCAAAACGAGAGAGTGAGGTTCTGGAAAGTACCACAGATATGTGGAGTTGTGCCGACTCCAGTGCTGTGATCAGTTGCGCTACGTTTCTCTGCTGAGTTTCCATGGCGCGAACAGCGACATCGATGTCGCCCTACAGATTCTCGATTGGATTTTAATCCGGGGAGTTTGGTGTCCGGCAAAGTACGGTACTTTCATCCTGGTGCTCCTCGAACCAGACCAGCACACCGCGAGCTGTGTTACACGTTGTATTGTCCTGCTGATAGATGCCATCGTGCCGTGGAAAAATAAACTCAATGTAGACACGGACAGCCGGCAGTTGTGGCCGAGTGGTTCTAGGAGCTTCAGTCCGGAACCGCGCTGCTGCTACGGTCGCAGGTTCGAATCCTGCCTCGGGCATTGATGTGTGTGATTTCCTTCCGTTAGTTAGGTTTAAGTAGTTCTAAGTCTAGCGGACTGATGACCTCTACATATACATCTACAGCTACGTGATTACTCTGCTATTCACAATAAAGTGCCTGGCAAAGGGTTCAATGAACCACCTTCATGCTGTCTCTCTACCGTTCCACTCTCGAACGGCACGCGGGAAAAACGAGCACTTACATTTTTCCGTGCGAGCACTGATTTCTCTTATTTTATCGTGATGAACATTCTCCCTATGTAGATGGATGCCAACAGAATGTTTTCTAAATCGGAGGAGAAAACTGGTGATTGAAATTTCATCAGAAGATCCCGTCGCAACGAAAAACGCTTTTGTTTTAATGATTGCCACTCCAATTCACGTATCATGTCTCTGACACTATCTCCCCTATTTCGCGATAATACAAAACGAGCTGCCCTTCTTTGTACTTTTTCGATGTCATCCGTCAGTCCCACTTGATGCGGATCCCACACCGCACAGCAGTACTCCAGAATAGGGCGGACAAGCATAGTGTAAGCAGTATGTTTAGTAGACCTTCTAAGTGTTCTGCCAATGAATCACAGTATTTGGTTTGCTCTACCCACAATATTATCTATGTGATCGTTGCAGTTTAAGCTATTTGTAATTGTAACCCCTAAGTATTTAGTTGAATTTACAGCCCTCAGATTTGTGTGACTTATCGCGTAATCGAAATTTAGCTGATTGCATTTAGTACTCATGTGAATAACTTCGCACTTTTCTTTATTCAGGGTCAATTGCCACTTTTCGCATCATACATACACTCCTGGAAATTGAAATAAGAACACCGTGAATTCATTGTCCCAGGAAGGGGAAACTTTATTGACACATTCCTGGGGTCAGATACATCACATGATCACACTGACAGAACCACAGGCACATAGACACAGGCAACAGAGCATGCACAATGTCGGCACTAGTACAGTGTATATCCACCTTTCGCAGCAATGCAGGCTGCTATTCTCCCATGGAGACGATCGTAGAGATGCTGGATGTAGTCCTGTGGAACGGCTTGCCATGCCATTTCCACCTGGCGCCTCAGTTGGACCAGCGTTCGTGCTGGACGTGCAGACCGCGTGAGACGACGCTTCATCCAGTCCCAAACATGCTCAATGGGGGACAGATCCGGAGATCTTGCTGGCCAGGGTAGTTGACTTACACCTTCTAGAGCAAGTTGGGTGGCACGGGATACATGCGGACGTGCACTGTCCTGTTGGAACAGCAAGTTCCCTTGCCGGTCTAGGAATGGTAGAACGATGGGTTCGATGACGGTTTGGATGTACCGTGCACTATTCAGTGTCCCCTCGACGATCACCAGTGGTGTACGGCCAGTGTAGGAGATCGCTCCCCACACCATGATGCCGGGTGTTGGCCCTGTGTGCCTCGGTCGTATGCAGTCCTGATTGTGGCGCTCACCTGCACGGCGCCAAACACGCATACGACCATCATTGGCACCAAGGCAGAAGCGACTCTCATCGCTGAAGACGACACGTCTCCATTCGTCCCTCCATTCACGCCTGTCGCGACACCACTGGAGGCGGGCTGCACGATGTTGGGGCGTGAGCGGAAGACGGCCTAACGGTGTGCGGGACCGTAGCCCAGCTTCATGGAGACGGTTGCGAATGGTCCTCGCCGATACCCCAGGAGCAACAGTGTCCCTAATTTGCTGGGAAGTGGCGGTGCGGTCCCCTACGGCACTGCGTAGGATCCTACGGTCTTGGCGTGCATCCGTGCGTCGCTGCGGTCCGGTCCCAGGTCGACGGGCACGTGCACCTTCCGCCGACCACTGGCGACAACATCGATGTACTGTGGAGACCTCAGGCCCCACGTGTTGAGCAATTCGGCGGTACGTCCACCCGGCCTCCCGCATGCCCACTATACGCCCTCGCTCAAAGTCCGTCAACTGCACATACGGTTCACGTCCACGCTGTCGCGGCATGCTACCAGTGTTAAAGACTGCGATGGAGCTCCGTATTCCAAGGCAAACTGGCTGACACTGACGGCGGCGGTGCACAAATGCTGCGCAGCTAGCGCCATTCGACGGCCAACACCGCGGTTCCTGGTGTGTCCGCTGTGCCGTGCGTGTGATCATTGCTTGTACAGCCCTCTCGCAGTGTCCGGAGCAAGTATGGTGGGTCTGACACACCGGTGTCAATGTGTTCTTTTTTCCATTTCCAGGAGTGTATATCTTATCTATCATTTTGCAAGTCGTTTTGATCATCTGATGACTTTACAAGACGGTAAATGATAGCATCATCTGCAAACAATCTAAGACGGCTACTCAGATTGTCTCCTATGTCGTTAATATAGATCAGGCACATTAGAGGGCCTATAACACTTCCTTGGGGAACGCCGGATATTGCTTCTGTTTTACTCGATGACTTTCCGTCTATTACTACGAACTGTGACCTTTCTGGCAGGAAATCACGAATCCAGTCGCACAACTGAGGCGACACTCCGTAGGCACGCAGTTTGATAAAAGATGCTTGTGAGGAACGGTGTCGAAAACCTTCTGGAAATCTAAAAAAATGGAATCAATTTGACATCCCCTGTCGATGGCACTTATTACCTCATGAGTACAAGGAGCTAATTGTGTTTCATATTATAAGTCCCATAGTGCTCAGAGCCTTTTTTTTTTAGGTACCGACATGGTCCCCAAGGACAGATGCATACTTGTGTTGATCCATTGTACCTTCCAGAACGACGAGATCACCCACTGAATGCTACAAAATATTCCCCAGACCATAATGCTCGGGACTGATGACCTCAGATGTTAAGTCCCATAGTTCTCAGAGCCATTTGAGCCATAATGCTCTCTTCTCCGGCCTGGAGCTTCCGACGATTGTCGCGGGGTGCTTTCTGTCCCATGGGGCATAAACCGTGATTCACCTGAAAAGGCCTCCTGTCGCCACTCAGCAGATGTCCAGTTGCGGTAATGGCGAGCAGGTTTCAGAGTTCGTTGCCGAGGAACAGCAGTCAGCATGGGTACATGAGCCAGGGGCCTGCTGCGGAGACCCATACGTAGCAACGATCGCTGATCGGCCGTTGAGGAGACACTGTTGGTAGCCCCTTGGTTCATTTGGGCGGTCAGTCCTATTCGCCCATACACATCTCCCCAGCCGTCGTTCACTCCATTCATCTATGGCCCGTGGTGAGCCACAGCTGCCTTAGCGCTAGTTTTCGATAGCGCCATTATGCCATGCACGGTATACTTAACCACGGGGGCATATTTACAAACTTAGCTGTTTCGGAAATCCTTCCACCCTTGGCCCGAAAGCCATTGATCATGCCCTTTTGGACGTCTGGTAAATCGTTCCGTTTCCGCATTACAACAACGACTGAACTGTTTTCCGACCCCCCCCCCCCCTCCCGCCGCTGAACATACTTTATATGTCCTCCACTGCTAGTGCTGCCACTTGTCGTCTGTGAGTGGTTGTTTCACGTTGACATCGAACGTAGCCGTGGTCACGTTCCTGTGAGTTGACCGTGTATAAGAGATCTACTCATCAATTATATTCAGTTCATACAGTCGGACTTCGAAAATTAATTGTCTTAAACTTTTCTTTTGTTCACAACTTCTACCACGTGTACTTTGCATCAATGTGTGAGCACTTAATCTTTGTTTCATGCAAAACTCGTTCTATTCACTTATGTTACAGTTTGCTCAGGGGGTACTTTCCAGATGCTTGCCACGCTGGCATTAATCTTTCTTAAGATATTTTCAGTAATCCAGGTAAAGCAACGGTAATGCAGTTCTTCGAGTCATGCGGCGGCGCAGACGACGTGATCGTAAATTATTTCTTTCGACAAACATGCTCACTGTTTTCTGATTATTAGACAATGTAGGCAAAAGACTACATAAACGTTTGTCCCTGTACAAATCGAGACTATAAGATACGCCTTGCTACACTTTGAGGCAGTAAAAAATGAATTACGCAGTTAATGTTCTCGTTAAATAATTTGTTGTTGTTACCTCTGAGTAATCCCCCTTTCGTTGCGCTTTGCGTAATCTTTGCCGTCTCCAAGATAAATTTTCGACGTGAGATTGCGTTGTTAATTCGTCGTATTCCGTGTCTGGGGGTACACTTCAGGGCGTAGCCGGGTTTATCACTTTGTGTGATCACTCACGTGTAGTTTCGAAAGAAGCGGAAGGCTTATAAGTTTTTTGCATAGGTAACGTAAAAGTTTCGATTGTTGAAGGTTATGGTTCTGGCACAGTTCTATGAGCCTTATCGATTTTTATTAATCTTCGTGAAGAAATAATAAACAGCTATTCAGTTGCAAAGTGGAAGCATTATTTGGGCCCCTTGGCCGTGGTTTCAACGACTATAAAATCCTCTTCGTCGGAGTGAAATATTGACTACATGCACAAGTTAACAGTGAAAACATGTTATGGTGTATATAGGGGAAAGATAATATCTCGATAAGAAAACAAAAAATTATTCAAACTCACTGCGTTACATGTTGTGGCGGACGTACGTTAAAATACAACCGAAAGACGTCAATAAAACATAAAATTTCACTGCCATAGTAATTAAAACATGCACAAATTTGTGATCGTCATTTAGTATTACATCACCAAAGTGCAGCTAGTGCACTAGCGTCGAATACGCAACGCTTGGGCTAAGCAGTGCTGTACTACCTGTACAAAATTTTAAAATTTTATTAATCTCTTTGTCTGTTCGTTATTTTGCAACAACCTTACTTGTGTATGAGTGGATGGACACCATGACCGGTCTCTAACGGGAGTCAGGGATCTGCGAGTAAGGGATTCATAGGTAAGTAACGCTACGTCAGTGGCGTGAGGACCATGCGATGGGACCATCACGACCCATCCACCTCAACACATTCCGCACGTTCAAACTCCAATGTGGGGGTGCACCTTCTTGCTGGAGGATATGTACAGCTACAGCTCTTCGATTTGTGGTAGTAGGAACTGTTCGAAAATGTCCGAGTAAACATCTCCTGTTATGGTTTTCTCTGCGAATAAAAATGGTCCTATCGCCCTGTTGTACACTACGCCACACCAAACATTCTACTTCGGGCGATCACGGATGTGTTAGCACTTGCTGTGTGCGTTTTCGAGACCCCATTCCTGAATTTCTGGCGATTCACGTGTCCAGAAATGTGTAATGTTGCCTGACTGTCCGCGTCGATGAAAGTCAGCATAGAACACGTTAAATCATATGTCACAGGAAGATCATTTAGCTGCGATGGTTGGACCATTTGCACATTGTGGTGCAACCACTTACGACACACTTCATGGACAACTGATCTCGCTTCCTGCGATTCGCGTGATGAACGATGAATTGACTTCTGGTGCCTGCGTTGAAATGCATCTTGTACTCTATCAACACACGCTTGAGAAGCAGAGCGACGTCCAGTTCGAGGAAGGTCTTCGGCACTGTCTGTATGTTTAAAGTTTTTGGACCGCCTCTTTATTCTTTTTTTTTGCCGGTGGTACCCTCCCACACTGGCGTCAAAACTTCAGCAGTGGCATTGTCACAGATTTGGATTCTGCATACCAGATGACGCGTAAGGCCTCCTCCTAGTCTGTCTATATTTTGATGCACCCCGTGTCAAATTTGCAACAATGGATAAAGCGGAAAGAAACTCCGAGAGATGCTAAAAGTTTTACGACAAACCACGATTCTCAATTTCTAATAGTTTAGAAGTTACGATTTTTTAAAATGATAGCGGGAATTTATGTACGCCATGTATTCCTCGGTATACGGCCACTTCTCTTATCTCATACACATGATTCCTATTCGAGATATACAATGAAAGCAGCGGAAGAGTTGCACAGTCTTCCGCCAGTGACAGGTCTCTCAATTCACTCAACACAGTTTCGCGAGAACTTGATCATCTTTCTTCTAGAGATTCCCTTTTAAATTCTGCAAACATCTATGATACATTTTCATATGGGCTATACTGACTTGCTACTAACCTTCCTGCATGCCCTTGATTCATTTAATGTGTACTGTCACGCTTGCTTGATAAGAATTTGAAACGTGGTAAAAGTGGTGTTTTTTTTTTTTTTTTTTATAAATCCACAGAACATTCTCAGAACTGTTCCAAAAAATCTAAGTGTTCCATTCGCCTTCTCTTTTACTCGTTTCGCTTCATAGTATGATTCTTAAACTTTTAAATCACATGACAGCCTCAGAAAGCTAACCTCTGATCTTGTACTTACATGCTATCGTTCCTTCTGTCTTGGTTATGGCCATTATCTTGCATTAGTCACATTTAAACAGAGATTCCATTCAGCAGACCAAGTGGAAATGTCAATTTGTTCCGCACTTCCTTAAAATCCCTCAGTGACGATAGTCCTCGAACAGAACAACAACATCCGTGGTCAATTTAACAGTGCTCGTGACCATATCTGATTATCTTCCGTATATTGAGAAAATTAGCGAGCCTATTAGTCTTCCTTGACGTGCATCCGATGTTACTTTAAAAAAAAATGGTTCAAATGACTATGCGACTTAACATCTGAGGTCATCAGTACCCTAGACTTAGAACTACTTAAACCTAACTAACCTAAGAACATTACACACATCCATGCCTGAGGCAGGATTCGAACCTGCGACCGTAGCAGCAGCGCGGTTCCGGACTGAAGCACCTAGAACCGCTCGGCCACAGCGGCCGGAGATGTTACTTTCTAATTTATTCAACGTTCGTCATCCAGTCTAATGGACTAGATTATTTCGCCACAAATTCTTCACGCTCTAACGATCTTCCTCTACCTCTTTATTGATTCTTTAAACCGTTAGAATTATTATGACCCTAGCACTTCCACTAAACATAAACTGCAGTGGCCACTTTTCCAGCCTAGCAGTTTCTTAATGACACTTTGCAATTACAAGGACAATAATCAAGATTACTTACGCAGTTAGAACTGTGTAACAATAAGAGCTGGTTATTTTCAACAGATAAACGGACGCGTTAAGTATTTATTTTTATGGTGTCACTTTACTACGAAATGAAAATAATTGTAATCAATTCCAGTTTAACACAGTAACTACCTTGTACACTTCCAAAGTGCCTAGACCATGACCTAACTAACAGTAAAGGCAGTCAGTATCCGAATTTACAGTGATACATTGAGCTACGGCCGATATTAAACCATGTTAATTCCTAGTTGCTTATTCTTCTTCCACACCAGTAAAGTTTGAAGCATTGCATCATACACGGCTAAGATATAATCTGGCACTTACCATTAGTCAATCCACCTGAAAGTTTACTGTGTTTGAAATACTGTGAAAGTTTGGCTTCGAAAATTGTTAACCAGACAAAATCTGAATGCATTTTGTGTACTTTAATTGTAAAGCAGCAAAACTAATTCACTTTCCAAAAAAAATTATTATTCTGTGAAACAAACCAAAGTTCTTGCTCAAGTATCTGTGTTCGAAACCTACACACTGAATGTATCTGCGAAGCGCAAACTATGTATACAGTAAACTTGTTTTTACTACACAGTATTTGTTATTGTATGTCAAACAGCTCCAGTTAACTATGAAAATAAACTTGTATCGACTTCAGTGAATCTATGTAAAGTAAAATTTCTTGTTTGCGCTAAATTATTTCACTTGCGCCAATTGCAAGAGTATATATACTTCAGCATTTTGATCTTTAACTTAGCTTGGAGACAGCATATACAAGACCTCTCTTTTTGCCATTTAGCCTATGAATGTAAGAAACCTAAGACTTACATGAGCTTTATAAAAAGGCTTATCTCTCATATTTACTACTAACATTAGAACTGTGTTCATCTGAAAACAGTATTTTTAAACGGTTTTAGACAGAGAATAATGTAATGCGTTGTCTATCTGAATATATTTCAACTGGATTGGAGTTGATACTTCCTTATTTCAAAGATTTAAAATCTCACTGAGCATTACACTGTGCAACATGAAGCTTTCGAACGTTTAACTCTGGTCCAACCAGATATTAAGGAATAGCTTCTTTAATAGTGTGTGGTGTCACCGCCAGACACCACACTTGCTAGGTGGTAGCCTTTAAATCGGCCGCGGTCCGTTAGTATACGCCGGACCCGCGTGTCGCCACTGTCAGTGATAGCAGACCGAGCGCCACAACACGGCAGGTCTAGAGAGACGTACTGGCACTCGCCCCAGTTGTACAGCCGACGCTCATAGCAATGGTTCACTGACAAATACGCTCTCATTTGCCGAGACGATAGTTAGCATAGCCTTCAGCTACAATTGCTACGACCTAGCAAGGCGCCATAATCCTTTGCTATATATATTGTGGTTATAACATGTATCATCAAGAGCGATGTTCTACAAATGTGGATTAAAGTTAAGTATTACAGCAACTGCGTCCCTTTTCTAAGTTCTTATTTCCTTTTAACTGTTCCAGACCTCACGCCAATCTGCATGAGCTTAACGCGTGCCTTTTGGCTTCCTCTCGTTGTGACTTGGCTGTCTTGCTAAGTCACAACATAGTGTATACTGAGAAGCAGCATTAACAGTTCACCATATAATTGGCTCACTAATCCACAGAACATTGTATACACACTGTAAAATACTATGAAGGAAATGACACGGTAGTCTTTAACTGTTAACAACACGAAATTTATACGTTTCTGTATATTAAACTCATTAAAAACAAGAGAATAATCTGCACTGTGTAACAAAGATAACTAAACACAGTTCTCAGATCTCCCCTTGGATGGGCGAAGTCCACGAAGTTTTTTCTCATGAATCTGGTTTCGATTTGTGCAAATGGCGTACAAATTGCACATCCGTCTTCTCTGGATATGAAGTCATGTACAATTCCTTTCCTAACATTTGCATCTGATGTATCGTCGACTTGAAGCTGGTAATTCTGTTTTAGAGAAATGGAAGACCACCTTTCGTGCACATTAATATTCTTCACTGCTCACATTTCCAAATGACCACATCCTATTACAGAGCACATGACACTGTCCATCTAGTCATTATGAGCAACTGTCGGCAACAATTTTAAACATTGAGCACTGTTCATTACCTCTCCACATACGTTCGACTTGCTACTATATACTGACTGACTTATCAGCAGAAATAATTATCTCGGCATAGTTCATACTAGTACTGTGTCCGTACCTCTCTGTTAACTGCTTACGACTCACTATATGTCCACCAACTAAGACGCCGTCTTTTGGCGGGCGCCGTAACTTTCCGCACGCTTCCACGTCATCAGTACGTCCCATCAAAAGGTTTTAACTCCACTCAGGTTGAAAATTTATACAATGCTTTTCAACACTGATTTCTCTTACACATTTTTACATAATTCTACTGTTACAAACTTACGTAAAATCAAATAAAACAATTGACATTACAATCATTACATGACTTGAACATAATTTTTAAAAGCCTTAGTAAAGGAATTTAAAAAATTTTATGCAAATATGGATGAGACAAAACAAAATACTACTGTATGGTGTTTGTGTGTATGTGTACTTGATGCAGATACTTTACAAAGCCAAACGCAAATTTGTGTGGATATTCCGCACGATTGTGTGTTGGTTACCAGTCGACAGTGTAGTGTAGTATCGAACGCCTTTTTGGAATCTACCTGTCCCCGTGTATGTGCTACATGCAATATATCGTGTTTAAAGCTGTGGCATGTATTTCATGCGAAGTGTTCCACAGTAACTAGTGTTGGTTCCGGGGAAAAAAAGGTTCTATCGCTGCACTAAAGTTCGAGTTTAGAACATACTCTAAAAACCTGGCAGCAAATGGTCGTTAAATATATTCATCTACAGTTCTGCGCATTCGTTTCCTTACCAGCTTTATAACAAGGAGTGTTCTGTGACTTGATACACGGGACTGTTTGGTGCGCGTGATCTAGGTCAGCGACCAATTTCCGCAGCGTATTCAATGTAAAATATAACAGTAATCTCACAAGAGACTGGTGCCCTATTGGAGTTCAGTAGTCGTCAATGTTTTCCAATACCGGGAGGACTTAAATTAGTAGCACTCGTTTTTTAGTGTGGACGGAGGTCAAACATTGGTATAGCAATAATATCACGATGCATAAATCCATTTTTAATTGTGAAGTTGACTATTTCCGCAACCTTTGTGTTGGTTTGTTGATTTGGAGATTAAAGGGACTAAACTGCATGGTTATCAGTTCCTTTTTCCTTAGTCAAACAGGTATCGCATTAAAACCATACCTCAAAAGAATCCTATCGCCTGAAACCAGGGGAAGGAACAAAATACGTAAAACTAAGTGTGTAACCACATTAAAGTAGAAAAGGAAACACCAAGCCAAAACTGAGAACATTAACTAAAATGAAAAAAGTGGTAGAAGGTTTTAAAACAATATAGTAGGCGGCCTTGGGTGGTTGATCGCAAGAATAATCTGTGTGTTGTCTTCAGTTTCAGTTCCAGAAAGATGTACGTTGGTCTGGATGGAAGGCTTCCATCTGTTTATTTACTGTGGAAATGGTGGTGGTGGTGGTGGTGGTGGTGGTTAGTGTTTAACGTCCCGTCGACAACGAGGTCATTAGAGACGGAGCGCAAGCTCGGGTTAGGGAAGGATTGGGAAGGAAATCGGCCGTGCCCTTTCAAAGGAACCATCCCGGCATTTGCCTGAAACGATTTAGGGAAATCACGGAAAACCTAAATCAGGATGGCCGGAGACGGGATTGAACCGTCGTCCTCCCGAATGCGAGTCCAGTGTGCTAACCACTGCGCCACCTCGCTCGGTACTGTGGAAATACTGTAGACTTCGCACATAGGCCTTATTACAGACGCACGATTTGTCATTAAGTTATCTCTATCAGTTTCTCAGAATTATCTTTGTGACGAGTGCTTAACAGTTTCTGTTGTCTCAACATAATCTAAATAACATTACTAAATCAAGGGGGTCTTAACTCTTTTTTTACTATCTTGCTTGGTACGGATTTTGCTGGAGCACCGTGTTTACGTCTGTCGGATTTAAATTAAATGTTCTCATTCTGCATTTTAAGTAAGATGTTAACGCTACTCTATCGCTTTCGAAGAACATGAATACTATCCTAGCTTACTTGGTGGACTCTGAAGACCATCGTCGCCGCATTAGCAATATGATCGCTAAACCCTCTGTCTTGAATTTCTTGAAAACATTCTGTCTCTTTGTAGCATATCTAACATGTTCGTTTCATCTGTGGGCTGTCGGATTATTTATTTGGGACTATTGTTTGATAACCCCTGTAGTACTACTTCACTGCTCAGTTGGCCCTTACATCGTAAAATATGCATAGCTTTTTTTTTCAGTCGACGCTAGGCAAATTAAATTCACCCCTACTACCTAAGTAAGATCACGATATTTCCATATTACCGAAATTAGTCTCCCTTTGTATGACACCATGATCTATGTGTCTGAATCTGGCAGCCGATACAAACATTAAACTATCAATTAAAATCGGCATCGGTGATTACTCTTATCCACATAAATTCCGTACAGAATTTATGTTGGCTCCGCAGACCTTTTATTACTGCTCATTGCTATAAGTGCTCCACTGCCTCCTGTGTATAACCTTCCGTTCCCATGTAGGTTCCGCGTAGTGTGTAATTTGTCTACTTTCTGTTTTGGGTTTCAAATAATCCTCACTTCCTACTATTGTGTGAGGGTGACTACATTATTGCAGAGTTACATTCTGGAACACTACGGCATCTCTTCAGTAGTTACCGACAGATATTTTAGTATTATTACTCTTGATATTTTATATTATATCGGTTTAAACGAGTGGTTTCTTAGGTAACGAGCTTCCGTTACAATATATTGCAGTTCCGTGTAACCCAATAATGAATAATTAAATCAGCATTCCACACGTTCAACGCCACACGTGTCGCCGTTTCCTACGTAATAGTACGTTTCTGACTCACACAAGACCACTCTATCACTGTGTAGCACAGGTCGAAGGACCCACAGCTAAGTTCGTCAAAGCGCCGACAAAGCCTCTGGTTTATACTGTCCATTTGACTGCAGACCACAAGACACCAATCAGTCTTCGGAAAGGTGCTGGAAATCGATAGCTGTCCTGAGACCCCACGAATGAGGCTGGCTGTCCTCACAGCTTCCACCAATCTTTGCTAAGAAGCGGTAATAGTCTCAGAACTCAGACGTCAGACAGATGTCACAGCTGCCGACGTGAACAACGATCCGCAGCTGACTTCAACTTGAGCTATGGAATGGTCTGTTTCACCTGGTGGACGATTTCCCAAAGAATAAACAGTGAGTGCACGGTGGATTCGTTTCCCTCCAGTGACGCTCTCTCTCTAAGAGAAAAGATTACCCGTACATCGTCGCTGTTTCCATTAGGCCGATCGACGATCGCCAACGCAGGTTCCTGCTTCTCACGGACAGCAAACGCAATTCTTACATAACGATTCCGCAACTGCCATAACCTCTAGCCATATCTACTGGTGAAAGTTCCATTCGAACCTAGCTCTTGTTACAAAGAAATTAAACACCATAACCACGCCAGAGACGCTGTACACAAGCGACATCTGTTCTGTGATTTACTCTTTGATTGTTGATTTCCGTTCCACGTTCTACTCCTTGGCCAAATCGTGAATCCAAGTGTGTTAGGTACGGAATAATTCGCCGTACTGAACTGTTTTCTCACGCCTTCGCGCGAGTTATCGATTGCAGTGTATTATTGTCTGTTTCGACCGCAGGGTTTCGTTAACAAATTATTACATCAAGCTGAGACAAGCCTAATTCCCTTATTCAATTTACAAGCACACGCAAATGTTAAACCATCGATCGCGGTAATTCAAATCGGTACCGGTTTGAATTACCGCGATCGACGGTTTAACATTTGCGTGTGCTTATAGGCTGAATAAGGGAAGTAGGCTTGTCTCAGCTTGGTGTAATAATTTATTAACGAAACCCTGCGGGCGGAACAGACAATAATACACTGCAATCGATAACTCGTACGAAGGTGCGAGAAAAGTTCAGTACGGTAAATTATTCCGTATCTAACACACTTGGATTCACGCTTTCGCCAAGGAGTAGAACGTGGAACAGAAATCAACAATCAAACAGTATATCACAGAACAAATGTCGCTTGTGTATAGTGTCTCTGGCGTCCAGCGGGAAAGTTTCGCGGCACTGTACTTTCAAACATCGGCGCATGTCAGTTTCTGTATACTTCACACAGAAGCACTCACAAAATAACAAAAATAAAATTAATGGGCAACCTACGTATTTCGGACTGTTGCAAACTACACTGCTGTTAACTATCTGCCTATTTCCCGAGAGCTCGCATACTGTTTATGTGCTGAAATCAGTTGTTTTGTTCTTGAGATGGTACTTCAGGATTTTGCTATTTATGTGTCCATGTTGTTCTAAATGTCTATTTTTTAGCAAGGCTTCCTGGTTTTTGTCTTCAGTAAGGGATAATCATTGAACTGGGTACATATTTATTTGCACGACATAGGTATATCAAGGGAAACCTAATGCTTAAAGGTTCAAAGTTTCATCCCATTCTGAGTATCTAGCAAATGTTGCATCCAAAACTGGGTTATTTCTCATTGCTTTTTGCAGCACTTTTGTTGTTCAGGGACTGTAGAAATCTTACTTTCATAAAGCTAGTTGGTCGGCTGTTAATCTTAAGAGTTTATATTAGGAAATTTTTGTTGAATGTCTTTATGAAATTCATATTTGAGTTTTTGTGGCTGTTTCGTATTTCCTAATGTTACAGCTCTTAATGTTACAGCTCAGCCCCAGAATCAGTACTACAATGTTTGCATCACGTATCATTCTTCGAAAAGGTGGCACCTCGGGCAATATCTCGTTTCTGTTCAGCCATCATATTTATTTGACTGGCCTTTACTTTCCGTTCCAGCATGTCTCATCCAACGGACTTTGCCCATCAAGTGTTACTATTTCTTCAGCATATGCCGTAGACTCAAGAACTGCTGCTGGAGAAGGTAGCTGCCATCAACATGACACTGTCTGTCACACATTGATCCGCTGGTGAAAGAATTACACAGCCACTTGACACAAAGATCAGTCCACTGACAAATTACGTAGTTCAGCTTGAACATTTCCTGGTGCATAGTATGGCTGGCGATTTCCAGCAGTGCACATTCAGTTGGATTATGCAGGACCCAAAGTGTATTATTCATTGCAGCAACCCAACATAGATGTTGAGCCACATGCCCTTCAGTATGAGCAGTTAAATTCATGCTTACTACACTATTTTGACCCCCAATCGCATGTCACAGCTACCCATTAGATCTTTTCCAACTGTCATAAACTCAGTTAGGAATAATGTACAGAGTAGACACCGAGGTTATAGGGTCTATCCAGAGACTGTCGTTTTCAGTGTGCAAACTGCAGTGTTAACAGTTGTATGACACATCCTTAGTTTAGGACATGGTCCTCGTTCACTTCTCTGATCATGGACTTTGCAATGGTCACCTTGATCTTAAGGACCCCTCATTTGATAAGTGTCTTCCAATCATCAGGGCCTTTGAACAATACTTTAGATCCTCAGTAGTGTTGTAGGCCCAATATCAGGTGTTTGCTTCTTGCTCGACTCGCCTGCCCAGCTTCAGTCTCAGCTTAAACACTGGCATGAATCATTCACCGCAGGCAAAGACTCTGCGAGTAGTTGATGCCCCCTGGAAGTTTGTCAGTCACCTCTAAAAATGAATGTTGATTGTGCTGACCCAGACTCCCCGGATTCCAGATCAGATAAGGTGCTCAGTGTTTTCCCTCCTGATATACTACTTGTCCAGCCTGTTCTATCTATCACTGATAGGCTCTTAATGCTGACAGTAGCTATCACAGCGGATCCAGTGGTTTTCCAAATCGATATAGGCTCATCAGTGACCACTACCGACTGGAAAATATATCGCCACCTTGGCCCCTCTCCACCCCAAGCATCCTCCAAACAGCTCAAGAACTAAGCAAAGACACCATCGAGGTCAAGGGTCAGTTTAGTGCACAATTTCAATAACAGACAGGCACATGCACAGCACGCCTCCTCATAGTTGATGCAATGGGGGTTACGACCATTCCGGGATTAGACCTTTCCAACGCCCTGGGATTGTTAGTCCACAATTCTACAGAAAATATCCAACCATTCATGGCCAGCTTATAGCTGCAGGATCTCTGCTCCAAATATGAGTAAGTTTTTTTGTGTCCCTCTACCGGCGTCGCAAGATTTGAAGTAATCTTGCACTCCCCCTTCGGCAATGCCCCACTCCATTAATGCACACAATGTTCCTTTTGCGCTTAGGGATAAGCTTCAGAGCAAGCTCCAACGCCTACGGAACAAGAGAACCTTGACCCAAGTCCCCAACAGTCAGTGGGCCACTCTCATCATCATCATGGAAAAGCCAAATGGTTTGCTAAGAGCCTGCGGAGACTTCAAACCACGGGTAACTCGGTCTTTGATGCCTACCCTATAACTGAAGTAGAAGACATCATGACCCGCTTCACTGGTGGATAGGTTTTTGAGAAAACTTATTTACATGATGCGTATCTCCAACTCCTGCTAAATGAGGCTTTAAGAAACATCTTGCTCATCAACAGTCCATTTGTACTTTTCCAGTATAATTGGCTCCCTTTTAGCATTGCCAGAGCAAAAGCTATCATTCAACACTATGTAGAGCATCTTATGTGAGGGGAGGCAGGGACGCCATCTACTTAGATGATATCATTGTTACGGGTAAAACTGTACAGGATTTAGCTGCCAACTTCGATTCCTTGTTTAAAGTACTTCACCGGACCAGTCTCAAGCGTAACAAGGATAAATGCTGATTTCTTATTTCATAAATAGAATATTTGGGAC
This sequence comes from Schistocerca serialis cubense, assembly GCF_023864345.2. Classification (NCBI taxonomy): domain Eukaryota; kingdom Metazoa; phylum Arthropoda; class Insecta; order Orthoptera; family Acrididae; genus Schistocerca; species Schistocerca serialis. Next base: position 159,686,201 of record NC_064640.1, read on the forward strand.
ATGTATTCATTGCATTGTGGATGTGACCCACATCACATTACATCTAGGGAGTCCAGAAACTAACAGCCATAAACGACACTAAAGAACTAAAATCAGTTCTTGGACAACTCAGCTACCACAGAAAATTCATTTCTCATGTGGCGACCATCGCTGCACCATTCCACTACAGAAATATGTTAAGTAGAATTGGACTCATGCTTGCGACAAGGCTTTCCAGAGTCTCAAACAAGTTTTTTTTTTATTTACATATCTCACAGCCTACAACACTTCCAAGCCCTTAATTTTGGCAACAGATGCATCAGATTAAAACTTGCGATTGGTCTTTTCCCATGAAGTTGATGGGGTGTAGCGCCCCATTGCATTCATCTCCAAGATAATAACATAAACGTTACGTAATTCTAGCCCTGGTTGTTATCTTTGCCCTGAAGAATTTTCACAATGATGTGTACTGCAGACATTTTACTCTATTAACTGAGCATAAACCTCTTTTGCCACTGTTCAAGGCCAACTCCAACATTCCAACCAGAATGGCATATCGGCTCTCCAGCAGTGGGTGTTTTTCCTGTCAGAGTACACCTACAACGTACATTACAGCCCATGGCGAAACATAGCAGCGCAAGACTACCGCTTGGACAAGACACAGAGGTCGATTCAGTGCCAGAGGCCCGTTTTCACATAGATAAAGAAGCAGAAAAAGCGGTAGCCAACTTCCCCTTGGATTCAGAAGTTGTCGTCCGCCAGTCCATAGACGATCTTGTCATCTGGGAAGTAATTCAGTTATTGAACCATGGTTGGACAGCGGACTGCAAACAATTGGACCACCTGGAAATGACAGTCTACTGCTATCTTCAAAACAAAATATCAATTCCACACGGCATCCTATTCCTTCAAATGGACAGCGATCGCACCTGAGTGGTGATTCCACAAGCCCTCAGACAATGAGGTCTAATGCTTCTCCATGAAGGTCATTGGGAAATAGTGCTCACCAAACTACAGGTTCACAAACAAGTATATTGGAGAAATATTGACAATGATATTGCTACAATGGTTACAGCATGCTCCACCCATCAGAGTAACTGGGCAGCTCCAGCACAGTGATATTTTCCCTGTGGTCTTGCCTTCACTTAGACCGAGCGAGGTGGCGCAGTGGTTAGCACACTGGACTCGCATTCGGGAGGACGACGGTTCAATCCCGTCTCCGGCCATCCTGATTTAGGTTTTCCGTGATTTCCCTAAATCGTTTCAGGCAAATGCCGGGATGGTTCCTTTGAAAGGGCACGGCCGATTTCCTTCCCAATCCTTCCCTAACCCGAGCTTGCGCTCCGTCTCTAATGACCTCGTTGTCGACGGGACGTTCAACACTAACCACCACCACCTTCACTTAGACTTTGTGGGTCCTTTCTTTGGATACTTCTAGTTAATTGTAATTGATGCAGGCGGCAGTTTCCCATATTTGTTTCGAATATCTGCTGCATCCTCGGCAAAACAAGCCATGCCTTGGCTTGCAATTTTTCCATTGAGAGACTCCCAGAAACTGTCATGACAGAAAATGGCCCCCAGGTTACATCAGCTGAATTTGGCACTTTTTGCTTGGTTGTAAACCACACATTTCCATCCAGCGTCCAGCGGTCTTGTGGAGAGGTTTGTCCACATGATGAAGACACGAGAAGCCTGACTGCACACTAGCTCCATGTAGTGTACAATGCACTTACATTGTTCTTAGCTCTCTACCGCTCGTCCCACAATACAGGTTTATTCCAGCCGAAAAGCTGCATGGCAGACTGCATCGATCGCAACTCTCGATTATTCACACAACTGTACCTTGGCCCCCTCTCTGCCAATCGAGTTATCACCGATACTTCTTCTAGGATGAGGTCTGGGCACTCATCTTCTCCAGGGTCCACCAGTACTGGGCGCCAGCAGTTGTAACGCGTCTATTAGGTCAGACATTGGTCAAATTGCAACCTAAAAATGGCTCCAGATTTCACAAACACATCAACCAGGTTTGCCCTCGCAGCACACCAACCCCTCTGACCAGAAATCTTCCGCATCTCTACATCATTTTATTCGAGTTGGACACCTTACTACCCAGTACCATCTACAGCAATCTATAGCTGCCACCACAACAGGCTGCACAGTTCCTAGTAGAGATCAGGTCTCCCACGACCAAGGCGCTCAAATCCATAGACATCAACGTTCGCTAGTTCCACAGGTTGCCAGTGGGGAGCCAGTTACTTCCTGGGAATTCCAGATGTGTCACACCCACTCGTTCATCAGTGGGTCGGGGAGTGGGGGAGGGAATGCTAAGTCGAAGCTGTTCGCTCTCTGCCCGCATCTCGTGGTCGTGCGGTAGCGTTCTCGCTTCCCACGCCCGGGTTCCCGGGTTCGATTCCCGGCGGGGTCAGGGATTTTCTCTGCCTCGTGATGGCTGGGTGTTGTGTGCTGTCCTTAGGTTAGTTAGGTTTAAGTAGTTCTAAGTTCTAGGGGACTTCTGACCACAGCAGTTGAGTCCCATAGTGCTCAGAGCCATTTGAACCATTTTTTTTGTTCGCTCTCTCACATAGCAACCAGTCATAACCAGCACCAGGTGGGTGTCTTATACAGCAAAGCTGCAGGGGTCAAAAAATGTTCAAATGTGTGTGAAATCTTATGGGACTTAACTGCTAAGGTCATCAGTCCCTAAGCTTACACACTACGTAATCGAAATTGTCCTAAGGAGAAACACACACACACACCCACACCCATGCCTGAGGGAGGACTCGAACCTCCGCCGGGATCAGCCGCACAGTCCATGACTGCAGCGCCTTAGACTGCTCGGCTAATCCCACGCGGCCTGCAGGGGTCACTCAAGCAGATGACAACCAGAAGGTTTCCTGCACCCAGTGCGCCAACAGGTGTCAGCATGACCATCGCAACACGTCACCGACCCTGCATACAGCCAGCTGCACCCTGACACCATCACGGTATTTAGGCCAGGGCCTTGGCTGTACCAGGCAGTTCACTCCTAACGAGCTCTCTGGGCCTGGAGCCGATCGCAGTAGCGGTCCATCTATCAGAGTGTCGTTTAAGAACCATCAGGATCTTCGACACTGTATTACAGCCAGCAGTCTCTGCCTCGTGGAGCAGCTAGTGTTGATACCAGGCTTCACCAAGACATGGCCTCTACACTGAGGACATGTGTGAACTTTGGTTTTGACCATTGTAGCGTTTCGTGTTATTAACTTTACATGATAAAGTTATTCCAGAAATTGACTGTGACACATCTTATGGCTGTCAGGCCAACAAACAGTTACTGTGTCACTCAGGTACAACTCTGACTTAACCAAATACTGTCAACGTAATAACTTACTCCAGGGAGAAGATCTGAGTTCATATGTTAACTGATAAGATCGTTCTGCATTCTCTACTTATAGTGTGTTCTTACTGCGCCTCCAGCAGTGCAGTACATAGCAGAGGCTTTTCTTCATCACGATTTCAACCGATCTCCTACTTCCATGTTTTTGACTGAAAGTACCCTTACTTGGCTACTTAGTATAACCTAGTAGTATTATTACTACCAATTAAAATTGCAGCCCCACCACAAAGGTGGCATGCAGCTATAGAGAGACAAGTCTAGGGAAATGGGCTCAATACCGTAAGGCAGGCTACTCGCAGCAAGACGTTTGCACAACACTGCACCACAGCACTCACTAGGCGTCGCCTTTCGCCTGCCGGTCAATGCCCAGACGATTACCAAAACCAGGAGGCATTTTGGCATGCAATGCAAGTGACTTTAGCAGCCGCAGCACCACAACAGACCTTCTCTGACATAGTTAAGTACTGGCCATCAAGCCAAGGAGCTGATCGGAGCAGCAGTGTTTCGAAGCATCGGGCCATAATAGTCAACCATCGCAGAGTTCGCCTCCATCGTGAGGCCACCGTAGCTCAGTCGTCATCTTGACAGGAATGCCTGCCAATGGGGTGCAGCTGCAGCTAGATGGGCCAAAGGCCGAACTGAGGCTGTCCTAGCCACTGGGGAGATGCTGGTGTCAGCCAGCACTTTGGCCGCTCTACACAGCTGAGGCAGGCGGCCAGCACGTCGTATACTCAGCCGCCCCCCTATTAGTGTGACAACATGAGTTAACTGCACCAGCATATGACAGGGAGTGACTGGGGAATGTTCACTATGCAAGAACACCTCAGTGACTGTAGTAACTACTACCGTCGTCACAGCAACACTTCTCTGTCGAGGGCCGCGAGATCGACGCCTGGCCACGCGTGTGCAACATGAACACCAGTGATCAACTCTAGGTTGCACCACTGGATGGGGTCAGGTACCAGTAGCTGTTCAAGCATGTTGACATAATGAGTTTATGCGCAATGTCTTGCTTCTGCCCCAGTTGGTTCAGGAGGGCCACGCTCAAAAAAAAAAAAAAAAAAAAAAAAAAAAAAGTTAAAATGGCTCTAAGCACTATGGGGCTTAGAACTACTTAAACCTAACTAACCTAAAGACATCACACACATCCATGCCCGAGGCAGCATTCGAACCTGCGATCGGAGAGGTCGCGCGGTTCCAGACTGTAGCGCCTAGAACCGCTCGGCCAACCCAGCCGGCCAGGCCATGCTCAACACCATACAGGATGTCAACAGCACGACATGACTAGGACCTCCGAAGGCTGAGATTTTGTTATCTCGGCCTTGCAGGATCGTACAGCCAAGTCCCATAGCTGGTGTCAAATGTTCAAATGTGTGTGAAATCTTACGGAATTTAACTGCTAAGGTCATCAGTCCCTAAGCTTACACACTACTTAACCTAAATTATCCTAAGGGCAAACACACACACCCATGTCCGAGGGAGCACTCGAACCTCCGCCGGGATCAGCCGCACAGCCCATGACTGCAGTGCCCAAGACCGCTCGGCTAATCCCGCGCGGCCCTGGTATCATGAAACGGTTTTGTTTGTGGGTTTGTTTGCAGCAATCCAAGTATCTATAAGAAGAGTACGATGACGCCTGGGGAATCACATTACAAATAACCTAAATTGGAACGATCACACAGATAATGTGTGGGTAGAGCAAACCAAAGACTGCGATTCATTGGCAAAACACTTAGAGGGTGCAACAGGTCTACTAAAGACACTGCTTACACCACGCTTGTCCACGCTATCCTGGAGTATATCTGTGCGGTGTGGGATCCGCATCAGGTGGGACTGACGGATGACATCGCAAAAGTTCAAAGAACGGCAGCTCGTTTTGCATTATCGCGGATGGGGGAGGTAGTGACACAGACATGATACGTGAATTGGAGTGGCAATCATTAAAACAAAGGCGTTTTTCGTTGCGACGGGATATTCTCATGAAATTTCAGTCACCAGTTTTCTCTTCCGATTGCGAAAATATTCTGTTGGCACCTACCTACATAGAGAGAAATGATCACGATAAAATAAGAGAAATCAGGGCTCGCACAGAAAAATTTAAGTGATTGACTTTCCCGGCGCCGTTCGGGAGTGGAACGGTAGGGCGACAGCTTGAAGATAGTTCACTGAACCCTCTGCCAGGCACTATTGTGAATAGCAGAGTAATCACGTAGATGTAGATGTAGATCACGGATGTCAGCATAGCGCCCATTGTTGCAGTTTCCCTTTACACAGAACTAGAGGAAGGCTCACCATTGTGGTGTGGCCAACGGTTAACATTGACACATTAGTGGGGCCAAGTCGTGTATTTGGACGTGTTCCAGTTCTGCGTACTGCATCACAATGGCCATATTCATGTGTGGAGAACGAACATTGCTGAATGCGTTGGTCGTCATCATATTGGTCTGTCATATGGCGTGATGGTATAGCGTGCGAATCGGTACACAATACCAACACCTCTTCAAGATGGTCCGCATTGTCAAACTGTGGTGATCCTGTGCAAGCTATGCAGCACCTGATTGAAGAGTGTATACTACGAAAATTTCCTGGTGGACTTAGAGAAATGCACTTGGTGACACAAAGAGTTGTAGAGTGGTTGAGACACCTAGGTATTCACTTATAGTATTTTCTCTGTACTGTTTGTTAGCTTGTTTATATTCCGTATAGTCTTGTGTATATTTAATCTTTTATATATAAAGTCCTTAAATAAGTCTGTAAAATGACCACCTAAGCTATACAAATAAATAAATAAACCACCACCTCTGGTTCACATAGACGATAATTTCGATAGCAGGCCAGTGATTTTGCCCTCTCTTCGAGGACTCTAGGACGTTATCTTTCAACGTGGTAAAGCAGTAATGGCTCTGAGCACTATGGGACTCAACTGCTGTGGTCATAAGTCCCCTAGAACTTAGAACTACTTAAACCTAACTAACCTAAGGACAGCACACAACACCCAGCCATCACGAGGCAGAGAAAATCCCTAAAGCAGTAATGTAACGCTACATATTGCCCATGTTGTCCTGCCCTGCGTCGACACAGAACGTGCTCAACTGCGCACTGTCCAACACGTTCTCCAGATCTCACACCAGTTGAAAACATCTGGTCATGGTTTGCCGCAAGACTGACACTTCATCGCTCTCCAGCCACTATGATTGATGAACTCCGGCATAGAGTTGATGCAGCACGGAATGACGTACCATATCTGTCATGCAAGCTCAGTTGTACTCGATATCCAGCCGGGTCAGAGACATTGTTGTTGTTGCCTGTGAACAGAAATCCATGTGCTAAAGTTCGCACGTTGTATTCACTCAAATAACCAGCATATGTAACCATGTATTCTCCTATTATACAGTGTATGTATAATAATTAAAATTTCAGTATTCACTATCCTTCCTGGCGTTGCAATTTTAATGGGCAGCACTGCACTATTATTACTATTATTATTATTATTATTATTATTATCTACAATCATTCCTCCTTAATGGAAGCGCATGAACTTGAATTCGTTTTGTGTTTTTGTCTCTTCCCTAATTCTTTTCATGTGTTGGCTGTGTTGCTTCTTTCCCTCTTCTGTCGACATACATCCTGTCTTATTGTTTCGTCTTGTGGTTTCAAATTAGTATTTGTTGCTAGTATTCCTGGACTTTCCTCGATCTTTAATATCATTGTTTTTCGCCCCTACCTGTCTGAAGTTACCATCAACTTCTTCAATCCTCTTTATTTTCCTCCTGCCTGAGTGAATGGCTTCGAGAAATTTTGGTTGCTTGGTAGGTTGGTCGAGGGGAGGGGACCAAACGGCAGGGTCATTGGTCCCATCGGAATAAAGGGAAGGATGGGGAGGGAAGTCGGCCGTGGCCTTTCGAAGGAACCATCCCGGTATTTGCCTTAAGCGTTTTAGGAAAATCACAGAAAACCTAAATCAGGATGGCCGGACGCGTGTTTGAACCGTCGTCCTTCCGAATGTGTTTGTGTGAATTCCTAAGGGACCAAACTGCTGAGGTCATCGGTCCCTAAACTTACACACTACTTAAACTAACTTATGCTAAGAACTACATACACACCCATGCCCGAGGGAGGATTCGAACATCCGGCGGGATGGGCCGCACAATCCGTGACATGGCGCTTCAAACCGCGCGGTCCCGAATGCGAGACCAGTGTGCTAACCACTGCGCCAACTCGCTCGGTCGAGAAATTTTCTTGTGATTTTGTTTTCATCCATCTTGAGGGTGTCTACTAAATTTGATTCGGTTTCTTCTGGACCTGTCCGTGACTTGTCTGTGTATTTACGATGTTGATCTCTCTGTTCAGGTTCCTTGTCTATTTATTGGGTTTTCCATTCATGTTTCTCTATTTCTTTTGTTATTTCCACCAGTTTGTGTTGTTTCTACCATGCACAGGATTTCCTAAAGTATTACTGAGTTGTAATGCCTAATTTTGTATTGATGGATGTCGACCCTTTATTGTACTGATTCCACATCAACATGTATGATTTTTGGAGCTTTTTGATTCTTCAATGATCGGTCTTTAAGTTAACGCCTGATGACTGAATAATTTCTCACAAGTATTTAAAACGAAAGACGTGTACGATTTTCCCATGGCTTGTTGGCATGGGGAGATTCTCATGTGGCTCTCTCTCAATGTACTGATTTTTTTCGCATTAAATTTGCAAACCAGTTTTTCATGTGATTTTACGTAATTTCCTGTGGTGCCTTAAGTTTCTTGTCTGTTGCTCGTGAGGACTGCGATATCGTGGGAAAGCAGCAAGCATTCCACGTTGACTCTGTTTTAAACCAATTTGGATTCCTTAAGCTTCTTTTTCCCACGTACTTTTTTCCAAAGATGATGTTAAATAGTGATAATATCGCCCTACCGCACTGTGGTTTTGATTTTAAATGTCTCGTAAATTTCACACACGAATTTCTGTTTTGAGATTGTATTTGACAATGTTTCCCGAATGTCTGCTCTTGGCCTTCTGTTATGCCAAATTCTTCCAGCTTCTCGAATAGCTCCTGTCTGTCTAGGGTTCATCTTGAAGAGTACGAAGGTGAACACAATATCTCTGGAACTTCTCATCTGAAGAATGATGTTAAAATTCTATTCTAACATAGAGAGTCATTTGAGTAAATCTTCCTGGCATTTTTATATACCTGCAAGTTCACTTTTTTCTCTGAGTCTGTTGTTATTTTACTTTGAATGTTCACTCCTAAAGTGTATTGAAATACCGTTTTCCGACTTTTTCAGCTCATACAAGAAAAACGTCCTTGCCAGTGCTTCTGGTAACCGCATAAGCTTCCTACTGGAGCAATAACATCGTCATTAGACGTTCAAGGTTTGGGAAACGACGTCTGGACTGTTACTGCACGCCTAGTTGAGAGTACCACGAGGCGGTAGATCCCTGTTGTCCGTAGGGTAGAGACAGATAATGGTATCGTCGTTACGGATGAAACACAGCCCTAGATAAGTTGGTTAAAAGCGAACGATTTGTCCGTTTGGATTGTCATATGCACTAGTTGCCAACCTACGGCAGACCACTCCAGACCTACACGTCCCATAACACGCTATACAAGGTCATCAGTCGCTGGTGTCTCAGTGGCTCGTAAACACCATATGGATATGAAGACAGTTCTCTCGAACCCCGATAAGTACCAATTTAGTACTATTGAGCATTACTTTATTAACATTTGCATCGCAACCTTACTACCGGTGGAACTAATAAAACTCGACCTGGTAGGAAGATTACTGTCGCTTATCATGCCCTACAGCTTCTGCAAGATACCCTCTGTAGTACTGGTTTAACAGATTCGTGTGGTCCACGAAATTACAGGCCCCTGCGAGTTACTTCTGGGGTACTAATAATTTTTAGCGGGTGGGTTTAACCAACCGGTAAAAATTTCTTGGCAACGGATGACGCAATCTTTAGAACCACTACAGAAGGCACCTATGCAGTGCTTAATAGGCAGCATAGAGCTTTTATTTACTTTCATTTGTTGACCCAGCATGTGACTGAGGTAGTGACTAACTTTAGGTTTCACCTATTCTTTATGATGAAGGGAGGAAATAATCAGTACAGGATATAGTTTAATTGATATTTATTTAATACCTATGGCATTTCAATTACTAACCGTGCATCTGTTGGAAAAGTTACTGCCCATTCTTATGCAACAGCAAGGGCTCTCATATTGTACATCATCACAACTGGTCTCTCTAGTTAACACAATTTACTTTCGCCACGTAATTATAGAAAGGGAAAGGGGAGCGCAGACCTCGTTTCAGTGGAATTTTATGCAGGCACACAATTACACTTAAACCCATGCCTTCTACTGATATTACGTTTAATTACTACAGGTCACGCAGAACAAGTTCAGCAAAGACACTACAAGCGAACTCGGTCAGGGCGGAAGAGGCCTACATATTTCAATTTTCATTAAAACATGCGCTGAAGAGGGTGGTAGCAAGTGGTACACTTGACTATGACTACCAATTTTGCTTAATCCTGCATTCCAAAACAACAACACGTTACTGAGCTTGGGGGGGGGGGGGGGCGGAGAAGACCATTTACTGCGAAAATTTTGCAAGTCTTTAGCTTATCAATGGGCATTAAAATCTGAACGGTATATTTTATGTAACGCACTTCATTGAAGGCAAATCAAATAGTTATGGAGATCACAAGATCACCTTCATACTATTCCACACAGAGTAGCCAAGTTTCGGTAGCCAACAGAAGTGCAAAAATAACAGCACACAAGATTATTCCTTTGCTATCTTACACACATGCCCTACCGTATAGTTATTCACTCATCTGCTGTACATTTTCAGACCGAAACTGCACTTTACCAATGTGGCGGTTGCTCCAACCGACCAAGTGGAGGGAAACCAAGTACACAATGAAAACATATAAGAAATTAAAAAGAAATCCCCTAAAATATTACTGTGAAAGAAACACCACATTAAAATACATTAAATGAGTTAACTTCTGTTGAGCACTGAGCAACAATACGACCGTGAGCTTAAGGCCCATGATGTGTGCCTGACCAAGGCACAAACGCAAAGTTATTACTGAAATTTGACCAAATTACGAAAATAAACTCCCTTATGGGGGTTCCGTGGCAATCTCACACCTGATTTCAACACATAGACTTCAGTAAAGAACAGATTTGAAACTTTCTAATACCTTTGTTAATATTACCATAAGTCGAGAGCTGCGTCTTTCACGTCTACCCAGCGCCGCTACCCAGGAACCAGTCGGCCTGCCACCACATCGCCTAACCGTAGCTCGTTCAAAAGGTGGTGGAGGGGGTGGTTCGCCAACCTGACAGAGCCAATACTCGTGCCTTCGTGACCTCACTGACCTGTCTTGCACACTTTCTTTGCCAAACTTGGTCGTGTTAGCAGTTGCTACTATCCTACCACAGAACCACTCTACTCATGCAATGCTACAACCTCTGACTAAAGCTTTCTGCTACTTCCCATAATTTCTCATTCATACAACCCAGGTCACACAAGGGAGAGGACGCAGGGAAACGTTGGACACATTACATAAAAGTCAGTGCATAAATAAATAAACACCGTTTGGTCCATTCTCTCCTGCTTGTTACTCAATGATTCATTTATGCAGAGTAAAAACTCTCGCTTTTAATTCTCCTGTACCGGAATTTATTGAGAAAAAATATGGAACGGGACAATAAGTTCCATTTCACATTCATTATTCTATATTTGCTTCTATGATCGAATCAAAATATTCTTCTTTTAACGAATTTTGTAGGGACTTCAGGAAGTAAGTCACACATGTCACCGCGTTAAAATTTACTCAATAGTGTTTCACGAGTCTTAAAGATCCAGGCTTTAACAAATGTCGCATACTGAAACTGACTTACTGATAGCATAGGGCTTTCGACATTAAACTGATATTTAATGTTCCAGTTTCATTTCATCATGCGTTAAATACACAAAAGACTGTGGTTTTCTCTAGGAAAACTGTAGGAAACTTGAGTATAGGCTGATGTGATTAGAGCTATTCTTATGTATGTTGTGGTGTCGTTGCCTCGTATTGCAAAAGTCGTACAAAATGGAAGTATAGTTCATAATGCCGTCATTTGAAGGATCATTATAGATGCAGTATATCAAGGGAACATCGTAGTATTTCCCTGAATTGATTTAGACAGACCATGGAATAACTAAATCAAGAGTTTTAGAATCTCTACTCTTCAATGTAAAATCAATGTTTTATCCACTGTCACACCTCACTCAGCTAAATACCGTAAATTACTTATAAATAATTGAGCAGGTGAGGTAGAACAGCAGATAGTGCGCAGAATTCGCCAAACTGACAACGTTAAATGATCTGAAATGACCTTCCAATACTGTTCAACACCATTCTTTTAATTCGCAAGATGAGCTATCTCTATCGGACTAGCACATTATATTCTGTATGAATTTTGAACAGTTATGCAGAACTGGCAACCTTCTCTCTTGAAGATATATCGAAAACTTGATTAAGTACGTAAATTAATCTGAACCACTGAAGATACAGCCAGTACTTCCTATTGGACATTATGAGAAGAATAAGAATATTACTATTGTATTTAGCTGTAAACGGTGGGAGGAAATGCATTAGCATCCCACGCATCTACAGAACTACTGCTCCGTTTCTTCGGTTGTGTTAATTACTTTTATTATTACCAACTGTGCTAGATTTTGCTATAGGAAATTAAAGGTTAGGTAATACCTGCATGGATGGTATATGTAGCTGTCACTTTGTTACTGTCAAGGAATAATAAAACCATGTTTTCAGTGTCCTCAGCAGCCTACGATGCAGTGAAGATTTCAACTGTTTTTGAAAAGAATTTCATATAGTATAGGGTTTTTGCATTACCTCTTCGTCAGGCAGAGAATGCGGCATAACAGGAAAGAGAATGATACATTTGACTCCTTAATTATACATAATGTGATCAAAAGTATCCGGACACCTAACTGAAAATGACTTAGAAGTTCGTGGCGCCTTCCATCGGTAATGCTAGAATTCTATATGATATTGGCCCACCCTTAGCCTTGACGACAGCTTCCACTCTTGCAGGCATACGTTCAATCAGGTGCTGGAAGGTTTCTTGGCGAATGGCAGCCCATTCTTCATGGAGTGCTACACTGAGGAGAGGTATCGATGTCGGTCGATGAGGACTGGCACGAAGTTGGCGCTCCAAATAATCCCAAATGTGTTTATAGGATTCAGGTCAGTACTCTGTGCAGGTCAGTCCATTACAGGGGTGTTATTGTAGTGTAACCATTCCGCCACATGCCGTGCATTATCAAAAGGTGCTCGATCGTATTGAAAGATGCAATCGCCATCCCCGAATTGCTCTTCAACAGTGGGAAGCAAGAAGGTGCTCAAAACATCAATGTAGTCCTGTGCTGTGATAGTGCCACTCAAAACAACAATGGGTGCAAGCCCCCTCCATGAGAAACATGATCACACCGTAACACCACCGCCTCCGAATTTTACTGTTGGCACTACACACCCTGGCAGATGACACTAACCGGGTATTCGCCATACCCACACCCTGCCATCGGATCGGCACATTGTGTACCGTGAGTCATGACTCCAAACAACGTTTTTCCACTGTTCAATCGTCGAATGTTTACGCTCCTTACACCATGCGAGGAGTCGTTTGGCATTTACCGGTGTGATGTGCGGCTTATGAGCAGCCGCTCGACCATGAAATCCAAGTTTTCTCAACTCCCGTCTAACTATCATAGTACTTGCAGTGGATGCTGATGCAGTTTGGTATTCCTGTGTGATGGTCTGGATAGATATCTGCCTATTTCACATTAGGAACGTTTTCAACTGTCGGCGGTCTCTGTCGGTCAACAGACGAGGTCGGCCTGTACGCTTTTGTGCTGTTTCCACTTCACTATCACATGGGGAACAGTGGACCTAGGGATGTATAGGAGTGTGGAGATCTCGCGTACAGACGTATGACACAAGTGACACCCAATAACCTGATCACGTTCGAAGTCCGTGAGGGCCCCATTCTTCTCTCTCACGATCTCTAATGACTGCTGAAGTTGCTGATATGGAGTACCTGGCAGTGGGTGGCAGCACAATGCACCTAATATGAAAAACGTATGTTTTTTGGGGTGTCCGGATACTTTTGATGACATAGTGTAGCACGTTCACAGATGGCTGCTGCGACGCAAATTGCAACTGCCCTGGCCAGCAATATCATCAGATCTCTCGCCTATGGAACACATATGACACATAATGAAGCTGGAGCTCACTCCTCCTCCAGTGCTTGCACGTACCACTGCCGAATAGCAACAAAATGTGCACGTTGCTTGTGACAGTCCATAGCAGGATGCCATTCGGCATATTTTTGATCATTTGCTTGCGAGCATGCACGCCTTCATTGACGCCAGAGGGGGTACATTTTGTTGATGCGACTGTTTGTACATCCTTTGCTGTGACATCTGCATTTCATTTGGTCGGAATTTGTTATCATATTCTGCTCTTCCAATGATGAAGTACTTATCACATCACTTGTCAGTACAATGATCTTGTCCGTAATGGTGTTGCAATTTTTTTCCTGACAGTGTAAATGTCTGCTGTAGATCACAGAATATTCGACTGATACGAGAAATTTTATATTTTTGTGTCGAAATCAGAGTTTCGTTATTGGTACCTTTATTTCTTTTGAATTCTGAATGTGGGAGTTGCAGAATGCAGTTGGTACATTGCCTGCAAGATTACGAGTACGAAGACTGGAAATTGCGTTTCTAAGTCGTACCTGACGAGTGACTTCTGCACTATTCTTTTTAGCATGTTTGTGTAATAAATAAACGTTGCAAATGTTTTTGCACGCTGGTGCTACTCGTAATTAACGCCGACGTAAGTAGGGGTAGAGATCCACTACGCAGGTTGATCCCGCGTTCCTCTTCTTCTCGAAGGTATTCGACACAGCTCCACACTGTCTCCCAATGAACAAAGTAAAACCATACGGACTATCAAATGAACTCTGCGAGTTCACTGTAGAGTTCCTAGCAAATAGAACATAGCATCATGCTCCTAACGGAGAAAAATCTTATAAGTAAAACTAGTTTCGGATGTACCTCAAGGGTGTGTTATAGAATCTCTACTATTCGCAGTGAATATAAATGACCTTGTGGACAATGGATCTCCATCAGGCTGTTCGAGGATAATGCTGAGGTGTCTACATTTATCGCAACGGTGGAAACCTGTAGCTAAATGTAGGAAGGTCTGCAGAGGAACGACGTTGGTGGAGTAATTCGCCGTTGATCCATAATATAGAGACATTTAACTCATTTCGTGTAAATAGTCGGAGTGATCCATTATTGTTTGACCATACGATTGCCGAACAATCACTTCAATTAGTCACATCCATTCAATATCTGGGATTTTGTGTTCAGTGCTATTCAAAGTGGCATAATATCATAAAACCAACAATACGGAAGGCACATAGCAGGCTGTGATTCATTGGAATAATCCTCAAGAACTGCAGTCCATCTGCGATGTAGGTGGCTTGCAAAACACTCGTTCCATCGATACTTGATTATTGCTTTTCATTCTGGGATCCTTGACGGATAGGGTTGTTTGAGGATATAGAGAAGGCCCAAAAAAGAGTCAGCGCGTTTCTTCATGGTTCGTTCTGTCAGCGATAGTTACGGGTGTGTTCAGTCAACTCCAGTGGCAGACAGCGCAACAGAGTTGTTGTGCATCACAGTCGTTTAGTGTTAAAATTACAAGTGTGTACTTTCTATAAATGTCGTCTGACATATTCCTTTCTCCTACGTGTATCTCGCGAAAAGATCATGAAGGTCAAATAAAAGAGATTCAGTGGGCTGCCTATTTGCTTCTGTCTCGGGTTCTTCGGCCGATGTTCGTCTGATGATTTTTCTGACGTTTCGCCAGCACGAGTGGCTGGCATTGTCAAAGCTTCACCCTCCACTGCCGGTGGTGAACTGGAGCCGAGCTCGCGGCCGCAGACTATATGTACCTGGCACGTCAACGTCCGAGGGCTTCTCCGCGTTAGATCATCAAAATCCCGAGCAGGTTGGAGAGTCCTGTCCATAATGCTCCAAACGTTCTCAACTGGGGACAGATCTATCGACCTTGCTGGCCAAGGTGGTGTTTGGCAAACATGAATCCAAGCAGTAGGGACTGTCGCCGTGTGCAGAAGCGCATTATTATGCTGAAACGTAAGCCCAGGATGGCTTCCCACGAAGGGCAACAAAAATGGGCGTAGAATATCGTTGACGTACCGCTGTGCTTTAAGGGCTCTGCTGATGACAGCTAAAGGGGTCCTCCTATGAAACTAAATGGCACCCGACACCAACACTCCTGGTTGCCGGGCTGTATGGTGGGTGACAGTCAGTTTGACATCCACCGCTGTTCAGGGCATCTCCAGACACTTCTTCGCTTGTCATTGGGGCTCACTTCAGATGTGACTTATCACTGAAGACAATTCTGCTACAGTCAATGAGTTTCCACGGCCCGAGGACCAGCGAAGACGTGTCTGGAGACGCACCAGACAGGTGTGGGATACCAACCTTATTGTCACCCCCCCAATACCGCTCGACAGCCAGGAGCGGTCGTCTGGGATGCCACTTCATTTCGTACCAGAACCCCTTTGGTTTTCATGTACGGGACTCTTACAGCACAGCGGAATGTCGACGATATTCTACGCCACGTTTTGCTACCCTTCGTGGAAAGCCATCCTGGACTTACATTTCAGCAAGATAATGCCCGCCAGCACACGACGAGAGTTTCTACTGCTTGTCTTTGAGCTTTCCAAACACTACCTTGCCCAGCAAGATCGCCGTACCTCTCCAGAATTGAGAACGTAAGGAGCATTATGGGCAGGACCCTCCAACCATCTCGGGATTTTGACGATCTAAAGCATCAGTTGGACATAAACCGGCACTATATCACTCAGAAACACACCCAAAAACTATATCACTCAATGCCAAGGCGAGTGCTTGCTTGCATAGGGGCCAGACGTGGACCTACGCGATATTGGCTTGCGCAATTTGTGAAGCTCTTCTCTCGAATAAATAACCCAATCTTTCTGAAATTGTAGGATTTGTTTGTCTTTACATCTACGTCAAATCTAGGAATTTCCGTCCCATTCGCATAATTACTACGTGGTGCGTCGCCTTTTTTGTGTTCAAATGTATGATGAACCCTTTGCTACCCATCCTAAGGGTATATGCAGAGAGTGTGTCTAGATGTAGAAACAGATGCAGAGAGGGACGTCTACTTATCGATTGATTCTCTAGTCTTCGTAGCAGGAGCCTGCCACATGAAATACGATATCAAATAAAGTCAAACGTTCATGGGAAGGATTAATGTGTGCTAAGATTGCAAATACGGAATACATTACTCTAACTTTTTATTTGTTTTCTATTTCAGGGAGAAAATAGAAGCTCCATTTTTAGAAACAAGTTAGAGACATAAAGTAAATCTGTTGATAAATACAATATTCTGCTTGAAAGGTTTTGATGGAATTGGCGTTACCACGTCACTTTACTCTCAGTGTGTGATCTTAGGTATGGACGTCGTCCAAGCGCTGTTTGGACAATAGTTATTACGTAAGGCTGCCACGTATTGTCGTGGTGTATTTCTGGCTGACGCGTCTGTAGGTGTACAGTATGGCAACAAGCACCAGGGTGTGCCGTATACAGTATGGCCGAGGGTCGAGAAATTATACATCAGACATAAAACCGATCCGATATCGTGTCATGTAGAACTAGTGAACGTAAAAATAGAGAAGAAACCTCGATTTTCTGGAAACTTAAAAGATTTAATTCTCACTTTGTCGTATGCGAAAGATCTCAAACTTCACTGATAGCAAGCTACTTGAGTAGATGCAAATTTGTACATGCTAATGGGTGGGATGTCTAACGAAGCAGGTCGGAATACTTTCACACGACAACCATAATCCTTGTGGTATTGCGATTACTATCTGTAATTGAAATATCTTAACGTCTTCCATTTACTAGTAGTCATAGGTAATCCAGGCATAATTCTTCCAGCGTGGAGTGTTTCAGGTTGATATTCTATGCAATAAATTTGTATCAGAATCGATTTGTGGTTTACCGTAAGGTGAGTTATCGGGTGACTAAAGTAGTCTCCTTTAGCTCGCACAAATTATTCTCTGATCTATAAATTTATTTTCACAAGCGCCAAAATATGATAATGGACGCACAGTCATTCGCAAAAGAATTAGCTTTAGATTATCTGTGGCAAACAATGGAAACAGTTCGATATAAGGAAACCTGAGACAGAAATAAAAGAAAACTGTTTTAACAATAGCAATTCACTTTAACACCAGTTATTTATAACCAAAAAGAATCATAATCGGAACTGTACAGTGCAGACTTTCACTACCGTTATTTACGTTCTTCGTGACATTTGTTTCCTGGGAATTAATTAACGTTGGAGAATCAACTATATACATCTTTATTGCCTCTGATGATGTTTCCCGCAGTAGGGACGAGACAGTAGTCACAAAACGTGCTTTAAGCCATCGTCTAGTTCCGAGGGAACCAATGATGAAATTGTACAGAATTCATTTTATCCTACACTTCCAACAAAATACTTTGCTCTCACGGTATTAGGGGCCTCACAATGCTTTGGGTCAACGGTATTTAAATATAATCTCAGCACCATTCAACATTTTTTTCACAAATACTAGGTTGACAATATTTCATAATGTTCAGTCCAATTATAATTTTAACAATTACACTTCGTCGGATTATGATCTCTGCTTTTAGAACAGGATTGCCTAACAAGGCTTCTACGTCGAAAATTCGCTCCCACACGTCAATTGCACTGTCCATTGCATTTACAAAACCCAGTCACGAATTAGTAGGCGTTTGAAAACCTTCCTCGTACAGTCGTGGACAAAACGAGCGAGACACCTCGCCTTTTCGTTATGCTGATCCGCACGGCTTTAAAGTCTGCTACACAGCATAACAGGCAAGGCGACGAAGTGCTACCAACATACTATGCACAGGCGTGAAATTGACAAACTATCTGAACTTTTTTAGGCTGTTTTCAATAATTTGTAAAACTATATTAACGCTGATTAGTATGTTAAATACAACACGTAAATATAAGACAGAACTGAAAGAAGAAACGCTAATTGGTATGAACTGTACAAATAAAAATGAATTTCAACTTATCGAGGTAACATAACTGTTTTAGTAAGACAAAGAACCCCGGATCGTTACGAATTAGCAAAATATTATCCGCATTCGGCCGCGAAACGGTCTGTGTCAACGTTCAGACCAGTCATACTGGACTACCGTTGCTGACCTACCATGAAAGTGTGCAAATTTAGCAATGCGTGAAGATTCATAACGAAATTCAGTTAAAAATCATTCAGTGCCACACTTAAGTCAATTCCATTATTGACAGAAGCGGAAAAAGTAGGCAGTAACATGTATGAAACTCTACAAGAGTGTCATATTGACATGCACAGGGCGCCAGTACAGAATAAAGGTAGCGATAAAACGTATTGGGGGCGCGAGAATTTCTTAAAATTGCTTTACTGATATTCTACCTGCCTCCATCGAGATTAGAACCGAAAACAAACCAGACCTTCCTTTCACTACGCTAGCAGACAACCCAGGCAGCCCTCCATTATTACCCCAGACATGAATAAGCCGGCAATTTCGCAATGAAAATGGCAAAATGATATGCAGTTTCTGTTGCATAGAGCTTTCTGGGCTCAAAAACATGAATTTTCTTCCTTTATGTCACCGGTTATGTGACAATCATTCGGGATGTTTATCGAAATAACAAAATACTGTTATTAGAGGGTAAATTTAGTGGGATAATTCTGCACCACCTCAGGAAATAAACGCCTACATAGCTGCCAAACATATTCTACACTGTTTCGAATTCTCCACTAGACTCGCCACAGCCATAAAACGTTCATTAGCCTAAGTGTTTCTTAAGCTAGCTAGCAATGGGAATGTTCGCACTTCTAAAACGCGGTGGCATTAATACTGGGATGTGAATTACCACGTGTATAGGCAAATGGATTCTATTTGCATTCCTGTAAACATGATTTGGATCGAAAGCGTAGCTACGATTAATATGCTGATGTATCGACTACAACTAGAACATTTCGAATAAAGAGTAGGGGGTGTTATTTATGCGGCCCTCATCTTCAGTAGCTGTCGTAGCTGTTTTCGTTGTTAGGATTTCGTCACCTAAACCGGTAAAAACGGAACCCTACAAGTCTCACTTTCTTGACCGTCTATCGGTCTACCCAACCTTTAAAACCCGTTTACCTCCTGAACGGGTGGACATAATAAGTGGAAATGTATCGCACTTCTTGCGGTAACCGTTCCCTTGGTGGTGTAAAAAAGTGAGCTTCTATTTCAACCCAATCTAAAGATACGGCCGTTTATGTAAAGAAAATTTACGCGAAAGGTCAAAAAATGGCTTCAAGAACTAAGCGACCAAACTGCTTATGTCATCAGCCCCTAGACCTAGAACTACTTAAACCTAGCTAGCCTAAGGACATCACAGACCTCTATGCCCGAGGTAGGATTCCAGCCTGCGACTGAAGGAGCTGTGCGGTTCGTGACTGAAGCGCCTGGAACCGCTCGGCCACAGCACCCGGCGGAACCCTATTCACCTCATGTATAATGATAATATATACTGCCTAGTGAGGATAAACTGTATTCGCCAGCAGCTCAGATCGTTTGATCACGGAACTTTTACGAAGCTACATTCAAACTTTGTTCGAAGTCGTCTGCAATATCCATTTATAAACACCCTATGAACGTCGTATGCGATATCCACTTCTGAAGACGCTGGCAGACATTGCAGTACCATAACAAGTAGGTAAGAATTTATTGTTATTGGTCCATGCATCACACTTTATTTCAATATCAATTTAACGTGCCTAGGTGTTCGTATATGGCTGAAACTAATGAACAAAAAGTAAATAAACAGCAAACAACTTCGATGTTCAAATCAAATGAAAGTCACATGTCGCAATTACAACATAATTTCGTTGTTACATCTACATGACTACATCAACAAGATTTCTTTGCAATCCAGATTTACGTGCCTGGCAGAAGGTTCAGACTATTTCTCTACCGTCCCACTCATTAACAGTGTGCGGGAAAAAGGACCACTTAAATCTTTTCTTGCGAGCCTTGAATTACATTATTACTACGGTTTCTTCCTGTGTAAGTTCCCGAGGAAATAATGTTTTGGCATTCAGAACAGATGTTGGTGATTGAAATTTCGTGAAAAGATCTCGCAGCAACGAAAAACGCTTTTGTTTTCATGAATGTTACCCCAACTCGATTATCAAATCTGGGACCCTCTCTTCCCTATTTCGTGACATTACAAATCGTGCTACCGTTCCTTGGACGTTTTTGCGTGCACAGTCAATCACGTCTGTCATGGATATTATAGCAGTGGACGGACAAACGTAGTGTAGGCAGTGTTTTCAGTTGGCCTGTTGCGTATTCTTAGTGTGCGGCCAATAAAACGCAGTCATTCGTTTGCCTTCCCCACAAAAGTTTGTTTTCTATCGTTCCAGTTTGAGTTTTACTGGGTACTGAGATGAACTGACAGTGCTTCGACTTGTGTTTTGTCATGTAACCGAAAGTTAATTATTGTTATTGGACGCAGCTTTCGTGTTTAATGTATTCCTCATTCAACAGAGTACACTCCTCCTACACCACATATAACTGTTTCAAAGTATTAAATTGTTACTGATGTTACCAAGTTGCAGTGGTCATCTTAACTTGCCGTTTTGAAACAAAGGAAAATATTATAGCGAAATGTAGGAACTAAGAAGCGGAGTATCCAAATAAACAAACATTTCCGGTTTAAGTAGTTGCAGTAGGTCTACTACACAGTAACGTAAATTAGGAGCAAAGTCCATTAGTAGATCGTTATCAGGAAAATCAGCCCTCATAATACAAAGTGCCACTAAAAGAAAGAAAGTTTCCAAACATGTCAATGAGTAGTCGAGGAAAGTGGACGCATTCTGTCTACTGTATCCCAACGCACGCCACTTACGACGCGACACGCCAAGTGTCATACCCCGATCTTGCTGAAACTTCGCTCAGTGAAAGAGGGGACAAAATAAGCGAACACGTGTCTCGGCTTATCTGCTTACACTCTACCGCTTCTGAGAAAACGACGGTCAAAGTTTTCAATGCACTGTTGCTATAGTGTAGATACCTCTTAGCGGGTAAGGATTCAACTGAAGCGGTGGCTCTGCGGCTACCATAGCGACTTCGGAACTTTGCGCTGCGAGTTCGAAACCCGGTTTTTCCTCCCCCCCCCCCCCCCTCACTCTCTGAATTATCTACGAATGTTTATTCCAATTCCAATTTATGTTGAAACACTGTTGTCGTTATTCGTCAGTTAATTTACTGTGTAAAGAAATAAGTTAAAAAGGTAACACATAGTGCGTAGTGGGGCGATCACACTGTTGTAGGAATAATTCAGAAGCCAAGATCGCTTAAATACTGTTTACTGGACAACCGGTTTCAACACACTAAAGGTGCCATCATCGGATCTGAATGTAGATTAACATTTATAAACCATTTGGATATAACGATACATGAGGCAGACCAGATGATTTTAGATCAGCTTGTCTCATTCGTTTATTATTTTTTTAATTCATTGATTACACGTAAAGTTAATTGGCGAATAATGACAACATTATTTCAACATAAATTAGAAAAAAACATTCGTAGATAATTCTGATAGAGAGGCAGGAAAAAATAATAATAAAAAAACCCAATATGATCTCGAACACGAGAATCAAAGTTAAGAAGGAACGACGGTAGCCACTGAGCCACCGCTTCAATTGCGTTCTCGGCTGCAGAAGGTATCTACACTATAGCAAGAGCGCGTTGATAACTTTGACCGTCGTTTTCTCGGAAACGGTCGAGTGTCTGCACATAAGTCGAAACACATGTTCGCTTATTTTGTCCTCTCCTTCACTGAGCAAAGTTTCCGGACAATCAGCCTATGACACCTGGCGACTTCCCCTCGTTAGTCGAGTCGCTTCTTACGCCTGGCGAGAATTATGTATGCCTCAGAGTAAACTGCGCCACTTGGAAACACGGCGAGCGAGGATAGACACGTTTTCCTTCTTATAAGGCAACCTTCTACAGCTAAAATTCGCGAAGTGTTCTTCAGGTTGCCTCATATATTTCAGAAATGTTTCTTGCTTTAGGCCTGCCGCATATGCAAAACGTAAACATTTCATTTCATGTAATATTTATCAGGATAAGACATGACAAGAGTGGACCAGTCCCTTCTGAGAAAAATTACAGATTCTAATTTGCTCCACTATGTAATGACACGGTTACGGGCTTGCGATCTCTCGTTTATGCCATCGATTTCCGTGTTACACATACTTGGCCACTGCGTTGTGGCTGCCGTCGTGGAGGAGGCAGTCTGTTTCCGCAGCAGATATTAACCGCGACGAATCATTCAGTCAACGGTAAATGGCCCATCTGGCTGAGGAAAACAAGGGCGCTATAATAGCACTCCATGCAGAGGGATCTTCAAATGGCTATATAGCAAGAACTATGGGTCTTCCCAAGTCAACGGTAGCCAGGTGGGTCAGACGAAAGGAAGAGAGTGGTAACCTGAATGGGAGGCCTCATGGCCGTCGCCGCAAAACAACAGCAGTTCAGGATCAGCAGATACGCCGTTTCAGTGAGAACCACCCATTTGTCAACGCACGACAAATTCAGCAGACTTTGGGTCTCAATGTTACCAGTAAGACCGTCACTCATCGTCTAAGGGAAGGTGGACTGAGAGCAAGAAGCGCTGCTGTGAAAAAGAAATTGACTGTTTCCCTCAGAGAAGCTCGCCTTGCTTTTGCTGCTG
Source organism: Schistocerca serialis cubense (assembly GCF_023864345.2). Classification (NCBI taxonomy): domain Eukaryota; kingdom Metazoa; phylum Arthropoda; class Insecta; order Orthoptera; family Acrididae; genus Schistocerca; species Schistocerca serialis. The sequence goes on from NC_064640.1 coordinate 159,709,495, forward strand.
AAAATGTCGACAAAACTCTCCAATTTTGGAGGCGAGTGAGTTTCACGGACGAAAAGGTTTTCTCTACGGCATCAACAGGAAAAGTACTTGTTTACCGGCCTAAATGTGCTAGGTATAATCTAAAATACATTACAGTTGCCGAAGGAGTGGCAGGGAGTCGGTAACGGCATGGGCATGGATATCGGCCGAAGGGTGTGGGCTCCTGTGGGAAGTGGAAGGAAGATTCGATGCGCGCAATTACATATCAATTCTGGAGAACGTGATGTTGCCTTTTGTGACAGCAAGATTTGGCGATGATCAGATCATGTTCCAACAAGATCGCTCGCCTATTCATATGGCACGTGTGGTTAAGAGGTGGTTCGACGACCATAGTAATATTACAGTAATGGAATGGCCACCTAAAGGAGCTGACATGAATCCCATTGAGAATATTTGCGCAGAAATGGTCAGAGTAATACGAGAAAAGGGGCAGTCACCGTCGACTCGCCGACAGCTTTCTGATGTGATTCATGACGCTTGGAATGAGTTACTTGAATCTCCTAGTTATGTGGCTCGAGTTGTGGGCTCAATGCCCAACAGACTTCGAGCTGTTGTGGAAGCCGAAGGAGGCTATACGCGATACTAAGCAGCATCAGCGGAGGTGTTTTTTTTCAGCCCTTCACCAATCAGCTGCAACAGCTGTTTCAAGTTTTTTCTTTATTTACAGACGTATATTTTATATAATTTCAAGGAAACGCAGTAAGTGTAATGTGGACAAACAAATTAATTCACAGCAAGATTTGTAATATTTAATTTGACAAGAGAAGAAATACACACCTTATATATTCATGCAGTCTCTAAAAAATACATGACACACGTGTATATGCAAGAAGGGTACAAAACAATTCAGCACAAATGAAAAATATTGAGGAGAAGCTCGCCGATGAAGGCGTAATTGGAGACCAAAGGTTGGGCTAGAAGGAGAGGTAAGGAGGCCCGAAAAAGCAAAGAAAAATCAAATACCCAATAGACTTTGAGTCGTTGTCGCAGCAGAGGGCGGTTGGTATATGCGATTCGGAGCAACAGTAGAAGAATAGTTTTATTTACTGATTTTTGAGGCTTTATTTTGTGATGGCTAAACAGTGCTGCATCATGAGACCCACTATTTGTCCACATGTGGCTAAACATCAGAGGTGTAAAAAATGTTGAGAGATGCCGAAGTTCTCTGGAAGAGTAACGTGTTTTAGACAAGAAGATGATTTTTAGTTCATTTCATTTTAACCGTTCACACTGTGCTTTGACATTCTAATAAATGTCGTGTGGCTAGGGCCTCCCGTCGGGTAGACCGTTCGCCTGGTGCAGGTCTTTCGATTTGACGCCACCTCGGCGACCTGCGCGTCGATGGGGATGAAATGATGATGATTAGGACAACACAACACCCAGTCCCTGAGCGGAGAAAATTTCCGACCCAGCCGGGAATCGAACCCGGGCCCTTAGGATTGACAGTCTGTCACGCTGACCACTCAGCTACCAGGGCGGACTGACATTCTAATCCTTGATTTCATTTTATTATCATGTATCTTTTCTTCAGTGAAAGTCAACGATAGTAAGTTTCAACATATGAAGAATAACTGGAAGTTTTTAATTTGTGGAATAGCGTATTTAACAGTTAATATTTTCAACAAATCTGTTGTTATAGGACATATTTAGAAGCAAGTCAAAAATGGCATTGTGGAAAGATCAAGTTGGTCTCTAAAGGGTAACGACGGTAAATAGCAAATACGAAAGTATGGGTAACAACTACTGTTGATGGTGAGGAGCCATAATCGATATGCCACTATTCTGTAATTGTTTTTCTGAAGTTTATCGTCAATCCTAGAACTGAAACCGATACTCTGTTTTACGTAAAGAATATAACCTTCAAAATTTATTTAGCAGTGCAGAATATTAAATCATGGTTTATAGATCAGGAACCTAACCCAACTGCCTTTAATTTTATTCTCACGGATGACATTGAGACAGTAAATAACAAGAGAAATAACAAAACTCTCAGAATCAATATAGAGAATTCGAGTGTTCAGTGAATTCAATTGTTTGCTATAATAGCGAATAATTGCTTTTACTGACTCCTTCATGCCTACGTTTTCTGTCAGACAATGTTTGAAACTAGGACTAGGAAGGTAAACAATTTTTCCACAAATTGTCAAATTGGAAGTCGGAGAGCCAGTTACATAAATTACGATGACAACAAAAGTTTTTCAAGTAAACTGATCACAGGAGGCATCCAACTCATTTATTGTGTGTTACATGCACAGTATGTAAACTGGCAACGCCACCAACACACAATACCACTAACAAGGGAACATCCCCATCACACACCCCTCAGATATAGTTATAAGTTGGCACAGTGGATAGGCCTTGAAAAACTGAACACAGATCAATCGAGAAAACAGGAAGAAGTTGTGTGGAACTATGAAAAAAATAAGCAAAATATACAAACTGACTAGTCCATGCGCAAGATACGCAACAACAAGGACAGAGGGAGCTCAGGAGCGCCGTGATCCCGTGGTTAGCGTGAGCAGCTGCGGAACGAGAGGTCCTTGGTTCAAGTCTTCCCTCGAGTGAAAATTTTAATTTTTTCTTTTCAGACAATTACTATCTGTCCGTCCGTCCGTCCGATGCGAGGTAACTGCGCCGTAGTATGATGACGCTACACCGAAACAAACATCGAAACACATGACGTCAGTCGACTACAGCGCACGGAAGAGAGAGTATTCCTGCTAACGTGGCTCCCTGGCTGGCAATTGACTGTTCGCTACTTTGGAAGAGAGTGCATTAAATACGTGAGATGCATTCCGTGGACAATATGAATCTAGCAAATAGAGCTCGCGACTTCAATAGCAATGTCAATGAATATTTTCCGAACTGTAAGGCATCGGAAAGTTCCTTAAGGGATCGAACGATTGTCGAACATTTGTATGATTATTTCCTACATTTGTTGATAAACAGTACGTGTGGTGATGATTGTCTGAAAATAAAAAACGAAACGACTCACTCGAGGGAAGGACCTTTCCCTCCGCAGCTGCTCACGCTAACCACGCGACCACGGCGCTCCCGAACTCACACTCTCCTTGCGCATGGACTACTCAGATTGTATATTTTGCTTATTTTTTTCATAGTTCCACACAACTTCTTCCTGTTTTCTCGATTGATTTGTGTTCAGTTTTTCAAAGCCTATCCACTGCGCCAACTTATAACTAAATCTGAGGAGGGTGCGATGGGGAGGTTCCCTTGTTAGCTATAAAACAACTGTAGCAAAACGGAGCATCCTCGTTATCCACGTGATGGATAAGACGACTAATCCGCAACATAAATGTCAACGTAAGCATCAATTTATTTTGGAACGTGCTTCCTGGACCAAATAACGTACATTTCCTACGTCTTCAATACGAATCATGAAGCAAATGTAATTTAAAGGACATAAAAATATCGAGTGATTTTACTAACATAATTATGAACCACCCACAAACATAAATCGATGATCACATAGTTGTCAAAAGTATTCTACAGTATTGCCATTGTCCATTAGACTAGCAGCAGGAAGAAAACGTTCGCTCAGCTGTGCTGAGAAAGCTTGCACTGACGAAGCTCGCGTTCGAAGACGCCACAGCATCGTCTGCCACCATTTCATGGGAAACGAAATATCTCAAGTGTACAGTCTTAGACATAAAAACTGATCGCCTGCCGCCCGCCACAGAGTCTATTCACTTAACGTAGCCAATAAAACTGACCGGCCATCTGGACAATCTGCCAACATTGTAAAGTGGGGAAGTGTTAGGAGGAAGTGTTGCCTACTTCCGAGATGTTCTCGGATCGTGTGAGCCCGTGGTCTAGTGCTAGCCGGCACGGTAGCTCAGCGTGTTCGGTCAGAGAGCCGGTTGGCCTCTGTAATAAAAAAACTGAGTGGAAGGATCAACCACCGAACTTCAACAGATTGTTTTGCGACGTCCGCAACGACCAAACACAACGATCAATGATGAACACAAAAAAGTGGTAATCGTCATGCATTCTAAGATTATGGTCGCCTGTTCGCGTCCAACAATTATTTTTTTTTACCACATTTCGGTCTAAAGTTATGAGTCTGATTGAGCATCGAAGATAATTCGCTTAACATTCTACCCACCAGCAATAACAAGTACTCCAGAAACAACTCCCCACGACAGCTCGTGGCTGCGCCGCGATCAGAACAGCTTACGCTCGAGCGTTTCCTCGCGCTGCAGCGGCTACCGGCCACCGGCCAGACGCCACCCGCCGCCTGAAATCCGGCGCCGCCCATGTGAACGCGGCGCCATGCTGTTAGTGTATGTATCAATTGTGTTTGGAGCGAGTGCTTTTGGCAAAAATACGCCAGAAAAAGATATTCGTGTTTCAACAAAGATCGTTCTGGCATGAATTATTTTCCACATTAAGGAAGTCTCGACTACTGATATGTGTGATAGATTACCATTTAACCATCATGCGACATTTGCATACAACAGGCAAAGTTCAGAAGTCTGGTGTAGGAGTACTGCATGCTCTAATTCGAAACAACAAAAATCAACGGAGTGACTATTATTGAACGTCATCAGGTCACTCATCGAGCATTCGTATGCAGTACTGTTACTGGTGACGTGTTATGATGCCTTTATCGTTAACTTCCTAAGAAGAAATGAAAGGCTGAGCCCCACCAAAAGACGTAAACTCGAGGAAAGAGTAGTGTGAACATAATATTTTACATCTGATAAATCCAAAAGTGTGTTTTGGGCTACGAATTCTGCCCCCAGGGTGTGTGCAACACAGATGGAATTTGTTGCCAACAACTCAGACACCTTTCGGTCGCAGTGTAAGAAAATCGAGCAACATAACTACATCACCTGTGCTACTGCTTGATAACGCACTATGTTGATTTGAGAAACAAAACTATCCAGGAGATTGATAGGAAAGTCGCCTCTCAGGCACTTGTATCGATAGGGATGTCCTCTCCAAACACTTGTCCCTCTCGTCATATATTCGTAAAATTTTACCTTTCCCGCTCTTGATCGATCAACCGTCAAGGCAATTCATTTCTAGACGAAAATACTCTTAAAACTACTCTGGTTTAATGACATCGTTAGAACCAGTAGCTTTCTACAGGCGTAGAATTTGTAAACAACTTTAGCATTGTCAGATCGTTTTAGATATCGTGAAAGAAAATTCTGTTGCTGATTAATTTCTCTTTGATAATTACTGTTGCGTTTAGTAAACTAATGGAAAATGCAATTAAAATATTCACTGTACTAATACAAATTAAATTCAGCTTACTACAGAAACATCACGACGACAGTCTATCTTAATAAAGCATAAAGTGTCTGTGAGACGATTGAGCCTATTTTCACACGAATTAGTAGGATATTACCGACTTTTGACTTCGAAAAGATCTGTATTTATTTCATTTCCTCTACCATTCGTAAGTATTATGAAAATGTGACATTTCATAGATAAAATTATGTATTCACAACAATATGTCGGCAGAGAACAAAAGTGGCATTATGAATTTGGCAGTGCCGTAAGGTTTTCGCTCTGACACTACGAGTTACTGAAAGTAGCAAGACGAATTTTGCTCGAGCGCTGTCTTACGATTCCCTTATTGAGTTTTTATCAGCCTGCTTGTAGCTGTGCTACAAAAGAATTAAAAATCTGGCTTTCAGCGAGTCTCGAAAGGCGAACGAAAGCAACTTGCGCCTGTTAGCTAAGCATGTTACCTGGGAACTGGTTTTTTCCTAAGGTGGGAAGACATCCTTTTGTGGTTGAATTGTTGGCAAATGTCAGTCAGACGTGTGCCGTTGGTCTAAGCGTTTCGGTGTGTTGAATTTGTACCAAGGATTTTTCTACAGGTTTTTTCTGTCCCAAATAGAGAGTTGAAGTCTCCCATTAGTATTTTCACGTCATCCTGGTGAATTTTGCTCATAGCATTTTCGAGTGTGTTCCAGAATTTTTCGACATTTTCGGTGTTTTTCTTATTTTCGATGTTGGTGGGGACACGTGCATTGATGAGTGTATATTTTTTACTGGGGCTCTGAATGAGCATAGTCATAAGTCGCTTGTTGATGGGCCGGCCGCGGTGGCCGAGCAGTTCTAGGCGCTTCAGTTCGGAACCGCGCAACGGCTACGGTCGAAGGTTCGAATCCAGCCTCGGACATGGATGTGTGTGATGTCCTTAGGTTAGTTAGGTTTAAGTAGTTCTAAGTTCTAGGGGACTGATGACCTCCGCTGTTAAGTCCCATAGAGCTCAGAGCCATCTGAACCTTTTGATTGTTGATGGATGTGATTTCTTTGACAGAGTTGATGATAGATCTGTGTTCGAGAAATGCAATGCCGAAGATTGGTACACCTTTCGCTACCTTTTGTTCTATTTTGCTCTTGAAGATGCAATGGTTTCCCTAATGCAAGGTTTCATTGTCAGTTAGTCGTGGTTCTTGAGTAGCAAGGATGAGAATTTTTTGTCGGTGGATTTCTTTTGTGAGATTATTTAGTTTTCGTGTTTGGATCAATGTATCGATGTTTACTTTTAAATGCATGTTTCTTGCTTGTAGGGAAATTTACCAGAGATCTTCGATATTCTCTGCCGTGCTAACCTGGACTCACCAGAATCCGAAGCCTGTCGACAGCCGGGTTGTGTACCACCTGGGGTAAAGTTGACTTTGCTTGCATAGTTCATGTTTGCTTGTGTTTCATTGGTTTGGCTTGGGTGATACCAGGACCGGACAGGACCAGAGTAGCGGTGATTTTCACTCAGACGTGTCTGGATTTTGGGTTCAACGGATTTAGTAGCCGTTCAGGATCACGTTAGTATTTGGTTCACCCCTAGTATTTGATTTCCTCGGTACCACCCATATGGGGGAGGGTTTTCCTTATCCGCCATACGCGATTATTATTATTATTATTATTATTATTATTGTCATCATGTCATCAGCAAATCCGATATGGTGTATCTTCCCACCACTGAAATAGATGTGTATTGTTCGATTCAGTATTTCCATCACGTGGTAATTCACATCCCAGTATTAATGCTACCGCGGTTTAGAAGTGCAAACATTCCCATTGCTAGCTAGCTTAAGAAACACTTAGGCTAATGAGCGTTTTCCGGCTGTGGTGAGTCTAGTGGAGAATTGGAAACAGTGTAATACGTTTGGCAGATGTGTACCCGTTTATTTCCTGGGGTGGTGCAGAGAAATCCTACTAAATTTACTCTCTAATAACACTTTTTTCTATTTCGATAAACATCCCGAATGATTGTCATATAAGCGGTGACATAAAGGAAGAAAATTCATGTTTTTGAGCCCAGAAAGCTCTATGCAACAGAAACTGCAGATCATTTTGCCATTTTCATTGCGAAATTGCCGGCTTATTCATGTCTGGGGTAATAATAGAGGGCTGCCTGGGTTGTCTGCTAGCGTAGTGAAAGGAAGGTCTGGTTTGTTTTCGGTTCTAATCTCGATGGAGGCAGGTAGAATATCAGTAAAGCAATTTTAAGAAATTCTCGCGCCCCCAATACGTTTTATCGCTACCTTTATTCTGTACTGGCGCCCTGTGCATGTCAATATGACACTCTTGTAGAATTTCATACATGTTACTGCCTACTTTTTCCGCTTCTGTCAATAATGGAATTGACTTAAGTGTGGCACTGAATGATTTTTACCTGAATTTCGTTATGAATCTTCACGCATTGCTAAATTTGCACACTTTGGTTCAAATGGCTCTGAGCACTATGGGACTCAACTGCTGTGGTCATCAGTCCCCTAGAACTTAGAACTACTTAAACCTAACTAACCTAAGAACATCACACACACCCATGCCCGAGGCAGGATTCGAACCTGTGAACGTAGCAGCAGCGCGGCTCCCGACTGGAGCGCCTAGACCCGCACGACCACCGCGGCCGGCTGCACACTTTCATGGTAGGTCAGTATGACTGGTCTGAACGTTGACACAGACCGTTTCGCGGCCGAATGCGGATAATATTTTGCTAATTCGTAACGATCCGGGGTTCTTTGTCTTACTAAAACAGTTGTGTTATCTCGATAAGTTGAAATTCATTTTTATCGGTACAGTTCATACCAATTAGCGTTTCTTCTTTCAGTTCTGTCTTATATTTACGTGTTGTATTTAACACACTAATCAGCGTTAATATAGTCTTACAAATTATTGAAAACAGCCTAAAAAAGTTCAGATAATTTGTCAATTTCACGCCTGTGCATAGTATGTTGGTAGCACTTCGTCGCCTTGCCTGTTATGCTTCGTAGCAGACTTTAAAGCCGTGCGGATCAGCATAACGAAAAGGCGAGGGGTCTCGCTCGTTTTGTCCACGACTGTACATTAGTAATATTTTCACAATATAGACACCAAATTAATTATCTATATTACGATAAAAAAATAATACGAGATTCCGATTGTCAATGTAAAAACATCACTTTACAGAATCGAAGGTATGCTGAGAGTATTTAAACTCTTAACTGTTCGCTGCATCAATAAATGTTAGTATTAACACTTCACATACAAAGATCGAAATATACTGACGGAAATGGAAAGTCTTAAACCAAGAAATCGTCAGTCCAGTACATAACACACTTAATGGAGATGCTCATCACAAATCTTGCATTCGATTCGCAACTGATGCCTATCATCCACGTCAATATGAGGTGTTGCCCCATGGGCGCGATTACCTTCTTGTATTCGTTGGGGCATGGAGTAAGATAGCCTCAGAATGTCATCTTGAGGAACTTCTTGCCCTGCCTGAAACACATACTGACTCAGGTTATGAATATTGCTCGTTGGACGCTGATATCATCCTATGTATTCCCTGTGGGTTACAAATCTGTAGATTGGGCTGGCCAGTCAAGGATTCGTACATGCTAAAAGGCATTTGTGGTGTGACCTATACTGACGGTTTTTGCTATATCCGGCTGGAATATGTCATTTGGTACCCTGGTCACGATTGGTATCACCAACAGGTTTTTCCATTCTTGGCGCATTCTTACCAGCGTTTAGCCTCCATTAAATAATTACCAAATCATTCCTTTTGTCAAATCCGTTAGCTTCCCACACAATTATTCGTAGGGTTGGAGAGGTAAGGGTTTCAAGAACCGCTGCTGCCAGTGACCTTCCACTAAAGCGGCTCCTGACGTGCTATCTGACCGCCACAAATAGAAACAAGACTTATGGCTGAACAACCACAGAGTGCCACTCAGTGTCCCAGTAGGCTCTGGATCTACATCACATAAGTCTGTATTGCCTGAGGTATGGTGTCAGCGGTAAACGACGCTTGACAACTTGAGATCACAACCCAGCTTCCAGTAATCTGTCCCCGACAGTTCGTGTTGACACTCTGGTCTCAGAACTCTGCACCAATTTCAGCCGCTTACATCCGTCTATACGTCAGGTGCAGTCATACAGTCCTATGATCCCCTCGTGGTGTCGTCCTTCAGGAAGGACATGCCTGCTCTCACCTCAACGTTGTCTTGAGTCCATCTCGTCAGCACTCATTCTGCAGTCATTGCACTATTGCTAACTGTTGGTGTGACTGGTCGGTATGTTGATCCCATATCCGTCTCAGCAATGATTCTCACTTTAACAAAGGCACGAGAGATGGAAATAACCTGAATCTGCACGTTCTCTGGGTATACTACGTACCTATCTCCACCTGAAACGTTGCAATAACGTTAGACACCCATCCAATAGCTGAGGTGACCAAGTGAAATCTCGCCGCCAAAATTTCTCTGACAGAAACCAAAAGCAAAAGAGAATGCAATCACTGTCAGAAATATTGTAATATAGTCAACTTAGTACAAGGAATCCTTTACGTGATCTGTGGGATTCTGTCCATTCGTGTAATATAGGGTGCCTAGGAAGCTGCTTTCTCGGATAGCTAGACAACATACAAGCAAATCATACACTCCTGGAAATGGAAAAAAGAACACATTGACACCGGTGTGTCAGACCCACCATACTTGCTCCGGACACTGCGAGAGGGCTGTACAAGCAATGATCACACGCACGGCACAGCCGACACACCAGGAACCGCGGTGTTGGCCGTCGAATGGCGCTAGCTGCGCAGCATTTGTGCACCGCCGCCGTCAGTGTCAGCCAGTTTGCCGTGGCATACGGAGCTCCATCGCAGTCTTTAACACTGGTAGCATGCCGCGACAGCGTGGACGTGAACCGTATGTGCAGTTGACGGACTTTGAGCGAGGGCGTATAGTGGGCATGCGGGAGGCCGGGTGGACGTACCGCCGAATTGCTCAACACGTGGGGCGTGAGGTCTCCACAGTACATCGATGTTGTTGCCAGTGGTCGGCGGAAGGTGCACGTGCCCGTCGACCTGGGACCGGACCGCAGCGGCGCACGGATGCACGCCAAGACCGTAGGATCCTACGCAGTACTGTAGGGGACCGCACCGCCACTTTCCAGCAAATTAGGGACACTGTTGCTCCTGGGGTATCGGCGAGGACCATTCGCAACCGTCTCCATGAAGCTGGGCTACGGTCCCGCACACCGTTAGGCCGTCTTCCGCTCACGCCCCAACATAGTGCAGCCCGCCTCCAGTGGTGTCGCGACAGGCGTGAATGGACGGACGAATGGAGACGTGTCGTCTTCAGCGATGAGAGTCGCTTCTGCCTTGGTGCCAATGATGGTCGTATGCGTGTTTGGCGCCGTGCAGGTGAGCGCCACAATCAGGACTGCATACGACCGAGGCACACAGGGCCAACACCCGGCATCATGGTGTGGGGAGCGATCTCCTACACTGGCCGTACACCACTGGTGATCGTCGAGGGGACACTGAATAGTGCACGGTACATCCAAACCGTCATCGAACCCATCGTTCTACCATTCCCAGACCGGCAAGGGAACTTGCTGTTCCAACAGGACAATGCACGTCCGCATGTATCCCGTGCCACCCAACGTGCTCTAGAAGGTGTAAGTCAACCACCCTGGCCAGCAAGATCTCCGGATCTGTCCCCCATTGAGCATGTTTGGGACTGGATGAAGCGTCGTCTCACGCGGTCTGCACGTCCAGCACGAACGCTGGTCCAACTGAGGCGCCAGGTGGAAATGGCATGGCAAGCCGTTCCACAGGACTACATCCAGCATCTCTACGATCGTCTCCATGGGAGAATAGCAGCCTGCATTGCTGCGAAAGGTGGATATACACTGTACTAGTGCCGACATTGTGCATGCTCTGTTGCCTGTGTCTATGTGCCTGTGGTTCTGTCAGTGTGATCATGTGATGTATCTGACCCCAGGAATGTGCCAATAAAGTTTCCCCTTCCTGGGACAATGAATTCACGGTGTTCTTATTTCAATTTCCAGGAGTGTATTAATGGAGTTTATTACAGTAACTGAATTGGCAAACTTAACTTTGCCTTTTTCACAATGAACTGTAGCAAGTAATTGGAGACACGCAAATAATCAATGCCCTTCGATACATACAATTTCCATGCAAGCATTTAATATAAGGCACAAAAAAATGGAAATAAGCGTTTGGCGTCATTGGCCGGGAGGCCACTTACGGGGCAGGCTCGGCCGCCCCGACAACACAATACCCAGTCCCTGAGTGGAGAAAATCCCCAACCCAGCCGGGAATCGAACCCGGGCCCGCCGGCCGAGGTGGCCGAGCGGTTCTAGGTGCTACAGTCTGGAACCACGCAACTGCTACGGTCGCAAGTTCGAATCCTGCCTCGGGCATGGATGTGTGTGACGTCCTTAGGTTAATTAGGTTTAAGTAGTTCTGAGTTCTAGGGGACTGATGACCTCAGCAGTTAAGTCCCATAGTGGACTCTGAGCACTATGGGACTTAACAACTGAGGTCATCAGTCCCCTAGAACTTAGAACTACTTAAATCTAACTAACCTAAGGACATCACACACATCCATGCCCGAGGCAGGATTCGAACTTGCGACCGTAGCGGTCGCGCGGTTCCAGACTAAAGAGCCTAGAACCGCTCGGTCACTCCGGCCGGCGTCCCATAGTGCTCAGAGCCATTGTGAACTCGGGCGCGTAGGACGGCAATCCGTCACGCTGACCATTTTTTTTTTTTTTTTTTTTGTAGTCTCTTTTTCTCATTTTGTTCGTTTTTGTTCATTTCATCTGCTCGGTTCGGACGTCGCAAGACACCAGTTGCAGTTCGTCGTTGATCCATTAACTCAGTTTTTTTTATTACAGAGGGCAGCTAACCCTCTGACCGAACATGCTGAGTTACTGTGCCGGCGACCACTCAGCTATCGGGGCGGACTAATATGAGACACAAGTACGGTCGCAGGTTCGAATCCTGCCTCGGGCATGGATGTGTGTGATGTCCTTAGGTTAGTTAGGATTAAGTAGTTCTAAGTTCTAGGGGACTGATGACCACAGACGTTAAGTCCCATAGTGCTCAGAGCCATTTGAACCATTTTTTGAGGCACAAGACTCGGCTAAACAGTTAGAATGACGGCTCGTCTTCTAGTGCACCTCTTCTAGTGCCCGTCTTCTAGTGCGGCTGAGGCTAGCTGGAGGGGCGCTTATATTCTCTTCTAGTCAGCATTCTATTGGCTGACGTCGTCTCACAGCCTTCTCTGCTGTTTAATTCAGGCCGACGTGCCGGAGCTTGATTTTCTGCCGGAACAAAATCCTTATACGAGTGCTTGTGGAACGCTGCGACAAGATAAACACTGGAACAGTTCAAAATTCACATCCGCCTTGCAAACAACAGAATTAAACTTAAGTCAGGTAATGAGGCCATTTGTGGCTCACTACACTTGTAGGGAAAGTTGCGACTGCAACTACAGCGATTCTCAACTACTGCTGGAATGGGTCTACTTAACTGGGGAGAGGTTCACTTTGCTTCGCTTCAATTGGTTGGATGAGAAAACTGAAACTGTCCTTTTGCAGGCTAAGCACCGAAATGCTATTCCTGCATTTCCTGGTGGGGTGGAACCTAACGTGGTGGATTGGCCTTGGGCTTAATGTGCGGGGTGATCCTTGGGTGTTGCGGAGTGTTACTCCCGCGACAGCTCCGGCCAATGCGTAGTTGGTCGGCGGTGGTGTCGGTAGCCACTCAAGAGCCAATTGCGGAAGTGGCCCACTTTCTCGTAAAAGTTGCGAGCATTGTTGTGGAACCTGTCCCGCAACAGCAGAGGCCCACATCCTCGTGGAGTTGATGGGAGGGTACATTGTGTGGAGGCGTAGCGCCAGTTTCAGCACCCGGTTATGTACTCTTTGGAGGGGGCCAATGTTGGAGCCGGCGGCCTTCCCCCACACCACAGCCGCGTACTCCGACACTGTTCAGACTAGCGCCAGTTAGAGCGTAATGCCATGGCGAGGGGGAAGCGTCGTCTCGGGATTAAGGAAGGGGTAGAGCACTCACAGGCACCTCACGGTCCTATTTCGCATCTCGCGGATGTGCGGTAGGCATGTCAGCCTCTGGTCAACTTTGACTACGAAGGAGAGGACGATCTCGATCCACGGGATGGGGCCTTCCACGATGATGATCAGGAGAACTTGGGAGAGCTGCGGTCGGACAGCCTTTGAAATACATGATCCATGGCGCCGGTGGCGCCTCAAAAATTGTTCAAATGGCTCTAAGCTCTATGGGACTTGACATCTGAGGTCATCAGTCCCATAGACGTAGAACTACTTAAACCTAACTAACCTATGGACATCACACACATCCATGACCGAGGCAGGATTCGAACCTGCGACCGTAGCAGCCGTGGTTCCGGACAGAAGCACCTAGAACCGCTCGACCACAGCGGCCGGGCGGTGGCGCCTCAACTCAGGGGGCGTGCCACTCATGTGGTCGGCAGTTGGGCTACACCGGTCGCTGTCGCTACCACTGTTGGGTAATAGTGGATCCTTTGCACCCTGAAAATTGCCCCTTGCAAAGTACCGACACTACAGTAGCCATCATTAATTGACACCTTTCTTCATGTGTAGAAAACACTGGAAATAATGTCATCTCCAGTCTTTGGCGATGTGACTGATTAATGGAAAGCTTCCGGATGTTCAAAAGAATGCAGTCCAGGCAGCGAGTACGCAAAAGTTCACAGCTCGCAGCATCCGAGGACGCTGACTGGGTCGGTCGTCATAATATTGTGCATAAAATTGAATCAAAAACTCGGGTGAACACCCGAAAGCACACAGTTAATACTGGAAATAAGCTCACATACAGATGAAATTTCGTTTAACATGTACAACATGCAAGGAAGTACTGAAATGTAAGTTTGGTGTTCATAATATAACACTTCTCGTTTCCACGAGAGTAGTTGCAGAAGTTACTGTCCTGCAGCAGTGTGGCTAGGTCTGCTACATTACACTGAACTCCCAAAATCCATGAAAAAATCAATATACACCGGCTGACAGAAAAAGTGAATCATCCAGAAGACATGGTCGGATGTCAATGTAACTTCGCACACGTACACCCCATCGGCGGGTATGTAAATGATCAGAGCTGCATTTCTCTGTGACAGGTAGAGCGCTCACCAGATCGTATTTGTGTTGTTCGTGTTTGGTGTTCTTATCGGGTCCTGGTAAGGCGCGTAAACAGCGTCAGACGGTGAGTGACCATAGTGGAGAAGATGCAGGTGCCTTGTATTTGTGTGGGACAGCGTTAACAGAGACCGGCAGAGTTTAAAAGGGTGTCCATTTGGTCGGCTGGTCGGATCGAGTAATATTCGGATTTGTGGGGCATCCGGATGTAACAATCACCCGATATCGGACTGTATTGGAACTTGAGGACAGGCATACTCCTCGTCAAGTTCCGGTCGACCACATCGGATAGCCACAAGAGAGGGTCGCCGTATTGTGCACCATGCACATTGAAACTCTTCCCCATCTGCGCCTGCCTTCGGAGAAATAAGTGACGGACTCCCTGCAATATTCTGTCATGCCGCACCACTGTTCAACGACTAGTAGCAGCCAGGCCAGGGAATTACCGTCCAATCCGTAGGCTGCTGTTGACATTACAACACAGACGACTGCGTTTGGAATGGTGCCGTGACCGGGAAATATAGACTGCTGATGAATGGCATTATATTGTGTTAGTGATGAATAGCGGTTCTGCAGCACTGGATGGACATCGTCGGTGAGTGTTGCGGTGACCGGGGGAGAGATTCCATTCTTCCAATTTTTTGGAGAGGCACAGCGGTGTTACTCCTGACGTCATGGCGCGGGAAGTCATCGGACTACAGGTCACGTCTGGTAGTGATGAGGGAACTCTGATGGCTCAGTTGTAGAGGAGAGTGTTGTACCTTGGAAAAGTTTTCAGACTTTCTCCTGTAGCCAGTCCTTTATGTGTGCTGCAGTCTTTTTATGAAATTACAAAAAATTACTCCGAAAATTAAGAATTTTCCAGATGTGTAAAACTAATCAAATGTACAACATGGTCAAGCACCTAGGAGCAACTGTTCTATTCAAATTAAAAAGTGTTTCAGATGTGAAATTCTTGTCAGTACTGTATGTAATAGACTATGTAATATTATTATTACTCTACTAAACACGAATGAGTAAGAGAAATCAAATTAGGAATTAGTATTATCAAATACCAGTTAAAAGTTGAAAACTTTTTGCAATAGAAGCTATTGCCTGTTAACACAAATATTCATTAGAGGAAATTGTTAAGACGTTAAAGAAACTCAGTACATATATCACGTGTTCCATGGTAGAAGTTTTCTACCGTTTGGAGGTGCAAGATGATGTACGACCGTCTTATTGCTTAAAAATGGTTCAAATGGCTCTGAGCACTATGGGACTTAACATCTGAGGTCATCAGTCCCCTAGAACTTAGAACTACTTAAACCTAACTAACCTAAGGACACCACACACATCCATGCCCGAGGCAGGATTCGAGCCTGCGACCGTAGCGATCGCGCGGTTCGGGACTGAAGCTCTTATGGCTTAACCGTCCACACGTTATGTTACTAGCATTAAAAATATACATAATTGCATTCATCATGAAACACTATAACTGAAGAATTAACAATGTCCTTCAAATAGCTTTAATATGCGAGAGTTCGATCTCAAATAGTGGCAACTATTTATTCACAACCGATACAAAAGAGTTACATATTTGCACCTGTTACTGTCCTTCAAAGTAGTCACCAGCGTTGTTTAGAACCCGTTGCCAGCGATATGGAAGGCGTAGTATACCGTTAGCAGAGCCTGTTCTGTTGATGGTGGGTATGGAGCGGTCTACTGCCTGTCAAATCTCTGGAACAGTTCTGAACGAATTCCACGAAGTGGTTCCTTCATCTTCGGAATCAAATCAAATTCACAAGGACTTAAGTCATTCACAAGGACTTTCACCATACTGGGGCTCTGACACAGTTATGGTGATTCTCTTGAACGACTGTGATGGTGTTATCCTAACGCATTACGTTCCTCCACGGCAGGCCGTCAATGCACAGTATTACTGTCCGCTTTTGGAGCATCACCTACGACCAGCTTCGTGAAAGAAGCGGCGACGCTTTCTGCGCAACCCACCCATCATTTTGCACGACAATGCGCGGGCGCATACAGCGCAAGCTGTGGCTGCTCTGTTCGGTCGATGGAACTGGGAAGTACTGTACCATCCACCATACTCCCCGGATTTAAGTCCTTGTGCCTTTGATTTGATTCCGAAGATGGAGAAACCACTTCGTGGCATTCGTTTCAGAACTGTTCCAGAGATCCGACAGGCAGTAGACCGCTCCATTCGCACTATCAACACAACAGGCTCTGCTAACGGTATACTAGGCCTTCCACATCGCTGGCAACGCTTTCTACACAACGCTGGTGAATACTTTGAAGGACGGTAACAGGTGCAAACACGTAACTCTTTTGCCTCGGTTGTGAATAAATAGTTGCCACTATTTAAGTTCCATCCCTCGTATTATACAGAACCTGAATATGTAGAACTCGTAATATTTGCAAACGCTGCACAAAACACACCCTAATCTCTCACAGTAACAAAAACAGTAGAAAATGCCGGAAACTGCTCATGGCCGTTTCTAGTGCTCATTTCTTCATGTGATTCCAAAATCAGTCACCAGACTGAAACACCGACGAGGAAGCTTCATGTGTTGCTAGGTACGCTACCTCCGGGGACAACACTCTCCCCTACGACACAGACATCCTGCGACCTCATGTGACAGTATCGTGGTGCCACTCAACAAGAGAATATGGCACGTGTCTCTGTGAATGGTCTGTGTGATGTTAAGGCACTCCCCTGGCCAGTAAGATTCGCAGATCTGTCCCCGACAGAACACGTGTGAGACCAGCTCCAACGTCAACTCCGTCGCAGTGCCAGTATCGAGGATATATACATCTGCAGCTACATCTACGTGGATACTCTGCAAATCACGCTTAAGTGCTTGGCAGAGGATTCATCGAACCTCGAACATTGGCTCCATACTGTGCAAGCCACCAAACGGTGTGTGGCCGAGATACTTCTGGTACCACCAATCCTCGTCCCTGATCCACCTGCGAATGGCACTTGGGAAGAATAACTGTAGATAAGCCTCTGTATTAGCTCTAATTTCTCGAGTTTTCTCGTCGTGGTCATTTCGTGAGATGTTCGTGGGAGGAAGTAATATGTTATCCGGCTTTTCCCGGAAAGTATTCACTCGAAATTTCAATAGTAAACCTCTCTGCGATGCACAACGCCTCTCTTGTAACCTCTGCCAATGGACTTTGTTGAGCATCTCTGTAACACTTTCGCGCCGACTAAGTGAGCTCGTGGTGAAACGCGCAGGTCTTCAGTGGATCTTCTCTATCTCTTATCAGTCCTACTCGGTAAGGATCCGAGATTGATAAACAGTACTCAATAATCGGTCGTGTTTTATGTGGTCATTCCACTTTAGGTCTTTCTGGATAGTTACTCCTAGATATTTTTCGGTTGATACTGTTTCAGTGTCATCAGTAGTGTAGCTGTACAGTGGTGGATTTCTTTTCCTATGTATGCGCATTATGTTATATTTACTGTATTTACGTTCAGGGTCAACTTCTGCAAATCGTTACTGGACTCTGGAGATACCACGTTCATATAGTTAACCACATCATCTGCGAATAGTCTTAAAGAGCTTCCGACGCTTTCTACTAGACCATTTATACAGGGTGTTACAAAAAGGTACGGCCAAACTTTCAGGAAACAATCCTCACACACAAAGAAAGAAAATATGTTATGTGGACATGTGTCCGGAAACGCTTACCTTCCATGTTAGAGCTCATTTTATTACTTCTCTTCAAATCACATTAATCATGGAATGTAAACACACAGCAACAGAACGTACCAGCGTGACTTCGAACACTTTGTTACAGGAAATGTTCAAAATGCCCTCCGTTAGCGAGGATACATGCATCCACCCACCGTCGCATGGGATCCCTGATGCGCTGATGCAGCCCTGGAGAATGGCGTATTGTATCACAGCCGTCCACAATACGAGCACGAAGAGTCTCTACATTTGGTACCGGGATTGCGTGAACAAGAGCTTTCAAATGACCCCGTAAATGAAAGTCAAGAGGGTTGAGGTCAGGAGAGCGTGGAGGCCATGGAATTGGTCCGCCTCTACCAATCCATCCGTCACCGAATCTGTTGTTGAAAAGCGTACGAACACTTCGACTGAAATGTGCAGGAGCTCCATCGTGCATGAACCACATGTTGTGTCGTACTTGTAAAGGCACATGTTCTAGCAGCACAGGTAGAGTATCCCGTATGAAATCATGATAACGTGCTCCACTGAGCGTAGGTGGAAGAACATGGGGCCCAATCAAGACATCACCAACAATGCCTGCCCAAACGTTCACAGAAAATCTGTGTTGATGACGTGATTGCACAATTGCGTGCTGATTCTCATCAGCCCAAATTTACAATTTGATCACTGTTGTGGACGGGCAAGACAGCCAATCCACTAGGAGGAAGCCGAAAGGCACGCGTTTAAGCTCACGCAGGCTGGCGTGAGGTCTGGAACAGGTCAGGGATATGAGACTAGCAAAAATAGTACGTATCTGTTGGAATACTTAACTTTAATCCATAATTGGTGAACATCGCTCTTGACGGTACATGTTTTACAGCATCAATAGTAACTGGTAATGGCGCCTTGCTAGGTCGTAGCAAATGACGTAGCTGAAGGCTATGCTAACTATCGTCTCGGCAAATGAGAGCGTAATTTGTCAGTGAACCATCGCTAGGAAAGTCGGCTGAACAACTGGGGCGAGTGGAAGGAAGTCTCTCTAGACCTCCCGTGTGGCGGCGCTCGGTTTGCAATCACTGATAGTGGCGACACGCGGGTCCGACGTATACTAACGGACCGCGGTCGATTTAAAGGCTACCACCTAGCAAGTGTGGTGTCTGTCGGTGACACCACAATCACGTTGGAATGAAGCCTCATCCGTAAAGAGAACATTTGCACTGAAACGAGGATTGACACATTGTTGGATGAACCAGTCGCAGAAGTGTACCCGTGGAGGCCAATCAGCTGCTGATAGTGCCTGCACACGCTGTACATGGTACGGAAACAACTTGTTCTCCCGTAGCACTCTCCATACAGTGACGTGGTCAACGTTACCTTGTACAGCAGCAAATTCTCTGACGCTAACATCAGGGTTATCGTCAACTGCACGAAGAATTGCCTCGTCCATTGCAGGTGTCCTCGGCGTTCTAGGTCTTCCCCAGTCGCGAGTCATAGACTGGAATGTTCCGTGCTCCCTAAGACGCCGATCAATTGCTTCGAACGTCTCCCTGGCGGGACACCTTCGTTCTGGAAATCTGTCTCGATACAAACGTACCGCGCCACGGCTATTGCCCCGTGCTAATCCATACATCAAATGGGCATCTGCCAACTCCGCATTTGCAAACATTGCACTGACAGCAAAACCACGTTTGTGATGAACACTAGCCTGTTGATGCTACGTACTGATGTGCTTGATGCTAGTACTGTAGAGCAATGAGTCGCATGTCAGCACAAGCACCGAAGTCATTACCTTCCTTCAATTGGGCCAACTGGCGATGAATCGAGGAAGTACAGTACATACTGACGAAACTAAAATGAGATCTAACATGGAAATTAAGCGTTTCCGGACACATGTCCACAAAACATATTTTCTTTATTTGTGTGTGAGGAATGTTTCCTGAAAGTTTGGCCGTACCTTTTTGTAACACCCTGTATACACTGTAAATAGTAACGGTCCTATGACACTTCCTTGGGGTATTCTGGAAATTACCTTTACATCCGTCTATTTTCTTCCGTTGAAAGCGACGTGTTGAGCTCTATCTGCAAGGTAATCTTGAATCCAGTAGCAAATCTGGACCAATACTTGGTAAGCTCTTTTTTTTTCTCACTAAATGGCAGTGCGGAACGATGTAAGATGCCTTCCTGAAGTCAAGGAACACGACGTCAACCTAAGCGCCGTTGTCTACAGCGCTACGGAACTCAGGAAGAATCAGAGCGAGCTGAGTTTCGCAACATCTCTGTTTGCGGAATCCATGTTGGTTTTTATGACGGAGACTTCCTTTCTCCAGACACGCACTAGTTACAACAGTTGTGGGCCAGCTTGCCTCAAGAGAAGCATGCATCCAGGCCCGAAGGGGTGCAACGTCATTTTGATAAGTAGCTACATCGGGGCGACTCCCCCCGTCGGAGGTTCGAGTCCTCCCTCGGGCATGGGTGTGTGTGTGTTATCCTTAGCGTAAATTAGTTTAAGCTGGGTTAAGTAGTGTGTGGGCTTACGGAGCGATGACCTCAGCAGTTTGGTCCCTTAATAATTCACACACATTTGAACATTTTTTTGAATAGCTTCATTCTGCCAATTTCCTTCTCAATTTGACCTAATTTTTTCAACACTGAAATGACACCACATACTCACTGAACATGAAGTTTCATTTCATTTCCTCTTCTCCTTCTGGGTGTTCCACTTTTACCGTCAGGCAGTGAGCTATTTGGGTGTATGTATCGTATGATGTCCGAAGTAGTGAGAATATAAAATGTAGATGGGTAATTGCAAGAAAAGCGTTTCTGAAAAAGAGAAATTTGTTAACATCGAGTACAGATCTAAGTGTCAGGAAGTCTTTTCCGAAAGTATTTCTATAGAGCATATAGCCCTGTATCAAAGTGAGACATGGACGATAAACGCTTTAGACAAGAAGACACTAGAAGCTTTTGAAATGTGGTGCCACAGAAGAATGCTGAAGATTAGGCGGGTAGATCACGTAACTAGTGAGGAGATACTGAACATAACTGAGGAAAAAAGAAATTTGTAGCACCACCTGACTAGAAGAAGGGATCAGTTGGTAGGATACATTCTGAGACATCAAGGGATCACCAACTTAGAACCGGAGAGAAGTGTGAGCGTTGAGCGTATGTTTCAGGGAGGAGGAAAGTGGCGGGGGGGGGGGGGGGGGGGATCGTAGAGGAAGACCAAGAAATAAATACTGTCAGCAGATTCAGAAGGATGTAGGTTGCGGTAGTTACTTGGAGATGAAGAGCCTTGCAAAGTTGCAAAGGGTAGAGTGGCATGGAGAGCTTCATCAAACCAGTCTTCGAATTGAAGACCACAACAACGTGGTTTTCCAAGTACAGTTTTAAATAAAACATAAGCATTAGCACAGGTAATTTACATACACACATCAAAAAAAATTTTGTACCACCTAGGTTCCGAGAGTTTCGGAACCTGTACAGAAAATTGGAATAGAGATCAACATAAACATCATTTCCTCCCTTTTTATTGCTCATGAAAACCACACATTGCATGTTGTACCACCATACAGCGAGACCTTCAGAGGTGGTTGTCCAGATTGCTGTACACACCGATACCTCTAATACCCAGTAGCACGTCCTCTTACATTGATGCATGCCTGTATTCGTCGTGACATACTATCTACAAGTTCATCAAGGCACTGTTGGTCCAGATTGCCCCACTCTACAACGGCGATTCAACGTACATCCCTCAGAGTGGTTGGTGGGTCACGTCGTCCATAAGCAGCCCTTTTCGGTCGATCCCAGGCATGTTCTATAGGGTGCATGTCTGGATAACATGCTGACCACTCTAGTCGACCGATGTAGTTATCCTGAAGCAAGTCATTCACAAGATGTGCACGATGGGGGCGCGAATTGTCGTCCATGAAGACGAATGCCTCGCCAGTATGCTGCCGATATGGATGCACTATCGGTCGGAGGACGGCTTTCACGTATCGTACAGCCGTTACGGCGCCTTCCATGACCAGCAGCGGTGTACGTCGGCCCCACATAATGCCACCCCAAAACAGCAGGGAACCTTCACCTTGCCACACTCGCTGGGCAGTGTGTCTAAGGCGTTCAGCCTGACCAGATTGCCTCCAAACAAGTCTCCGACGATTGTCAGGTTGAAGGCATAAGCGACACTAATCGGTGAAGAGAACGTGATGCCAATCCTGAGTTGTCCATTCGGCATGTTGTTGGACCCATCTGTACCGCTCTGCATGGTGTCGTGGTTGCAAAGATGGACCTCGCCATGGACGTCGGAAGCGAAGTTGCGCATCATGCAGCCTATTGCGCACTGCTTAACACGACGTCCTGTGGCTGCCCGAAAAGCATTATTCAACATGATGGCGTTGCTGTCAGGGATCCTCCGAGCCATAATCCGTAGCGGTCATCAACTGCAGTAGTAGCCCTTGCGTGGCTTCAGCGAGGCATGTCATAGACAGTTCCTGTCTCTCTGTATCTCCTCCATGTCTGAACAATATCCCTTTGGTTCACCCGGAGATGCCTGGACACTTCCCTTGGTGAGAGCCCTTCCTGGCACAAAGTAACAATGAGGACGCGATCGAACCGCGATATTGACCGTCTAGGCATGGTTGAACTACAGACAACACGAGCCGTTTACCTTCTTCCTGCTGGAATAACTAGAAATGATCGGCTGTCGGACCCCCTCCGTCTAATTGCGCTGCTCGTGCGTGGTTGTTTACGTCTCTGGGCAGGTTTAGTGACATCTCTGAAAAGTCAAAGTGACTTTGTCTGGGATACAACATCCACAGTCAACGTCTATCTTTAGGAGCTCTGGGAACCGGGGTGATGCAAAACTTTTTTTGATGTGTGCAGAAACACTGAATTTTTAGTATAATCAATTGCGTCGTTCGTTGCCATTACGAAATCGTTGAGAATTCCCCGTTATGCCCTGCTGGGATGTTCTGCAACAATGTGGCGAACGGTTTGCCTGGCTGCTCCACAGTTGCATTTTGAAGATGGAGTCTTACCCCATCTATAAATAGAGTCCGTGCTTGTGCCATTATTGGTGCGTGATCGCTCGAAGTCAGGTTTCTTTCTCATGCAGGGCCAATTGTGGCAATGTGGAAGGCAAGCCCCTGTCAAAGTTCGTTCCCATGAGCCGGTTAAGTTGAACTGAGACATGTGTAATTCCATGGCTGTTTGCATGGGTGGTTTTCTTGATCGAAGCCAGTTTCTTTCTAGGATAACAGCGGATCGATGGATAGGGAGCTGCGTGTTGCCTTGTATGCGTTTAATTCATAAAGAAGAGCTGCTTTTCGTCGAAGGCCAGGGTCGGAATTTGGTTCAATATGGGCTTCCATTCGATAGAGGTTGCTCTTAGTGTACAACTGGATGATTCTCATGTATTGTTCAACTGTTCATCGAGCATTTGGTGTGTGTGCTATTGGGTCATACAGGAGCACCCTGTTCGGCTGTAGTGTAGACTAGTCCAAGTGATGAAGTGCGCAGAGTTTCAACTGTGTAGCCCCTGATTGTTCCGCGCTGCTTATGCAGGATGTCCGTATTGCGATGTTTTCCAGATGCTTCTCGCAGTACAGTATCGATATAACCTACAGATATTCTCGGTGCTGACTGTGGTGCAGTTGTCAGCTACCAAAATTGTTCTATGGCTGTCTATTCACCAACCTGTTGCCCAAATGAAAGAAAGCCGTTTCTGTGTTGGTGGGGTTTGGCTTCAGTCTTCATCTCCGAAAGTAAATTCCCATTATCGCCATATCAGATGTTGAGATGGCTTACGTTTCTTCAAAATTTCGGTGTCCCACTGCCAGCATCGAATCATGTGAGTATTCAAACTTATGAGATCTATTTTCAGGCATATCTAAGATGTACAGATTGAACAGCAGTGGGCTGGGGATAGATCCCTGAGGTAGTCCCCCGTTTAGCGGCTTGGAAGGGCTCATCCTGTTGCCCAGTATGACCCCGAATGACCTGCTGACAAGTATGCTATTAAGTTTTAATGTTTTTCTGCAAGGGATTATTTGAATAAGTTTGTAGAGGAGACCGTGGTCTCGTGACTATATCGTAACCTGTTTAGAGATCTGTCTATAAATGCAGTTAGCGTTCTCAAATTTATATGATAACCTGCTTCTGTACAGGTCGTGAGTGAGTATTACAGCTGAGATTCTCTTGTAAATGACTCTTTCTAGAAGCTTGTGTATTTAGCTAACAAGGGCTATTGGAAGATAGCCTTTTGACTCGTGGCTTGATTTTCCTGACTTATGGATAGCGATGACGTTGCACTTCTTCATTCCACTCGAGATTCTCACTGTCATCATGAGATCGGTCAAGAACACCGCTAGTCATTTATTGGTGTATGTACCACGATTCAGAAGGAATTCAGTGTGAATTCCGACAGGCCTTGGCGCACTTCCCAGTTTAGCGTCTTCGAGTGCCGTTGTCATTGCCTTGACACTAGATCTGCGCAGTACCAAAACCACAGTTCGGTAGTTTTGCTACACTACATAAATGGCGCAGTAAATGGTGGATTACCGGTATTGTTGGCAGAGAAAATTGTAGGCGATCACTCCGCTTTGTTGTTCGTTTGTTTGGTTGTTTGTTTTGCACATGATCAGAACCGCAATTCATTTTGCGTTAGTTGTGGCATTTTTGCAGAATGTAAATTGCATTTTATAAGTAATAAAAATTAGTTGATCACGTATTTTCTGCGCTTTTATTTAATAAAGCAATTACTTTTGATGAAAGTACAGTTTAAATGCACAAACATAGAAGACATATGTATAATTATTGTTGTTATTTTGTACTCAATAGATCTTTCTTCATCATGACAAAAGCAAGAGTTTTCTGTTGTTATTCATAAATGCGAAAGTTATTTATGAATAACAGAAACATGGTTTATGTTAATTCGAAGAAGTGCTGAAGCTATTTTTGATGTATTTTTGTTTTGCATTTTTTTTCTTTATTTTACGTTTTGGTTGAGGAAATTGCTTTTTCTAGTACTATATTATAAATCTGAATTGTTTACTGTAATTTTACTACAACAGTCTCCTGTTTCATATTACAAATCAACAATTTTTGAGAAAAACCTGAATCAAATACTGACAATTTCAGTTTTGCTAAATTCTTGAGTAACAGAAAGGGGGATAGCTATGTAGAGATAGTTTCTAGACAGTTCACTGCTTCCGGTTTTTAGGGGAACCTAGTAAGACACTGATTGCTTGCATAAAGAAAGCGATCGTTATGGGGGTAGCGCCCGATAGTTATGCAACACTCTCTACATACACGTAATGTGGGTATGACCTTAACTGACCAAAGCTACTAGGAAAACTGCCGTAGTCTCCACTTACTTATGTTAGTCTACAGTATCCTAAGGTAGTTTTACAGCTCTACTTGACACTAAAAGGCGGGGAGAATATAGGCTGGCCGATGTTAGACGTCTTCAAATCTTAGAGTTCATCTTTGATTCGGGTGATGTACGAAATGATGGGGATAAGGTGGTGAGCTCTGAGTGGCTGCCCTGGACAGAGGAGAGAGTGTGACTGGAGGCTGTGCTTTGTTGCAGGGGGCTGCCAGGGGTGCGCTGAGGCGGCGGCGAGCGAGGCGTCGTCGCCGCGGCGGCCGTCGGTGACGCTCATGAAGTGGGCGGTGGGCGGCGGCGGCGGCACCAGGCGCAAGGCGTCCGCGCGCCCTGGCTCAGACCCCGACACGCCCACGCCCACGCCGACGCCCACCGCCAGCCGACAGGTGAGCCAGCCCGTCTCGTGGAAACGCTGTTACATGGCACTAATTACGCCAGTGCAACAGAAGTGTAGTAGTACGTACCTAATATCAGGGAGTATCCTCTCCAGACTTCCCTTGTAGCAGGTCGACATTCACAAAATCAACAAGAGAACTAAAGGTGCTTTGAGGGGTAAACTGAATCACGCCATCACAATGGAATTGTATTTGTGGATGCAGAAATTTGATCATGAAGAGATCTCATCACTCTCATAACATTGCAATACTATCGATTGTTTGTGGTGACCATGTCATTGTCTAGAATGGACATCAAACCAATTTTCGACATTATTTGTCATCCCTGTGGATAATTAACTTGCTAGAATGTTCCACCATTTTCACGTTATAGTCGGTAAGCCACCTTACGATGTGTGGCAGAGGGTGCATCTGCCATCACTAACGTTCATTCGCGAATCGTTTTCGGAAACAACAGCCGACGGTAACCCTCCGTATGACCTCTAATTCCCAAGGTTTTTCTGGCGTAGTCATTTCGCAAGATAGGCGTGAGATAAAGTAATATACGGGGCAGCCAAACTAAAACGAGATAAATGAATAAAAGTAAGTAAACTGTTTATTATATCAAAATTAATCGCCTAACTGTTAATACATTTACCTCATTGTGAGACAAGACGGTCAATGCCTTTGTGGAAAAATGTTTGCGGTTCGTTACGAAACCATGACTGTGCCCAGGCGTACACATCTTCGTCCGAAGGAAATCGATGGCCGCGAATGTCGTTCCTCAGGGCTCCAGAAACATGGAAATCGCATGGGGGAGATCGAGACTGTATGTAGGATGTGCAAGGGCTTAAAGGCGAAACTGCTGAACTATGGTCGAAACAACCTTGGCAACATGTCGACCCGCCCATGGACGAAGAGGTACGATAGGATAAATGTATTAACAGTTATGGCGACTCCTTTTGAAATAATAAACAGTTTACTTAATTTTTCCATCTGTCTACTTTTAATTTGACTGTACCTTATATGACTCTTCTTGAAATGTACGCCCTCGGAATTTTACGGCGTCTACCATTCGAGTTTGATGAGCATGTTGGTAGTGTTCCCGAGCACACTTTTCGAACTCTTGATGATACGGGCGCCTTTGCTTCGAACTTCTATATCTCCTCTACTTTTATACCTGTAAGGTACCTGGCTGATGAGCAATATTCAACAACTGGTCGGACGAGTGTTTTGTAAACTATTCCTTTCGGTTATGAGTTCCACCTTAGATTGCTTCGGAAGTCAACTCCTATCTATTTAACAGTTGCCGTATTTTCTACTAATCGATCACCAATAATGCAGTGGGACACTAATTGGCCCTTGCGCTTATTTTTGCATAGTACCTTGCATCTGTTTATGTTGAGGGTGAACTCCCAGTTCCTTCTCCGAGCATCAGTCCTCTACAGGTCTTCCTCCGTTTCATTATAGTTTCCTAGCAGCGCAACTTTCCTCTGTACTAATACAGCGTCCATAGTCGGTCCTGCGGCGCTTCCAACGTTATTTAACAGATCATTTATACCTATTGTGATTATTAATCTCCCTTACAACACTTTTTTCTCTCTCCCCAAATTACTTTTACTTCTGACGATTTCGCCCTTCTGCAAAGGCGTGTTGTATTCCATCTGCTATGAAGTATTCATAACAGTGAAAAAATTGTTCAGATGAAGTACCAGGAAACACTACAAACACGTGAGGAATCGCCACAAATACAGTGCCTTGTTCACGACACACTCCATGGCCTCAGGTTCTGTGTACAGAACTCACACCTGTCCGTCTCCAAACTATTGGCACCGCAGGGCGCCCCGTCTCTAATGACACCGATGTCGACGGGACGTTAAACATTAATCTTCCTTCCGTCGCAGGCCTCCAAACCGAGCTTCCTGTTTCCTATGCCGTTTCTTCTAATGAACGACTTCATGAGATCAGGGAACTCCCCTCTTGTTCTGTGACGTTTTCACAATCACTCTCGTGTGATGTTAGATGTCATATATTACCGTGCCCCATGGAGCGTAATGAAGGCCGCATTGTTCTGTCAAATAATAATTCCCTCATTAATTCCGCCGTGACGCTATTCTTAGTGAAAGCTGATTCCTCCCGCAATTCTTGTTTGCCTTCACTGATCACAATGGTCAAATAACCGTGATTAGCTATTTTCTTGTCAATAATTGACAGTGCAGTACTCGCAGTATAGACGGAATATAGATGGAAGGGCACTTAATATCTGTTTGACATTGGATAACAATGTTCCCCCCATCTGGTACCCACTACAAATCATTCCACAATTTTGTGTGTTAACTATGGAAATGAACATACGACCTGTGTATAAGCATTCATCTACATCTGCATTTACAGTCTGAGAATGGAAGTGCATGACAGAGGGTGCTTCCGATTCTGTCAAATATTGGGGTATATTCCTTCCATTCGCCTGTAGAGTTCAGGACGACTCCCTACTTGAATGCCTCATATGTCCACTGTTGCCTTGCAGCCCCTACGGGAGTGATAGGACGCTATAGCTCTTCCTAGTATTTTCATTTATAATGATTCTTAAAAGTTTGTAAGTAGGCTTTCACGGTATAATTTACGTCTGTCTTCAAGCGTCAACCATATCACAACTTTCAGCATTTTCGTGACGCTTTCCCGTGACTCATAGAAGCTTGTCACAATTTGTGCTGCCCGTCTTTGTATACGATCAATATCCCCAGTTAGTCTGCTTTATGTGGGCACCACACATATGAGCATTATTCTAGGACGGGCCTCACACGTGTTTTTAAACTATTTTCCTAGTAGTCTGACTAACTACATTCAACAAAATACTCGCTTGACCTCATTACGAGTTCTATTTAGATACTGTGCTCTGATAACCAACTAGCCTCTAAGAGATTCGCATAACATTTGTGATTTGTGGGGAGAAACTAATCGTTAGGGTTATGAGTGAAGCCGGCATCAAAAGCTGTTAGTTGAGCTCTTATTCCATAAATAAGATAGTTAACGTAATTTGCTACGCTGCGCGTGTGCTCACAGAGTGCCCATAAATTACGGTACTGAACAGTTATTGCGGCGAGCAGCGCTCGTTCATTAACACGTCGAGCTGTGGCCGGCTACAGTACCAACGACCCCATATTCATTGTGGCATTTTGTGCTTGTAACCTACGAACTATACACGGCGTTTGCCCCCAGTACACATTCAACAAAGCGCTGGATAGGCTCCGAGAAAAGAAATGCATGGTTTATGTAAATTTTTTGCAAACAGTGTAATGCTTTGGAAACATGGATCATCACTAAACAGAAGTCGCTATAAGACAAATGTCACTCATCAAACGAAAAGTTACTTGAACAACTGGACATCACACTTTCGACGTTGTATTATTTTCAAATTTATCTACATAAGGGGACTGATGACCTCAGATGTTAAGTCTCATAGTGCTCAGAGCCATCTACATAAATCTCATATAAGACTTTCACAAACGTTTTATATCTTATACTTAACTTCTCTACTGTCAAAAGTACCTAATGTGAAAACAAATTATCTTACCTATATAGGTACAATGGAATTTGTAAGTTAAATCACATAAACGGTTACAATTAGATGAAAGTTTCTGAGACTGGAAGTTCATCACCGGCAGCCAGTGGCTCTGGTAAAAACGAAGTCCAGTGCGATCACACTAACCGAAAAAGTGGCGGTCTGCAGAGGGGCAAAGCTACCAGACAGAAAACGGAGGCTTGTTGCCACTTTAGGTAGAATTTGTGTATTTGGTAGAGACATTCGATAGGACCCGTCAAAAATGGCGATAGACGACGGCTATATGCCAACAGTCGACTTAATCAGATTAGAAAAAAAACACGGAAAATCTAAATCTGCATGACCGGATGATAATTTGAACCACACTTTTCCAGAATGTGAGTCCAGTGCCATAATGACTGCTCTATACAGGGTGATTTTTTCCAGCGTGTACAAACTCTTGAGATTGATCGATGAGACTATACGGAACAAAAAAGAACTGATGAACTTACATCCTGAAATGCGTGGTTACCATGCTAGAGACCATTTATTTAGTCATATATTGTTACAGACACTGAGGTCTAATTCGTGTTTACCATGCAGCCACAGTTACAGTACGCATGGCTTCCTCCTAAAGTGTGGTTCTGTTCCTCATACGTCATTCCCTAGCGCTCTCTCCTGCCACAGTAATTGGTAATGTTGTGTCCGATTCTCTTGCTGACTCACCTTGTAGTGGATGTGATACAGCGTTGTACACAATGGTTCCGTATTGGAATCGACAACTTGCCGACATGGTGTTTACTTACGAAAAGGCAAATAGCAACGGGCGGCGGGCAGCAAGATTGTATCAGGAGACAATAGCCGCAGGATTCAATGTTTGCAACACTGTTTCGCCGTTTGTCTAAGATAGGGTCGTTTCAGAAAGTAGGAAATCGTGAAAGACGTATCCGAAATGTTCGGACATCAGACTTGGAGGAAAATGTGACTAACACTGTGGATGGCGACCGCCGTGTCAGCACCAGGCAGTTGGCCGCCATTACAGGGTAAGATAGACGACCGTGTGGAACATTCTCCATGACAGTTGTCACTACCCTTATCACTTACAGCGTGTGCAGGGCTTACTATCGACAGATTTTCCACATGGAGAGCTGTTTTGTCACTGGTTTCTTCATCAGTCACCCACGATTACGGGATTTGTATCATCCATCCCCATTCACGTATGAGGCCACCATTGCGCAGAGTGGTATCTTCAGCTTTCAAAACAGTCATCTGTGGTATACTATGCAGAACCCTCATGGTATGGTGACAGCGAATCATCAGCATCGGTGCACCCGGAATATATGCAACGGGATAATTGGCGACCATATTTTGGGGCCAGTCTGCCTTCCACGTCGCCTAACAGGCCGAAACTATCGGCGTTTCTTGCAGATGACTTTGCCTCTCCTGCTGGAAGAAGTGCCATTGATGGTTCGAAGGGTTATGTGGCTGCTACACGATGGTGCTCCAGCCCACTTTGCCGTTAACGTCCGGACGCATCTCAATCGTGTCTTCCCTGGTCGATGTATCAGACGAGAGGGTCCAGTTGCATGGCCTGCTCGTTCACCGGATCTTGTTGTAGGGTCATCTCAAAAGTATCGTGTATCCAGAGCCCATTCCAGATGTGGAGACACTGAAGCAGCGTATTTATGCTCCCTTAAACACTGTTCGGAAGCAGCTTGAACGATGTGAACGTGTGAGACAGAACATGCTACAGCACGTACACGCATGCGTTGAGGCACATGGAAACCATTTTCAACACATACTGTAACTGTGGCTGCATTGTACAACGCGTATTAGACCGCAGTCTCTGTAACAATATATGACTGAATAAATGGTCTCTACGATGGAAACCATACATTTCCGGTCATACGTTCATTAGATCTTTTTTGTTTCGTTCCTCTCAACGATCAGTCCCTAGAGCCTGTACATGGTGGAAAAAATCACCCTGTATACCTCTGTTCAGACGGTGGAAGTGGAAGAATACCCGTCACTGGGTCTTGAGAATGAGATAATATCAACTCCGCTTCCAGAGATCTGGAGAACTCCAACATTGGAAGCAGTTAGGAAAAGAGATCGAAGAGGGATATGAACTTCGTGAAAATTCCAGCGCTTCTGCCAGTCGTGGAACTGGTAGGGAGCTTCAGATCGTTGCCGTAGCGAGAACCTCATCCACAGTACGTATAAATCCTAGGGTCGCGTCGTGGAACCTGATGATGGTGCTGGAGTTCCCTATGGAACTGTTGCAGACGAAGCCAGATTCTGCGACCGCTAGATATACTTCACCTACACCTACATTTAGAAACATACCCCGCAAGCCGCCGTACGTTGGTGGCAAAGGGTACTCGTATCTTGTTTCACTACTAATCGCCGGCCGGAGTGGCCGAGCGGTTAAAGGCGCTACAGTCTGGAACCGCACGACCGCTACGGTCGCAGGTTCGAATTCTGCCTCGGGCATAGATGTGTGTGATGTCCTTAGGTTAGTTAGGTTTAAGTAGTTCTAAGTTATAGGGGACTGATGACCTCAGATGTTGAGTCCCATAGTGCTCAGAGCCATTTTTTGAACCTACCGGTAACAAGTCTTACAGCCCGCCTCTGGATTGCTTCGATGTCTTCCTATGGGTCGTACTGGTGTCCTATATGTGGTCTTCTTTACAGATTAACCGCACTTTCCTAAAATTCTCTGGAGTCGACCGTTCGCCATCCCCAGTACAATCCTTACATGATCGTTCCATTCAATATCGCTTTGCAGCGTTACGCTCAGGAATTTAAACGACGTTATTGTGTCAACCAGCACATTACTGATGCTGCATTTGAACATTTCAGGTTTGTATTTAATACTGATCTGTATTAACTTACGTTTTTCTACATTTAGAGCAAGCTACAGTTCATAACACCAAAGAGGCAATCTATTTAAGTCATCTTGTAAGTTCCTACAGTCTCTCAAAGACGCCACCTTCCCCTACACACTGGTATCATCAGAAAACAGCCGCAGTTTGCTGCTCACCCTGTCCGCCAGACCACCTATGTGTATAGAAAATAACAGCGGTCCTATCACACTTCCCTGGGGCACTCCAGACGATACCCTTGTTTCTGATGAACATCCGCCGACGAAGAAAACTTACTGGGTTCGATTACTTACGAAATCTTCGAGTCACTCACACATCTGGGAACTTATTCCGTACGCTTGTAACCTCGTTGATAGTCTGCGGTGGGACACGAGATCAACAGATTTTTGGAAATTAATAAATACTTTATCTTTCTGTTGCCCTTCATCCATAGTTCGTAGGATATCACGTGAGAAAAGTGCAAGCTGAATTCCTCACGAGCGATGTTTTCGTGGAGAGAAGGTTTCCCATATCAAGAAAATTTACTATATTCGAACTGAGAAATATGTTCAACAGTTCCGCAGGAAACCGATGTTAAGGATAGTGGTCTATAATATTTGCGAATACGTACTTTTACCCTTCGTATTTACAGGAGTCACCTGCTCTTTTTTCCAGTCGCTTGGCATTTGCGCGACGTAAGGTAGATGTATAACGCAGTCGGTGTCTGGAGCCTGACCTTATCTACGCTGCGTCCGAGTCATAGGCAACTCATTGCTCATCTATGTAGGCTGTGTACCGTATCTTCTGGAGGACGCAGCAGAAGCTATGCACATTTAAAAAGAACTTTCATTCGTAACCTAATACGTTTCGTTTATTACAAGGTCCAGTCACGTCAATATCACCACCTATCAAAAGCCTGAATAACCACGTTATGCAGCGCAGATCGCCGTGAGCCGTACAGAAGGTGAGTCCGTGACGTTCTGGAAGGTACCGACAGGAATGTGGAGCCACTCTGACTCAAGAGCCGCGCTAGGTTGAAGGTTGAAGGTCCACAGCGCGAACAGATCGATATTCCAGAATTTGAAACACGAACAGCTGCTAGCATGAGTTTCTTAGAAGTAGATACCTTAGGGGTTGCAAAGCAATTCAAATCGCTTGATACGGGCAAGTCTTCAGGTCCAGATTGTATACCGATTAGGTTCCTTTCAGATTACGCTGATACAATAGCTCCCTACTTAGCAATCATATACAACCGCTCGCTCACCGATAGATCTGTACCTGCAGATTGGAAAATTGCGCAGATCGCACCAGTGTTTAAGAAGGGTGGTAGGAGTAATCCATCGAACTACAGACCTATATCAATGACGTCGGTTTGCAGTAGGGTTTTGGAGCATATACTGTATTCAAACATTATGAATCACCTCGAAGGAAACGATCTATTGATACGTAATCAGCATTGTTTCAGAAAACATCGTTCTTGTGCAACGCAGCTAGCTCTTGATTCACACGAAGTAATGGCCGCTATCGA
Source organism: Schistocerca serialis cubense (assembly GCF_023864345.2). Lineage (NCBI taxonomy): Eukaryota > Metazoa > Arthropoda > Insecta > Orthoptera > Acrididae > Schistocerca > Schistocerca serialis. The sequence goes on from NC_064640.1 coordinate 159,743,380, forward strand.
CAGAGGATCTCAAGTTGATTCCGTATTTATAGATTTCCGGAAAGCTTTTGACACCGTTCCTCACAAGCGACTTCTAATCAAGCTTGGGCCTATGCGGTATCGTCTCAGTTGTGCGACTGGTTTCGTGATTTCCTGTCAGGAAGGTCGCAGTTCGTAGTAATAGACGGCAAATCATCGAGTAAAACTGAAGTGATATCAGGTGTTCCCCAGGGAAGCGGCCTGGGACCTCTGCTGTTCCTGATCTATACAAATGACCTGGGTGACAATCTGAGTAGTTGTCTTAGGTTGTTCGCAGATGATGCTGTAATTTACCGTCTAGTAAGGTCATCCGAAGACCAGTATCAGTTGCAAAGCGATTTAGAAAAGATTGCTGTATGGTGTGGCAGGTGGCAGTTGACGCTAAATAATGAAAAGTGTAAGGTGATCCACATGAGTTCCAAAAGAAATCCGTTGGAATTCGATTACTCGATAAATAGTACAGTTATCAAGGCTGTCAATTCAACTAAATACCTGTGTGGTAAAATTACGAACAACTTCATTTGGAAAGACCACATAGACAATATTGTGGGGAAGGCGAGCCAAAGGTTGCGTTTCATTGGCAGGACACTTAGAAGATGCAGCAAGTCCACTAAAGAGACAGCTTACACTACACTCGTTCGTCCTCTGTTAGAATATAGCTGCGCGGTGTGGGATCCTTACCAGGTGGGATTGGCAGAGGACATTGAAAGGGTGCAAAAAAGGGCAGCTCGTTTTGTATTATCACGTAATAGGGGAGAGAGTGTGGCAGATATGATACGCGAGTTGGGATGGAAGTCATTAAAGCAAGGACGTTTTTCGCCGCGGTGAGATCTATTTACGAAATTTCAGTCACCAACTTTCTCTTCCGAAAGCGAAAATATTTTGTTGAGCCCAACCTACACAGGTAGGAATGATCATCAAAATAAAATAAGAGAAATCAGAGCTCGAACAGAAAGGTTTAGGTGTTCGTTTTTCCCGCGTGCTGTTCGGGAGTGGAATGGTAGGGAGATAGTATGATTGTGGTTCGATGAATCCTCTGCCAAGCACTTAAATGTGAATTGCAGAGTAATCATGTAGATGTAGATGTAGATGCAGAGCTGGTCACACACATTCTCGATAGGGTTCAGATCCTGGGAGTTTGGTTGTCAGGGTAGTATGGTAAACTCAGCCTGATGCTCTTCGAACAACGCACGTACACTGTGAGCTGTGTGACACGTTGAATTGTCCTGCTGGTAGGTGCCATTGTGCCAAGTAAAAACAAACTGCATGTAGGTGTGGACAAGGTCCCCAGGGGTGAATACATACTTGTGTTTATCCATTTTGTCTCCGCTGTTTTATCCTTCATAGAAGCAGAACTGTCCTGCTCACTTTCTCGTCACACGTAAATTTTCGCTGTGCGGCTATTCTCGATTATTCTGAGCTAGGAAAGAAGACAATCATGTAGCGCAATCTGTGCAGTATAAGACAGAAATTCCGACAGCGCCTGAAACATTGTTCGTTTCGAGCTGTGTAAACTACCATGCTAAATCATCCAACAACGGCCTGCAGTGCAGCACGTAATTATTGTTGAACTATCGACGTACTCCACACACCCAGAGCGTACAAACTTGGAGATAAATTGCTGCTGTCAATAAATACAGGTCAATCTCAACCAGTTTCCGAGCGAACTTTCCGAAGGGACCTGCATGAAGTGGAAATCTGGACACGGATACGTCAATCCTACATCAAACAGGGTAATGTCGGAGTAAGACTAAGAATGAATACGAAACCAGGATTGTGGCTAAGCTACTACGAACTGTATAGTGAACGCACTGTCATAGACAAGATAGGTACAAAGCCTACACTCCCCATAGTAATATAGGTTTATATGCCAAATACACATATCAAAAAAGTTTGCATCACCTCGGTTCCGAGAGTTCCGGAACCTGTACAGAAATTTGGAATAGAGATCAAAACAAACATCATTTCCGCCATTTCTATCCCTCATGGAAACCACACATTGCATGTTGTACCACCATACAGCGAGACCTGCAGAAGTTGTGATCCAGATTGCTGTACACACCGGTACCTCTAATACCCACTAGCACGTCCTCCCTCGCCAATATGCTGCCGATATGGTTGCACTATCGGTCGGAGGATGCATTCACGTATCGTACAGCCGTTAGGCGCCTTCCATGACCACCAGCGCCGTACATCGGCCCCACATAATGCCACCCCGAAACAGCACGGAACCTTCACCTTGCTGCACTCGCTGGACAGTCTGTGTAAGGGTTCAGCCTGACCGGGTGGCCTCCAAACACGTCTCCGACGATTGTCTGGTTGAAGGTATATGCGACACTCATCGGTGAAGAGAATGTGATCCCAATCCTTAGCGGTCCATTCGGCGTGTTGTTGTGCCCATCTGTACCGCGCTGCATGGTGTCGTGGTTGCAAAGATGGACCTCGCCATGGACGTCGGGAGTGAAGTTGCGCATCATACAGCGTATTGCGCACAGTCTTGAGTCGTAACGCGACGTCCTGTGGCTGCACGAAAAACCTTATTCAAAATGGTGGCGTTGGGGGCCAGGGTTTCTCCGAGCCATAATGCGTAGGTAGCGGTCATCCACTGCAGTAGTAGCCCTTGGGTGGCCTGAGCGAGGCATGTCATCGACAGTTCCTGTCTCTCTGTATCTCCTCCACATCCGAACAAAAAAAAATGGTTCAAATGGCTCTGAGCACTATGGGACTTTACTGCTGTGGTCATCAGTCCCCTATCACTTAGAACTACTTAAACCTAACTAACCTAAGGACATCACACACATCCATGCCCGAGGCAGGATTCGAACCTGCGACCGTAGCGGTCGCGCGGTTCCAGACTGTAGCGCCTAGAACCGCTTGGCCTCTCCGGCCGACCCATGTCCGAACAACATCGGTTTATTTCAGTCCGGGACGCCTGGACACTTCCCTTTTTGAGAGCCCTTCCTGGCACAAAGTAACAATGCAGACGCGATCGAACCGCGGTATTGACTGTCTAGGCATGGTTGAACTACAGACAACACGAGCCGTGTACCTGCTTCCTGGTGGAATGACTGTAACTGGTCGGCTGTTGGACCCCCTCTGTCTAATAGGCGCTGCTCATGCATGGTTGTTTACATCTTTGGGAGAATTTAGTGACATCTATGAACTGTCCAAGGGAATGTGTCTGTGAAACAATATCCACAGTCAACGTCTGTCTTCAGGAGTTCTGGGAACTGGTGTGATGCAAAATTTTTTTTGATGTGTGTAGTTCCACAGATGATGAAGAGATTGAAAGAATATATGATGAAATGAAACTAATTATTCAGGTAGTTAAGGGAGATAAAAATTTGATTGTGATTGCGAAATGGAATTCGATAGAAAGAAAAGGAAGAGAAGAAAAATAGTAGAAGAGCACTGACCATGAAACAGGAATGAAGGGGCCGCCCCAATAGAGTTTTGCACAGTGCAAAATTTAATCTTCGCTGATGCTTGGTTTGAGAATCATGTGAGAATAATATACACGTGGAAGAGACCTTGAAACACTGGAAGGTTCCAGATTGATTATATAATGGTAAGACAGAGATTTCGGAACCAGGTTTTGAACTGCATGCAATTTCCAGGGAGAAAAGCGGTCTCTGACCATAATTTAGTGCTTACGAACTGTAGATTAAAGCTGAGGGAACTGCAAAAAGGTAGGAAATCAAGGAGACAGGACGTGGATAAATTGAAAGACTGAGATGTGGAGAATTTCAGAGGGATCATTAGATAATGATTCACTGAAACAGGAGACGAATGGATAGCTTTGAGAAATAAAATAGTGAATGTAGCAGAGTATCAAACTGGTAAAAGATACAAGACCTAGTAGAAAATCTTGGACAACAAAGAAGAGACTTAATTTAACTGACGAAAGAGAATATATATATAAAATGCAGAAAGTTAAGCATGCGAAAGGCAGGACTGACAGGAAGTGCAAAATTGATAAGAGGGAATCATAGGGAAGGCGTAATTGAAAAGGGAGTGTTACAGGGCTATACACTATCCTCAACGTTATTTAATCTGTAGACTGAGCAAGCAGTAGACTGAAGGAAATTAACGTTCAAGAAGTAGAAATAAAACCTTGAACGTTTCCTGAAGACACTGTAATCTTTCAGAGGCAGCAAAGGACTTACAATATAGGCTGAACGGAATGGATTGTGTCTTAAAAAGAAGTTGTAAAATGGACATCAACCAGATAATGGAAAGTAGTCGAGTTAAATCAGGTGACGCCGAGAGGATTAGATTAGCATATGAGACAATAAAAGTTGTAGATAAGTTTTGCTATTTTGACAGCAAAATAACTGATGTCGGCCGAGGAAGAGTGGATATAAAATGCAAACTGGCTCTACCAAATAAAGCGTTTCTGAAAAGGAGGAATTTGTTAAGATCTCATATAAATTAAAGTGTCGAGAAGTTTTTTTCTGAAGAGATTTGTGCGAAGTGTAGCCTATACGGAAGGTAAACATGGGCCATAAACATTTCAGACAGGATGAGAATAGAATCCTTTGAAATGTGGTGCTACGTAAGACTGCTGTAGATTGATAGGTAGATCGAATAACTAATGAAGAGATTTTGAATAGAATCGGGGAAATAAATTTATGTTACAACTTGACTATAAGAAGAGATTGGTTGTCAGGGTACTTCTTGGGACTCAAATCGTCAATTTAGTAATTTCAGGAAGTTTGGGGAGTAAAAATTGTAACGGGAAACCAAGAGATGTTTACAATAAGCAGGTTCAAACGGGTGTAAGGTGCATTAGTTATTGCGACATGACAAAACTTGCACGGGATGGAATATCGCACAGAGCATCATCAAACCGGTCTACGGACTGAAGACAAGAACAGCAACAACAACAGGCCGGAAGTGTTTCTTTGATATTTTGGGTGTGTTTCTCGTACCATATCCGTGGCCAGATCACTCAGATTTCCGTGAACATTAACCAGTATGTTGTTTCAGCATTAACTAAATCTTGCACTTCATACTGAGTGCGGTGTGAACATGTCCATCTTCTAAGATGACAACAGCCCTGTTCACAGAACTGCTTCTGGTTTGACGAACACTCTGGCAGCCAATGACATTTCGGCTGTCCCACGAAATCACCCGATCTTAAACCCATAGAAAATGCCTGTAAGTATTTGGGACAGCGGCTATAACGTAGGAATCAACGTCTCCGCAGTATGGCAGCTCTACGGCATGTCATCATCAACGAGTGACTTCTGCTGGCTATGACATTCCTGAAGAAACTCTTAGACTCTCTTCCTCGCCGAACTAAGGCCATTATCCACGCTAGAGGCTTTGTTACACGATATTAGAGCAATGACTCCTGGGGGACACATCTCAAGATGGCAGGCGTGCAGATGCGTAAAATAACAGACGACTGCCATATGAATATGACTGCCATTTCTGAGGAGGTTGTTGTCGGGATTATTATCACGCTCATAGACAGAAAGAAACGGTAATATAGTAAAGGTTCGACGGCGACCCGATGGGGCTGCCGGAGCGGTTCGTCAGTTATAACTGCCGTCCAGCTTCACATTGACAAGGCAGTTAAGAAGGAATTATTGCGAAAAGAAGAAAACGTCACTAATGAAATGTTAATTCCCTTCGTAGAAACAGATATTTTTGGAGCGTATCTAGATGGTTTACAGATAACTGCACTGAAGTCGGCGCCACACCTGTATGGACAGCTGTGCAGAATAGCGAAGGTAGCAACCTTACAAGTGAGTGGTGTGAGAAAATCGTTTGAAACTAAGAATAGACAATCAGAATGTAATAGATTACATGGCACAACATTAATTGCGGCAGTGCACACGATCAATAACATTTGATTTCAGTTCATAAATACTACAAGCTATGACGGCAGATGCAGGCAAAATTTCCGAGAAGGTTGGCCTGGTTAACACCAGAGTCGATAATGTAAAAGAAGATTTCGGAGAAAGGTTGGAAAAGATGCAGTATGAGCTGGGTGGCGATGATAAGAACTGTATGCTGAGACAAAACGCACTTGAGGAAGTGGCCACTAACTCTATTAACAATTTGTCTAGTAGAGTGGTAGAGTGTGAAAAAGAGGCAGAATTAAATTCTTTAGCAGCAAATCAGGTTGCTACTGTGATAGATGTTCCGTTGGTTAATTCAGGAGTCACTTATAGAGTGGTATTTGGATTATCCAAATCCTCATGCGAAGGTTACCAGTGTACACTGGTGACGTTAAAGTGCATTAGCGATATGGTGTAAGCGGCTTTGCTGCGAATCGTCAAATGTGATGAGAGTAACCTCGCCAAAACGAGAACTCTACTATGAGTACGATGGGTTTCATAGAGAACCGGAGGTAATCTTTGCTTGATAGTGTGTAGCTCTCGCTAACGTGGCATTAGAGTGTACACCCGCTGTACACATACTTCAGTGACACAATCTCCACGTGGTTACCTGGACAGTAACATCGATATTGTCTCGGCGGCCGGCATGAATGTTGAGAGCTTTTTGACTCGCACGAATAGTACCTTTCTGCGCGATTGGATCACGACACAGAAAATTGGAAGAACCATTTCTGTTAAATACTCGGACACCATTTCGGTCAGACCAGATCGCTGCTGATTATTAAGCTAAATATTTCTCGTGATTACTGTTTTCCCATAAGGATCCTGTCTGTGTATTTGGATATCACATTAGACATACTTGGTCTGTTTACTCTAGCTACTGTCAACCTGGGCAGTCTCGCACTTCCTTTGCAAATTCAAGACCGAGACTCCGTTGCAACTCCGCTACACTCTCCTGTATGGTCTGGTATGCACAGTGCTCTGTGTATCTACAGAGAAACAAAGGTTCCCACTGCTGGTTGCTGAGTGATGATTCTTCTCTTAGGACACCACGACTGCTTAACAAAGTAATTTTTCCAGGCTAGTTACGGAAGCAATGTGGGTAACGGACGATGGAAACCAACAGATATATCTTGGAGAAACCAAATAGCAGAATGGTCTGGAAAAATCTGCTGTGGATGTAAGAGTTAATAAAATGGAAAAAGCATATGGTTTTGTAGCAAGATTTCTACAAAAAAGTTGTGTAGCTATAAAAGTAAATCTAAAACAATATATGACAGTAGTATGATCAGAATGTTTGCATACATTTGAATATTTAGCGATGAACTATATGTTGAACAGAATCAAGGGCGCCTATACGATAGTTAGCAGAGAAGGGGGATATACACCTGGGGTTATAGTTCCGACCCTTTTAAAAACCTGCATCATACAGACTTCCAAATCATTTTTTAGAAAGAAAAAGACCTGATATACTATTTTTCTTCCTTTCCTTAGGAGCCAGGGGGGCCACTCGCCACCTTGTCCCCGGGTGTGGGCGCTCTTGGATAGAATAGAGAAACCTGAAAGACAGATTGTTAGAAAGATAGTGGGAGCAATAAAATTACAAATGACTGGAAAATGGAAATTACTGTGGCGATCTTGGAAAATATACAGAAGGTAACAGAAGTGATATCAAAGCGAATATTAATCTTTTTCCGACACCTCTTAGGCATGAATGCATTTCCCTTTGTACCCTTTGACCGGTAACCCATGCAGAACAGGGACGGCAAACTAAGACCTACACCACTGGCTGAGATGGACTCGAGCTCGCTACCTCGGCGTTCTAAGACAGCGATGCTGCCTCAGGACCAAGGAAGGCGGCAATTGTGGATCTAAACCCCGAGCATCTCCAATACATGTCCAATGCCTTAACCGTTGCACTTTCTCGCTGGATAAATTACGGAGACCAAAGGTTGCAGCACCAATATCAATCTATAAAAAAGCTGCAAATCTGATAGAGGCTGCACGTGCATTCCTGATACCATCCCGGGAAAATGGTTCAAAAATGGTTCAAATGGCTCTGAGCACTATGGGACTCAACTGCTGTGGTCATAAGTCCCCTAGAACTTAGAACTACTTAAACCTAACTAACCTAAGGACATCACACACATCCATGCCCGAGGCAGGATTCGAACCTGCGACCGTAGCGGTCGCGCGGTTCCAGACTGAAGCGCCTAGAACCGCTCGGCCATACCATCCCGGGAAACTCTTGCAGGGAAAGATATTATATAAACTACATTACAGACTTATTTATACATTTTAAGAAATTAAAATTAAAGACGAACTACCTTGCAGGGCTAAGGAATAAACTACCACCGTCCGTCCCTGGCATTTTCCAGCTGCGCTTAAAGATAGTTCTTTTCTATATTAATTCTTGCCTCTTCTGATGATTCTACGGCAACAATTATTTTATTACAGACATGTCTATCAACGACTTGCGGGGTGTGCGAGATCTGTCCTCCATGCCAGCACGAGGTAATTTCTATTCGTCACTATGACAGTTCCTGCACATTTACGACCACGATTTGGAACTCGAACAACACATTTCATCCCGTTTGAAGTATTTAGAGCGAGTCGCAGCACCAGAGCAATAAGTACTTGTTGCTGGCGATATCGCTTCCCCTTTAACATTACAAGAAACAGCTTCCGCACTACATTTCACTATAGCAAAACACACATACACTACTGGCCATTAAAATTACTACACCAAGAAGAAATGCAAATGATAAACGGGTATTCATTGGACAAATATATTACACTAGAACTGACATGTGATTACATTTTCACGCAATTTGAGTGCATAGATCCTGAGAAATCAGTACCCAGAACAACCGCCTCTGGCCGTAATAACGGCCTTGATACGCCTGGGCATTGAGTCAAACAGAGCTTGGATGGCGTGTACAGGTACAGCTGCCCATGCGGCTTCAACACGATACCACAGTTCATCAAGAGTAATGACTGGCGTTTTGTGACGAGCCAGTTGCTCGACCACCATTGACAAGACGTTTTCAGTTGGTGAGAGACCTGGAAAATGTGCTGACCAGGGCAGCAGTCGAACATTTTCTGTATCCAGAAAGGCCCGTACAGGACCTGCAACATGCGGTCGTGCATTATCCTGCTGAAATGTAGGGTTTCGCAGGGATCGAATGAAGGGTAGAGGCACGGGTCGTAACACATCTGAAATGTAACGTCCACTGTTCAAAGTGCCGTCAGTGCGAACAAGAGGTGACTGAGACGTGTAACCAATGGCACCCCGTACCATCACGCCGGGTGATACGCCAGTATGGCGATGACGAATACACGCTTCCAGTGTGCGTTCACCGCGATGTTGCCAAACACGGATGCGACCATCACGATGCTGTAAACAGAACCTGGATTCATCCGAAAAAATGACGTTTTGCCATTCGTGCACTCAGGTTCGTCGTTGAGCACACCATCGCAGGGTCTCCTGTCTGTGATGCAGCGTCAAGGGTAACCGCAGCCATGGTCTCCGAGCTGATAGTCCATGCTGCTGCAAACGTCGTCGAACTGTTCGTGCAGATGGTCGTTGTCTTTCAAACGTCCCATCTGTTGACTCAGGGATCGAGACGTGGCTGCACGATCCGTTACAGCCATGTGGATAAGATGCCTGTCATCTCGACTGCTAGTGTTACGAAGCCGTTGGGATCCAGGACGGCGTTCCGTATTACCCTCCTGAACCCACCGATTCCATATTCTGCTAACTGTCATTGGATCTCGACCAACGCGAGCAGCAATGTCGCGATACGATAAACCGCAATCGCGATAGGCTACAATCTGACCTTTATAAAAGTCGGAAACGTGATGGTACGCATTTCTCCTCCTTATACGAGGCATCACAACGACGTTTCACGAGGCAACGCCGGTCAACTGCTGTTTGTGTATGATAAATCGGTTGGAAACTTTCCTCATGTCAGCACGTTGTAGGTGTCGTCACCATCGCCAACCTTGTGTGAATGCTCTGAAAAGCTAATCATCTGCATATCACAGCATCTCCTTCCTGTGGGTTAAATTTCGCGTCTGTAGCGCGTCGTCTTCGTGGTGTAGCAATATTTTAATGGCCAGTAGTGTAGTATAAGATCGTTAATGTGGCCATACAGTTAGATATAACGTTGATGGAATTCTTTGGCGCTGCTCAAAACGTCCAACAAATATGATCGTCGATGAAACAGCCTGTGGACTACTCCAGTGAATTCAAGATCTGCGTCACCGGTCTTCAGCTACAGGACTGAAATCATGAATCATGGGAAACTGACATCGTCTAACGCACGAAAGTAGAGTTTAAAGAAATTGTGCGTAACATAGTAATATCAGATGTTTTATAATGACATATTTGTTGTTCTGATAGTGGTAGTTAGCAGTAGTTGTAGTAGTAGTAGGTTCTGTTATAGCAGTGGTGGTATTAGTAGCAGTAGTAGTAGTAGTAGCTATTGTTGTTGTTGTTGTTGTTGTTGTTGTTGCAGCAGAAATAGTAGTAGTAGTTGCTGTTGTTGTTTCAGCGCTAGTAGAAGCAGCTATATTTGTTTTACCGGTGCCATTATTCGAGGTACTATAAAAGTAGTAGCAGTAGTAATAATAGTAGCAGTAGAAATAATACTAGTAGTAGAAGTAATAGTAGTCGTAGTTGCAGTGGTAGGGATGGTGGTGCTGGTGGTGGTGTTCGTTAAGAACAGCGTACAGCAGTGTCTAACTCCATGGATTAGATGAGATCCTTAGGGAAAGCTGTTGTAGTATAATTGCTTTGATGTATTAACATACAGGAGCTTGTTGTTTTTACAACTAAAGCACCTAATGGTCTCCTGAAATATCTCCTGGCGATGACGACGAAGCAAGTCATCGAAAGCTTCGAGACTGACAATCTGACGTGACAAGACCTCTGTGAAGTATTTATTCAAGAATTTAGTCTCGAAAAACTACGTTCTCAAATCATGACAACCATTTGCTGCTGTATGTAAACATAAATAGACCGTGTTCTGCGTTATCTATACAAACACCAGGCGGGAAATACTGAATTAACTCTTACTGTTTGCACCAAGCTGTATTCTGATTTAGAAACGTTGATTTGAGCGGAAAAACTACATGCCCCTCTCCAGCATCTTTTAAGTAAAGAGCCTTCCTTCTCCCACACATCCTGTTATCGAAAGTGATGCAGACATAAGCAGGGCCGCAGTCTTTAAATAATGAGGACGAGCTTTTGTCTTCAACAACATTTATCATCGAACTACCAAAGCAAATAAGGCAGTTTGAGATTGGTTCAGTCATGAATCAGAACTCCCAAACAAGGTAAAAATTGAGAGATAAATTTAATTAGTCGATGTCAGCCGAAAGCCTACATAAAAATATTTTATCGTACTTCACATCCGCTGAAGAGAGAGAATTTTTCGCAAACATTACTGCACAAGCTTTAATGTTAATTCGTATATGTGTCACGCTTTATTCTTTTACTATACATGTCGCTTTCCTCAGTAGGTTTTACAATGTGACCAAAACAGGTAACTGTTATTCGACTAATTTAATAAGAAACAAATAGTGTACAAACATGTTTACCACGAGACTCCTGCTGCAACCTATTCCTGTTCTGCTGAGACAGAGCTTCATTCCGTATATCACTAGCGGACTGTAATAAGACTCTGTCTAAGAAAATTGCACTAAGAATAAACTGCATCATGTGACAGATAATCCTAATGATGTTGGTATGTCCAGTTTGTTACACTGAACACCAAGCGGCTTACGTACTTGTGTTGTGAAATTCCAGCACACACGTGTTGTTGAAAAGCTGTAATGTGAAGAGTCGTTCTTGTTCACCATCAGAGTCAGCTTTTCAGCACCCAGTACTAAACAAAACATTTCTCCACACGGTTTCATGCATTGCGGGCCTCCACATTGCTCCTGAATGTTTTGTAATGTATAACTACCTGCCATTAGGCTGCTGACTCCATCTTTTCTTATCTATTGACGTCTGTCGAAGAACTTCCTTCGACTATTTTCCATCCATTCGCCAGCCTACGTGTCCCGTCGATTTACATTTCCTTTTCATTCCATCCACAAGTACGTCTTCCATTCCATTCTGTTCAGCGATGAATTTCATTATGTCTCTCCTGGTAATTACCTAAAACCATCTTTCCATTTCCCAATGAGCAGTCACAAATTTGGAATGGTTGTTGCGTTGAAAATCCATCTCTCACTGCCACATTCAGAACTGATAAAATAGACTAACTATAAACTTCCCACTCCCGTCGCATCGGAAGCTTAATTTTTAAAAAGTTATATAGTTAACGAAAAGCACTCCATGGCATTTTACTCTTCGGCTTATTTCTTTTCCTACGAGTCCATCCATTTTCGTCGGCTGCTCCAGATAAAAAAAAACTCATCATCTCGTTCAATTATTTCACTGTTCATTCTCAGTGTCGATTATAAATTATTTTAGTCTCATTATAATCGATTTTCCGATTTTTTTTTCAAATCTGTAGTTCTTCAATTAGTTCTTTAAATCAGTTCACACTAAAAACAAAACAAATATCATCAGAAAAGCGAAAGCAGTTCTGATGTGTTTCGTGAACACGTTTTGCTTCTTATTTTTATAAGTTTAAGGATTTGAAAACTCCTCTGCGGCTGCTGAGAATAGTTCTGTTGATATGGACTTGGTATGCTTGAATAATGTATACTTCTGAGTTTGCCATTGTCCTGACGAACTCTAATAAATGCTGAGCATTGCTGAGTACATTTCTTAGGATCCCAACTTAGGATGAATCAATGTCATCTTCCTCAAGATGTCATCAGACTACGTACAGGGTGTGAACAAAAAATGGAAACACCACAAACATAACACATTACCATGCCTAATATAGTGTAGGAAAGCTGTTGCCATTCAAAACGGCTTCTATTCGTCTCGAAACGGATGTAGGTCGTGTATAATTAAGTTTTCTCGGGTTATTAGCCGAGTCAAGGCGTCGTCCTGCAGCAACGTTTCGACAAGTCTCCTGCTAATGATTTTCAGTATCAGGTTCATTTGTTCGTTTCTTCGTCGAATGACGAGCCATTCCTTGGCTCCAGATGTTAGCAGTTCACGCTTATTAGGAATGACTCATGGTGATTCTTCAGTTGGTCAGAGTTTGGTGACCTCTCGTTGATGAATTGGCATCATGTTTACCTGAAATGAAAACAAAATGACGTGCTAGTCGAGCTAACAATGGTGGTGATGATGCAATGAATGTTAATACGGGTGAGGATGTATGTTATTTTTGTCTACTGCGGAGAAAATTATTCTCGCTATAGATCAGGCCAGCGTGTGGTCAGCTTGCGGTGTTGTTGGTGGCCCAAGGCCTGGATATGTCGGTTCGGGGATTGTCCCGACTTCTCGTAGAACGCACGTGCCATTTTCCGGAATATGTCCTCCAAAAGCGGGATACCCGTATCTTCGTGCAGTAGGCGAGTTGGGTACAGCCTTGCGAGGCTTCAAAAATGGTTCAAATGGCTCTGAGCACTATGGGAGTTAACATCTATGGTCATCAGTCCCCTAGAACTTAGAACTACTTAAACCTAACTAACCTAAGGACAGCACACAACACCCAGTTATCATGAGGCAGAAAAAATCCCTGACCCCGCCGGGAATCGAACCCGGGAATCCGGGCGCGGGAAGCGAGAACGCTACCGCACGACCACGAGCTGCGGACCCTGGCGAGGCGCACAGCGGATTTGAGAGCTCGGTTCTGCACCCTCTCCAGCGCTCCGATGTGCTAGTCAGCTGCATATCATAGGTATAGCGTTTTGCCGTGTTAAGGGGTCAGCGGCGACTGCGGTTTCAGCAGCGGATATAAGGCGCGAAGTCGCCCTATTGCGCTAGCTTTGACGTCACGAACGTGCGGTTTCCAAGTGAGCCGCTGTTCCAGAGCTATCCCTGGGTATTTCGCCGTCTTTTTCCGTGGGATGGGACCTCCCAGGATGTTGACCGTTCTGGCGGAAGCCGCCTTCGGATGAAGACTACTGCCTGGCTCTTGGCTGGCTTGAACTACAATCGCCACTTCGTCGACCATGCTCCTAGTGCACCGCACGCGAACTGGAGTCGGCGTCTCATAGCATATTCATTCATGCTACAGTTGAACAGTGCTGTATAGTTGGCGTAAAGCACTAACTATACGTTCCCCATTCGCGATGCATCGGCCGTGTACAGTGAGTACAGCAGTAGGCCGAGTACCGACCCCTAAGGCACCCTTGCACACAACTGCCGATCTGTGGACGTTCCGTCGTCTGCTGTGACGTGGAAGATCCTGCCTTAGAGGTAAGACAACAGAAGAACTACATGTGACATCGATATCTCTCAGGCTCAAAGAGCCACACGGAGTCGAAGATCCAAGACACGCCCCAAGGTGTTCTCTTGATTTCAGTGCTCTCACGGGCGGTTCCACCAACCTCATTATCTGATGAGTAGTGTAGTGGCCATTCCAGAATCCTAAATGTTCATCTGGTACAATGTTCTTCTGGGTGACACGTTGCTTCAGCCTTTTCGTCTTCAACCCCTCGAAGACTTTCGAGAGGGATGAGAGTAAGCTGATGGGCCGGTAAGCTGACGGCCTGCAGAGGGTCCTTGTCGGTCTTCGGAATGGGTAACTCCTTCGTATGTTTCCAAACAGTAGGGTAGACCCCCAAGAGCAGAATCTGCTTAAAGATACCCGTTAATGGTCGGTGAACCGACGGTGGCAGGCTCTTCAGCAGATTTTATTGATCCCATCACTGCCTCTTGTCCTCAATATGTCAAGGCAGCAGAGCTGTGCTGCGACTTCTTCCTCGGTGACCGACTGAATTATGTCATTATTAGGTCTTGATTCCAGGAAGGTGGCCACCTGCTCTTCAACGTGACGAGTGTGGTCTTCGTCCACCAAGTCCGTCACAGGCGTAAAATTTGCTACAAAGGCATCAGCAAGTACGCTTGCAGTAGCATCTGGCTCCAAGTTGAAATCCTGGTCGTCCTGCAGCAGCTGGATGGGTTGTCGGCGACGCAGGAGCTTCTTGACGATTCTCCAGGCGCTGCCGTCATCAGGGTTTAGTGTGTTCACTAGGTCGCCCCCTTCCCAGTTCCTCGTTCCTCAACGGCCGCCTTGATCTCTCTGCTCATGCGATTCAGCTGGTGATTTGTATCTCGTTGGCGGGTGATCTACCATTCACGGAATCGCCGTTTCTTGAAAGTGATTGCCTCCAGAATGTGTGACGGTAGTTGGTGTGAAAAATCTCGCGGTCGTTGCGGCCATCTGAGTGTCGCCCGGAGCATTCTTCGTTTGAGGAAGGCCAGGGCTGCATCAGCACCCACTTCATCCACGTCAGGGATGTCTTCGATCAGGTGGAACACTTCGTCTTTGTAGCGATCGCTCTTCATGTTACGATAATTTAGACGATCGTTCTGCGTCGTGGCGGACATGTGTTAGCCACCTCCTTTCAGTAGAGCAATGTCAATCACGTCCCATCAGGAGGCAAGTGCAACATTATTTGAATGATATATCGACATTTATGTCTATTCAGGGGAGCGAACGAGCTAACGCTGTGCTAAAACACTAACAATACGGAGAACGACGGTTCAGTCCACCATCCGGTTCACCAGATTTAGGTTTCCTGTTATTTTTGAGCGTGAGAGAGGCGACGCCCACCGGTGCTGGTGAGGCGAGAATTCTAGTCCAAGTTTTTAGCATTGAAGTTCCCGGCAGTGAAAAGTCGCCCGCTAGTGAACAGAGCGTCGAAATCTGCTCCCTGGAGCAAGCCTCTGGGTAGTCAATAGACTGAGGTGAAGGTGATATTCCCAGTGGAAGTGTTAGGGCTACCCCTTGGCCTTCCGATGTGTCTACCTCTGGAAGCACGACTTTGTAGTGCCACAGCAAAGACTTGTCGTAGACAACTGTTCCGCTCCCCGCCAACGGCCTGTCGGTGCGGCAACAGCAGTAATTGGCTGCTTTTACATTTACCCCAGATTTGAGCCAAGTCTCAGTTACGAGGCAGATGTCTATTGCTTCGTCTCAGAGGAATTAGCGAAATTCGCCCTGTTGGGGTCACAGTATTCCTGCATTAAAGGTGCAGATGGTTAGTCCATGTACATGGTGATTCAAAAGTTGGAAAATTTAACTCAGAACTAGAAATTTATTGGACATTTAAGTGCAGCGGACTAAAATTCAACAAAATATGATCCTTCAGCATCAACACAGCGCTGCCAGCGCGTCATCCACTGTCCGTAGCCTTTCTGGAAGGTTGGTTCAAATGGCTCCGAGCACTATGGGACTTAACATCGATGGTCATCAGTCCCCTAGAACTTAGAACTACTTAAACCTAACTAACCTAAGGACAGCACACAACACCCAGCCATCACGAGGCAGAGAAAATCCCTGACCCCGCCGGGAATCGAACCCGGGAACCCGGGCGTGGGAATTTCTGGAAGGCCTCGGGCGTCATGCTGTCAAGGGCTCTAGTCGAAGCCTGCAGAATGACGGCGAAGGAGTCGAATCGCTTCCCTTTTAGCCCTGGCTTGATTCGGAGGAAGAGGAAAAAGTCACTTGGCGCCAAGTCGGGGCTGTAGGGTGGCTGCAGCAGTGTTGTCACGTTGAACTTGACCAAAACTTCGGCGACGGGACGCAACTTGTGAGCGGGCGTGTTGTCGTGGTGGAGAATCCAATCGTCCTTGGTCGCCGGGCGGACGCGGCGAACTCGATCCCCCAAGCGGCGGAGCACTCCAGCGTAAAAGTCACCTGTGACAGTCTGTCCACGAGCAACAAACTCCTTGTGAATCACTCCTTTACCATTAAAGAAAATTCAGCATGCACTTCACGCACGACTTGCTCATGCGAGCTCTCTTGGGCTTCGGTGAGGAACCAGTGTGCCATTCTGAGCTTTGATGCTTCGACTAAGGATCGCACCTGCAGACCCAGGTCTCATCACGAGTAACCATTTTCTGCAGAAAGTTCAGATCAACATTCAACTGCTGGAGCATTTCCTAGAAAACAGTCATGCACTGTTTCTTCTGGTCTACTGACAAAACTTTCGGCACCAGTTTGGCACACACTTCTCGCATCATCAAATTCTCCATCACAATCCTCCACACCATATAAAAGTTCCCGCACTCTCTCCACGTTTTGATCCATTTAGCTTGATGATAGCCTCCCAGAGCGGTCGTCGTCCTCAACATTCCCGCAGCCATCTTTGAAACGTTTGTGCCACATGAAAACCATTGCACGGGACATGGCTTCTTACTTAAAGGCCTCTTGATTCACACCGAGAGTCTCCGTGGCGGTTTTGTTCAGTTGCATGCAAATCTTAATCACATAACACTGCTCCAAGTGCCGCTCCAGTTTCGCCTCTCCCACTTTTCGACCGAGGTCATTGATATGCAGTGACGCTGCAAGCGATGCGCACTCTCCAGGGCTCCGGAGGCAACTGCCGCAGCGTCAGTTCGTTCCCTGAGACCCTCACTGCTTCCCTCACCCGGCGGAACCGGTCCGTGCGCGCTCCCCTACTTAGAAATGAATCAGTCCTGAAGTTTCTAAATCACACCTTGTATGTGGCCATTATCCATGTTGGATCTGGTTGGCGACGACATCGAACCTGGAGGGCCGTCGTGACTACATCGACGAGAGGCGGAAGCTGACCTGTGACGCCGCTCAGTGGCTGCAGAAGCGATCTGAGTTCGATGGCTCCCTGAATGTGGCCGCCTTCGGAGCTAGGCAGGGACTGCTGATCGCGGTCCATAATGATCCGGGTGATACCGCCGCATAGAGGGTTTGGGACGCTCCCCTGTTGTCCGCGCCCCTCCTGTGGTGCCTCTGCTGGCCGATTCATCTGCTGGGGGCGGGTGGGTACGTCCGCCTGACGATGCCCGAGAAGCTGACGCATGGCGGAAATGCTCTGGCAGGTTTGCGTTTTCTGAAGGCATTGCAGCCTGGCTGGCTACATGTAGTTCACTACAGAGGAGCGTCTTCCTTTTCCTTTAAGCATTCTTTGCTCCGTTGTGGGGCTGCGCATTTGACACAACGAGCTGGCATGTGGCCGTAGCTTGCTACATGATCGGTGCCTTGGCGTGTGTAGCACTGAGCTATCGTGCCCTTAGCTCGGATGCGTTCCACTGTGACTGGCATGCCCGCGACCTCTTAAACCCAGAAAATTTTCCGGTTTTGAACGTTCTCGACTAGGACAGCGAGAAACAGGGACATGTTCCTGCGTGTCCTAGGCGATTTCAGCACGCTTGTAAATCGCATCGGGAAACCCACGATCTCGAGTTCCCTCTTCAGGTGGTGAGATTCCATTTTATTGGAAAAGATCTGAAGACCACCATCATCTTCTTGAGAGGTTCGGCATTGTGGGTGAAGCATGTTCCGAGCGGCGCTACGTAATACACCGCTGCTGCGTCTGGCCGATGTATTATTTACCACATTCGCAACTGATGCTCTAGACTCCAGGTGTGCGTAGTCGTAATTTGTCTTTCACTGAGCCGAGAATATTTTTGATTTTAACTGCTGAACGGAAAGTGGATCCGCTCAGAATATGGGATAAGCGTTCGTCTCGGCCAAATGGACAAACCTGTAGTCTCAGACCACAGTCTCAACGAAGGTCGTATGTTCAACTTTGAACAGACCAACGTGCTTTGCCAAGCGAATGGGTCCTGGGACTTGATCATCAAAGAGGCATTGGAGATATAGGTCCATAATGATCTTGTCAACCGGGATACTGATTTCCAGCTGAGCTTCGCATGGGAAGTGACCGTTGCAAGAATACACCAAGAGCGTTCTGATGGAACAGACAGGCAATGTCAGGACGCGCAGCCCGATTCCTCCAGCGCGACGCGAGTTCCCCCCACCACTGTCCACGGCTTACACTACCACCGTCCGTGACACGCCTTCCAGAGGCGCGCAAGTGGCACAGCCTTTGCAGACGAGGCAGAGGAGCCTATGATCCAGTGACTATAGACACGCAATGGAATGAACCCGACACATTGCCTGAAGATGACGTGTAATACACTACTGGCCATGAAAATTGCTACACCACGCAGATGACGTGCTACAGACGCGAAATTTAACCGACAGGAAGAAGATGCTGTGATATGCAAATGATTAGCTTTCCAGAGCATTCACACAAGGTTGGCACCGGTGGCGACACCTACAACGTGCTGACATAAGGAAAGTTTTCAACCGATTTCTCATACACAAACAGCAGTTGACCGGCGTTGCCT
Organism: Schistocerca serialis cubense; assembly: GCF_023864345.2. Lineage (NCBI taxonomy): Eukaryota > Metazoa > Arthropoda > Insecta > Orthoptera > Acrididae > Schistocerca > Schistocerca serialis. The sequence continues at coordinate 159,762,502 of NC_064640.1, forward strand.
GGCGAAACGTTGTTGTGATGCCTCGTGTAAGGAGGAGAAATGCGTACCATCACGTTTCCGACTTTTATAAAGGTCGGATTGTAGCCTATCGCGATTGCGGTTTATCGTATCGCGACATTGCTGCTCGCGTTGGTCGAGATCCAGTGACTGTTAGCAGAATATCGAATCGGTGTGTTCAGGAGGGTAATACGGAACGCCGTGCTGGATCCCAAAGGCCTCGTATCACTAGCAGTCGAGATGACAGGCATCTTATCCGCATGGCTGTACCGGATCGTGCAGCCACGTCTCGATCCCTGAGTCAACAGATGGGGACGTTTGAAAGACAACAACAATTTGCACGAACAGATCGATGACGTTTGCAGCAGCATGGACTGTCAGCCCGGAGACCATAGCTGCTGTTACCCTTGATGCTGCATCACAGACAGGAGCGCCTGCAATGGTGTACTCAACGACGAACCTGTGTGCACGAATGGCAAAACGTCATTTTTTCGCATGAATCCAGGTTCTGTTTACAGCATCATGATGGTCGCATCAGTGTTTGGCGACATCGCGGTGAACGCACATTGGAAACGTGTGTTCGTCATCGCCATACTGGCGTATCACCCGGCGTGATGGTATGGGATGCACTGGTTACACGTCTCGGTCCCCTCTTGTTCGCATTGACGGCACTTTGAACAGTGGACGTTACATTTCAGATGACTTACGACCCGTGGCTCTACCCTTCGTCCGATCCCTGCGAAACCCTACATTTCAGCAGGATAATGCACGACCGCATGTTGCAGGTCCTGTACGGGCCTTTCTGGATACAGAACATGTTCGATTGCTGCCCTGGCCAGCACATTCTCCAGATCTCTCACCAATTGAACACGTCTGGTCAATCGTGGCCGAGCAACTGGCTCGTCACAATACGCTAGTCACTACTCTTGATGAACCGTGGTATCGTGTTGAAGCTGCATGGGCAGCTGTACCTGTACACGCCATCCAATCTCTGTTTGACTCAATGCCCAGGCGTATCAAGGCCGTTATTACGGTCAGAGGTGCTTGTTCTGGGTACTGAATTCTCAGGATGTATGCAGCCAAATTGCGTGGAAGTGTGATCACATGTCAGTTCTAGTATAATATATTTGTCCAATGAATACGCGTTTATCATCTGCATTTCTTCTTGGTGTAGCAATTTTAATGGCCAGTAGTGTAAAATTGTCGAAACACAGAATGATACCTAGACTCTGCTGATAATTCGAGAAAACTTCATCATCAGGATTCGCCGAGAAAACGTGCATTCCCATTTAGGTCCTGTATTGTTTCCAATAGGATCTTATACTATTCCTCCAGCAAAATAGTGGCAAGTTCAGTTGACGAAGGCGGAGATGGGTAGCGATCATGTATCCTTTTCTCCATATTAAACGACAAATTCTTAATAACACTGAGGATCGGATGACTATGGTGACGAGGGGAGTGGCGATAATTCATCCTCATGCTCACAAAACCAGTCCCGGACGATGAAGCTGTTGAACAGGGGCCCTGTCGTCTTGGAACGCAGTATCACCATTGGGGAACAAACGCTGTATCATGGAATGGACCTGATCAACCGAAGTGGTCATATAAAGCTTGATAGTAAAGTGACACTGCAGAGTACCCATGGGGCCCATGGAATACCACGGTATGACTGCCCAAATCATCACCGAATCCCGTCCGTGTTCCATTCTCGGGACGTAAACTCGGCCAACCCAGTAACGTTCTTCCATTACATCATAGTCCATGCTTTTGGTTTCGACGTTACGTTTTGCTGATGAGTGTGTTTTGATATTCCAGCTCGTCCTGCAATTCCTAGCTTATGGAGGTCGCTTCGTTCTGTTTTGGTGCTGACGGGATTCACGAGTGAGAAAGTCAGTTCTGCAGTGATAGCTGCAGCTGTAGTACTCTTATTTTTCGTCACAGTGCTCTTCAGTGAGCGTCTGTCACGATCACTCAGCACACACTTTCGTCCGCTTTGTGATTTAGCGGATGGTGATTTTCCGCTTTCCCTGTATGCTGTATAAATCTTCGATACGGTGCCTCTTGAATAACCGAACACTTCGGCTACCTTGATTGTGGAAGCACCCACAATACGAGAGCCAACAGCTCGCCCACTTTCGAAGTCACTTATCTCTGACACGCACGCACAACAATGAGAACATTGTTATGACGACGTCTGACACTCGTCGGGTCGCACTACTCGCCTCCTGGCAGCTACTGTGCGGTTTCCGGGTTGTTTGGACCACTGAAGATTAGCGGCTCGGTGTGCCACTGTGAGTAGCGGTTTTTTGCGAGGTATCTAACTCCAAACGTCAATTGCATTCACTATGTTCGCTCAGAAACTGGCTGAGATAGACCAGAATTCACTCACAGTAGCAATTCTCATCGTATTTGAAACTAGTAATGTTATATAGCTGCGAATGGTACACTATTTGGGTAACTCCGTTCACGGGTTGGTCATTGGCACCTCCAAATACGATAGCTCCTTTCTAACATTCTACCACGTCTCCATGTCGGCCTGCCATACTGCGTTGATACCATACAACCGACTGCCTCTTAAAAACCACATCACTGCCATGGCTGATGTTAGCAGTGGAAGGTTACTGGCAGCCTGGTGCCAGTCGTGCATGGTCTACAGCGCTCCAAAGCGACCAGTGGGTGGCCAATATGATTATATGAAGATGGTATCTGTTCTTTCGGACATGTTCGGAAGAACAGATACCATCGGTGACCATGCAGCTAGTTAGAATGAAATTACAATGGAATGAATGCCCCTAGCTGCATACAGGCGTTGATATAAGTCGTTATTATTATTTGTATAAAATGCATAATTAAACAATACGTATCAAAATAGATAATATAATGGAAATCAGTATCCTTTATAGTGCCTTAGGTTGTAACATGGAAGAGTTAATTCCAGATTTTTTACTTATTAAACAGCCCTGTTTATTTTGACAGACACATATGTTCATAAACTTGTCACTGTTTACTATTGTCCGAAACTTCACTTTCAGATTCAATGTCTTTGTCTCCACCAGTCACTTTATTAATGGCACTTTTTTTTTTTTCAAGAATATTTTGTATTGTGTAACAATCCATTTTTCTCCTTTCACAGCTGCAGACTTCTTAAAAAGTGAGTCTAGATGTTTCTGATAGTCAAGAAATGCGTCTCGTGGGCTTAGTTCAACATGCTTGTTTTTCCTTGCTTTCTGTAGTATTGTGAACCATTGTTCGGAAGTATGTACTGTGTCCTGTTTCCTTTTTCGTAATTCCAGACTTGTGAAATCCCTACCACAAGCATAGTAAGGGTGTCCACAGGTAGAGAACATACGGAAAACGTTTGAAGATCCACCACTATGAACTAAATTTTAGCAAAATTAAACTATTGTGCGATTCCCGTTCTTTCCTGTACGGGCATCTGAAAATGCATACAAAGTCTTCCCACTAGAGGCCTCATCTTTCGTTACGAAATCCATAAAGAGAGAAACTACTGCATGAGCGCCCTTCGTTCCGGTTACTTCATCGTACATACACGTGAAAGCTTTCTTATCCGAAAATCTGTGAATGCCAAATACACTTACTGCCGCAAATAGAAGATTTCAGTAACCGGTATGTGTTTCTTCCTTCTAAATTCATGTACATCATCTCCGGGCTCGTCTGACGATTCCATCACTGACGCCATTTTGAAATCTGAACAGCTCTTTACTGCATTTAGCTGCAGTGCTGCCATCTTGACCCAAGTTCTTTTTTGCAATATAGGAACTTGACTCAGTGACAAGCCCTCTTCCTGCACGAAACGGAGTTTCAACACTGGTTTAGACAGGCAAAAAAAATCACTGAGTAAGTCCCATTTTAGAACCAACAGTTGCTGAACCGCGTGAAAATAACGACTGCAGTAATAACTCACATTCAGCAAAAATGATGTCGAGTCACGTTTTTGATCTCAATGTGTCAACTCTTATGTCATGTTGTAACGGCTATGACTTTTCGTTGCAACCAACACCTTTTATATTCTTCCGTGTATTTCATTTCCTGATCATGCCTGGATTACATGGTTCTTTAGAGATCTGCAAACTAACTCTCCTGGAACTACCTCGTTAAGTTTTACATAGTAATCTGCATTCAAAAATTTTCGCGAGGAAGATGTTTACCTGTCAAGTTCCGTAGGACCAAATTGAGGAGCAAATCTCCAAGGTTATGGAACGTGTCAGTACATGAACTTACAATAAAAAGTAATAACAGATAAAAACAAATGTTCATGAACCTGAAAAAAGTCAGTCCATAAGTTTAAGCAAACGCTATCAGCAATACAATGAGAATCAGCTTAATTTTTCACGGAACTCCTCGACAGAATAGGAGTGACCCATGAGGAAACTCTTCAGTTTCGATTTGAAAGCGCGTGGATTACTGCTAAGATTTTTGAATTCGAGTGGCAACTTATTGAAAATGGATGCAGCAGTACACTGCACACCTTTTTGCACAAGAGTTAAGAAAGTCCGATCCAAATGGAGGTTTGATTTCTGCCGAGTATTAACCGAGTGAAAGCTGCTTATTGTTGGAAATAAACTAATATTGGTAACAAGAAACGACAATAAGGAGTATACATATTGAGAGACCAATGTCAAAATACCCAGACTCGTGAACAGAGGTCCACAAGAGGTTCGTGAACTCACACCACTTATTGCCCGAACCGCCCGTTTCTGAGCCAAAAATATCCTCCTAGAATGGGAAGAGTTACCCCAAAACATAATACCATACGACATAAGTGAATGAAAATAAGCCAAGGAGACTAATTTACGTGTCGAAGTGTCACTCACTTTTGATACCGTTCGAACAGTGAAAATGGCAGTATTAAGTCTTTGAACAAGATCCTGAACGTGGGCTTTAAACGACAGCTTACTATCTATCTGAACACTTAGGAATTTGAACTGTTCAGTTTCACTAATCATATGCCCCTTCTGTGAGATTAAAACGTCAGATTTTGTTGAATTGTGTGTTAGAAACTGTAAAAACTGAGTATTACTGTGATTTAACGTTAGTTTATTTTCTACAAGCCATGAGCTGAGGTCATGTATTGCACTACTTGAAACCGAGTCATTGTTGCACACTACATCCTTTACTACGAAGCTAGTGTCATCAGCAAACAGAAATATTTTAGAGTTACCCATAATACTAGAGGGCATATCATTTATATAAATAAGGAACAGGAGCGGCCCCAACACTGATCCCTGGGGCACCCCCCACTTGACAGTACCCCACTCAGATCCCACATCACAGCCTTAATCAACATTGTGAATAATGACCTTCTGCTGCCTGTTGCTAAAGTAAGAGGTGAACCAATTGTGAGCTACTCCCCTTATTCCGTAATGGTCCAGCTTCTGGAGCAATAGTGTGAGATCAACACAGTCAAATGCCTTTGTTAAATCAAAAAATGCGCCAAGAGTTCGAAACTTCTTGTTTAGCCCATCCAGTACCTCACAGAGAAAAGAGAATATAGCATTCTCAGTTGTCAAACGACTTCTAAGGCCGAACTGTACATTTGATAGCAAATCGTGTGATATAAAATGATCAATTAACCTTACATACACAGCCTTTTCGATAACTTTTGCAAACACCGATGGCATAGAAATAGGTCTAAAATTGAAACTGCCTGGAAGATTAAAACTTTGTGCTGGACCGAGACTCGAACTCGGGACCTTTGCCTTGCCTTGCCTGGAAACATCCCCCAGACTGTGGCTAAGCCATGTCTCCGCAATATGCTTTCATTCAGGAGTGCTAGTTCTGAAAGTTTCGCAGGAGAGCTTCTGTTAAGTTTGGAAGGTAGGAGACGAGGTACTGGCACAAGTAAAGCTGTGAGGACGGGGCGTGAGTCGTGCTTGGGTAAGGCAAAGGTCCCGAGTTCGAGTCTCGGTGCGGCACACAGTTTTAATCTGCCAGGAAGTTTCATATCAGCGCACACTCCGCTGCAGAGTGAAAATCTCATTCAGGTCTAAAATTATCTACATTATCCCTCTCTCCATTTTTATAAAGCTGCTTTACTACTGAGTACTTTAATCGCTCAGGAAACTGACCATTCCTAAAGGAAAAATTGCAAATATGGCTAAATACAGGGCTAACATGTACAGCACAGTACTTTAATATTCTACTAGACACCCCATCATAACCACGAGAGTCCTTAGTCTTCAGCGATTTAATTATTGACTCAATCTCCCTCTTGTCTGTATCACAGAGGAGTATTTCAGACGTCAATCTCGGAAAGGCATTTGCTAAGAAATTTATATGATTTCCTGTAGATACTAAATTTTTATTTAATTCACCAGCAATGCTCAGAAAATGGTTGTTAAATACTGTACATATATCTGATTTATCAGTAACAGAAATATTATTACTGCGAACTGACTTTATATCATCGACCTTGTGCTGCTGACCAGACACTTCCTTCACAACTGACCATATGGCTTTAATTTTATCCTGTGAATTAGCTATTCTATTTGCATACCACATACTTTTTACCTTGCTAATAACATTTTTAAGCACCTTACAATACTGTTTGTAATGGGCTACTGTAGCTTGATTGTGACTACTTCTAACATTTTGATATAATTCCCGCTTTGTTCTACATGATATCCTTATCCCACTAGTCAGCCAACCGGGCTGTCTATTACTGCTAGTACCCCGTGTAGAATGTTCTAATGGAAAGCAACTCTCAAAGAGCATGAGAAATGTGTTATGGAAAGTATTGTATTTATCATCTATATTATCGGCACTATAAACATCTTGCCACTCTTGTTCCTTGACAAGTTTTGCAAAACTCTCTATTGCTGTTGGATTAACTTTCCTACGTAGTTTGTAATTAAATACGACATTGGTTTGAGTACAAAAACCTTTTAGTGTTAAAATTTTTGCATCATGGTCTGAAAGGCCGTTCTCTCTTTTACTAACAGAATGCCCATCTAGTAATGAAGAATGAATAAAAATATTGTCTATGACTGTGCTACTGTTCCCCTGCACCCTAGTTGGAAAAAACACAGTTTGCATCAGATCATATGAATTTAGGAGATCTACCACATATAACTACTTTCTAGTACTTCCTACAAAGTGAATCAAGAACCCTCTCTAGCTTAAGCAAAAATGCTCTAAAGTCGGAGTTAAGGGACCTATAAACAACAGCAATTCGAAGTTTAGTTTCACTATATTCAACTAATGCTGCACAACTTTCAAATATCTGTTCAGTGCAGTGTCGTGATACGTCTATGGACTCAAATGAAATACTGTTTTTTACGTACAGAGCCACTCCCCCACCCGGCAAGGAACTCCTAGAGAACAAGCCAGCTAATCTGTAGCCTGGTAAAGGAAGCCTCTGAATTATCAAATTACTTACGTGGTGCTCTGATATACCAATAATTTCAGAGTTAACATCTATTAGCAGTTCACTAACTTTATCTCTAATACCTCTTATATTTTGATTAAGTATGCTAATTCCTTCTCTACTTGGAAACATTACATCCTCTGGAGGTGAGCCCTTAGTTATATGCACTTCCTTTAAGCAGGTATACCTATCAGCTGACTTCAGTCTAAAAAAGGTGCAGCTCTAACACCAACTACTACAGGAATTTTTCCATGAGTGATACCACTACCACCACCACCACCACCACCACCACCCACTACACTGTCACCTATAAGCTTAGTCAGCCTCCCCTTCCCATACCTATTGAGGTGCAGGCCATGCCTAGTGAAACCCCATCTACTGATAGACCCAACTGGCACCACTGAGATGTGATCCATGCCCTCCGCCATCAGTGCCCTCCTCAGCCCCACATTAACGCGCCTAACAGCCGCATTAAGGTGAGGCCAATCATGACGCTGAAACAGTTGCACGAAATGCACATTAGTGCCACCAGCTTCGACAATCGATCCCATATTGGTATTTCAGACCAGAAATGACATCGAGGGCACGGATACCCACGAGTACGTTATGCCATCCACGTGCCTCAAGATCGTAAGTGGAGTAGTTCACAGTTCACTTGGCAGCTCTTATTTCCATGCTTGCTTGCATGCCACAACTAGCCGGCAAACCGCTCTTAGAACATCACTCACCTGTCAGTCAGTAATAGTATCTATTCATTAAATACGAGTGGTCATCGGGAACTCATCACGCATTTCTTATTGGGGAAACGTCATCAGAAGCGTAAGCAGCGTTCGACGTATATAACTGAAGTTTTGTAGCTAACTATATGCACAAATGAGCTGATACTTCACGTTTTTTCTAAAATGCCATTTACTCATCGCGCTGTGTTTCGTGCTCCATTGACCCTTTCATCTATCCATCCCTTCTTAATGTCATCTGTGCCTACATACATAACACCACTGCTTGTTCTTAACACTTACTGCAGTTTAGAAATTGGTGCAGTTCCACCAGAATTGGGCTTTACCCAATTGCTGTGATTTCAGGAGGTTTGTAAGTTGCTGCAATGTCACTATTTCTACGGGTACTGCTCAGTTAAGCAGCCTCTTCACAATTTTGGATTCTGCGATATGCACTCAGTAGAATGGCTATGGCGAAACTGGACCATTTTGTTTACATTTGTGACTTCACTTGCTAAGATCAATGCCATACCCATAGTCTTACAAGCCATGTCCCCTTATTTCTGATGTTGTCATCATGATGGGACAAACCACAGCCGCTTTTAGTAATACAATAATCATTTCATTACGTCATATTGGTGGGAAATTAAGAAAAGTACCGAATAACAGGCAATGAGCATGTAGCTGGAATGTTAAAAGGAACCAGAAATATATGAACCTTTCTTGAAACATGTGCTAAAGTATTCCATCAACTTGTATTATTTATCAAAAAATACGCAATCTTCTGTTGAATTTTGCGTAAATTGCCTTAATGTTCAAAACAGTATCTGAACCATCTGTATTTTTTATCTAATGTTCAGAAGCAATCTATTATTTATCAAAAATATGTAAGGATACTGGCAATAGTGGTGAAACTTGGCCACAGTGATTTAACTTACAGCTTAAGATCACTTGTCAATGAGCTTAGTTCAAATCTACTCCACACTTGGTATAAGGCCCAATGAAGCCGTCAGATTAAATCTATCCACATCCACATTGTATCATTTACCAGAACTTCGTAAACAAGCGCATGCGCGCGCGCGCACACACACACACACACACACACACACACACACACACACACACGAAGAGGGTGTTGGAATTTCGATCGTAGGCTTACTTGGGGCTATGCTACTGACATAACATGGGTCTAACTTTCATCACCCAATGTTTTCAGAAGTTTTCACTAAAGCATAACCGCACCAAGCACCTTTTTACGGGGATGGAGATAATACATCATTTCCTACACCAGAAAAATACACTCCTGGAAATGGAAAAAAGAACACATTGACACCGGTGTGTCAGACCCACCATACTTGCTCCGGACACTGCGAGAGGGCTGTACAAGCAATGATCACACGCACGGCACAGCGGACACACCAGGAACCGCGGTGTTCGCCGTCGAATGGCGCTAGCTGCGCAGCATTTGTGCACCGCCGCCGTCAGTGTCAGCCAGTTTGCCGTGGCATACGGAGCTCCATCGCAGTCTTTAACACTGGTAGCATGCCGCGACAGCGTGGACGTGAACCGTATGTGCAGTTGACGGACTTTGAGCGAGGGCGTATAGTGGGCATGCGGGAGGCCGGGTGGACGTACCGCCGAATTGCTCAACACGTGGGGCGTGAGGTCTCCACAGTACATCGATGTTGTCGCCAGTGGTCGGCGGAAGGTGCACGTGCCCGTCGACCTGGGACCGGACCGCAGCGACGCACGGATGCACGCCAAGACCGTAGGATCCTACGCAGTGCCGTAGGGGACCGCACCGCCACTTCCCAGCAAATTAGGGACACTGTTGCTCCTGGGGTATCGGCGAGGACCATTCGCAACCGTCTCCATGAAGCTGGGCTACGGTCCCGCACACCGTTAGGCCGTCTTCCGCTCACGCCCCAACATCGTGCAGCCCGCCTCCAGTGGTGTCGCGACAGGCGTGAATGGAGGGACGAATGGAGACGTGTCGTCTTCAGCGATGAGAGTCACTTCTGCCTTGGTGCCAATGATGGTCGTGTGCGTGTTTGGCGCCGTGCAGGTGAGCGCCACAATCAGGACTGCATACGACCGAGGCACACAGGGCCAACACCCGGCATCATGGTGTGGGGAGCGATCTCCTACACTGGCCGTACACCACTGGTGATCGTCGAGGGGACACTGAATAGTGCACGGTACATCCAAACCGTCATCGAACCCATCGTTCTACCATTCCTAGACCGGCAAGGGAACTTGCTGTTCCAACAGGACAATGCACGTCCGCATGTATCCCGTGCCACCCAACGTGCTCTATAAGGTGTAAGTCAACTACCCTGGCCAGCAAGATCTCCGGATCTGTCCCCCATTGAGCATGTTTGGGACTGGATGAAGCGTCGTCTCACGCGGTCTGCACGTCCAGCACGAACGCTGGTTCAACTGAGGCGCCAGGTGGAAATGGCATGGCAAGCCGTTCCACAGGACTACATCCAGCATCTCTACGATCGTCTCCATGGGAGAATAGCAGCCTGCATTGCTGCGAAAGGTGGATATACACTGTACTAGTGCCGACATTGTGCATGCTCTGTTGCCTGTGTCTGTGTGCCTGTGGTTCTGTCAGTGTGATCATGTGATGTATCTGACCCCAGGAATGTGTCAATAAAGTTTCCCCTTCCTGGGACAATGAATTCACGGTGTTCTTATTTCAATTTCCAGGAGTGTATAATTGACATTATCGACTGCTCAGTATAGACTTTTAAATACTTTTTAATCTTACAAATACCTGGAGTTAGGTTCCACTGGTGCTCTATCCACTCACCCCACATTTTCTGAGACTTTACACTAAACCATACTAAATATGCTATGTTTTGATGAGATGTCTAACGCATTGTACCACGTAATCTACATATTTTCGTAACACGCAAGGAGAGCTTCGTAATTCTTGTAATACGAATGTTAAAATAACACAATACAACCAAAGAGAAGACGGAACAAGCTTCCAAATGCAGAGAGGAAAGTTCGTTATCTTGAAAATGCGATCTTTGCGTCAATATAAAAGTATTTATTAAAATACATTAAGATTTTGAGTAGAAAACACGCTTGATTTGCCCATCATAATACGCATCTATAATTACATATCTGTGGTTGCAAATAAACATTCTGTTTTTGCACCAAAATAAAATTATTTATTGAAATATGTAAAGATTTTGAGTACAGAACTCACATGGCACTAATTTCATAACCTAATTGTTCCATAATGGTAAATAAAAAAACCGCATGGCATGCGTAATAACACTACTAATACAACTTACAGGTCAAGCAGGTCGACAAGCTTTGTTTGATTTTTGCATCACACATTTAAGAAACCAAAATTGTCTGTATTATTTCTGAAAATACATAAAAATTTGTTCTGTCACATTACAAAACACAGATGGCACTGCTGCTGATATAATTTGTAGCGTGAACTGCACCTGTTGACAATAATAGAATGATTCTTGTACAAATGTAAGCAATGTTTTTTTCCATGTATAACAGCCAGTATTACTTGTCAAAACCTCATCTTGGATAGTCTAAAACCGACAGCAAAGTCAGCCAAACATTATAGTGAACTCCATACTAGGGCAAGACTTTACCCAGTGAAGGCTACATGACACTTAACCCCATACATCACTATGTTACTGCAAAACTGTAGCAACTTACATCTATACAACGCTCTGCTACAGCAAAATTATAACAAATTTTGAGTAAAGACGAAGAGGTAGTGTACAAAGATCGTGACGATGTGCTCCAGAGATGGGAAGAATATTTTAAAATGCTATATGACACAGATCGCAAACCACAAACTCTGGAACTTGAATCATTCAACAGTGTAGGTGAAGACGAGAAAGGACCAACCATCATAATGGGAGAAGTAAAGACTGCCATAGCTGCAATGAAAAATGGCAAAGCAGTACGTACAGATATGATACCGGGAGAAATATTAAAATGCTTGAACCAAGATGTAAAAAGAGAAATATTGAGGTTATGTAAGAAAATATATGACAGGTTAATTGCCTGAGGAATTTCTAAGAACAGTAATGATTCCACTACCGAAGAAACAAAAAGCCAAGAAATGCAGTTAGCACAGGACAGTTTGCCTCATTTCACATTCAGCTAATGTGATGTTAAGAATAATTAATAAGAGACTTAAAAGTAATGGAGGAGAATCTTGGCGAGGAGCAGTTTGGCTTTAGACGGAATACGGACACCAGAGATGCAGTAGGGCTCCTACGAATCTTGGGAGAAAGGTTTATTGAAAAAGGAAGAGACCTCTATATGTGCTTCATCGATTTAGAAAAGGCATTTGACCGTGTGGCTTGGGACAAGCTGGCGACTATAATGAGGGAAAAGAGAGTGGACTGGAAAACCGGAAGACTTGTAAACTCATTATATCACAATCAAATAGCCTCAGTAAAGTGAGAGCAGAAAGTAAAAACTGGATCGGACTAGGAAAAGGAGTAAAACAAGGATGCTGTCTATCACCTACCCTTTTCAACCTCTACTTGATGATATAATTTACCAATGCTCATTAGATAACATAGGAGTAGGAAGAAGAGCAGGATATTTGAGGTTTGCTGATGACATGGTCCTTCTAACCACAGGGAAAAAAATTACAGGATTTAGTGGGCACCATTGAAGCTAACGGAAAGAATTATGGAATGAAAATTGACACAAAGAAAACAAAAGTATTGGCACTAGGAGGAAAGTCAGGATAGACACCGACTGGAAGTGCAGCACAGAAATTAAAATAAGGATAGAAATGGCAAAAGAGGAATTTATAAGAAAAGGAGAATTTTCTGCAGCAGTCTGGACAGAGAACTGAGGAAACGACACATAAAATGTTTTGTATGGAGTGTTCTTCTGTATGGCGCTAAAACATGGATTTTGAGGAAGAAAGACAGAGAAAGGCTGGGGGGCTCTTGAGATGTGGACGTGGCGGAGGATGGAAAGAATAAGTTGGATGGACAGATTAAAAAATGAAGGGCTACTGAGAAGACTGGGAGAGAAAAGACAGTTACTAGATGTAATAAAAAGAAGAAAAAGAAATTGGATTGGGCATGTATTTAGAAAGAATGGCAGTCTGATATAAACAGTTTTAGAAGGTCATGTAGAAGAGAAAAGAAAGCGAGGAAGAAAGAGATTTCAGATACTGGATGGCGTGATGGACGGTAAAACATACAACAGCCTTCAGAAGGAAGCAGTGGATCGCAGAAAATGGAGAGGCAAAAGACCAGCTAATATAGCAGAATACTGATTGATGATGATGCCCCCATGTTACAGCAAAACTGTAACCAATTGTCCCATACATTCCCATGTTATAGCAAAATTGTAACAAATTGCTATGCATATCACCATTTTATAGCAAAATTGTAACAAATTTCTCCATGTATCACCAAGTTATAGCAAAATTGTAACAAATTTCTCCATGTATCACCAAGTTACAGCAAAATTGTAACAAATTGCATCATACATCACAATTGTTACACAAAGCTCTTACAAATTACTTCATACGTCGTTATGTTGCAGCAAAATTGTAAGAAAACGCTCCATACATTGCCTTGTTACAGCAAAACAGTAATAAATTGCCCAATACATCGTCATATTACAGCAAAATTGTAATAAATGGCCACATACATCAACATTTTAAACCAAATTTGTAACAAATCATCCCATGTTACTGCAAAATGGTAAAAAATATGCCACAAATCGCCATGTTACACCAAAATTGTAAAAAAAATTGTTCTGAACATCGCGATGTTACAACAAAATTGTATGAAATTAACCCATACATTACCACTGTTACATAAAATTCTAATAAATTGGGGCAATGTTGGTCAAACTATTAGTCCAAAAGTCATCTTCCTTTAGCCAAAAATGACACAACACCTGCTAGAATATAAGGGCGCATTATGTATGCCAATTAGAAACTCCCTAACCCGTATTGGAATATGTGCATCAGACATAATGCTTGTGTACACAGTATACAACACTCATATCAGAGTCCAATAATCAGGAGGTAGCGTATGTGTTGACTGGAGCCTACTTCCCTGGTACTGTTATCTGTGAAATGATAGACACAGTACTTGTCCAACACTCGTGTCACAGTCCAATGGTTAGGGCGCAGCTTATGCAGTGGATAGAGTCAGCCTCACCATTACTGGCAAAATACTAGCCACAAAGAATTTGTAACAAACTGTCCCACATATTGACATATAACAGCAAAATTGTAACAAAATACTCCATGCATCGCCATGTTATGGCAAAACTGTAACAAATTACCCCATACATCCTCATTGTATGGTAAAATTGTAGCCTGTTTCCCCCTACACCAATATTGCTACATAAAATTGTGTAAAACTGCCACACACAATGCAAATATAATGTTGATACTGTTGTGGGGCAATGATAATCAGTTGACATATGGTGACTGCGACTTCCTCAGATACTGTTGCAGCAGTGATGAACAGTTGGAAGAATGACTGTCAGTACCCTGGATACTAACATATCTCAATGATGGCCAGTTGACAAGGTAGGTGCTATCACCCACTATTATAGGGCAATGATAGTCAGTTGACACAGTGACTGTACTTAACTCTGATATTCATAATGACTACCATTGCTTCAAATACAATTGGTAAATAATGGTGAGTTGACAAGGTGGCTACCATTACATTTGATACCACCCAGTTGGTGGGGATAGCGATGGTCTGTTGATACGGTGACTGCCATAACCCTGAACACAGTTATGAAGTCAATGATTGTCAGTTCTCATAGTGACTGTTAATATCCCAACTGTATGGAGACAGTATATGCCCCAAAATTTGACATGGGGTGTCCAGACAGTATTTTAACACAAGAAGCTGTAAGTGCGTGCACCTTAACATGGCAGTCAGTGTCTTCAACTGGATCTCAAATAGTGTTGTAAAACCAGAAACAGACCGTGTGAGTATGTGACATAATTTGGCAATGTGATTCAGCTGCTGGTTCTCTTCCTTTTTGTGTTCATTTACAGATAAGCATTAAACGAAAGTTGCACTAAACTCCCCCATACATCACCATGTTACAGAAAAACTGTAACTAATTTCCCCATACAGCACCATGTTGTAGCAAAATTTGTAAAAAATGATCTCATGTACTGCTATATTACAGAATAGTTTTTACTAATTAACCTTGTACAGCAAAATTCTAACGGATTCCCAATACACCGACAGATTACAATAAAATTGTAACAAATTTCCCTATACATCACCAGTGAGTATCAGCTACTGGGTCTCAAAGAGCATTGTGACACCATAAGCTGACAGAATGTATATGACAATGGGGGTCAACTACTAGATCTTAAAACTATGTAGTAACACCAAAACCTAACATTATATGTGCCATGACCTGACAATGAGTGTCAGGTATTGGTTCTCAGCGCAGCATTTTATCAGTTATAAAAATGATATAGTTAGTTATTACACAGAGTATCCCAGAAGAAATGGTCAATATTCAGAGATATGACAGGAACAATCATTTGAAGCAAAAAAGTATAATAAAAACTGAATTCATCGTCATTGCTAATGTGAAACAGATCTCTTCTACTGCAAGCTCTTTGCTTTTCATACTTTGAGCGGTGATAGAGTGGGCCAAAGCAATTAAAAATATCCAGAAACATGGGCTTTGAAGTCTATACCCTATGGGGTGTGAGCACTTGTTCACTTTTGCTACCATGAAACACATCTCTTCTACTGAACATGTGCTCATAGCCTTTAAGATATGCATTTTACAGTTCATGTTTACTGAACAAATTTTTCTTGTTTTTGGTCCATATTACCTCCTCTTAAAATATGAAAACCAAAGAGATTGTTGTAGAAGAGATATATTTCACAATGTTACAGATGAAGTAGTGTTCATAGCTCTTAAGGTATACATTTTAGAAAACATGTTTGCTAGATTTTTTTGCGTCAAATGACCATTCCTGTCACATCCCTGAATACTGACCCTTCCTCCTGGGACATCCTGTATAGCCACAATTTTCGATCGTGGTGTCGTACAGGCAAGGTCAATGACCCACAATTGACATCATGGCGATATGATAGTGTAAGAGGCATGCTTTGTGATGTCATGGATAGGGAAGTGTCACAAATCAGATTAAGGATTTGGCTTACTGAAACAACTCTTGACTTGCCGGGCATTGCCAAGTGTCAGTTTGCTGCCTACTTACTTTTGCTTGTCGTAACATCTTGTAATTTGCCAAGAAAAATTCAGATTGTGTACTCAGTGACAAGTGGGACAATTTGTTACATTTTTTGACACTGGTGATGTATGAGCCAATGTCTTAAAATTCTATGTAACAATGGTAATGTATGTGTCTATTTGTTATAATTTCGTGTGACAATGTTGAAGCATTGAGCAGTTTTGTTTGACGCTTATGATAATATATGAGATCCAATAGCTGACACCCACTGTCAGGTTATGCCACATACACTGTTAGTTTCTGGTGTTACAATGGAGTTTTACCATACAGGAGCTGAGACCAACTATCTGACTACAGCAAATGGTGTCACCCTCTGGTGTTACAATGTTGTCTGAGATCCAGCAGACACCCATTATCAGGTTATGGTCCATATTCTGTCACCACACCTTTGGGGTATTGGTGGATACCATGATTGGGGGTAATGGCTGTCAAAATATCAGCTGACCGTCATTGCCCCACTAACTAGTGTTTGTGGTAGTGGTAGTCATCTTGCCGACTGAAAATTATTGCCCCAACTGCATTCTGGGTAGTGGTAGTTACCATGATTAAGGGATGATGACAGTCACCATGTCAACTGGTCACCATTGCCCGACCCAACAGTATCCTGGATAGAGTGCTCATCATAAGAACTGATCATATCTGGGATAATAACAGTCATCATATGTCAAGTGTCCCCTATTGCCCCACAGTTCAAAATGGCTCTGAGCACTATGGGACTTAACATCTATGGTCATCAGTCCCCTAGAACTTAGAACTACTTAAACCTAACTAACCTAAGGACAGCACACAACACCCAGCCATCACGAGGCAGAGAAAATCCCTGACCCCGCCGGGAATCGAACCCGGGAACCCGGGCGTGGGAAGCGAGAACGCTACCGCACTACCACGAGATGCGGGCTGCCCCACAGTAATTACTACCATGTGTTCGCAGTAAATAGGGCAGTTCGTTAGAATTTTGTGTAACAATGGTAATGTCTAAGATAATTTGCTAAAATTTTACTGTAATGTGGCAATGTATGGGGCAGTTCTCTACTATTTTGCTCTAACATGACGCTGTAGGGGACAATGTGATATAATTTCTCAAAAAAGTCCATGTTTGTGGCCATTTGTTACAGTTTCGTCATGGTTACTTCTTTTCCACTACTAGGGAGGTTGACTCAGATCATAACATACGCTGTGCCCGTATAATAAGACTGTGAAATGAGTGTTGTAGAAGGAGTACTCAAGTGCTGTGTCCAGTGTGGTACAGAATCCAGTTGAAGAACGGATGCTCTTCTTGCAGCAAAAGCTGTGCTCTGAACATTAGACTTTAGCAGATGCTGTACTGGTTTTAGCTGAACTGAAGCAAATGTTCTGGAGCATGTGAATCTGTGGGAAAACTTGCTGCAATTCTGAAGTAAAATAATGATGTATAGGGCAAAGTGTCTTGTAGTTCCTACTCCGCAAGAGCATCGCCAGAAGGTGATATATGTTTTGTGCAATGAGATAAAGTCACTCCCCTAGTATGGAACTGCTATAGTCTTTGGATGACTTTGAAAAGTCGTTGAATTTCAATAGTTGAAAACATAGTAGCCCTCATTTTTTACCTGTAATAATGTATATTACCACTGTTAAGTACGCTGCCTCATCGAAGTGTCATGTAATCTTAACTGTGTGACAGCATAGGTTTTCATTATCAACAGCAGATAACAAATATTTTGTACTGCAAGATAAAGTTATCACCCTCTCATTGGTTCACTATAATGATTTTATGACTCTAATATCAGTTTTAAGCTGAACTAAGGCGAGCTTTTGACAACTAATACAAACGATTTAGACCGGGAAATAAAACTGGAAAATACCAAATCACTGTTATCAACAACTGTACGTTAAGCTGTAAGTTAGATTAGCAAAAGTGCCATGCATGTTTAGTAATGTTATAGAACAAATTCTTACCTTTTTTGATAAATAATAGAGACAGTTTTCGTTTCGTAAATATGTGGTGCAAAGATTTAACTAAGCTTTTCGACTACTGCTGCTTAACATTTAAGTAGGAGCACTAGTGTTATTATGCAACCCTTGTGATTTTTAGTTAACAATGTGGAACAATTAGATTATGGCAACAGTATTCAAAATCCTTATGTATATTAAAAAAATTATTTTATTTTGATGCAAATGTTATATTTTCAAGAATTCGAACTTTCCTCACTGTGTTTGGAAGTATGTTCCATCATTTTCTTTGGCTGTGTTGTGTTGTGTTTTGTTTACATTCATATTTCATGTATTACAAAGCTCTCCTTGCTTATTACGAAACTATGTAGATTAAAAGATATAATGCATTAAACAGCTTCTCAAAACGTTACCCTTTACATAGTCCAGAAATGGAAACAACATTCTGACACATGACATAAACATTTCATGTGTGTGTGTGTGTGTGTGTGTGTGTGTGTGTGTGTGTGTGTATTTGTTCACTTATGTATTTTTAACAAATAATACAGATAATCTGAAGGCGGAAATATTTGAGGGTTCCATTGTTCCTTGCACCAAGTGTGGTTCAGAGACCGAAATAAGTTTGATGCCAAATGCGGGTTAACCAGCAAGTTAGATCACTAGCGTAAAGTTACACCATTATCGTCAATTTTGTTACGTATTTCTGGCAAATAATCGACTGCTTTTGAACATGGCACAAAATTCAGATCGTTCGGACACTTTTAAAGTGAGGCCACTTTACGCATTTCAAGTGAAGATTATTTTGAGAAATGATAAAAGTCTATTGGATATATTTCTGAAGATGCTTGCTACAAACTGATTGCCTGTTTCATTGGTATTTTGTTTCGAAATTCCCGACAATGTAGATTCGTCTTGTAATGATTATTCATCATTGAAAAGGGGGTGTGAGTTGTACAATCTTGATGATGACTTTATAGACAAGGGCCATGTCATGCCATTATGATGACGTTAAAAACAGTAATGTGTGGCTTGTGACGTCATGGGGTATAGCACTGACCTGCACACGCGACGTCACAATTCTATGTGAAATGGGCCAGGTTCGTCAAGTCATTCTGCTGACCTCTAGCCCTTTTTGAATATATGGGCGTGAAATCACTCATAAAAATCTTCTTCAAATTTAATGTTAGCGAATGCTTATTGATGTTCTCGATGGTTCATGTTATATCACATATATGACGAAACGTGCTGCTCTTCTTTGGATCTTCTCTATTTTTCTTAATAAATAACATCTGGTACGGTCAGAAACTGAAGAACAGTACTCATGCATCAAGAGAACATGGGTTTTGTAGACTACCTCCTTAATGGGTGGACCAGGCTGCCAGAGGAACCTTCCAATGGCTCCTCTGTTTGGCATCTGTCTTTCTGGTTATTAGCTTAATGTGGTTTTTCCACTTCAAACCACTTCATTCACACAGTTGCAGATATTTAATGGCTGTCAGCCTGTTTATGTTGAGGATCAACTGCTATGCCCTGGGCCAATAAGCGGTGCTAGAATTTTCTAGCATTGGTGCTTCTCCATACACAACAGCACCTATAGGGTGAATTTCTGACGTTGTCGACGAGATCATTTATATATAAGGTCAACAGTTATGATCCTGTAATACTCCCATGCGCTACTCCCGAAGATAGTTTCATTTCCTAATATTTCTCTGGATTTAGAAGGACGTCCTGTGGTTTGTTTGCTAGGAATTCCTCAACACAATCGCGAAGATGGTCTAATATTGCGTACGCTCGTATTTTGCTCGTTATAGGTCAGTGCGAAACTATATCGAAGACATCTGGAAGTCAATGAACACGAAATCAATTCAGGAACGGATCTTCTATCTTTGGATCTCGTAGAGGAGCAGAACGATCTAAGTTTCACAAGATTGCTATATGTCGAATCCATGTTGGTTTCTACAGAGAACATTTTTGGTCCCCAGAGAAACGTCAATATGCGAGCATAAATCGTGTTCCAAAACTCTACAGCATAACGTCAGGAATACAGGCACGTAGATTTGTATATCTGTTTTTACCTCCATTCTTGGAAACGAGAAAGACCTGTGTATTTTTCTAATCACGTGAAACGCTTCGTTTTTCCAGCAACGTACTTCCTAGAAGAGGAGCGACTTATCTCGCTTACTGTATGTAGAATCACAAAGATATCTCATCAGGTCATCTTTTCTCTACAGAGCAACGTTAGCTGATTTTCTATTGTGCGGTCACTGATTTCCATGTCTGTCATTTTTTGTTCGTGTGACATTTAAAGGAGTATGATCTTTCTCAGTGAAACAATTTCGGAAAGAGTGAGACTATAGAGACTTTTAGATCCATTCTCATGTCTGGGGGACTTAAACTTTCAAAATGTTAAATGGAGGTCTATCTCTACCCGCCTCAAGGAAAGAATCAGTGAGAGTGTTATTATATCTAATGATTCTGTCATCTTCAGAACTTGGCATATCACTCGTTTTAGTATTACTTCAAGCTCCTTAGCACTGCATTATGTTTTCCATCCCTCGCATCCCTACCTACATGTATTCATTTTCAAGACAGGTCAGTGCCCAAAAGGAAGCTGCTGAAATGAATTCTCGGCAGGGCTCATTAAAAATTATACAACCAATTACCTGTGTTCAAATATTGAATCAGCGTCCAGTTGCGGGTGGACAAGCAGATTTGGCTGCACAGGCTAAAGGGTAGACCAGTCTTCACAGTGCAATTTTCTTAGCCAAAATAATCCACAAAAATATTCGATTGTATTTCGATAAGTCATTCCCAGTTCACCAGCTGTACTTACACGAACGAGTTGTACTTACACATTGGAGTCTACACACGAGCAATGCAGACACTTGTCAGACAATGGCAGAACATTATGTTGGGGTGACCGCCACAGAGTGACATGGAGACAAGTAGTTGGGATTCTTGTTTCCAGCATGGAAGAGTAGTACAATTGCTCTTTCTCAACATACTCCTGATAGCAGAGTCAACAGCCAGTTGCAAAAATTTAATATTCAGCCAAAGAAATTTCTCCTCATATTATTTAAAAATTAAATTTGGCGTAGAGAATATTTGTAACTACACTCCTGGAAATTGAAATAAGAACACCGTGAATTCATTGTCCCAGGAAGGGGAAACTTTATTGACACATTCCTGGGGTCAGATACATCACATGATCACACTGACAGAACCACAGGCACATAGACACAGGCAACAGAGCATGCACAATGTCGGCACTAGTACAGTGTATATCCACCTTTCGCAGCAATGCAGGCTGCTATTCTCCCATGGAGACGATCGTAGAGATGCTGGATGTAGTCCTGTGGAACGGCTTGCCATGCCATTTCCACCTGGCGCCTCAGTTGGACCAGCGTTCGTGCTGGACGTGCAGACCGCGTGAGACGACGCTTCATCCAGTCCCAAACATGCTCAATGGGGGACAGATCCGGAGATCTTGCTGGCCAGGGTAGTTGACTTACACCTTATAGAGCACGTTGGGTGGCACGGGATACATGCGGACGTGCATTGTCCTGTTGGAACAGCAAGTTCCCTTGCCGGTCTAGGAATGGTAGAACGATGGGTTCGATGACGGTTTGGATGTACCGTGCACTATTCAGTGTCCCCTCGACGATCACCAGTGGTGTATGGCCAGTGTAGGAGATCGCTCCCCACACCATGATGCCGGGTGTTGGCCCTGTGTGCCTCGGTCGTATGCAGTCCTGATTGTGGCGCTCACCTGCACGGCGCCAAACACGCATGCGACCATCATTGGCACCAAGCCAGAAGCGACTCTCATCGCTGAAGACGACACGTCTCCATTCGTCCCTCCATTCACGCATGTCGCGACACCACTGGAGGCGGGCTGCACGATGTTGGGGCGTGAGCGGAAGACGGCCTAACGGTGTGCGGGACCGTAGCCCAGCTTCATGGAGACGGTTGCGAATGGTCCTCGCCGATACCCCAGGAGCAACAGTGTCCCTAATTTGCTGGGAAGTGGCGGTGCGGCCCCCTACGGCACTGCGTGGATCCTACGATCTTGGCGTGCATCCGTGCGTCGCTGCGGTCCGGTCCCAGGTCGACGGGCACGTGCACCTTCCGCCGACCTCTGGCGACAACATCGATGTACTGTGGAGACCACACGCCCCACGTGTTGAGCAATTCGGCGGTACGTCCACCCGGCCTCCCGCATGCCCACTATACGCCCTCGCTCAAAGTCCGTCAACTGCACATACGGTTCACGTCCACGCTGTCGCGGCATGCTACCGGTGTTAAAGACTGCGATGGAGCTCCGTATGCCACGGCAAACTGGCTGACACTGACGGCGGCGGTGCACAAATGCTGCGCAGCTAGCGCCATTCGACGGCCAACACCGCGGTTCCTGGTGTGTCCGCTGTGCCGTGCATGTGATCATTGCTTGTACAGCCCTCTCGCAGTGTCCGGAGCAAGTATGGTGGGTCTGACACACCGGTGTCAATGTGTTCTTTTTTCCATTTCCAGGAGTGTATATTGGAGGAAAGCAATTATCACCTTCCTCCATAAACTAGGGAAAGATCGTACATGACTTAACAGATATCATAGTGTTGTGCATATCAGCTGCCTAGGGATCAACTTGGAGTGGATGATGAACTAAATTATGAAGTTTTTTATACGCTTCTAGTGTCGATGCTGAAGATATGTTTCCACTATTGGTAATATGATTCACTGGAGTCGGCTATATAGCAAGAACACCGAGCGAGGTTGCCTGATCAGTGCCTGATACTGACTTACGGTGTTATGCACATAAAATTGCGCGAGACATAGATTATAGCGATTCAAGAGAACCAGTGGATGGTTGCATAACTTCTAACAGTGCTACAGAATTGGAAGTAGTAAGATAACGAAAATTCAAACAAAGGGTCAACTTGACGATGCACAGAAAACTGCGAAATCGTTCCGAAAATTTGTGGATGAGATAAACAAAATTATCCCATCGTTCGGTAAGGAAGTTGTTTTGAATTCGGACCAATCGGGACATGCATATGAATGGAATCCTTGGAATTAGAGGAACCAAGAGAGTTGTATCAGTCAAATAACATCAATGCCTTTAGGCATTCGTATACAATATGCCAACTGTTAATCTCTATGGTAAATTGGCTGGAAAGTTATTTAGTTTGCTGCGAGAAGCTGGAGGTGCTCTGCCCCCTATGATTGTTTCTTGTATGCGTGATATTGCAAGGGCAGGAAAGAATATTTCCATCACAGCAAGCAATAGTGGGAAAATGTGGCATGAGCACTGCTTTCGGCCAACAACTGCTCAAAACAACTTGTTTTGGCTTTATTCCTGGACTGCGTATATAAATCACACTTATTTAGAGCAAACATTTTCCTCTCTTAAAAGTGGTGACATGGCAATTCATACCATCTGCAGCCACTTGACAAATTCAGCCTCTGGATGTATTTTTTCCGTGCAATAAAAAATATTATCGTACTATCTTCAGCTACGCCTTAAAGGAGAGACAATTTCACGATGAACTCCACGACAGAATGAATCGTATTTGTTTGCATGCCATCACATTCCATCAGTTCTCATCACTCCGTTACGCCTATATGATTCTATATGCCTTCTTTCAGAGTGGGTACTTAGCTGAACGTCCTGCACAGTTTGTAACTCCCAAGAAATTCACCTTCCGTTCGGTGTTCACAGCACAAGTTAATGATTTGTTTTGAACATTTATTGAACGTCTGCGATGTCCATTCTGTGAAGCGTAATACAGACGCACATGGTGAGTCATTAGCAGCTGATATTTTTCCTGTCATACACTACCGGCGATTAAAATTGCAACACCAAGAAGAAATGCAGATGATAAACGGGTATTCATTGGACACCGTCCACCGTTGGCTGGGGAAGGAGACCAGACAGCGTGGTCATCGGTCTCATCGGATTAGGGAAGGATGGGGAAGGAAGTCGGCCGTGCCCTTTCAGAGGAACCATCCCGGCATTGGCCTGGAGTGATTTAGGGAAATCACGGAAAACCTAAATCAGGATGGCCGGACGCGGGATTGAACCGTCGTCCTCCCGAATGCGAGTCCAGTGTCTAACCACTGCGCCACCTCGCTCGGTGTTTCATTGGACAAATATATTATACTAGAACTGACATGTGATTACATTTTCACGCAATTTGGGTGTATAGATCCTGAGAAATCAGTACCCAGAACAAGCACCTCTGGCCGTAATAACGGCCTTGATACGCTTGGGCATTGAGCCAAACAGAGCTTGGATGGCGTGTACAGGTACAGCTTCAACACAATACCACAGTTCATCAAGAGTAGTGACTGGCGTATTGTGACGAGCCAGTTGCTCGGCCACCATTGACCAGACGTTTTCAGTTGGTGAGAGATCTGGAGAATGTGCTGGCCAGGGCAGCAGTCGAACATTTTCTGTATCCAGAAAGGCCCGTACGGGACCTGCAACATGCGGTCGTGCATCATCCTGCTGAAATGTAGGGTTTCGCAGGGATCGAATGAAGGGTAGAGCCACGGGTCGCAACATATCTGAAATGTAACGTCCACTGGTCAAAGTGCCGTCAATGCGAACAAGAGGTGACCGAGACGTGTAGCCAATGGCTCCCCATACCATCACGCCGGGTGATACGCCAGTATGGTGATGACGAATACACGCTTCCAGTGTGCGTTCACCGCGATGTCGCCAAACACGGATGCAACCATCATGATGCTGTACACAGAACCTGGTTTCACCCGAAAAAATGACGTTTTGCCATTCGTGTTTGTCGTTGAGTACACCATCGCAGACGCTCCTGTCTGTGATGCAGCGTCAAGGGTAATCGCAGCTATGGTCTCCGAGCTGATAGTCCATGCTGCTGCAAACATCGTCGAACTGTTCGTGCAGATGGTTGTTGTCTTTCAAACTACCCCATCTGTTGACTCAGGGATCGAGACGTGGCTGCACGATCCGGTACAGCCATGCGGATAAGATGCCTGTCACTGCTAGTGATACGAGGCCTTTGGGATCCAGCACGGCGTTCCGTATTACCCTCCTGAACCCACCGATTCGATATTCTGCTAACAGTCACTGGATCTCGACCAACGCGAGCAGCAATGTCGCGATACGATAAACCGCAATCGCGATAGGCTACAATCCGACCTTTATAAAAGTCGGAAACGTGATAGTACGCATTTCTCCTCCTTACACGAGGCATCACAACAACGTTTCACCAGGCAACGCCGGTCAACTGCTGTTTGTGTATGAGAAATCGGTTGGAAACTTTCCTCATGTCAGCACGTTGTAGGTGTCGCCACCGGCGCCAACCTTGTGTGAATGCTCTGAAAAGCAAATCATTTGCATATCACAGCATCTTCTTCCTGTCGGTTAAATTTCGCGTCGGTAGCACGTCATCTTCGTGGTGCAGCAATTTTAATGGCCAGTAGTGTAATTGCGAACACAACACTTTCAAATGAGCCTAACTAAGGACTGAACTTGCGACCTCGCACTCAAGAAGTTCTTTGTCAGAAGTGAACGGCGTAGCTCGTCCGACAGGAGAGGCTGACCAAGAAGGAAACTGCGAATTACCAGATCACTCTCATCGACGTCGAATAAGTTGTGCTCGTGTAATCTCTCAGCAACTCTGCAGGTTGTGGAGAAGGTCCACAACATAGCCGTTGCACCCAAGGAAGGCCGAGTATGTCGATGACTGCCTACAGGTAGTAGTCGAGGTCAGCACCGGTTAGTTCGAATCCTGAATACAATTGTACAGGTGTACAGCGTGTCAAGCACTATCAGTTCGGCTCAGAAAGCCACAGGTTGAAATCTTCTAGCTTTTTCATCAGAGGTTGCCAGGTCAACAGTTCACAGCGTCAGAGTCTGGTAGGTCAGACAGATAGCAGTCTCAGTGGCGAAAGTCATCTTGGCAAATGGTAGTAGTGCATCACAGCCTCCTCGGCCTCACAGCAGGTGTACTGCATCATATAGATTCCACACAAAGGCTCGGAAGCCTGCGTATTTATTGCTACTGGTTTGAGGCAGTGACTTTATGTCGGGCTGGTGATGAGCGAATGTGGCCTACTTTTCTGGGCTCATAAGCAGTCTTCACCACTCCCTATTTCACAAGAATAGTTTTCAGGGCTTCAGCTTGTTGCTCTTTCCGTCATATCATCAGTTTGATAGATGTTCTTGTGGAACTTTTACTCTCTCTTACGAAATCAAGCTGAGCTCTTACAACGACGTGTTGGCTTCTGCTCGCGAATGTCATATTGCTGAGTTTACACTTCAAGCTTCTCACTCGCATGAGTTGAGGCAATCTCTTCCAGGTTGGTTCCCTTTTCCGCAATGTCTGCTTTGTTCCTCTTTGTCACACACAGGGCGTTGGCCTGGCTTGCTCTGGTTTGGTGCTGGCTGAAGAAGACTTCGAAAAAGTTTTAATTTTGTATATAATACATTTCTCCTGTGTAACAGAGTATTGCCAACGTACATCTGGCCAGTACACTGTACAATGGCATATGAGTATCTTCCTCGGTTTGAGGATCCAACAAGTATGATGTTTATAGGGCGAGAAATTTCGTACACCATATTTTTTCCACGTATGTTTTGTATGATAACATATGGTTCACCAGCTGATCACCCTTCTATTTTAGGTGACGACACGACGAACGTGGTTCGTGTATCACGGGTCTTTCTTGCGTCTGCCTGTAGTTTAAATCTGTAGGTACGATACTGTAGTGTGCACTCATTTTTATGCAACTGAGTCAGCCACATGATCTAGACTTACAATTTTAATGGAATCTGTTTTTTTGTAATTGTATTTTCACAATACTTTTTAATGTGCGGGCGTATTCACGTACGAGGGTGACTATGGGAGTTACTGTGTTGAGTGTCTTAAATACAAAATCATCATCAATTATCAGTGGTTCAGAACATTACGTCTCATTTTCAACTGCCGCTGCAGAAAATGTGCTTGTTCAATCACTTCATGCTCTAGAAACAGGAAATTTGAAGAAATCTACGGGGACTAAAATATCTACAAAATGTAAAAAAAGAATCCTCAAAACGGGATCGAAATTCAAAGCTAAAGGCCACTGGAGAAGTAATTAACTTGTGAAGACTTTGTCACTGCAGCTTAACCAATACCAGATAATTAGTGACTTCATGAATGAATGTGGGGTGCTGCGGTGTTCCGTATAAATGATGGTTTGCTGTTGTATAAATATTGGGTGATACGGATATCATACAGAAAAGAGTGATATCTGCGCTAGTTCGAGCGCTGCCTTATTTTTATCCATGATCTTTTTACTGGGAAGAAGTGACGTGTCAGAGCTATTGTGTAGCGAATACATAGCTGACCAAGTCTGTAGATGCACGTATGACGAACTAGACTCCTGACCATACAAAACGTGGGGACAAGCATCTTCCCAAACAGTGTGTACTGATATCGTCACTGTCACTTCTCTGTCATGTCTATGTTGCTAGTTACATTATACAAATTATTTTTAGGTTATGTCTGTCTGTATGCAACTAGATAAAAGCAATTTAGGTTCTGCCTAAAATTATTCAGTAACAAAATCATTCGTACTGTGTGTTTCAAGAACAATTTTTACAACCTTTGCGGACAGGATCTTTATGCCTAAGCAGGAAAAAGTTCTACAAACATCCGTCCGAAAATCCTTCGTTTTCGGCTTATTAATGGAAGTTTACAATTTAGGTGATTGGAGTTCAACAACACATAAACTCATAATAAATGCTCGAAATGCCCTCCTATTTCTTCTAAAAACGCTTAAAACGCTTGCACTCGTCAGATCATGGATTGTCGCACCCTTTCAAATACGCGCTGACCGTTTCCAATGGTTCCATAGGCTTACGTTACACGTCGATAAAGAGTCTCTGCATTCGGGTGATCTGCAGCATAGGCCAGTTGCTTAAGATGCCCCAAGAGATAATAAGCCAGAGGACTGAGATCGTGGGAATGTGAACGCAATAGTACTGGTCCCCCCTCTACCTATCTGTCTCTCACGCTACCAGGCAGTGCATCTCGAACACTCTGACTGAAATGTGCTGAAGCTTTATCATGTATAAACCATATGTTTCTTCTTATATGCAGGGGCGACTCTTGTGGTAGGTCTTGGAGGCTGGTTCCGAATAAAGTCCTTGCAGACAGCATCTGTAAGATATGATGAGAGAAAATATGGCCCTACCAGACCAACACCTACAATTCCAGCCTACAGGTTAATCTTAAACTGATGCTGATGTCTAACCTGTACTGTTGTGTGAGGGTTGCGATCAAACCACATGTGCTAGTTGTGTAAATTCGTTATTCCATCCCTTCCAAACGTTCCCTCGTCTATAAACAAAACTGAAGAGACAAACAAAGGATTGGCACCCCATCGGCAAAAGCTCTCCCGTGATGGATGATCGACAGCCGTAAAGCCCTGCACGCTTTGAAGATGATACAAAAAATTGGTTCAAATGGCTCTGAGCACTATGCGACTTAACTTCTGAGGTCGTCAGTCGCCTATAACTTAGAACTAGTTAAACCTAACTAACCTAAGGACATCACACACATCCATGCCCGAGGCAGGATTCGAACCTGCGACCGGAGCGGTCGCTCGGCTCCAGACTGTAGCGCCTAGAACCGCAGGGCCACTCCAGCCGGCGAAGATGATACAGATACATGAGTTGCACGTGAAGTATCCTCCACGAACTGGGAGATGTACCACATGCCTGGGCCACTTGTCTTGCTCTGATACCTATTTTTCTACGACAGCCCGTTGAACGTGCTCGTCACGCGTACGAGCAACACATGGTCTTCTTCCGTCAACAGTCTGTGGTCCTACGGATCATGTCTCGGCAACGCGACGATGAGCAGCACCAATACATAGGTTGAATGACTCGGCTGTCTTCGGTCTGGAAACACCGTCTGATACAGCTGTGTAGCCTGGAGTCCATTGCCATTCGCGCGGCCGTTCATAAAAATCATGTCTGCATGCTCACGAAATGAATATCCTACCATGTCTGAAAGGAGTACTTTCAGTTAATTCACTACCTGAAGTAAATATAATTAGACTCACAAAAATTTAAAGTTCAAATCGTTCTTGTAAATAAAGTCACGTATAAGACGAAAAATCTATTTACTGATCTCTAAGTTCTTCTCTGGATAAATCACTGCAAGGCCTCTGCCAGGCACTTAAATGTGATTTGCAGAGTATCCATGTAGATGATGATGTATATGTACACAATGGATACGTTGAAGACACATGAACGACGAATGTAAATGCCAACAAAACGCCATCGGACGCTATTAATTGAGTCAAATGGGTGCATCATAGATAAGTGAAGTTGCTGGGTTGTACCTGGAAAGCCATTTTGAACGTCAACTTTCGTTAATAACTTGAAAATGAAGGATTTCCGGTCGTATGTTTATATGAACGTTTTCTCTTGTTTAGGTGTAGGGGACCTGTGCCCAAAGTTAGCAACCGTATTTTTGAAACACCTTGTACCATGTGTACTGAGTCTTTCCTCTGCGTATAGCAAACACTTATTGTTTTACAATATCGGCTCTTTGTATGCATATATTCAAGCTCTGGTTAGTACCACTTACAAAATTCTAGCTTCCCACCCCTGCTTCGCAAGGGTAGCACTAAGAATTTACGGCCGGACGACTTGTCTGGCGTAGTGGTAATAAATGATATACACAATCCTTCCTTGTCAATCAGTATATCTGTTAGTGAAAACCGGTCCATAATCCCTACAGCAGTTCCTGAGATTAGCCTTCACATACAGACAGAAAAACATAATTGGGGGGGGGGGGGGAGGGGAGAGGGGGGTTGGACATTAATTTATAATATGTACAAATTATTTTGCCACATGGTGACAAATTCTGCACTGTTGTCATTCTCCCATTAATAAAAGTTTACATGTATCCCTGAGAATGTCTCAAACTGCTGCCGAGTGAAGTGGCGCAGTGGTTAGAACACTTGACTCGCATTCGGGAGGACGACGCTTCATATCCGCGTCCAGCTATCCAGATTTTGGTTTTCCGTAATTTCCCTATATCGCTCCAGACAAATGCCGGGATACTTCCTATGAAAGGACGCGGCCGAATCCCTTCCCCCATCCTTGAGGCAATGTGATCTTGTACTCTCCTCTGATGACTTCGTTCTCGATGAGATGTTAAGCCATAATTTTCTTATGTGAAATAGGGAATGGGAAAAGAAAGGGAGGGACGGATGGGGATTCGTGACTTCCATCCACACAGGGCATTGTGGTAACGCAATGATGAAAGTTGAAAATTTGTGCCGGAAAGTGGCTCGAACCCGGATTTACCGCTTCTCATGAGTGGTTACCTTTTGCCGTAAACCCTTCGGCCATCCGGACATAGTCCCTGGCCGACTCAAATTTTCAAACCAATCGCACGCTGCAGTGCAGCGTCCCTCGTATATTAGCCCCCCACTCCCAAGTTATTGATTCCGATAGGAGTTGGGACGATATTAGTGCATCCGCGCCATAATCTTCCATCCCTCTTCCTTCTCAGACTGCTTTTAACTACGTCCCCCACTTTGCTTTTGAAAGGTCTTTTAAGTCAAAAACCATAAATTATAATACCAACCTATCACCCTAACTGCTGATGAGAACTTAAAAAGGATTAAGAAAACGCTAGTACCGTAGAATTTATTTAAAATCGAAGCATATATTTATATGCAGGTTGACTTTTCCATGCGAACGGAAGATCAAATGACATATAGACAACGCTAAAAGCGACAAGCATGACGACTCCATTTATTGGAGCAGACCATGGCCTAAACATCACCAAGGCGATGATAAAATGAAAACTATGTACCTGGATCAGGAGGCAGCCCGTACAATACTGGACCATGATAAAAATGAAAAAAAAAAAAAAAAAAAAAAAAGCAAGCTCTAATGATGCCAAAACCATGTTTCAAGATAAGTCCTGTAATCTTGTACTTGAACAGAAGACAGATTAAACGCATTGTAGGACTTACGATTGGCTATGGGAACTTCAAGAAACGAACACGGTGTGTATGGAGGAAGATGCCCCTAAATGTAGACTAAGTGATGAGGAGAATGAAATCACACCACATCTAAGCCTCCAATGCGAAGCATTGGAGGACAAAAGACATAAAATATTCCGGTCATTAGTCCTGAAAAAGTCGTGTATGATAAGGAACTAGTAAAGGGTCCCCTACTACTTTTTAACGATACCGGCTGGCTTTTCTAGAATCTCAGGGAGCGAAACCCCACAATAAACTTAGTTTCCGTTCGGGAAACAGTGGGCTAAGATCACTGTTGCTTTTGTCTCCCTGTGTTAATCAAATCAAGTCCCATCACACAAAAAGAAATTGTAACGGTTACGTTCCATTTTTCACGCAGTTTTTATGTAGCTCACTTACGATAAGTTGGAACAACTTAAAATTAGCTAGTTCGAACGTAAAATGATCACGTTATAGAGATTTAATCGACCAGCTTCTTCTAAACGAAAAGAGTGAAACATTTCAGCAGTGAACCAGACGAAAGTTAGTCGTAACTGGAGTCACCGGGCTTGGACGACAGTTATACTTGACAAATGTCGTTGAGAGAACGAATCGTTAGCTCACCGGACAAAAAATTAATCACCAATAGAGAAATCCTTACAAGCGACTTTTAATACCGTGTAATTCCGTCCCTGTACTTGATAACCGCCTGGATTTGGTTAGGAATTGAGTCCACGAGGTTTTGCGGATACGTCACATCCAGGTTAAGCCATTCGCCGAGGCTTAGATCGTCCAATTCCACCAAATTCCGGGGATGCCGATGTCGACGTTTTACCCGCTGTTCTAATACGTCCCATTGATCTTCTATGGAGTGCTTTTGCAGGCGTCCAGCTGTAGTAGAATGGGAGAGTATTCAAAAACCAGTCACTTATTCTTCCAGCCCGGTGACATTTGAAGTTGTCGTGAAAAATAGAAGTATCAGTAGCATATTCATCACGCAGACGTTGACTAAAAGGCATCACCTGGTCATTCTGGAAGTTTAAATAAACAAGTTCATGTTAGTGGTCACCTCCGTGATCGAGCCTAATTCATAATAAGAAAAACACCCCCCGAAACATCACGCCCACCTCTTCGTTTCACCTGACTTTGGACACATTCAGGATGACATGCTTCATTTGGCCTTCGGTGCGCTCAAAGAGGTGCGTCATTTGAATAATGTATAGGAAACAACATTATTCGTCATACCACTTTGCAGTCTGCCAGTCAGTTACTGTCCACGTTCGATGATTTCTAGCCCCAACTTTATGTGCCTGTGTGAGCAATAGCCTCTTGCTAGGTGGCCGACTCCAAAAGTTCATTGCATTCAGTTCCCGTCGCAATGTTCTCTCGCTAACATGTAGGACTGCCTGCAGCAATTCCAGTCGGGTTGGAAGCCATTTTGATTCACAAGCTGTGAAACGTGTTTCCAGTCCCTCTCATTCAGGATCATTTTCCGCTCACAATTCTGACATAGTGTTTCGTGGCCACGTGTGTTTTTTAATAAAAAAAAAATTCTTTCATTGTGACTTCCTTGCGTTTGTGAATAAAGGGAATCGAATTCCAAACATGAATTTACGATCTTATTGCACTTCAATAAAACTTTTCTGTCTAGATCGCATGGATGATGTACGAAACATTCGTTTTTTAAATCTCTCTAAAATTCATCAACGGATTCTTCTCAGTTTTATCCATTCGATTTTTATTTAGTTTTTGAAGATGATCACAAGCATGAATAATAAAAGTTACGTCCTCATTGTCTGCGCTGGCCGGAGTGGCCGAGCGGTTCTAGGCGCTACAGTCTGGAACCGCGCGACAGCTACGGTCGCAGGTTCGAATCGTGTCTCGGGCATGGATGTGTGTGATATCCTTAGGTTAGTTAGGTTTAAGTAGTTCTATGTTCTAGGGGACTGGTGACCTGAGAAGTTAAGTCCCATAGTGCTCAGAGCCATTTGAACCATTGTCTGCCTTGTTTGCAGTAGCTCTGGCTAATCTTCCCATTCCTAGACATTGACTAGCTTTAGTGAGCGCCTTATCAAGACCGGAAGGGTTTCAATTTCTTTAATTTTGTCTGAGCGTGCAGGATTTTACGCACATTTTGCTTCTGCGATTGTATTCATAATAAGATTAGCATCTAATTTAGGGAGTTACTGCACTTCAAACGTTGGTTTAGCAACGATATTTCAGACTTTGCCCAACACACATCAGTCAAACTTTCCACTCTGTCATACAACTATATAGAGGAAATTAAAACGAATACATAAATTTCAGACAGACAAAGAAAAACCATGTGATCTAGCACTCCGTCTTCAGGTCACGAATGGCCTACTGGGACCATCCGACCGCCGTGTCATCCTCAGTGGAGGATGGGGATAGGAGGGACGTGGGGTCAGCACACCGCTCTTCCTGCCGTTATGATGATGTTCTTGACTGAAGCCGCTACTATTCGCTCGAGTAGCTCCTCAATTGGCATCACGAGGCTGAGTGCACCCCGAAAAATGGCAACAGGGCATGGCGGCCTGGATGGGCACCCATCCAAGTGCCGACCACTCCCGACAGCGCTTAACTTCGGTGATTTCACGGGAACCGGTGTATCCACTGCGGCAAGGTCGTTGCCAGATGTGATCTAGACAGGAAATATTTATGAAGTGAAAAGTTTCTGGGAAGTATATTTTGTATTGTTCCTACAGTTTTTTTTCTGGTATGTTACATACTTTTCACGCCTACATGACTTTTCCTAATAATTATATCAAACGTTAGCATATTTTATACATAAAATGTTATTTGGTTTATTTAGTAATAGAAATTTTAATAACGCGTGTTTAGCAAGTTAGATAAGAAACAAGTTGATGGATACACTGGAAGATACTTGCGAATAAGCTCAAACAGAAAGTTAAAGTAAAATTGCTTGAAAACGGCGAATCCTTGTCACGTCAAATGATCTAGCCGAAACTTCAGCGGGCTAGTACGGTGCTTTGTTAAGTCGAACTGTGAATGGAATGATCATTTATTACTTATTGTTGCTATTTTTCTTATTTAAAAATTATCATACTCTTGCTGAATCTTCTCTCATATTCTACTAAGAAAGGTTCTGTTCATGTCTGTATTTCACACAGTACTCCAAGTCACAGGTCTCGTTTACGCTTTGTTCTGTTTATTTTAGTTAACTCCAATTTCAGCGATTCGATTTCTGAAAACCTTCTGTAACCATTTATTGACGAAATACTTGTTTTGATGTAATACGGTACCTGGGTGTTTTCCGGATACCACAGAAAATTGTGGAGAACCCATTTAGCGCATTCGCTCTGCGTATGAACATTGTAAAAGAGCAAATGATGAACCACCCTCTTCGGATACACCCAAAATGGGCGTGAAATGTCTCACATGGAAAGAAAGAGGAAACTTGTCCTAATGACAAATATTTGTATAATGGCAGCGGTGGTCAAGACTAGTAATCCCTTATGTGGTGTTCATGACGTTATGGATAAATCGAGAACGCTTGAAGCCGTATCTGTGAGGTAAGAGGAATATGTCAGACCCTTTCTGCACGCAGAACAGCGGAGTTACTCTTTCCCATACACTGGGGTAGCAAGACTTGTTGTAAACGGTTAGATGGACTGAGTCAACATACTGCATGTAAGCAAATCAGTAGTGCATAAGAGCCTTTCTCAAACATATTAGTTTACAATGGTGTATGTCAATGCAGAGTCTCTCCTTATTCTACTCCCGCCATCGCTACTTAGTTACTTTACAAGATTAAACCATCTTCGACATATATAGCGTAGTGATTGTAGGACATAAATTACGTGCTGACTATGTAAATATGACAAATACGAGGTGCGACAATAAAGTAATGAGACTGATTTTCTTTGCAAGATGTGTCAACCCTGCAGGCTTGCGTAAGCACAATATCTTGACCTTAGTCTATAAGCTGCTTCTAGTCCAAGTGGTGCATCGATGCAACTGCTCAGTCGTGAGTTGTGCTGTAGTAAGCCAACACATGTTTGTGTCTCTCGTCACAGAAATGGAACTGCATGATATTACGCAATGGTATGCCATTTCTATTTGCGTTAAATTGGGTGGAAACGCGACGACAACTTACGGTAAGCTTCAGAAGGCTTTCGGAGAGGAGGTTATGTCAAGAGCTCAAGTTTTTTGTTGGCATAAAATGTTTAGTGAAGGTAGAACGAATGTTGAAGATGAAGACCGCAGAGGACGACCATCAACCACATGGACGTATGTCAACTTGGCCAGGGTGCATGAACTCGTGCGATCTTATAGAAGATTATCCGTGAAAATGATTGCAGAAAAACTGAACATCAATCCGGAAACGGTTCGTCTAATAATAACTGAAGATATTGGTATGAGAAAGATTTGTGCAAAAATGGTCCCCAAAAATCTCACACCACAACAGCAAGAAACACGGAAAAATGTGGCAGCCGATCTGTTAGAGCAAAACGGAAATCAATCCAGAATTGTTGAGCCGCGTTATCACTGGTGATGAAAGTTGGTTTTTTCAGTAAGATCCAGAGACAAAACGACAAAGTTCGCAATGGTGCTCAAAGGGATCACCCAGACCAAAAAAAGCTCACATGTCAAAGCCAAAGTGAAATGCATGCTTGTGTACTTCTTTGATTCCAAGGGCATTGTTCATAAAGAGTGGGTGCCTCCTGGACAAACAGTTAACCAATATTACTACAAAGAAATTTTAGAAAGACTTCGTAAAAGAGTTCTTCGTGTCCTTGCCAACATTGCTGATAGTTGGAGTCTGCATCACGATAATGCGCCATCCCATAATGCTCTGTCAGTACATCAATTTTTAAGCTCAAAACAAATTTCAGTACTACCACCTTATTCACCAGGTATCGCTTCGTTCGACTTTTTTTCTATTTCCAAGAGTGAAAACGGCGGTCAAGGGACACTATTTTCAAACAACACAAGATGTCCAAAAAGCTGTGACGAGGGTCTTGGAGGATTTTACAGAAGATGAGTTCCAGAAATGTTACCATCAATGGCAGAAGTGCTGGAAAAAGTGTGTGCAATCAGAAGGGAACTACTCTGAAGGAGACAACACTAAACTTGACTAAAACGGTAAGAAACTTTTTTTTCACATCAGTCTAATTACTTTATTGTCGCACCTCGTATGTAACAGGTTCACACATAGACTGAATCTTAAGCTCCATGAGTCACAGGAAGGAAGGAGAGATTTTAACGTCCCGTCCAGGATGAGAACGTTAAAGACGGAGCGAGGAAACAAATCGGTTGTGTTCTTTTCAAAGGATACATGGTGGAATTCGCCTCAGTTTATTTAGTAAAACTACGGAAAGTACAAACCAGGATCGCTGGATAGTATTTGGAACATTTTTCCTCCACAATGAGTGTCCAGTGAGCGACTGAAGAAGGTGATAGTGAGCTACGATGGATCCGTGACCGGGTGTCCATCAACATCTCTCAGAGTGTGGCCAGCTCCATATGCTACGTCTTTTCGTATTCCCAAAAGAACCTCCTCTTCTGATACAGATTCACGAATTATTCTACTTAGGTGCAATAACTGGAAGCATAGTTTGGATAAATATCTTGAGTTGATGGTAGTATTGGAACATGAGACAGATCGATATGGTCTGAAGATCCTGTTTGTCAAGAAGGCCAGAATGTGTCGGTAGAACACTGCCTCAACTTTAGAATTCCATCCACCACCCCTCTGGTGTACAACACGTGATGGTGGGCTTTCAGGACAGAACGCGGTATTCATATTCCGAATTCACAAAAATTACGGACTTTCAGCAGATAATCGCATACTGGACGGAACGTTCAGCCGTTCCTCCTTTCTTTCCTACAGCAGGAAAATGCATCACAGAATACTATGCTCCCAGATTTCGAGTGATGAGAATTTCTGATAAATTCATATAATTATGATCACTCGATTACGTGATATGTTTTAAAGATGTAACATCCATTTAGAGACAGCAGACATCTACCGACAACTATGGATCTGGATGTTTTCAGTCGTCTTCTACGTATCCATATTGTCAGCGTCTTGTGTAAATCCTTCACATTTTCAAACTAAGGAAGGCCGTAATAAGAAGTAGACAAATTCCCTATTACGTCTGTCCCGTTCGTACTACGAGTATTAATCCGTCGCATTCGGCCTGCATGATCGACCTCGCGGAATACAGTTTCTACTTTGATGCACGACGTGAAACTAACAGTTTACAAGCACTGCTGGGGACAGCACTGTTCTCATCTTCATTTGGTTATCAACACAGGATGTAAAAACGAATATATACAAAATTTTAGAGTGATTAGAGGATATAAAAAGAAACACTTCTTTTATGTGACAGGCGTTTCCCCAGTCGGAGTCCATGAGGG
Organism: Schistocerca serialis cubense; assembly: GCF_023864345.2. Classification (NCBI taxonomy): domain Eukaryota; kingdom Metazoa; phylum Arthropoda; class Insecta; order Orthoptera; family Acrididae; genus Schistocerca; species Schistocerca serialis. The sequence goes on from NC_064640.1 coordinate 159,800,222, forward strand.
CTTCGACGCTAGTGCTGCTCAGAGACGCTGTTCAAACTGACGAGTGACGAATATTGTTTTAGAGATGCTGCTGCAAATGTCGTCCATTTACATTAACGCACAACTGCGTACTAATGATTGTAGAAAACGCTCAAAAGAACCAGGTGATTCAAGAATAATGGCTTCAGCCAAACAGGCAATCAGGTTTTCTGGAGTGTCTATCGGTAACTCGTATACGAAATGCTTCGTCTCTCCCCGCACAAAAAGAAATGCATCGGAGATCAGGAACTTCTCTAAAACAATTTTCAACATACGGCATTTGGAACCCCGTCTCTGAACACCATCAGCGTCAAAACCTTTATGGAGCACTATACAGGGTGGTCCATTGATAGTGACCGGGCCAAATATCTCACGAAATAATCATCAGACGAAAAAACTGCAAAGAACGAAACTCGTCTAGCTTGAAGCGGGAAACCAGATGGAGCTATGGTTGGCCCGCTAGATGGCGCTGCCATAGGGCAAACGGATATCAACTGCGTTTTATAAACAGGAACCCCCAATTTTTTATTACATATTCGTGTAGTACGTAAAGAAATATGAATGTTTTAGTTGGACCACTTTTTTCGCTTTGTGATAGATGGCCCTGTAATAGTCACAAACGTATAAGTACGTGGTATCACGCAATATTCCGCCAGTGCGGACGGTATGATACATTACCCGTGATAAAATGGACCGTTTACCAATTGCGGAAAAGGTCGATATCGTGTTGATGTATGGCTACTCTGATCAAAATGCCCAATGGGCGTGTGCTATGTATGCTGCTCGGTATCTAGGACGATATCATCCAAGTGTCCGGACCGTTCGCCGGATAGTTACGTTATTTAAGGAAACATGAGGTGTTCAGCCACATGTGAAACGTCAACCACGACCTGCAACAAATGATGAGGCCCAAGTAGGTGCTTTAGCTGCTGCCGCGGCTAATCCGCACATCAGTAGCAGAAAAATTGCGCGAGAATCGTGAATCTCAAAAACGTCGGTGTTGAGAATGCTACATCAACATTGATTGCACCCGTACCACATTTCTATGCACCAGGAATTGCATGGCTACGACTTTGTACGTCGTGTACAGTTCTGCCACTGGGCACAAGAGAAATTACGGGACGATGACAGATTTTTTTGCACGCGTGCTACTTGGCGACGAGGCGTCATTCACTAACAGCGGTAACGTAAACCGGCATAATATGCACTATTGGGCAACGGAAAATCCACGATGGCTGTGACAAGTGGAACGTCAGCGACCTTGGCGGGTTAATGTATGGTGCGGCATTATGGGAGGAAGAATAATTTGCCCCCATTTTATCGATGGCAATCTAAATGGTGCATTGTATGGTGATTTCCTGCGTAATGTTCTACCGATGTTACTACAAGATGTTTCACTGCATGACAGAATGGCAATGTACTTCCAACATGATGGATGCCCGGCACATAGCTCGCGTGCGGTTGAAGCGGTATTGAATAGCATATTTTATGACAGGTGGATTGGTTGTCGAAGCACCATACCATGGCCCGCACGTTCACAGGATCTGACGTCCCAGGATCCAAGGATTTCTTTCAGCGTATTGTCAATGCATGTGCGAACAAAACGGAAGGCGAACTACTCGCTGTTGAGAGGAATGTCGTTACACGTATTTCCAAATGCATTGAGGTTGACGGACATCATTTTGAGCATTTATTGCATTAATGTGGTATTTACAGGTAATCACGCTGTAACAGCATGCGTTCTCAGAAATGATAAGTTCACAAAGGTAAATGTATCACATTGGAACAACCGAAATAAAATGTTCAAACGTACCTACGTTCTGTATTTTAATTTAGAAAACATACCTGTTACCAACTGTTCGTCTAAAATTGTGAGTCATATGTTTGTGACTATTACAGCGCCATCTATCACAAAGCGAAAAAATTGGTCCAGCTAAAACATTCATATTCCTTTACGTACAACACGAATATGTAGTAAAAAATGGGAGTTCCTGTTTTAAAAAACGCAGTTGATATCCGTTTGACCTACGGCAGCGCCATCTAGCGGGCCAACCATAGCGCCATCTGGTTTCCCCCTTCAAACTAGACAAGTTTTCTTCTTTGTAGTTTTGTTCGTTTGTTGCTTATTTCGTGAGATATTTGGCCCGGTCACGATCAATGGACCACCCTGTAGAGTAAACGGTGCACGTCTGACATTTTTGTCACACAAAAAAATTATTTTTTCTGATGTTATCTAAACTTCTAAAATTTTGTGTACGTAGTTCTTTTTTACACCCCATATATATAAAAAGTGACAGTGGGAACAATTTCTCGTCGTCAGATTTTTAACCATTACATACTGTTAAATAAGGCTTCACTCGTTATCCCATGTAATGATGTTACACATTTATCATGTATAGCGGCCCAGGTTGTTAATCGCTACATAGTAAGCCAAGGTCAGCATAATGTCTGCCTGTCCGTCAGAATGGCGATTAGGGGTGACCTAAGGGAATGGATAATGCCGGGTCTGTGGTGACAGCGAAGCAAGAGAATGATATCAGACATTCGACAGATTTATTGGCAGCTCATTCTAACCAGCAAAGTCGGCCAGTGCCCGTGGTCGGGAACTACTGACGCGGCAGATTAACCACGCGGTCTAGGTCCGTGCGGCTCCCTCCGTCTGAGGTTCGAGGCCTCCCTTGGGCATGGGTTTGTGTGTTGCCCTTAGCGTAAGTCAGTTTAAGTTAGATTAAGTAGTGTGTAAGCTTGGGGACCGATGACCTCAGCAGCTGATCTTACCACAAATTTCCAAATTTGACGCGGCAATATGCGACATCAGCAACGCTGGCGGCAAATGTAAGGGGTGGTCATGCAGAGGTAGACCCTCTCAGCACAACCCACCGCGGAGTAACAGCCAGCAACGCTGTCGGCAGGCACGGAGGCGGCAAGCCGCATCAGTGTGACCCAGGACGAACTCAGGACCTCCGGAGACAGCGGAGTGCTAGGCGCTGGAATGCGCTGAGCGGCTCCACCGGAGTGGACCCAATTCGACGCCCAAGAGCATTATGTAGCTGGAGCTGATAGGGCCGTAACTGCATCTAGTAGCCGGTGCGGGTGGAGGAGTCAGTCGTCTGGCACTGAGACTGCACCGGTGGCGAGGCTGGAGTTGAAGTCAGGGTCCAAGCTGAAGCGGAGCACGGCACCAGCGGTGGTCATGTCACAAGCGCCGTCTGACGTCAGAACGGGACATGCCTCACATCAGCTACCGAGAAACACCTCTCCATTGACAGTCCCAGTGCAAGTGATCTCTGGCTGGGCTGGAGGAAACGATATATTCTTTTAGGCAGCGTTTTTGGGGCAGAACAGCCCGGTTTGGTGTCACGACCACCTGAAAAGCGCTGCACCAGGTGCTGCTGTATGCGGATCAGGACAGCATGTGGTAAGGCAGCCTGTGGAGTGCAGGACACTGAGGTCAATGGAATCTGCCCCAAACACTGCATCATAATTCTGACCTTACTGTAAGGACTGTTAGGCTGCCGGGAAATGTAATAGTCTGTAGGAAAGGCGTCGATCATAAAGGAATTTAGACAGTCAACAATAAAAGGAAATTAAGTCACGGCTTTCATGGTCCTTTTCTTAATAAACAGCCGTTCCAGGCAACGAGATGTCACACCCTTACATACTTGTTCCCGCATTTCACAGTGTAGTCTAGGAGAATCTCCTTATAAGACAACACTGCCACAGCACCCCTATTAACATCTCGTTGGGCATGTGTCGGGCTGGCGTTCTACGGAGGACGGCATGTATAGATCTGACCATCTGCCTGTTTTAACAGGGATTATGGTTCGTTCCGTTAGTTAGTCGCTCCCAGTGTAAAGAGTGAGTATTACAGTCGAAACAGATGGTTTGATTGTATCAACATGGATACATTTACAGCCACATCTTCTGAAACCTCATTTATATGAAGGTGAAATTAGTGGTTTATTCGAAACGCGTATGCATTCCATAGCAAAATACTCCATTGTATATTGAAATTAAATAGTTAAAATTTTGTTAGGGGACTTCAACGTGCAGATTAGAAAAGATAGAAAGTTCAAGAAAACTGAAGGAGACTATTCAGCAGACTCCGCAGAGGCTTTAACCGCAAATTAATGTCCAAAAATTTTAAGAAACTACCGAGGAAACAGAAAACTTGGAAATCACTTGATACTAACTCAGGAAAATTTCGGATTTACCATGTAGCTATATCTTTAATAATTAAAAAGAAATCATGAATGTAAAAGTTAGAAATGGTGCGAATGTCGAAACGGATCACTGTCTAACCACAATAAAAATGAAATTTATTCCACAAACAAGGATTCAAAGACAGGGACGTAGAATTTGTAAAATAGATGCAGAAACTTTGAAAGTGAACAAATAAGAATTTCAAGAACGGCTAAATATAGACTCAGAAGACTGGGAGGAGAAATTAGTCAAAACAGCGCTTGAAATAGCACCCCTCAACAGACACAAAAAGCATATATGGTGGAATGTACAGTCTGAAAATGCATTACTATTTAGAAAAAAAAACTGGCAGAAATGATACTCCACAAAAAAAATGAAGACTTTATCAGCTTTAAACAACAAAGGTCTCAAACATCAAAAACGATAAGAGCAATCAAACGGAAATTTGAAAGAAACCAGCTATCACTAATTGAAGAAGACTTCCAAAAGAACAATACTAGGACCTTATATAAAAACCTTTAAACAAAGTCTCCAAACGTACCAACCACCTAAATTGTGCTTCAAGAATGAAGACAGAAAATTATCCGTAAACAACAAAGAAAATTGTGAAATATTAGCAAGCTATTCCAATTAGTTGTTAAATTGTGAAGAACCAAAAGCAAACTTTCCAGAACAAAATCTAGGATACATTCACACAAACGTAGAACCACACAACATGGATGAAATCCAAAATATCATTAAAGATTCAGAAACTGCTGAAATGTGAAAAATTGCAGGTGCTGGACGAGTCAAGAAGCTACATGGAACCTTGAAAAAATCTGGGAAACGGATACTATACCAGAATAGTGGAAAACAGCATTAATTCAACCAATCTACAAACAAGTAGATAAAACTGAACGCAATAACTATAGAGGAATATCTCTCCCTCTAATGGCTTACAAAATTCTTTCAAAATCATTACAAAACCGGCTGGAAAGCCAACCGGATCAGCAATTAGGAGAGTGTCAAGGAGGGTTTAGAAAAGGACGATACTGTGTGTAACAAATTTTATTTCTGGAATTCATAATCAGATGTAGAAGAATAAGATCTAAAAGCATGTATATAACATCTGTAGACTTCAAAGAAGCATATGATTCTATTGACAGAAAAACATTATTCAACACCTTAAACGAGTTTGGAGCTGACAAAAAATCAGTGGCAATCATAAAATACACACTAACAAATACAAAAGGTAAAATTAAATTTTTAGGCGAAAACTCCAAGGCTTTTGAGATCAAAACTGGCGTAAGGCAGGGAGATGTACTGTCCCCAATGCTGTTCAACTGTGTGCTGGAAAAAGTAATCAGGGAATGGAAAAAAAGAACAGAAGGAGAAGGAATTAGAAGGATCATAACTGGGAGAAAGGGGATAATCTGAGTTTTGATTGTCTGACTTTTGTAGAAGATCTTGCCATCTTTGCTGAATCTATAGTAGGTACAACAATGCAGGTAAATCTCCTGCAAGACACAGCTTTAAAAGCAGGCCTACATATATCTTTTGAAATAACAGAGTGCATGACAGATGTGAAGGAGGCACCGAAATTTATCGAAACTGATTATGGCAAAATAAAAAAGGCTACAAAACTTAAATATCTAGGCAAATAAAACACCCAAATGCTTCAGACAAAGAAGCTAACCTAGCAACGGCAAGGAAAATAAAGGTGGCTTTTCAGGTAACAAGAAACCTGTATACAAGCAATCTATTTCCATAAATACTAAACTTCAGCACTACAATACTGTCATTAAACCAGACTGTCTTCATGCATCAGAATGGCTTTCCTTAAATGCAGCCAAACAACATGTGAAATATAAAAGAAGGAAAGGAAAATAATCAGGAAAACCTTGCGACCAAAATATGAGAATGGGAAATGGAAATAAGAAGTAATAAAGAAGTTCATGAAAAAATATAGAGAATATCAGACACGATGAGGAGCAGAAGAGTTGCAGTCTATGGACGCCTAAAAAGGCTAGATGAAAAAAGACTAACAAAAAGAATTTTTAACTTCTTTAACAGAAACCCCAAAATATCAATGATTTGGACAAATGACATTAAAGCAGACCTGATGGAAATGAAAGTCAGGGAGGAAGAAACAGGAGAAAGAGAACGGGTCAGAGCAAAAGTAAAAGGTTTCAAGCGCTTCCAAAAGAAAACAAAGAAAAATACAGGTGCGATATGGACAGAAGAAAGGAGAGAAAAACATAGGGAAAGAATGCAAAATTAAAGAAATAAAGAAAGGAGAAAAGGAAGACTACATAAGTTATTTCATGTGGTCCCTAGTAGGCCAAACCTACTAACAAATAAGTACTCCATTGTCAATCGCATCACACATTTCCTTCTGTTTTCCTTCCCAAAATCACATAGATGCATAGACCTTGACTGTTTTGCAGTGTACTAACGGAATCACGGCCATTCATTCACTTCCATATATGCTAATGAAGTGATTACATGACTACCCCATTGGCCCTCCGTTTACATGGCAGTCGCTCCTAGCACCGGGGCCACCATAATCTGTGTGCTGTTTATATTTTAAACCTGTGCGTTTTCCTCATTTCTCTACACTCCAAGTCACACTAAATACTTCTATGTTTTCTTAGTACCTGTTAAGCAGTTTTCGTATTGCATTATGTTCCCTGTGGAAGACCAACATCTACATATCCCGGTGGTATAGTGGTCTTCACAATATTACACGATATTGGAGTGCCTGTGTTATTTCGAATTACGACGCAAAGTTCCTTTGGACATGCTTGCATGTCCATAGGAACTGTGCACGTAACGCAGAATAACACAGGCACTGCAATATTTTATTTATCCGCCGACACCGGGTAAGCTCAAATGGCTCTGAGCACTATGCGACTTAACTTCTAAGGTCATCAGTCGCCTAGAATTCAGAACTAATTAAACCTAACTAACCTAAGGACATCACATACATCCATGCCCGAGGCAGGATTCGAACGTGCGACCGTAGCGGTCGCTCGGTTCCAGACTGTAGCGCCTAGAACCGCACGGCCACTCCGGCCGGCTACCGGGTAAGCGACTTTCAAGTAAAATGTCTCGCCTGTACGGGAATTTACATAATGGATGTGCGTGTATAGGTTGTAGTCACAAACGGCTGACGACGTATGGAAGTTTGGGTCTGGCTGTGGGTCGTGTCCGGCTAGCCAATTGGTAAAGCGAGCGCTCGCGATATGCGGGAAATCCGGATTTTTAGTTCCAGTCCGGCACAAATTTGCATTGTAGTCATTCCATTACACAGCTAATGATAATCCATATTCGCAACTGCGAATACATTTAATGTATCATACACTCCTGGAAATGGAAAAAAGAACACATTGACACCGGTGTGTCAGACCCACCATATTTGCTCCGGACACTGCGAGAGGGCTGTACAAGCAATGATCACACGCACGGCACAGCGGACACACCAGGAACCGCGGTGTTGGCCGTCGAATGGCGCTAGCTGCGCAGCATTTGTGCACCGCCGCCGTCAGTGTCAGCGAGTTTGCCGTGGCATACGGAGCTCCATCGCAGTCTTTAACACTGGTAGCATGCCGTGACAGCGTGGACGTGAACCGCATGTGCAGTTGACGGACTTTGAGCGAGGGTGTATAGTGGGCATGCGGGAGGCCGGGTGGACGTACCGCCGAATTGCTCAACACGTGAGGCGTGAGGTCTCCACAGTACATCGATGTTGTCGCCAGTGGTCGGCGGAAGGTGCACGTGCCCGTCGACCTGGGACCGGACCGCAGCGACGCACTGATGCACGCCAAGACCGTAGGATCCTACGCAGTGCCGTAGGGGACTGCACCGCCACTTCCCAGCAAATTAGGGACACTGTTGCTCCTGGGGTATCGGCGAGGACCATTCGCAACCGTCTCCATGAAGCTGGGCTACGGTCCCGCACACCGTTAGGCCGTCTTCCGCTCACGCCCCAACATCGTGCAGCCCGCCTCCAGTGGTGTCGCGACAGGCGTGAATGGAGGGACGAATGGAGACGTGTCGTCTTCAGCGATGAGAGTCGCTTCTGCCTTGGTGCCAATGATGGTCGTATGCGTGTTTGGCGCCGTGCAGGTGAACGCCACAATCAGGACTGCATACGACCGAGGCACACAGGGCCAACACCAGCATCATGGTGTGGGGAGCGATCTCCTACACTGGCCATACAGCACTGGCGATCGTCGAGGGGACACTGAATAGTGCACGGTACATCCAAACCGTCATCGAACCCATCGTTCTACCATTCCTAGACCAACAGGACAATGCACGTCCGCATGTATCCCGTGCCACCCAACGTGCTCTGGAAGGTGTAAGTCAACTACCCTGGCCAGCAAGATCTCCGGATCTGTCCCCCATTGAGCATGTTTGGGACTGGATGAAGCGTCGTCTCACGCGGTCTGCACGTCCAGCATGAACGCTGGTCCAACTGAGGCGCCAGGTGGAAATGGCATGGCAAGCCGTTCCACAGGACTACATCCAGCATCTCTACGATCGTCTCCATGGGAGAATAGCAGCCTGCATTGCTGCGAAAGGTGGATATACACTGTACTAGTGCCGACATTGTGCATGCTCTGTTGCCTGTGTCTATGTGACTGTGGTTCTGTCAGTGTGATCATGTGATGTATCTGACCCCAGGAATGTGTCAATAAAGTTTCCCCTTCCTGGGACAATGAATTCACGGTGTTCTTATTTCAATTTCCAGGAGTGTATTATGGCTGATCAGTTATTACTGTTTGCGAAAATTGCAGCACTTTGAAGGAATCAAAGGAGAGCTACAAAATTTAGTTCGCATATGTACTACTTTACTATAAAGATACGTTTAAACATATTTTACATTAAAATAATCTTAAATGTACAAAATTAGTATTTGGGCAACATGCCTTCTGAAAGAATAGCCAACTGAAAGAATAGTATCTATAAATCATACCGTCAACTTAGGCTTATAACATCTATTCCAAAATTCAGCTTCACCGGCTGCTGCGTGAGTTGCTGGATGAAGAATACTCTAACTTATTCAGTGGATTGTCTTTCTTGTGAATTAGCAGTGCGGATATACGAGTTACCTGTCCCCCATTGAAGGATTTGTGGACGTTCCTTCTCACAAACCAGCAACCACTGTACTCGTAGATGGCAGCTCCTGGAATAAAACGAGGTAAGTATGCTACTTTGTGTAGGTGACATTCAGAGCAGTTGGGAGCAGCCACAAAATCTGATGGCGGCAAAACTGTCACTCTAAGGCCTAGTTTGGCATGATGCTAGACAGGAGAGGCGGGTTCAAATGGTTCAAATGGCTCTGAGCACTATGGGACTCAACTTCTGTGGTCATGAGTCCCCTAGAACTCAGAACTACTTAAACCTAACTAACCTAAGGACATCACACACATCCATGCCCGAGGCAGGATTCGAACCTGCGACCGTAGCAGTCGCGCGGTTCCAGACTGTAGCGCCTAGAACCGCCCGGCCACTTCGGCCGGCGGAGAGGCGGGACTATGGTGGTCATCTCTATTGTATCTCGTGTGAACTTGGCCATCTTTGTGCTGGATGTGGAAGTGTGAGCCGCGCCTTGTCAGAGACAATGCACTGGTAGCCCACACCGCCCGTTTTTCAGCTCACCAATCCGTTTCTTGTACTGTGACGTGCGTTTCACCAGTCTGCAACTTCATAAATCTTACGGGGAGGAGATATGACTGCTTGTATTGCGTACTACGTGATTTCTGCTATTCATCTGTGTATTCTTACATTGTGACTGTCAGCAGCTCTAACCTACAAGAATTTTAATGCCTGTAATTCCATCAATGTATGTTTGACGTCCACTCTTTGAAAATTAAGAAGTACTTGTATAATTAGATGAATCCATCCAGAGTAAACATAGTCTGTAATTGTTCTTGGTACGACGCACACACTTCTAATCATAAAAAATATCTTTGTGAATTCTTTAACTGGATAGACGTACAAAAATGGATAAACTGGCTCTACATGAACTAGAAATGTGAAGCCGTTACCAACTAACCACTGAATAGTTAATAAAGGAGGATATATTTAGGGCTTTATAGAACCATCAGACAACAGGCTGGCCCGGCGAGTAATCTCAGCGCACAAACTATCTGGCAGTGTTAGTAGAGATTCTCGCGTCTGTGAAAAGATTTATGAGGGAAGCGTACTAAAGCCACCGACGTCATACATTAGAAAAATATCTGGCCGAGAATCAGAGAAAATTCTGGTCCTATGTAAAATCGTTAAGCGGCTCTAAGGCTTCCATCCGGTCACTCGTTGACCTGTCTGGTGTGGTAACACAAATAGCAAAACTAAAGCGAAAATTTTAAATTTCGAGATTAAGAAATCTTTCATGCAGAAGAATCGTACAGACATAGCGACGTATGACCCTCGTTCAGATTCCGGTACAGAAGACATAGTAGTAAGTATCCCTGGCGTAGGGAAACAACTGAAAGAATTGAAAACAAGTAAGTCGAAAGGTCCAAATGGAATCCAAATTCGGTTTTACGAAGAGTACTCTATGGCGTTGGGGCATTACTAGCACTCATTTATCGCGAAACTCTCGCCTAGCACAGAGTTCAAATAGTTCAAATGGCTCTGAGCACTATGGGACTTAACTACTGAGGTCATCAGTCCCCTAGAACTTAGAACTACTTAAACCTAACTAACCTAAGGGCATCACACACATCCATGCCCGAGGCAGGATTCGAACCTGCGACCGTAGCGGTCACGCGGTTCCAAACTGACGCGCTTAGAACCGCACGGCCACACCGGCCGGCTAGCACAGAGTTCCAAGCGACTGGAGAAAAGACCAAATGACTCTTTTACATAAGAAGAGTAAAAATAACGGTCCCGCAAAATTACAGACCAATATACTGAACATCTGTTTGCTGCAGAATTCTAGAATCGAATATAATGGAAGATCTTAGACATAGAAAGGTTTATATCCACGAATGAGCACAGTTTCACAAAGCATCTCTCGTGTGAAACTCATCTTGCCCTTCTCAAACGATATACTGCGAACTATGGGTGAAGGGCAACATGCAGATACCATATTTTCAGATTTCCAAAAACAATTTGACACGGCGCCCCACTGCAGACTGCCTCGCTGCAGATTGTTCAAATGGTTCAAATGGCTCTGAGCACTATGGGACTCAACTGCTGAGGTCATTAGTCCCCTAGAACTTAGAACTAGTTAAACCTAACTAACCTAAGGACATCACAAACATCCATGCCCGAGGCAGGATGCGAACCTGCGGCCGTAGCGGTCTTGCGGTTCCAGACTGCAGCGCCTTTAACCGCACGGCCACTTCGGCCGGCTGCAGATTGTTAACGAAGGTGCGAGCATACGGAGTAGATTCCCAGATACGTGAGTGGCTCGAAGACTTCTTTAGTAATAGACTGTAGTATGTTTCCCTTGACGGCGAATGTTCATCAGAGACAATAATATCGTCCGGAGTTCCCCAGGGAAGCGTAATGGGACCACTGTTATTTTATCCGCAGTGCCGTGTGATTGTTAGCCGCGCATGCCGTATGATTAGACGAATTGAATTTTGAATTCAACAACAGGGGAGACAATTTCAACTTTTAATGTGAAAATTTATAAGTAAAAATTAGTATTCAATAAATTAATAACTTGTAACACCACGTATAAATAATCTGGCGGACAGGGTGGGCAGCAATTTACTTGCTGATGCTGTCGAGTAAGGGAGAGTGTCGATGTAGAGTGATTGTAGGAGGTTACAAGATGACTTGGACAAAATTTCTAGTTGGTGTGATGAATGGGAGTTAGTTCTAAATGCAGAAAAATGTATGTTAATGTGAAAAAAACCGAAATGATCGGATACAGAATTAGTAACGTCCTGCTTCACAAATCACGTCGTTTAAATATCTGGGCGTAACGATGCAAAGTGGTGTGAAACGAAACAAGCGTCTGAGGATTGTGGTAGGGAAGACGAATGGTCGACTTTGGTTTATTGCGAGAATTTTACAGAAGTGTGGTTCATCCGTAAAGGATACCGCATACAGGATGCTAGTGGGTTCGAACAACATTCAAGCGTTACAGATCCTTAGGGAACTAAAATGGGAAACCCTGGAGGGAAGGCATCGTTCTTTAAATGAAGCACTGTTGAGAAAATTTTGAAAACTTGCATTGAAGCTGACTACAGAACGAATCTGCTGCAGCGAACGTACATTTCATGTAAAGACCACGAAGACAAGATACAAGAAATTAAAGTTCATATTGAGGCACATAGACAGTCATATTTCCCTCGCTCTATTTTTTTAGTGAAACAGGAAAGGAAATGACTAGTAGTATACAGTGTACCCTTCGCCAGGCACCTAACTTGACTTGCGGAGTATGTATGTGCATGGAGATGTAGAGCTGGTGTCATACGCCAACAGTGCAGTTGCTGAGCCATCAGAACTGGCTTGTATAACGCACGGACTAGGCTTCAAGGCACAGGCTCTTCTTCTTCTTCTTCTTTGCCTTATTTTGTGTCTCCACAGGATCGGCATATTATTTTCGGATGAGACGATGTTGTAGTCCAAACCACGAACGATGACGGTTCTCGCATGTCGCCGGGAATGGCACTGTTCACAATTCCAAGCGTAGTTGCGCTACGCGCATGCGCGTGCTTTCCGCTTGAAGGAAGCGTATATCCTTCAAAGTATCTCTCTCGCTTGCTTATGAAGAATTTATGTCTTACCACCACCATCAGCGATGATAGCTCGCAATAAATGAAATAGAAATTCACTAAATAGCTCGCTACGATCACATTTAATGCTCGCATTAGCTACGACATTCAGAGAGGAGCGCACAGAACACTACTGAACGCTCATTGGCTATCGGAGTATGCGTGACGTAGGTGCGCAGAATCAGCCTGAACCCGACCACCATCGTTCCTGACTCCAAGTATAGTGACAGTGGGTGGCTGCACGCCCTTCCTGACACAACCACTTCCTCCTGGAGCGAAGTTTGTATAGCCATCTGTCTACAGCTAGTGTAATCTCATGTGTGAGTGTGAGAATTTGCTCCAAATGTTTGCAAATTGTGTAACTGAGACTAGACGTTGGCATTGGCTAGGTATTCACCTATTGGAATGTGTGAACCTGCTTGTAAACCACGTCCAGGCTGGCCGGCACTCTAGCCTTCATCGGTAATCCGCCGGGCGGATTCCATACCGAGCCGCACACCTGCCCGTATCCCGGAAGCGCTGTACTATCGGGGCAGATCGGCGCGGCACGCGCTAGGCGGGCAGAAACAAGCACTGCGTATGATTTTTATGAACAGCACAGCAGAGACTAGTGTAATGACAGCGGCGCATTGTAGCAGTGCTGCAGTGTTGTGGGACATAAAATTGTACAGCCTGTGATTTATATGGAAATGAGGTATCTGTCATTGGATGTCAGATTTCATGGTTCGCTGCCGTGCTTACAGTGCGTCCGGTTCCCTTCAGGTTCACATTTTCTACAAACAGCCTGAAGGTGCTATAGTTCCATAAAACTAAAAATCACGCTCAAAAATGTCAACTACAAGACCTTGTCCACACTCTGTGAATTTCTGTACTGCGCCTTTGACGGTGACGAGGCGTAATGATCTTTCATGCTACCTTCACTGCTTGTAATTAATGATGGACTATGTTTTACAGACGTCTACAGCTTTTATGATAACCGTTTGCTAAGACCGATCAGAGGTCATTGCTCAAACTGCAGAAGTTCTCACAACAAAGTGGTTGAGATTTAACGTCCCGTCGACAACGTCGTCATTAAACACGAAGCACATGCTCGGATTGGGGGTTTTCAAAGAAACCATGCTGGTATATACCTTAATGGTATTGGGAAACAACCAAATATTTTAATTTGGACCGATGAACAGAGATCTGGATCTCAGTTACGACCGTTGGGGCAAGCACGAAGGCACCGTAGTGGCAATAATTTACGTGGAATCAATCGGCTCATTGAATAAGCTCACTAAAGTGCATAAAGTGAGCAGCAGAACTAACGCCATACTGCATATTTAACGAGTATTACACTACACTAACTGCTATATCTCCGAATAGCCGATTATCAGCGCACGTGTTAGAGCCCAGGAGAGAAACGAGTGAAGCCGCAAGGTGGAAGGGCCTCCTTCGGAAGAGAACGGGACACAAAGTGGCAGTCAAGCTGAACACGGCTGAAACTGTGAACGAGACACAGACCAGGACAAGCCCAAAGCAACCTACGTCACAACGAGGTGAAAAGCGGAAACCTTCACCACAACGATCAGAACAGGTCAAGAGCAAAGAGAGACACAATCCAAATCGCGATTGGGGAGAAAGACCAAGTACCAAGCGAGATAGTTACCGAACAGTCCATTGAACAATGATGATAGTAACCGACAATATCGGACTCGAGTACAGAACTGACTGACCATTTGTTGAGCGGCTGTATTTATGCCGGCCACGAGGAACACTATTGCTAGGCGTATCCACGTCGTGAGACAGGTGGTGCACTCAGAATGATAGCACAGTGCTGTGGCGATGCTATGCCCTCTAGCAACTATCTACGTCCATTTCCTCTGGCGGGCATTCATCTTCTGTAGAGCCTGATACCAGGTTCTTCACCCCCCCCCCTCCCCCTGAATCAGGTATGTAGAGGAGAAAGCAGTCTGGACATTGCTTTCATTAGGTGAAGGGAGGCACAGGTGAAGACCCGATCCGTTCAGCTACCAGCTGCGTGAAGGGAGGGTGTTCGGAGGCATCGATCAGGACAGTCCTTGCAATAGTGGAGAGACCTAGGCAGCCGCTAGAGGGGAGGGGGGGGGGGGGGGCGTCTGTGGTACCACATTGTTACCAGAAGGCAGTGGAGGAGGTAGTGGTAAGTGCAACACTGTACCTGCAGCCTAAGCTGACTGTGGTGCCAGTGCTGGGACTCCTTTCTGTGTATGGACCAAGCTAAGCCACCACCTGTGAGTCTCCACCACCATCATCAATGTAATAAAATGGAACAGCTATAGCGTCCTTACAGTGTTATTTATTATAT
Organism: Schistocerca serialis cubense; assembly: GCF_023864345.2. NCBI lineage: Eukaryota > Metazoa > Arthropoda > Insecta > Orthoptera > Acrididae > Schistocerca > Schistocerca serialis. The sequence continues at coordinate 159,815,492 of NC_064640.1, forward strand.
GGCTACCCGTTTCGGTGCTTCAGTACACCATCTTCAAGCGTTAACTGACGCTGAGGAGGTTAACTCCAATCGTATACACGATTCATCAGTGGCCAAACTCTGCGAACTGGTTTTCGCGGACCACTTGTAACAAAGCTGTTGTGTCTCCAACCATAAACTACCAACTGTAGCTGATGGTTGGAGACACATTATCGTCGTATCAGGTAGTCTGCGGAAACGATTCACAGATGTTGGCCACCGATGAATCATGTATATACGCGGAGTTAACACCCTCAGCGTCAGTTAAGGCCTGAAGATGGTGTACTAAAGCACCGAAATTGGTAGCCATATATAAATAACATCATAACAATGGCTGTAGGTGCTCCATTTTATTACATAAGTAAGTGGTCAAAGTTCCTCAAACCTCCAATCAGAAGGATGGACATACAAAAACCATCATCAGTGTCCAAGTCTCAGGACTCCCATAGGATTGGCTGCACATACCCACGCCAGGCACATTAATGGGGGGAGGAATGACAGCAGGTTTGAAGGGGTTAGTATTGGAAGATGACGTTGGGTTCTTGATCGTTGCCCATGAAGTAGCTCGGTGAGGCTACAATTGTTAACCAGCATGGTTCTAAAAGTGCTCAAAAACAGGGTGAGGGCAGATGTAATGGCAGAGTATTTGACAGCTTGTTTCATAGCTGCTTAAAAGTCTGAATGAGATATTGCACTTCACCATTTGAGCCATTTTAGGAAGGATGGAATGGATGGCTGGAAATATGTTTTATGCTATTGGTATCACAGAAATCTTTGAAGTTACTGTGGATTGTGGCCCATTATCAGAGAGCAATGTATGAGGCAATGCTTTCATGGACAACACTTGGGCCAAGGTGTTGAGGTTAGTGTCGGTTGTGGTAGACACCATGTGTAACATGAGCTTACTTTCAGTAAGCATCCACAATGAGCAACCACATCAAGCCCAAAAATAAGCCCATATGATCAAGATGGATGCAGTCCCAGGGGAGGTGTAGGGTAGATCAGCAGGTGAGGTATTTTGGCACGCCATGGGTCACATAGCGGAGACACTGCCACAAGGTGGGGTTCCAGTGCATGGTGGTGGCGACACAGGTGGCCATAATGGGGAAACTGTCGAATGTATGTTGCTGTTCAGCGTCGATGTGAAAGCAGAAGACCTCCTGTTGGCCGAAATCCCTGTCTCCAGGCCAGAAGAGAGACGCAACAATGTGTCGACATTGGAATGCTGCACTATGGGCTTATACTGAATGGTATAATTGTATGCACTCAGGAACAATGCCCAGCGCTGGAGGCACTGGGCTGTCTATTCTGGGAGGCTGATGCATGGCCCGAATAATGCCAACAACAGTTTCTGACGCGTAATTGGAGAGAACTGCGTCCAAAAGGATAGATATGAAATTTTTTAACTGCGACTACTATCACCAATCCCTCCTTTTCGATCCACTGTTCAGCGGTCAATGTCTTGGGTGTGTATGCTATAGGCCATTCCTGTACACCAAGGCCGCCACAACCAATGGGGAACTGGGAAATAATGACATGAGGCAAGCAGCCGATGTCAGCATGGTCTTCAATTAGGTTAAAGCCCAGTCACAGTTAGTTTTTTTTTCACCCAAGAACACCTGCAATTCATGTAAGTTGGTCCATGGGGCAAGGAGTCTGTAGAAGGAGCATCCCAATCAGTGGGGCTCACTTCCTCTTTAGTGAGCCAATGCCCCGATTACTCCATTGCATGATAAAAAATCTACACCTTTCCAAAAGACAATTCCGGTCTTGGTCTGCAGCATCATACAACTGGTCCTGGCAGAATTGTCTCATTACAGAGAGATCATCCAAGTAATTTACACAACCTGGAGAATGCTGCATCAGCTGCTTCAGGAACCCTTGAAAGATTCCAGGGCTGAGGCAATGCCAGATGGGGGCCACTTGTACTAACATAATCCAAAACGCGTATTGATGACAATGATGTTCAGCGTTTGCTCACCTAAGGGTAACTGGAGGTGAGAATGGGCGGCGAAGTAGATCTTGGATTATGCCCCTCCAGCAAGTTTGGTGAGCCTTCTGGCCAAGGGATAGGATAAGTTTCCAACTGCAATCGACCTTTTATTGTAGTCTTGAAATATTCACACAGTCAGAGAGAATCATTGGGCTTTCTGATGGTGATAAGTGAAGTGGTCGATGCGCTAGATTTCACCAGCCTGATAACGCCATCAGCCTTGAGATGATGCAACTCCTGCTTCACAGCAGAGCGTAAGATAACCATAATTGGTCTGGTGCAGTAAAAAGAAGCGTATCGTCTGGCCAAAGGGTGATGTGCACCTGAACGCTTGTAGCCGATCCCAAACGTGCCTGAAATATAGATGGAAACTCAGTGCAGAGATCACCCAGTTCCTGGAAATGAATTGTGTTTGACAAGACCTTGGCTTCACCACAAAAACAAAACGCAGATAATGTAAAGGCATCTAAAGCAAACTGTTGGCAGCAGACAAGTGATCGAGAACAAGTAGCATAATGAGTAATGTAACGCTTTTGTAGGCTGCAATGATCGAGAACTGTCCACAAAGAGGAATAGAACCATCCCCATAGGCCACCAAACGCAGCGAGGATGGCGGCAATTCGGGCGAGCTTAATTGTTCATACATCACCTGAGTGATCAAAGAAATGTGGCCCTGTGTCCACCAGGAAACGGACGTTTTGGTGAGAAATGTGAAGCATGAGGAGCAGTTCCCGCATGAAGGGGTCGCCCAGAGGGACTATTGACTGCAGTGCATGTACGGTGACCTGCTGCACTCATGGGGCGGGAAGGGGGCGGATCGCTCGGCTTCGACACTTTGAGTGGAGATGCCCCTCTTCGGCACAATGCATGCAGGACCCACTGTGATCTGGACAGTTTCCTCGGTAGTAAGAGGGAAAACACTGCAGGCATGAAGGGAGTGGCCTCGTGACTGTCGACAAGGGTCGACTGGAAGTTCGGATGCCATACAGACGGCGGACAACAACGAATCCGAGAGTTGCATACGCAGTGGTTCGGTCCTCGGGTTTAAAATGACGGAGCAAGTGCTGGAGCGTTAGCCACTTCGCCTCATGCTGAAGATGGGTGACGCCCAAAATTTTATGGAACAATTCATAGATAGTTCAACTCTTAATATGACAGCTATGTTTACATCCTAATCTTAAACACTAGACACTAAATAACCATAGATTTTACTGTCACAACGTAGGATATTTATAGAATTGACATATTGGTGATAGTAAGGGTTATGAGAGGTATCCAAGCACATTACAACTGTTTGTTGATGTTTAACACACTTAGACAATATTCCACAGGTTTAAAACAAACCATCCATAAGCATTTTATTCCACGCAGAGTAATACTGTTAACACATCTGCTGTGTTTACAATACGATATTAAAGTTTCAAACACATCCTTCGAAAACAACCGACCAACACCTCATTACTATCGAAGAACCGATATTTTATTACCAAAATGTATCAGGATTATAGAATTGTCAGACACCGGTCAGTGGACGTAACCCAACACAATACCACAGTTTGTCAGCGGTCATTTTATATCCCAAACACTAATATTATTAAGGTATTTAGACCAGTACTACACAGCTCTATATCATCTGTAAATGGTGCTTTGCGCGGTGGTGTTTTATAAATACATTTGACTCAGAGATCTCTGGTGTTCAGGAAGAATGCTGCAGCATTCAGAATCTAATTGAAAAACGTCAGACAGAGATAACTTGGACACGACAAATCACACACTCCTAACCACCCATCAGCAGTAAAACGATGTGAAGGAACAGGCTTCATTTGATGTATGCCATGGGAAATGTTTGATTCCGTTATCAAGCTGCCTACACACAAACCCTCCATAACATAATTATAATTCGTTGCTTCTGGAAGATCATCATAGCATCTGTGGGAATTCATACTACCTGCATCCATTATCAGAACACTTTACAATTCTCACTTTAGTAATATTGACCTGGTTCATGTAAAATATATACCTACCCAATTTCTCAACACACCTACAGTCTCATAAGAACATCACAGCAGTGTGCTAACATATACGGAAATTCTGACAAAGCTATGTGCGATTGAAAATCATCTATTGTCTTAACTTGTGTAAATGTGCATCCAACCACAGCCGAGTGACTCCACGAGGCGTCAGGTGAAAGCGGAAAACAGTATTACAGTCATTTGCTGTACTGTGACAGCCGCCAAGACACCTGTATGTTGGAATTATTATCAATTTATTAATATTATTCTGATTTATACATATTACAGATGCACTTATGGTAGATGAATCAGAAATTAGCCGGCCGGAGTGGCCGAGCGGTTCTAGGCGCTACAGTCTGGAACCGTGTGACCGCTACGGTCGCAGGTTCGAATCCTGCCTCGGGCATGGATGTGTGTGATGTCCTTATGTTAGTTAGGTTTAAGTAGTTCTAAGTTATAGGGGACTGATGACCGGAGCAGTTAAGTCCCATAGTGCTCAGAGCCATTTGAACCATTTTTGAATCAGAAATTAAAATATGAAAACTACACCAAAACGTAAAGTTCACTCCTTACAAAATACAAAAGGTAATCACAGAAATGAATAAACAAACATAATCGCAACTGATTTATGCCAGAAAGATAGTGAGTCGAGAGAACGATATCAACGAAAGCAATGGGACAGAAACTGCAGAAATCATGCATTCATTCAGTAATAGGACTGTCTATGTTTCCCACAAACTCTCCCCATATTCCAGCGGAATTTTCGTATGGGGCTCTCAGTTTCAATTACTTTAGCATTACACATAGAAACGTTGTGAAGGATCAGTTGGCTTGTACAAGAATATAACTCACCAAATCACTCATGCACAGCAAAAATAAAAAAAAAATAAACGACACATCTGCTGTACATCAAACTTACATACATTACCACTGATGAACATCCTCTATTCAACAGATGAACATACTACATAAAACCCACATTAAAAAAGACCAACCTACACAAATAAACACCCTATATATAGCTATCACAATGATATATAACCAACACTCTTTAAAGAACATTACTTACAGTTCAGTCACTATGCTCCCACACACATCTCAAAATATTTATGTACCATCTCGAACGTCACTTAATGCATACAGGAATGCATGTCATATAATCTAATTGCTATTTACAAATAATTTCCAACTTCCTGCTTAAGTGTTTAACAGCACAATGCGACCTTTTATATCCAAAGTCATTATTAAAAATGCTCAATTTATGTGTTCATACAAGGATAATTTACACAGAGTCGATGTATCGACGTAAATCTGCAGAAAGTACTCATCAAAAATATTAAACTAGAAGAAAGATTACGGAATATGAGGTTTCTTGTTTAAATCAGTCAATTTGATTTCGAAATGAGTGAATATTTGTCAAAAGCAGTGAATTTTGTGTCAAAATCGATTCATATAAAAGATGCCTTAAGTATTTGCTATAGTATTCTTAGTTACAGATAAACAACAAACAAAATTGTAACCATTCTCTCCATGCATCACTATGCTATAAGTAAATTGTAACAAACTGCCCCATGCACAAAACATCTATTTCTTGGTAGCTTTTTTGCACATGCAAGTCAAGGTTTTATTTAGATACTTACACAACTCAGTTTTGTTAAAAAATCCCAACTTAATCTTTCATTATATATAGGTCCATAAAGAGGTCTACAAAGAGCTGCTGCAATAACTAAAGTACCTCATCCGTTAATGAAACCATTTTAATGTCATCTAGTTTCACTTTATATTGGAGAACCTGCACAATTTTGTTACATATATACATCAGAATCTGACATTAGCTGCCAGCTTCTGGTGTTATAATACTACAGTACACATGATGATATTACCTGACAAGATCTGTACCATTTGTTTATGTAGCAAAATTATATAATGGTTATTGACGCATTTTTAAAACACAACCACAACAACGCAAGCAGAGTTCACTTATAGAGCCTTAGGATTTTATCACTTACTTAGGGCTCTCGAGCGTAATTAGTACCTCACCTCCACATACCACAAAGCTCTCTCCCGACAACTTTAGGAGTCTGGGACCGGACCACTATAGAGTTCTGTCTCAAAAGAAGTAAGCCACGCTCAAAAGTATGGAATCGGCTCTGTCATACGTATTACTGAAATGAGAAGTCCAAAGCTCATCTTAAACCAGAAGAGAGATCATGTTCTTGACTAATCACTTCGATTTGTTAAGGACACATGTGGCGATAATGCGCAATGCGCATTACTGTGGGAAAAAGATGAAGTAACAGAAAAAACATTTTCTGAAGAAGGGTTGCAGGTGAGACGCTACTTTGCACCAGGAACTGAGGGGGTCAATGTTAGAGTGCATCGAGAGGTTTCTACAAAAAATCGAACGTCACGACGGATACAGGAATTATTGACCACAATGTTGCTGTAGCAAGACTGAATACCGTCACATCCAAGTCCAACAAAAATAAATGCAAAATATATCTATTGAAAAAACATCAGACAAAAATTCGTTTGACGCCTTCCTAAGAGAAAGCTTACACTCCTTTCAAACTGACTACATAATCGTAGATCAGATGTGACATAAGTTCAAAGAAATACACTACTGGCCATTAAAATTGCTACACCACGAAGATGACGTGCCACAGACGCGAAAATCAACCGACAGGAAGAAGATGCTGTGATATGCAAATTATTAGCTTTTCAGAGTATTCACACAAGGTTAGCTCCGGTGGCGACACCTACAACATGCTGACATCAGGAACGTTTCCAACCGATTTCTCATACACAAACAGCAGTTGACCGGCGTTGCCTGGTGAAACGTTGTTGTGAATCCTCGTGCAAGGAGGAGAAATGCGTACCATCAAAAGATCGGATTGTAGCCTATCGCGATTGTGGTTTATCGTATCGCGACATCGCTGCTCGCGTTGGTCGAGATCCAATGACTGTTAGCAGAATATGGAATCGGTGGGTTCAGGAGGGTAATACGGAACGCCGTGCTGGATCCCAACGGCCTCGTATCACTAGCAGTCGAGATGACTGGAATTTCATCCGCATGGCTGTAACGGATCGTGCAGCCACATTTCGATCCCTGAGTCAACAGATGGGGACGTTTGAAAGACAACAACCATCTGCACGAACAGTTCGACGACGTTTGCAGCAGCATGGACTGTCAGCTCGGAGACCATGGCTGCGGCTACCCTTGACGCTGCATCACAGACAGGAGCGCCTGCGAGGGTGTACTCAACGACGAATCTGGGTGCACAAATGGCACAACGTCATTTTTTCGGATGAATCCAGGTTCTGTTTACAGCATCATGATGGTCGCATCAGTGTTTGGCGACATCGCGGTGAACGCACATTGGAAGCGTGTGTTCGTCATCGCCATACTGGCGTATCACCCGGCGTGATGGTATGGGGTGCACTGGTTACACGTCTCGGTCACCTCTTGTTCGCATTGACGGCACTTTGAACAGTGGACGTTACATTTCAGATGACTTACGACCCGTGGCTCTACCCTTCGTTCGATCCCTGCGAAACCCTACATTTCAGCAGGATAATGCACGACCGCATGTTGCAGGTCCTGTACGGGCCTTTCTGGATACAGAAAATGTTCGACTGCTGCCCTGGCCAGCACATTCTCCAGATCTCTCACCAACTGAAAACGTCTGGTCAATGGTGGCCGTGCAACTGGCTCGTCACAATATGCCAGTCACTACTCTCGATGAACTGTGGTATCGCGTTGAAGGTGCATAGGCAGCTGTACCTGTACACGCCATCCAAGCTCTGTTTGACTCAATGCCCAGGCGTATCAAGGCCGTTATTAAGGTTACAGGTGGTTGTTCTGAGTACTGATTTCTCAGGATCTATGCACCCAATTTGCTTGAAAATGTAATCACATGTCAGTTATAGTATAATATACTTGTCCAGTGAATACCTGTTTATCATCTGCATTTCTTCTTTGTGTAGCAATTTTAATGGCCAGTAGCGTAGTATAGACAACTTTTGAGAGATTTATAACGAATAAATTAACAAAAGGTGGAGCTGATCCCCCATGGTACACAAAACAAGTCAAAACACTGTTGCAGAAGCAACAAAAAAAGCATGGCAAATTTAGAGGAACACGAAATCTCCAAGCTTCGGGGTGTTTTACTGAATCTCGAAATTTACAGCGGACTTCAGCGTGAGACGCTTTTAACAGTTTCCACAACGAAGCGCAGGAAAATTTGTAAATTTGTAGTAAATTCCTATGGGACAAGCTGCTGAGGTCGTCGGTTCCTAGGCTTACACACTACTTAATGTAACTTTAACTTACGCTAAGGACAACACACACACACACACACACACACACACACACACACACACCCATGCGCGAGGGAGGACTCGAACCTCCGACGGGGGGAGCCGCGCGAACTGTGGAAAAGCGCATCAGACCGCACGACACGAAGCCCTGTCTCGAAATCTGGTAGAAAATCAGAAGAGATTCTAGTCGTACGTAAAGTACACCAGCGGAAAATCATAATCAATATCTCCACTGCAAGATAGTAATGGTAATGCTACAGATGACAGTGTCACTAAAGTGGGGTTACTAAATATAGGCTGCGCGGAGTGACCGCGCGGTTAGAGGCTCCATGTCACTGATTGCGCGGCCCCTCCAGCAGGAGGTCCGAGCCCTCCCTCGGGCATGGGTGTGTGTGTTGTTCTTAGCTTACGTTAGTTTATGTAGTGTGTAAGTCTAGGGACCGATGATCTCAGCAGTTTGGTCCCTTAGGAATTCACACTCATTTGAACATTTGAACTAAACGTAGTTTTCGAAAATTCCATGACCAAAGAAGATGAATTAAATGTTCCATAAGTAACTCAGAAGTAGATATCTTCGGTGTAAATCACTTAATAAAGGCAAGTCCTCCAGTTTACACGGTATATCAGTTAGGTTTCTGTCAGAGTATGCTGATACAAATGTTCCACGACGGAAGATCCATACCTAAAGACTGGAAAGTTGCACAGGTCACACCAACACTCGTGAAAGGAAGTAGGAGTAATGCGCTAAATTACGGACCCATATCACTGCTATCGTTAATGCAATAGGAATTTGGAATATATACTGATCTTGAAAAATATTAATTACCTCGAAGTTTTCCGGATTGGTCGCCTTAAACGAAACGTCATTCTCCCGTTTTAGAAGAGCAATGCTGATTGGCAGACGATATTCCTGACGCCTTGAGCTGAAGCAGTAATGGAAGAGACCGAAAGATATACCGCTTCACGTCTGGCGTGGAGAGGGGCCGTTCTGTTGTCGCTCTTGGAGCGAAAACACGCAACAAGAGCGTGTGCACTTGGACGTGTACTCAAAGAGCGAGGAACAAGTCTCTCGTCAGTACTTCATTGGGAGAGCACCTCTGTCAAGAGCGAATCGGAGTGCGACTCTATATTGAGTCCTTGCGATCAAGCGTTGTTCATTACGTTGGCCGCCACACTTATTGTGCGGTGTGAATGGACAGAGTTATAGTTAAACGCCTGCGAGCGAATTTTTAAGTGGCATCGCGGTGGACTGGTTATCTGATCAGTGTACCACGCCAATAGTTAGACTAGGGGCGAATAGGAGTCCTTGACTACATCAAGGCGTAAGGAGAGTTTGATTGGCGAAGGTCAGTCCAGATAGAACGAGAGTTATCTTATTTGTCAACAGTGAGCGGCGCAGACAGCAGTCATCGCAGCTTACGGTATTGTGCGCTACAGCTCTTGCGAGCCCCATATTTCCTCCACAACAGTACACTTCACTGCATATCACACGCGACAGCCTCGACCGTACTTAGTAACATTCTAATGGATAATTATTCAAGTTGAGTAGGGGCGGCTCTCAGCCATTCTGCATAGTCAATAACAATCTTAAGCTTTGTATAGAAATTTCATTAGCGAATCCTATCCTTAAGAGGTAACTTCACATTCCGAAAAGAACCCGGAAATAACTTGTTCAGTTCATAACTAAAAGTGCCATTGTGATTTCTCAGAATTTTTGCAAAAAAAAAAATAATAATTTTCGTTAGTTTCATGTTTTTCTTATACCAACTAGCACTGCTCCAATACCCAAGTATCCCACTAGTTATGTAAGAAATTTTGTGAATTTTTGTGTCATTTCCTTGCAGCAGACGACTCCAGAAAATAGTTATTGCTGAAAGTTTTTCAGGCATTTCTCTTCAGAACGTTAGGAGCGTCTGTCTGACTTCTGTAGTAGTGTGTGCATGGAAATTGCATCTTGCAGGAGCCACAGCACCTGCTTAAGCACCTCAGATTAATCCGTTGCGCAGAATGACAGAATATCACCTACACGTTCATCACAGAACAGTAATAAGCTATAGTAACGGCTGACGGCCTTATTAAGAAAAAATTGCAAATTATTGGTCGGCTGGAGGTCACAAACAGTGTTACAAACAATTAACAGCTGAAGGCCGGAATTACAAGTGGGGTAGGCAATAACTTGTTAAAACATTAAAGTAAGTTTTAAACAATTATGGCAACTTGTCCAAATTAGACGGAGTGATCCACAGGCAGCGCTCCCTGGATCGACCTGAGGAAGGTGACTACAGCTGTGTAAGCGGTTACACAGGCAGCCAAGAACTGTACTCACGTAACAAAAATGGTTAAAATGGCTCTGAGTACTATGGGACTTAACTTCTGAGGTCATCAGTCCCCTAGAACTTAGTACTACTTAAACCTAACTAACCTAAGGACATCACACACATCGATGCCCGAGGCAGGATTCGAACCTGCTACCGTAGCGGTCGCGCAGCTCCAGACTGTAGCGCCTAGAACCGCTCGGCCACTCCGGCCGGCCTCACGTAACAGGATGGCAACTACACCGGGGGTAGCTTAAGCACCGACCGACTGACTAACCAATCCGCCTAACGTCCGATACCCGGTACAACGATGGAATATTTTTAGGCAAGAGCGAAAAAACGGACAGCACCACATCTTCAGAAACGCACAGAAGGCCTGGGTTCGGTCGTTGGCTACAGCCCCTCGTTCCGACAGTGGCTGCACGCCGCCAGCGGTCGCGGCCTGCCCTTGCACTGCGGACCTCTTCGCTGCTCTGTCCGCAGCTGAACTCACGCATAAGACGACCCAGGACGCAGACAGCATATAAGAAACTACACGTTAAAACCACACAAGACACGCATGGATTGGCGAAGACAATTCCACAATGTCTCAAACTATACTAAAACCAGTCACTGTGAAACAACACAGACGCATTATAAGTCGGCACAAGCACAGAGAAGCCAGAAGCAGTCGGAAAACCAAATGCACGTCGTCCGCTGCGGCGACTGACCGAACGACCAACCAATGGTAGTCCCCACTCACTTAAGGCACGGAAAAGATCCCAAAATAAATCATCTGACAACCTTTTGCCATGAGGGCACTTCAACGGGTGGACACACACACGTGAAAGTTTCACTACTCGAATATCACGGTCCATTCAACGAAAACTCGCTGAATCCGGTCCTTGACGTGGTCGTGCAAAACAACAAAGGGTGCAAGCCCCCACCATGAAAAAGATGACCACACCATAACACCACCGCCTCCGACTTTTGCGGTTGGTACTACACGCGCTGGCAGATGACGTTCATCGGGCATTTGCCATACCCACAGCCTGCCGTAGGATCGCCACATTGTGTATAGTGATTCGTCACTCCACACAACGTTTTTCCACTGTTCAATCGTCCAATGTTTACGCTCCTTACACCAAGCGAGACGTCGTTTGACATTTACCGGCGTGATGTGTGGCTCATGAGCAGCCGCTCGACCACGAAATTCATGTTTTCTCACCTCCCGCCTAACTGTCATAGTACTTGCAGTGGGTCCTGATGCCGTTTGGAATTCCTGTGTGATGGTCTGGATAGATGTCTGTCTATTACACATTACGACCCTCTTAAACTGTCGGCGGTCTCTGTCAGTCAACAGACGAGATCAGCCTGTACGCTTTTGTGCTGTATGTGTCCCTTCACGTTTCCACTTCACTATCACATCGGAAACATTGGACCTAGCGATGTTCAGGCGTGTGGAAATCTCGCGTACAGACGTATGACACAAGTGACACCCTATCACCTGACCGCGTTCGAAGTCTATGAATCTGGCCACAATGACCGAGCGGTTCTAGGCGCTTCAGTCTGGAACCGCGCGACCGCTGCGGTCGCAGGTTCGAATTCTGCCTCGGGCATGTATGTGTGTGATGTCCTTAGGTTAGTTAGGTTTAAGCAATTATAAAATGGTTCAAATGGCTCTGAGCACTATGGGACTCAACTCCTGAGGTCATTAGTCCCCTAGAACTTAGAACTAGTTAAACCTAACTAACCTAAGATTGCAGCGCCTTTAACCGCACGGCCAAAGCAATTATAAGTTCTAGGGGACTGATGACCTCAGATATTAAGTCCCATAGTGCCCAGAGCCATTTGAACCTTTTTTTTTTTTTAAAGTCCATGAGTTCCGCAGAGCGCCCCATTTTGCTCTCTCACGATGTCTAATGACTACTGCGGTCGCTGATATGGAGTCCTGGTAGTAGGTGGCAACACAATGCACTTAATATGAGAAATGAATGTTTTGGGGGGTGTCCGGATACTTTTGATCACATAGTGTACGTGAGTTGGAGAGGCAATCATTAAAACAAAGGCGTGTTTCGTAGCGACGAGATCTTTTCACGAAATTTCAGTCACCATCTTTCTCATCCGGATGTGAAAATGTTTTGTTGGCCCCCCTCCTAGATAGGAAGAAATGTCCGTTGTAATGAAGAAAGAGAAATTATAGTTCGCACGGAAAGATTTAAGTGTTATTTTCTCCAGCGTGCTGTTCGAGGGTGGAGTGGTAGAGAAATAGCTTGAAGGTGGTTCGATGAAACCTGCGCCAGGCACTTAATTCTAAGATGCAGACTAGTCATGTAGATGCAGATGTACATGACATAAGTCGCACGCATTCACATAGTCTAAAGTTCTTCGATATTCATAAACATTTCTGTGGTAGTCTCGAGTGCGACTTACTACAAATTACGAATCATGCTGAACATTTAAGAATGAGGTTGGTTCGATGATAGGAAAGGAATTGTTGAACGCTGTTGGAACTTCTATAAAGTAATTGTGTAGTTTGTCTTAAACTGAACTGAGTATGAACTTTAATATTCTGCAGAATTGATTGTTGGTATTTTCTCACACGCCTGCTTATATCAAGTACATACTCCCTGGTTTCGAATGATCCTTCTGATCCATTTTGGTGGAATAAACTCTGTTTAAAATTTACGCCGATCTAAGAGTCACCTGAATTTTTAAGCTGGTCCACTTTGTACTGAAATTTGTAAATTTTTCAGCCAGTCGCCAGTAATTTTTGCACCCGGCGCTATGTGGGTACCTCAGGACGATGCAGAACAACTGATCCACGGACTCATTTGTTACACCGGATAATGGCAAAGTGGTCATTTATGGAGCAGTAGTCTTTTATTATCTACGACTTTCGTCTCCCAGTCCGCCTCGTTAAGTCGTAAGATTTTTCTTATGTGAAAACAGCAGTTGAGTCTTTGCTCCTTGAAGTGTCTGCTGTAATTAGAATTTCCGTCCAATTCCGCTGGCGTTATCGCCTGACACCTTTGAAATATAAATCCATATATGAAATCAGCAAACCACGACGAAGTGAGTTATTGTAATCCGTCATTATTATTTCCTATTCTTAATACATCTTGTAACTTATGAATTGTTTCGACAAATAATTACTTATTATATAACTTTAGCACAACGCTAATAAAGCTTACCGTTACCAAAGTTCTACACGATGACAAGATCTCAGTGAGCGCAAAGCCCTCACCAATATAAGTGCTTACCGCGTATATGTACTGTACAACCAAAGCGACAGTCCCATATCTGTTAGTTAAAACCTTTTTTATCGCTTAATATTTCAATCTCAATCTGCACAAACCATCATAGTAAACATAATAAAGAAAGCAAGGATTTTCCAAACGTTTTTTAGAAGGAATATACACTCCTGGAAATGGAAAAAAGAACACATTGACACCGGTGTGTCAGACCCACCATACTTGCTCCGGACACTGCGAGAGGGCTGTACAAGCAATGATCACACGCACGGCACAGCGGACACACCAGGAACCGCGGTGTTGGCCGTCGAATGGCGCTAGCTGCGCAGCATTTGTGCACCGCCGCCGTCAGTGTCAGCCAGTTTGCCGTGGCATACGGAGCTCCATCGCAGTCTTTAACACTGGTAGCATGCCGCGACAGCGTGGACGTGAACCGTATGAGCAGTTGACGGACTTTGAGCGAGGGCGTATAGTGGGCATGCGGGAGGCCGGGTGGACGTACCGCCGAATTGCTGAACACGTGGGGCGTGAGGTCTCCACAGTACATCGATGTTGTCGCCAGTGGTCGGCGGAAGGTGCACGTGCCCGTCGACCTGGGACCGGACCGCAGCGACGCACGGATGCACGCCAAGACCGTAGGATCCTACGCAGTGCCGTAGGGGACCGCACCGCCACTTCCCAGCATATTAGGGACACTGTTGCTCCTGGGGTATCGGCGAGGACCATTCGCAACCGTCTCCATGAAGCTGGGCTACGGTCCCGCACACCGTTAGGCCGTCTTCCGCTCACGCCCCAACATCGTGCAGCCCGCCTCCAGTGGTGTCCCGACAGGCGTGAATGGAGGGACGAATGGAGACGTGTCGTCTTCAGCGATGAGAGTCGCTTCTGCCTTGGTGCCAATGATGGTCGTATGCGTGTTTGGCGCCGTGCAGGTGAGCGCCACAATCAGGACTGCATACGACCGAGGCACACAGGGCCAACACCCGGCATCATGGTGTGCGGAGTGATCTCCTACACTGGCCGTACACCACTGGTGATCGTCGAGGGGACACTGAATAGTGCACGGTACATCCAAACCGTCATCGAACCCATCGTTCTACCATTCCTAGACCGGCAAGGGAACTTGCTGTTCCAACAGGACAATGCACGTCCGCATGTATCCCGTGCCACCCAACGTGCTCTAGAAGGTGTAAGTCAACTACCCTGGCCAGCAAGATCTCCGGATCTGTCCCCCATTGAGCATGTTTGGGACTGGATGAAGCGTCGTCTCACGCGGTCTGCACGTCCAGCACGAACGCTGGTCCAACTGAGGCGCCAGGTGGAAATGGCATGGCAAGCCGTTCCACAGGACTACATCCAGCATCTCTACGATCGTCTCCATGGGAGAATAGCAGCCTGCATTGCTGCGAAAGGTGGATATACACTGTACTAGTGCCGACATTGTGCATGCTCTGTTGCCTGTGTCTATGTGCCCGTGGTTCTGTCAGTGTGATCATGTGATGTATCTGACCCCAGGAATGTGTCAATAAAGTTTCCCCTTCCTGGGACAATGAATTCACGGTGTTCTTATTTCAATTTCCAGGAGTGTATATGTCCTACGATTATTGATGTTGCTGCAGTGTTTCGCAATCTCTTTGAAGGTGAAGTACAATTTAAGTCCTAAAAGATAGGTGGGCAGTTGGTTGAAACTAATTTTGATGGGATAAAGTGATTTACGTTGTGCACATCAGGATGTTAATAAAACTCTCAACAGATTAAACGCGTGACGCTAGTCCAGTAATTGGGCAGCTGAAGCAAACAACTACAGTACTTCCACGAGAAATGTTTAGCTTTTACTAAAATAAGATGTTCTAACAAATTCATTACTATATTCAATCATTTTATCTGTTCACAGTTTACGACCATCACTGGCTATATTCATATCCAATAAGCAGCATGCTCTATTAACTGGCGTATTCACAAGTCATGCGTTGTCGCCAGTGATGGAGTCTGGTAACAAGTAATTCAGAATTCGTATAAATTGTGGATATAGGTAGCCCAAGCGCGTTACCTGCCTAGAAGTACAGATACTCATTTTTGGGCAACTTGAGGTGTAGTAGAACTTGGATTTCTTTTTATTGTGTGCCCCTTTCTATTTTTTCTTTGCCATACATTTACGAATACCATCCGCTTCTTTCAGAAGAATAACATGCCAGTGTGTTGCTCACGTTGCCAGGACTCACTTCCCTTCGTTGAGCTACACTCAGGCGGACTGTTAGTAAGCAAACTTTTATAGACTTCAGGCCTGTTTTTCTTGTACTTAGAAAAGAACTTGTTAGTAAGCAGACTTTTAGTAGCTTCGTTGTCGTTTCTGTTTCCATTGTTTTGTACACGATTGCTGCCTGTAGTTTATTCCCCATCAAAATATTTATTTTCAGAGATGTGAGTTGCTGATCGAGACTGAATCAACTTAGCCGGTGCAGTATTTCTCAGACTTACAGGAAAGTAAAATTAATCCAAATATTTGCCTGCTACATAAATCATGGTTCGTTTGTCTGTTGTTGGTCTTTTTCCCGTAACCGAGTCGCACTTACCGAGCGAGGTGGCGCAGTGGCTGCCACACTGGACTCTCATTCGGGAGGACGACGGTTCGATCCCGTGTCCGGCCATCCTGATTTAGGTTTTCCGTGATTTCCCTAAATCGCTCCAGTCAAATGCCGGGATGGTTCCTTCGAAAGGGCACGGCCGAGTTCCTTTCCTAATCCGATGAGACCGATCACCTCGCTGCCTGGTCTCCTCCCCCAAAACAACCCAACTCCCCCCCCCCCCCCAACCTCCAGTCGTTCTTAGTTTTATTCATTTCCAAAGTAACGTGGCTTGTGGCTTCGGTAATGATGAAAACTGGCAGGGAGTAGGCTTCGCCATAACAGAAATGCCAGTTTACACATATGCAAAGTTCACTTTGCTTTCTCCTATTATTTCTTCCCTTTCCTCATTGTTCACGAATGGTATGCGGGAAGAACGCCTGTCGATAAATCTCAGTATTGCGTTGATTGACTGTTCCATCGGTGGTAAAATATTTTAGACATTTATGAATGAAAACACACACGACACTTCTGTAATATTCTACACTATTTGTTATTTATTTCACAAACCGGTTTTCGGTTCTTACGCCATCATGTGTTTAAATGACGGTTGACTGTTCTGTTTTGACACATTTAATTGCACTGAAAAATAAGTAAATAAATAAATGATATTGTAGAATATTACACCAGTGTTTTGTGTGTTTTCATTCACAAATGTATAAAATATTCTACCAAGAACCGACGGAACAGTTAATCAATGCAACTAAATGTGCCAAGACAGCACAGTTATCCACCATTTCAATACCTGCTAATGTTGTAACAGCCGAAAATCGGTTTGAGAAATAAATAATAAGTATTGTAGAATATTACACCAGTGCTGAGTGTGCTTTCGTTCATAACTCTCAGTAAATACCAGAATTTCTTTGATTTCATACGATATGTATGGGAGGAATTTGTACGTTCCCTGACTATTCTTGGAACTTATCTAACCACAGTCCAGTGCACCATCTAAGCTAAAATTCAGTTACCTAGAATATTCATCATCAGACAACTTTCGGAAGCTTCAGTCAAAAAGTACTGGAATGCGGATATCACACTTTTATACAATTTTCTGACTCGAATCTTCTCTTCCCTTTCCCTCACGAAATTTGTTCCAAGCAACTGAAAACAGACTGTAGGAAACTCCGATTTGGAATATATGGCCGAGGTTTCTGCGTAATGTCTGATTCAAGTATGGCTTTCTTCTAACCCTCATCAGCAATCGATACGGCACTCAAACGAGAGCAACACAGACGTCAAGAATTAATGGTGCTCATGAACAGCTGTTTACTATTTTAATAATTTTCGTACACCTTATTATAGTTTGACATGATTACGTTCACTGTGGATACGACGACATTGATATGTACATATATTCGTACACGGCAGACGTATTACTCAAAGAGAGTAA
This sequence comes from Schistocerca serialis cubense, assembly GCF_023864345.2. Classification (NCBI taxonomy): domain Eukaryota; kingdom Metazoa; phylum Arthropoda; class Insecta; order Orthoptera; family Acrididae; genus Schistocerca; species Schistocerca serialis. Next base: position 159,833,397 of record NC_064640.1, read on the forward strand.
CATACATTCTTTGCTCTTCATCTGCTAAAAGCATCGCAGTGTATTTCCAATTCCTGAGTCTGCCACAAACAGAAAGCAGATGATTGCGGGCACTGAAATACCATTGCTTCTACCCAAAACTGTCCACCGAGCGAGGTGGCGCAGTGGTTAGCACACTGGACTCGCATTCGGGAAGACGACGATTCAAACCCGCCTCCAGCCATCCTAATGTAGATTCTCCGTGATTTCCCTAACTCGCTTCAGGCAAATGCCGGGATGGTTCCCTTGAAAGGGCACGGCCCACTTCCTTCCCCATCCTTACGTAATCCGATGGGACCGATGACCTCGCTGTTTCTTTCCCTTCCACCAAATCAACCAACCAACCAGAACTGTCCCATCGTCCACGTACTGGTGTGGACGATATCCTTTTAGACTAAGACAGATTTCTTGTCAACCTTTAGCTTTCTTTTTTCAATGCTGACGCTTTTATACCTTTTTTCGAACTGCAACAATATATTTTGCGAAACATATTTCATTAATTGTGCATCCATGTCGTTTTCATTAATCATACGCTTCTCCCAAGAAGTAAACATACTTCTTTATTGAGAGTGAAAAAGTACGACCCCACTTTTGTTTATGGGTAAAAAAATGTGAAAATCATGATGGACAAATGAGTTGACATTCACGCTCATATTTTGGGGATAGTGAACTAAGTATTTCCTTTGTTGCAGATGTTCAAGAAGATGTGTAGTATGTGCATACGTAAAGCTGACCACAGTCCGAAGGTTTGTTTGCACGTAACAGCGCTTTACTGGGCATGGTCCTGTTCGAATTGATGTGCCCTTACTATCCTCTAACCCGAGAAGTGACTCACTCAGTCAGTTATACGGGAAATTAAATTTTAACGTGTAACCCCGAACCACAGTGTAACTCTGTTCTTAACATTTTAAAAAGATTGCCAGCGATTATAGTCATGTTACCTACAGAAAAGGAACTAAGGTCACAGGGGATCTTAAGGTAGATCCTTGGATTTATGGATTGCCACTAACCGCACAGCCGTCAAGTCAATCTGCATTTTTTGCATGCACCAATTAATTTAAACTGTCACGTGTATGCCTTCTCATGGGTTAATGGGAGTGCAAGAAATAAATGCTTGTTGTTTGTCTCTAGTGTCTGACTTCACATCGACAGCCTCAGTTTGACAAGGCTGCAGGAGAAAGCTCGCGTGTAACTTGTATTACATGTCTTGTATAGAAGACTTACGTATTCGCCTTCCGATACCGATTTTTTGTAAGTCTGCTCTAGTCGAAAACTATACTTTTCTATGGAAAGTTATATATATGGAGCTTCCAATCAATGTAAGCAAAACTAATTGTAAACGTTTAGTTTAGAGACGTTAGAAACATATAAAACATTTCTATGGAGAGTAATTAAGAACTTTACTATACAGAATATTACTAATAAAAATTCGTTTTTCAGCCCAACTAAATTAGAGAGCCTCACAGTTAAGGCGACTGCTCATGAAAATCAGGAAATCTAGGTTCGAGTCATGGTATTAGCATTAATTTTGATGTGTCACTTTAGACGTTTGACGGTATATATAACATTGCGGTATGATAATTTATCAATAGTCGCAACCTCGTCTCCCCTTGATATGGAAGAGGGAAACGAAGTGGAACTACGTAAATTAAATCCGACTCTGGAGATGGCATTTCGACTTGACATCTATCAAATTTATATACTTTGCCTCAGCTGCTACGTCATTCGGCGTAGATGTAATAGCGGAACAGCTCTCATCGGCTTTTCTCACGCTTTCGCAAAATATGACCTTTCTCTGCAGTTCACGAAACGAGAAATAGTGACCGTGTTAAAGTCACACTGAACTGTCCAAAAAATAGACAAACGGATGTATAGAGAACCGATAACACTACCTGCGTGTCAGACTCGCAATATACCACCACCATTGCAACACAATAAACTTTAATTTCCTTCAATAATCTATCCATTGCTCATAATTAACTGGAGCTGGTTGTGACCTAAGTAATCACAATTTGTTGCGTACCACACAAGACACAGTATTCGTACATGAACAAAATAAAATACGTAAAAAAAATAACAGCATAACACATTTAACATCGAAAAATCGCTGAAGGGAACATGAGGCAAAATATTGATCACTGAGCACATGTATTTGCACCTCGCCGTGTTTATACAACGCAGTAAGGTCTCAACATACGAAACACAGTAATCAAGATCGCACAGGGAAACACAAGCCGTCATACATTTGCATCAGCATAAAGACACGTAAATTACGGTTCACAGTCATACAAACCCAAATACATGGTACTGAAATTAGAGCGAGCAATGTCAACAGCGTTTGTGCTCCAACACATTTCGTAATTTCAAATAAGTTGTCAGGTAGCATAAAGGGTATTCTCATTAATATGCAGTTCAGTTCAGAACTAATAAAAATGTGGGCTCGTAGTTAATAACTCATTCCTTAGGTGAACATTTTAAATACGATACCAATTATGACTCCTGTATGCCACTATTAATCAGGACAAACTATTGCAGGCCGACACAAAAAAATTTACACTGAACTATAAATTTAGATTTGACTGAAATCGCTTGTTTCCTGAAATAGAAAGTATTTTAAGCTACTGAATGGTCAAGGCACAATTTCAATAATCAAGGCTGTAGTACTCCGTCGACATTTCACTGTAGCAGTTGTGAAGTTGAAGTTGCCTCTGGCGCTTGTGTTCAACGTACGAGCGAACCCATGTTCGTTTGAACTTGTCATAATATGGGTATTGGCATCTTCCTCCATTAATAACGCTACTAATTATGCCTACTATTTATTACAACCACCATTTCTTGTCTAGGTTACTCGGTTCTAAGTTTGACCAGGGTCTCTTGGTCTACTTTACCTCACAAGTTGTAATATCATTGATCTTATGTACGTGCGGTGTCTTCTCTGTGGTTCAACCAACGGCAAAACATATACTTGTAAGTATTTCCAGTAACCAAGGTGAAACTTCACAAATTTAAACTGCAGGTAAATTGCATCTGCTTTCAGAACCATTCACATGATCGTCAGCTTGCAGTTGAAACTGTTCCTAACTTATCACAGAACCAGGCCAGTAACCTGCATAGACTCGATAGAGTCTAATCTGCTTGTATGAGTGGCAATTAACAATACTCCAGTACTGTTCTATGAGTACGTAACTGCTGGAGGGGACTCACACTGACTAAACATTACTTTAGCATGGCGGTGACTTGCAGTGAATGTCCGAAAGTGTATGCTTAAAGACGACTTCCACAACATGTCTGATTGACTATCTAACTACTACTTATGACATTGTTCATGATGCATATTTAAAGACTCGCATTATAAATTTTCTACAAACAATATCAACAGTTAAAATACAGACTAATTTTATTTTTAATAATGACATAAACGACAGAAGTCGTAAGCATTGTTGTACGTATTACTTATCAGTTATTTTGTTTAACTGTTGACTGTGAATTCTTTAAATGACTGTTATATTGAGATCTACTGTCATGAAAGGATTTTTGGATGAGCACATTTCTCCCACATTTTCTAAGAAACACGGGTGAGATTATTCTAGAAACAGAATCTTATATTTGGCATATTTCATTAAGTAACAGGTTTTTCCAAGTAATAATATACATTTTTTTATCAACAGAAAACTTGAGGCTACAAAATGGTAATACAGGAATTTTGAATGGTTAACATTCTACAATTTTAATAATCTTGTGTTTTACGTGGCAATAATATTTTTGGATATTGTTATTTCCTAAATTTAAAAAAAACTGACAGAAGAAAATTTTATTTATATAGAAGAAAATACGGCTGCAAAATGTGATGTAACAATCCTGAATCAAGCGTTTATTAGTGGAATCGAAGTTTTGAGTGCATGTGGTTTTACCAGTTCTTAAAACTTGAATTTTTTCTCGAGTAAAATATTTCTGTACAATATATGGCAGTCGCCAATGAAATGTAAGTTGGCCTCGAACCAATAAGGATCAGAAAAAACCTCTTGAAAAAGAATTTTGACATTACAGATAAATACTGTATGTGGATTAGGCAAGATAACAGGAGGGAGTCACATAAATGAAAAAACTATTTAATTGAACACTTTTTTTAAACGGGCTACCTAGTAGAAAAAGTTTTTCCTAGACCGATACTGATTCCTATTCCTACACAGATAGTCCTGAAAATGTGTCCTTGTGAATTTTTAATAATTATGACAATACTTGTAAAATATAAAACGAAAAACATGGGACGCAACCAACAGATAATTGGTGCATAAATAGTTCACCTATGTCACCAACAATTTTACTGTACTCTAAATTATATGAATTGTTGTATGATTTTTCTCAACGACAACTACTTTCTACACTCCTTACTAATATCTGTTGCATGTGCCCCACGTTTTTCGTTTTAAATGTTAGAAGTATTGACATAACTGTTAAAATTCACAAACACAAATTTTCGGGACCATCTGTACATGGTTAAGAAGCTGTATGGGGTTAGGAGAAACATTTTCTACTTTCTACTGCATTTAAAAAACGTGTAAAATAAACAGGTTTTTATTTAAATAATTATTTTCTGCTTTTTAGTCTTGTGTATGTGAAATTTTTCAATCGATTGCAAACATATGGATGAGACAACAACAAATATATGTGGTACATTTAAGGCTTATTTCAGTTTCTCTTCAGTAGTCAAACGATATGTTGGCTTCTTCCTACGTCTATCTCGCAAGAGGACCGTGAAGGTATAAGTTAGAGGTAATCGAACTCACACGGAAGCTTACCAGCAATCGTTCTTACTGTGAAGCATTCCCGACTGGAAGAGGAAAAGGGGAAAATAACAGTGGTACGCAAGGAATCCTCTGCCACACATTCTACATCTATCTACATCTACATCCATACTCCGCAGGCCACCTGACGGTGTGTGGCTGAGGGTACTTTGAGTACCTCCATCGGTTCTCCGTTCTATTTCAGTCTCTTATTGTTCGTATTAAGCAAGAAAGCGAGGTAATATCGCATTGTCACCCAGTTCTGAGCTACAGTCTCTTGAATAAGATCGTGGTCGGGTTAATCAGTGGAGAAATGTGTCTGATAACACACTAAAACATGTACATACGTCATATGTAAACAAAAGAAAAATGCAACTACCTCTAATAATATGTCCAGTCACTCGCAGCGTCGATAATCGCGTGACATCTCCGAGGCATGTTTGAATCGAAGTTTTCCGCATATTCAAGTGGATGTGTCAAATTCGAGTTGACAGCTGTTTCAAAGTGAAGATTTTTTTTTCCTTACATCTTCTTTTTGACGTAAGACCAAACATTTTCATTAGTATCAGCGTCAGGCGACTTTGACCCGAACACCTTCCTCCCTTTTCCAGTAGCTGCAAAGCTTTCTGAAGTGCATCGGATCATTGCCTTCTTACAGTATCCAGTTTCCATTTCTGTCGATAAAGCAACGTTAGGCAATCGGCATCAAACACCTTTTATAAACGAGACGCGTAAACTGCACTCATATCTCTTCTTGTGTATATTAATCAAGAATTTTAAAAAAAGTAAGCTAATGCTTTATGAACATTGCATGAAGGACAAAGGTTCCCTCTGTTGGGTTGTGAAAGAACTGAATTGGTATCATTTACCATCTGTGTAATGCCGAACACGCTCTTACTTGATAGACTGTATGTTTAAAGTTTCAGATCTCTAGCTGATCAGGAAGCTACTTTAAAATCAATTGCAAAATTTGTACAGAACAGACCTTATAAAAAAAGTGTTCAAATAGTGTTTATGTTTGGGGAGATATCATCGGCAAGTAAATCTCTTCCATTTTGCTGCGTTGCAACGTATTTTTGTCGCTCAGGAACAGTCAGCAGTTTCAGACTTTGACAGTGCCTAATAGCGAGCTTCCGGGTGTTCAACCGATCAGTTGTTTTATTTTCTGTACAATATTTCGACGACCGACCCCTCTGTCTTCTTCAAGTGCTGCGAGTTTTGCTATTATGAGTCCTCGCTGCCTGGACTCCAACCAGACTGTGAGCTATTGTTGGTCTCACGCCACTATTTATAGCCGTGTTCGATTCCCGATGTCCACTGCGTCCTTTGATGCCCTACTGTTTTACAGAGCACGCACTGATACTCCGTGAAACGCAAATTCCTTCATCGTTTTCCAACTCTCATGGATGTGATGGTCGGCGATATTTCAATTTTTTGTGTGGCCAAATGGAGCGGAAAGGCTTCAAGAGTTCCTGGAACATATAAATTCCATCTGTCGTATATAGAATTCACGATGGGACTTGAAAATGAAGGCCAGTTACCTTTCCTCGTCGTGTTAGTTAAGACAAGACCGGGTGGTTCCCTGAGTCACAGCGTACAGTGAGTTGCTCAAGAAAGTGTACGCCGTTATCTGTATGAAATAAAAGACGCTATTATAAATATATGTTAACATAAAAATACATGTTATTACTAATTTCACAATTACCTGCTAGTTAATCCAGTCGCTGCTGTTATCGATAATAGCTTGGCATCTTAACTCTCTCTCCGGTAAATCATCCACGTTTCCAAACACTAAATATCGTTTTACCTACTTCGCAACGAATGTCTTTAACTTTCTAAGAATTTTAGCAGCAGCTCCATACGAAAGCATTGGTCCCTTTGGATGATTTATAAGGAACACTGCCTCGTGAGCTTTTGATATTTTACACTTTAACTGATAAAACAAAACATTCAATTCTCTCACTGTTTATCTATAACCTGTGCAAAAGCTCATTGATCACAAATTCGAGACAACTACTAGAGATGTCGCAGCGGACGTTATATTTAAAATTATGGCGTACAATTTCTCGTGGAACTCACTGTACACAGAAAACTTATTCAGACTGACCTCTGTCTCCATGCCTGAAGCCATCACCATCGACCACAAAGAAATTCGGCGCTAAAGACTCTGGTCCATAGAATTCGAACACTTTTAGATAAGGAGAGCCTCGCCAGAGAATTACAACACCTACGACTGGTGTTCCGAAGGAATGGGTAGTCAGAGCATCAAATTGAAGGGGCGATGCAGTCAAAATTAAGAACACCTGAGAAAGAGGTTGAGGCCGATATCGAGGAAGGAAAGCCGGAAACACCTTGTCTGCCTTTTGCTGGCCCAATATCCGGAGCCGACCGGAGTGGCCGTGCGGTTCAAGGCGCTACAGTCTGGAACCGGGCTACCGCTACGGTCGCAGGTTCGAATCCTGCCTCGGGCATAGATGTGTGTGACATCCTTAGGTCAGTTAGGTTTAATTAGTTCTAAGTTCTAGGCGACTGATGGCCTCAGAAGTTAAGTCGCCTGGTGCTCAGAGCCATTTGAACCCCAATATCCGGAAATATCGATCGACTGTTACGGAAATACGGCATCAATTGTATTTCGCTCCCTTCAACTAAGATAAAAAGCATATTTTGTAATGTTAAAGACAATCTAGGTCCCAGGAAGCTCGGTGTGTAATGCACGTGAATGCGGCATGTCTTACGCTGGGCAGACTATCAGAATTGTCAAGGAGAGATGCAAGAAACATCAGCGACACACCCGGGGAAAACAACCAAACAATACAGCTGTCACCGAGCACTGCCTCGATATAATCATGAGATGAAATATGATGAAACCACTATCATGCTGCAAAAGCCAAATTTCCGGGACAGCATAATTAGGGAGTCTGTTGAAATAAAGATGTCAGAAAACCTAATAAACAGTGATGGAGGCTTCAGTTTAAATAAAGCTTGGGGTCCGGCACTCAATTTATTAAAATCTCGCCGACCATCTCACCCGTCAGAGCTGGAAAACACCGTGGGAATTTGGGTTTGAAGTGATATCATTGCGTGCCCTGTAAAACAAAAGAGCATCGAAGGGCTCAGTGGGCGTCGGGAATCGAACTCGGCTGTAAATACGGGCGTGAGACCAACAATTGCTCACAGTCTGGTTGGAGTGCAGGCAGCGCGTACACATAACAGTAATACTCGCAGCACCTGAAGAAGATGGCTGCTTCGGTAGTCAAAATATTGAGCAGAAAATGGAAACTCACTATTAATTTTTCACGTCGAGAAAACCTGAGAGATCATACGACAATGCCAAACTGACAAATCGTCAAAATATGTGTTGTTCACTGTTTCAAACAGAAATTACAAATTTCGTCAACTTTCTCGTGCTGTACAATTTACACACTTTCAGTAATGAAATAAAGAGATAAACATTACAATTTAGGTACCACATAAATTGATAATATGTTATTTAGGTTTGAATCTACAGTATCAGAATGTACTTAAGGGGGGTAGGACGTCAAACAGGCCGACTTGGAGCAGGAGAGGCACCAAAGGACATTTTAATATCCACTGTCTATACTTTTACAAATAAATTCATAAAACTTTGTCAGCATGACCAGGAAGGATTCAGTATTCACACTTATAACAGTGTAACTTCAAAAACATAACAAAATAATTTTTTATGTAAAATTTCATCTTTTTTTCACTTTCTATTGGCTGCATTTGTTGCTATGGGTACACTTTTCTTCAAAAGTAAGAGATATTCTTCGATGAATTTTGCACATCATAGAAACCATACTTACAGGTGTATGAAACTCTAGAATTTTCCATATATATTGAAATTGGTAAAAATTTGGGTAATTAAGTGTAAAATTAGAGTTTTTTTCTAAGCATGAAGTTTAAAATGTAACAGCTCATTCATTTTTTCATAAATTAAATAAATCCTAGAGTTTCATACACTTGTAGGTATGGTTTGTACGCTGTGCAAAATTCATCGAAGAATCTCTCTTACTTATAAAGAAAAGTGTACCTATAGCAATAAATGCAGCCAATAGTAAGTAAAAAATTATGAAATTTCACATATAATTTTTTTGTTATGTTTTTGAACTTCCACTGCTATCCTTCCTGGTCATGCTGCCGAAGTTTTATGAACTTATTTGTAAAAGTACAGATAGTGGAAATTAAAATGTACTGTGGTGCCTCTCTCTTCTGCTCCAAGCCGGCCCGTTTGACGTCCCACCATCCTTAACTGCATGTAGAAGATCGAAGATGATGGATGGAATCTCGACTGAGCAGTGGTCAACAAGACTGAAGTACTGGGTGACGTTCCAGGTGAGCTTCAGCAACACGGTCTCGCCGCAGCAACAGCAGCAGCAACAACACCAACACCAACAACAGCAGCAGCAACAGCAGCAGCAGGCGCCCGCCGAGCCGGTGACGCTGGCGACTCTCAACAGGGACTGCTTCATCATCCCTGTGGCCAGCCTCGACCGCTTCCTGCCCGCCGGAGTGCCCGTGAGTACCCCTCCGCCTGTCACAGATATATGTAGCCAGATTTTATGTGGAGAAACTAATCCGGTTCTCTAGTCATATAACAGTGGGGCCTCTCGTAGCTTTAAGAGTACGTCGCTATGCAACGCACAACGCCTGTTTTGTCTCCCACTGGAGTTCATGGAGCGTTCTATGAAGTTCTCGATCTGGCAAAGACGCGACGATTCGTGCAGCTCTCCTTTGAATCTTCACTGCGTATTTCATTATTCTGTTCTTGTGAGAGTCCCATACCAACGAACAGTAATGAAGAAATGGTCGAATGAGGGCTTTCTGAAACCCACAAATACGAAAGACTCTCTTGTCTGCCCGTGGCAAGTGGAACTATTGTAGCACCCGTGTCCTGAGACTCGCCTTTCACGAGGGGTCTTTTGTTGTTTTCACGTGCCTGTCTAGAGGGAGGTATTTTTTGAAGTTTTCTCGCCCATGCTTTTAGTGAAGGACGATTCGCATTGGACTCCAATGTAGCGTGAGGGAACGTCACACTACACGAAACGTCGACATAACATCTCGTTTCTTTATCCCCGTATAGAGGGGTGAAAGAGCGGATATGAGGGACCGTCTGTCTTACAAAGAGAAAATACGAATGTACTTACAGCAATGAGCAACTAATAATGATGGTGGAGTTTAGTACATTAATGATTAGTACAAAGTTCATAACAAACGTCCTTGACGCAGGTCATATAGTTAATTTTCCACTCTGCTGAGAACTGAAAGCGTTGTGAAAGTGTCAGCCTCAAGCATTTCAAAATATCAACAGCCATTTTCTCAAGAACATATTAATGTACAAACTCATCAAACAATATTTAGAAGGCACATTTTTACGCTATCGTATGTGTGTTGTTTACGTTCGAAGTGTCAGATAACTTGAAAAATGCATTTTCTCCTTTTCACTGCTAAGGCAATTTTCATTTAAATAACGTTTTTTCACCTATTCATGTTCTTATTTATGCATTGTACGCGTTTTCTTCGTACAGGTATTTTAAAACCTAAATCTTTTTTTCTTCCAGATACATGGTCTCCCTTGTAGGAGAAAACTCGTGAGAAAGGATCAAATCCCGATGCAGTATTTGCAATATGTCACGAAAACAATGAAAACAATAAAATAACGAAGAACAAGACACTATTAACTTCGATGTTAACATATGTGACCACCGTTTCTTGCCAACGTCGGTACTCCGCGCATGCACAATCTTCATCATACTCAAGGCTTTATAATTCTACACTCGCCTCAATCAGTTGCTTGCTGACGTCAACGACGTTTTCGCGCTGTAGTTGGAGGCTGGTTTAAGCGACACGCAAACGCTACGAGTAGTTGATTTAGACAAGAAATTTGCTCCTGTAAAACGAGCTTAAACGTCCATCTTCGTCGGTTAGTTGCGCTTCCTTGGTATTCTTCCAGTAAGTCTCATTGTGGTATCAGCCTTCCCCAAAATCATATTTAAAACATCGTTCTGTACTAAATCTCTTCACGCCCACTTACAGTATCGAACACACTATTTCTAAGGTAACTTTCCAGAAAGTCCATTGGATGAAATTAACCTTAACGTTAGAGTATCAGTCGTGAATGGAGCGCGCTATATTAGCGCGCAGTAACAAACTGGGGAAACACTTGTTGCTACAGTTCATACTATTCAGTGCTGAAAGAGTACTTGGTGGCGAGATGAAACTAGTCGCCTGATTTGAGTAAAACCTGTATCTCAGTGTTGTGAAGACACGCACCATCCCTAGGAATTGTCACTCTCCCTATTTTGTGCAAGGATGTATGAATGCAAAATAATCTGTTTGGCCCTGTCTTTAATGACAATTCATGGGTTGATCCAATTACATAATTTACAGTAAATATTGAATAATCTCTCGCAAAAATGTGATTAAGTGCAAAGTATTTTAATGTGGCTCTATAATTACTGAAATATAGCGAGATTTAGTATCACAATGAGATTTATTGATTTAAAGAACAAATGTGTCCAATCTTCAAATATTATGGCAATACGTGGCTATTCAAATACATGACAAGTACAAAACATTTAGACGAATAATTAGTTAGAAAAGTTTAAGTGGGGGGCCTATCCAATCCTTTCCCTTTCGTCCGCTGTGGGTGGGCTGATTATCCTAACAGATTGCTAATTCGCTAACGTGTGGTACAATAACGGTAACTCGTCTATAGAATCCCACATGTAAATTAGATCTGCTTTGGGCACTGTGCGGGCAGGCGCGATGTTAGGGGCGTCAAAGTAACTGCGTTCCTGCTTTGTCGGATCAGCCAAATACTTTACCAAACGCCGAGTTTGATTCGTGAGGTGTCAACTATCAGCGATGGGCTCACTGCAGGCTGCAATTAGGACTGCTGACCACCCAGACGACCTGCCGCCGTGGACGATGTTCCTGTAAGTTGTGATAACCGACGCCGAGTTATGCTGACTGCCAGTCCAGATCAGCACTTACAAAAACTCTGTCCAGGCAACAGCGGCAGTGAATACTATTAACTCGACCGATCACCGGTCTCTACTTCATCTTCTCTCTCCAGTGTTCCTGAATAGAGTTCCCCAGGAAACTCCGTTCTCTACACCAACTCCGAGAAAAATTACGATTCTCTAACCGCAAAAAGCAGCATGGTTGCCAACAGTGGCCAGTCGAGGATCTTAGCGCCAATCACAAGTTCACAAATCACCGCACACAATCCCTGCAAAACACAATGATAAATCCTAGTCCAACTGAGGGGCTTGCCGCCAAAAACGAACAGTGCCATGTTACGTCAGCAAGTATCAACATATGTCCGCCAGTCAGCTTGCTCTTTTAATATGCACACAGGAAGACCGCGGGGTGGGAAGAGTGCCTACGGAAGGCGCCAGGTTGGCAGACACCCCGATATCATCGAGCCATGATTCAAAGAACGCAACACTACAAAG